>NC_087519.1:52969311-54241811 GCF_963921805.1 Phalacrocorax carbo | reverse complement strand
ACAAGAGGGCCTAGGACATAAAGTCCCTTACGCCTGCCCATGTTCAACCGGGGGTGTGAAAGAACACCACTACAGAACACTATTTAAAATGCTCATAAAACATTTCAGTTAGCAGCAGTGGGTGGTGTGGGGCCTTAGACACAAGAATGGACATTTGGGAGTATATGACTTGGGGGAAAAATGCTCTAGCTTCATCTAGAGGTCTTTCCTCTCAGTTTTTCTTGTCTTTGGAGAAGCGTTGGCAAGGTATTTCGAAGCATTACGTGTAGTACTGGAAGCACGCACATTACCCAGACTCCTTTTCATGCAGAGGAATCTCAGACATTACTTTTTTCTATGGGCATGTATAATGGAAGGGATTTGTGCATATGAAAGTAAATTTACTATAAATATGCAATTCATATATACAATTTAAAAAATCTCTGAATTAAGAAGCAGAATGAGTACTGACAAAAATCAGTATTATATTCAAGCTCAGACTTAAGGCAAATAACACTGTAAATTCAATTCACAACGTGTTTAGCTTGCTCACACTTGTCAATGCACTATCTATACAAGTATGTTGGCACATATGGAGATTTAAGGCACAGGTTGCATGAATTTAACAACACAGACTGAACAAGAACACATCTCCTAGCAGATGAACTGTGTAATTAGCAGGAAAATCCATCAAATTGTTCTATAAATTCAAATGAGCAAGTCACGGAAGTTTTTGGGGTGTTTTCTGTGAAGGCAACAGCAGTGCACATTCTGTACATTTCACAATTTGTATTTAGCATCAAAGGAAGATGCATTAACAGCAAACCAAAATAAGTTGCGCAAAGCAAAAGCTGAGTACGGAATGCACAGATTTGGAAAATTAGAGGACCCTAACTGTTGGAAGTGCATTAACGCCAATGTTATCCATACCCTCTTCCTTCACCCCATTTTCCTAAAGATAAGGAAAAACAGACCTTGCAAACTCACTCTACAATATTCCTATAACCTATGCTAATATCACACCTAGGCATTTCAATGTTTTTGCTTTTTATAATGTGAGGGAAGCAAATACTCGTTTAGAGGTGCAAAAGTGAGGACAAAGGTTACTTGTGCCTCACTGCAGCTGCAAACGCTCTCTAGTTACTGGTGTGTGCCTCCACTTGAAATGCATCGACCTGCCTCAGAAGGAGGTGCTGGGATTCCCTGAAGGGACTTCACAGTCACAGGCAGAACCTGAAGGAATGTTTCAGGTAGCATTGGAAGGCAAGCCTTGACACACCCCAAAAAATGTAGTGACTTTCTTGTTTCACAAACAGGTCACTGCTAACAGACCCTGAAACTGGAGGGGTTTTGCCCCTAACCAGTATCATTGCAGCATGACTCTGCAGCTTGCCAGACCACTTGTTGTGCACAATTTCAGTGTCATATTCATTCGACAGACTCCCTATTAATATCAGGTTATGTAGGCATGCTCCTCACCAGGCCCAGTTTCTTGGGGACAATGAGTTATATACAAAAGGGATACTTAGCCAAAACTTTGTTGGCAATAAAGCTGAGAAGCTCTCTTCTCAAAATACAGGGATTTCCTCACCTCCTTCGAGTTCGAGACCAAAGCGGATACCTGTTTCTTAACTTTAACTGCCCCTCATCAGCACTATCTTAAGCACAAATTCAAAGGAGAAGAAAACCCCACCCAAAACTTGCACTATGTATTCTGTCATGAGGTATTACATTATGCTATGCTACACAATCATAGCTTTTCCATCATGGAAGGACAAATTCTGATCCTGTTTTATATACGACAGAGATCATCCTGTGCAATCTGCACTGCTTGCATATCAGCCTGTGCAAGGGACACAGTGAGATGTCCCAGGGTGAGGCTTATGAAATTAGTCAGTGATGAAGGAAACGCAGTCTCTGACATTTCAGATGAGGCTTCAGAAGTATTTACTGGAACCAATAAACAAGTCTCTGCCTCTCCCACAAGCCAGTGGCTAGAGTGGGACACAGGACCATGACACAAGTCACACACCTGGTAAATAATCAAGGATTTATACAATCTAGAAACACTCCTAAATAAAAGAACAGAGGATAACCATCCCGGTGTCACTACCCTGAGAAATGGTGTATTAGCCAAAGATGTGAGAGACCAGCAGAGCAAGTTTTCTGATTTTGTGCTATTTCTGCTGCTGTTGGTGACCACACTTACCATTGGGTTGTATTAAATACTCGATTCTGCATGGAGAGAATGGTCTGGTAAGGCCCCACCTCCCCAGTGTCCCTACTACAAGGAGAGATTCAGAGGTGTCCCTAATCCCTTCCCCTCCTTCCCAAATGAGGTGTTGCAGAAGACCTAGACTACCCTTCCAGCTTCTCCCAGAAAAAAACGCACTTGGTGTGCTGATCTCATCCTGCTCCCCCTCCTCTCGCTGGCAGAATGTCACTACTGAAGTGGGGAGAGCAGGATGTGCTTTGTGCGGTACCCTTCACTGCTAGCACTCCGTTAGAGGGTAGGTTTCTTCCCAAGTGAAATCCAGGCACACTTGTGTGTTTCAAGAAAAAAAGAAGAAAAAAAACCACAAGCATACAACTTACAACATTGCAGACACGTCATATCCTCTGTTCCACATACGCCCGTCTCTCAGAAGCACGTTTATTAAATAGTCCTGTCAAAACAGAAGAGTAAAAAGAGTTATACACAAATTATTTCTTGTCCGCTACGTATTTAGTACAGTGTTTTCACTTAAACAAATGTTTAACAGCCTTATATAGGCCTTTAACAGGTACATCACGAAACTTCTGAAAGCACAACTATCTGTTTCACCTTCTGTCCAGTTTGTGGAAGATACAGCTGAGAAGAAGCACTGCCAGACTTCTGCAGAAGTGGTCTGCTTTAATGGAAGTTTACTTATGTGCTACGTATCAGCTGCTTTGGATAGTCCAGTAAGATAAAGCCTCCAAAAGAAAACTAATCTTCTATCATGAGGTATTTCAACCCCAGATTGGAAAACCTGAAGACAGCAGTAGGACAAAACTGCTGAGAGAAGAAACTACAAAAGCTTCAGGGTCTCTCCAAACAACAGAAAGGGAGCACTTTAGAAACAGAGTAGGCAAAATAAAAGGGTTTGTACTCCAACTGAGAGTGTATTTCTTAAACACTCAATAATTTTGCCTTCCTCCTGATTTCAGAAACAGACATTCTGCAGAAGGGATAAAACCAGTAGCACATCTATTCCATTTGAGCCCATTAGAGCTTATTAACCTTCCCCCGTGAATGACCTTCCACACACCCCACAAGGCTGACTGATAGAAGATCCAGAGGAATAAGGTGCTCTAAAATGAACTAATCAGGCAAACAGAACAGAACTTCGATTTCTAAATAAATGGGAACTCTCATAGCAAAAGAAGTAACTTCTGACTTCATTTGTGGGGGAAAAATAATGCTGGCTCCGTGAGGTTTTCTACATTTTCTGGTTTTGTTCGATTTTGATATTCCTCATGATGCCCGATTCCTGCTTCCTATAAAATCAGCAGTAATGACTATTATTTCAGCACCGTGCCCCTGCATCTATATGGCCACCAACGTGGCTGCAAAGCTCTAGCTCTAGTAGCTTGAGGGACCAAGGCTTAGCAACCACAAAGCTACCTGTTGTGTAACGAGCACAAGATTAATATTTATGTACAGAACCTGAACAAAATCAACTTTCAGCCTTTGGCAAGACTTAAAACACCATTTGCCAAGAGTGCATCTAGATGATCAGTTTCTGGAAAACACAACCTATGTATGGGTAATAATTCATAAACCTTTCAGTTTCAGAAATAATGTGTCACACCTCTGATCCTTCAAGCACTTGTTATTAAAGCTACGCAGATACAAAAGTGTTTACTGACTTTGTGTGTTGAAATGTGAACTGACATGAACTTAAACATAGCTTTTAAACACCCAGTCCCTTTCTGCACTGCATACAGGTTTCCTGAGCAGCAGAGGTGGAAAAGGGAATAGATTTAGACAAATTACAGCAGCTATTTGCAAATTTATGCACAGAAAACTTATTTTAGTCTGATAGAGGTTTGGAAAGCTTAGTGTCAGCGTTTAGGTACTGTGGTCAGTAAAGAGCTACAAAGCTGACACCCACCGCCCATGCCAAAGTACAGAATGGGCCCACAGTGACATCCCAGCCGGGACACACCTAGTCCTCCTTCAGTTCTGACAGGGGAGCGCAAGAAACTGTGGGAAGGAACGAAGTTTGGATTGTCTCATGGAGTAAAAATACATACAGCATATTTTAAAGGAATTATGGCACACCACCTTTAAATGCTGTGTTATAAATTATTCAATCTAATTATTTAAAAAATTTTAATTATTCCACCTCCAGGCTCAGAAAACAGTCTTGTCCAATTGCTGGTATCAAACATGTCCCTCCATCCCACCTCAACTTGTGCCAGGCCTTCCCATTTACAGATGGAAGTCTCCTTCCTCCTCAGGAAAGATGAAATCTCTCTCTGAAGTAAGTAGAGGCTTCCCAAGATCTCCCTTTCTGGCTTTTCTTTAAAGGGCTGTCACAGAGGAAGGATTAGGTAGCAGTTATTAACCTGTCCCTAACCCATGTGGAAATCTGGACGTTTTATGTCTGTCCTTTTTCTCCAAAACTGAGAAATTTCACAATAGAAAGAACCACTAAGTATTAATCTGTAAAAACCCCTTTGCAAGTAGAGCTACAGACCCTCTAAAGAGGGACTGGGGAAAATGAGGAAAGAAATAAAATAAAACTCCCTTTCAGGAAAGTTTTCTCCTGAAAGCCACTAAGATTTGGACGTAGCAAAAGGCTCTGTCAAGATGGAAGAATCAAACCTCATGTAATTAATTACAGGGAAGGAGTCCCCGTCTCTTAATTTATTGGTTTAGATGATATGAAATATTAAATACTAGTCATGCCCCCGTAAAGTCATTAGCTCGCACAGCTCTACCCCTTCTTTTTTGACAGAAAAGCGACAAAGAGGAAACCATCTTAAAACAAAATCCTCTTCTAGGTATGAAGAAACTCTAGTTAGCTCCCAGACCCACACATCTCTACTCTTTCATTGTTCCCCCACAAAACAAATATCTAGTTGTTTTCCACTGGCTGACTCACCTTTCTGTCGGGGGCCTCGTGTGCTGCAATGAATGGATTTGAGTCCCTTACCAAATATAAAAGTTTCCTTTTATTTCCATCTCATGAAACACTTGTACAAGTGCCTTAACCAAAACCTTTCTCCTATCCTCTTTAAAAGGCAGAAGGTTATTTTCTTGTAGGGTTATCTGGATGACAGGGAAGGAAAGAGACAGGAGACTACCTCCAAACATTATCTCAGAAGACATTAAATCGGGCACTTGAAATTTCTACTGAAAAACCAAATCAGGCTCAAACTGAAACGATGACATACTCAAAGTGAACACAGTACTCACAGAAACTATAGAGCAGAAAAGAAAAATTCGACCTTCCACTGCAAGAGCCAGCAAAATTACAAGCTGCTTAGCCAGCGATCAGCTCTCATACTAAACTGCTTACATGAGGCCTCAAGCAACCAAAAGCTAGCTGCCTTTGATCACTCAGTCCTCCTGGGGCCCCTGAGGACACTGACACGTCTGCGAGCACAGAGGATGGCACCAAAGCTCTTCGCTCCTGCAAACTAAATGTCAGAGAGTAGCGCACAGAGCGTGGAGCTGCGACCGGTGTGAAGCAGCAGCTTAGGGCGAAGGGCTGGCACGGTCTCACCGCCGCGTTGGTCTGTTTCCAAGTCTGTGCCTTCAGACTAGAACTACAGACAGACAGATGCACACTTGACTGTTGTGCTGCATACAACACCACGTTATTAGTAGATGACACTATGTTAATAATAATATTCAAATACAAGCGCCAGGTCTGTTATTCTCCCTCATTTCGTAATCTTCAACAACCAGATAACCAAGCTTGCCCATCGGGAACCAGAGCCTGGCATGACACCTCCACAGGCCGCACCAGCGGCCAGATGGTCAGAGAATTACTAGAATAAAGGATAAGAAAAATGGAAGAAAAATTACTTTTTCTAAAAAACAAATCTGGTGTGAGAGAAGGCTCTAGCTCAGGGTCAAAATCATAGAATCATAGAATCACTACAGTTGGAAAAGACCTCTGAGATCAAGGCCAACTGCCAACCCAACACCCCTAGGCCTCCTAAACCATGTCCTGAAGGGCCATCCCCAGGGATGTCGACTCCCCCACCTCCCTGGGCAGCCTGTGCCAGGGCCTGACCACTCTGGCAGGGAAGGCATTTTCCCTCATACCCAACCTAAACCTCCCCTGGCGCAGCCTGAGGCCGTTCCCTCTCGCCCTGTCACTGGTGACTTGGGAGCAGAGACCAGCCCCCCCCTCACTCCAGCCCCTCTCAGGCAGCTGCAGAGAGCGAGAAGGGCTCCCCTCAGCCCCCCCTTCTCCAGGCTAAACCCCCCCAGCCCCCTCAGCCGCCCCCCAGCACACTTGTGCTCCAGACCCTGCCCCAGCCCCGCTGCCCTTCTCTGGACACGCTCCAGCCCCTCCAGGCCCTTCTTGTCCCGAGGGGCCCAAACCTGAGCCCAGCACTCGAGGTGGGGCCTCCCCAGGGCCGAGCACAGGGGCCCCATCCCTGCCCGGCTCCTGCTGGCCGCACCAGGGCTGACACAAGCCCGGGGGCTGGTGGCCTCCTTGGCCATCTGGGCACTGCTGGCTCCGCCAGCCAGGACGAACCGTCCCTTTACCTCAGGAATAAGCCCCACACTGTCCCTTCCCGCCCCCGGCGCCGGGGCGGTGCCCTCAGCGCCCGTCCCGCCCCGCCCCGCCCCGCGCCGCTTTACGACAGCCGGGGGCAGCTTTGCGGCCGGTGGTGCCGTACGGCGAGCGGGGCCCGGCGGAGCGCGGGCCGGGGCCGCCATGGTGAGTGCGGCCGGGGCAGCCCTTGTGTCGGGGCCGGCCGCTCCCAGCACCGGGCCGGGGAGCTCGGCTGGTCCGTGGGCCGGCCCGGCCGTGGTGCCTGTGCCCGGAGGGTGGGCGCTGACCCGTCCAGGCCGCGGCGGGGCCGGGGCCGCCGGGCTGGGCCTCCCTCGCCCCCACAGCCGGGAGTCCCGGAGGCGATGGCGCTGCGCCCGCCGCAGGGGTCGCCGGTGGAGCTTTATTTCCTTTCCCTTTGTTAACCGAGCGGTTTGTGTGTTCCCTGCGCAGGCCAGCACGATGGTGGCGGTGGGCCTGACCATAGCGGCCGCGGGATTTGCAGGTTGGTGGGTGCCGGGGGTCACCGGCGGCGCGGCAGCGGGGGCAGGGCGAGCCCGCGCCGGGAAACGCGGCGGTAATCGAGGGTCGAAGTTCTTACTTTTTTTGACGACCCCAGAAAGCGGTATTTTGCTTTCTAATCCCCGAGTTAGCAGTTGCTATGAATCGCTAAACCTTCAAGAAACTTTAAACTTAGCCCTGTCCAACGCTGGTTTCTCTAAGGTCGCTATGCAGTAAAAGCTATGAAGCAAATGGAGCCACAAGTGAAACAAGCGCTTCAGAACCTGCCAAAACCTGTAAGTTTTTGATTTACTAATAGCATGCTTTTACTTAAAAGCTTATTTGGTAAAATACCTACAGATTGTTGTCTCTGTGTAGCATTGCTGTACTTTCTTCTAATACCAAACATAATTTTGGCAGTAATAAACAGAATTAATCTCAGCGATTCTGGTGGTGGTTGTTGACTAATGGGGAACTTGTTTTGGTGAGATTAAGTACTCATTCAAATAACGATGCTCTACGTCAACTGAATTTCTTATTACAAGTGCAAAAGAGGCTTCGCAGTATTTTACAGACTAAAAGCTCAGCAGCCACTAAAGCAATGGTGAGTTGTTTTAACTGCTAAAGTTGAACTTAAAAATCAGTGTTGTTTTTCTTTTTTTAACCTGAGATGTTTTCTCTTTCAGGCCTTCAGCGGTTATTACAGAGGTGGATTTGAACCCAAAATGACTAAACGAGAAGCAGCTTTAATACTAGGAGTGAGGTAAAAGGAACGTTATTAGAAATGAAAGGTAAAAAGGAGGTTACGGTGTTACCTAGTTGCCAGCCTGGTTTGAAACGGACATAATTCTCAGTGCGTAAGACTGTCCTTGCCCGGCTTCCCCTGGGAGCGGCGCTGCTGAGGCAGGAAACGCGAAGCAGCCTTTCAGGATTTTCTGTACTTATTTGGGATTCCTTGCTGCATGTTAGCTTGCTTACACATCTGCGAATCCCTAGCGCATTCAAAAGCCGCGTGCGGGTCCAGGTGAATACGCTGTTTTCAAGAAGCCTGGGGGTTTACTCGGTGTGGGGAACACAGTTGTGCCGTTGGTTGTGGTTCCCGTCCCTGCTGGTGAATTTCAGAGAGGCAGTGTGAAGGTGCTGCAAGCCCAATTCATGTGTGTGGGGTGAACTCATCACTTGCTCTAGAATGTCTTAGGCAGGAGCGTGGTGACTACCCCTGCTGAAACTGAGAGAGGCTTAAGACCAAATACACAAATTTAATAAGATACATAACAGGAACCATTTCTGTTTGAAGTCAGTGTCCAACTTTGAAGTCTGTATACAAAGTTTGTTGGTTTTTTTATTGTTGTTGGTTTGGGTTTTTTAAATAAATCAGGAGTGAATCCTCTCACTTTTTTCCTTCAGCCTTTAGGAATTTGTCCCAGTAAAAACATTACAACACAGTTCTGTTTGTTTTCAACCGTGTGAATGTCCCCCTCCATATTAGACTGCCACAGCTTGTCTTGACAGCACACTGTGTTTTGGGAAAACTTTAGAACCCTTCTCCAGGATGTATGTGCTACACATCAGTAATAGGAGAAGGAAAACATACATACACTTAAGCAAGAGAGTTTACAGATAAAATGGGAGTGCTTGCTTGTTCTAAGACATCTTTTAAAGATCTGGGGGATTTTATGAAGTTCCTTTAAGTCAGCTTTTCTCTCTCTTTAAAGCCCTACAGCCAACAGAAGTAAAATCCGAGAAGCCCATAGACGGATCATGCTTCTGAATCATCCAGATAAAGGTTAAGTAAATTAAGTCACATTGATTCAGTAATACATGTTTTCTAACACAGATTAATACAGCTGGGTGGGGAGAAGTGACAGACATATGACTACCTCAGCTGCTGAAAAAAAAAAACCAGGAAACTGAGGGAAAACAAATTTTAGGGTGCCTTAATGCTTATGGCTTTGGAGCGTATTGTTGTGTTTGGCTGCTCTAAAGCAAGCAGTCAGATTCCGCAGGTCAGCTTGTTGCTTGCTCTGTCTTCTGTGCATGTCAGCTCAAAATACGATTTGGTAAAATGAGACTTAAACTTGCCTTAATTTTAGCTGAAAGACCAGAGCCTATGTGTGTGCACTATGTACCGTGTGAGTTTGCGTTCATTTGAATGCGTTGGGAGCTCACGGTGAGCGGCGGGCACTGAGCCTTCTGCAGCTGCTTCAAGGCACTAAACTGAAATATTCCTGTTTGGTTCTCCGAAGGCTCAGAGTCTAGTTACGCCTCAAGTTAATACCTGGGCTAAATACCACTTACTTCAGTGAGTCAGACTCATCTGTTAGTGCGTGGCATTTCACTGTTTAATCCTCACTTAAAAGGTAAAATGGCTTCCTGTGACATGACTGTTGAACGTCATCACCTTTATGCACCAAAACCCAAAATAATCCGGGGGGTATTGCTTCCATAGATAATATCTAGCGGAAGTTAACCTCAAAATTAACTTTACTGAATAGATGCAGAGCCTGAAAGACTGCTAGGAGCATTTCACATGTTTTTACATAACCTAAGTAAGTTAAACTAAGCTTCAAGTAACTAGAGTGAGTCTAGTACTCAGGTGGTACACACGCTACAGATCTGTGCACCTCACGGGCAGTTAATTCCAGCGCGTTGGCGTTGCGGATTCTGTTTCAGTATCTCCGTAAATCATTTGTGTCAAAGGCACGCTCTGTGCCTTGTCTGCTAAGGCATTGGTGACCAAATCACTTGTGACTGATGGAACTGGAGGGAAACACCCTACGCCAGTGAACTGCAAGCAGCCTACGAGGAACAAGCTGTCTGCACATCCGGCTGCTGCAGTGACTGCCCGTGTAACCTTCCGTGGCTTCAGTCATAATGCAGTTTGTTCGTTTACCTTGAGTAACTTTCAGCCCATACTCTTGGTTTTTTTCCCCCTGCGTACTGTGACATTATTAACAACACCGAAAATACTTTTTTTTTCATCTGATGTGACATATCTTTTTTTTTTCTAGGTGGCTCTCCATATGTAGCAGCCAAAATCAATGAAGCTAAAGATTTGCTGGAAGACCAAGCTAAAAAATGAATGAGAGAAAAAATCACGAGGGTTTGTCCATGCAAATGATTATTTTTGATAAACGGCTTAAGAAAATTTCTAATGTCAATCGCTGACTTAATATAAATTAAGCTGGAAATACGGATCCAGGGAGATCCTTCCCTCCCCACTCACCTCTTAGTTGTTTTTTGGGGAAATGTTTAAGGGGGGGGTGAGGCTTGAGGTTTTTTTCATAGCTGTTCTTCATTAAGCAGCAAAATCTGCCACTCAGACATATTCTCCATGTAGAAGAGCAATGGTTTGGCCAGTGCATGTTACCAGCTACAGGTAGCCTGACACGCTGCTACCTGATTTTTGTTAAACTAGCTGTGTTTGAAGTCGATGCTGCTGCTCTTTCGTATGCCAAAGTTAGCATGATGGACCGGTTTGGGGAGGGGGCGGAAAAAATCCAGGCGGCTTTATTGGGTGGGATGAATTGGGACAGATGTGTGGTTGTCTCCGAGTGAAGAAATAAAATACAGGAAACACTGTACCCTGTTGTCTTTTGCCTTGTGACAAACAAGGCTGGTTGAGCTTCTGAAGCGTTACTGATGGGTCTGGAACGGCCCAGGTTTTTTAGCAGCTTTCAATTTTTAATGGCTTTTCTAGCACTTAATAAATTTGAGGTTTGTAATTCAGTACTGTAGTTTTATGTTCTCTTACACTACAAAGTTAGAAATCGTATAGTAAGGTTTGTGTTAATAGTGACTGGGAAACAGGAACTCTTCACTTAAGCCACTGTAGGGACCCGAGCCGGGCGTACCCCCGATGCCTCTGTAAGTATCTGCACTGGGGCCAAGGGGCTGGGTCACACACCAGGGACCTCGCCCCTCTTTCCGCAGCTACGCCAAAACCACTGTGCAGTGTATGTAATAGTTACACTCATCCCTTCACAAATACAAAGGATAGCAGAGCTTTTGTTTTCCCAGACCGAACAAGGCTCTACTTGGGAGTAGTTAAATAAGTCATACGTCCTCTGCGTGGATGCTGTGTAGCTGCAGGCCACGTAGTATCACCAGAACAACTGTAAAGAAGCGTTCTGTGCCTTCAGGAGAGGATCAAAGCAGTGACATAGGAAACAGAAAACGTTTACAACCTGTACAGAGAGGCATAAAGCTTTGCTTTACTACAGATTTTGAAGTGGCATGAAAAACCAGCTGGAACACTGCCACGCAGCCCTTCCAGAGTGTGCGTATCTCAAACTATGTGCAGAATGGGGTTGTGCTTTTCTCTGCCAAATAATACTGACATTAATTTAAACACAGCTTTTTTCTCTTCACTGTTCTTTAAATTTTCTTTACTCGAGATGCTTGTGTGCAGTTGAGAGTTGTAATAACTTAACTGCTTGTTCTCCAGGAGGGAACAGTGAAACAAATGCCACTGCTTAAGGCACTAAAAACTTACATGCCTTAAGTGAAACACATACCCAAGCCAAGCTGGCAAAACTCTCCTGCAGCTGCATCGGGTAGAGCCGCTGGAGGCCCAGCCAGGTGCTTCAGGATACTTGGTTCTGTCCTTACCTCTGATGAAATCAGGTAAGATGGAATTTTTTTCTTTCAAGCCAGCCCAAGTTCAGCACTACGCCTTTGCTCCCCCTTCTTACAACAGCTCCTTGCTACCCAGTTGTTTTTCCACACCTGTTCTCAGCTTCAGCGCACTCGCTCATGTGCCTGGAAAGACGAGTTAGTGTGTCATGCTTCTAACTTCTCTGTTACAAACTACATCTGCATTAATTCCTATATATGTTAGTCAGGGTAGGTGATTCTCCAAGACAAAGTCTGTTTTTGAGACTTGTTAGCTGATGTTTTACATCATCGCCTTAAAGAATGGAAGATTAGTGTGTTAGAAAACTCTTAGAGAAGAGTTAAAGGTTCAAGCTGCCTTGCCATTAAGCTCCAATTGTTAGTGATAACAGCTTGAAAACCTTGAAGTCAATAGTAATTTAAATTTCTGATAGAAACAGTCAACAGATGGAAGATCAAAGTTTATTTTCTTTTACTACCAGCATACAAAAAAAACATATTGCACATCAAACAACCAAAACAAAAATAAAAATACTCTACTAAGGACTAACATATGTAGTTTATACAGAATAAACTTTCTGGAAATTGATCTTTTCAGTAGTTCAGGTTATGTCTTAATGGACATGACTAATTCAGCTTAGTGTTAACTAAAGCTATGTTTGATTTTTAAATACTGTACAGTTTAATAAATAAACCAAACAAAGCCTCAATGTAGAACAGTCACTGCCAATGTCACCCAGAATCCCTGCAGATTATGAGAATTTAACAAATGTATTCCAGTGGTCTGCAGATTTTTTTCCTCTACATACAGCATTTAAAAAACATGTATTAAAACAGACCAGTTTCCAGACTAAACTAATGGAGAAATTACATTTCAGTGCAAAATATTTTAGACTGCATTTCTTTCTAGTATTCCTCAGGTGAAGAAGTGGTTGCATATTATTAAAAATGTAACAAAAGCAGCTAATGCTTTCATAAAGAGTATTATGTTAGGGATCCCCCTCACATCTTTGCCATATTTTGAAAACAAAATAACATTTCCTATAGCCAGCAATTTTGTTTATTTAAATGTTACATATACTATCTCAAGGCACATCTGATGATATATTTATAACACAGTAGGTGTCAAAGTATGTTTAACATATGATTTCTTCAGGATCCCTCCCCTTTCTGTATTCCAAAATGGAGGAACTGAAAGTGCGGTGTCAAGACTGGCGATCCGTATTCTATCTTTGGCAAGCTTATACAAGCACTATTTTAAATGTAATGTAAAAGAACTGTAAACTAGGAACTTCAGTTTATGAAACACCATTCAGCACTGCTTCTTCCTGATTATTCCCATCCTCCTGAACAGTAACCTTCTTTTCATCAGGACTGTGCTGTAGTTTAGAAGGCTCATCCCCGGCAGTTGTAGCAGGACCGTTCACTGCCTTTTCGGAAGGGCTGTTTTCATCAATCGCATCTTTTGCCTTGCAAAAACAAAACCAGGATAGTAGTAAAAATTCTGTGAAAATACAGAGAGCGTAGTCTAAATTTCCCTCCGGCTCGCAGAGCAACTTTGCAGTAGGAAACGCCTCATCTGCCTGTGCCAGTATCCCATCGCTTACAGCATCCTATCACTTACCTTGTCGCTTACGGGTTGCTTCCGAGGAGATGATGCCAAGGGACCCCTCAGGCAGCGTACCCAGAAATGTTCCACTGCACAATTTCTATTTTTCTAAGCCAATGCAGGAGTTAAAGGGGTGTAAAACTGAACTTCCCAGTTAAAGTCTACAGTAAGACCAGATTTTGTTAATCATATAGCAATGGAGCTTTACCTTGCTAAACCAAAGAGAACTTGCGGCAGTAAGTTCAGTGTTACTTCAGAAGTAAAGGACTTCTGCTTTATTCAGTTCTGAACACGATACGTAACGCCACACTGGTCCTTTAAGGAGACCAGATCTCAAATCTGCCATCTTCATAACGTTCTTTCTGAACAAGTTCGTACAAGTCACGAGACACGCTACCTAGTATCCTCGATTTATGAAGCGTTCTAAGGATTAGCCCTCAAGATTTACCCATGGTAATTTTCACATTTTACTATGTAATGCTGCATTAGTGAGTGTAGTGTTTTATAATGCGTAAAGACTGAATTTGAGCATTACACTGGGTCACTGAAGTCTGCAAAGGTAGCCTACGAGTCGGAGTCAGTTCTGTTTAGGCCATTTTTGCTCTTAATTTATTCTTAAACACATTTGTAGTCAAATGAGGGCTGGCTAAAGGAAGCACTCCTTTTCTACTGTTTTGCTGCAACAGAAGGGAAACAACCCCTATACATTAAAAAAAAATCTTACTGTTTCTTTCTTGGTTTTGGCTAGTGTCTCCTTCGGAGGGTTTCGCTGTCGGCTTTGAGATTCAGCTCGTGATATGTAATCAGCTACTGTTACTGTTCAAGGAAAAAAAGATTACAGTGACACATCAGAAGTCTCATTTAGCATTAAGCTTCATATGTCTTTTCTGTACAAGTTATAGCGTAACTGGGAGACATCTCACAAAAGGCCTTCACACTTACAGGTATCGACTACATAGCAAGGATTAATTTGTTTCTGTTAAATACAATTTTCACTAAAATCAGTGGTAACGTGATGATCTGAAGGTGGAATCTTAATAAAAGAGTTATTTTGGTCCAATTATAAATTTCATGGGAAAAATCAGGGCTTTCTCTACTGGGTTTAAAGAGCTCAGACTGCAGGCTCTTTATAGCCCGTGTTTGTCACTGGGGTTTTACCATCTCGAGTAGCAGAGACTCTCACGCTAATGGAATGAAGGTAAGTTAAAATAAGAACTGGGGGAGGTTCAGAGCGTGGTGTCACTTACGATACGGCAGCATTCAAATCTTTGTTACTTCATGAAGCCGTTGGCAAGAGAACTCGCCCTCCTCCTGGTATTCAACACGCAATCCGCAGTTAGCTCTGGCTTGTGGGTGGGTGGGTTAATTGTGTGTGTACAGACGCTCGAAGCGGCTCTGTAGGAGTGGCCCGTGCTCAAAAGCAGGACAGCCCTGTGTGCACTGTTAGGCTACACTTACTGGATGCTGGCCAGGGGGTTCTGACCTCTTTTCTTCTTACCACCTCGGCACACGTTCCTGGAGCCTGGTTTTGTCTTATCCCGCCCTCTTGTAACCACACCGAGAGTCAGTTCTATCTTTAGAATACACAGTACTAACAAATTTAAATACACACTTGTATCTTTGATGAGCTAAAGCACATTAGAGTTGGCAAGTGTTACCTATCGGACAGTAGTCACTTGTATTTAGGATATCATGCATGCAGGTGAACTATTTTCCTGCATTTCGGAATGACTGTGCATAAAGCCTACATCAGAATAGGAGGTGCAGCACCTGGATTTTCTGTTACAGTAACTGGACTTCTTACAACTGGGTCCTTGCATAACTGTCAAAACCAAGTGAGTTTCTGCACAAGAACTATTTCTTTAAAATGAGGTTCTGTACCCAGCTCCTCTAAGGTAAAGCTGAAGCATGTCTTATGCACGCAGGGTAAGACACCAGTTCTTAATATTCACGTATGCTGTAGGAACCCAAAGCATCTAGCAATGGAAATCAAATAATACAGCTAAATGACTGAAGCACATCATTAGCATCTGGGGGGGGGGGGGGGGCAAGTTCCCTCTGTCTTAATTTCACTCACTGTAACACTAAGTATTTGTGAGGGGATTAAATTGCTAGAGTGTTTTTCACAAAGACAGTATACCTAGCTACCGTTGCTCTCACTGTTGCATTTAAAAATATTTATTACGCAAACTGAAAATGGCATCTGGAACAAAGACATCAACAGGAAAAAACTGGTAATTCTTGTTCGGGAAATTTTGGTTTGTTCTTCTAATGCTCAGATTTAAAACAAAAACATCATAGCTTTTGTAGAGATGACTAACGTCTCTTTATGCCACTGGCTGAAATTAGTTTCTTCAAAGTAAAAGCTGAAATCCATTTTTACTTTTTCCACCCCTTTATAAACTCGTATCACTGTTACAAAACCAGAAAGTTGAGAAGCAATGGGTTACTTTGGGTTTGGTCTTTTTAGGGGGGGGTTAGGGTGTTTGGGGTTCTTTTTCTTCCCCCAGGTTTTAGTTAGTGTAATGCAACTACTTTCTTCTTCTCAAATCAAATGATGTATGAGCACCACAGATATAAGGAAGACAAATACGGGTGAAATTTTGAACCTGTCGATCTAGAAGACCTTCTGTTACTACCTTACGCCGTGTATGTGCAAGCGTTTTCTAAACAGGGCATTATATTGGAAGTCAGCTAGGTCACCTTTAACATTTCCAGTGTTAGTACACACAAAAGAAATGCAACAAGCCACAACAACAAAAAATTGGAAACATGCAATTTCATTTGAATTCCTCCTCCTTCCCACCCTCAATTTGTCGATGACTTACAAATATTCACAAAAGCCAAGGACCGACGGCCGCGGTTTGCCGCGGGCGCGGGCCTGCAGATCCCACGTGAGTTCCCTCACAGCGCTCTGCCAGCGCGCCCGCATCCCGCCATCCCGACTCTTGGCCTCTCAGCCAGTGCTGAAAAGGTTGTGTCACGTTCAGTGCAAGTGCACAGATGCAAGCGAGTGCAGGTCACGGACCTTCGCCTTCGCCTGGATCCTGGACCACTGAAGTCAACAGCAGCTTGGCTATTGGCTTCAATGAGCGCCGGACCAGAAGCGCAACTCGTATGTCCAAGCGAAACGTTAGACATTATGAATTAGTTTCATTAGACAGATTAAGAACTTTTAAAAGTTCTCCTAGTAGAAGAAACATCTGTCATCTTTATCTGGTAGTCTTATTAGTTATTGAGTAACCTTTTTATATTATGCAGCTATATGTAAAACAGCAGACACAACATTCTCTCATGCTTTTGACCTGAGATTACCCACAGCTCCACTCGAATTACCTGGCTGTCTATCTTCTGCCTGACCCCTGAAGCGACGCCTGCGGCTACGATTGCGTCGCTGGGGTTTTTTGTCACTATCATCTGCAATTGCAAAGTTTACCATGAACTATTTCTGATGATAAAAATAAATAAATAAATTCTTCAGCAGTTTCAGCATGGGGCATTTAAAATTGCTTCTGTAAAGAGACAGGCTAAATAAGACAAGCTGAAAGAAAAACATTTTATACTGAAAGCATACACATTAATGCAAAAGCTAGATTTTACTTTTTTGCTCTCGGCTTATTAAAACATTTAGGCATATGCTTAACGACCTCAGATTTCATTTATTAAGTAACCAACCATATGTCAAATTTTAGCCACATAACCCATGACAGGAAAAGGTTTTTTTCCTACATTATTAAGCAACAGATAACATTCTTGTCCCAGTGAACTCCAAGAGAATTTACTGCGGGTAAAGTACTTCAGCAGAAGCTGGGCAGAGACAAATTAACCGCTGAAGTAGCTTCCCAACACTGAGGCCGAGGTTACCCAGGAGAAAACAGAACGCTGATCCCGCAGTACTGTTTCTATGAAAGCACCAGTGCTACTGGGAAATGACGAGTTAGTCTTTGGTGTCTCCATCAGACGGTTTTTACAAAAGAGGCGTACGAAAATACTAGTGGGGCTCAGTAAACAGGAGATACCATGGCAGAACCATGGAGGAAGCCTTTCTTTGATTAAAGAGCAACCTTCAACACAAAAACGATTCGCCACTAACAAAACTGAACAAGCGTTCACTACACTTACACTGACAACACATTTTTTCTTAGCTTGTTCGGGGACTACTGTCCAACTGTTTACATACCTAAACCATTCTCATTAACAGAAGCTGTATCAGATTCTGTCATTCCATCCATAAGAACAGCATCTTCGTCAGTCCTTCGCCGGCGTGACCTCCTGCGTCGGTTACTACTGTGGTGAGATTCACTAGCATCGGTATCCACAGTCTGGTCTGACTCTGTGTTATCAAGCAGGCTGTAAGGGTTGCTATCCGGATCTTTAAGCACTATACAAACAGAAAGTTTCCATCTGAGACACTGTGGTTACATATAATTTCATTTCCAGGCTGACTTACATCTGTCTTTGAAAGTTTCAAAATATAAAGCAACCTTGCAGAAAGGTATAATACAGAGAACTACAGTATTTATGATTTCACACTGGTTCCTCTCTGACTAATCCACCAGTAAGTATTCCAAGGCACCACTACAGGCACTTGTCTTATTTCATCAAAGATTTCCAAGGTGACATTTAGAGAACTTCTGCTCAAAACTGCTAAATGGGTAAAATATACAGTTCGCTTTGTAGCAGCGTTGTGCATTAGCACAGTCCAATTCTGATAAAACAGTAACTCCCATTCTATGGCTGCTTCTCTCATTCTGCATCTAAACACAAGCTTAACTCAGAAGGCAGCCATAGGTAAAATGGGAAGGATTTACAGACTTTGATAATATTACTGTGTGTGTAGCAGAGGAGGGAAATGATCATTGTGAGCAGAAGATAAACTAATTAAAATCTAACATAGCGTACGATAAGGAACTATCATACAACTCCACTGAAATCCCAATGCATTAAGATGTAAATGTGAAAATGGAGTATTTCAAGAGAGTAAGAGGTTATACAGAAAATCACCAGGAACAAAAACCAAAATACATCTGGATCACAGTACCAGAGCTAATGGATGACTTGCCACCACGAGGTCCACCACGCCCACGGCCTCCAGATACACTGCGTCCTCGTCCTCCTGGACGTCGTCTATTGTCACGTTGATGTCTGCTTTCTCTGTCATCTTCTCCTGCTAAGGACCAGTCACTAAGTTCATCTTTTCTCTCCGATTCCGTTTCAGAGGGATTGGAGAGCTCAGAGTTTGTACCTTGTACGAGAAGGGAAAGAAGATGAGAAACGAGTAAGAAATTTGGGATTATATTCTAGTTTCAGATTCTCACAGAAGTCTTCCAACCTATGTGGCTAGTTTATATATATATATAAATATATAAAACAGGTAAGTTTATCAATACATAATTGTAAAAATATGTAATTTTATATTATGTACACTCATATAAAATATATGCATATATAAAATATAGAGCATAAATTACCTAAGTTTAAGTTTCTCAACCTAAGTTTGTTCATAATAAGATGAAAAACCAAAACTGTAATTTATGTACACGGATAAATCAAGGATTACACAGCATTTCCTCCCTTTGTGTATACACTGCAGGCATTTGGTGCAGTTTCTAGGCAACTTCTCTGAAATTCCCAAGGACAACTTTATAGCTGATGGCTGTTGCTAAGCAACCTCTTCTCGCTGTTGTAATGCTGCTCGAACAATTTAACTGTTTATATTAAATAGTGTTCCTAATATCCCACCGCCTCGGAGCTGACCAAACCCACACAGCTTTTTACTAAAAAATTCAACACCTGCTATTTAAACATCCAGGAACTCTCCCTACTAACCGTTCTGCAATAAAGAAATTTAGACCCATACAGTTCTAATGTATAGCTCTTGCCATTTTGGGGGAGAAAGAAGCACGTTTTCCAAATGAAAGTCTGTGGGTATATGAACACACTGAACAACTTTAATTACGGTTTAGTGAAACAATTCATTCAGAAACAGTACAAAATGAAGTTACAAACATTAGCATTATCATCAGAATCAACCTGAGCAACATGGCACGATCCTGGACAGACTATAAAATCCAAAAGAAAAACTGGTTTGATTTTGTAGAAGTGAGCTATGTACAGGTGTTTGGCAGTAATTTACTGCACTGAACAGATTTTTCTTCTTCCTGTTTACAGGAGCGCTTGTTTCTTTGTGAAATACGTCTATATTCAAATGCAGATTCTCTCCATTCGGGGAGTTGCTGCTGAACGAGAAGGGGATGTGCACACCTCTAGGGGACTGAATAGCAGTTCCTTGTTAATTTAAAAATATATCAGAATATCTCACTACATATTAAACAAACCCAGATAGTTCCTGACCAAATAAAAACATTTGTCTGTCTCCATTTTCACTTATTTTGCTTTACTTTTCAAAGCTACATTCATAAGGTGGCCATGATGACAGACAAGCCTTTTTTCTCCTCCTCAGTCAAAACAGATAATGCTATTTTCAGATTTTTTTACTGGTGTCTCCTGAAGAGTGTCTGTAGGTCTTTCTCTCAGCTTTTTGTGATGTAACTACTGCTGTTGAAGGCCAATATCTTACCAGTGTTCGGCTTCAATGCAAAACAATTAGATTTACATCCTTGCTGAAGTTAAGTGTTTTGTGCTGTATAAAAAAATAGGACGTCAATTCTACATCTTGAACCGTACCTTCACTCAACTACGCTGAACACAGAGAAGTTTAGAGAGTTCTGGATTCAAAAGTATACTGAGGACTCGCTCAACGGATGCTCAAGAAAACTCACCGTAACCAGATGTGTAATTGGGGCCTCTGCGGCCTCTCCCTCTTCCGCTGTAGGATCGGGAGCCTTGCACCGAGGAGAGGGTGCTCTCATCGGTTGTATAACCCTTCTCTTTTTCAGGAACTCTAGCAGAGGAAGGTCTGAAACCCATACCGATCTGACGCAGCTGTTCATCGATCTGAAGCCTTTCCAGTCTTAGTTGTTCTACCTCCTACGTAAAAGGAAACAAAAAAAATTTGCTGATGAAGGTATGTTATTTCCCCTCACAAAATACCATTGTCCATCCAGTCATCTTAAGAACTAGCGCTCCCGTAGGAGGGTTAACACCACCTTGAAGAAGTCTAAAGCTTTCCTCTTAAATCACCATGCTGAAAGACTATTTCCAAGACTATTATTCCCTCTCTTAACTACACTTCACCACAAGTTTTGTAGTCAAATTGAAAAAAAGCAAAACTGATGAAGTAATGTGATTCAAATTCATTCATTATTTCTGTTATGCCAACACCACAACTCCATACAAAGACAACTGATCTAAATGGATAACTGTTCTAACACTACATAGTATTAGTGTGTTACTATTAGAAATTCCATCCTACCTCAATAGAGCATTAACCTCAGACCACAGAAGACTAACATAAAAAAATTGTATTACTTCTCAAATGCCACTTAACAGCATGTTCTTTACAGTCCAATCCTCCCGACACCAACAGTACCAAGTAACCACGATAATGCATTTCAAGGCCTACATAATACATCTGGACAAGGGGGTGGTGGTTCAAGACATGACACCTTAAATCCTGATGTACAGGGGAATAGTTCAGCATCTGCAAATCCCATGGAAGCTGTTGCTCAAAAGTGCTGTTATTTCAACCAAAGTTTCCTCTGTAGGTTCTTTCTTCTGAAATACACTCACCTTTAGATATGCGATGTGGTATTCTAAAAGAACTTGGACGTTTCCAATGCTTTCTTTAGTACCAACAAATACAAATGGTACCATTCCCTACAGAAACCAAATGTCAAATATTATTTGCAGGAAGAACGTTATCATCAAAACAATGCTTTCTGCTTCAACTATATATATATAAAAAAGAGTTTTTAAATTACAGAAGCGACCTAAACTAGCAAAGATAGTAACTGCATCTTCGGCTGCACAGATGCACTGGAATAGCTCAGACGGGGGTGAGGGGCTTGTATGTTAAGGACTTACGACCATCCAGCTTTCCCAAGAACCTGTTTTGGCAGCTGAGGCAAGCCGACACAGCGTTTACATCACACACACCCCTCAACAAACTTGCTGTGCGTGTTTATCGCAGTAGGTGTGTGCGCACAGTAGAAGCATCCATGGTTCACCAAGAATTGTCCAGTGGTTAATTAAGCCAACTTTACAAGATGAAGAACCTTTAGAAGACTTACTTTATCTTATGCTTTCATGTATTTAAAATGTGAATGCTATTAACACTATTGATCTCAAATTAATTAGGCATCTGAAGTACGTATCTGAGAAAGATTTAAAGAAGTCTTGCTTCAGCAGCACAAAACCTTTCTTGAATTGTTGAATATAAAATACACGGCAAGACGCCAGGCTGAAAAAAAAAACCACCTCAAAAACTGCTCTCTCTGTACCCACAGAAAAGTGGTAAAACTAGCTTTGTTGAATGAAAACCTAACCACAGGATGAAGGAATAAAGTACTTACGTCTTCACGGGGCAGTTTATTTTCATTATCTCCTTCAATTCTCACCCGGACGACTCCAGACTTGTCCACAATCTCCTGAATGACTTTTCCATTTTTTCCGATAACTTTTCCTTCAGAGGGCAAGAATAGTTAATTTTGCACCCACATGCAAAATATTTTAACAGGTTTCTTCATATTTTAAGTTACATATCACATAATTCTAACAACCACCTGACTGTCCTTTACTGTTCACTTTGTTTCAAAGTTTTCTCTTACTCCACACAGGTACAAATAAAAAACACAAAGAAAACCCCCACATTGTGATAGAAGAGAGCAGTGAAAACTTCCAAAATTAAACTCTCTATATACACATATATGCATAGAATGACAAGCACTGATGAAGATCACTTCACACAAGTTTCAAACAGAACCAGACTAAGAGTAAAGCGACACAAAAGTTTTTCAAATGCCTATTTTAAATTTATTCCACCACATTCAATCTTCCCTGACATTTTGAAAGGCATATTCCATATATGTTTTTTTGGGAGCCTCTTAAAAAAAGGGGGAAAACTACGTAGTTGTTTTCTGGAAATTAATTTTGCCTTTACAACAAGCGTGAGTACTGCCCATACTTCCCATATTACCTTTAAGATATTTGTTTTGAGATCATGTGTGGGATCTCAACCAAAAGGTTCTTCAGAACTTGTATGCTTAAATCTCAAAAAAAAGTGACTCCTTTGCTCCCTTAGTAAAAGATTTTAGCTCTTCCTTAAACTGAAGTTATACAGAAGTCCTCAGTCCCAAGGAGCTTCAGTAGCTGAAACTGGCAATTCAGTAGATGGCACACTTCTCTCGGTACAGAAAGAAATGCATAGCGCGATACCTTAAGTTTGAGTCATTAATAGTCACTACACCTCTTTTAACTTGCGTGCCTTCAAAAAGTGCAGATAAATATGTGTCTGCTTACCTATACGACCATAGGTGATTTGGGCCGCGTGTCTGCCTTCGTCATAAATTGGTGTTGTGACTGTTTAAAAGTAGCCTTTTCAGTTTAAGGCATTACTATGACTAGTGCCATGATTCCTATATGGGCATGTTCACGACTGGCAGAATGCCATCCAAACCCCCAAAAGCCTCAATTCGTAAAACATTAGATTCAGCAAACCTAGCTGAGCCAAGGAACTTCACTGAATGAGGCTACAGAAGAAAATGCGTTCAGGTACAAACTAACAATTAATTTGCTAAATGTGAAAACAAGCTTTAACGTTTGGTTAAATGAGAATCATCAAATTGCACCAGATACGTGATTTGCAGCAGTGCTATTAAGAAAAAGCAACAACACACTACACCTTAACTTGAGCAAGTTATAAAACCTGGAAGTCTAATTTTTAGGAGTTTGCACATGAATTATTAAATTATGTAGTCATAATATGCAAGCTCTAAGCCCAAAACTATAGGAGGCTAAAGCACAGCTTTCAATTTCGACTTTGGATAATCCGAATTGCTGTTGAACCAGGTGCAACGCCTGCACTCTTAATACTCCCTTCGTGGCCGCGCTGCCTGTGAGCCGGCAATGTGGAGCAGGAAGGCGCCAGACTCGGAGAACACAAGCAGCAAGCTAAGAGGAGTAGAATGAGGGGAAAGGAAAAGCTTCTCACAAGCCAGAAGCCACCACAATGTGCTTTTACAAGTTTTGGGAAGCTGTAACGGGAAGGTGCCCGTTTCTAGCCTGAGGCGGCTGATGAGCGCTGCTGATCTGCAGAGCAGCTCACCGCCACCCAACCGCCGCCTCTACCAAACCCCAGCGCGGCAGGGAACAACAACATGAGAATGGTCTTGCGTCGCTCTTGCGACTCAACTGCTGTACTTCCATATTGAATTTTGGAATTTAGTTTCAGCACTTCTAAGCAGTCGATCTATAAAACTTTTTTTTTTTAAAACTAGAATCTGAACTTCAAAAATTACCACTAAATTAGATTGTACAAGTCTGTAATCAAAGCATTTTCATTGTTAAAATCCTGGCAAAGCATTATTGAACAATAATATATGTAATTTCTTAATTCCCTGATGCATACAGTTTCAAAAGATTAATCACTTCCTACTTAGATGCCAGTACAATAATTCGATTTCTCCATTCAAATCTCCTTTGCAGAGTCATGCTGATTGGGCTCCCTTTTCCCAAGTTGTCAAGTTTTAGCAGTATTACATACCAACGAGATTCCTGGGAACTTGAATAAAATCCTCCACAAATTCCAAGTAACTTCTAGCCTTTTTTACTGCATCAGCAGTCTGGAAATGAATAAATAAAGTGTTTAGTTGTGAATAAAATATATTAAAAATAAAACCTTGCAGCGACAGCTGCAGTCTTCCAAATGTCAAACTTATGTTCAAAAAGAGAGGCACAGACACAAGAGTTTTGAACTAAATGTTGAAGAAAAAAACGGAGTAAACTGCCTAGAAACAAAATTCAGTAGCAAAGCAAAGCATCAGTAATGAATGAAACAACTTTTTCCATGCTATTTTAAGATGTTTTAAAACATTATCTGCAACTTATAACGAGTAAACCCCAATCATAACATATCTTGAGTATCTTGAAGCAGCTTCTGGTAGACATTAATTGGCAAAACCCAGCTAACTATATTCTTTTTCTCAAGGAAAAAAAAAAATCAATATAGCAATTATCACAAAAATTCTGTACTGAAAAGAAACAGACTTAGAGGTCCTACCAGCATTTGTAGAAACATCAGCTTACAAGAATACTATGCTAAAGGAAACTTTAGATCATATATCTCATTTCACCCGCCTTCGCGGTGAATGAGTAGTTATACGGCTATGATTAGATGGGCAAGCCATAAAACTATAGTTTAACCTCTGCATTTCCCTCCAAACTGCTTTGGAAGCATCCAGTTTCTTCTCTCCGCAGAAACTGTGCTACCAGCGATATTGTCAGCAATATAAATTTGGTTTGGCAATTTTTAACATAGTTTTTAATGTGTAACACACTATTACATTTCCCAGAGGGCCAGACGTGGGAAAATGGGGAAGGAAAAAGTGAATTTTAGACTTGTATCTTGACAGTATCTAAAGATTATGTCACCTGATAAAGATAAGACATTTCCAAGGTTGAAGGGCAGTCTCTCCACAGAACTTCGCAAGCGCACCGTAAGCAGTGACTGGCTTTACAACCTTTTCCATAAGAAAGGTGTACTGATTTTTCAGAACAGCCTAAGTAGAACAGCCATTAGGAGCCTTTTCCTCCCTGGGCTTTCTGCTCTCTTACTCAACATCCAGCGAACAGAAAGAACACAACAAAACCAGTCACAGAACCTTTGTTGTAACAGACAAATTACACTAGTGCAACCTGAACTCTAGAGCCAGCGCTCGAATGGCGTACCGCACTGCGGAACCTCCCCTAGCCACGCCACCTCTGCGCCGGGAGTAACGCTACAACCAAGGCACTCTCCTTCCAGAACGCTGGTTTCTGGCCACAGTTCGTCCACAACGTGTTCCAAGACAGGAGAGTGTCATTGGTTAGTGGGAGAACTCCCATAAATGCTCTCTTATAGCTTTATTATTAAATGACAAATTAATTGACAGTTAATTGAGGTTACACAGATGCGGTAACAAGAAACAGAAGCTTCGAATTAGCGACAGCGAAGTGCAGAATTACAAACAAATATCAGCACCTAGTCAGTAACACAGCCTTTGAGCAGTTTCCATTTTATGCTAATGCCTCAGCCCTTTTATCTGTCATTTTCTAGGCAACACATGAAGTAAGAGTACCACCAGCTCCTGCATCTTGCCATCAAGTAGGGGAAGGCTTAGAAGACCAAGCAAATTTATAAACCACTACTGGCAGAGTGATAGCAAGGGCAACATGGGCTAATTGGATTTCGAGGTACTGAAACAAGCAATAAAGCAGGGAGAACAGCTGAACAGGAAGTCGCTGGAGGGAGCAGAGGCTACGCTGCGCCTCAAAGCAATTGCTAGAGCGCTATGAACTTCAACACACGTATTTTTTTCACCTTCAATGAGCTCTATGAACAGGACACAATTAACTAAAGAGTTCGCAATGTCCTGCCTTGGAGGTACGTTCATCAATTCTTTCCCCAATAAAGATGAAGGCACAGCGACTGCTTTCACAGAAGCAGAATCAGGATGAGAAAAACAACTGCCAGTAACTGGAGTTCTCCAGCACAGCCATGTGCACATCTACGCTTCGCCACAAGCGCCCAGAGCTTCTGTGCGAGTACAGCCTGTGTGACTCATTCACACCCGATACGAGATACCACATAAAGCTGAATTGGACAGTGTAGTCTCAGTCCCTCGCAGTCAGTAATTCAGAAAAGGAAAAGAAAAATAATTTTACTTTCTCTAAAAATCAGTTACTAGTAACTACCTTTCTAACTTCGAATGACAGTCTACACATCCATTCGTGCTTTGGCTACTACACATTGTAGCCCTTACCATCAAGACACGTCTAGGTTACCTGAAGAGCCTTTAATAGAAAGATTAAATGCAGGGTATTTTTCTAAACTCAGCATTATACCTTTTGCAGCAGGATAGTGCTAAATGAAAGTGTCAAATAACTGTATGACTGCAGATTTTAGGGAAAATGTTTTGTAACACAGTCACTAACGTAGATCTGGTGGTTACACACTGGTGGAGTGCACTCCTATTACAAGTGGTGGATCTGCCTCAAGAGACTCACACCAGTTTCTGAGACAAGGTTTTGGAAGTCTCTCCAAAGTCCTGAGAGCTCTTTTAGACTTTCCCTAATGGAAAAAAAGACAAAACTACCTCTGAGAACCATTTGAAAAGCCGTATCCCACGCAGATAAAGGCAAAGGCCTCCTAAGTCATGGCAGGGAACAATGCTTTTTCCACTGTGATGCAAGTCTTTTTCAAGGAAAAAAAAAAAAGGCATATTAGTCTCCTAGTTTAAATGGAACTGAGCTCATGAAAGCTCCAAAGGGAAAGCAAGAAGTAACAGTCTCCTGAAAAAGCCAGGGTAGATAGGTTAGCAAGATCCTGCCCAAAGGAATGGTTATCATACAGTTAAGTACCTTAAGAAAAAACGGTGTAAGAGGGAAGAAGCTGAAGGGTTAAGAATTGCACAAAAATTGAATGCAATTCAATTTTGCCAGTAATGAGGGTCTAAGAGAAGCTTTTCTGTTCCTGATGAGGCTCTCCCTCCTGGGGAAGCACAGGATTTCAAAAGCAGGGAGAGCTACTCACTGTCCAAGCTCTGAAGTCCACAGTACTGTGGTCTCCGCAACAGGTATCTGAAGCGGCAGTTCAGGCAGGAGGGGAAGGGGCTTGGAATCAAGTGCCCTTGGCCACACAAGGGAAAAAAGCATGAGCAGCATCCCATACAGTTTAGCTTCCTAATACCTTCCATAAGCTTCCTTCTGATCATAGAGCTTTCCCATATTCTTTAACGTTTACCTCCCTGTTCCCCCCCCTCTCAAAGACACTGGCCCTGAAGAACACTGAACTTTTATTTGTATGCGAAATGTTAGCTGAGAGAGACCCTCCGACCCTGACTACAATGCCAAGGACTCTGGATCGCTACTCCCACAGATCTCACAGCCTAAAACTGCCTGCACATTCAGCCATCAGGGCCTGCCTGCCTGCCAACTTCAGCTGAAAAAAAGGCAAAAAGAGCAGACAAGTATACCTAGACGCTGCAACCCTCGTCACGTGGAATATTTACGTTGCCTGGCTTTTTTAGAAGCAGATATCACTTCTAGGAAGGACAAGGCTGGATACATCTAAAGGCATTTTAATTTAGGGGGCATCTGGTATTTATAATCATTGCTGTGCACTACTGAAAGAGGCTGGTGACAGTCATAACCTTTCAGCAAGTTTCAGCACCACATCATTCACGTTCAAGTTTTATCTAAACTGGAATACGCTAGACATTGTACTGCCCGTCTTCTTCATGAGCTGAGAGATGTGAGTTACTAGTAGTTCCAGGGCAAAGAAGGGTCTGTTGCCACCCTGACACCCTGCAAGTTTTTAAGGTTTAAAAAAAAGAAAAAAGAAAAAAAGAAAAAACCAAAACACCACAAAGGACACAGAACTTTAGAGATACTAAAGCGTACAGATGTTTGTCCTCCCCTCAGCTATATCAACTTCATCTGACCCTTGGATCACAACCAGGTTCTACTCCTGACACGCACGGAGCATAATCCAAGACCACAGATTCCTGAAATAGTAGGCAACCAAGAACTAGAAGTCTTAACACCAGAGCCTCAGGTGTTAGTGTTACCAACTCTACAGGTGCCATGGGATAAAAACCCTCAAGAAACATTCTGACAAGGCACTGGTGACAGTGGCATCTTTGTCACTGGCTCTTCTGCCTCCTGAACGGATCCTTGTTTTGGTCTGAAGACCAGCTACATTTCAAAGCACTTGTGAGATTTAAAGCACATCAGAGACACAGAAATGGAATTAACTTGGAGCAATCCAGCATTATTTTGCCAAAGCCAGCATTAAATTGCCAAAATAAAAGGGTTAGAGGCAGCAGATATCTGCTTTAGCACATTTGGCTGCGTCAGAGGAAGAGACACCACACAGCAAAACACACATGAACTCGAAAGGGGGAAGGGGAAGAACCAACAGGAAGAGCATATGCAGTCTGAAGGGAAAAAAAAAAAATCTGTGATCAAGTAAAACAGCTGTAAATGATACTTCTCTCAGGGTGACTGAGACACACAGTGAAGTTACAGCATGTGTGCATCAGGACATGGAGTGATTAGGACAAAACACATCTTCTGGACCAAGCCTTGTGTTTCAAATACACGTAGTACAACCTGCCATGGCATGAACACACATCTAGACACTCAGATGACTACTGAGCTATTTCCAGTTCTTAATTCTGCATAGAGCTCTCGCCACTCTAAAAGCAGGTATCGTGTGAAACGCTCATCAGATTCCTACAAAGCTTCCCCCTTACCTCTCCGTAGATTCGGAAAGTACCAGTATCCTCCTCAAGTTCAATGGCAGTAACTCCTGGAACCTTTCTGGCTTGTTGTATGTTACTCCCATGTGTTCCTATAGCAAGTCCCATTAAATCTTCTCTGACTACAAATTCCTCATGAAATGCTGCAGCAAGCTGCTTTGTGCACTGAAGGGAAAACAAAGTAAGACTCACTCACATACACTCAGTGTAACACAGTTATGTGCTCGGTTCCGAGCAACGAGAATTACAAGCCATGGCATACTTCTAAGTGCTTTGTAGCTTCTTCGTTTCTTGACATAAGCATAAGTTTGGTACGAATGCTGCGCAAATGCATGTCACTCAGTATATTCACTCTCTTCACTGTTGCTTCGCTGGCAGACTACAAAGAGAAAGAACATGAAGTTTCATTTTCTTAAGCAAAACCACATTTAAAGGATAAATCAGGATCCTATTTAAACTACATCATAGCCATGACCCAAATTTCCAGTACTTACATGGACATTATTCCTCCTCAAAACAAAGCACGAGAAATTCAGCACCACCTCTGCAAACCAACAATTTTCTGTTCTCACTCACAGCATATTTTACACTGAAGACTTTGCTGCTGGATATACACAGCAACTCTTTCCCCTTGACGCTCCCCAGACAAGCCAATACCATTCTACCATATACATGCCTGTCACTCACTTGTCTGAATGGCAGAGCTAAGGAAATAAGCGAGGCAAACAGTTCTGGAGAGCGAGGTTCAAGTGGATAATATTAAGCAAACAGAGCCTAATGCTGGGAAATGTCTATGCAGTAAGAGAAAACTGTCACAGAAGATTTTAAGTGACTAATTCCTTAACGGCTATGCTGCACCGGGGCAGTTCTTCACGCGGAAGCCCAGCTGTAGGTCAAAGTGCACCGCGGGCACAGCGCAGGGCGAGATCTGCTCCAGAGCAGAGTAAGCTAGAGTTAGCTTTGAGCCATCTGCACGGATCAGTAAAGCGGCACTCAGTTGTGGATGACAAAAACCGTAAGAACGATGAGACTGAAAGCTGTTCCTAAATTTAGGCTGTATGCAGTGTAGTACCTGTAGTCCCTCCAAAAGGCCTATCCCCAAAGACTAAATTTAAACACATCTACTTACATTAACTCTCTCTCTATTTACATAGCTTGACAAGTTAAACCATTTTCCATACCAATATACAGCCGGCTATATGCTTCCCACAAATAATATACCAAAAATTCATGCAACATTTATAAAAATAACTTACCAGTATTATTAGCTGAGCAGTTTCAGCATGATAAAAAATTCGACATGCTCCCACAGCTTTCTTGAAATCTTTATGTGCATTTTCATTAGCACACCTAAGGAGAGAGAATGGTTGTTATTTCAACAAGCTGCATCAAAACAGAACATGTAATATCATGATGAGAACCAAGAACATTTCAGAGCAGTTTATGGCAAAGACTGCTACGAAACTGGAAAACTCCCGTTCTGCTTAACATGGCTCCAGAGCTCATTTCTCTGTGGACTGTTTGTCGTCACGGTTATCTGACAAGTCTCGGTACCAGAGGCCACTGCGAGTGCATCACCTGTACAGGGCTACGGCAAGACCTGAAGCTCCCATCTCAGAACTCACTTTTAGTCCCCACCCCAGAAGCTCAGCAGGGATCCCAGTCCGTAGTTTCTAAACCAGCTACTGCAGCCATAGCCACCCTTAAGGTTCTTCATGGACCTCTACGCTGGCCTCCAACATACAAGCCAAGTGGGGCTCCACCCCCTCAAAGTCAGAAAATGCCTTATTAAAGTGTACAGAGCTACTCACGCATCTCTCAGATCCTCAGGAACATCCACTGTGCACTTGAAAAAGGTGTTCTTCTTGACGGTTTTATTTTGATTCACAGGTCGGAGTCGTTCGTAAGTGACAATTTCATTGTAAGTGGCATCACAAGCAGCATATTCAATGACGTAAAACTATGGAAGAATTTGTTTTTTAAATGGTAACTTCAGTAAGAACATTACCAACATCACCAGAGAGTACAAAATAGGAATATATAGACTAAATATAAACCGGAGTTGATATAATGCTACAAATTCTAAAAAACCTAATCTGGACATATTTCAGCACCCATCTGATACCTCAGTGAAGTCAGGGCACTAAAACAGCCTAATTTCAGTCCCCCACAAAAGCATCTTGGATTGATTTTTTTCATGCCCATCCCCCTTCAATACCTGCTTTAGTCTAGTTCAAATTCCAAAATTCAAAATGTTTACTGGAGCTCTGATTCTAAGAAATACCCAACAGAAAAGCAAACAACTCATTCTTCACAGAAATATCTGCACTGCAACAGTTTAAAAGAAAAAAAAGAAAAAAGGCAAATCCACTCATTCAATGGGCAAACTACCTGTGAATCATGTAGGATCAAAAGGAAAATTTAAAAAAAAAAATAAAAATCAATATTTTTGATAGACACTACCCCACATTTAGGAAGGCAAGAGAACTAAGAAGATTTAACAGCTTCCAATAATCTACTCCTACACGCCCACCCAACACATGCAAGCATAGAGAAGCTTGTGTGCACAGTATCCTGGCTTTGTCTCAGGGATGCAGCCTTCTGCCATCCTCCCTTCCACCTGTATGCAATTTAGGAGTGCAGCAGTACTTTCGCCTCTTCCTCCCTCAAAACTGGTATCTGTTTTTGTCAACAGACAAAATTTACTCAAGTTTCAGGAAAAAAATAAATCTCTAATGTCATGAGGTACTTTTCCACATGGTATTTTGCCATTTCAAGTTTTAAGTTTAGCTTATGTACCATCCTAATCACGTAAAGCTGCTTTGAAACATATCACAAAACAACTTTAATAATCATGAAAAATAAATAATAGACTACTAAATTTAAGAGAACTACCGCTATATGCTTCAAAAAATTAACTCCTATAGAAGTTAAAGATAATTCTGGTTATCAAAACAGTAACAAAGCTAACTATCATTAGAGACGTAGGTTGTTTGGAAATTTCACATTTACCCTGAAGAAAAAAACTGAATATGGAACCATGTTGAAGACTATAAAGAAGCCAAAATTGGACCATGAGGGTGGGTTTTTTTGGGGGGGGGTGGGGGGGGGGTGGGGGGACACGGATGGACTGGACAATTCCATAAAATAAGTAATTTGACAATGATATATAAAGACACCAGCCATCTGAGGGTGAAAAATCATGTTTTTCCCTGTCAAAAATACTAGAAAATTAAGAGTTAAATCAAACTGGATTTAAATTCTGAATTTAAAAATTTTCTTTAATGATTTTTTTAAATAACTAGCATAGCAAGGTCACTGACAGTAAATTTCTGAATTTCTGTGACATAAGAGATACAGATTAGCCCCAAATGAGAAACTATCATGAAAATCAGTTTGTCTCTTTTTCTCTTGTTTTCTTAACGAGCCGTTCATCCACAAGGATCAAGACACAGCATCTGCCTTTGATAACTGTTCTCCCCCACCTTGCCCTTACAGAGGTCAACAGCAGTTACGATTTGTTGATAGTTTGTAAACAATACCAGAAATCGGACAATTTTTTTCCCTCAGCCCTGTTTCCTTGGTTTTGGGAATCTAATAGAATAGAAGCATCAAAACACAAGACCCTTCCTATTATGAAGTTAAATTCTCTTGCTGTCATGTCACAAAACAAAGCTTTCTGAGCCTCTATCACACACTGCCATAGCTCTATACACTTAAGTGTCTCAGCCTACAAGTTAGCTCGCAGCTGCAACTCTAAGTCAACAATAAAACATAAACCTGAGATAAGTAAAAAAAAAACCCTACCAGTGTCTGTCCACTGCACTCAGCAGAAACACACACACAAAAGCACCCACAGCAACACAGATCGATAGCTATAGCATGCTTAGGTTATGGAGTTTAAGCAGACTTTAACCACAGGTGAAGCAGTTTCTAGCACCGATTCAATTCACAAAGTAGGTTTGTTAGAAGTCCTGTTCCTACGCATGCAGAGAGCCCTCCAAGCAATTAAACTACTAATAATGGAAGTGACTTGTTCAGCTATAAACACACATCCCTCAGCTGCATAATGCAGCAGGGATCACTCCAAAGTGATCTCAACTTGTAATTCTGTTTAATCACGGTTTTGTATTTGTAGTACTTAATAGTTTTTTCCATCACAAAGACCTTTCATATTTACTGTATTTAACATAACAGCATGAAATCAATAGGTTTTAAAATAATTTACCTCTCCTTTCATCATTCGAACTTTTGCCAGCCACCAGCCACAAGGTTCTTGGTCATTTGCTCTAGAATAAACCTGAAAATGAAAGTAGGAAGAAATATTGAAAGCAGGTACAGACCTAATTCACTGCCTGCACGTGTAACTAAGAGAGAACACCCCACCTTTTCTAATTTTCATTAAAATGGAACAGTATTCTACAAAAAAGTAGTTTTTGTATAAATTATCCAAGCATGTGCTTCCTGCACAATTTTTTTATTTTGCACTACAAGGACTGAACGGATTTCCTGTGCGTACATCGCTGACAATTCAACAGACATTTCTAAAGGAAGATAAGACCTTGGCTCAACACTTATTCAGGGGCAGCTCCTCACTACATTCAAACTTCATCTTCAGGCTGAAAGCTCACACATAGAAGTAACTCCACAATTAAGGTTTTTAATTCTGTTCTCGGCTTGATATACCCAGGACTACTGAAATAAACCAAGTCATCCTATGACTACATATTCTGTATTTAACAAATGCTACCAAGTTAATGCAAGACCAGACACAGAAGACTTCTGAAACTCATTTTCTTTATCTTCTCTAAGTTTCGTTTACCCCTCCTACATTGCTGACAGGCCAAAGTCATTTGCCAGCAGACTAAACAAGAAATTTTGCAACAGCGAAGAGGCAGAAAATAATCCTTTACATTTAACCTCTAACAAAGGCGACACAGACAACGTATTTCAAATAAAATAACAGAAAAACTCAGCACCTATACTACATTGTTTCTTAGATTACTAGCCCAAAACTATACAGGTATCCTAAAGAAACTTGTAACTTTGATTTTAAGGACAAGTAAAAAAGCAGAAGTTAAACTAATTACTAAATTACTGAAGATACTGCAATAAGCTGGGAACAGAACATGCACCTTTTAATTTCCCAGTTTAATACATCATTTCTAATTAATACTGTTTCTCTGTAAAACAGTATAATTCACCCAATTTCCTACCAGATTGTATCAGATATTTCATCTGGGTTAAAACTCTTGTTATTGGAAGAGCTTTATTATGTCTTCACATCAAAATATTTCCAACAGTTACATTCCAGATAAAAAATAAAAATTACCCAGTTTTCTTTTTAATTCTGAAACATTCTCAGCTACCTGAAGTTTTAGATTTTGAGAAAGTTCCAATGGTAGGTCTGTGAAAATACTGAAATGTCAGTTTCACTCAAAGCCTAATAAATCCATTGCTAGAGACACGCTTCGTTTTAGACCTTCACTTACAGTCATCGCCGCCTCAAACGGACACATAGGTTCTGTATCAGGACAGTTCATTGGGATAAACTCACCTCCACTTCATCTCCTTCACCAATTTCTTTCTTGATATCGGGGGGTGGCGGTAATCTGACTTCATTAAAGGGCACCTGGCGCTCTGGTTGCCAACTGGAAGTTGAAGGGACATTACACATTATTTCTAGAATTTTTCTGTTGCCTTCTTAGCTTTATTTTTAGGACTGAGTTTAGCTAAAACTCACTCCTTCCACATAATCAAGTCTGTTTCTTCACTGCTAGAAAGCAAACCTTATAAGCAAAGGAACAAAACTCTGTCAAGACAAAACTAGTATCTGGGAAGATATTTTATGACAAAAAAAATTTTATATTAACTGAAAAATTTAACTTGACGGGGTTCACTAAGCAGTGTTCATAAAACCTCGGTGAAGAGATTATTAGATGATGTACTTACAATTCTACAGTTCAAGTCATAGAGCCTTTATACAGATGTAAGCTTCTCCCTGCAGCCCACCATGGGGTTCATCTACTTCTTCACCCCATATTTAACATTTCAACTGCTTGCCGTCAATGTTTGAGTTCTCCAGGAAATCCTGACTCTGATCATTAACAAAACTTTGCATTTCTACCTATAAACTTATTAACGCACCCCAGTAAGCATCTGGCAAACAGATCCAGTTCAAAACGTACCTTTATATCTGCTTATCAAAACCTATTATTACTAGGCATATAAAATGAAAATTTTACCTTCTTGTAGGGAAAGGCTATTCATTTTGCTGTAGCTGGCTCTACAAAGCATTTTAGTTGTAGAAGTGCCTATTTTAGGTGCATTTTACAAAGACTACCGGAGCAATTCACATCCTCTGTGTCCTCCTGAAATCCCTCTTCCTTCTACTCTGTGCATGTCACAGAATGCCATCAGCTGTTCTCCACTCGTTTTAGTGAGAAACCCAACTGAAGACTCTACAGAGGTTGAAATAAAACCAGGGGAAAAAAAACACTCCCTAAAAACTTATTAGCTTAGAATATCTGGGGCACTTGGGCAATATCTGTCAAAGCATTCCAAAGCCCAGCATTTATGCCCATCTTAAAGCTCACATCAGGAACAGACAGGGTCCAGAACCAACTTGCGAGGATTACGGCAAGCAATTTGTTTTGCTTACTTCTAATACCTGCAGACAGAGCAGCCTAAGTCAGTGGAACAAGTCTCAGCATTAAGAGCAAAGGGCACTTCTGCAACTTTCTCCAAGATGGACACATTTATATGTTTTCCCTGAAAAGACAGCTTACGCTCAAGCACCTCACTTACTAAAGATGTTAGGTCTCCATACAGTTCTGCTCTAGCCATTATTACAGATTTAAATCACATTTTATATCTGAGAAATGGTGAAGGGGGCTGGCAAGCATCACTTGCAGTTCAATTGCCCTTGTTGCAACTATAACGGTCACTAAATTCAGGGTTTGGGTTTTTCCTTCCCTGCCTCCGTGAAGTTATTACTCTCACAGGTGCAAAGGCAAATAGTAAGACTCGAGGACAAAATGCATTTCCTAAATTATAGGGTATATAAAATTTCAGTTTAGGAACAGTGTGAGCGTAATAAGTGTAACTGAACAACAGGATCAAAAACGTTGCAGACTCAAAGAAGCTGCTTAAAGTCCTCTTGAGAATTTCAGCTGTGCCTTGTAGTTAAAGAATCTAGCAAGCGGGAACTTACAGAAAGTTATAAACTGCCCATACTGGGATGTTATAATTGAAGAGACCTTGTACCTTCAGTAAGAGCCGTCTGAAGTTGCAGTAGGCTAATTTTGGTTCCACCTCTGATGGTCTAGAGGAACTCCATCCACTAGAAGCAGATGGGCCAATAATGACTTACCCTATAAACTGCAAGCTGTTTTGGTATTTTCTTAATAAAACCATGGAAAAGTGCACAGGAGGCTCAGTTCTCAGAATAAGGAGTCAAAGTTTTAATGGCAAAAAGTCCAAAACCGGAGCATCTCACTGACGATATGCAAAGCAAGGTGTTTTAAGAAGTGACTTGTGACTGGCTACAAATTATCTATTAAGAGCATCTGACCGAACTGACACCTAATAGTCAGAGGGATTACCCCAAATACCTGCCACAAATTACAGAAGAGGGAGGTGCTTGCTTCTTACAACGAAGTCTTTCTTTCAATATCGTTGCTTCAAACTCCAACAGGCCTATATGGAATTGCACCAATTTCCCATTTTCTGTCTTACAGACTAATAGAAGTTTCCAGTTCCTGAAGATTCTGTGTTCGTTCTCTGCCTCCTCACCTCCAAAAAAAGGTTTCTTAAAAGAATCAAGGATATCTGCCCGGAGATTAATTATTGCTATGGCCACAAAACCATCATTAGCAGTCTGTGCTGGTACACCAGCTTTGGGAACCTTACAACAGCTGCAGATGAAGACTGGTGACCAACAGCAGAAAATGCAAACTGACAATTCAGACTGCCTTCAGCAGAGCAGACGCGCTTACTTTGGAATGCATCCTTCTGTTGCGATCGTGATCAGCACTAACAGACACGACCCTTGAAAACTCCAGTTCTACTAAAGTCCTTATGAACATAACTCAGTAAAAAGGGTAATAACTTATCATATTTACATCGCAATAATTTGATTAGAACTGTATACACATTTCCTGTTAAGACCTTTTTTTTTGGTCAACACTCCATCCTTTTTGGAACATGGCTGCTGCTGCCAGACCTTCTGTAAGCACACAGATACTAAACACTAGTTTGGTTCCTTTGTTTGGTTGGACTTGGTGATCTTAAAAGGTCTTCTCCAACCTTAATGATTCTGTGACACTAGAAACACGTTTGCCAACAATCAGACCCCTGCTGTGACCCACAGGCTCTTCCTTTAGCTTACTTCGTTTCTGACGTGAAAGTGTATGCTTCAGAGGCAAAGAGCCTCCTACCTTAGAGGAAAGTAATATGCATGTTGAATATGAAACCGAAGATGTGTCACATCTCCTCGGACCATGGATAGGCTGAAGGACCCAATTTGGTTCTTTCCTGTTTGTTGGGTTTTGGGGTGGGGCTATGAAACCCTAGGAGATAGTACAACTTCCTTAACCACTTCAGTAAGCGTTAGTACCAATGACGGTTGCCACCTCATCTTCCAACTATTTTTCATAAAAGAAGGGCTAGAAAATACAGGTTAGAAAGAAACAAAGACTGGACTTTGCAGGGTAAACCCTAGGATTACCTCCTCCCCCCACCCCCCCAGAGTTATTTTTATACACGTGTGTATATATGTATGCACACACCCCCTAAGATTACATATTCAGGATTATAAAATACTGTTTATAAACACACGCTCCCTAATACAACCCTTATTACTCAGCCATCTTTCTCAAAGAAAGCCTCAAAGACTAATCTACAGGTAGGTGCTGGCAGAGTTTAATAACAATTTTCACATCAAAAGCTGACACAGTTTTAGGATCTCCACCTAGCAACTGGAAGGGAAACAGGAAAGAAGATGTAGCTCCTGGAATATCTTAAATTAGCCCCGGAATCTCCCAGGTAATCCATGGTGTTATCAGTCTGAACGCTGAACAACAGATATTCATTTGTACTTTACTATCCCATGGATTATCTTTGACTTGCCACTACAAGTCCCTAATAGCACTGCTGTGTTTATATATAAAGTGAAGGGGCCTCATGGATAATTCTTTCTCCAGATTTGCTTACAGATTTGCACTCTTTTCCACTAAAAAAGATTGGGTCTTCAGACTGGATACATATATTTATTTTCTTAATAGTTAAGAAGAAAAAACAATATCAATCACCATCAGGATGCTTCTGTCTATTTCCCTCTGTTGAGAACACCAATCAGCATTCCTCGGATTAGACACAGAGAGAATTGTTCATTTAATAGAAGTATTTTGGTATTTTTGATCTTCTGCTTTAGTGTAAGAGTAGCAGGCCTCTGCCACTGATTACTATTTTAATTAAATTTGGCCATCACATCTATGGTCATCACTAAAGATATCAAGAAAATGTAAAGGGCTATGTAACTAAGGAGTTGAATTCTGATGCAGCAGGGCCAGAAAGTAGTTGATGGAGGCTGTGAACAGAACAGTGAGCCTGTACTTCTAGAACTGTACCTTGCTAATGAAATCTACTTCCTCTTAACGTCAAAACAACCAAACAAAAGCACAACACCAAAACCACAAAACCAAAATAACAACCTAATACTCAAAAGATTATTTTTTTAAATACTTACTTGTTTTCAAATACAACAGTGAGCGAGTCCTCATGAACATCTTTGATAAATCCCTAAAACAAAAACATTTTTATTATAAGTATGCATGTGAAATCAAAACAAGGCAGCAATTTCAATACAGCTGGAAACTAAGCCGAACAGCAGACCACCACTAATACTGTGGTTCCAGCTGAGCAAAGGTGCAAGACACGATGCCACTGTTTGCACGAGGCTGCTGATATTCCTAGTTGGCTATTCCAAGAAATACATCGCGCATCGACCATTTCCAACGAATGCTCAAATCCGACCACTGAAAACTCACTACCAGAGTTTATTATTTTATCTACAGGTGTGCATAACTGTTTTACAGGAACAAAGTGAGAGATCCAGTCCCAGGGCAATTAGTACAACTCGCAATCGATGCCAAAGACCTGTGCAGAGTGCTATTTGCTTTATAGGTGGTCGCAACACAGAACTGAATCCCAAACACCTGTCCTTCAGAACTACATGGCAGCCAGTTTGGATAAAATTTGGCAATACAGGCTGCCATAGAGCTGCTTATGGTGTCATCTTTCAAGTACCAAACTGAGGACTGTGTGAAGCCAAATACCTGTAGGACCTCACAGGAGAACAAGGAAAGAATACAGTATTTCATGGCTTTTTTTGTGTCACATTATTATGATCTCAGGAACAACTATGGGGAAATCCCACTTCCCTTTCTCTCTTTTGAAAAACAAAGGGGGCTCCTTTCGGCAGCGCTAATTATGTCAAAAACCTGAAGACAAAGAATAACCTGCTAGATACAGCTGTACTCAAGTATCCATGCAGAAATTAAGTTCCTACACCTCTTGGTTAAGGAAGGCAGGCATGTTGCAAAAAAAATCAGATAAAGGAACAAGATCTTTCAAACTACTGCTTTTGCTATAGCCTGGTATCTGCCCAAGCACAGGACGTCAAGGAGGAACCTGCAGTTTTAAAGGAGTAAGAGAGACGCATAGCTACGTTAAGAGCAGTTCCAGGAAATCTGCTGAATGAGTTACAGCCACTCAAGAAACTGCCAACTGAGGACGAGGAGCGTATCAACTGTGCAAGGAGCAACTAGCCCACAGAGGTATTATGTGTCAGCTCAAGGAAAGATAAATTTTGACACAGGAGATCCCTCAGTGTAACAACAGACAGTGAAGGAGCCCACACGGAGAGCTGGTTGCAACGGGCCTATATCAACAAATCTCCTTTTACCTGAGCTCGTACTTGGGCAACGCTGCGAAGGCATTTGCTCAAAACCTGCCTTTCTGCTCCCCGAGCTTCACTCACAACCATCTGCCAGCAACATGGAAGGCTGATTCCAGCAGAAAGCACACTGGTAATCCTGAACAAAGCAGGTCACCAGAAATCACCTCGCAGAACCCCCAGTGCGCTCCTAACATAAAATAAACCCTTTCAAAGGCCGTCTGGCCACTGCAAGGGAAGGAAGGCAAATCTCGCTCTTTGAAGGGTAAGCAACTGAAACAGTCGGCAATGAAATACACCTGTAATCAGGGACTTCCAGTGTCAAGAAAGTTTCTGGACAGGTAGACTGGACAGGAATACTGAAGTTGTGTCTGTTTAAAGATGCAAAAAGCCGCCTGAACTATGCATTAGCTACTAACAGAGGTAAAGTAGAACTTCTACTAAGCTGATGCAACCAATGTCCCCTTTGAACATGCCCCAACATGGGGATGGAATAACACGGCATGAAGTGCAGAAAACAAGAATTGTTCTACTACAATTCATTCAACTTCTATCCAGGGACGAAACACCCCAAGTCCCAGCACTGCACACCGAGCTCACGCAGTCCCACGTTCTGCCCAACAACAACTCACCAACAGAAAGCAGTATTTACAGAAAGAGATGCAACTCCCCACTATGGGCAGCCGTTTATCTGCATTCCAACAGCCTGTGATTCAATATTAGTCTTTGCTTCATCATGCTGCTTTATTTCATAGCCAAACTTTTATGTACGTTATTACATGCTCTCACAGTACTCAACATGGGGAGAAAAATACATGATACTTAATTTCTAAGGTCAGCCTACAGTAGCTAAGAATTTAGTCTGCAGATCTGAATTTAGTTATCTTTCCTTTGTTAAAAAGCAGAACTTCAGAATCAAGAGAGATTCAAAATCAGGTACCATAAACCACCTGAAAAACATTCAGAACAATGCTCTGCAGAGTTTAGAAAATCCTGAATCCATTGACTAGCTGCAGGTTTCATTAATTAGACAGAGTAGTGGAAAAGAGGAATGCCGACTGCATCGAATTACGAGGATTTCAGACAATTAGTCCATTACTAGGTAAAGTCTGGCTTTCCGTGTAACAGTACAAACAGGTTTAATATCCACAACAGATTTCCAAGCTAACATCCTGCTGAAGAATGGGAATGCTGAAGTGGAACAATAATGCGGAGATATGACTAGCAGCAGCCTAACAGCTGACACTGCACAAACGTCAGCTGCAGGAACAGAAACGCTGAACACTTTTTAATAAAATCGAAAGTACAAATTCTGACGAAGAGTCTGTACATTTTACAACACCGTGTGGGTTTCAGGAACTCCTTCGCACAAGGAAGTCTTTCAGTTCAAAGCACGCACAACGCTCTTCCAGACAAGAATATATTGCAGACTCACGGCTAGCAGACATGTATGCAGCAGTAACTCGCTTGAAATTATCTGAACAGCATTTTCAGCTGGCACTCTCACACTCTAACTCCTCAGTGTCTCCATATGAGAAACACTCGGAATCAAATACAACATTTATCGGATATGCGCTTCAGGGCACAAACGGACATATGTAAAGCATTAAATAAAATTATATTATTACTGAATCATATCGTTGTGAGGCCTGAAAAAAAAAGTCTGATCAGAGCCTAACTGCACAAACGAAAGACTAATAGTGAAGGAGTAACATAAAAGTCAAAAATCCCCAATTCTCCTACTGTTATCAATTTTCTCCACAGCTGTGGGGAAGAAATCACATTTACAGTAACTGAAGCACAGCAGCCTATGAGGCATCATAGATTGTATGATTCATTTGTGATACAACTAGGAATAATCAGAATTCAATATAGGTTTTTAAATAGTTTTATAATAAATTATTCCCTTATTGCCAAGAAACATGCCAAAGGCATCATGCGAACATTTGTCGAAAGTAAAAATTCCTGCATGCTGCCTTCCTACCTACAACCCTGACCTTTACTATAAGCATTATCAGCTGTTACTTACAACTCCAAGATAAAACAGAGGAATAGATTTCATGCATGTGAGGATGAGATTTAGTGTAACTTTTGAAAAAGTATTCAAAGAACCTAGAGATTTTTTAAAAAAGGTTTTACAAAAAACCTTTGACATTAAAGCATTTGCAATACAAAGCACATTTTTTTTAACATTAAAATTTATATTAAATCCTATAAATTCACAAGGATTTTTTCAGCAAGAACATGACGACCATGAAACGGAACAGCAAATATCCTGGTTTTCAACTAGGAATTTTGAAGGAGTTCTTTATCAGTGAGGTAACCTCTATAAATAGATTCATACTCCAAGCTTGCACTAGTCACGTCTGCTACTGTACCAAAACTATTTTATACTAAATTAAGTAATGACGCATCATTTTAACTTTTGCTCAACTGAACAAGGTATTCCATCACTGAAATTTAAATTCAACAGCATTGCCTGAGGTAGACACGCCAATATCTAAGTTTGAAACGTTCTACGTTCCTTACACATCATTCCATGTGTCCTCGTTCCAAACAGGGGTGATGAGGCAGAGCTAACAAGAGCCCACCACACACATCATCAATAAACACACTGGCATCAGAAACACGCAGTGATGAATCCTGTTATCAGCAAGTAACCTTACACGTAACGTTTGCGTGTTCCACACCACGTACAGAACTGCGGAGGGCAGGAAGGGAAGAAAAGTTGATGTGACTTCACCTTGCCAGACCTCTGATTTGGATCGTCCAGATATTAGTGTCAGTCACTCAGTTCAAGTGCGGGCTGGATCGCTGGCAGTCCATGTATGCCCTGCTTGCTGAGGCCCAGCTCGCGGGGCCGGCAGGAGACCGTACTGTACTACGGGCTATTAATGTCGTGCTGGCTCCCCGGGTGCTTCGGTACAGACCTGTCTCTGCCACTCACTTGGCAGAAGCCAGCTGCCAACGCAAGCACCTGTAAAACCAGGGGTAATGCCACTAGGGCTCTTGCCTGGGTTGGGGATCAGACAGCCAGCAAATCTAAGGCGGGGCCGTACCGCGTGAAGTATGAACGGAAGGACAGCAAACTATGAATGGATCATTTGCCACCAAAACCACAACAGCTGAGACTTCATCTCTTAACACACACTCACTCTTTCCCTTTTACCTGGGTTTTGCTCATGGATTTAGGATTAGGATCTGCTGATAACATAAACGGATCAAGACTTACTGAAGTGCCCTTACAGTGAACTGTACATCTCTGTATATATACACACTTTTTTTTTTTAAATCCAGTTCCAGGCGAAGTCACTAACCCTGCGTAACAGGCAGATGCAATCCAAGTTCCCTCTTCATCCTGCTTTCTTAAATTTATCTGACCCCCACGTAGGATAGCCTGATCTAAAAATGAGATGCTGTTGGTTTAGCTGCAAACATTCTTTCCAGGGATAGCCACTGCGTTGGCTTTTGAGTCACACATACCTGCACACTAAAACCTATACGAAGATCACCTTACCCACTGCTGCGCGAATTTCAAACAGTAAACGCTTTGGCATCTGGTGCCATGGACTGTTCTGCATCAGTGGCATAAAGGTCAAGAAGCTTATATCCAATTACCAGTCCTTTCACTCCTTTCAGAAGCAAGAACCAGTAGTATTTTTAACTAACATTCATACACAACTTTTTCACGTAACAAGTATGCGAAATAATTACTACTAAGGGATGTATCCCATGCTGACCCCCCGGTGGAAATTAATAAATAATTTAAGAAATCAAAGCAAACACAGGAAACTGGCAAATAATCAAACCACTGGACAAAAGACAACTGAACTTCATAAAGCATTATTTTCGTTAGAAGTGACTAGCTGCACCTACTTATACAAGGTATTGATAAAGAAAGCAGATCTAGCTTGCCACAAAGCACAAATATTACAAGCAGGTATCAGGTGAGAAAGAAATCCTGAAGTATTATACCAATTTTAGCAAGCACAGTTTAAGCTATGACGTTATTGCTTATTTCCATTCACAATTATCACATGTAAATCCAAGGATCCTTATGACAGCTACGCAAGAACTTCAGCGCCAAACCCCCTGGTTTAGGCTTATTCACTAAATGACTCCCATGGCTTACACTGCTTTCTTCGTACGCATATTCCCAAAGGGCAAAGCTTCTGAGACCCCCTGCACTGATTACACACATCGGCAATCAGTAACCACTGCCTGTGGCACCTCCCTGTTATCAGCCTAAGAGGGTCAAGCAAACGGCTCATCAACAGCAATAATGACTACAGACACTTCCAGCACCAGCCCACACAACTTTCAAGAGATCAGTAACTACTTTAAAATGTCTGAAATTTCCCACCAATTAGGGCCAGATTTAATAAATAAATGCTGATCATTATAAAACAGGTGAGATCTTTAAAGGAAAAAAAAGTCATTCCAGTTACCACATTCACTGGTGCAGTAATTGGCACAAACAGCTGTGGAAGCTATACTCTTAATGAGTTTCCTGTTTTAATAACCATCAAGCTAAAAAACCATTCAGAGGAACTCAGGGTTGTTTTCAAAGCCACTAATTAAAAATAGTAAGAAAAATTAAAAAGCCATTGCATTTTTTAACTAATGCATAAACTTTTTGTCACACAGAACTGCTCATTGTGCTTCAACACTGTACATGTGGAGAAACTCCATGTACCTCTCATCATTTTTTCCCTTAGCAGTCTTCTGGCTAGCCTTAGCCTCTACCTTGAGGCCTACGCCAACTCCTGCCACCAACGCTTCGCTCAGTCCTGTTACCACAACACCTGCACCTCTTGAAAGACAAACACACCAAGAAGGAAGCCCTGTTAGAACCTGCGAACTAAAGGCCGAGTTTCATCCTCATTCACATTTTTATCTATTTCATGCCCATGCGTAATCTAAACAGCGACTACTCCAGAACAGAAAGAGCGCAAGGGCCCGCAACACACCAGAGTCAGTTTTTCAGCACAGGTAAGTCCCTACAATGAAGAACGCAATGGATCTTCCAGTGTTATTCAGATGCCACTGACGGATTCAGGTGGAGGAAGTTATCTGGCATTCAATTCCTGTACCTTGGTCTCACTGTATCGTAAGGCCCAACCTATTTCGTGTAAGCTGACACCTGAACTCATGAATAACGTGCAGAACCGGGGCTCTACTCTGCACACAAGTGAGCGTACGCCGGCTGAGGGAGACACTGGATAAAACAGAAGCTTTCGTCTCATTCGTGCCAAGAGCTGCGCAGACACCCGTCACAGCCGGCGGGACCAGAGGCCACAGGTGCAAGCTGAAACACGGGAGTTTCTGTACGAACACCAGGAAACGTTGTACTGTGAGGGTGACAGAGCACGGGCACGGGCTGCCCAGGGAGGTTGTGGAGCCTCCATCCTCAGAGATATTCAAAGGCCATCTGGGGCTCGAGGTGGCCCTGCCTGAGCAGGGGTGGGGACCAGCTGACCTCCCACACTCTCTGCCAGCCTCAACCATCCCACAGGGATTCTGTGAATTACTTAACGATCTTAATGACACAGAGAATCATCATCCTGAAAACACTGCAGTCAGGCCAAGATGAGGCTGGGAGTATTCAGCTTTTTTTCTCTCCAACCCACTTGGAGCCCAAAGAAATCCAGATATTTTTGACCATTTCACATTAAAAGTCTCATCCCAATGTCCCAGAGATCAAAACTAACCTGCAATCTACCCCTCACCTAGAAAGCATTGACTGTTCTGCTCTCAGGAAGTCCTCACCACACCTCTAATATATGCAGACCCTTAACTAGTAGGGTTCATCAACCCTGCCCATTCTCCTCCCTGTCCCACAACACAAACCTCATCTTTTTTTCAGAAGACCATGACCACTTTGAGCCCCATCTGCTCTCCAAAGACAATGGGTGCTCAATATTGTGATATATGCAAAGTCTTCCGAGCTGCAGGGAGTGGCTAAACATTGGCTCTGCTGTATGCTGGTTGAGGGCCTGGGATAAATACAAAATAGATGCTGTTCTGTTCTCCAGATTATATTACTTATTTAAAGCAAAAGGGGAAAAAAAAGAGCATAAATTAGTTTGAAGATTTATAAAAAAAATGTTACACTTAGATCATAATATTTTTTGTAAAAACAGAGCATAAAAGAGTTATCTTGGGATGCCCACGATAACCACAGTTACTGTCTGTTGGTTTATGCATCACGAAAAATATTTTGACTTTTCATGTACTTCAGTAAAGAACCTCATTTTCCTTAGTCATTTATAGCAACCACAGTGTACACATAAATACACGTATGAAGCATCGCCCGTTAAAACTGGATTTTTCTAAAATGAAGAACACTTATTAGAGGAACAAGAGAACCTACAGAGTATCATTTACCATGGTCGTATCTCTAATAACTACCAAAACCCCCACTAGAACGCTCCAGCAGATTTAATCATTACGTTTGTTCTACTAACGTTCTAAATTGCACATCATATTAACTCATTAAAAAAATTCTGTCATGTAATTGTATACATAATTATTTTGGGTTTTATCTCTGTTGGCATAGCAGGATCCTTCTCATCTCATTTACTGGGAGGCGTGCTGTCCTACTGAATCTGAATTCCTACTGCTCTGAGGGGCAAACCTCTAATTTCATCCCATCATACAAATTCTGCTTTTCTCTTTAGAAAATGTTTGCCACCTCCTATGCAGTGACATGGGGCTTAGAGAAGATGAGGCTATTCTCACTATCTCACAAATGCTATTATCAGTGTTATAGGTGTCCAAAACAGGGTACTTTATAAAAAGACTGACACCCCTCCCTCCTTTGCTTCAGAGACTTTAAACAGAAAGTTACTGGTAGCATTTCTTAGCTCCAAAATGCAGGCATAACCTCTGCCTCCCTCAACAGCAAGGCTCACAAAATGGAGTCACTGACACACACATTTCACTGCATTTAGCTCACAAGAATAATCTTACAAAACTGTGTTCCAGTTTGGTTTGTTCAGTTTTGCTTTCTGGGGGTGGGTGTCTGTGCCTTTCTTCCCCCTCCACATTTAACAGTGGAATATCCCCAGTTGGGGCTTGGGTCACTACAGGCCCAATCGCTCTAACCGGACTTCATTCTCCGTGAAGATGCCATCGCTGGACTTAATCCCCATTTCGTTGATCTGAAAGCCATTAATGCCATTTTTAAGTAAAACTTTTGCTTTTGTTAGTCACTGTTCAGAGGGCTAAAACACATGCTGGTGCTAATCCAAGCCTGACAATTCTCACTGACTAAGGCGACGTAATTGTCATAGATTTTAAAACAGGCTTATTATAATAAATTCTGTGTACACAGACCCCTTCGGTCCAAGAATTCAGTATGCCTCCTAATACTCCCATTAGTCTCACATTCCTCTTAAGCAGAAGAACAACTAATCCATGGTTTTTACATTCGTCCAAGATCACAAGGTAGAAAATGGAAAGCTAAGAAGAGTGTGTCCAAATTCTGGGCTTCCTAATGGGCGGGGGAAATCGATTCTATTTAGGAGTATCCTGTTCTAAATGCAAACAATTCTAATGTGGGTTTCTGTGTGGTATTTTAAGTCCAACTAAAATGTATCTGATTGATGATATTTATTATCTACAGATCTGGGTAAAAATTTAAGAGGCTTACTTAGCAAGGGGATAGAGCTTACCCCACTACATTCTTTCCTCATAAGAGTATCTCCTATTTGTCTCTTTTAATAGACAAGCAGTTAAAAAAACGAACTCCTGAAGTCAGCTGGTTACAATCCTTTAAACACGAACTGCCTTTACATACTGTACAATTACCACATGACTCCCAAGCCAGATGCACAGCTGCACACAGGAAATTCGGGCGGGGGGGAAGGACCCCCGCCCCGTGTAACGCCGCATGTGCAAGAGCAGACCGCGTATGCGGTCAGGCACAATAGCTACAGAGAGTCCCGAGATTAAACGCTCCCAGAGCGCAGCTACGCTGCGTGCTCACAATACTGGCTGGGATCAGCCCTCCTGGAAAGGAAGACAGAAGGCTCTTGCCATAAAAAGAGCTGGGATTCTTAAACATCTGAAGCCAGGCTTAGGGGAAAATGACTGACGGGCGGCAGCTGAGGGTATTTTGCATTGATCCTGCAACATCCTGACATTCCGGGGAGGGTGATGGCGAAGGAAGCCTTCTGATGACATAAATAAACTCGAAATCTCTGAGGAATTATTTGAAACATTTAAAAATTATTATCATTTCGGCTCAGCTCACCCATCGCACCCAGAGCCCCTTCTGCTTCCACAAACGCCCCCCGCGCCCGCCCACCCTTGCCAAAACGGGGGCTGAGCACATCCCCGCGCCGCGCACCTGCCCCCCGCGCCCCCCGCCGCGACACCCCGACCTCCGCGCAGCGGAGCCCAGCCCAGCTGAGCCCAGCCTAGCCCGGCCCGGCCCACCACCCCCTCCCCGCTCCAACCCCGCCGCAGTCCCCCCCCCCGCCCGCCGCCGCCGCCCCCCACACCCCGCCGCCCCCCGTCCCGCCGCAGGGCCTCCCCCCGCCCGGGGCCGGGCCCCCCGCGCCGCCGCCACCGCCGCCCCGCCGCCACCGCCTCCTCCCCGCCCCGCCACCTTGTAGAAGGCCCCGTTGGAGCCGCGCACTTCCACCGTCAGCTCCTCCATGTTGGGCGCGCAAGGGACGCCGGGACGTGCTTCTAGAAACTGTCACCACGGGGGGGAGCGCTGGCGGGCTCCCCGCCCCCCGCGGGGGGCGCCGGCCCCGCCCCGCCCCTCCTCCCTCCCCCCCGATGGGCCTGCCCACGCCGCGGGGCGGGGGGCGCGGGGGCGGCGGAGCGGGGCGATCCCCGCGGGAAGGGCGGCCGGCCGCCGCCTTCCCCCCCCCCGCCGCGGCCCGCGGGAGTGGGAGCGGCCGGCGCGGAGTCTGAGGGGGGCCCTGCGCGCCTTCCCGCCCTCAGGCGCCGGTCCGGCCCGCGCCGCGCGGCCGCCGCCAGCGCTGCAGGGAAGTGCGGTGGTGTTTGGTTTGGTTTTTTTTTTTTTTTTTTAAACTGAATAATGACTCAAAAGGCCGGGCCCGAGGGGACACCTTCGCTCCCGAGGCGCCTCGGGCGGCCTGGCTCGGCGCCCCGCGCAGCCAAGATGGCACCGCCCGGCTCCCTTTGTCCCCGCCGCGCTCCGGGCCGGCCTCGCCCCCGCCCGCCCCTCCTCAGGGCCCGGCCCCCGGCGGGAGCGGGGGGCGGCCCGCGCAGCCCGCGCCCGCCCTCCAGGTGCTGCCGCGGGGAGCCCCGGCCCGGCATGGCGGTGCGGCCGGGCGCCCCTCGCACCGCCGCCAGAGCCCAGTTCCGTGAGCTCAGCGCTCGCAGCAGCTTAGTCATGCAGAGCTTGATGGAAGGCCCGTGTCTCTGCCAAACGCATATATTTTTTTGCAATAGCTTTAAATATCAATAAGAGTGCTTTCAAATGTCCTTCCTGCTGATCCCCCCGTTAGATGCCAGCCCCAGATGAAGAGGCGTACACGACGGTATTTCACCCATCATGCTTTCATTCTTAGTTTCTCCATGTTAATCTCCTAGCGTAGCTTTTTTTTTTTTTTCCCCCAGTTTTAACCATGTCTGTCAGAGGGATGAGGATTTCAGGTAGGCAGGCCTGGAAGTTTTGGGAAGGCTGGCTGCTGCGGGGCAGGCTCAGGTGGGACGGCGGCTCAGCCCCCAGCTCGGCAGCATGCTGCTGGCTCGCCCCGCGCCTGCCCGGTGCCCGCCACACACCTCTGGCCACGACACCCTGTGCTAGCGTCCAGCGAGTCGGGAGGGGATGCGGGTGGGCGGGGAGGGTTCACTGGGCAAGGGCTGGGGACCAAGGCATGGCTGAAGCCATCGGCTCTGTGGACTGTAGGGCCTTGAGTCACCGTGGCAAAGCATGAGGGGAAATGAGACGCAAATTAATTGGGGAAAAAACCCCGCTAGGCTCTGCTCAATCCAGAGAACACCGTGGTTTTTTCCAGTCAATAACTCATATCTTTGGCTATGAGGTAGTGTTTAGAAGAAAAGCAATTACATGATCTACTCTTTTCCCATGCTGTGTGCATGAATATTCTCATTCTTGCATAATAATGTGTATTCCACAGGAATGTTGGAGGGTACCTTTTATCACAAATATTGTTTACATCTTCAGAAGTGACCCACAATTTACTCTTAGGGGTGCCTAGGCCACGCATAGGTAAGAGCCCTTCTTGCGAAATGGTAGGTGCCCCCTCTCCTATTGGTAGAGCGCACCCCGGACTTTCCGGGATAAAGTGTGAAACCTGATAATATGAAGGAAGCAGTTGTGCTACAAAAGTTCTACACCAAAAACTTCTATTGCCCCAAGATTGTATAGCCTGAGCCTGAATGAATATTTAGCTTCCAAGACACAGGCTCTCCATGTCAACCGCTAAAAAGAGGCATTCAGGGTTTTCTTTAAAAAAAAAAAGCAAACCCAAACTGTGCATGAGCTGCCGTCCTCCAGAGTAAAAAAAAATTACCTCAGAACAGCGTGAGGTATCTGGGCGTCCACCTTTGCAGGACAGTTCTGGTCAATAATGATAATGAGAACTGGCTTGAGCCAATGCAATCTGCATCCAAATTTCCCTGATAAAAAATTTGTTTTTCTGGAAGTGTGCGCATGATAGCAGTTAAAGTGACAGGGTCATTTATAGATGAATATTGAGGCAGATTGCTATACCTAGGTGAAAACTGCGGTGGAAGAGGATTATTATGAGGTTGTGGGCCATAATGGTTTGCAGCACGCAGCCAGACAGGGGAGGAAGGGTCTGTTCTAAGTTTAGTTTTCACTTAACGTAAATTAGAAGTAACTACTAGATTAAATTACTTTGAGTAATTACTGAAACAGGGAAACGTAGGTTCTTTTGCTCTGCTTCAGGAACTCAGGAGTCTTCTCTGATAGCAGCTACTCACAACTTTTTTCACAAGACCACGTGAGGTGATTATTATTTTTGTTTTAATTTTGCAACACCCGCAGTGAAACTGCCACTTGCATTTCATAGAGCAGTTCTGGTCAGGGAGATGCTATGAGAAAGTCTAGTTGAACCGCGCTCTGTCCTCTGTTGAAACTGTTCGGCGATGCTGGAGGGAGAGCAAGCTTCATCGTGGCAAAGGGAGAGTAAGCAAGAAATAGCAGGGTTCTGTATCCCTGGGGCCCTGGGTGGGAAAGAGCAGAAAAAGGGTTTGCTTATTTAAGTGAGCAAAATAAAGGCTTTAAATGCCAAACAAACACCATATAAAGGATTAAACACCAAAAGATTAGGATTGCTGTCTTCAAATGCATCAAGGCACACGGAGGAGATAACGATCAATGAGAGAGTATGGCTATAAGAGACAGAAAACAAGACTAGCAAAAAGATTCCCCAACAGGTATAGACTGACCATTACATTTATTTAATATTAAATACTAAATTTATTAATAATCTGGTCTGGAAGTTAGAGTTTAAAATGGGAGGTTGAGGAAGTTTCTGGAATAGCCTTTCAAAATGTAATAATGAGAGTTAATAAAGCCTGCCTCCTTTTAGGATGGGAAAAGCATTTATGATATAAGCAATATAAACCATATTTTCAAGATAGGAGACTTTGGAAGTATTGACTCCAGCAAATAAACAACCAGCCCCCATCCCCATCCTTCTAAATGCTGCCCTCTAAAATTCAGGAAGTACGTGGACAAACTGGGCTCAGGAAAAAGCCACAAAACCAGGGACTGTGAAAATGTAACTCAGTGAAACAGTATCACAGCGGAGGTTTAATATTTTGAAATTATTTTTTGGCCACAATCTGCAAGTACCCAGGGTAGGAGAAAAAATTATAAGGGCCCCTTTAGATTCCTATCACTAGCAATTTTAAAATCAAGATTGGTTTATACAAAATTGAATTTATGGCCATCTTATCTCTGCAACTGAAGGCCAGAATGGAGTTGTCATCTTGGGACCTTCTGACATCAGGCTCTGTTAGATGTTCATCTTCCAAATTTCAGCCATTTTCAGCAACTTGGGCACAACTGTGAGACAACTGTGAAATCAACAGCAGAACTCCTCAGAACAGCGCTCTTTTTAACTGAGGCTATATTTAGTTAGGAAAAGAAGCACAAGTTGACAGCCATCTTAAACTACTAACAACCTGAAAACTACTAGTAGTTTATTTCTGAAAAATTTTTGTAGCTTTAACTGATCAGTTACTTCTATGCCAATTAACTTTAAGCATCTTTGCTGATAGCAAAACTAGGAGTATTGCTGTGTTTTACTGAACATATTCCCTACCCTTCAGTAAAATAAAACCCCAGAAGCATACTTGCTTAGCACGCTTTGTAAAAATAATTAGGCAAAAATCAAGGTCAACTAAATTCAGGCTTGTGCCTTTACTTACAAACACAGGGTGTAATAACCTGGGTCTCACATTTCATTCAGTGAAGGAAAATCCTGACACTTAGCAACTTGTGCCATTAAAAAAAGAGTAAAATAATGATAAAATATTAATCTAGCTTTGCCTTTAAGTGGCTAAAACCCTCTTTGGTTCAGTTGCTCATTCTGAAATTTTGGTAGAAGGATATGTATGAGATGTGCATCCAGAGACTTGCAACCTTAGCAGAAGCTTAGGCAACTGGCAGCACTTAGACCCTCTGTAAATTGCTGCGCATCCCTTGTCCTCAGTGGAGACAAGGAACACAGGTGAATATTTGAAGGATATTATGAGATAAGATCATATTGGCCTCATGTCTTACCAAATGACAAAACTGCATCTTAGAAAAAGGCTTGGAGAAGTTCTTTTGCAGAATTACAGGCTTCCAAGTGTGGGGGGTTTACTCACGTATGTGCGTTTTTGTTATTCCACATACTGTACTTTGGCAGCAGAAGGAGGTTTGTGAGACACACAAAATCAGCACCAGTAGACTTGTACAAGAAGAGCGGGGGAATCTACTATTCTGTGGCACAAAACCGGTATTAAGGTCTCGGTACAGGTCGCTCTGTTGGGCTGTCACTGCGTAAAGGGCCAGATTCTTGGAAGAACAGAAAGAAAACTAAAGAAAAATCTCGTGGTTTGTTTTATTTTGTTCTTCACTGTGATTTTTGCACTCCTTGAATATTGAGCTGAAGAAGAACCTCTACCAATTTTCAGCAGCCTTTTACAAATGCATTCCTGACCTTTACAAATGAATGAATATTTGTCTGGAGGCTAGCTGAACTGAGCGTGCCATACCCAGATACATCTGCGAGTACTGTAAGCAGACACCGCTTCTGAAAATAGGATCCACAAAAGGTGTTGCTAAGTGAGTGTATGTAAAAACATTTTTGTGCAGTGCCGTTTAAAACCCCCTGTCTGGTGTGGAAATCAGAGAAAGAAGAAGTCCTAAGTGTTCCTATAATTGGAGAGAAACATTTGTAGTTACTTACACCTCTCCTGAAAGGGAAAAATCTTTAGAGCTATTTTATTTTGTGTGCTTTACAGCTGGCAGCACTCACGTTTATCTATCTTTGTCTAGACACAATGAACTTCAGCGTTTCACAGTTACAGGGTCAACACCCCCCACCATGTCTGGTAGGATAAAAAGTGTTAATAATCCACAGAATGCAGTAGGTGTTTACTATTATTCTACTTCCTGTTACTGCAGAATAAAGAAGAAAAAGTCACTGAGCTAATTAAATAATATAAGGAAGACATCAGGAACTAGTATTAAAAGAAAATTGGTTTTGACTACAGTTGCGTTTATGCTGAAGTAATGATGAGTAATATGATTCAGATTTCATTTGCTCTAAGCCCATAAGATAACGTGCACACTCAGCAAAAGAAAGCTATACGTCCGGGCAACAGACTACTATGTGAAAGTAACTTCACACCGAATGACAACATACGAAGCTTGTTTTCTCACACTGGATGAACTTCTGGCTTACCATCGCTTGTCTGGCCTTCCTGTTTTTGTCAGTAGCAGCACAGGAAAGTAAGCACAATACAGCTAGAAGTCTGATGTCATTCTAAAAGCAAGGAGAAGCGCTAGACAATGCCTGCTCTAAGCGCGGTGTTAATTCTGGCACTGTGCAAAGAAGCCGCAAAATCATATCACCAAAATTTAACCAAACTTAAGCAAGAACACCGCTGTTTAACGGACTTCGTGCAATGGCCTGAAGCTCATCCATCCACAATACAGCTTGTCATGGGGTTGGCTTGGCTTGGCAACCTTCCTCATCACTTTACATCTGCCTCTTTTGAATGCTACTATGGATGCAGCTGATCAAAAATAACCTGGCTTGTGCCTGACTTTGTTCCAAGCCAAAAAGCGAAACACACCGAGCACCAGAGAGGGACCTCTGTGGTAGTGGGGGGTCATGGTGAAGTAATGACGTGGAAAGGCTGGTCAAAGTATTAGCTTTAGGCATCGAAGCCTAGAAGTTCTCATCTCCAAGGGCTAAGAGTTATCTCCTTCCTGTCACTGTTGTTACCCACATAACCCCAAATGAGTATTTTCTGTCTTCTGAGTACCTTACACGGAAACCAGGAAAGGAAAGTATTATATTTTTCTCTATTGCTGATCCAGTCCTGGGCCTTGTTCAATCCTCAGACAAGTCTAGACTACCTTTTGGTTTGACTTGACACCTGGGTTAACTTTTAGTGTCAGTGGAGTGTAAAGAGATACCTGCATTTCTAGTGTTGGGCTGGACCAGAGCAGGGTTTCGGGTAATGTAGATTTATGTGATACGACTTACTAGCTACTTGCAAACATCAAAACGTGCATGTTTAATACCCGGTTCTGAGCATTAGTATTTAATTTCTTAAAGCCAGGGCCTATTCTAAAAAAAAAGGCAATGACATCCTGAGCCAGATCTGCAAGAGACAGCGGACATGCTGCTGACAGAAACATATGATCTGAGGTATAGGGATTTAGTGCCACAGGACATCAAAAACTGAAACAGTAGTGCTTAAACAGAGGTGTATCTGAAGTAGCAGAGGGACGCACATCAGTCCGAATGGGGAAATGCAGTATGGAAGAGCAGGGAGGGAGCTCACAGGTAGGGAGGAGTCAGCAACACACCCGTGTGAAACTAAGCAAACAAACTGGAAAGCCTGTAGGATTACCTGATGGAAGCTAAAGCACAGAGCGGTCCCTTTCAAGAGGAGATCGGCTGTCGGCTCAGGGTACTCTCCCCGTGAGAGTCCCAAAACCAGGTTTCTGTCTTGTCATGCTTTACTTTTTGAAGGGCCCAAAACAGCAAAGTACTTCAGTAGGTACTTGATTTAGTGTCTGAACAGAAGGGATGTCAGACTGACTTTAAATAGTTGGCTTAATCTGTGCTCTTCCAGGAAGGAAAAAGATGAGCAGAAAGTTTTCTGTTAATTGGTTGGCAGAACAATAATGTAAAACATTCTGAATGTAGATATTTCCAGATTCCTCTGAAAAGTCCCACCTGTAGAACAACAGAGATATATATATAGAAATGCACATGTATATATTTATATATTTGTTGTACGTTTTGTTACTATATGTATGTGTATATATAAATACATAAAGAAATGGCAGATAAATACTGAGTCACAGTGCCCTAGGAGCAAAGGCACTGGCTTTAAGAAATTCAATACCAATACTCAGAATCAGGGGTTAAACATGTGCATTTTGATGTCTGCAAGACATAGCTAGTAATCGATACCACATAAATACGCATTACCTGAAACCTGCTCTACTGTTAGGTGCAACGAGGCAGTACGGTACAGAAAGTATTTCAGGGAAATGAGTTATCAAGAAGTTAAAATATGTTTTCTGTGGCTTTTGTGGTCAGTCTCTTAACTGAGACAACCTTCCTCTGGGGTTTGTGTGTTCCACTTGTATCACAAATGCCATTGAAGAGGGTGGGATAAAATCTGGACTCTTGTTTTTTTCTTTCTTCCATCTTTCTAAAAATAACATTCCATTAATAGCGTAGTGTTTTCCCAGACTGCGTATCTGTTGAGCTGCAGAAGGGAACTCGTGAAGCTACTTTGGTGATGAGGCGGACAGTTCTGATAAATACACCAAAACCGACCATCCTTTCGATCTAATCGGTAACATTATTGCACGAGTGCTCAGATCGTCATGTCTTTGGCACACTCCCACTTCTTTTTTTTTTTTTCCAGTTGTTTGTTACCCTGATACCAAATGCTCTAGGCTGTCTGGACACTGCAGTTCCTGATTTCACCTGTGATTTATTGCAACAAGACTCATCATCAGAGCCCTAAAAACTGAGGGTGCTTTAACCTGCTCTTCCCACAACTGCGTGTGCCCGCTTGTTCTGGCCTGGCTTGGTGGAGTTACACCTCCAGCCCCGGACCCTTCCTGCTGGGCTGAATTGGTGCCTCAGAAGGAGCTCCTCTGCTCAACGTTTAAAATGCTGCTTTAGGCAGGGGGGAAGAAGTGGCCAATTGTCAGAAACCAAACACATTAAAGAGTCATCAGAAGGAGGGGCTGAGGAGGACTAATGCAAACAGATGAAATACGCAAGAAAAGAAATAGGAACAAGGAGGAGACAAATGATAAAAAACGTCAAGAGCAGCTGGAAAAGAACAGCAGAAGAAAGGAAGGTTCAAAATTTAGGCTTTGAAGAAAGAAAAGTTTGATGAATGAAAAAGATGAGGTAAGAGGAAGACAGTTAAAATGGGTGATAAATGAGGAAAGGCGCGAGAGAAAGAACAGTGCTGGGGAATACATGAAAATAGGATTGCCGCCTCTGACGTTCACGTGCTTTTTCTTACTAAATGAAAAGGGAAGAAGAGATGGTAGAAGACGTCAACAATGTAACCCACAAGACTAATTCATATCTAACATAGTGTTTGCTGGCATTTGGGAAATCCGAGTTCAAATCTATTTATTGCTGACTTGGAGCAGGAATTTGGTGGCAACTCTTTTACTGTGTGAGCGTGTCTGTACCGCACATTGTTGCGTCATGTCAAGATACTGGGCTAAGCTCGGAATGAAGTAGGATTTGCGTGGGAAGCAACATCGCCACGTACCATAGCGTTGCACCCAAGCTAAGGCACCTGCCTTTCAGTAGGGAGCTTAGCCCGTGTGGAAAGCCAAACAAGCATGGGCAAAGCGTTTCCGATGCCCGAGGCAGCTTGTTCTGACCTCCTTGTATGTTAGCACACCGTGAAGTACAGATGTAATTCAGCTTCTTCTGTGGGAGCTGTTTCACCTCCCAGAAATACTTTAGCGCTCACAAAGCTACAGAGCGCGTGAGAACAACAGGTTAGGTTTTGAGCTGGTGAATCCTTGCATACCAATAACAATCACAAATACAATAGCTTTTTCTATATAAAATAAAAGTATGCTTATCCAAATGAGTTTGCAGGACTGAAAACTTTGAAAAAATTCACAAGTTCCACTTTATGGAACCATTTCAAACAACTTCTAATTCACATGACATGACAAATGTTTTAAGAACTGAACAGCTTCATCATTAAACAACATTTTAATTAAACTAAACTATATTTTCTAAACGCATGACAATAAAGCCTGATGTCTCAGCTACCCATACTTGTTCCTCTGAGAAGAGAGTCTCAAATACCCGAAATTCCACACTCTGGAGCAATTTAGGTCTCCTTAGAGATCACAGTTTGAACTACAAATGCAATAAGGGCTGCATCCTGCTGTAACTGAAATCCGTCCTAAGTCTACTTCTGCTTTTCAATCTCTCTAATTTTTCATTAGATCAAGAGTCACACATTTTTGTTGGCAGTAAAGCAATTCCAATTTGAACTGCCTTCTGTCTTCAATAGGAATTTTCCCAAAGTACAGAAATAAAAATGTAAAACTTTGCTGTGTTTCATTACTTTCATTCTTTTGAACATTGCTTCTCTGAAAGCTCTGTGTGAAATTATTAGAAGACAGGTTTTGAAATGCTTGTGAAAGTAGATGCATATATGGGACTCAAAGGGCCTTATTTAAAAAAGAAATTTGCCAGTTACCCAGATCTCTGGTTGGTTATGCCCATTCAAGGATACAGAATCCATCATTCGTATGATTATTTTTACATCTGAACTTTTTTTTATACTAGATAGACTTGAAACTTTCAGGGTCATTTGCCCAGCATGTAGTTGAATGTCCTGTGCTATAGATTCCAATTAGCAAGACCATGTTCAATGGTCCTACACCACCAATGCTGTCTAACTGCTTTCCACTTGGCTTTATATGTTTCTTCTTTGTTGCAGCTGCAACCAGGTCTATCTACCCTTTGATAGAAAAATTTCAATTACCCCAGGGAGAAGCTTTTAGCTTTATTAAGCATTGAAGTCTACACATTTGTTCTTCTGTTGAAGAGCAGTTCAAAAGGAGAGTTTCTGAGGAAGTAATCTGATAAATTAGGATAAATCTTGTGGACTTTCACTGCTAATGTTTTTCCTGTAACCTGAGCCTAAGAATCTGCCAACTCAATGTACGGTTAAGCATTTCTTTAACGCTTTTAGCCCCTGACAGATGTTTCTTATACTTTACAAGTAAATGGCTCTTCAGTGTTTTTTGAGACTGCTGTGCTCTCAGCATAAAATTGATGTCACAGAAGGCTGGATAGCTGTGCTCTAGCCTTGTAGATACTGACAGAAAACTGTCCCCATCTGGTAGCTTTGTACTGGCCTCTGAGTAAACTAATGGCTTCCTTTCTTAGAGGAGGGGTGTCAACTCATCGCCTCCCTGTTGGCAAGAGTAACCTTAGTCATCTAGGAGGAAGCAAGGACTGGGCACGCCAGACCTCCGCTCTGCCCTCACCTTGTGACTGCCCTTGCAGGGGAGCGGGGTGGCCAAGTGACGTTGGAAGCAAGCTAGCAACAATGCTCGTGTAAGTCATGTCTCTTTGGAGATTAAAAAAAGGAGCTTCTCTTCCTAATGCTGCCAGTCCTGTACTTCACTTCATCGGTGGGTTCGCTTACACAAGTAAATAAGGCTGTCATTTTTGCTTTTTAATGTTTGAAAATTCCACAAAAGTTTCACGTCAGCGGTTTGAAATTAAATCTTTCATTATAGTCTCTATCTTGCAAATTAATTTATTACTGTATTTGAAGTCCTAAATGCCTCTTGAGAGAGCGGAACATGCAGTCTAACAGTCTACCCATAAAGAGCAAACATGAGTTACACATTTAAAGAAGATAATCTTTCAGTTGTATGGAAATCCTGTCGCTCTTGCTTTTCTGTTTCAGCTTCACATAATAAAGCATTTCTTTCTGTTTTCAGGAAAGTTTTGGTTCCTCCTCGCTCATCCCTGTTCTGTGTGACAGAGGAAAACGGCACATTAAATTGAGCCTGTGAAAAGGGCACGGAACTAAATGAAATTAATATCACCAAATTAGAAGAACACTAGAGATCTTGGATGGAATATATTTTTCTAGGGATCCTCCATGAAGAGTGAGGATGAAACAAATAACCATGGAGAGACTCCCCCAAAGCCACAATCCCACCTAAATCTGAAGCTACGCTTGCTTTTTTTTGAGCACTATGAAGTAACAGCCACTATCAGTTTCAAACAAAGGTAGTAGCATTTTCATAAGCAAATCCCATATGGCTAAATACTGCCCTTTAAATATACATATTATAATCTGATACGAACATGCAGGATTATATTGTCATAATACATCAAAATATTACAGCCAGGGATTTTGAACGAATTCTCTCTCTTCATTCCTGAGCACCCACCATCAGGCCAACATACCACCTATGCCTCCCTTACAAGACACACACATCCTCTGCTGTCCCTCTGGACAAAGGCATTTCGCTTTTCTCTCAGCAACGCAACTAACAAATGCTCCCACTAAAACCAAAACAAAATTGAAAAAAACAACAAAAAAACCCTAACCAAACAAAAAAAATCCCCAAACTTAGGAAAACACGATTTCATGGTGCAATAAAATATTAAGATGGGAAAAATAATTAAGATTACAGAAATTAATTCTATATCGAAGTCCACAGAAGGACTCCCATTGGCATCAGAGCTTTGCCTTCTCTTTGATGATGAGGTTACACATTATACTTGATTTTCTACCTATTCTTCTCTGCAGAGCAGATGTACTGCCACTGTCTGTCAATGATTCTGCACAAAATTTATTCACTTCATAGGCAAAAGATATAATTTTTGTACCACTGGGTTTGGAAAACCTGCAACCCAAGGCCTGACACCATACCCCTGCAGTTGAAACTGCAGCTAGAGCTTGTGCTTCCAGTGTTTCATCACGTTGTGCATATGTAATATTTTAGGCTTTCACCTGCAGTCAGTCAGGACCTCTGCCTTTCAAACGTCAACTTACATCATCTGTCTGGCTTCATTCAATAGATCTGTATGCATGTAATTACCTGAAACTTAGTAAACAATTCAATTAATAGGACAAAAAAGTGGTAAAATTGGTGTCTCGCTCACCTCCTTGGGTCTGGAAAAAATTAGCTGGTGTAAAATGCAGTTGGAAGGCAGTAGGTAAGACTGAACATAACGAAAGGGTTAAATCAGTTATGAAAAAACCGTATCTCTGCCTATCCCTTTATCAGAGTAGAAACTGTATCATAAATACCAAATCTTACTTTGATACTCCCCATTTTCTGAATAGGCTGGTAATACAGTCTGGTGGCATTTTGACATGTAACCTTTGAAGGGAAGACTTGGTAAGCTGTAAGAGAGTACTGCGCTGAGGTGCCAAGCACTGCTCCAAAGTTCAGGGCATACGTTGCTGAATCAGTCATTGCTAATACCGATGTTTACAGCATTAAGAGAGAGAAAGTTCTGCAGGACAGTCTTGCAGGTGCCAGAGAGATATGTCTATATTAAGACTCATGCTGAATTGTTAATTTTTAGTTATCAGCAAAGCCAAACTAAGAATCTGCGTGCTCAGCTGGGAGCGTTATTGGCACAGCTTGTTCATGCCTCAAAGATAACAGTTGCTTTCAGTATGAAATGGTGAGATTATTCTTCTCCTAGGTTTGAGATCTTTGGTTCAAAACATACTGCTCAAATCTGGTTACTAAACAAGCAGTGACAGCTTTGGTGTTTACAGCAGAGTAAGATCTACTGAACTTTCTGGGATTGTCTGGAGTGACGCAGTGCTGTGTACATCGAGAGGGGAGGGTTTTTTTAAAATTGCATTTAAAATCCACTAAGTGGAAACCATAATGTCCATTAATGCTGAACCCAAGCTGCAAAGCTCAGCAGAACATGGACAGAAGACTGTCATCTCAGTTGGGGTACATGTGAGCTGGAGCTGGAGAAGGCCAGCTTCATTCTTAGTACATGAAAGCACTACAGTCCGTGGTGGTGTAGCAGTCAGCTCTGACACTGGAGTTGGCCCATAAGCTATTTCCATTCTAGCTCCAGCCTTTCCTCTTCCCTGCCCAGACCTTTTGCCTACCTCTTCCTCCTCCCTGCTGCAGCAGCCTTCTACAGATATAGAAAATGAGGTCTAGTAGCAGGGGCTTCAGGGAAGTGAAAGCTGACCGAGCGGTGAAGAGGAGAGTATCGCTGCTGACCCAGCGGAGGTGATTTAGGTGGCTGAGGAGGTGAGCAAGGTGCTGCTGGCTGTGCCAAAGGGTAGAGGTTGAAGCCTGCTTGGGCGGGTTAGACAGGGCAGGAGAGCTGCTGCCCGATGGGGATGGCAGAGGCGCCAGCTGCCTGCGGGGAGCGGGGACCCAGGCTGCAGCTGGAGCTGCAGGGCTTTGCAAAGCAGAGAGCCAACGCACAGCTACCGAGGCTGCGCATCTCCGCTTTGCCTTATCACACAGCAGCAAAACGCAGGTGAGGGAGACTTCAAACGAACAGGACAGCTCTATCAGAAACTGTGCTCGTCAGTACGACAGATTGTTTCAGCACAGTGCTCTCACCCAAATGGTGCCATGATGCAATGATTTAGAATTCTAATTGAGTAGCTTCTTTTTCATGGGCTTCTAATGAAAGGTCCTGCCCTAATTTTTACCAGGGAACAGTTCAAATTACCTGCACGAAAGCCCTCCTCACTACCTAACCTTCACATGCTATTAAGCAAACATCTCTTTATTAACCAAATATTAGTTGGAGAATTTCCCTGCTCTTCGTGATATTTCCAAGGCTCTACCAGCAGAGGATGTCCACCAGAGGCAGATCGAGGTGCTGGTGAATCGCCTTCTTTAGGATTTATGGTTGCACAGCTTGAGACTGTGAATGGGGGTACCTGTGTGTTGGAAGTCACGGGAATGCTCTATAAGGCATAAGGAAAAAAAAAAATTAAAAAGTGCTGGAGAACACTTCAAAGAGGCCAGGTTCTGCTGCAAGGATCCTGTGACAACCTCAGCCGGTGCTTTTCAGCACCTTCAGTCATTGTCTCATTTCAGCAAATTAAGACATGCCCTTGCATGATCATTATCGTAGTTCACAAAGCAAGGAGTAATTTATGTCTCTCTGGCTAACGATGGTACCTCACAGGCTGAGAGGACCACTTCAATGAAGTGGCATTGTATCAGTGAGCCAGGCAGTCAGGCACATGCAGAAAACATTTCTGTCTTAATGCATTTTTTCCTCCCCAAAGAAAACATACATTCTATAGCCTTCTTGTACCATTCTTCTTCCAGCATTACTCCAAGATATTCTGTCTAGAACATGTCTTCAGTCCTTTCCCCATACAGCTAAACTGTAGGTCAGACAGTAGGTGAGTCTGATACAGCCTCAGGCACAGAAACCCCCCCCAAGAAATATTCGAGATCATTGCAATAAAGAGGAAATAAACAAAATGATGAACCCTGCTGATTCGTCTTGCAGTATATAGCTGCTGTTGAGCTGACACGTTAAATGGCGGGCAGAAAATAACACTACTACTATTACTATATATATTCATATTACTATGGAGAAGGCAGCAGCAGTTCTTGCCCTCATCCCATCAGCAACATTAGCTGGCACCAGGTAGTGGGATCTCTACCATCAAGAGTTGTCCAAACCTTAAAAGAATGCATTCAAAGCAGAGAAGGAACAGAGAGATGTTACCCGGGTGAAGGATACAACACCCTTACTTTCACTGCACTTTTTCATCCCACCAGTAAAGCAGCTTTGTCTGTGAATCTGGCTACAGCATGGAGGGAGTAAAAGAGAGAACGTGCACATACACGTCTTGCAAAATTAATGCCACAGTGTTAAGTTCAACAGGAATCTCATTTTAACAGCAAAAAAATACTATTTCCATGGAACCACCGTCTCCCTGGAACAACCCTCCCAGCAGGTACTTGTACCTGCAGGACAAGTGGCTATGCTATGTCTAATCCTCAGAAACCTCTGATCTCATACACATCACTGGCTTGCAACCATGAAGTTACATAGGACCGCCGAAGACAAAGCTTACGGCGTGCTTCACAGTCCAAGTGGCACCTGGCATCCACCAGAAAATAGAAACCTCAGCACATCTAATTGCAGAGCTTCAGAGCAGCCCGTGCAGCCCAGCACATGAGCATCCTTCTGGGCCTGTAGCGAGCACAGGACCAGCACCCCCCACTGGGTCCTGCGATTACTTCACCTCTTCTTCCAAGAGACTGTAAGACCAGAGAACAGAAAAGTTGCAAAATTTTTGCAATCTTCAGTATTTGCTTTTTCCTTTATCTACTTTAATCCTTGTTTTTCCTTGGTGAGACACAGCCAAAGTAGTTTTAACTTAATTTTAGGCTTTGAAAATGCAGTTAAGCCAGTTCATTATAAGCACCTGTAGTTTATCTGGGAAAAGTGCCAGAAAACTTTATAATAGTTTTAAGCAGTCTGAAACAATAGTTGGGTAAGCGTACTTTTGAGAAAAGGTAGGTATTAGCCACCGCAGAGGAACCAAAATGAAAGGAGACCTTCATATCTTTGCCAGAAAGTTTTGTTCAGGTGCTAGAGGGTTTTTTTTTCACTTCCGTGTCAAAATATTAACCATTTCTGAGTTACAGATTCAGCAGATGAAATTGTTTAGGGTTTATAATCAAAGAGCTCATAATGAATTATTTAGCATTTACAGGCAGTCTGTGGAACTGATAATCCGATGATTTAATTAATTGCATGATTTAATTCCAATCCGATATATCAATAGCTAACAAACAGCTATTCATATAACCAAATACTTCCGTCAGGGTTCACTCAGTAAGTGGACTGCCTTAACTATCACTTTAGCTTAATTCTGGTGATACCAGCACAATTTTAGTTCCCTGTTGTTTTTTTTTTTACTAGAGATTTAATAGTTTTTAAAACAAAAAAATAATTTAATTAAAAAGCCATTATTTTCAGAAGCTGCACAGATCAAGACCGTTTCCATATTGTGTGAACATTAAGCAGTCAAGGAAGACCCTGATGGGCCCCCAGTTAGTGTTTGGGTCTCTCACATAGTCCTGCTCGTAGATCCCACTAACAGATCACAGTCATCCCACTCAGCATACAGATTTGTACCTTTGAACACAGCATGCTCCCAAAATATGTCAAAGGAGTCACCTCCACAGTGTGACCCTACCGTGGCACTGGGCAATAATCTGTGTCTGACAAAACACGCTCCTGACACAATTAAAACTGGACCAGGCAAAACCCTTCTTAACCCTCAAGAAGCCTCCGAGACCAAGGATAACACACCAGCCAGCTGGAGAAAGCAAGTGCCCCATTTTCCTTAAGTCCCTCCTCTATGTTAGCAATAAACTCAATTCTTTTTTCTCCTCACACTGAAGAGAATCTCTTCATACACTGGATTTCCCTCCATCTGCAGCATTTACACCCGGTGATGTACTGCACTGCCTATCACAGAGTCTCTGGTGGGTACGTGCTCTTTTGGCCCTAGCAGCAGTAAAATTAACCAGGGGCACACCCACAACAATCCAAACAACAGACTTGCTACGCTTAAATAATTCTCTGCAGAATTTTATATAACCTCACCTGGCAGGTAATGATTTGAATAGGAAGGTACTCCTGGACTGCTTGAGCTTTTCATCCAGTTGGGACCTTGCCTCCATCAGGCGAGGAAAAAGCAGGGGAGCTGAGGTTGTGTGGTTCTAGTCCCTCCTACTTCTACCTCCAGGTCAGCCTTCTTCTGAGCTGGCACCTGTGATGCTTCCTATTCAAACAATGTTCAAAAAGGGTTTTACCAAAACTTTGTATAATCTAAAACAAATGCCACCTTCTCACCTCAAAGTCCTTTGACCAGACTTACATGTACAAAGTCCTCCTGGACTGATACACGTAAAAACTTAGACTTTGAAGACCAAACACGCGATATAGTTGCTGTTATCACTTTCTCTTGCAGAAGCTGCAACTGCCCTGACACACGAGAGCAAGGCCCACGAGAGGTATGCACAGGCACAGGTTTTCAAGGGTCAGTATACCACACCCAGCTGGGGAGGTGCTGCCCGTTACGTTTCCTGCACACCAGTTCCCCGTTAGTAAAACCCAGAATGTTCTAAGACAAGTAAAACGTAGCCTTACTTCAGAAGTGATTTACCTCTAATTGTACATGGTATTTAACAACCACTGTTAGGTTTTTTTCCTCCTTTTGTGGTGGGAAAGTGCCTACAGGAAATTGCATTTTGATCTCTCCAACTTTGACCTCCAAAAACTTGAGGGAGCTGCATATTTGGACACAGCATGAATACAACGAATCTTATTTTTCTGTATTTTGTGATGCTGCTGCCATCTAGAGTATAAAAGTGATATTGTGTCAAGAAACACCATCAGCACTATTTAATTAATGAATTTTTGTATTAACAGTGAGCAAGTATAATCATAAGCATACATTTTTCTCTATTTCGTTCCACTGCTGCCACCTAGAGTTATAAACCAAGTATATGATTTTTATAACTAGAGCTATTTAATTAGTGGCTATTTATATTCGTGGGTGGTACCTTACTTCTTCCACAATTTTCTCATTACTTTGGCTTGTCCCTTTGTCCTGAACGTCAGTATAACCCAAGTATTGCATCTAATGTTCTTTTAAAAAAAATTAACGAAGTGGTTAAGCCAAATAATTTATTGTCATTTGGGGATTTTAAAGATAATTGTTAAATAAGATTACATGTAGAGGAAATATCTTAGGTCAACCTGACCTTTTTTTTCCCTGGTTGCAGGACATCATTCATCATAAAAAATCAGATTTAATATTTGTATGACAGCCCCTAATCGGAATGAATAGGGGAAGAAGTAAGCCGCCATTGTCATTAACAATGACAGACAGTCGCTCTTACTCCTGTAAAAAACCCCAAGATTTTACAGACCCTTTTTTTTTCTGTGTCACAGAAAGCAACACACATGCCTTGGGGACTGTAAAACAATCAATAAAAGAAAATAATGAATAATAGGTTACCAAATCTGCAGTCACTAGTGCATGTGACCTCCTTGTATATTTGAAGGTTCAAAAGAAGTCTCCTTTGATGCCTAGTAGGTAACTACAGAAATTCCTGGAAGAAATCCTAGGCATTCTTGTTCTTTTAGCCTATTTAATTTTTAGACAGCTTTGGATGACTGCACTGGAGGTAACAGCAACCCTCCAAGATCAAACATCCACCAACTCTTTACCTGGATTGTTCCTTCCTCTTTGCTGATGTAATCACTTTCATTATCCCTCTTCAGGTGGCCTCGACAGCTTACTTTGTTGGGAATCCTTAGCTTGTCATGTCTAGTGGAAACAGTAGCACTTTCTATATCTTTGTTTGACAGCTCTATTACAGTGCCTCAAAACTCAGGAATTTAATACATAGGCCTCCTCAATATCTCTAATGGCAAATTTAATGAAAAAAAAACCTTTTCTTGGACTTTGATCACAGAACTTTCTCTAGCTGGCTGTTCTTGGTTCCTAGTTCCTCTAGCTGTGCCCCTTGCCTTCTTTCACCTACCTGTGAAGTAAAGCCCATGTCCTGGTTTTGTCTTTTCAAACTATCTTTATGAAAACTAGTCACAGCTCTTGTCACAATGGCTTCACCTTAACAGCAACATGAAAGTCGCGCGTGCTTCTGTATATCCTCCAAATAGCTCGCCCCAGGACAAGTGCTGCAGATAACACAGGTAGCCAAATGAAGCAAGGTTTTATTCCCAGGCTGGCGTCATTTGTCTTTCTGGTTGTAACGTGGGAACTTTTGAATAATACATCCAGCCAGTTCCACAATTTCTCAAAGAATGGCCTAGGCATAAATGCATAGGTATTTACAGATTTAAGCAGAATCAAATGAGAAAGCTAAACAGGCAATATGTGAAGCTCAGATATAGAGCTGGCGGAACCAGAAGCCTCAGTATGACCTGTAATTGTCTACAGATCAAAGCCATTAACCGCACGCAGTATAACAACAAAACATCTCGTCTCTGCTTGTCTTCTCACTGTAGGAAAAGAGAATTAACAACGGCGTGAAAGATAGGTCTGGAGGAAAGAGCCACAAGAGTCCGACACGTATATAGGATGAAGAGTGAATGGCTTGGGGGTGGAAGGAAGGACTCACAGCTGGCGACGTCCGGCATTGCGAGGGCACCTGTAGTGTCTGACACAAGGAAGGAGAGGGGCCCTTCAGGGCATTCCTGAAAATTTAACGGAGCAGGAAAGTCGGGGATAGGGCCTTGGCAAGCTAGATTGACAAATATAAAAATTGCTCAGTGCAAGGAAAGGCCTAACAAGCAGTCTCCTGAAGTATTATTCACCCTGATTAGTGACTACCCTATGAGATTATACAAGAAAAACAATCCCATGCGTGCTTAGAAATAGCCTTTGTGTGGAAGGTGTGGCAAAAGCATTGGCAATAGGTTATCACCTAACCTCAGCTATATCTGAATAACGATTGAAAAATAAGATGTGTAAACTACATAATCCTACCTCCAGCAGCTGTTATAACCTCTCGCTCACGCTGTCTCTATCCTCGTAGACTATCCCGAGTTTTGTCGAAGGAGCTTTGATTCTTCCTGTAAAATTGACCCAGGGGTGAATGATAATACATTACTTTTATGGGAATGGACTATCTGTTATCTTCCTGGGTTAGCAACCACTGTCTGAAATTTATCTCTTTTTTCAGTTTGAGATAGGAGTAATTTGTTATCATGTTCCGTTTGATCTGCGGTGACAATAATTTTGGTAATTCTTGTTTTTGTTCGGTATTGGCAACATTTTTCTTTTCCTCTGGCCTCTAAGTCTCAGATCTGGTAATTCTAATAAGTGATACTCTCAGTTTAGGAAAAAGGCATTATGTTTTTGATACTTTGTTTTCTTAAAAACTCAATTTCTCTTGTATTTATGCTGATTTTTATTCTAGCACTTGTGACCATAAAGCCAGGTATGTTATACTTGAACTGACACAACAGAGCATAACAAAGATGAGGCAGTTGCAACTTGTAAATCACTATCTATGAACTTGCGTGGAATCCCAGCTTGGCCAAATTATGATAAGCCTTTGATATTCAGCATAAGCTCAATATTTAAAATGAGAATCGATCAGAAGTTTGCGCCACTGGATGATCATCTAGCAGAAAGATTAATGAGGGATTTTTGTGCTTTGTTAGACTTAAAAAATAATTAATAATTTGTTTCTGTAACTTCCATAAGGTTTTTTCCTGTGCCAGTCCTCCTGGTAGCGTATCAGTCATACTGTCCTCAAGCTCCAGCCCAAGCAGAACGTGTGGGGGGCTGTTGCCCAGGTACCTTGGCATGTAACGGTGCTTTTCAAAGGCTCTCCTTGTTGTGTGCAACTGTCCCTCCCGTATGGTGCTCTGATGAGATTTGCCAGTGAGTACAACTGCTCTGTAGTTAGTACGGTTAATCCTTTCCTGACATCTAGTCCCTGCTATGTGTAGTTCAGTCTGTCTCCCAGAGCGTGGGACTAACTAGTTTTACTTCAGGTAAGTGGTCCAGAGGTTACTTCTTCTTCTTCTAGAACCCTGAAGAGTCAGGTCATGGCATTTTGAAGGCTTTTAATTGCTGGGCTGGGTTCAAGCTATAGAGAAAATTTGGAAAGAGGTATCTACTAAGAATAGACGTAACACTTCTGAACCTTCTTTACTAAGTTGGTTCTCCTCAAACTAATGGCTTGCTTTTTTTTTTAGTAAAATAACAATGCTTCATTTCAAAATGCAGTGGTGGTATCTGCCACTGTCTTTGGCTCCTCATCTTGTTTTTTCAACACTGAGCTTATTATTACCTTACTGGTGCCTGAATTTATTCAGTAACTATTATTTTAACCACTTAGCTCTCTTTTGGTGTTAACTGTTCAGCACAATGGAATTTATACCGATGCGTTACCTTTTGCTCAAAGCACACACAGAACTTAACAAAGTGCGTGAGAGCTTTAAGAAAAGCATTTGAATCCTGATCAGCAGTCAAAGTCTACCCAAAACACACAGTTGATAGTCTGATTCTGCAGCCTGCTCTTCAATTCAAATTCACACGGGATCCCTGTTGCATTGTTTCAAGTGCTATTTTCATCTTCTTGTAATGTGATTCAAACTGGTTCAGATATAAGGGTTGCCATTCTGTTCACATCATTAAACAAGCATAGCTTTTGCTTTTGACAGTAAGTGGTCAGGCTCATAATGCCTCTAGTAATTATCTTGCACTGAATACCAATATTTATTTTGAAATTTACATCCAGGAACTAATCAGGTACAAAATCCTGCTTTGAACATGTATTTAGAGCCTCAGAGAGATCTGCTCCCATGTGATCACAGCTTTGTCCTCAAGCTGTTTGCTCACATACGTGTGTTTGCTCTTACACCATAACAATTTTCCTGAGCGGTGGGTGCACGTTTACATTATATAAGTAAATCATGTAAGGCAGAGAAAGGCAGTACAATTCATTAGACCAAATGCTGTAAATGGGAGAAAGACAAGCTTTTCAGTGCATATCCCTGTCTTCAGGTTTGTAACAGGCACAGCAAAATTTAAGCCGAGGCTTCATACAATTATGCCAGCTTAGCTAGACACATGATTGCATCCCTTTTCACGGAGCAGTTTTGAAGTGTCTTACAGTTGTCCTACATTTATGCAAACCAACTTGTCCTTCTTTTTCACCTTCTGCTAACTCTGTTTTCTGTAGTTGTGCCAAGGTATGTCTTTCCAATGAATGCGGTTCGAGTCTGTAACTGTTTGCTAACACTACCATTTGGAAAGAAGACTTTTTCAGTAGCTCTCAAAATATTCAATTTACTCCAATAATCGCTTTGGCCTCCTTATTCTTTCTACCATAAACATTTGGTCTGATCAGCCTCACATTATATAGATTCATTAGCTAGCTCTGCACCATAATGATCAATGACCTTATCCAACAGTTTGTCATAAAGTACCTTTGCAAAGTAATGTTGCTGATCAAAGGAGTCTTGGAACAGATTCTCTTTAGAAAAGATCATACAGCAAAAAAAAACCAAACAACCCACATTCCAACTCCCATCCCTGGGCTTACTTCAGTACTTAATCCCATGACTGATCCTTGAAAAAGACACTGTTGGCTGCAATGGGTTGAAATGTAACCACTGAACTGAAGAATCACAATCACCCTTCCTTTCTCTGGCTCCATAAATGTCTAAACTGCAACAGCCTCTGCAGAAGGAACCAGCCCGTGTGCTCTGCTTGTCTTCCCTGTGAGGCAGCATAATGCATAGGCTGAACTTTAGGCAGAACTTTAGGCATTTGGAGAACTTTAAAGGTGTACGGCTATGGGATACACACATCTCCAGTGTTAGAGAGCAACTACAGTGAGCATCGGAGGAGATCTGAAGAAATTTTGGTAATGAAGTCTCACTTTGAAAACAAAGCCCTCTGTAGAACTAATTTTACAATAAATAGATTATAAATTCCACCTAAGAGTTTTTATCAAAGTGACTAGTCACAGCTTCTCCCCCAGATTTTATCAGAATTGCACATCTTTGTTTTGTACTGTTGGGGTGATCTCAGAGGAGAGCGAAGTTTAACAGCAGGCAGTGTGTGTGTATTTGGGGGGGTTCAGTATCCACATCAGCTTCAAATAAACTGCCAGTCTCCAAAAGAAGGCCTTTCCTGGTTTATTGCAGTATTCAAAACTTTGGATTTTGAACTACATGTCTCAATTTTACTATATAGGGTCTTAGTGTGTGTCTAGGTTTGCCCACTTTGTCAGTGGATATGCTGTGAATTCTACCTATGGGTTTTGTCTAAACAGGGGATCCACTGGATACCTTTAATTTAGGTATTCCAATATATTTTCTGTTGCAGGGAATTTTATTCTAAAATAATAATAATTTTATTTCAGAAAAATTATTGTTACCCAAACCAGAGAAGTTACTTCAGAATAAAGTCACCTGTAATTGGAAAGAAACTACTTACATGGGGAATTACTCAGTATAGCAAAAGTGAAATAATTCTTCTGGGGTGGTTATGCAAGCCAACTTCAAAATGCAGCCAAAGTGCGAATCTACAGAATATGGCCCAAATGCAGGCTCTTACATGCTTGAGGTGGCAGATAAATTACAGCAGTGAAAATACAGACAATTCATTCGAGCCCTGTGTTTGGGTGGATATTTCCCATGCTATTAGCCATGTTTACAGTATCATTATCATAATTTTATCATGATTTAGTTGTACTATAGTAAGCCCAGAGACTTGAATCAGGCTGCTCTGCTAGGCAGCCTTCAAGCAAACTTGATGTGGCCACCCTTTCCCAAAGCAACCAGGGAAGCCAGGGAACAGCAGCAGAGCATAACTTCAACAGGTGCTCGTATGGGAAGTTATCCCACTGAAGTCAAAGGTTCTAGGCCTGAATTTAGAATCAAATTGCTTTTGCCCTTAAACAAGGGCTTTTTCCCTATCGCCCATTTCTTTTTATGCTGCCTGATTTCGTCGTGAAGACACAGAGCTGAATTTGCAAAAATCACAGCCATTTCCATGGCAACAGATTGTGATGTTATGAAGTCCACTGGTGGAGCAAACAAAACAAGCGACCGAGCTGTCGGGATAAGGAGGGAGTAGGAGTACATTAAAACCTTAAAGACGCATTTCTAAAATCACTGCTGGTTGATATCATATCCATTTTGCAGACATCCACAGCCACTTCCCCCCCCCCGCCCCAGGCCATGACTCTTTACAGAAGATGGTGAGTTAGGGCTGACCTAACAAACAGGAAAGTCAGTCGAAAGTCTGCCCCGGGTTTTGGGAACCGGATTGGACAAGAGAGCATGCCACTGTGAACATGATGTAGGTAAGTATTATTATTCTTGTTTAAAGGGGACATTCAATAGCTTGGTGCCATGTGATTTATCCAGCATCAAGTACTAGATCTCTGAAAGATCTACATGGGGCTGATAAATTCCAGAATTCTTGTCCTATTTATTAATAAATTACAATCACTTTAGCATTCCACTGACTTTTCAGGTTTGCATCTGCCTAATAGGATGAATTCCACTTAGAAGCAGTGAGTTTTCATTTTATTTAGGAAAGACAATAATATTCAGTATTATGGGGTTAAATTTAATACGTGATTTAAAGTTCAAGGTTAAACTCACATTGAAATTCCAAAAAATTAGGATAGAGGGAAAAAAAAAAGAGGGAAAAATGAATCCTGATTCCATATATTAGCAACTTACTTGAATATAACATTATTTGTAGAAATATAAGTGTTATCTGTAAAACTATGGAACTCAGTTCTGCTGCCATTGAAGCCAATGGAGATTTTGTTTCAATCATCCCCACTGTCAGATTTATATTTTAAAAAACATTTTATTATAAAGAGATATATATTATAAAAGTGCCCCTTTGATAGACGGCAGCAGCAGAATGAAATCTTTGAATAAGTTCTTTGAAGCCTGCAGTTTTATGAGCTCAGTGCCTTCAGAAGCTTCTAAAGTAGTTATAGACAAATGGAAACAGCTAAGGCTTTGCACACTTACTTCAAACATAAGTGAGTGACTAACATAAAATTGTAGTGGCCATTAAAACTTCAAAGGAGGAGAGTGACCTGAATATTACTTGTCATAGTACAGAATTTGTTACTGGAAGATCTGATCAACTTTTAAAATTATAGTATCTCCACCAAATGCCAAGATCGTGACTTAGATAAAATTATTCTGTCTCAAATAAAATTTTATTCCTGAGATTTCACTTATGATACCAGTGAAAGCAAGCAATAGCTGGGTAGTCATATGATGCTGGCTCCCCCTCCTTGCTTCCAGCTAAATCTTGACTCTATCTTGCTAAAGCTGCTGTCTTCATAATCCATTCTACCTTCTTCCTACCTCTCATGGTATCTCTGCCCAGAAAGCCTTTCCTTCTGCTGCGGGCCATAAAACTGCCCCTTTTCTTACAAATTCTGCTTCACAACTCACTTTTCCCCAGTATTTCTTGAGCTATGACCAAGCTTTCTAGCCTTACTACGGATGCAGTCATACAAAAACTTAGGATACAGTTCAAGAAGATTAAGAAGTCACTGTTGCCAACTCATCTGTTGGTTATCTCCCCCCACCAGAAGTGTGGTAACTGTGTGAATTGTTAATCCTTTGAAAAATCTAGCGATCTAGTATTACGGCATATGTTTCTCTTCCAATTCTTTGTTAGATGTCATCTGTTTCTTTGTCAAGTCCTGTTGTATCTCACTTAGACTGTAAGGTCCTCAAATGTAATAACTTCTTTAATTATATTAAGGAGAAAAAGGACGTCTGTGTATACAGTAGTATGTAATGGTATTAACAGCTATGCTTCATTCTCTGGAAAACAATCAGAAACAGCTAGAGAATATGAATGATTGATCTCTATATATATGGAGAAGGAAGATAATCTGGCCTTTTACTATTTCTTTAGGTCACAAAACTAATTGTAAGTTTTTATAGATCCTCTGCTCATGGATAAAAAAATTATGACCTGTATTTTATCCTATCTTGTGCTTTCAAGCTCACTGTAGTGGAGCTATTTGGACAACTCTTTTGCATGCATAGCGTTGGATGATTGAGCCCACAAGTTACTGCTTACTACTCATCCAGACAGGTGAAAAAGTGGGAATGCTTGCTACTCATCTGGAAGGCTACCCTTTTGAAAGATCAGTCAGAAGGACTCTGGAAGTATCAAACAAAATGTACACCAATTGCTACTGAGGGGGATATTCAGCAGAAAACACTCTGAGAACCACTGCCACAGCCAAAACTAGCGTCTCCAGAATCTGAGAATCTTTCATTTTCAAGTATATTGTTTAGAAAACGCTGTGACCCATAGCTGCATATACTGTTATAACCAAAAATACAGGATATATAAGTGGGTTTGAAGCAGAATTTAAGGCTTGTCATTGCAGATTTCAGCTCCATTATTGCAGGAAGCTTTCAAGGCAGAAGGCTCAAAAAAGTTTTGAAATCTGCAATCCCCAGTTCAGAAAATATAAACTGTCTTTAGAACAAAATAGGACCCTTCTGCCTTCAAATGAATTCTTAGCCACTCCTGTTAGCTGTAAGAAGCCTTTTAGCTTGCCAGAATATCTGCAGGAATGTCAGTCATAGTTCTTCTAGCTACAAGGAATGATAAATGGACACATTTCTCTTATTGTTTTAGCAAGCAAGATTCCCTATAATTAGAAGAATTCAAATGCAGGTGCAATGGCACGAGTCCCTGAAACTGATAAAGAGTAGAGAAACGTAGTTTGTACAAAACACTCAAAATACCAAGCTTTTCAGCTATTTTTATTAATATAATATGTGGATCGCAGCAGAAAGATGGCGATGAGTTTGATGTCATGTAGAGTGAGCATTAATTATGGTATACAAGTAATAAAATAGTACAATAACTTTGAAATACTGTTTAAAATTGTCCCACGCGCAACTCCTGATTATTACATTGATGTTAGATAATCCTTAAAACCAAGCTGCAAGTTTCCTGTCAATTAGTCAGAAACCAGTCTCCAGAGATAACACAAATAATACATAGCAGAGACTTGAGACACTAAAATCACACTCTTATCAGATTTTTTTTAAAAAAAGACAAAAATTAAATTCATGAGGGAAATTCCATGAGACTAAAGCAAAAACTATCATCTCTGAGACACAACTACAAGTGATGTCTGAAAAGTACTTCCATGGGGCAAAATACGATGCAGGTACTAAGTCAGCCCCTGTGGCTAAGTTGCCTGAAGGTTCCTAAGAGAGAAGTAGGAAAGGACTCCATCATCAAAGGGGATTTCTCTTTGTAACTGTATTTGCAGTTTTGCAGTCAAGAAGCTTACCTTTTCCTTTGCCAGAACTTCTGCATTATTTTCACAATTTGCTTTGCATAACATCAAGAGTAAATTTAGATGAAACTGTCAATTGTGGAATACATTATTGCTTCTCTAGAAGAAACCCCATATCTCTAAAAATTAATCAGAAGTGAGCTTAATCGCCCCTAGGGTATTCTGCCAGGAGGCAGTTTCATGTCTCTATTTACAAATATCATCTTCAATGGAAATCTGCTATAGTGAGTGCAAGACAATGGTCTAGTAAAAAGAATGCAGCCAACAAATGGATCACAATGTTGACTGGCTCAAGTTTCATAGAAAACCATAAGGCATCAAAAGAAAAGTTAGTGAAAAATGCCCTAATAAATTACTGGGGTTGAAGAGAATTTTGCAGGTAGTGGGAACTCTTTGTTATTGCTCAAATAAGGATTTGTTTTATGAAAGTACAGCTGTACATACACGTTGTTACATTAGAAATTATTTTACAGCATTTTCACAAGTCCTCCATGATGGTATATTTGGAGGAACCTGCAGTGACTAGTCCAGCAGAAAGTACTGAGAACACAGGAATTCCCATCCTGGACTGAATCAAAGGTCTCTTCTCTAGTTCTGTCTCCTGACAGTGGCCTGCAGCAAATATTTTGGGAATAGCCTAAGGATAGGGCAAATACAGACAAAGGCAGGCTCCCCTTAGAATGGCATTTGTGATCTCTGAAAAAAACACTTGGGGAATCGGAGAAAGGAAGTATTCACGCCACTTATTCATCAAATGCATGCTCAAAAGAAAGTACTAAGTCCATGCACTTGCCTGATTATACACTTAGCTTAAAGGTATTAAAATGCCAATAGCGAGCTGATGAAAATAAATCAACGGCCACAAATGGTAAACTTTTGTAGATCAGGCCTTTAAATTATAAATTCTTCAAGGTGTTTGTCTTCCTGACTGCAAGATCTCTGTCATGCTCTATTGTTTGTTCCATATGTGTCTCTCAGGGCCTGATCTCCTCAAAGCTTTTTCCTGAATGCTCGACTGGGTCTAGAGCTGGGAGCACCAAAGTGAGAAGTATTCCAGTCTTCAGGAATTACCTACAGGCTTACTCCCAAATTCCAGTAATCTCTCTGCCCCACTCCAGCTACCACTCTCCCCTACCCTGTAGCACGTTTCATTGGAGGCCTGTGAACAGACGCTTGGCCGTGTCTATGCCTGTCGGCAACACACCTCCAGACTGTTGTTTTCCAGAGGGTCTCCATGGAGTAGAAGCAAGGGACGGCACCTCATATTCATCCAATTTGTGGCCCTTTACACTTCCTTCTCAACATAGGCACCCAAGAAGAGGAGAAAGCAGCACATTCCATTGGCACCCTCTCTTCATGAGAAATGAGAATTTTTGATCTTAGGAATTAGTATGTCCTAAAGTTAATGAATTACTAGGTAATTTGGAATCAGCTATCAGTTTCAAGTGTCTATTATTGTTTTAATAACAACTAACAGAACCTAATTTTTAAAAAAAATCTAGGAAATAACTGTGTTATTTCAATCATTCAGCACTTGATGCACATATTTGCCTCCTTCTCATGCCTGAAAAACACCTACCTCCACAAATCTCCATAATTAAAGGAATTTTCCATGGAGGTTTCCAGATACGCAAAGACCTATCTTCCTTTCCTGCAAGGAGTATTTCCTGCAATACTTTCTCAAACATTCCTGTATTCATTTAACAAAAATATAGGCACGTGTCATGGCCATTATATTTATATATGTGTGTGTATATACAGACACATAAATTCATAGTTATATAAATACACATAGATATAAACGTACAGAGCTTGCTGGAGATGCTTGCTTGGGCCACGCACAGTAGCTTGTGTTGATGTGTAATGAAGCACCACTAGACAGAACAGTCACTTGTGGCAGGTAGCTAAGAAATTTCAATAAAGTAAACTCTCAGTATTATCAAAATTATACATTTGGGGCTGTTAGCATGGCCTAGAAAAAGATGAGGACAGGCTCATCTCATTAAATGAGAAGAAATAGTGGAATTAGCTTGAATCTAATTACAAGCCACACTATCTAATGTAAAAACATGACTGTTTTTTCACTCCCATTCATTTTGGCTAGTAATTAGTTTTGGCCTCTAAAATGCCACCCTTTAATCATCCAAACACAGATGTGATTTGCCGTGCAATTTAATCTTGCTTTAATGAAGAACTAATGGACGCATCGCAAATTACTTTCCCTGTTGGAGAAAAATTCTATTTCCTGCTTTTCAAAAGATCAAGAGTATCTTGTGATAATAGCCCAAGCGGCCCTGGCAGCCTCGTCACACAGAGCAAACAAGCTCTTTTACTCAACTCCCAATTCAATGGAGAAAAAGAGGCTACAATTAGCAACAAAGCAGGGGAAACGCGGCATTACAGCCGAATCACTTTCTGCAGCTCAACCCCCAGCAACCACTGCCTTGTTAGAGCCAGGTCTAAAGTGTCAGGAGCGAACAATGTGCTGTGATAAATTACTCTCTTCAAACAGCTGCACTGCTAATTTTCAATTATACACACAAATGGCTCTCAGATTGGAAGAAAATGGAGTGCATGGGGAGAACAGTAGTAGATTTCTATGTTTGTTTGGTGGTGAGTGTGGAGGCGGGAGAGTGACATCCTGAAAAGAAAGCTGTAGCATGTGGAGTCGGTATTTCAACACCGGATGATGAGCCCTCCCAAATCTTACAGAACCTGGTGGCTTCCTTTTCACATCTCTGCTAGGCTGATGCAGAAAAAGGAGCAGAACAAGTTAGATCCATTTTTAGAGTACATAGCTTTGACCATTGGCCACATCAGTAGCCTTGGCAGCAGATGCAAAACAGCCGAACGACTTGGAGGCACAGGTTCAGATCCCAGAGGAGCTGATTCCCTTTTTCTGCTTTTCGACAGAAAGGCAGTGGATTCCATGTGCTTCTTTAAGTGGGAGATGGGCTGAAGTACGTGAACCCATGATTCTGTGTGGACACTGATCATATGACGTGTTTGGTGGCAGCACCAATTTCACCATGATGAAGGTAAATCCCATTGCCATACGATCAGCTACTGTGCCACATCCTGATGCTGGTGGATTCAGATGACAAACTGCAGAATTTACTTGGAAAAGGTGCTAGTGAAAATGTCTAGGAGTCTTGTTTAAGTCACAGTTCCTATTTTTAAGCATTTGGGATAAAAAAGGCAATAAGGATGCACAATTAGGATTACTGTTAACAAGATGTGGCTCAGCTTCAGTAAATTACAAAGAATTGACAGTGATTTTTTTCTTGTCTTAAAAAACTTCACCATCCCACTGAAGTCAAGAGGTATACCTTAATTTGGCCCAATATACTAAAGTTTTCATTGATGCTTCATCATGATTTGTTTTCTAATAGATGGGAAACAAGTAACAGAACTCTACAAATTCAAGCAGCTGGCACCAAGGTAGAACAATCAGTTCAGTACAAGTTTTGCAAGAAAAGGAAGAAGGTAGCTGTTCTGCCTTGTGTTGTTTTACTTGACCTTAATTTTGATGAATTACAGCACTGGGGGCAGGAGGGGAGGCAGGGGTGGTTTACAGGTTTTTCACCTGCCCAAACTTAGATAACTTTAAAAACCAGCTTTCTTTAAGATTTGATCCTCAGATTTCATGATTTGATTGTTGCTATCAAAATTGATGCCCAGAAAGTAAACATTTAAAATCCTTTCAAAATCTTGGGTAATTGTAACACTTTCGTAAGGCTAGAGAGAGAAAAAGCAATTAGGGCTGACGGGAGTAGGGAATCTACCATTTTTAAACGGCAATATGTTGCCTAAACCAATGACAAGGTTCCTAAAGTTCTCTGTAGCACAGTGTCAGCCATTTGCCAAAAAGGGCTACTGAGCACAGCTCTCCGAAAGACATGGGAGCGAGGGGAGCCCCGTGTGCGCAGGGAACCACGCAAAGGTAGATTCTCAACAACTGCAGGTTACTGTAGTATCTTTGATTTCATTATGAAGCAACAGCTTTGCAATTTACACCCTTTAAGGTTCTGGTTCATAATGTTTTCTCTTAGCCCACCTTCATTAGCTTCATACTAACCCTAAGTTCAGAGTGAGTTTTGAAACATTTTATGGTAATTGCAGTCCATAGTATCCCTGAGACAGTCAAATATAAAATACGTTATTAAAATGTTTATGGAAAGGGTTGGCAAAGTCATCAGATTTGGTTTATAAATAGCTATCATTTCAAATGAAACGGGCAAAAAAAATCTAGTTGATTTTAATACTTTTCAGCCTAGCTTTTTTTCTACTTCCAATAAATGCTAACATTGTGTCTCCTAATTATAAAGCGCATTACCATACAAAAAGGATTATTTTTAAATTTAAAAATGCCAGTCACAATTTAAAATTACTTTTCTCAAATATGGCTCCTCAGAGAAGCTAAAGAGAGAACAGAAAGTAAGGGGGGTTGGAATGGGGGGGGGGGGAGGAGAGGATGCAATATTGAATTGTAACAAGACACTTTTATTTTTTTGCTGAAGTGGGATTTCACTCCCTCTAGTTTATAATCGTTACAGAAATTTAAACCTCAAACCATTTCAGTCCAAGCTTATACTAAGCTTGTTAGTGGTTTCTGATGCTGCATATGATAGTGCTACAGCATTACCATAAATCAGCAGAATTAACTATGATCTTCAGAAGCATGCCTGAAAGTGGGTGACAGAAGTCTGCAATTTGGTGCTCTGAATATTATGATAACATTCTATATTAAATGTTTATAATCTACTTAGAGCTGAGCTTCAAGTATATTTTATATTTGTGCTTTACCCAATATTAGAAATCATGGGCTATTATGGCTTCCCATGCCTATGTTGTTTGTAATACCTAAAATTAAAGAAAATATAAAAACACAAGGCGAGCAAGTTTGTTTTCCCACCAATGCAATGTTATTAATATTAAGAAGTTAAAGTTTCCCTACAGGTTTGAAAATCTAAATGCACCTTGCAATAAATATACTTTACTCCTTTCCATTCATATATAAAATAATCTACAGCACTGACCGGATTTCAGAAACTCCATCCTAATACAATTTCCAAACTCTCTGCTGGTATTCGAGATACAGACTCAATTTTCCTTCCAGTCTTCGTAAAAGTAACATATCTAAATATTCATCAAAGAGTAAATAATGATGATGATTTGCAGAGAATAAAACTACAAACTCAACAGTTTTGATAACTAGTACAAAAAATCAAGGTTGCCACATTACACAAAGAAATGTTCTGATCCTAAGCAAGCCTGATCCAAAATTTATAAAAAATAGCACTGCCCGTATGAGGTGGGGGACTCTATTTCTGCCCTATTCCAACTGCCATCCTCCCAACTTAAAAAAAAAAAAAAAAAAGAAAAAAGAATTGGACTAGCTAGTATTTTCCTACATGCATATATAATTACAACTGGCAGCAGGATGCGCTTTTATCAGAATGCCTCCTGATGGATACACTAGTCCTGCTGCATAAACAGTCTGGGGGGACAACGAACTATATATCCTCCCTAGCATAAATCAATATATCTCTGGGCATCCTAGCAAAAGTAGGTTGAATTTGCAGCAGCCGAGAATCTAACTTCATGACTTTTCAAGTAATTCTGAGCATGAGCTACCAAACAATGTTGTGTTTATTGTTGAAAATTATGGTTAAGAGCAGCCTTCTTCAGATTTAGACTACCAGAAATATCAGCTAAGTAGGTGAACCTGCATATTTTTTTTCTGAAAGGACCACATCCATACCAACATCAGCAGGCTGAACTTGCTGTGCTAGCTACCAGACGTGGAAGGTGAGACACAGACACCTGTCAAATTTTATTGTGTAACAAGATGATTTAATCCCAATTTTAGAAAAGTTTTATCATTAATGGACAAGAAAAGCAGAAGCTAACAAGTCCTTTGCTGTTTCTGCACTCTTAAGGCACCAAATTACCCACCATCTCCAGAGGCAAATGGCAAACAGAACCAAAATGCAGCCTCCACAGCATGAGCCCTGCGTTCTCCTGTACGCCCGGATTATTAGGACCCTGCCCGTAGGCTCTTACACACAGCTCAGGAGGCAGGTGACCTGATCCAAGGAGGTGAGAGGAGTGTGTCCTGTTGGGGGCTGCTCTAAAGGTTGCTCCTTCAGAGCACCGCAGGGCAGCAGGCAGGAGTCTCTGCGACTCAGTCTTTCTGTAAGCAGGCACATTCACTTGGCTCGCACTGAGCTGTTCAGTATGCACAGGGCTCTCTAGGATCTCAGACGTGACCTCACATCGCTGCTGGGAAGATACAACGAGCACCAAACAACACATTTAAAATACGGAAAAAAGGGAATTACAGGCAAATATGTCAGAAAATTGAAAAATAGTACTCAGTGTCTTGGGTTGATAACTGCCGAAAAGAAAATGATCTCCTGCAAAGATCACTTCATAAATTCTAACAAGGCACTAAGACCTATTGATCTGCTGCATAAGCATGGGTCGTGCGAGCCAGAGCTGCCTAGAGACAGCCCAGCCAGCTTTTCAGTCTGCCTCAATCCCCTTTCACACGGGCACACCCCACACTTGCCTTTAACAGCTGAGAAATTTTGCCTAAACTTTTTATGCTACTTATGGTGTTAAATATAAGCCAATATAAATCTATGTATCTGCCTAGCCCATGAATCTTCAACGTGAGTTATACTGGAAAATAGGGACAAATCAATACAGCAACATCTGTGGATGAAGTTTGCACCGGTACGTGTCAGAAGGTGAAAAAGCACCATGTTTCTGGTCCATCCTTAACAGGAATGGGGTTTGTAAACAGTGTCTTTCATATTTTGTCTACTCAATGTACCCTCTCCTCTCCGGGGCCAGATTTCCTGCCTGTGCCGTACACCCCCCGCTTGAAACCACACACAGACACCTATGGGTCCTGCCCAAATGGCCCAGCACTCCTCCTGGAGCCATACGCACTTAAGTCGTGTTGATTTTTCAGTGGTTCGGTACCATTACAATTAGCAAATGACCTTGAAGGTGCAGCATCACCACTGTTTAAGATGAATTACGCCAATGGGAAAACAACTGCATCCCATAATATATGGCAGGTAAAAGAGAAGAAAATGCAACCTGTTCTTTCATTACTTTAGTTCCCATCTAGGCTAGTTTGAAGGCTCTTTCCTTTTTTTTTTTTTTTTTGACTCAGAACATACTGAAGTGTAGATGAACACTCCAGCAAGTTGGTTTGCTCTAAGTTTTATTAGAGCTTTTAAGTTTCTTTAAGCTGCAGCATTTTCCAAGTGAAGGATGAGAGCAGGGATTTACCCTCACGACATCCACTGAAATATATTTTTTTGTGCTAGTATGAAGACTACAAATTAGCATTTTGTGATGTTCCTGAAATTAGAAGCCCCATGAACTAACCATTTTATGATATTTATGCTTTGCTTCATAATGCATTCTCCACAGATGAATCAAAGGGCCAAATGCAGTTGCTGTTGTGAGATAATAAAGCATGAAGTGTGTTTGGAATTAAATTTACATAAGACGAAAGATGGTGGGAAAGTTTATGATGACAGTAACAATCGGTGAGCGTACCGTCGTGCTGGCTTCTCAGAAACTGCTGAACAAAATACCGCATCATGAGCATGAATAATTAAAGCAGTGTCTGGGGATTCAATCAATTTAAGAAGGAAGGAGAAAAGTTTCCCCATATTTTCCTGAGTTTTATGATCAGAGCTTTGTCTAGGACCTGCATCAGAGTTATTTCCCCAAAACAGTCTCATAATGCTGCGTAGCTTGCTGGTTTTGTGTTTGCCTCTCTCTGAGATGTGTTTTACAGTTAGCAGAAGGTCTGTTGGATTAACCTAGGCAGAACCCCGCACAGAGCTCCTGGATTCTGGTGAACCTACAGTTTCAGCCTTTCATTTTCCACGTTTCAACTCCACGAGTGCCCCTGACCCCTCTCTGCTGCTCCAGAAAGTCACTGGAAGGAGGCACCCCCTACCTTGCAGAATATAGTCATTGCAGTTGTGCCATAGTGTGGTACAGGGACTTCTGCCTGTCCCATTGCCCAACGCCTTGTGAGCCCTCAGAATGGAAATGCACGCGGTAATAATTAGTATCATTCACATATTCAAAGTACCTCACAGATATTAATCAATTAGTACCCCTCTCACCCTCACTTCATATGTTCCATCTCATCCTGCTAGCACCTGGGGGAAACTGAGGCATGGAGAAATTAAATGTTTCAAAACCAGCTTTTGCTTTCTGGAACACGTGAGGCATCTGGTTTCAAAGACTTGTATGTCTGCAGTTTTAAGCTGAATTTATTTTTGAGGCATGTGAATACTAAGGCCTTTAAAGGCATGGCTAGTTAGGCACCAAATATGAGACAAATCCTTTCACACAGCAGGTGACACCACTCTTCCCAGCGACACTTCCCCCTTGGGGTCACGTGCCACTTCAGTAGAAGAGGCAGGACTGGAATTCAGGATTTCTCAACTCTTAAATCTATTCAGCCATAAAACTCACTTAAAATAGTCATTATTATCTAGGAATGACACTTTCAGTTCCATTCCTGATCATGCTGTAGCCATCTGCCAAAGCAGAGGAAGCCAGAAAGACCAAAGGAAGGCATTCCCACAAAGAGGACAGCACATCTGTACAGTGGCTAGTGCCAGGTCTTATCAGCCGGAGTTGAGTGGCTGGTCACAGCTGTAGGACGCATGACAAAATTCAGAAATCAGACTTCTGGAAAGTTTTAAATAGTACCAGTTGCCGCACGCTCAGTTTTTCTTAAGCATCAGCACCAGGTTTCTCTAGAGCACGAAAGGAAGTCTAGGTAATTGCAGTTAGTAAATCTTGCTCCCCTGCCCTGCGTGTGCGGAACCACTGCTGACTGGGGATGGCACACAAACACTGACAAGGGAAGGGGAGGAGAGGAATCACACTTCCAAGGAGTTTGAAAAAACACTGCTATGTTCAAATCACATATAAGCTCAATGGTGAGGGGTTTTTGGCCTGAATGGTGTTATCAATTATTATCCTGTGGATAGTCTCACTGAAGGATGGGCACCATGAGAGCTCATCACGGCACAGCCTGCAACCTCCAAGTATTAAATTAAGAAAGAGGAGGGTTTCCTTTGGCTGATGAGAACAAAGGCAGACCTTTTCAGGTCTTTACCCTGTGTCCATGTTATACAACCTTTAAGACAATGACAAAACCTCACATCTTATTCGTTAAGGTCTCACTGAGTTTCAGAACACTCTGAAGTTGGAAAATATCTTCAAATGTATGTTTCTTAAAGAGATTAGAGAGCAGAACTCTAGTTAGCTTTTGTCTGTCTGTTTTGCTGAGGGTATTATTCTCAGAGCATGCAGGAGATGAATGATCAACACTGAAAACCTTGACGCTTCTTTAAATGCCTTATTTTCATTTTTTAAGCAATATGACAGCAAGAATTAGTACTGGCTCTTCTATTTCAATAATGGTAGTCATGTTGAAATGACAACAAACATCATTACATTTACATGCACATTTATGTAGACAAAAATTGTCATTACTTATTTTGGTGGAACATTTTATAATTTGCCCTATAAACAAATGAAATCTGTATAAGCTGTTTTTAGCCTTCGGCAGTATGTCAACACAAGCAACTTAGAGCTAGACTTACTGACACTTACTGGAAAATATATCCTTCCATTTTTAAAACGCTTAAGATTAAAAATATAGTATTTATTTTTCAGTTTTTAATAATACAGTGAAAATACTTTTTGATTGCTGGCTGCAAATAAAAAGCAGATGGTTGAATGCCCATAAATGTTATATATTTAAATGAAAATGGGGGAAAAATAGAGACATACCCATGTGCCTGTTTTGACTTTAATATTCTAACTAAGTAGGAAATAAAATGCAACAAAAAATAAGATGCAAACTGAGAAAAAAGAACACCTTCTTTTAGTCTACTTGGAGTAAAAAATTATTCTAATATTCTTCTACCATATTATTGACTTTCTCTGTTCTCCCTTCTGTCTCTTGTCTGTGCTCTAATCGCTGTTACAATCGACTTAAATAGTTTGTATTACCCTACAGAAGTCTTATGGTTAAGGCTGTAAGTGTTGGAGCACTTTGTATACGTATCTGTTAAGCATCAGAGGTAAATGGGAATACTCCATAGGAAAAAAGCATTTCCTAGCACGGGAGGAGCTGAACTGGCTTTTCTAAGAATTACTTGTTTGAATGTACAATTGGATAACGCCAGAAGAGTCAGGAAGTATCTGGGAAGACTATGGAATAGTCAGACAGAGCTCCAGGTCTACTGTGCAGGTCTTCCATAGCTACTATGGGGTGTAGAACAAAGATAAAAGAGGGAGATCAGCTAATTAAGCTACAGAAGACAGTGCAGGAACAAACTTGCTGTTACATTCGGTTTGTCATGAAAATTTTTCCTGGCAGGAGGTCTTGGATCAGCTTCCCAACAGAGAATGTAGGGCCAGAGAACTGAACTTGCCTCAGGATGGAATTTCAGACATTTGTGGTCAGAATTATGTGACACATCAGTGACTGTGAGAAGCACATTTAGTGGTCTGTGATGCTCCAGATAGTCTTGCCCTATGTTTCTATGCTAGGTGTCAGCATCCTATCAAAACGAGCACTGTCGGGTCACTTATGGGAGGTAGGTCCAAGACAACACAGAAGGGAGAAGGGGTGATGTGGAATGAGAACAGATGCCTGTCCTTGTATTTCAGCTCTCCCATGCTAGCAGGAACCATATCGCAGCAGATGGTGGCAAAATGGCTGTGCACCTCGATACGGAAGTTTCAGATTTTTTGTATTTCTTCAGTTATTTCTTCTCTTCCTTTCACACATTCACTAACAGCGTCAAGGGATTGCAACAGGGAAGGACTTCACAAACCAGGCTGTGTAAAGGGCCTGGCAATCTATCTGCTTGAATGCTACCATTTGAATTCTAACCATTATCATTCAATACACCAGCTGAATCCATGTCACAACAGAGCCAAACCCCATCCCTGTTTATCCTCAGCAAAGCCTGAAGGACCTCTGTTGATGTCAGCAGAACTATTCGGCATTTGCTTCAGTATGGCCAAGACCAGTATTTTCACCTGTGAAGAGAACTTATAGTTCTCTTTAATATCAAGTCTGTTTTCAATATTGGTTACGTTGGACCAAACTCTGCTTTTAAAGTAGAGCATTATATACCTGGGTTAGCTTTGCTGAGGTAAACATAGTCCTTCTACATTTACAGCCATGCCGTTTGCCTGAGAATTTTATTTTCCTATTTCTTAAGGCCTTTAGTAGTCAAGATAGCTCTGTAAAAGCACAATATAAACTTGGCTATCAGAGTAAACCAAGAAAAAAGTCATGTAACATAAAAAAGTCACGTAAGTGTGACATACATGAGTGCTGATATAAGAAACTGAATAAGCAGCTGAGGAAGAGCCAGGCACGGTCACCTCACATGGGTGAGGGTTACAAAGGACTACTATCTCTGTCGCATGGCTTGGGTCAGTGTTATTGGTTCCAACAACACGGTCGTATCTTCCCTCTTTTTTGAAATTCAAATGTGAACAAAATGTATTGCCAGCTACAAAGACTCAGTACAAACTAATACAGCCCGTTAAAGGAGTAGTTACTGCTAACTCCTGGTAGCTGCTACTATTGCTTCTTGAATTAAAAAATAAAATAAAATGGCACGTTTCATTTTCAGACAAACTACCTGGCTGTTCCTTCATCCTCATTGTAAAACATTACATAATATGATACGGAATATGGATTTAGCATCATCTTTTACTCCTTCTCCTTGCCTCAGAGAAAAATACTATGTGGTAAATGCCATTTATTGTTAAGCAAGATCTAAGAGTGGAAAAAGGCCTTATGCAGAATGTACCTTAGGGTATCATAATTGAAAGAAATTTAAGAGAGTTTTATGAGGTAAGAAAAGGAAAGCTCCATTTAGTCAATTCAAATAGTTGTAGCATATTTGTTTCTGTTTTAAAATACGTTTGAACAGTATGTGCATAGATCACAAATACAATTCTGTTAATGAACACCGAAATACAGCAAGTAGGGAACTATGTGGTTTGCTTCCCTCCCCTCATTTAGATTAGAATAACATTGACAATACATTTATTTAGTTCTAGTGTTGTTTTCTTCATAAAGATCTAGCCTCTCTGGAGGCGATACAGGTGATAAGGCAGGCACGTACAACAGCTTTACTGTCAGTGGGTGAAATAGCATGAGGAATAATGTAAGCAGAAGGGGTTTTTTTTTAATCTTGGGGAAGGGTGAGGGAAACCTAAAACTAAGACATCTTCTCATCAGGAGAAAAAAAAAATCATTTAAAAGCTTTTCATAAATGAAAACAATTTACTTGTGCCGGTGTCCTTAAGTGCGACAAACTCTTCTGCTTCTGCTGCTACATTCCTTAATGATATTACTGCATATAGCACATCTCATCTAATCTGTTAGTAAAATCCTAAAGTCACTTATGTCAGTCTCTAATGCAAGCCAAATGAGCCTTCCCAGTAATAAGAAGCTTCGCAGAATTAGTTTTCGTTTTGCAGAAAATTGCCATTGGGGCTGGCACTTTTATCTAAAAATTTCACTCGTGCATAAGCAAAAAACTCATATATTATTTGGTTACATTCCATCAGTATGAGAAATAACATTGTGAGAATTCTATGCATGCTAATGATATATAGAAATCCACCTGCTTTCAGATAAAATGAGTTTAATTTTCTGTTGCCCACTGCCTGGTTGGCCTTTCATAAATTACTTATGCACAGCTATTATTAAAATAGAGGGAAAGCAAATTAGAAAGTCCTCATATCTCTCCACTGGATTTAACCAAGGCAGGGCTGTGACAGCTAGAGTCAGCGTTTTTGAAAAAATTCTGCTCTCTTGAAAAATTTTGCATCTCTATACAATTCTATGCCACTGTTGTAAACGTTCTGACCTGCCTTCTTACCAAATTAACCTAAATCCTTTCTATTTTTCAACATTAATGGAATCCTCTAGAGTCCTGCTGATATATATTAAAATATATTTATTGGTTAATTTGAATTCAAGCATTTTGTACCTCATTTCCCAGTACTTCTGTTATATCTGAACAGCTTGGAGCTTTAGCATTAGAAACTTACAAATTAAGATAAATACATCTGACAATTATCAGATCAAAACAACTTAACTTTCATTGGAATATATGATTGCAAATTTCCCTTCCTGATGAAAGAGAAAATGAGGACTGCCTGCGTGAAACAGTTAATTGGATTTGAAAGTACTGTACGTTTCAGCAGTCGGTGCAGCTTTTGGTTGGTCAATGACTACTTGACCTCCTGGTTTTCCAACAGACAAATGGTTTCCTTTTCTTGAGGGTCTTTTAAGTCCATAGTTCATGGTGACTTTAAGTTTAATTTTCTGTTAATGATATTATTTTGCGCTTTTAAGATAAAACTTTCTTGTGATGTGCTGAGCAGCAGCGGCAATCCCATTACTGTGTGAGGAAGGACACCTTCTCAAATGGCATGCTTTTACTATTGTCTGTATTGTTATGCTATTTCTAAATGTCATTTTAACACTTTGGGTTTGTATTCCATGTGCATTTAAACTGATAGCTACTCTGCTCCTTGAAAAAAATACAAATATTAAAAAAAAATAATCAAAATGCCATTGTGGCCACCTGCCCAGTCAAAGATCCCTTTTAAGTAACTGGGTCCTGATTCTAATCAGCTACTGGTTTAATGCCTTCCACTTCGGTAGACTGACTCCTGATTAGAAGTGGTGTGGGTTAGTTTGGGCCAAGGACGTGCCCTACAGGTTTCAGGCTCAGTCTCTCTATTTTCAAGCCCATTAAATTTGCATCCATACCCTATAATAGTGCATTAAGCCCATCCACACAGCAGGCAATTTTCTAATGCTAACAACAATTTTGTCCATAGCTGACATCCACAGTGCTTTGCTAAACCCAGCCAATCAATGCTAGCACTGCTAAAAAGAAGCCTCTGCAGTTCTTATACTAAAGCAGCTTTCCTAACGACTTGGAGCAATTATTTCAGAAGAGTTTTTCACTAAATTTACATAAAATGCATATTTATTTGTTATGTGCCATAGGTGTTATTTTATTTCATATTGCATTCTCAGAGGGGACTAGAGCCTTACAATACCGCCCGCTCTTAAGCTGTTGTTTCACATTAGAGCCCCGCAAATCTAACAGCTACGTGCCACCAAGGGGGGCTGTCCTGCTCTTCCTCCACCTCCACTGCACCAGCGCCCACAGCGAGGCAGTTCACAGAAGTAAACAGGAAGAAAAGCATCCACTTTTTTTGTACGGTTAGTTTTCTGATAGTTGAGTTTCCTTAACTGGTTTAGCAGTGTGGGGCAATAGAGGCAGAGAGAGCATATGGCTGGCAAAGGGAAGGGGGCAGACAGCAGTCCTAGACTGACTTAGGTATGAGGTAAAACCAGTTTCCCTGGTGCTCCGCAGCAAATTTAAATTCCAGTGAAGAACAAGTGGTTTCTCAATGAGGTATTTCAACTTTTCATCCATGAAAGAAGGCTCTGGAGAGATAGGAGAATGAAAAATTATCAGTAGGTCTAAAACTAGACATAGACTGACAAGAAACTGCGGAGCTCTGAAAATCTGCTGGAACCAAAGCTAGAAGTCTGGGTTCTTTGTAAAGTTGAGTAAAGAAAAAGAGAATCAGCTGAATAGCTTGTTTCTGTAAGTTTGGTTTCTGGGTCTTAATTTCATGTGAACACAGAACGAGTAAGAGGTGCTCAGCACTGGGTTGTCTCTGGCAGGTGGCACAGGGGGTAGTGCCACGGCTTTGGTGATTTTCTGGACTTGGCAAGCTTGCCCTCTCACGATGTAAACCCCTGGGCTAGCACTCAAGATCTCAGAGTGCTTCTGAAGCCACTTTTATGCACAGGCACCTGAATTACTGGCTATGGAGCATGAGAGTGGGTCTACCTTTGTGGGCAGATAAAAAAGAAACGTGTCATTTTAGCTTTACTCATATCAGTAACTTGTGCCTCACTCAGGGCAATCATGTGAGAAAAGCCAACCAGAGTACTTGGGACTGGGATCTCAGAGAACAGCTTTTGATCACAGCAACTCATGTGTTTATCAACCCTAAAATAATCCGGAAGTTTTTAATTCCTAAGAGTGCTTCTTGATGCTCAGGAGCGGTTGCTAATGCGGAGACTGGTTCTATTCAATGATTCACATTCCTGCATATGAAGCTCTATAAAAATGGGATAAGTTAAACATCCCATTGTGCAAGGATGTTATAAATCTTAAAAAGTTTTTGCCTGGATAGAATATACAATGCAAATGCAAACTGTTGAACAGAGTTTTTACTAGATGCCTAGCAAAACGTATTTTTTTAACTGCCTAAAATGTTTCTAGAATTGGTTCATATGTACACATCCAAACATCACTGTATACTATGCAAAGTTAGAAATCTCAGAACGAGTCATCTAAAAGTTGAAATCCTTTCTAATATGGAACATTGTCAAGTTCCTTTCCCTGTTTATTTTAGAACGTACACATTTTCTCTCATTTCTTCCAGTTCTATTATCTAATCAAAAGGATTAGTGGCGAACTGATAAAACACCAGTTTTTACCAATATCAAAACCATTTAAAAACTCATTGCTCATATTCTCCAAAATAATGCATTGTTCTAGCTATAAATATTGTTAATAGCTACAAATACTGTTAAATTTGTCTCTGGTTTTGAGACTTTTAGACTGTACTTCCTTCATGGTCTCCAGAGTTAAAACTTTGCGTGCATGTCCTTCCACCCTTCAATAACAATTTCAATTACCATAAATTCATGTAAATCCAGGAATGTTCTTTAATGGAAAGCGTATGTTGCAAAATTTGTGATAAAAATGCAAAAATTAGCAGGTAGGGTATAATACTGTGTTTCACAAATAAAACCACATATTATATGGTTGTATGCTTGAATAAATTGAAATGCAATGTTCTAAACATTACCAAACACTGCTGTCCACAATATCTGATTATTCCCTGCAGTTTCCTATCCCTCCTGACAATTCAGTATCTGGAAATCAGACCATACCTTTTGACATAACTCTTACCCTAGGCAGTCAAGGCCTAAGCAGTTCTTCTTGAGGCCTAATGGAACGCACATAATGCAAAGGCTTTAGATACAGTGATACAAACAGAGAAAAAAAGGTCCTGCCAGAAGTTTGCAATCTAAATAATATAAATTGTAGACGTATCTGTGAGCATAATGCAATATGCTATATAAATAGCTTGTGAGAAATCCATAGACTGAAATACATTCTCCTGAAACAGTGACAGATAATTTTCAACAATAAGTAATTGCATTTAAAAAAACCCTGTTTCCAAATTGTTCTTGAACAACAATTATTCACTTTATATAACTTACCCAGATGCAGCAGTCAACACTGAGTAAAAGCCTGTCATGAATTAAAAAACGTTCTGAACATAAAGAACACCAAAAACTATGACTTCTTTCTGTACTCTCTCAAGTACAGAGTGTCCTGTGCACTAGTAGAGGACATCCTATACTATAATACTGTTGAAATGCTATAATTAAAGGTCTGTCAGAGTTTCCATTAAATCCCTGATTCTCAGGGTTTAATTAATAATAACAGTGAAAATTAATGTGAGTAGAATTAAAGCCACTGTCATAGCTCTACTGCATATTAATTCCTGATTTTAAGTCTCTACAACATGTGGGACTGATGCAGCTTCCTCTCTTCAGGCAAAACTCCCATCACAGGGGAACTTCTTTGAATGTAAAATTCCTCACTGGAGACAGTGGATATTTGTTTGAATGTAGACGGTGCGCACAGGCTCTGAAACACCTATAGCGTTTATATGGTAAGTTAAATGAACATTTCAGAAAGATGAATTACTGAATCACATAAAGTTATGGAAGAAATGCGCTAAGCATAGTTCAAACTTATATACCTTAAACCCCATGAACATTCAGAACTCCTCAGTCAATTCCTCCCCATTAGTCAACTTTTTTTTTAATGCATTTCTTTTTGAAATATTAGTATTCTTAACTCCTTCTCATTTTTCCTAAGTAAGAACTAAGGGATTGGTCCCATAATGGAAGATGGAGACTATATCTAAATATTGGGAAATGGACTTTCTCTGAAAGCATGAGAGCAAATCAGGTGTTCTGTTACTGAAACAAAGGCTACTGGCATTTGGATTTGGGTGCAAATAATTTCCAACACAGAACTTTCCGTAAGATTATGCCTTAAAAATAAGCATTGATATCTCACCATACAACACAAGGAAATTTAATCTTTGGCATAAAAGGATCAAATAAAACTACCTCAGTGTGGAAGTCTAGAGAGGGACCTGGCAGAATACTAGAGGATATTAATTTCTCTTCGAAGCAAATAGCATTACAGCTGAAAAATGTGAAAGCATGAAATTTTCTCAACACTGCTGTGAGAAACAGACCAGAAACACCAGACGTATGCAAAATACTACAGTGAAGGGTAGAGACAGTATTTTCAGAAGTTGTTGAAAATGTTAGGAATATTTTGTTTCACATAAAAGCACCTATTATAAAATACACATTTTTGTCCAGATTCCAAACTAATAGGTGGCATTATTTTCTCTTACATTAAAAGAATCTATGTTGTACTGTAAACCTATATCACACACTTCTGTAGTTAATAGAGAAAAAAGGGTTCCAAACTAATTGCTGCTAGAACTGCTAAGTAGGTCGAGGTAGTTCACAAGTAAAAAAAACTTCACGTTATAAAGAAAAGTGGGTATTTATACGGCTAATGAAACCTATGCTTCTCAGAAGAAGCACTACAAAAAACTAAGTCCACCTAATGAAAAATTCACATTCTATCATAAATAAGCTGAAATATCATCATCAGAGAATATGATCTGTTTTCAGTAAAACTGGGTAGTCTGCAGCACAACCCAAGAAGTGTGATAGAAGATAAGCAATGGAAGAAAGCATGCTTCTGCTATTGTGATCTTCTATCAGTACTGTCTTGATATCTAAATGTGGGGTACACTGTGGTTGTCACTGTGCAATTCACTAAAAGATGCAGTCTTTGACCTGGAGAGCTTACAAACTAAACAGATAATATGGACAAAATATAGGAAAGTGTTACCACAGCTTTATCAAGCTAGAATCGAGACTACAGTTCCACAGCAGCCTAAACTAGAAATGTGACTGCCAGGCCCTGCCTCTGCCCTCCTCTCTCTACGTGCTCCCTAGGCCATTCGCTGAGCTGCTTCAGTTCACTATTCCAGCATAAAACTGTCCTCTCCAAACTGAGCTTACTTTTGCCAGACTAAGGTACTGATGTGGATCAGTAGAGGAATTGCCAGTTACCTGAGACAGCAGGGGACACCGAAGTGAGGCCAGGTGGGAGAGGATGGAGGGGAGGGACTCGTGCTTTGGGACAACAGTCAAACATAGACATTAAGTCATTTACCCAAATTCACTTAGAAATTCTATGGCAGGTATCATATAATGTTTCTGTTATCAGAATAAGTAGCTATAAGCAGATCCTGAATAAGTTTAGGATGGACATTTCAAGAGACTTTTTAATCCCTAGAGCACCAAAAGTTTGCGTCAGCCATCCTGCAAGGTTAACAAGAGCAAAAATCATAAGGAGATTTTAGATGGAGCTTTGCATTATATGAGATGGTTGACAGAGATGATAAAGAGTTACGACTTGAAAACTCAAGTGTCCTTTCAATTCTATGCATTTTGAAATGGCTCAACTAATTCATAACTAAGAGAAGCTGAAAAAAAGCTCCTTCAAGTACACTGTATTGGAGGAAGTTACATCAAATGAATGCCAATGCTAAAACCAGGAAAAAGATACGAATCCAATTCTGCAACCCTTAGGAGCCGAGAATAGTACTCTAATTTACTAACGTCACTATAAACCAGGACACAAAGAACACTTAGGCTCTTGATAGAGAAAATTACCAATCAAAACAGAGTAATCTATACTATTAATCTGGAGTGTACCTTGCCCTGCTTACCCAGTCTTTCAGAGTTTAAAGAATTAAGAAACCAGACCAAAACTTTGCATGGGGGCACAGTTTACTGTAATCCATGTCACGATAAAGCAAGGCATCTCACAACCAAAATGGATAAAGCCTGTAACTGTTTGTGTGTATCTGTTGCTGAGCTATCAGCTCTTGCGTTAGATTTAAGCTAAGCATCACACCATCCACTTTCTCCTCTCTCGTATTCTCTGATGCTGAAGTCACATGACAAACATCTGGTGATCAAAGCGAAATCACGAAGTGGATAATTTCTATTTGGACGTTACTTTTTGGCTCCACTTATGCCTGCAGCTGGAGCGTTTCCTCCCTGCAGCTCTATGCTGTTTTGTGAGCAATGCTGGCAAAATGTCACAAATTTAGGAGAAACTTTGAAGGGGCGTAGTGTTAAAGACTTCTACTTTCAAATCAGTACAGCTTGAATCAATGACACCGCTACTAAATGTAAACAGGCGTAATGGAAATTTTACAAAGCAAAACCATTTGTGTGTAATGTCAAAAACAGCACAAGATCCTCTTTCCATAAGAGTGCAAATCACATTTAGAGAAAGGCCAGAGAGAAAAGCAAGATTACTTTGTGATGATTTGCTGCCAAGTTCACTACACTATTTGCTTGATAATGAATTTCCGTCATATTGTCATGTACTTCAGGCTTCATCAACAGAGTGCTACACTGCAAAAAAATATGGTTTTAGCACATTGGAACAAGGTGAAAAAAGGAGAAAGAACACACATTATTATTTGATTTCCTGCAAGTAATAATTTGTAAAAATATTATTTTACTATAAACTAAATTCATGTTTCTAATGCATATTAAATATGGAATCAGAACTCCTTTACTGGATTTCAAGTTCTTAACTTTCATAGTTTTATATTCATTGCAGCAGGTTTTTGGTTTTATTTCACTTCCATACCAGCAGACAAATGACAGTATGCATTTTGTGGGGAATAACAACCAGGAAGAGATAAGGATTTTTTTTAAATGCAGTTTGAGAAAACACCTTGCCCTGTCTAATCACAAATTCCAAAAAAGGGAAGGAAGGGAGAAAAGATGAAGTGTCCTGTTGGAAGAATGAATGTGGATTCAGGTGTATGAAATATTGGCTAATTATGTGGTAAGATTTTGCTTCCATCAGAAGTAATAAATGGGAAGAGATTACCGAATACATTTCTGCTGCAAAGGGAAGAAAGCAGTTTCTGGTATGTTGCACTTGTAACAATATGATTTTTTTTTTGGCTTGCCATTACTTACAGTATCTTATCTACATTAGTAATAAATAAAAGACAAACAGCATCTTCTGTTGCCCCTCAAGTCGTCAATACTTCAGCGTGCTCTGAAGAGCAGCCAGGCTGTTCACATAAGCACGGCTTCAGGCACACCCAGAGAAAGCCCTGTGACCAAGTACACGCAGTGCCTCCGAAGGCTGGAGGCCTTCCAAGCCCGACACGCACGCGCTGTCTATAGGTGCTCCGGGTGGCCGGTAGCACGGATGGGAGAGGAGAAGCTCACAGAGCACATCTGCTGCTCCGAGAGTGCTTTTTAAGAGCTGTACACACTAACAGCAACTGGTGAATAGGTACAAGGAGCCTTCTGGTTTGTGTGTCTGTATAAAAGCACGGTCCCAGTTGTAAGTAATTAAGGGATTTATTGGTCAGGTCAGGTTGCAGAAGCTGTAGCACACAAGGAGAGATAGCTAGGTTTTGTGGCTCACATTCCCGTGTGATGTCACAGTTATAATGCTACACAGCTCTCAGTCCCTCACGTTTACATTCTGGCTGCTGCTGGTCTTCTCAAGCCCACGGCTATGCTTTCAAATTAGCATGAGTAACTGGACACAAAAGGCAGAGAACAGCTGCTTTTACCACAGGCCTTGTAAAGAACTTGCTGGGAATTCTTCAGGAAAACTGTTCTTCTCAGAATTGAAACTTTTCACATGAGTTTACCAATTTTAGTGAAACTTGCAGACGGAAAAGTATCTCAATTCAAAAACTGGATTTCTGACAAAGGTAAGAAAGAGAGGCCTGACCAGCATCCCAGGATCTAGGTACTAGCCTGGAGTGTCAAAGACAAGCGTGCAAGTTCACATTCGGGTGAACCTGAGACAGCATTTGTGATGTTGTAAATATAACTTTGTACTTATTAGAATACCTACATTTTCCAGATTGTTACCAATATAGAAGCTGCTTGGGTGCATGAGATTCCTGGATGTTGACTCAAGTTACGGCCTTTCCAACACTGGCGCTGTACATAAAGAGCTGTCTTTCCTGAGAAAGTCACAGGTACAGTGCTGGTCAAATGCACAGCATGCCTAGAAACCTCGGTTTAGGGAAGACGTAAATAGGGGCTTATCATGAGCATAGAGAAGCAACAGCTGGAAAGTTGCCTAAGGACTGTGAAAATGCTCTCACAACATCCATTTGATAATGACGTTACTCCAATAAGTTCAGTGAAATTATCCTCACTTTACATGGGGGGTCAGAGAAAAATGAAGCCGCTTAAACTGTAAAAATCCACCCTGTATATCTTATCATGCAAATTAAATTTAAAACCCCCATGGAAATAGTCCAAAGAACTTTCTCTGCATGTGGCTGTAAGTCATTTAAGTCACTCAGTGAGATGGGATAATGGCCATTATTTTTCATTTGGCCAGTTCATATTGTGACACTAGGAGAAAGACAGTCTGTCAAGTTTTTGTCTGCAGTGTCTAATTTTTCACCACACTGCTCCTGCCCTCCCTCCATTGTGTCAGGAGTACATTAGGTGTTGGAAGGGCAATGAGAGACTCAACCAGTGGGTGGAGAGGCTGGAGAAGGGGGATTGAATTATAGGCAGCCTGCAGAGTCTGTCTGAAAGGCTATGCTGTTCCTCTTTATGGTTGATATGGATCTATGTCCCCATGCCATATTACATGGAAAGGATTAGAAATAGGATTTCTGATATTTCAGCTGACATGTCAGGAGAGATGATTTCATGCAACTGCCTATGTTGCAACCTAAATTCAAATATTCTGCCTTTTAAAAGGATTGTATTTATTTTCATCTGTACTTCCTGGCTCAGAACCTTATACTGCAATGAATGATACTGCAATGAAATGCACTTCAAAGAGCCTAATTCATAGCTAATATTTTGTATCTGTAGTGTACCTTTCTCACTCCCCAGTGACACAAATGACTCTACGAAATGAGAGTAAGTGGTAAAACAGCTCAGAAAGCTACGTGTATCACAGTTTGTAAAAGTTTGGAAGTTCTTCTGTAAATAAAAAAATCAAACATCAGTGTTTTGTTTTGACCAAGGCCAAGAAAATAAAGGAAAAAAGAGAAAAATATCTTAACTGAAAGTGCAACGTATCAAGGCCACTGGCTATAAATATAAATACTGCTGCTGCACATAAATCTTAAATAGCCTACTGCAACTACTAATACAGTAGTATTAAATACTATAATTTTACTATATTAAATAAATATAAAATTATAGTATTTACAAGATCAATATTTTTAAAGAAAATCACAGGATCATAGTATCAAACAAGATTATGCTATGTCCTATATAGTATTTTAAGATACATAAAGCAGTAACATGACCGCACATATGCATTTTAGAGATATCAGGTAACCATTGCACGAAGATGGTAACACTGCGTACCTAATGCTAAGCACAGCAACAAGTCTGAGGCCCATCTGATCTCCCCATGCAAAACATGTTGTTCAACTCTTGCTAGCCTCATTGTATGTCTAATGGGAAATGCGTCACTTTTCATGCCTCCATAGAAATATGCATTGAGTGTTCCAACTATAATATATAGATCTAAGATTTTCTTACTGTTGGCTGTTGAGGCAGTAGAAATTACAGAAATGCTACAATGCAGAAAGAATCCCTGGATCCTGCCCTTGGTACAGAATGAAGGTACTTCTGTGAGGTTATATGCATTTCTAGCACGCTTGCGTTTTCCACGTTGAATTCATGCAGTCCACAGTCGGCACCAGATAAAATTTAGCATAGCTCTGTTCGTGCAGATAAGCTATGTATTTGGTACTCACCAAGGATCTAGTTCACTGTTTCTGAAGTTTGTCCAGCATGGGGAACAAATCTTCCAGCGAAGGCCAGCAATATCACCGTAAGAATCCAGTTAGTTGTTTAGGCCAATGGGCACCCTTCTTCTGGAGCACTGAAGAGTGATGAAAATATTAAGTAGAAAGTTTCACTTGCTAGAAGTTCCCGGTAGTAGAGAAAACCAAGCTCCCTTTCTCTTCCAAAATCTAAAAATATTTGATTTATGCCCATATTTTAACATGGCCAGGTAATGACCTTGCACAACAGAACAAACGCATCGAAAAGAAGCCCAGCTTGGGCCTGCAGTTACATATCTGCATGTACATTAGAACGTTTTTGTTAGAAGCATAAGCTCCATCTCGTTATGTTGCACTGCGTGGAACTTCGACTTTCACTAACCTGTAAATAGATACTGTTTGCAGCAAAGGGACCACGCACGTTTTTATACGCCATACAACAAAAGACCTTGGTCCTCTGGAGGACGTACGTTCCTGTCACTTTCTCTTCAACGGCTCCCCAAGCAAAAGCTGTTGCCTTGACAACTCTGGGGCATTCTCTGGCTCCATGTGTGCCGGTAGGAGGAAGGCCAATTTCCTTCCACAAGAAATAGAACTGCTAAGAAATAAACAATTAACAACTGTTCCGATTCCCTCAGTACTGCCAACATGAGGAAGAAAATGGAGAATCCGATTACAGACACAGGATTTCGTAAGCCAGAAGCAGAAGGATTCAAGCACTGAGAATTCACAGACACAAGTGGGGAACAGAAGAAACTGCAGTTACTTGAGACCAGTGACACTAGGAATGGCTATGGCTAAGGTCAGGCTAAGGTTCTTCTCTTTGGTCAGCTTCCTATAATTGTAAGGCCACTGGCCTTCCATGGCATTGCCCTTGCTTTACCATTATGCTGTTTATGAAGAAAGTGATAATAAACAATATAAAAAGGATCCATTTGCAATTTCCACTACTTCTGCAAATAACCTTTTGATAATATTAAGTAGGACTAACTTTATCTCGAATTTTGTGCTCCCTTTTTCTCCTTTGAGTGCAACTTTTCTTCAAGTAAGTGTACTTCTGAAGTAAAAAAGAAGACACAGGAAAACTGATGGTCAGGAAAGAGATCACAGTAGTTGCACTTCACTTGAAAGAACAGTAGACAGAGACACCGTTTATCTGTAACACAGAAAACTATAAGCATGCTGCCTTGAAGCTCTAGTCTATTCTGTATCCTGTAACTGAGCTGAAGCCTATTCAGCTATGGAATATTCAGCTGTATGGTTGTTCTGTACCAAAAATCTCACCACATCCATGAGGAAAATCACATCCATTGAAAGTCAAAGCTTGTACACAGAAAGAGAGATACACTGTTGTAATCTTTAAATTCTTCATTACTTCAAGGACGTATCATGGCCTTTGGCATTTCTCACTTATTAAACCTTCCCCTCCTTTAAGGGTTAGTCAAAGCACAAGCTATCTGTTTTGCCAGCAAATATATAATGATAACAGGTTACATGTGTCCTTTACCAAAATCAAACTATTTTGGAAAGTTTCCATTAGTAATTAGAGCAGGGTTTTCAAAGTCAATAGAAGCTAAAAGTACAGGAGAAGCTACTCAAAATTTCATGCCAATAGAACCTGTAATAAAAAGCAAAGTACTCTGTATTCCAAAGAGACTGTGGTATATCAGTAAACACATCTGCCAAAAGCACCTAACACCACTGAAGCTCTAGCATGCATTCTATTTGTTTATTGTATTTTATTCAAGGAAAGGACAGACAAAGGCTACTGTAGTAACACTTCTGCTGGCAGTTAAATTCCACGTGCAGCCACGTATGGCCAGGCTTCACGATACACCGACCTGCTAGTCAAAGTAATAGCATTTCTAGTTCAAGTTAAATGGAAAGGGACTAGGGTTAGGGTAAGAAAACTCTATTGACCACTGACATTGTTTATTACATAAAAGGTAATTGCTTAGAGAAGATTCCCTCTGCTTTTGCTGCAGAAAATGTCTTGGTTTGTTGTTAATCCTTCTCCCATTACAGTGTAGCCACATATGTACCACTGCTCACAGAAGCAAAGAGAGCCTTCTGTGTGACTGGGGGTGAGTACATTGTAATGCACTACTTTTATCTGCCATATTTTGGTCTACAGCAGTACATTTTGGATGCTTCTACTGACTACTCCCTGGATATATGGTAAAGACGTGGTCTTTTATACAAAGATACAGTACACAGAAAAAAAATCTAGAGAAACTGTGGTAATAGAAAAGGACAGGCTCAAACAACAATGAACAGCTCACAGTCAAATCCAAAGCATTAGAAGATTTCAGGCTGTGTTGGCAGAGTACAAATCCATCTTGGATCAAATTATTCACCCATTTACTGTGGTCCTCACTTGGCCTGGCAATTAGTTCAACTGTGGAATGCTACTTATGGGTACATTTGCAATCCCCACATATTCTCTACAGCACAAACGGATTTAGGAAGAACTGGGTTCAGGCTACCCCATGTAAACCAAATAGCAATTACTTTCATATAGGTGTTAAAGTTGTGCCTGAAAATAAAACACAAGTGAAAAATTCTTGTCTCCTGCTCTGCATTCTGGGCAATCTGAGGCAAGTCACTTAACCTCTTTGTGCCTCTGCTTCGTCATCTTTAAAACCAGGATCATACTACTGTCCTTATGGGACACACTGCATGTTTTTTGGACCTGATAGGGTCATTAATTTTCCTGTTACGTGCAACATACATGTGGACCTTGGTAATCGTATGCACTTTCGTAACACAATGCTTTCTCACCAGGTCATCTTAACATGGAAAAACCTGATCTGCCAAACAAAAAGTTATGTTAGCAAAACTTACTTAGGCAAAACAATATCCACAAATAAGGAAAATAAGAATCTGATCTTCAGCACATTCTTGAGGAACTCACCTGAGCAGACTGAAGGTAAAAGTTAATGTCACAGCATAGGCCTGATCTGCAGAAAGAAGTTTTCCCATTCTCTATAAGAAACAAAGAGAAGGAAAATGCTAGTTTTAGAATTACGCTATGAAATGACCGAGTTAGAAGAATTATGACATGCAAAAGTTTATTTTACCCTCCTTTTTCTTACGCATTCTGATTCACCATTGCATGACACAGTTTTTACAACTTACAGTGAAATATTGCAATTACTTTAATCCTGCATAAATAAAACCGCTTTATACTAAGCAGTAAGTCTCAGTCTCTCCCCGAAAACTGTTTAAAGTAATTTTGGTTATAATTAGTGACCCCTCAGAACATAATTACTCTGTGACTGGCAGTTTTGCAGCAAAGAGTACCCTCCTGTCAGATGGGTTTTAAACGGAAAGGTCATTTTGGCTAATAATTTCTATGATTTTATCTCCCTCTCCCCCTCAAAGTTAAAAGCTTAAGTTAACACATGATGTCTTAAGGGAAAGGAACATGCTTTCTTCTAGGGTTTTAGAAATGTACTGTAACCTTGACCTACATGAATAACTTCCGGAGGCAAAAGTGCAGTTTTGTTTCTCAGAGTAAGTCCTTGGCTTTACCCCCAAATTCATCAGAAGGCTGCTAATCATAGCGTCAAACAAAAGGGCAATTTTTAACAAGTTTTGTGCTTGAGCATGTAGGATTTGCTCATCTAAAGCACAGTGCTGCTTTTTCTTTTGCATTTGCCTGCTTCCACTCAGTGTAAGCAGACCCTTAGTTACCTTTCAGCTGACTAGTATCAATGATAATAACAATACATTTTTATTTTTAGAACACTCCAATCTAAAGGCAAGTTAGCTCTGCACACGTATGCATGCACACACAAATGTAAGTAATATCGGAACATTTCCAAAGGGCAACAAGTCCTTTTGGAATAGTAATGAATAGAGAAATCATCTTGTGCCCTGCATGAGATAGGTGCATTTCAAGATTTTCCTGTATAGCTTCCATGAAAATTGGCCCCTAAGCAAGGGTGTGAGTCATTGATGAATAGAGCTCTAAGGCTTCACGCTGTGCAGCAAGAGCTGTAAAAGGCATTAGGGGAACACAGGGGAGGAGGAGGAGAGAGAGAGGGGGTTAGGAGGTTATTAAATAAAACCTAGTAATGGTTTTACATGAACATTTTTCTGAACAGTGTTTTGAAAAACGTACATCCGAACCCACTGGGCCCCATTCAGACTGCTGGCTGCAGTGCCCTCTGTTGGCTGATGCTCAAAGGGGCTGTACGGACCCTGCGCCACTGGCAGAAAACAAGCTTTTGTCCCTGCTTAAAGGGACCTCTTGTTACAGCTACCCTAGCAGCCTCTTCCTGAAAACTCAGGTTGTACAAGTAGAATAAATTACCCTATGTTGTTACGATTTACAGCATTTTTTTACATGAATATTGCAGCAAAAGGATGGGGTTTTGTCTCCTTTGCACCCATATCCACCACACAAAAGCCCATGCCCACAACACTGTACCAGCAAGTCACAGCCTTCACCAGCACAGCTATGCAAAAAGTCTAGAACAGACCAAAAAGAACCTACTGGTGACATCTTTAAACTTCCTCAGAGGTATTTGATTTTGGCTTACACTTGTTTTTTAAGACCACTGCATTAAAATTGGTGCCAATGTATATAATTTCCTGGTTAGCAACAGACTGTATGTAACTGATAACGTATCACACCTGGATTATGAGCATTTTTCTTTTTTATACACCTGTGTTTCTCCTACCTAATCAGGAGAGCCAGGTTTCAATAAAGACACCAGATCTTTAGTCAATATGTAAGTCATTACCATGCCAGATTCCCCGTCCTTCAAGCTTCCTGCACGTGCTGATCTCCTACTCACCTGTGCAGTCCCCTCACTCTCTCTTCCCATTTTTGCTTCTTCCGTTGTGTTAGCAGTCTTGGTGCACCCATCTGAAAGGAAAGATACCATGGGCCCCATTACACCCTGTCATCAAACACCTTGCGACTTACAGGGGAAAAGGTTCACATGTGAAATTTATTATAATCAGTGATTAAATGACACTCACTGGCTACATTGGTTTAGTTACAGATAATCCAATAACCCTTTAAATAAGTCTTTTTTAGGTAGATGGCTTAGATGAACAGCCAGGAAAAAATGTTTTGCTGTATTTTAGATAACAGAAGTATCACCTGCTAGAAAGCAAATTGTAATGGAAATCTTGATTTTCACACAGGTAACTATTTAAGGAGCTTGGACATAAACTAACTAACAGAAAATATTTTTTTAAGAGGCTGGAAAGGAGCTATAAGTGTTTTAAAGGACAGAAAGAGTGGGCTTACATTTATGTAATTGTAACAAATGGGCACAGTGGTCTACATAATTGAAAATTCAATCCAAAAGGAATGCTAACAGAGGAAGATAGTTTGTCATGTTACAATTACTTTTGTTCCCCTAACAGCTTTAAAAATAACACACGATTTAGAAAAAAACCCTTCTGTGTGTATGTGTATATATATATATTTAAGAACAGGAATTATATTTTCCCTTTTAACCAAGAAGCCAATAAATATTGTTGCTGTTAAAAAAGAAAACAACACAAAACCCCCCAGAACTACACAGACATGCAGCACCATCTGCTGGGTTAGTTTGTCTGTCAAGCATCTGTGCGCTCGCAGAATATATTACCACAGGCAGAAGAAGCGAAAAGCCATACAAACAAAAGCACATCATGGAGATTTGTTTAGTCAGGATCAGGCAAGAGAAATCAAGGGGTGCGGAATTTCCATTAAAATCGTGAAACAATACTCTTTACTCATACAACGCTTTATACTTTTCAGACACTATGTATAAATGCTTTACTCACAAAAACATATGAACAGAACATTTATGATTACAAAAATTCAGAAGTTTGGTAGGTGTTTTAAATAACTGGATCAAGATTGATCTAATTTGATTTCTTGCATCTATGCATTATGGTACATGATTATAAATTACCATTTTTTGCACTGGATGCCTGCCTTGCTTAGCGAATAGGACTGACTGTTCACCTAATTACAAACAACTATCCAATAATTTGCTTCCTTCTTATCACGCACTATGTGGTCTCGTGTGTTATTTAACACATAAACTCTGCTTGGATAACACAAGATTATCAGGCGCTCATCACTGCAGTGCTACACTGCATTACAGATGTTAAATTAAAATCCCTGCAAGGTGATTTGTATTTATTTTTCACACACAGCGAGCAAGAGGCTCTCATTTTGGCTAGGGAAGGAAGGGGCCCCTAACACGTATACGCTGATGTGCTATTGTAGTCTCTGCTGTATCTCTAGTAGCTTGTAGTGTCTTTGGAATTCAACCTTTCCATTCAGCCAGGTTACCGAACTGCACTCTGCAACACCTAGCTCTTGGCATGCTACCCTCCAGTGGGTCAAAAAGCAGAGTACTTCGCAGGCAGCCCTTTCGCCCGACACCTCCCAGACAGCTGGTGCTTCTGCCTCGTTATCACACCAATGCATCACCCCTGCACCGACCCCTTTGTGCTTATCCCCATTTCTGATAGGGTGCTGAGAGCTGCTGGTCCTAAGAATTCATTTTGAAAAGCCAGCTGTCTTCTCATGTCAATCTTCTACAGGTCTCCTCCACATATACTAGAATCAAGAACACATATATCTTAAGAAGCCTCATTTTTCTGTCTATAGAAACTTCCCTTCTTAATAGCCATATATCTCAGCTATCTTTTATCCTCCTGCAGATGACCATCTTTGTCTTGTCCACCCTGGTAATGCAGGTCAAACCATTCCACATTCCTCTGGAAGACGCTAACTGTGCTCTGCACATCATTCTCAGCATCAGGCGGACACCATCTCTGAGCAGGCTGCAGAAGCATACGCAAAGAGACCAAAGCAGAGGACTTGGGCCATCATGTCTTCACACACCCCAGAAGGCGAGCAGGAAGGTGACAGGAGGCTGCTTGCTGCCAGTTACTGTCTCGAGCCACTACATTTTCCTGCTGTTTACCAGGACTGCCAAGCTGGCTTCTTCAAAAATAGCGTTCAGCACATCTTAGCACATAGTCCGCTGTGCCATGTAGACAACAGAGGCAAAAAAGACCTTCCTCATGACCTCTGCATTTTTTGCACAGGTACCTTGAGGCACTGTTCCTCTATTTTTAAGAAACTAGGTTGTCTCCTCACATTGTTCTTTTTTATTTCAATACCTTTAAGAATAACTTGAGACTCTTCTCAGGGAGATGATCAGTGAAGCAACCAACAAAGACAAGCAATAACCTGCACAATATTGCAAGTTGCCGCTTTGGTGCAGCCTCATCAGGCCTGACTTTCACGGTTCTTCAGTGAGCTTTTCTTGTCTGGAAATATCATTCCATAACATATGGCAGATATCTAGCAAAATCAGTGTCTCCAGCTACGGTCAGTGCTGCTGTTACACCGTAGGCCCATGCTTTTTAACAAACCTCACTGCAAACTCCTCACTCCTCCAAACCCATTTGTCAGTGCTTCCTGTCAGACTAAGTAAAACAATTAGAGAGTAAGATAAAGGCTTACCTTTCCTAGTTCATGGGATCAGAAACTCAAGGTTGGAATTTCTTATCTTCTCTTGGTTGTTTCCCTCAAGAATTAAGGCATTTGCAACTCAAGTGATCTTTTACCCCTTGCAAATTATAACCCGGCATAATGTTAAAGTCTTTTTTTTACTGTGAGTAAACATATTTAATCTGAGTTGTTCTATCTATTCTAGAATAGGGTTCTAGGGTCTGGAGCACAAGTGTGCTGGGGGGGTTTAGCCTGGAGAAGAGGGGGCTGAGGGGAGCCCTTCTCGCTCTCTGCAGCTGCCCGAAAGGAGGCTGCGGTGAGGTGGCGGAGCCTCCCTGCCTGGGCTGACCCCGGGCTGAGGCGGCTGTGGGGCGGGCGGGGAGGCCATGGCGCGGGGCGGCCTTCGCTCGGGGGCCTGGGCCGAGGACACCGGCTCGGGGGCCTTCCGCTGCGGCACGGGGACAAGCGCCTGCCGGCGCCGCCACCGCCTCCAGCCAGCCCGGTAACGCCGGCCCGGCCTGGGGCGGGGCGCGGGGCGGCTCCCGCCTCCGCGACGCCCAGGGGCTCGGCCGCCGGCGCCTCGCCGTTGCTAAGGGGCCCGGCGACGCCAGAGCTGGTTCCCCGCCGCCATGGAGAGCGTCCGCAGCCGCTCCACCGCCTCGGTGCTGGCCGCGCTCCGCTGGGACGATGGCTTCGCCGTCCCCGTGGCCAACGCGGAGAACAAGGCGCTGGAAGACGAAGTGAGCGCGGGGCGACGGGCGGGGAGGGAGCGGGCAAGGTAAAGGTAACCCCCCGGCGGCCCCAGCGGGTTCCCCGGCCCGCGAGGGGCTCCGGCGGCCGGTCCCTGCCCGCCCGCCTCAGGGCGCGGCGCGGCTCGGAGCTCGGAGCCGCGGGGCCGGGAGGGCGGGAGCTCGGCCCCGGCCGTGAGGCGCGGGGCTGCCGCCGCCGCCGGGCCCCCGCCGCCTGCCCTCCGCGCGGCTGCTCCGGGCGCGGAACCTCGGCCGGTTGGGTTGCTTGATGATAAGCAACGGTACTTAATGGCAAAAGTGGCTTTGTCGCTACGTTTTCTTCCGAAATCTCTCATTTCAACGCTTTGAAGGAATGTGGTGCGCCCTTGTTGTGTTTTTTGGTCAGTAAGCGCTAAGACTATATTTTTAAGTAGTTGCAGGTATTAAGTGCTCAACTAAAAGCAGTCGCTTGACAATTCTAACTCTTAAATAGCTGCAGAAGATGCAAAAAGAAAAGGTAAACCTGCAGAATGAGTTGGCCGACTTTGAGGAGCGTATAGAAGCGATGACATCTCATTTGAAAAACGTAAGACAAGAATTGAGCTTCACTCAGGTAAATTGCTACCTCTTGCAGATCCCCTTTATTGGACTTGTAGTATCTTTCTGTGGCAGGTATCCCTATGTATTCTGCCAGCTTTGTTGGAGATTTGTCAGGACTTTCATAGGAAACAAAATTTAAACTATACATATCGGTGGTATTATGTGGTGGTCATTAGAAAGACCACCCAAGATCAAATGATCTGTGCATAGTAGAACGCCAAGAATGATGAGTTTTCGAATTCTATATTAATAGAGGCTTTTGTAAGAATGATTCGGTCAAGGAAAATAAAACATCAGTGTAAGGGGAAAACAACTTTATAATCTCCATTATGGTCAAGAGTTAATTGTGAAATGCTAGTAAAGAGTTAATTCATGAACATGAAAAGAAAGTGAGATGGTTAAGGTACAAGTGTTCACTTACACTTGGAAGTAATTGGCCAAAATGGGTGGTTTAGATTTCTAAAGAGTCCCGTGTCAAAGCTGCACACCTTTCAGGTAAAATATCCCAGGTGTAAAAGTCTTAAGAAACTTCCCTGCAGCTGAGCAACTTCTTTTTTGTGCTAGAGTCAAGTTTTTACCTGCACACAAAGAAAGAGGCAGCACATACTAGTCTCTGTTTAAGAGAAGGTTCTAGTAAATTATAGATTTGTTATTATACAAGGAAGAAAACCCTGTTAAATCACTTTTGTCAGATAGATTAGGCAATATAGTGCTATAGGCCAGCCTGGTGGTGGTCTGTCTCTGCACAAAACAATAAAATGGTTTCTTTTTCTGTGCCTCCTGAATCAGACGTAAAGCTGCTGGTGATCAAGAGACTCGGATTTTGATTTTGAAAGATTAAGATTTGGAATCTTGGGTAAAATATCTTTCAGCTGAATTTTTAGGACTATAAATGGTTGATCTGTAGATATCTGGTACAATACAACGGGGGTAGGGGTGGGTGTATATTAGAATATGTATATTTGAGATACTAAAATCCACACAGTAAAGTTGCCCTGAAAATTCCTGTATTTACATGACAAAATCATACCATCTCTGACTTGGGATTTGGTTGTATGTAAATTTTGTGGTTTTTTGATGTATGCCTCTTGTTTATTGTAAAATGCTGAACTGTATTATTCTCTAGTCTCTTTACAAAGCCAGAGAGAATGAAGTCGAAACTGAACAACACTTTAAAGCCCTTGCTGAGAGAGAATGTGGACGTCTCAAAAGTGAGATTAAACGACTGGAAGATGAGATAGTTTCCTTAAGAGGAAAGAAAAACAGTCAAGAAGTAAGGCTTAAAATTTTTGTAAGAAAACCCCCATATTGCAAGTAGATTTTGTGACTTGTCCTCATTTGGACTTACAGAAATTATAGTAGCTAATTATAATTAAATCTCATAAACAATTATCTGGATGTGCCTTTCCCTCTGTAGGCAAGTGGGGTGACACTGAGGGTCTCCTTGTGTAGACTGGTCAAGGCTTAGCAAATATTAGCTAGATACTGAAAGACTGCAGTTCCTAATGTTCTTAATGCCAGATACACAGCCACACATCCGTGTCACCATCTTGTGAATTCTCACAGGTATTTTCTTTATGGTTAAAAAATTAAATTGTTGGTGGCAAATCTTCCCACTTAAAATAAACTTGGGGCATGATTCCAAGATCAAAAATTTGCTTTACATTTAAAAAAAAGTGATCTAATGCTATCTAATTAGAATCGTTTTTCTGTTTAATGGAACCATCTCTTTTTCTTTCTAAGAATAATTTAAATTATATTTGTTTATTGTTTTTATTTTCTCTCTTCTCATTAAGTCTATTTGTAATCTCCAGTCTCTTGGCATGGGTAGCCCGATGAAGATATCTTTGCTATTCAGCTGGATCCAGATTCTTTCACAGCTGTGTCAGGAAGTCTCTTCACAGTCATGTAGGGCCATTTGTAAACTGATAGGCAGGATAAGGGTCTAAGAACTGGAAATCAATGTGTGAGGGAGAAGCTTTACCCTATGATGCCTCAGATCAGTTAAAGAATAAATATCCCACACATAGGCGTATCTCACCAGAGGTTGACTTTTCTGTTTAAAATTATTTGCATTTCAAGTTTGTGGTAACCTATTGCCCTGTTCCGTCTTTAAAACCAGGATCTGTGTTAGCATTCCTCAAGTATAATGCACAATTAACAAAAAAAAGAAAACTAGCAGTTCTGTTGCCAACAAGATGTATGTAAACTTTTTACAGTAGCTCGAACTGGTTGTTTCAATTACTATTCCAGGAAAATATTAGACATTTAATATTAACCCTTTAATTTATCTCTATTTTTCTTAGAATACTATAAGTAAAACCACTAAGAAGTTGGAAAACTTAAAACAACAGATGAACTGTGATGAGGAAGTTCTGGAGAGCTGGATAAAGGAATCAAGTCGTAAAGATGATGATGCTATTACAATCCAGAAGTATGCACAACAAGATGAAGGGAAACTAGGAGTAAGTAGAAATGACAGCAATTCAGAAACAAAACAGAGAACCATTTTAGCATTTGAAGCCTTTGTTATGTTATTAAGTCAGGTAAGGCGGAGACAAGTTTTTGTACAACAGTGCTTTTAAACTGCTTTCCGCTTAGCACAACAGAGCAATTCTGCATGAGGATCACTTTAAAGGTCAGAAAGATCAGGTTTTAAAACAAGTGAAAGGCGTAATTGAAGACATTAATTTGTTTGTTCATCTGGGCAAAATTTAAGTTTGAGGTTTTCTGAGAAAGTGCACAAATGGCTAATAAAGTCTAGAAGACACTGCCAGTGAATTAAGAGAGGACTTTGTTCAAAAATGCATTCCAGTTAAGGACAAATAGTGCAGATTTCCCCATTAGAACTGAACTGGTTAATATTACTGAGAACAAAGTATGGCTATTTCAGTAAAGCTGCCCAGAATAATGAAAGATGATATAAATAGGCACAAATTCAGACTTTATATAAGGGTTCATTCTCAAATATAATACTAATTTAGAGAGAAGTATCCCTGGTTAATATTCTTTTGAGCCTTTAAATACAGGGAGGAGAAAACTGATTATTTACTCGTTAAATACTTAATCAAAAACTTCAGCTTACACAGTCTCACAGATATCATTTACGTTAGCAAGTCACACTGCATAGTAAGTATAGTAAAGTGAAACAGCTGATGCTGAGGACACCACGTACACATTTATATGTGGTGGAGGGTTACTTTGGCCTAGATCCGGTCGGGTCCCAGGGGCTGACAAGAGATGATGGCCTCTTGTACGATCAAAAATTTGGGAGGCTATATTCTCAGGTTTTTTGTTATCTAAACCACAATAAAATTGATGCCTCAGTAATTTCACCCCAGACTATGGCAGAGCTTTAAAAATTTATAAGACGTTATTTATTTGTTTTCTATTTTCATATCCTTTCATTTTAGGCATTAACCCTTCAAGTAGAAAAGTTGACCATGCAAGCAAATCAGAAGCGTAGAGCTCTTGATAATGAGCTTACAGAAACCATAACAGCTCAGGTTTGTGCTTAAGGTTCTTGAAGATATCTTGTTGTATATGAAACTTTCAAAATCAGAAATCATGGGGGTGCTTTCTTTTCAACAGATAGAGCTTGACAAGACAGCTGAAGATTTTCGCAGAGTTCATCAGGAGAGGCAAGAAGTCATCAGGCAGTGGGAGAACACAATACAACAGATGGAGAAAAGAGATCAACAGATTGATCACTATGCTTTGGTAAAACTGCTGTAACTGATCCATATCAGTATATCGGCCTTCATTCGTATCTATGATATTGATAGGAATTTTGCCAGTCGCACATAGGGTCTTTCAGGTGTTCAGTGTTGTCTTTGTGTTTACCTCTGTATTTTATTAAGTTGTTTCAAAGTTCAGATATTACTGAAATATATTCAGAATTTATTTTGAATACAGTATCTTTCAGTGTAAGTCATGGTGCTCTGCTTGATACTCTACAAGGTTTAATTGTCAATCTAAGGTTGTTGGAAAATGCAAAGCATGCCAGTTTCAGTATTTTCTGTGATCTAAGAATCAACAAGATGGAGTGTTATTTCTTAGACATAAGGACAGTCAGCTGCAAGGAGAGGATTCTGTGTCTGGCATGCAATATAAGAGAGAAAATAGAACATTTATTATAGAAGGAATTGGCATTGCTACCTCTGAACAAATGCACGACTCACATTTATGTCAGAATTATGATAAATAATCACATTATGATTAAAAATTTGTCCTTAAGTACATTCTGCAAATTGAGAGAAGCAACAGCACTCTTCTAATCCAAAAAAGATCCTGTTGGGCATTATGAGTCAGAATTAATTTCTAAAAGATATAGTTGTCTTTGGTTTTGTCAGTGTCTTATGCACAGATGGTACAATGCAGGAGGTACAAATAAAGTATATTTTATCCTGACTCTGTCAGAAAAAGTGTGAACTCCTCAGAAAGTTCTGCAGGGCAATAGAACAGATGCACCAGAAAAAGCCTGAAGGATCAGCGTAGAGAAAAATTTTTTAAATGTGGATTCCAAAGCAGCAATGGCTTTTTTTGAAGGGCGGGAGTGGGGCGGTGGATAAAGCATAATTACATGTACAGGAAGGCTCTACCTAAATCCTTAGCTCTTCTAGAACAGTATTTTCCTGCCGAAAGAATATCGGCTTTGTATTGTTGCCCATATGGGTATTAGGTATACCCTGAGCAGAAACATGGTTTAAATAGGCTTAAGATATAACACTAAAAAAAGGTTACAATAGAGGATGACAAGCTGGAAGAAATACTACCAAACAGAAAATATAATGGTCTAATTTAGCAGAAATATTTTTGATTTCATAGTATTTCAGGTCAGAAGATTCCTGCAACGAGCAAACAACAAACAGGTATAAAAAAACCTGCCCCAGCAACAGAAAAAACCCCATCTCCGGCCAACCTTCCATATATTAGTAGTCCTTAGAATGGTCCTAATGATGCTTTTGTAAACAGATTATTATTTTTTTCAACATTAGAACTACAGTATAATTTTCCCAGTAACTTAACCTTTCAAAGTACACAACTTTCACTGAATAGCTATTAATCTGGCAGCTGAAGTAAACATCACTACTGTTAGTATTTTTCCTCCTGCATTTCCTTCTTTTCAAGTCTGTCTGAAGTTTTGTTCACGTAGCTTTTTCTCTTTCCCCCATTCAGTCAATCAAAAATTATTTTTATTTCATATAAGTTTATAGTGTCATGGGGTTTTTTTTTTTAATTATTGGAATAGTTTGGAAGTTTCCAATCCAAAATAATTGTATTTGGTGTTGTGATATATTAGTGGAATATGGTGACTTAAGAACGCTGTGATCACTGGGCTGTCTCACACAGAGGAGTCTTAAGAGCAATCTATCTTCTGGTTGTACCCTTTATTAATCTAACACAACTCATGCAAATAAATCTAAATTATTTTTATCCTGCTAGCTAATCACAGAGATAAAACAGGAGATCAGAAAGAAAGAAACTGTGCTGAAAGAGAAGACTTCCTTTTTGGTAAATGAAACTCTTAATAATATGGAATATGAAAAGAAAATTTCTTTGGCTGAACGGGAAGCTGCCAGCCTCCGAAATGAATACCAAGCTCAGGATACCTACAGAGTTCAGCTGCAGGATGAGGTAAGGATGCCCAAACAGTTCAGAAAAACAGACTGAAACTATAACTTTTAACTCTAACTTTAGACCAGATGGAGGAAATACAGGAAGAGCATTTGCTTTTCTCTGTTTTTACACTAGACTTTTAATAATGCAACAAAATATCTGCTCTTCTCAGTCTACTCATGATTATTGGGATCTGAACCCTCAACATAGTCCTTTCATTGACAGTGGTGAGGAGATTAGCTTGTGTTCTCTGTTGTGTTGGTATAAAATGAATGGATTTCCTCTTAAATGGTGTAATGCTATTAGATGCTTCAGAAGGAGGCGTCTTGCCTTTAGCATACATAGACTGTAGTATTGTATAAAGATGGGAGAAATCTCTTCTGGATTCCAAACAACTCCTATCCTGTGCTCCCCGAAGTGAGTGTTGGTGGCCCTGGTGGCCAGGTTAAAATTCTTGGGAAAAAGCCCAAACACTTTCACATGGCTTTCTGATCGAGAGGCAGTGCGATGGGGCTGTTTGATGCTGTCCATACTTGCTCTGTTACTTTTATTTGATATGCACTTAAAGCTAGGATTGAGCAGCACTGCTTAATTACTTGAATGCCTATGGAAGTATTTCTAAGAGGTCCTTCAAGTGTCATGGCTCTGATGAGAAGGGATACCGTTGTGTTACCTGAGTAAGTTTTCCCTTAACAAGAAAATGGTACACTGGGCTACTTGGCAAGCTTGGGGATTTTAAAAAACAAACTTGCATCTGCTGTTGCCTTAACTTTGGATAGATTTTCTGTGGTAGATGGTTCATAAACTGATATTCTAATGAAACTGCAGGTAGCTAAACAAGGTGGAGGCTATTAGATTACCCTAAAATTCATGCAAACTTGAGGATTCCCAGATTTAGTAGGTTTTCATCGCTAAGCAGTGATGTTCTTGCTTGATGCTTTTCACATAATGTGATAATGGGAACAGGCTGCCATTATTAAGTGGTAGAATATCTGTGGCATGCAAGTGAGAAACAAGGACAGAGACAGACTTACAGTTCCACTGTGCCAGCTGCACAACTTGTGACCTCCCAGTTTCTCATTCTGGTACAGGAAGAGACCTGCTATATGTACCCTTGATCAGGTTTCTTCATCTGTGAAAGTGAAGACAATTACACTATTAAGTGATACTGTGAAGACTAATGAGCTGCTGATTGTAAAGTATTCCTATCCTGTTCAATGAGTGTATGCTATCATGTATTTTTTACCAAATTAAATGTCTGTATGTTTTTATCACAGTGTTCCCTTATCTTAATCAAAATAATTTTAGGTACCCGACAAAGTTTGAATTAGAAACGTTTAGTAGCTACATAAGGGTATCCATGACCACAAAGAACCTCAGCAAAGTTAGCTGTGCTCTCTAAAACCAGGGTCCCACTTCTACAGATGATGTTGGACAAGAATTGCAGCCCACAGCACCTTCATAATTCATTCTGTATTTGTACTGATGAAGCATTTTGTCCCAGTACTCAGATTATGTAAATTAGCCTATGGAGTTCACTAGCTGTGCCATTTACAGCACCTCAGAATTTGCAGCGCTTCTCACTTGGAAAACACCGTTAAAAAGAAACAGAATGCTTTCCAATAAAGAGGTCCCTTACAATTTTAGATATCCTGACATGTACCAAAGTACGTAAGAGCTCCATTGTTCCATTTTGTAATTTGTTAGCTGGATGCTTTGAAATCCGTTGCGGACAGAACTGCTTCTGACCTTGAGTCTTTGAGAACACAAGTAACCAATCTGAAGAAAGAAATTCAGAAAAAACAAGCCAGGTAAGAAACAGACCTTTAAAAACATAATTTTTTAGGATTAGTAATACAATCAAATCCTTGAGCTAGCGAAGGACCTTAAATAATGTTGATGATTAAAGCCCCCAACTTTCTGGCTACTTCATGTCCTGCATAGTTTCTGGCACTGGGCAGTTTAGGAAATACTCCTGGTAATCCTTGTTTTTGAAGGGTGTGGAAAAACTCGGTTAGGGCCTTGGTTATCATGGGTTAAAGTTTAGCCTGCTTTATTAAGCAACTGCTTAGCAAAGTATGCTGCTTGGTTTTGGCAGTGCTGTATATGCAACATACATTTAACTTGTGAAATCCTGTAATTTTTTTTTTAGATTAAGCTTTCTTAAAGAAAAAAATGCAAGTCTTTCCAGTAAGCTGAAGCTTGTGACTGAGGAGACGCTCAGCTCAGAAGACAAAGCTTTGAGGATGGAGGAAATACTAAAGGAAGAAGAAAAAATTGTCAAGGTAAAATGCTTTTCATAGTTTCTGCAAATAAGGATTCATTTGAATTTGAATTTGCAAGCTTATCTAGAACAAACATGGATTAAAATGGAACATCAGTATTAATATGACGTGGCTCTAGAAATGCAGAAGATGGGGTCGCTGTAGATTAACACAGGATACTGGAACTGTTATATCGGTATAAAACCAGTATTCTGATGGCATCAGTGTACTGAACAGGGAATTTACCTCTGACATCAGCTAGAAGCTGCTTAGAACTTCTTGGCTAGAGTGAAATAAAAGTTATTTACTGGAACGTGGCAAATTTTCTTATAAAGACACAGTAATGTTTTGCTTCTGCTGTGTAACAATACTGAAAAATTTCAAAATCCTGTGTTTTGCTTAGCTCTTCTGGGAGTTCATGTCTCTAAACATTCTGGTTTATGGGCTCCTGAGAAGCAAGGGTCCTTGAACTTCTGTTTCCCATCAATAAGGTTGTTAAAGATTGAGAATCTTGTCAGGATGACTTTTCAGTAACGTTACCACTGAAAACCTCTTGGCTTTAGTATAACACCGCCAAAACTTCTGAACCTGCAAAGAGCTATGATTTTGGCAAATTGGGATTAAAAAAGATTTTGAAATCTTTTAATCAAATTTGGCTGGTCTAGTCTCCTCTTCGTTATTTTAATTCTACTACATGATACCCTGACACATCTAACTTGTTGTGGACTATTAAATAATTACTGGCTCACTTTAGATTTCATATTCATGATGAATAAAGATTTTGTTCTCAGAAGTGGCACGTACAAGCTGTAACATGGTGACTATTTTTTTAACATGTCTAATAATACTACTTTTTTAATTCAAAACCCACTTCTTATGTTGCAAATTAAGTATAGGAGTAAAAGTATCCTAATTCATTATCATCTGATGAGCTGCAGAGGGCTTTTGAATAAATGCAATGTTGTAATGCAATCATTTGAACTTCCCTGCATTTCAGAAAATGTTCCTACTGTTTTGGCATTTTGCTTTTAATTCTCTTGAAGGCTGTTACTACTTAGTGTCTCACTGAACTTGATACAGGTTTGGTTGGTTGGGTTTTTTCTTCTTTTTTACGTCTTGCTGGACAATAAAGTATTGACTATGCTGAAGCTTTCCTTACTGTAAAATGATCAGGTTAAATCAACGTGACAGCAGGCGTTCCCACACAAGTGACAAAAAGCTGTGTCTGTGCATACCACTGGATACTTTTTTTTCCCCTATTTTGTGTTTCCTGTAGCATGTACGTGACACAATGCCTTGCAGCAGGTTGAGTGTTATTGTTCAAACTTTTTAACTCCACAGGCATTAACTGTACATTTAAAATACATGTGCAGAAAAGTAGAGGGGTTACCTTTCCTTTATAGAGTTTCTTAAATGACACGCCTTACTTACTGGTTGGGTTTTTCAGATAATTTGAAAACAAGTTGCAACGATATAACATATCATTAAAATGAAAACCTTATTCGCTTCCCCTTAAGACTGTTAGCAGGGTGGCTAAGCCGTTAGCAGGGTTTCTTCACTGGCATCTGTGGCAGACAACCTAAGATGACATTGAGCTTGGCAGCTCCACAGCTTCAGGGTAATATTTTAACTAGGATGAACTGTTCTTTACCAATGTTCTAACATATTAGTCAGAAGCATGCTTTCCATCACTGTTACACACGTGGCTATTTGCTGCATCTATTAATTTACTGTGAAGAGATATTTACAGGAACAATGGGGATGAGACGTCACTGTTCTGCACTTCAGTTCTGTGATACCTCTCCCTCTTCAGTCTGTGGCAAAACACTGTTGCACAGTGAAGCTTATTGAATATCTTTGTTAACAACCTCACTTAAAGGGAGAGAAACACTTTCTATGAAATAAACTAATTTAGATATTATCAAGAAAGACTATGAAATTAAGGTCAAATCATGATCCGGTTTTAGTAGACAAATTCATCATTGTCATTAGCTTCAGAAGTACAGCTCAGAATTGGGTGCATGCCTAAAACAGTTTACTTGTGAAATGAAATTCCTTTGTTCAGGCATGGTCAGGCCCACAGACATCAGCGTAATACGCTACAGGCTGTAATGATTTCAGATTAAACTTACACCTGCTTTTCCGTTTTGGATTTGAATCGCACTTACAGTGAGTTCAACTACAAAAACATTCTGTCGTGGTAGAATGTAATTATGAACTCTTAGAGGAGTTAAGGTATCTTTCACCATCGTTAAAGCTAGCAAGATGCTTTACAAGCAAATTTCACAATGTATACACATAAAATCAGGAATAAGCAAATTTTTAATTAGTGTAGAAAAGCGAATTCTAAGGTGTTTTGCTGTATTAATTTAAATGTGCATCTTTGAACTCTGTGCCAGAGTTCAGCTAAATGTAAATGAGTCTTTTGGAAGAGGATTGTGATGCCACATCGCGAGTTTTAGAGGCTTACCTTACAGGGAACCAGCATGCTGAACGGCCTGAGCTAGGGTTATGGGGTGGGGCAGGGGTAGGAGGAGGGAGGGAAAGAATAAAGTTGTCCTCGTGTTAGGGTTATAAAAAGAAAATCTCAATTTTGTTTGTTTTCAGTACATTTCAGGTTACCTGAAATGTTCAGCATTGTCTCACTGTAACAGACCCCACTAAAAGCTCATTTCCTGTGCTGATATAGGTGTAAATGGCAACTTACCTCTCAGAAAAAGGAAGTGATTTTAAAATGTGTAATTAATTTTTGAAACAAAATTATTCCAATTTATATAAACACACATGTGCATACACACAGAGTTACAACTTCTAATAAACCACTGAACAGCTTTGTATTGTATTTCTCCAAATATCCGCATATACTGGAATCAATAGGAGGGGTTTTTGAAAGGATGACAGGAATTTAGTTTTCTGAAAGGCTGAAAAGAGTAGCATTCCCATAATGGAAAAAAAAGGGTCATGTAATAGTAGGGTAGGATCCAAGTTAAAAAAAAATTAAAAAATTAAAAATTATTTTCTCTTCAAGTCAGAGACTTTTCTTGGCAACCATTTTGAAGACCAGTGAAATTCCATGTTCATATTAATGGATATAGTATTGAAAGTTTTTTATTTTCCTATATATGATTAATAATTACTCAGAAATTATTCTTATGGGATTAATTATTTCTTACTACTTAATGACTGCTTTGTCACCAGGAGAAAGAAACAGAAATGAACCAGTTAAAAGAACTACTTTTCAAGAAGACTCAAGAGCTAAAGGTGCAGAAGGATAAGGAGAAGTGTGTTCTGGCGGAAATTGAAGGTAGTCGAACATCGCTTAAAAATCTTAAGAGTCGACTGCACAGGCTTGACGCAGATGCATTAAAACAACAAGAATTAATATATAATCAGGTAAAATATTAACATACTTCCATAGTATGGTTGTTTCTTGGGTCTACTGAGGGTAAATTGCTTGAGTTCTGTAATCTTTGTCAATACCTTACCATTTTGGAAATGCCATACAGTACAATTCGAAGTCTGCATTTATTTCTGTCTCTAAGATTTCAATGTTATCCATACATATCTGAAACTTCCTATAGTATTACCTACATTAGGCACACATGTATTTCATTATTTTTTTGGATCTGCTGCTTTTCCTACTAATTTCTCAAATCAGTTCTTTACTTTGATCCCTCTGAACCACAGACACCTCAGGGTAAATTTTTAAAGCAATACAAGAGGTACATGCCAAAATCCTGTTATTTCCTAATTGGATTTTGTGCATATTTCCTATGCACCACTTTGAAAATTTGCTCTTTCATATCAGCATCCACTGGTAACAGCAAGATGGCAACACCACTGTAAGCTTCCCTACAGCAGACTGTGCTGAGTAGGCTTTGTTACTCTTCTAGAAGATTACTCTGCACCATCGCTGCACATCAGTCATCTAAGAATACTTTGCTAATGAGGTCTATAAGCTGTAAATTATTGTAAAAACAATAGCTTAATTGGGTGACTGTCCTAAAGCCAACATTTAGATCCAAGTTTATATACAGTGTTTCAGCTTTATAGGAAGGCTATAATTGCTTATCTCAGACTATTAATTCTTTTAAAAATTACTTTAACAGGATTTTTATATTCAGCAAGTACAGAGGCGGCTGTCACGGTTAGAAGGAGAGGTTAATGCAGATGAAAAACAAGTTTTGGAGGCAAAAGTTGCTGAGCTTAAGAAAACCTTAGAAGAAAAGAAAAACGCATATGATGTCTTACATGCACAGCACAAGAAGCTTCAGGTAACTTCCTTAGGACGTCAGGTTGGCTGTGTAACATCTGGAAGCCTCAGTGACTTATGTAGATTAATCAATAGCTTGGTGTTAGATTAAAAGATATATGAACTTTGTGTAATCCGTGTGGAAAACTTCATGTATTCCCTGTACCTTCCAGAAAAACAGGTCACTACTGCACAACTGAGACATCTTAGTGTGAAGACAAGCATTGAAGTGTTGGAAAGTAGAGTTTAGCTTCCATTTCAGGATGGCACTGACTGCTTGCAAACGTCTGAGTTTGTTGTTAGGACCGTGTGGAAATAGGATAATGTTATTCTGTGATATTACTACTTTTATATTTTTCATCAAATGATAAGTACAGTTGCATTTAAAATTGTGTAACATAACATTACTGAATTGAAGATCCGCTGTGTGAGTTGACTCCATCCTGATCTGTAATTCAGAAATACTATTTTTCTGTCTTTATTCCATGTGAGAGTTTTGCATGTTTTCCACTATCCAGTGACCACCATTAATTCTCTAAAAATGCACTTACCTTGCTAGTAGATATGAACCAGTTATTCTGTAGCCAATTCATAATTTCTTAAGAAATATATTTGTTTATTGATCAGCTACCTTTTAGCACATCTAGAAACCTCTTTTCAAAGAGAAACCTTACAAAGACAAAAGTCAGGTTTTTAATAAAACATCACAACTGGTTTCTTAGTGGTAGTTAAGAAAAAACTTGACCAATGTAGTGAGGGGAATAAACTGCTTACAGGAGGGCCCTTTAACTGGAGATCCATGCAATAACAAGATGTAAGGCCGGGCAACTGGTGCCCGCGCTTCTGTTTTGAGGAGATGCAAGATTTGAGCACTGAGTACAATCAAACACTGAAACACACCTCCAGGAATGTATTCACACTCTGGAGTCTTACCAAAGACAGATGGTTTTAGGGAGATGAGCTACGAGTATCAAAGTCATGGCCAGACATGCCAGGAGGTTGTTTTTGTTTTTTGTTTTTGTTTTTTTTTTTTTTTACCTAGACTAAAATACGTGACTACATGAGGACTGCCTTATTGGCCAAAGGGTGTATATTGTGTACCTAACAATTACTACACTCCACATAAAACGAGCAAGGACATTAATATTGCAGCAACACTCTGCATGAGGACTGCAATGCTCTAGGCACTGTTTGCAGAGCAGCATAGGGCCACAAGATGGTTATGGTGCCTGGTTCCAGGACTTGAAAAGATCTCATTTAAAATTAACTGTTAGCTATTGTTGCAACCTACATTCACTGAAATAAACATAACTTGTCTGGAAACAGAGTGATGTCCATTTCATCAAGAGAGCAATGGACAAGACAGGAGAAGAAACAAGTGGCATGATGGTCAAGATAAATGAACTAAATCTTTTCAATGAGAGATCAGATCAGGAGTTAAAAAAAGCTAAAGCCATTAAGCAGGTACAGTATTGTTTTGTAACTTTACTAACACAGGACACACTTGTTTATTAAAACACGTAAACTCGTGGCTTGATCTGAAGGCTGTTGTCTGCTTCCCACAGTGCTACATCATTACATCCCTAAGAACCCTCTCTGTGGTTTCTTGACTTACACCTTCCTTCCCAAACTTTGAAATAATTTTCATCACTCTTACCTTACTAGGCAAAGTGTTGCTTCTCCTCTGTATCCAGTGTAAAGTTCGTTTGGGCTTTTTTCCTTTTTTTCCTGAGAAACAATTGCCTTTAAAATAGAAAATGTATCTACTGGTCAAGGACATCTTTACCTAGCACTGAATTTTTATTCTCAATGTGTGATGCCAGCTAATAAGTTTGGCTCAGTTTTGTTATTAAATTGTGACAATTTTTCCAGCAGATGGTTTGGATCTATTCAATTTAAGGCATTAGAGATAAAATGGAAGTCCTTCTCCCCATACTTCGATAAACAGAAAACCCCAGTTCCCAGTCCTCTAATTACTGTGCATTTTTTCCTGCAATAAGCTCTAGCCTTCCTGAAGGAAGCACTAAGGGAGCAGAACAATACAGGGTCTAAGCAGCCGGGGAAAGAGTTTTGCTATGAACTGGTGCACTTGCTTTTTGAGGAAAACTCTTTCTTTTCCTAACCTGGAACTTTTCTTTGGGGATGAAATTCAGGGGCACAAAAGAAAGAAGCTGATGGTGTAAAAGAACTCAGAGGAGAAAATGTTAGAGTTTGCGATCCATAGGAGGTTTTTTTAAAAAATTATTCAAAGTCTTTGCATACTAATGAAGTTCACCACTTGCTGCTTTCCATAAGCTTTGGTACATATAAATTTGCTCATATAACAACGTGACTTGAAGACCTACAGAATCTAGAACATATTCCAAGACAGTTATAATGGTTCAAATGAGACATTAACTGCTTCAGAATGTGCCTTGTAAGGTCTGCTTAATTTCTCTGAAACCACCCCAGTTGAAAGAAGGTTGTAGACGGAGAAGTCTAACAACGGGAATCGCAGTTGGGATTAGAAATTCTGATGAATTTGTATAAAACAGGAAACAATCTATCCCTATTGCACGCGCCGTGTAAACTGTCAGCAAATGAGAAAGTGAGAGCACTTCTAAATGCAGAGCAAAATGAGTTTTACAGTTGTGTGTATATATATTAAAGATAACTGATGCTTTGTAAAAAAAAATTATTAACTTAATTAAAAATTATGCTTGCTTATTTTGAGACCTTTTTGGCATTTATTAGGAGACGATGGTTGAAGATAATCTCTTAAAACTAGAATTGAACCGTCTTCAAGATACTCTGTGTAATAAGACAGAGAAAGTTCTAACACTGGAAAAACAAAAACTGGAGTTAAAGAAAGCCATAGCAGAAAGAACTGAGGAAATTAAGATTCATAAGGCAATGCTGGATTCCCAGATAAGACTTGTGGATCAGGAACGACAACGCATAAGGTAACTATCATTATATAAATTAAACTGGTAACTCTTACTGAGTACGTTTTATATGGGGACTTACTGAAAAAGAGAAGCATTTTACCCAATTTAACCAATTGGAGAAATTAAGAATTAAATAAATCTTCTTCAAAGTTATACAGTGAGACAGTTGAGGCCAGCATGAGATCCTGTCTCTGAAATCCAGCCTACAGCTTTAGCTGCTTGGTGAACAAGAGATCACTGTTTATTCTGTTAGTGGCAATCCTCTACAGTACTGAGAGGAAGCCTCAGTATAAAACCACCTTTTTAAAGTAAACATCTATCAGGTGTGTGACCCTGCATACTTCAAGATAATCAGGAAATGTGAAATCCGTGTGTCTGGAGGTATGACAAAATAGTTGAAACAGAAGAGTTGCTTTTAAAGAGGGTTTACTCCCAACTGCTTGGTAAAACTGACTTCTTTGACTCATACAGTACGTCTGTTTGGCTTGGTTTGTTTTTTTTTACCTTTTTAACAAACGAGCTGTCCATTATGTGTCCTATATAACAAAACTAAATGTTCTGAATTATATATGTGCCCTCTTATAAAGCAACCACACATGAAATAACGTCTCCCTTCTGTAATAATCAGTGCAAAGTATCTGGGACAGTTCTAGCTCTGAAATCCCAGTATCTATATCCAGCCAAAAGCCAGCGCTTCAGCGGCTGAACTGCTGAAATCTGGCAGGCTTTTTATTCACTCCTCTGCTTACCACACCCCCCACAATAGGAAATTAGAGTGATTTAGTGTGTGACTAAAGCTTAACTGCTTACTGAGAGAGCAGACTGTGGGGCTTTTTTCCTTTGATAATTACACAGCTAATTGATACTTCCATGTAATTTGATTTGGGGTTGTTGCCTACTGTTGCTTACACTCATCTAGTAGTGGCAATATTAAGATAATATCAGCAGGGGACAGCTTGTGCAGCTGTAGCATTTAAATGCCCAACCTTTAAAAATTTTGGGGAAGGACCATGGCACAGCCCCTCCAAGATGCAGTGAGCTGGAATAGGAAAATAAATTTGCCTCAGCTTGGAGTTGCGTGAGACATGTCGGTACGCAGAGGCGAGTGGATGGCTGTGGCTGAGAGAGGAGCAAACCCAACTGCTGCCCTGCCTGTCTCCTGCTGCACAGGCAGGCTGCTGGAATAACACCAGTAACTTAAACTGCAGTAACCAGAGCTGCCCACAAAACACTACCAGACACGTCCTCAACCCATTTTTTTTTCCCCAAATAAATCAGTGCTGAATTTCAAGATCGCCTGAATAAAATTCATAAACTGAGGTGCAGATATGAAATTCTTACTGTTGCCATGATGCCACCTGAAGGAGAAGAGGAGAAAACGCATACCTACTATGTAATTAAGGTATTCTATTAACATAACTCTTATAATTCAAGTATTTAAGTTGCAGACCTTCCTGGGCTCTCTTCTCTAAGACAGCCTCCTGCCTGCCTGCCTGCCTGCCTGTCAGTCTGACTGTTTTACACTGACACCGTTGGTTATTTAAATGATACGGCGATTTCACATGAAGCTCTGGCCAGGCCTAATGTCAGTGGAGCCTTAACGCCAAGCAGTTTGGAAATCTTCCCTTCAGTGCTCATTAATTTACAAAACCACAAGACGTACCAGTCACGTGCTAAGCTGCTATAAACTGAAGTTTATCACAGTCTCACCTGATCTTAAAGTCTTCTACCCTTCAGAGTTATTTTTAGGTATTTATTTAACCATATGGCATTTAAACCTTGAAGAATGTCAACTTCCCCCTTTTACTTATCAGCTACCTCGGCCTGTTCGGCTTTTCATTGGGGAAACAAAAAAACTCAGTCTTCGTCCATAAGGCAATACCCTGATTCAGGATCAAAAAAAACCCTATTATTTTTGGTATCCACAAATTCTCCAATTTCCTATTAAAGCAAGATGCCTCTAACCGCGATCTTGGCTCTAAAGCCCATCTTATTCTTAAGTGTTAAAATTCCTTACTGATGGTAGTTCTGCTACTGTGAGATCCAGCACAGCACAAGCCCCTCTCAGTAAAACCCGAGTGGTTGCTGTGGGTGTAGCCCCTCTCCAGCTATGGAGACTTTGCACTGTATCAGGTGTTCTCAGGGGCCATCGAAAACATGTCCCTTCGCCCGCTGGCTGTGTGTCTTAGATCTCACCGACCAGTCGAACGAAGACTTCCGTATGAGTAACTCCTGGGCAAACCGGATGGCCTTTAGTACTCGGTGGTTTTGTATCACGTACAGTCTCAACTGTTACTTGGATTTTGTGGGCAAAGGAACCAGATGTGCTGCATGTGCCGCAGTTCACAGCAGCAGCGCAAGGCACGCCAGCTGCTCTGCCCGCAGTGTGGGTACTGCTAATCGGGACCCAGCGAGACAGAGGGAGAGGCAGGCACGTGGATGAACTACCTCACAGAACTTCCCGTACTGTAAATAACTACTCTGTCCAGTTACCTGCTAACTCAAGCTCAGCTCAAGCCTGACAATGCAGATAAGCCCCATATCTTGCCTAGGATTTTAACCCCTAAATGTTGCAGGTATATATATTTTTTTTCATATAATTGTCCTGATCTTTTCAGTATGCGAGCAGTCACCTAAAATACCAGTTTTATTTTCAGGCTGCACAGGAAAAGGAAGCACTGCAACGTGAAGGTGATGATTTAGATGCAAAGATCTGCAAAGCCGAAGAAGAAATTGTAGCTCTGGAAAACACTTTGTGCGTCCTTAATAACTGCAACAGCAATTACCGAAACTCCTTCAAGGAAATCACTGAGACAAGTATGTAAAATAGAAATCGCCGTTTGCTGTGTGAGTTAAGGATGATGGTGGAGCTCATGTGCATAGTGGGGGAATTCCATGGCACAAAAGCATGAATCACAGGGAGAGACTGAACGGGTGGTAGCAAAGGGGAGCGTACTGCCCACGCTGCTGGGGCTAGTTAGCAGAATAAGCACAGCAGAGAGTGCGGTAAGGCCTACTCACCTAATATTTGCATTCCTGCAGCTGGTTTTGGTGAACCTAATGGCTAGTCACAGAATGTAGGTAGGCTAAGTAGGAGCATTCAGAAGAGCCAAAGCATAAAGGTGAATACTGAGGAAAAAAGCCATTACTGGGAGAAAGGAGTGCTCACTGAAGCGTGTGGGTCCAGCGGGTAACGCTGCACAGCACAAACCCCATGCCATTCGCTGTCGCGCTGCGTCGCACACAGCTACTCAGGGAAATTACAGAAGTAACCTGTCATCTGGGAAAATGATAAGGAAGAGTAAAACTTACTTAAACTGTGTTATTTTAGTATCGTGTCAGCAGATTTTTAAGATACGGCCTACCTAACTCTTGAGTTTTTGGATATGTGGAAATTCCTCAGAATTCTGGAAAATGTCTTCCCCTGTTGTTTCCGTTGCCACTTAGACCTCATAAGTGTGCTCTCCTTCAGTGGACTCTTCTTTTTTTAGTGTGTAAAAAGCATCACCGCAAGAAATTACATAAACTTACTTTCTAGAAAATATTTGATTATTTAACTTTTGTGCCCTCTGCTGGCTCTGGGAACAGTAGCTCTTAAATCATTCACTCTCATGAAGCCAGTTCCTTTTTCACAGTGATTTTGAATTAGCACCAGACTATTTAAAAAAAAACCCTTAAACCTTGAGGTCTCTGTAATGCTGACAGCACTGACGTAGCAATGCTCTGTGATGCAGTTACTCCAAAGTGCAACTTATTTTAAAGTGAAATTTGAGTTGTATGTGCTGCTTGTCAAGCATTAATGCTGCCTCATTGTTTGGGATCACAGGTGAGGAGTATGAGGAAAAATTGAAACTAGAGGAAGAGAAGAGGGCTGCTGATGAAAAATACAGGTACAAATGCAGGCAGATTAAGGAACTTCAGGAAAATCTCCAGGTAAATTATGAGTACAAGTTTTGGTCAAGCAGACGAGACTGCAGCATGTAGCTAAATCCATGCAAGCTGTCCTATTTAAAGACGAGGAAATTCTGGGTCAAGTTTTTGCCTGTTCTTTTATATCCTGTGCTTTGTGTGAATGGGTGCGATTTTTTAGAAGGCTCTACCTCGCATTTCAAAAATTTAGTACTTGTTTAAATTTTCTTGAATCCCAATGAAACTTGAGGCTTTTCAGTCCCGTGCAGCTGGAAGTTTCAAAATCCCAGATGCACACTGAGAGATGCTGTGTTCTGGCATCTAAGAAAGCAGTTGTATTTTTGTGGAGTGTGCACCACTGTATTATATCATCCTCTCCGGTCCTGCAGAGACTAAAATCCCCACATCTTGTGTCTTCTGGCATCTAAGCCCCAGGATTTTTCTAGAATATATTCTGGTTTATCAGCATTCAGGGTGCTTCAGGTTAAACAGGATTAATTTAGCTCCAGAAAGCTAGCTGACTCTGAACGTAGCAGGCTGGGCACTAAATGCAGGTAAAGGATAGCTTGTGTTCCAGGCTCCACATCAAGGACTCTCTCTTGGTTCCCCTTGTTATCAGAAAGCCCATGCTTAATTCTGATGTGTGATGGTTTAGTTAAAACTTTCTTAGTCAGAAGCAGCCAGAGGCAGCCCGTTACATCTAAGCCCTGAGTCACTGGCTACAGGTTAACAAACCTTCCTACTGCTTATTCTACCACCGTACTTCAGAAATAACATCTCTGAAAGTAGGGAAGAGGGATGCACGTCTTTGTCAGGGAGTCAGGCCTAGGATATAATGAGGTGTTAAGGCATGACCTTTCCTGCCTTTTTATTTATTTATTAAAAAAAAAAAAGCCACCCTCACAGAGCTGACTTTACTCATTCCCAACAAAGGCATCCACCTCTTCCCAGGGCAAACAAGGTATTTTCCTTAGGAGCGCTTGCACTGGGGAGTTGGTACCGTGCCAAGTAAACCGTTTGTAGACACTGCTCAGAGGCACATCTGAAAATACATACGTAGAACTTCGCTAACAGTACCTTTACAGTAATTTTTTAAAGATACGTAAATTGCCTGGTGGTCTCTTTATCCAGGTGTTTACCCACTAAACAGGCTGACAGGCAGAAAGCGGTGAGTGGTGTTAGCGTTGGCACTAATGGCTTGAGCTACAAGCAGTAGCGATATCAGACCCTCCCACAAAGTAATTCAAAAAGTGAAAGGAGATCAGAACGGCTTTATCAACTAAACCTGCTGTTCAAATGGCTTTGCAGAGCATGGAAAAAAATTTTGATACGGTTCTGAAGCAGGAGGCCCTCCTCCAAGAGCAAAAGAAGGAAAAAGAAGCTCTCATTTTGCAGCTGAACAGAGACGTAGAAGAACAGAAGCCAAAACTAGAGAGGGTTATAAAACAGGTCTGTATATTCATTAATGACAACTTCTAATTTGTGGTGATAGACGGTCATATGGCTAAACCCACAGCATTTAAACTCAGCAGGCTTCTGAACAAGTGTTGCATTTGTCATAAGAGCAATGTTTTAAAAATATGTGTGTTAAAAGTGTTCCAGACTATCCAGAGAAATTCAGGCTCTGAAGAAGAATAAAACAGAAACACAAGAAGAAAGAGACATTGATCTTCGTGACTTGAAAAGCTTCAACAGAAACATCAACAAATTGTTAGCTGATGTTCTAGAAGCAAATCCTGACTTAACTACGCCCTTTCAGATGTATTTTCACCAGGTGAGCTTTCCACTTAACTGCCACCAAAATCTTGGTTGATGGCTCTAGTCTGCTGCTGAGCATCCTTCAAGGGTAACTCCTAAATTCCACAACAAACTACTCGGGGTGTAACAGGAAAAGTGTTCATCCGCTTCCAACATCTCTTCAAATACAAAGGATTATGACCCTCCCTCCCCAAACCCAGTCCTGTTATACAACCATTACGGCAACTTTTTTTTTTCTTTCCAAATTTTCTAGTCCAATTTAGAGCTTCCTACAATTGCGTCTGCTGGTGGTAGTCAAAGTTCTCGATCACCATCCACACAAAGCTCGTTGGCTTCTACCAGGTAAGTGCAAGCAGTGGGTTTTTGGCTTTTCTTTTTTTTTTAAAGTTAAAGTGTAAACCATCAAAATTGGTCCCTAAATGACAGAATTTCTCACTCCTGAAGGTCTGCTCAGTCTTCTATTTCCTGAACACTCTATAAAAAACTTCCTCCTCGTACTCACCCATCTTTACTAGACTTTTTTCTAGCGCACAATTCAGTTTATTTCTGCATCCATCACAGATCGAAACTGTGACTGCAGAATAATGACACCTGCTGTTGCTAACTGTGCTCTGAGCGAGCGGTTCCACAGTCCAAAAGCCCGAGGTTGAGCTCCAGCCTCACGTTGCACTTGGCAGCGTGCGCTCCCTTTCCTAATTCAATAGCGTGCACTTTTCTGGTACCTTTTTCGCTGTTCAACAAATACTCAGCTGATGGTGCCTGTGACGTTTGGGTCGGTTACAGTCCGACACCATCCCCGCGAGTCACTGAAGCCATTCGTGGTCACGTCTACAGAGATGGTTGCGGGGGATCTCGCCTCGAACGAACGCTGCTGCTGGCTGGCTTGTAAGCTGCTGCCGGAAGCGCTGCGTCGCACGCAGGGGTTTCTGCGCACCCATGAGCAAGCTTTTGTCTTTCAGATCCTCCAGAAGCACAGGTTCAGGCTCTAGCCAGACTTCATCGCTCAGAGTCATAGATCTGAGCCTGCCTCTCCCCACTCCCGCAGAAGCAGCTGCTCTTGGTTCACGGCCGCCCAGCAGAGCTGGCACCTCCAATACTTGCAACCGCAAAAAAAAGTCTTAGGTCATCTTTTGAAGGCCACAGTGAAGGCTTCATGCTAGTTAAGACTTAATTGATTAGTCTGTAAATTAACTCATTGCATACTGCAGAAGAAAGTTGAAACGCACGTTTCTGATGATAGAAATTAATGCCAAGATTGCCGATAGACCTTGAGAAATATTTTCTGGAAGTGTTAAGCATATGCTTTATACAATAAAACAAATTAACCTTTAAATGACTTTCCCATTAATTCATTTTCCACATAATGGAGTTACGTTAAAGCCATTCATGTTAGCAAACTGGTATCTTCGCTGCTGTCAAAATAGTTTTAGATTACATTGCAACAACCCAGGAAAGAAAACGTGTGCTTCATTTCAAGATCAACTTTGACTATTACTCATACCTTAATTGAAAGGTGACAGTGTATGACTGAAGTCAGTAAAGCTGTACTTTTTCTATTCAAAATTACACAGTACCTTTTTTGCAACGGACCAGTATCTACAGGATAATGCGGGAGGCTGGCGGCTGCAGCGCCGCTGGTCGCGCACAGCCTGCCAGGCGTCGCCTCCTTAGCGTGTTCTGGCAGCCACCACGGGAGAACTCGCTGGAAACAGCGAAACAGTTCCCACAGCAATGCCAAGGACAAACACACCTGCACAGAAAGCAGAGGCCCGCTTACCTACACAATGAACAGTTTTAAAACTCTTCTACTTCCATGTTTTCTTTTTTATTTTAACATCACTTAGAGACCGTGTCTGATGCCTTTGAAGAACGTAACAGACTTGCCTTCACAGCCCCGGAGGGTTCCATTCGCGTAAGCAGCACTGGTAACCAGTGCACCCCTGTGAAACGTCCCAGCGCCGTTAATGAAAACCAAGACACAAAAGTAAGAAAAATTAAGAAAGTTTAATGATCAGATGAGCTATACACACTGATGGCACGTGGCTTCCATTCAGTTACCCCCTTTCTAGAGCTGGAAGTTCTGATACAAAAGTAAAGTCAATGGTACCCCAGGGGACCAAAAAAAAAAAAAAAGCCCCAAACCCAGCAACCAAACCCAAACAGAAGTGTCTGCTGTTAAAGTGCATATTTGATGTGAGTTCCACAGCTAACTACAGCCCGGGAGCACAACAAGATTTCAACCCATCGGACAGAGACTGTTGTACAGGAGCATCCCAGGTTAAGGGCACAGGAAACTTAGATTTTTAAATAATAACTGATACTTTGTGTAAGATTCCCTTGCACCTCTTTCCACCACGCGAGCTTGAGAGTTCATTGACATTCTGCAAGACAGAACAGAATCTGCCCGTCTGTGACTCCTCATACGCGTTTCCTCACGAGACTCTCCGATATCTAACGTCCCTTTAGCTACACTCATCAGAACAGCATTTTCTTAGGGACTTTTCTGTTTCTTCTGCTTACTTCCTTTTTCCCTCTCAAACTCCGCTATTTGATTGAATATATTAACTAAGTTCTGGGGCAGGTTTCTTTTAGTGCCGCTTTCTGTTTGTGCTGCGCCGTTTAAAGGTGTTTCCTCATCTGGCTCCTGTGCTTTATTAGTCTCCTCAAAACTCCTGTTCTTAGACTCACTTTCATTTTTATGCTGACTTAACACGCGCCTGTCGCTGTCGTAACCTCTGTCACCCTCATGTAGGCTGGTGCTCGGATACGGCCTGTGCCTTCCCCCCGCCCTCCCGCAATAGTCGGACCCTGATGGAGACGTGTAAAACCTGTCTTGACCTGAGCCGTATTTTTTAAAGTGCTCTCTTCTCCCCTCTACGTCCCTTTCTAACTTCCTAAAATAATGCATCCTGGGTTTATTGTCTGACTGACGATACGAACCTGAGGAACCCCTCCAACTGGAGAAAAATCTATCGGTTTTCCCGTATTTTTCCATTTTGCTACTACCTGGCAGAGCTCTGGAGCTACTGTAGGAATCTCTTGCCTCTTCAGACCTACCTCCGAAAGTGTCTTCATCATCACCTGACGTCCTCGAAAAAGAACAGTGTCTGTCTTTCTCTCTTACTTCTGTTTTTAGGTACTCTAAGCTGTCCTGCCTTTCCAGCAGCTTTTCCACTTCAAAATTTTGGTTAAGAAAGGAAGCAGAGGTATCAGCGGGAGGCGAATACCACTCCTCCTCTTTCCTAATCTGATCTTTATAATGGGAAGAAGCTCTAGATGAGCATTTTTTGGAGCTGTGAGCAGACTCTGATCTATTCCGACGCTTTTTCCTACGTTTCTTGTGATCAGAGGAAGAGGAGGAAGAAGAAATTGATATATCTGATGAAGAATCACTTGATGACGACGAGGAGGAGGAAGAGGAGGAGGAAGTTGATACTTTCCTTTTCTTCTTCAACCTAAAAAATGTAATGAACCTGTGAGATAATCTTCAGTATCAGGCAAAAACTGCACGCAGAAAGCAAATCTGTGCTCCCCAGAGTCTGGCTGAGATTGGGCTGCACGGCACAAATGGAAGCTGAGCCTGACCTGGCCAGGCAGTTTCAAATATCGTTTCTTTATCACAAAATTAACATGAAATCCAGGGAACAGTTTCTTAGAAAAGGCACCTTTCCCAGTTTGATGTGGCATTACGCTTTGCAAATACTTCGCACTGCAAAGTATTTTTTAAGCAACTTCTCCACATCTATCTCCATTAAAGGGTATAAGCTCTAAAGGACGCTACCCATTAGAAAATTCCGGAGGAAAAGCAGCTCACCTAGGTACAAGTTCTACCGAGCTTAGCCTGGACAGTCTGTCTGGGAATGGAGTGTTCATGGGCTTATCTGCACTTATTGCCACATCATCAGCACACTGAATATAACAAAGTTACCTTTTTTCTTCTTTTAAGAGCTTACGCAATTTTTCTGCGCTTGTTTCTACTCTCTTTTCTTTCTGTCTCTCTTCTTTGGCAGCTTGTTTCTCCCTCATTTCCAAAGATTTCTTTTTTGAACCCAAGCATCATAAAAAAATTACATTAAAAGTAAGCGTTAACATGGGTTTTTTCCCCCGTGCCCCCAACCCCATTCAAATGTATGAACACACCAGGGATGTTTTACCAGGATTCCCAGATCAAGAATTATTGTTGAGGAGTTTGGCATTAGCCATTGTAATAATCAGGTTTATGTTAAGGACCGTATTGCAGTTTTTATCCCATTAAAGTGTATTTGCCCAGCCATTGCAGTGGTACCCGTGGATCCAGCACACCGTGAAGCATGGAGCCCAAAAGGCACGGACAGAATATGCAAGAGAAACACAGTGTTAGCAACAGGGAGAAGGCAAAAAAAGGGGGGGTGGGAGGGCAGCAGGGTTTGAGGGGAAGAATCATTATTGTAGTTTACAAGTAAAACATGGTGGAACCCGTTTCAAAATGTATTCAAGTTGGCCACGTTTGAATACAAACCGTTTTGTAACAGTTTCACAGACCAGTTTGATGCATAGTTTATGTAAGAAATCATGTTCCCAGGGTTTGTTGGTGATGAGCAGCACCGGGTGTCAGATACAGCAACAACGGTCCGATTCAGAAGAAAATGCATTAGGAGAAAAACACATAATCAGTATTACAGGAAAGCATTCAGCATTGTTTCAGCCATTCTAGCACAACAGTGACAGTATCCGACTTACGCACTAAAATACATGAAAATGCAGAGCAGCACCTCATCAGAGGGATAATCCTTGAAGATAAACTACTTCAGTCTATCAGAGATGAGACTTCTGCCATCTACAGCCCTAAAGATAGCTCTGTTCGTATTCAGAGCGAGCAGAAAGTCTGATGGTTGTTTTCAAAACTTGGCAAATGTCTTAACAGATGCGATGAAGGAACCCGTGACTGCGGTTGAGGCCGTGCAAACCAACAAACAAGAGCCAGCGGCCTGATTTTTATCTGCTGCATCGAGGACTCGTTACACCAGGAAAATGCTAAAGGAGAGCAAAATCATCTCCTACTCGTTGGGAGTATTTTTCATCATTTTAACTGAGACTGACACCTGCTCCTAAAGCAGCCGAATGTGGACAGTGCTCAAACACCGAACAATGGTTTGCCTATGACGTAGCTCAGTTTTATTAAAGAGATTGCCAAATCTCCTCTTCCCCCTTCTGTCAAACAGCCCGTCAGCATTATGGCTCCACCGACCAACGAAGCGGTGATGAAGGCCCCCTGCCCCGCTCTGAGTGCTTCCTTACGTGCAGAAGCACAGAACAGAGCAAGCCTGTCTCAGAGCTCGGTTTTACCCTCTGATCCTCTCTGGAAGACAACACAAGTCGAGGAGGTAAATGAAAAAAAAAAAAGGCAACGACTCGGACTGGCACAGAGACCCACCAGGGCTCACCTGGGGAACACGATGCGTGCAAGAGAAGAGAGGAAACAACCAGCAGAGAAGCAAGCTAAGGTATTCAGAGCTGCCTCCCAACACACCCTCCCCCTCCTGCTGTCTTCCTTTAAATTGCCTCTGAATTCCCCCTCTGAGGGATCTCCTCTCAGTTAGCTTTCTGGGCAGTGTTTATTTGGCGTGCGTAAGTGTTCTACACGTTGCCGGTTTGCATTCGCAGAATATTTTAACATTATTAATTACGTTTGTGCAATAGACTATCCTTATCCTTAGGCTTTGCTCTTTCCCCATCTCCGCTGTCTGGCATTTCTTTCCTATCCTGTTCAAAACAGCAGAGGCACCTTTCCTCTGGTAGGTACAGCCATAATGCTCACGGCAAAAGATGTACCGGGGAGGAGGCAGGCAGAGAGTAAGACAAACCACTTAAACTCTCAACTTGAACTCTCCCTGTTTGAAAGATTTAACAGGATTTTTGATGCTCGTTTATTTTCACTGAGCACTATGTGAAGAGAAAGTAAAGAATCACCTGCATGTGCTTACGGAGTTTCACTAAAGCCTCTTCCGCTTCCTGAAAAGTCTCATCCAGACTTAAGGCTTTCTTATAGTAATTCTCAGCATTCAGAAGTTTGTCTTCCTCTTCCAGCCTAAGATTGAGGTCATAATTCATACACAGTTAAGCCACAGATTTTGACAGGTTTTTTCTTATTTTTAGGACGGCTTTTCTCACGTGCACCACGGCACTACCACCGCGTCCGTCCAAGGCCCTGTCTCTCGTCTTAGCCCACCTCAGTAAAGACATACAGTGATATTTCGGACACATCTCCCAGTCATCATCAGTAATACTGTTCTTGGAAATTTCAGTTTCAAAAATACACCTCTCTCTTCTTAACACAGGGCTTAAAAAAAAAAAAATCTATTCCCTGAATGCTCAGAAGCAAAATTTTGTGTTACAGCAGCTAGCCAATACCTCCGCAGCGTCAGAGATCACAATTTTGTTACAAGTATTTTTAAAAAAACACCACAAACGACAACAAAAAACCCCAAAACATCCCCCCCCAACACCCAGAAATGAACAAACCTATTGGAATATATTCAAGCATTCCACAAGACTTTACCCAGGCCTGGCAACCTCCCAGTGGAAGGGTATCACAGATTAAACCTCAAATATGTTGCCAGGATTTTAACTGGGACAGAGAAGCAAGTGTAAACCACTGCACAAGCAGGTATATTTCCCACAAAGACTTTTTATTTTTAAAAACACACGCAGCCAGGAAGCAAAGATGGCATTTGTGTCTTAACTAGAATGGGATTTAAAAAAAATTAAAAAATTAACAGCCAAACCGACGCATGACCCTGACACTTACTGCCCGCCTCTTTCCACAAGTGTCTGACAGAGGTATTTTCTTGCATTTCTGTGGGTAGGACAGTTTTCTAACGCAATTTCAAAGTCACCTATGGCTTTGTTCAGACTGCCTTTTGTTGCATACCTGGAACAACAGAAAAGTTGGGCAGATTTTAGCGACGTTTCCCTTTCACAAAGCAGAAAAACCAAGGAAACAAGCAGACTTACAGAGCTCCGCGTGCTACCAAAGCTTCGACGTTCTGCGGATCAATTTCCAACGCCTTGTTGTACTCGTTCATGGCGTCCACGTGGCGCCCAACCTTAAAATAATCCACCCCAGCCTTCACGCTGGAGAAAAATATTTAGAAGACATGATGTACAGTTAGCCTAGGCAGATCTTTATACTGTTAATTACTCACAAATCACGGTTCCAAGCAAGTGGTAGGTAACAAAGCTTGACCTTGTTATCATGTACTTAACACGGGCATTTCAAGTTAGCGCCGTATCACCATAATTCCACAACATACTGTCTTTAATCCAACATCTGGAGGCACTGGAGGGCACTTCTGCAGACGGTGCTACTACGTTACACGGTTCCTCATTTACAGAATGAACAGTTAAGCACTTTTCCGCACAAAACTCTACACGTGACCTACTGCCATTAAACTAGGACAGGCTTAGTTATACCCAAAGCTAAAAACCACCATTAGACCACGGGCACGAGGTGCGGTGGGGAGGTGGTAGCACACACCGAAACCAGTTCGCCCCAAACTGGAATATTCTGAGGTTTTATATTTCATATTACTTGAACCTTGCTTCTACGTTTTCCAAGAGATCAACTTACTGGAAGAGAACTGGTAGGAGTTGATTTTCAGAACTTTTCATTACAGACTTTTTTAAAAACTAAAATTTAATCCAACGTTGCAAGCAACTTTTTCTGCAATTAATCAAAGCTGCAAAACGCTGTTGTTTTAAGAACTCTGCTTTGCTAGCACAAATTCTGAGGCTTCACTGGTAGATTGAAGAGGAGTTTTTCCACAGAAAAAATTTAGATTTTAAGGAGAAAAGTCTCTTCTACTTCTGCCCCCTCCCCGAGTGCACTGCACAGGGGAAGAGCAGTAGCACCTCTCTAGAGCTGCTGTTCCAAACACAGCCAGGGACGTACGTGTAACTTCTCAAAGACAGCAAGTGCGCTTGTTAAAGCATTCCACACCCGGTCATGCAATGCAGAACTGCGTCCCGGTGCTGTCCCGACTCTCGCTCTCATCTCACCGCTGGGATGGCACGTCATAAGCATTGTAAGCTTAAACCTGACATTCTTTTTAGAACCAAATCTCAAGGCTTTATCTACCACGTACCCACTCAGCAGTTAGGGTTACTCTAAAGAAGGTCTTCCTGGTTACATCACTACAAATGCAGTGGAAAAACTGGTTTGTGTGTTTTCTTTTAAGAAATATAACCTGCAACCTGATCTAACCCAGCAATAAGCTCTGGGAAGAAAAAGTATCGCGTACCATTTCAGGGCCCAAGACGCAGACTGCTTTTTCCTCAGTGCAGGGGCAAAATCTTCTTCACTGAAATTTTTACTTTAAGGAAAAAACAAAAACGTCAAGTTGGCCTTCTGAGTCTACAAACTTAAACTTAAAATATGTAACGCAGTTGAAATAAGCTGAAATATTATTCACACAATGCCTTACTGCTCTCCCTCAGTCAGGAATGGTCTTCTGTGTTTCTGAAACCAGTTTTTCCCAACCTGTTCTAAAGTGCTGAACTGAACGGGTACAGCTGCAGTACGTTTAGCAAAAATATAACATATTCACACCTGCTTTGGGGCCGTGTATATATATATATTTAGGGCTCACAGCATCAATCGTTGCCTATGTTTGAGCCTATTTTACTGAAGAGGTCGGGCCTATTACTAAACAAGACATTGTGAACAGACACCTGACAGAAACCATTCAAATGGAAACAGCCTGCATTTCAATCCAAAGATGTCAACAAGGTTTAGCAATAAATTCTTAAAGCATTTGGTATCAAACATTTGGTGGGATAAGGTGTCTTGCTTATTCAGAGCGCCAGAATTTCAAATGGAAATTTCTTACTCTAGAGGAGTTTGCTTTTAAGTATTTAAGGCTGCAGTCATGCAAATCAAAATGAAAAAGGTTTAAGTATAAGTGGTCTAGGGCTTCCACTCATGAGTCTCTTTCGATGGATTAGAATAATCTCCACAAAGCTATAGGATAGGAACAACGTAAAAATCACTTACATTTGAAGGCTTCTCATCAAAGACGGTGGATTTGATTCACTTATTCCTAGTTTTTCTGCTAAATATTCAACCAATGACGGATTAGCGAATCCTGGAGAACGATGCAAAACCTCTTCGAATGTCTCTGCCGTATTAGCAACTTCCATGCTTCGCCTTAAAAAAAGCACCAACGTACACAAGCACAACCTCACAGGCACCGTACTCAGTCTCATGGTGCTTATGTTTACAATAAAAATGCCTATTCTGGTATTTGTTCCTGCTCACAAGCTGTTCTCTCTCTTACAGGCACGTATCTCCCTGCTACTTGAGCCTAGGTGAGCTTTTAAAACCTGTTTTGGCACCCATCTGGGACACAAAAACACTACAAAAACGGCAGAGATAGCCGTGTCCTTCTGTCTCCTAAGGGCAACTTTAAAAATTTAAGAGTTTTATATTCCAGTCTCCCAAGGTTTTTGTTTATTGGGGTTTTGTTGTTGTTTTGGTTGGTGGATTTTCCGTTTGTCTTTTCTATTTGTTAACACAGTCCGGCAGTGACAGATCCCTCACTCTGCTTTTTGCTTCCCTTACGTTTTGGGCAAGGTGCTAAAAGACCAACCCCACCTGACGTGCCCAGAAACGAGTATTTTAGAGAGAGGAACACCAAGAAGTACATAATCAGAAACACCATCGACAAGTTTAAAGACCAGTCCATCACAGACGCGCCTCAGACACAGCGAGCACAGCCAGCGAGTACAGCTGCACGGCGCCCTCGTACCTGTAGTGTAGCGGGAAGTCGTCGGAAGTGATTACGCCTAGACTCGTACTGGAAAGACTGGGCGGAAGAGCTGAGCTGTAAAGCGACACCGTGAGCTTCTCATGGTAACGATCAACGTCCTTGACCGCAGCTACAGAAACAAAAAAAAGTTCAGATAAAATTACAGCAATGTCTCAAAGCCGAAACAGATTCCTGGCAATTTTTGCAGCTACATGCCTCGAATAAGGTCTCCAGTTTGATAATAAGATAAAGGATCTCCGTGGTTGCTCTGGGGAGGCACATCTCTCAAGGGACACAGAGCCTACGATAGAAGAAAGTAGGAATGTCACAAACAAGTCAAAAGTTCTTTTTTTCCCTCCCCGAGATTAAGCCAGAAGTTTAGTTTAATCTTAATGCAGACCAGAGCCATGATAATTAAAAGCACGGCTTGGTTCAAATACAAATGTATGCATCCGTAAACAATGAACTTTTAAACGCAGAAGTAATGAATATCGTGTGGGTCCCAAAAAGAAGCATTTGCTGACCCCACAGAGCATCACGAGCTGTCCGCAAGCTCAGCCACCCCCTCCGCCCCACAGCCCACCTTCACCTTTACGCATACCGCTCCATTAAGGGCTACAAAGGACAACTAATGCACTAAAAACTACGTATCAAGAATAAAATATTGATCAAAGCCGTATCTTACAGTTATTTCCAAGTCTGAAATCTCCCGTACGATGCCACTTCCCAGACAAATCAGCACCATGAAAAAGCCAAATTCACGAATAGAAGTAATCCTCCCAATCACGATATCGCCGCGCTCGATGTCGCGAAAAAATAATTCCCTCCTGTCTTCCCTGGGAACCTCCATGAACCGCTCCAGGGGGGGCATGACGGCGTAGTACTCTGCAACACACGAGAGAGTCACGGCCACGGAACGGCCGAGCACAGCCGGGAGGCACAAAGCGCCCCGGGGCGGCCGAACACGTTAGACCCGGCGTCTGCTCTCGCAGGAGCCTCAGGCACGGCCCGCGCAAAGCAGCCGCGCAAGCTTTTCGCCTCGCCTCCCGAACGGCCGCGGGTCTGGGGCCAGCGGCCCGGCGGCCTCACCTTCGTTCTCTTCGATCGTCTCCGAGAGGGGCCCGTTGGGTTTCCACGCGTGGGCGAAGAGCAGGTCCGCCTTCTTGGCGATGAAGCGCTTTATCTCGGTGTCGAGGCCGGCCGCCTCCTTCCTAGGGGAGGGGAACCCGCTGAGGCCCACACCGCGGCACCCCGGGTCGGGCACCCCGCCCCAGGGGCGCCCCCTCCCAGGCCAGCCCCGCCCCGGCCCGTGCCCCCCCCCCTCACCAGGCGGCCGGAGGGGCGGCGGCGCCGCGGGGCGGGTCGGGGTCGGGGTCGGCGCCGGGCGGCGGCAGCAGCCCGCGGAAGTCGGGGTTGTCGTGCTGCTCGGCGCGGAGCAGCGAGAGCAGCGCGAGGCCGTGGTGGCTCAGCGCCTGCCGCAGCAGCTCCCGGTCCATCCCGCCGCCTCGCCGCCGCCACCAACCGGAACCGGAAACAGCGCCGGCCTCGCGCGGCGACACCGCCCCGATGACGGACGGACGCACGCACATGCGCCGCGCGGGGCCAGGAGCGGAGCGGACAGGGCGGCCGCAGCGCCCCCTGGGGAGCGGGAGGACCGCCCGCCCCCCACCCGTTCGCGGCCGCGACACAAAAGCACCGGACAATAATGAACGATAATAAACGCACAGGGCTGAGGTCACGCGGCGGGGGCTCCGCCCCGCCCCACCCCGCCCGCCCGCGCCGGGGAGCGGCAGCCGCGGGCGGCCCCTGCCCTTCCCGCCGCCGCGCCGGGAGGGGGCGCCGAGGCGGGCGCGCCGGGCCCGGGGCCGGGAAGGGCAGCGGCTCCGCGGCGGGGCGGTCGCTCCTGAGGGGAGCCCGCGGTGTGCGCTGCTGCGGGCGGCGGCGGCTGCTCAGGCCAGAGGGTCGCAGAGTCACTGAGGTTGGAAAAGGCCTCTGGGATCATCAAATCCCACCTAAACCATGTCCCCAAGTGCCACGTCTGCACCTGTTTTGAATCCCCCCAGGGATGGCGGCTCCCCCACCTCTCTGGGCAGCCTGTGCCCGGGCATGACCACTCTTGCAGTAGACATTTTCCCGAATCTAAACCTCCCCTGGTGCAGCCTGAGGCCGTTCCCTCTCGCCCTGTCACTGGTGACTTGGGAGCACAGACCGACCCCCCCCTCACTCCAGCCCCTCTCAGGCAGCTGCAGAGAGCGAGAAGGGCTCCCCTCAGCCCCCCCTTCTCCAGGCTAAACCCCCCCAGCCCCCTCAGCCGCCCCCCAGCACACTTGTGCTCCAGACCCTGCCCCAGCCCCGCTGCCCTTCTCTGGACACGCTCCAGCCCCTCAAGGCCCTTCTTGTCCCGAGGGGCCCAAACCTGAGCCCAGCATTCGAGGTGGGGCCTCCCCAGGGCCGAGCACAGGGGCCCCATCCCTGCCCGGCTCCTGACCCGAGGAAACCCACCACTCAAGAAGTCCTCAATCAGTTCTCAGTCAGTTCTTAAAAATTTGCATCGAATTCGGGCAAAGAGAACAAGGAACGGGCGCGGCAGCCCCCACGGCTGTGTGGGGCTGGAGCTGGCCCTGGAGGCGACGGGGGGCTCCCGCCGGAGGTCGAGGCTGCCATGTTCAGAATGCCACTTCTTTGATCTGTCCCTCTGACAGGCTTCCATCAGAAATTCCGATCAGAAGCAAGGAAGTGTGCAGGCGAGGGATTTTCTGGCTTGCTTTGTCAGAATAGCTGTACTGCAACAAGGGTAAAATGGGCGGTTATGTCAGGAAAAGATAATGCACGGAGGTGACAGTTGAGCCTTGAAAATGGGCCTAATGCAGGATTCGGTGGTTCAGTTTAGCAGCACTAACTTTAGATGCTAAAAAGACACTTAACTCAGGAGGCTCTTTGTGCTAATCACCTCTTCTAGCTAATGGAGAAAGGTGCTTAAAACCGGCTGGAATTAATCCAAGTCTATTAGAAGGATCACAGTTCTTCAGTCCCCAAGAATAATTTGTCCCTGGCATCACATTTAATAATTAATTTTAAAAGGGCAGAGAGGGGAAGGAAAAGAAAACCCACTGCAAACAGCATAATGTCACTTCTACCCTCAGTACAATGTTGAAGAAAAAATAGCAGTCTGGCTGTCAGCAGATCAGTGACACAAACTCCTCTAGGAAGCAGCACGACTGAGAGGGCAAGGATCATACCAAAGACTGGGCTCAGAAGCTCAGTTCAAAGCCAGCAGGGATATCACTGGCAGAGCAGGCTTGGGGAAGACACTAGAAGGACAAATTCATATTTTATTTTCATTTCATGTCCCCCTGTTTTAATACAACACAAGATAAAGGAGGCATAACACTTATTATGTATCGAACAGCCACCAGGATTTTGATTTAGATTCTTCCCGATCTATACAGGACCAAGTGTGTACTTAGATTTCTGGTTACTGTGGTGGGAAAAACCCACAAACGCTAGATGGAAATTTTTAGACTTTAAAGCCGACTATAGAGAGATGGACATGGAAAGGTTAATGCACCTGCGAAGATGCGGTGCAGAACGGGAGCCTTTCCTGGATGAATCACACTGCAAGTGCAATGTCCTCAACTGTGTTGCACAACTGCAAATAATGGCAGTTTTTATTTGAGGGAATGGTATTTTGAGGAAGAGTTAATTTATGTTGCTTAGCAAATACAAAGAGCTAGCAATAAAAAAAGTTGTTTGAAGCACAAACTCTGCTTGTGTAAGCATTTCTCTGGTCTAATATGCAGATACACACACAATGTACAAAGAGTAAGATATTATCAATAAATACTTTAAATGTATTGTACCTTCTGGACTTTACATACCAGCAAAAAATCACAGTGAAAGCTGAACCACTCTAATTATGGACTCTTCTTGCAGGCATTTTCTTCTATGCGTAGAAATCAATTGCATTTTGGGAAATTCAGTGATTTATGTCATATTAACACACAGAACATAGATTAGTTGTCTCTGAACAGAAGGGTTAACTTCATGTTTAAATTGATCCTTTCTTTAACTGGGCCCAACAAATTCTGAGGTTATCTTAATCAAGCAAACTAAAATACTCCAAATAATTCTGCCTTCAGAAATAGCTTTGCCAGAGCAGGGTATGTGAGCAGGGACTTGCAATTTTCTTTCTTATTTTGCAGGCCAGAGTAATGAGCTCAGAATCAAAGCAAGGCTCCGGCATATTGCACGTTGTTCCACCGCACTCAGGGCACCCATGAGCCTTTGCCATCCTTTTCTCTCGTGGGATACTGCCTGGATATCCACTGTGCTTTTAAAAATTTCTCTGCATGTTTTCAGTGGTGGATTATTTGTTTTCAATTTTTGCTTGTTTTCCTTCAGTTACCCAATAGGAAATATTTTTGATAAAACGATACAGCAGCCACCAGGGTTCAGGCGGGGATAGTGCCAAATGGAGCAGTATGGAATGAACCCAGAGGTATAGATCTACAGCGTAAGGGACCCCAGGCCAGAGGAAGGGGCATTCTCCATATGCTGCAGCGTCATTAATCCTCTGCACCATTGACTTAGGAACCGCCTGGATGAATAGCGCTTCATCCCATATGCTGAATAAACAAAGAGGGTGGGCAGGAAGCGTCCCGATTCTGCAGGAGAAAGTGACGCAAGTCAACACGTCGTCCTACTCGAAGAGGAGCGTTCCAGATACTCTGAAACCAGACATGTCTGAATGAGTTTGATGTGAATTTTCTGACAGTTTAGGTCAATGCATGATAAAAGACAGCTCCCCAAATCCATCACGCAGCCTGCAACTCCCACAATACAAAGCTTATGACTTTACACCAGCCAGCTTTGAACCCAGGGTCAAACTCGCAGTGATAGAGCCCCTGAACAACCCAAAACCTGATAGGCATGATAGAATTTCAAAGTGGGTAGGTGAAATACCAAGCAGATTGTCATCAAACTCCAGTAAGCACAGTTTGAATGCAACAAGGTCAAGCTGCTTTTCAAATGTTCCCAAGTATCCAATATCCGTGGTAAAGCTCACAAGAAAATTGCGCGGAGGAAAGGATTTTATGTCAAGAGCCACATTTTATCACTGACAAAAAGATTGGATCCTCCAAGAGCATGCTTGTCAAAGTATTATTTTCTCCAAAGTTTGGGCAGGTTTGAGATAAATTTTAGCCTGTTGCAAACGGGAGCGAAATGTTCAACTCAATACGCTCTTTGAGCAAAGAAAGATGAAACTAATAGTACTAATGAGAATTAACATGAAGAGCTGTACTTCCAGCTGTGTTGTCAGATTTTTGGCAAACTCTGCCAAAAGCAGTCCTGCTGCCCAGACTTTCTGTTAATTTATGAAACAGCAAAGGGATTGTTCAGGGATGACGTGATATCCAAGATACTATTTTAGCTCAAGAGCGATGAAAGGAAGTTCAGCACAAAATAATTGCTAGCCAGTTAGTAGCTCTACTTTGAGGAAAACATTATGTCTGCAGGCATAATTCACCAAATATGATGGAGGAGGTGTGAAAACACCACCAAACCCGGAGTGATGGAACAACACAAGCCATGCCCATTCAAGCATTTCTCTTTCTAACAAGGTCATCGTTAAGTCCACCTTCGGCACGGTCTGTGAGAGCGAGTACGGTGTCAGTGACATGTAGAGTCACCTGGAGATATGCTGAGCACCTGCTTACGGTGCCATCGGGACCTTTGCACTTCCCAGATTTCTGGAAATGTGTAGACAGAGAATTGTCGGTCGCGTGTAATAAAAATGCAAAGACGGGCTGTGGAAACTGCCCAGGCTCTGGATCAGCAATTAGACCCTGTTGGAATACAGCAGAAATGTCAGCTGCGAACCCCCTCTGACTTGGGGCGATTTCTGTCAGTCTGCAGGCAGTGGCACTGCTGAGCCTTTGTACGGCTCTAAGGATAACTGCTTGTGCGCTTAGTGCAGCATTTTGTGCCTGCAGATTAGTGACAAGTGTTTGAAGGTTTCAGGTGAGACTGAAAATGTTACTGAAGGAAACATTGGCGCTGACATTTCTTTACCTAAATATGTCATGAATGAAGGTTTGCTTATTTGACAGGAACACCAGTCAGGCAACTTAGTGGTAATCATGACACAGACAATATGTGTGCACCCACCTGTACAGCTGGCAACACATCTAGAAATCCTGCTTACGGAGCAAATTCCTATGATACGTGAGGGACTCAGCAGAAGGTATGCTGAGCAGACAGGGTTTGGGGGTTTTTTAATAAAATTTCCAGATTCTAACGCTCCATAGACTGATAGTATCTACTGCCTACAGCAAGGGAGAGTCATCCTGGTCTCTGAGTTTCCAAGTAAGTCATTGCAACTTGCGGTCGGCATCACAGCTTTCCAGTCAGCAGAGCAGAACGCTACTTACAACCCAAAATCATATTTCCAGCATATAGCAAAGCACAGTAAGAACATTTGATCTCAAGCCTGCAGGCACTACAAGGAGATATTTAACTTTAAGCACCTACTCTCAACTATTAAGTCTCTTACCCATAGTAGCACAGTATTCACGTTTTCATTGTAAAATTCTTCCTCCAGCAATTGTTAGCTTTCTCAGTTGCCATGCCGCAGGTAGGAACTTTGCAAAGGTGTTCAAAGAAGTCGCTGAAGTATTCTGAAGATCTAAACCGACTGGAGTTCTTCTACGCCTGGTAAAACAACCTACTTCTTGTGTCTCGTGGTCGGTTGCTCTAACATCCCATTTGTGCAGCATGTACAATCAATACTGGCTAAAGAGCAATTAGCAAATATCAGAAGTTGTTTTCTTAATTGCTCGCAATGAACCAGGCATTTAACCATCCTCACAAACTAATTAGCAGCCTCCTAACTTATTTAAAACCTGTCGCTATTTAAACTACACTAAAATTAAAAAGTTAAAAACTGTTTTAGTTAACTCATGAAGAGTTAAACAGTTGGCAACGTCACAATACAGATCGATTATCTCCATGTTTGCTCCCACTTAATGCACAAGCATACCTTTATTTAAGACAAATAAAAAATATTTAAAAATTAGTTTTGTCCTAAGCAGGTGAAACTCCCATTAAAGTTGAGTTCATCTGATATGATTTCCAATTAAGTTTTATCTCAATAAGAATTGTCTGGAAATACAGTGATTAACATATACTTTTGCAAATAGAAAGAGAAGTTAATTCCAGTATTATCTGGATGGTCTAATTCCAGTAACTAACAGCCGCAAGTAGCGACCCTCACGTGTAGGCATTCATTAGTGTCCTGGCAGATCAGGTTTGTTTTTCTGATCAACAGCCCAAAGCAGCGGCCAAGTGGAATAGTGAAACGTCAAGCTGATGTATGTATGTGATATTTGTTTAAGCATTTGCTGAATTCATCACAGTGTTAAATCCAGAAAGCTGGACTGATCTGCAAGTAAATAACAGGCCGTGAAAAAAAAACAAGATTATATCTGCTCTGAACTTCATAATTATCCTTAAGTTTATAATGTATTATTAGAGGTTTCCAGTTTGTATCACAAAACTTTTAAAATCTGTAAGTAAAATCTGTTGTAAGTAAAATTGTTGGTGTTCCAGTTTGCTTTTGGCTCAGCGAACAAGTTACAAAGGCTGAGATGGAACAACTGCCACTGTTTATAATGGGAAGTTCAGTGCGGCTGATGGATTTTGGATGAAGACTGTGAGGGCTCCCGTTGGCTTCAGCAGGTTTCAGGTCAAGCGTGAAAGTCAGAAATCAGTCATTAAGCTTTCTGTGCTCGCACTGCTGTCTACAATTAGGAAAGCATTAATCACAACATATCAGCGCAATCAAGTGTCAAAGTCCAGACACTGTTTGGCTGGGGCTGTTGAAATGTAAGTAATATGCATCTGTTGATTTTCTCTAGATTCTTGTCTTACTAAGGCAGTTGAGCTCAAAAACATAATCACAGGGAACAGAAGCTCTGAAACAAATGAAACTCTAAAGCGGAAACAAGAAAAGAGGAGGTAGCTTGAAATGTGAACAAATAACACTTCCGAAAGAAAGATGTGCATGTGTGCAGGTAAAGGTCACGGACTTGTGTCAAAAGTACAGCCAGAGCCAGAATTTCTTTCTTTAAAAAAAAAATAAATACAACCTCTAATATTGTATCCCAGAACAAACGCAGAGGCAAACTGAAATGAAAAGGATGCATTCCATTCACCTCTCTTTTGTAGCCTGTTCTATGACGCCGATGCCAAATTCTGATTCTAAAGATATTGGCTGCTAAAGCCACAGACGGTGCCTGAGAAGGTTTCAAAAAACGTAAAAGCAGGTTAGGCTTGTAAATACCTTTGCAATTACTGCCCTAAGAAAGGATTATAATTAGTACCACAAATGAAATTCTTACATATGCAAATGGAATTGTTTGTTGTCGCAACTAATTACAGATGTAACTCTGTGCCGAGTTGATTGTGAGTGAGAAATAAACAGGAAAATTTAAAACACTGGTGTTTAAAACTCCTCCCTTGTAATTGTAATGATCTGATCCTCCTAAAACTGGCAAATATATACATGAGGGACTGTGTGTACATGTGTAGGAGAACAGTAAGTGGGAGAAAGAAAACCAGATTTTTCCATCTGTACAAAATGTCAACATACTGACTATAAAAAGCCGTCAACAAAATCCTTGTAAGCACAATTCAGTCTGGTCAAGTTTTAATCTGTATCTTCGCTGACAGTGAGAGTTAATCAGAGCTCCAGTACAACGTTTTCTTAAGTTGAGAGGTGGGAAGGAAATGATGTGGCACTTTCAAAACTGCTGTAAGGCTTGGTTAGTGCTAGATCGCATGCGTAGCCTCAGAAGTTTAAACAGAAGGTTAACAGTCCAGGAGGAGGTTGGTCCTGAAAACTAACACTTGAGTCAGACGTGGTTGAACTGCCTTGCCGGCTCCCACTGCCAGAACGTGCCTCTGAGGAATGACAGCTAGGGGAACAGATTGTTGTCAGGTCCTTAAATGCAGCGTTCCATTATTTTTTATCTTTCACTTCTCTAACTTGGTTTTTAATCTCATAATGCAAATTCAGCGCTTTGCTTCTCTAAAATTGAAAAAGTTTGCCTTGTGTTAGGAGTGATCACGAGGTACAAGGAACAGTTTTTCTTCAAAATCAGTGAATTCAAATAACGTACGGCATCCGAACAGCATTTTGGGTCCTGTGGTCCAGAAGAGGTTTGGATATTTCAAAATGTGCAAAGGTTTTCCCTAGATGGCAAAGGTCATTTTGGCATCGAGTGCCACAATGAAAGGAAGAGCTTTCCCTAGGCAGGACTAGCAGGGCCTTCTTGAGAGGGGTGGGCAGCAGGGACACCATTTACTGTGTCAGGTGGTCAGAAACTGCCTGGGGTCTTTGATAAATCGCTTGTTGCAAAGTGCTGTCAAACCCCTCCCCAACAACAGGTACAGGAAGGATATAGGGCAGGGATATGATGGGGAAAGAGTAGATGAAGATCTACTTAAAAGTAGATTAAGTATCTTCAGGAGGGGCAAATGGATGTATCAAAATATAACAAGGGCTATAAAGAGAAGTCTAAGGTATTGTAATTGCAGACTCCGGGCAGTGATAGGTTCCTGATGGCACCTAAAATGGACCATAATCCTCTGTGTTCTACTTCAGAAACTGCATCTCGCTCTGCTGGGAGATGAAACAGTCATTTGGTCTCTTTAAGAGCTATGTTAAGAGCCAGAAAGAGCAGGAGAAAGTGGCAGCTTGGCTAGTGTGATATACAAGCCTTTTTTTCACAGGGAAAACATACTATTGCCTTCATGCTTTCAAATAATGATCATAGAGAAGAAAAAAATATTGTAAAGTAAGATAAGAGCACTAGAGCTGTTTAGCTTCACTGAAACCAGAATGGAAACGCAGACACTTTTTTTTGTAATTTAGCTGGAAAAAAGGAAAGCCATTACTAGCAAAAATCTGTAGATTCCTTCAGTACAAAAACATACAGCATAAATAGTTTACATTTTCAGTGGGGAGCATCCTTTGGTGCATCAAGCTGTCACGCAGCCTAGCAGCGTGACACATCTTAGTGATTAAATGCTGGCTCCCTGGCAAAACCTAAAAAACAAAAGAAATGAATTTTTCAGTGGATAAACCCACTGTTCTCTTATCTGTACAGTGGCGCTCTCAGCTGAAAAGAGGCAGCAGCAGGATGTTAGAAATTAAAGTGTACCAGCAGGTGATCTGTAGTGTGAGCATACCACCTCACAGGGTGCCTCTATCTGCCTTCAGCCTCACTCATCTGTTTGGGCAAAATACACCATGACTTAAAAATTTCACTTCAGTTGTTGACTATGCAACATGCTGGCCCTTGGAAAGCAACTCTTAGGGAAGTCCGCCCAGCCAGTGGGTCTGGGTCCAGGTCCAGGTTTGGAGGTCAGAGCCTGGCACAGACACAGCTCCAACGTGGCTGCAAAGTAACACAGGGAAAGGAACAGTAAACCCTCAGCTTAAAAGCAGCTCCCAAGGGAAAGGGGGGCCAAGCCCTCACTTCTAGTTTTCTTTGCAGTAGTTCTTGTTAGCGAAGTTGCTGATCTTGAGCTCAGCCCAGTAACCCCTTAATGTAGCCAGCCAAGCTCCGGAAGGGCATACAAGGCCCTGCACAGACTCAGACTGTACGCTGTGACCAGTGCAAAAGCAGCTGCACATACGGCACAGGCCAGTTTCATCACGCAGGGGCCCTGTATGTCCCTCACCAGCCAGTCCGAAGAGCCGAATTAACTTATTTCTTGAGAAGTTCACACTTATGCCTCAGCTCATTCACTATTACCAGTCCCACCAGTATGTTACCATCTGAAAAGTCAGCCTAGGTTTACTTCAAATTATACAAAAAAGTATTATTTTTTGGGGTGACTTCGTAGTGTTTATCCACCTTTGTTTTCTTTGTGCTGTTTGCAGTTCCAAAGGGGTCACATTCATCAGCTGACCATGAAAAATATTCTCCTTAGATCAAAGAAAACTATTGGGAGTTCAGCGCAGGATCTGCAGTCACACGGGGGCCGAGGAAATGCACGCACTGACGCTTTGATAGGGTAGCGATTATCCCGTAGTTTAATAATAACATGTTAATCATCTTAGAGTCATTATTCGCTCCCAGGCACACACTGTGCTCCCATACTGATGTTAAAAAAAACCCAAACCCCACACCAGAGGACATTTCTACAGGGCAAAACACACTTGGAAACAGAAAGGATCCTGTCAGTGAAATGCCCTAGAGCACAAAGCCAAGAGAAGGGTGGTGTACTTTTGTGCTACTTCGTGCTAGTCATCCCAAATGATTTGGGATATAATTGCATAGGCTTTTATTTACTAAATTTAACAACAGTGTGAATGTAAAAACCTAGTCTTGGCATCATATGAACACCCTGTGGTAGCATCAGCAAAACTTCCCCCACACCAGTATCTTACTGGGTTGCAAAGGTTCCTGTGGGAAATCTGTCTCTGATTCATCTTTAGGTGACACACCTAACCGTGACTGCCAACAGAGCTGTCTGTGCCAGCTGCAGCAGTAGCTTTCAGTATTTTTTATCTGGATCATCTGTGATTTGAGGTCACAGCTATGGTCACCTGTGCTACCACCGGTCCAGAGGCTTTTAATTTTGTCCGAACCTGTCCGAACCAGAGGTGGTTCACGAGAACTGTGGGAGGTTGCAATGGATGGGAAGTGTTTGATTTGGGCGTTCTCAGTCTGCGGATATTCCTTAAAAGCACGTCTGAGTTCGATGGACCCGTCAGGCCCATGGGGAGGCTGCTCCTTCCCGTGGAAGCAGCTGAGCCTGTTTGGTGACGACGGTCCCACTGGCACAACATGGCAAAAGGAGAACAAGAAAATCACAGCAAGGAGCTTTGCCTGTATCAAAGCAAAGACAGTGAGACACGTAGTGCTCCCAGGAAGAAGATTCCTAAGGAGCAGAACAGAAAGTCATTGAGTTGTCAAAAAGTAAACCTGGAAGGAAAGACACAATCTGCAAACTGACAAGCAGCACAGACAGACATTATTTTACATTTTGTGTTTGCTTTAGAGTTGGTTGTAGATAAAGAAGTTATTTACTATAGTTTATATTCTAATACAACCTGACTTATGAGTTTCAAAGCCTTTTAGGGGTACTGACTCAGTGTAGATCTACAGACTCCTCTTGGAGGTCGGACGGGTCCCAGGTCCTGTCACGGGTCTGAACTGCATTTGTTGGGAGTTTGCTGTACCGCAGCCAAGCGCTAACAGCCAGCCCAGTCCCTGCTGCCGCTTCGTGAGGCACACGCCAAAGGCATGGAAGTTCATGGGAGTTTGGGAGAAGGTCATGTCCTGATGCTAATGGAAATACATTATTTGCTGAAATATACTTAGTCAAGACTTTGTCCAAGTCTTCAAGAAACGAGGTTTAAAAAGTTCCCTGGGAGAATTTTACACTGCATAGTTCGTTTCTGACTCAGAGTTTTTACCTTAGTAATCAGCCTAAATTTTCATTTCTTCCTTCCTTCTGCCTCAGAACATACTAAATAATTCCTCTTCCTTCTTGCTGCTTACCCCATCTGTAGATTGTTGGCAAGTTCTTTGATTCTCAACCACTTAACCTTCCTTTCACCAGCCTATAAATATTGATCCATTCCAATCTTCCCTCTATTGTCTATTCAAAAATCCCTCAGTAGTTATTTCTGCTGTACGCTGAATGACCTTCAATTTGTTTGTTGTAATGAGCTACCTCGAAATGCATGTATTCTCTGTCAGAGTTGTACGGAGGTGAACAACTACCATCATATTCGTGTTGCACGAGCACAGGCACTCCAACCATTTCCCTGTCCTTCACACTGCTGCTTTCCAGATTTGTCCATCACAATGAGTACGTACAACTTGAATTATTTTTCTTGCGATAGATCAGCTGGCAATTTTGCATGTTGAATCCAATTTTTGTGGCATTCCATCAAGTTTTTAAGACCTCCAAGAAACAGACTGTTTCCCAGTTGCTTTCTATGCTTTTTTAATAACTCATCCAGGGCACATCCAAAGCACAGTCGGGAGGTTTCATCAACATGTGAGTTACTTCTTTGCCTAGGTTATTAGTGACTGTATTTTCCCAGGAGCTACCAGTGGTCTCTACTCTACAATTAGTCACCTTATTCTAACCCAGCATCCGCCCATTTATCAAACTGTCTCTTGATGTTACTCTTGACTCACCACTAGCTTTAGGAAACAAACAACTGTTTGGCTGACATTAAAAGGTATCATATCAATGGCATCATATTCCAGAAATGGAGACAACTGCAATTTTGCTGTATATATGCACAGATATATTTATGAAAATGAGTATGATTCACTGCACAGATTACAATTTTATGTTTAATACTCAAAATTATTTCAATCAGTTTCTAATAATATAGTAGATACGCAGCAACTGCTGCCTGCAGCAATAGCTCTTGCAAGCTTGCAGCCACAGACATTATTATAACGCACTATACAACCATAATATAAACTGTCCTGGATGGTGAACTGAAATCATAAAGAACTTTCTGGAAATTCCTAATAACAAAATTTGTCTCAGTAGTCACAGAATTAATTCTGTTTAAAATCTATGTACGAAAGAAGCTGGAAAGTCTGTTTGAGGGAGTTAATCTTAGATCAGTTGTCTCTTGAGAAGAAATTTTCCTTCTGCGTTCCAGCCAGAGCAAACGAGATGCCGTTGAGCTTGTGGAAGCAGAGCCTGTAGCCACCTGCATCTTTCTGGCCGTAGTCTAAGTCCTTTTTTGGATTTAGACAAGTAAGACATCATGTAGCAAAATCCCACTGTTCAGGCTTACAGCACCTGCTAAAAATATCTGGTTATTGCTATTTAGCTAGAGCTCAGCCTTTTCTTTTGTCTCGTGCGTTTCCTCAAGCTTGTCCTTACAAAAGGTCGCACAATAGAAGAAAGGCCTCATTTTTTGTGACCCTTGTATAATCCTATCGATTCACCCTGTGTTCAACCCAGTTAATTTCAATTTACCCTTTTATGATTTGTTTTCCTCAAAGTTAATAAACCTACGCTAACCATTTTAGTTCCAGCTATTATTTGTCTGTGCCAAACCGCAGGGGAGAAAACTGAATGGTAATCTCCTGTGCTGTGCCCCTGCGAGATGCAGCACCGAAACGCCAGCCCACGGCACGGCCCGCCCGGAGGGCTTACGCAGAGCTGGAGGCAGCTGCAGCGATGCTGGCGGACTGTGCAGCTGCTCCTGGTACCTGACCACACTGTGTGAGACCTGCGGTTGGTTCATGGCACCCAGTCCCCTTGGGAACACCTGCTTTTGTTTGTTTGTGGCTTGGCGAGGGATTAAAGTCAAGTGTGATGAGCTCTCTGGGCTGTGATGTAATTCAGGATCTACACAGCAGTCTGATCTATGATATTTGCTGATGGTCCCAAGCTGGGAGGAGCAGCTGATGCACCAGAGGCTGTGCTGCCATCCAGCAAGTCCTGGACAGGCTGGAGAGCTGGGCCCAGGGGAGCCTCATGGAGTTCAACAAGAGCAAGTGCCAGGCCCTGCCCCTGGGGAGGAACAACCCCCCGCACCAGCACAGGCTGGGGGGGACCTGCTGGAGAGCGGCTCTGCTGAGAGGCCCTGGGGGTGCTGGGGGGCAGCGAGGTGACCCTGAGCCAGCACCGGGCCCTTGGGGCCAAGGGGGCCAGCGGTGCCCTGGGGGGCATGGAAAGGCGTGTGGCCAGCAGGGCGAGGGAGGTTCTCCTCCCCCTCTGCTCTGCCCCAGCGAGGCCACATCTGGGGGGCTGCGTCCAGGTCTGGGCTTCCCAGTTCAATAAGAACCGGGAACTGCTGGAGCAAGCCCAGCGCAGAGCTGCCAAGGTGATCAGGGGCTGGAGCATCTCCCTGGTGAGGAAAGGCTGAGAGAACCCATCACTACTGCTGACCAGCACTAGGACAGACAGACAGTGCACACAGTGCTGTCTTAACAGCAGTGTAGCTGCTTTGGTGTAGTGCCAAATCTGAGATAAGAACACCAGCTTCACAGGCAGACTCATTAGGAACACTGTGTTAAAGAAGTTACACTGCTCTCGGTTTCGTTGTGTGATGTGGATGTGCCCTTCACGATGCCTGAGCACGGGAAGTTCTCTCCTGGTTGGCACCCTTTTCGGTTTCTGCTGTACCTCTTTTGGTCAGAGGGAACAAGAGAACCTACAGACTGTACCACACACGAGCAAAAGGAATCGGGAGAGATCAGGATGTATGACAGTGTAACCTGTAAGCCTCTGGACCAAGCGTATGTTTGAGCAATATGTCGAAGAGGGTTGTACTGTTAAGGAACACCGTCTGCATCCTCTTGTGACCGTCCCCTGAATGTATTTTGCAGTGTTCTGGGACCTCCACAAAACATGCTGAAATCTCCACAAATTCTGAAAGTTACATCACTCTCCGCAAATTTTCTGACAGTATTGATACAGGAAGGTCAGAATTTCATGATAGCAAACACCACTGAAGTCACAGCTTGCCACAATTATATTTTTCAAAACATTTACAGGAAATTGTACCCATGCCTAATGACATATAACTTGGTGTTCCTTTCTGTATAACCTGAACGTTCTCTCTAAAATCCAGTTCCAGTGGATATCTGTATCATCTATAACTTTTTCAGCCAGCAGTTATTTCAGCTCATCTCTGAATCGGAAGCCTGTGGTTTAGAGCACAGGAAACATTTGAGAAAAGATAATCTCAGAAGTATGGTGTTAGATGGCAAAGTAGGGCTGAAATTCATCACACTGTGGCCTCCGTGTAACCCCTGTTTCAGCCAAAGCAAACAGTTTTCCAAGAAAAGCAAATACCTAACTATAGCTCCTGTACCAATATTATTTTAATTAGATTTGTAGCAAAGAGAAAGCACAATATGTAACTGCTGATTGACTCAAAAATAGCTTTAACTACAAGTAATAAGAAACGGGTTAGAGCAGGGCATGGTGCCTGGAGATTTTACCAGGCAGCAGATCAAACAGCTGAACTCCTGACAGACTCTGCAGCTTTCCTTTGCCTGCTGTTTCCTGCAACAGCGAATTCGGGAGCCATTTGAGTCAGTGGCCAGTTCATCCTCACAAACCATTAATGTCACATCTGAGCTTTCAAATGCCACAATGGAAACAGCGACCATTAAAAAAAACAAAAAACAACCAACCAACTCAGAACTTTCCTGTTTCTCGAAGAATAGTTTCATTGTACTTTTTGGAAAGGTTTTTGGAATGCGCGTTGCAGGTGATTGACAGGCCTATGTCTGACCTAAGTTTGGGTGGAAAAAATCTATATAAAAGCTCTTAAAATGTTCTCTTACAGTTATTCTTCCACTGAATAAGTCTTTTTATCATGATCAAGCATCAAATGCGAAGTGCCATTTCCTGAGTGCTTGGTGAGGGCTTTTAAATTTTCCTTTATTGAGAAAATTAGAACAGCAGTTGTAATTTCCCCACAGTTCCCCAGGGAACTAATGCATTTTACTCCAGAGAGAAGCACAAGGACCTCAAGGTCTACAGACATGTATTTTTTAAACAATTTTACTCATTGATTTTGTGCCTTAAGGAGGCCAGAGTTCAGAACAGCCTTTTGTGTTCCACAACAATGAAGATACCAGCCAGTGACATTTATAGATCTACTATTAATTGCACATGCTTCTATGCCTGGGCTCTAATGCATAATGCTTTGAATCACATATCTAACAAGGTCCAAACTAAAACATGCCAAAGAAGATGATGAGAAATCATCATATAGGGATAAAGCGCCAGATGCTCTCCTGGCCGCCGGCTCTCCAAGGCTCTGCTGATTGATCAGCGAAACCGAAGGCTGGGAGGGGTTACCTGCAACACTACTGCTGCTATCTGTGTTCCGTCTCCTGTCACCAGGGCACTAGTTATCTCCAGAACACTCTTGTTAATGCTGGCTCCCCAGCTGTGAAATGCAGGCAAGGATGTGAATGACAAGAGCTCACCTCTGTCTTGCTCATGAGTAAACTCTTAACAGGAACCCAGCTCCTCAGATCTAATTATAGCCAAAAATTCCCTCTGCACTGACTGAAGAGTGATGGAGTAAATCTTACCTGACTCGGAGCTAGAATTCAACTGAGGTTATTGCCTGCTGGAGACACAGAATATCATTTTTCTTTATGTACTTTAATCTTTGGGGTTTGGTTTTTATTTTTGATAGTCTGCATCTTTAAAAATATTAGGAATATTATCAATGTTCTGAAATGATTAAAAACAGGCTTCTAAGAGTATCATTAGATGCTTCTCAGCGCAGCACACAGTCTGACCTGTTGCACAGAGCAATAATTTACAGTTAATGGAGGCGAGAGCTCTGAAATTTTCTGGAATCTTTTTATACAATAAATCCCCAGAGAAATGTATGCATTCATATGGGAAAGAATTATATATTAAAAAAATGAATCTTGTGTATCCACAAACTGCCCTGTTTCATTTAAGCCTCTTCTTATCACTTTGAATTAAAACCAAACTGTTCTGACTGTCAAGATGGAGGCACTACACAAAACAAACTCGTGTAAGAACAGTACTGTTCTCATACAGCACTTGCAGTCAGGAGGTCTCAAAGTAATTACAGAAATATGATTATCCTCAATTTCTAGATGGGGAAATTGAGGTACATAGAGGTGAAGTCACTTGCCTAAAATCCTCCGGTGGGTCAGAAATCTCAGTGAAAAGAGCAGATTTCAAAGCCTTTGCAACAGCTTGATGTGTCAAGGAATTCCAAAGACAAATTACTGACATTCAGGCCCATTCATAACCTGAAAATCAAATTCAGGTTCTTGAAGTACCCAAATACTCAAAACGAGCATCTGCATTGCCACTGAAAGTTATCCTCCTTAACTAGGGAGAGGAACCTAATGTGCTAAGTATACAAACCTAATGTGCTAAGTTATACAAAATTAGTAAATATTAGTGTTTGCCTCGAAGGGATAAAATGATAGTAATTTTGTGATTAAAAAAAATCTTTCTTACACCTTAAGAGTTTCAGAATTTTGGATCCCTTGCTATTAATTACATATTTATTTCTTACAATTTTCAAGTAACAGCTGCCTCAGCGATCAAAGCCAATCAGAATAACCGGGTGCAAGGAAGGGCTTGTATTCTCTTTAGAACATTCCTGCGGTTTTGATCAAAGTATGCAGAGAACCACATCAAGCAGAGACTGAATTTCATGGGAGGCAGCTATTTTCAGCTGACATAGAAAAGTTTACTTTATTGGATAAAGAGGTCTGTGTTTATCCTATTTTTGTCTCTCATCTCAATTTTTTCCTACACTGTGTTCATTATATATGTGCGGACTGAATGGGTTCGGGGGTGTTCAAGACTAGAACCTAGCCCCTAAACCGATGAGGGTCACAACTGCTTTCACTTTACCTTCTGCATTGTGTCCTCCGCTGCCTAACTCTGTGCCCACCAAAGCACGGCTGTAACAGCACAATGATGAGCGGAATCTGAGGCCCTTGGCAAATCTTGGAGAGTAATTGTTAACGTAGGTGGCCCCAGGCTTTGCTTTTGTGAACAGTATTACCTCTGTGCATAAAGCCACACTTTGAGGGCAGAATATAATGCTTAGAGACATCCCCTGTTGCTTAGGAAAGGGTCCAGAAGGCTGTTGTCGTATATGTTTGAAATGGAAAAAACCAGCCTTCATAAGACTACTCAGATTCACCTAAACAGAAGACTAACTGCCAAGCAGATAACATAGCCTTGTCAGGGCTGTATTGTTTTCCAGAGCCAAATGTTCCCAAACAGATCCTTCAACAGAAGCAAGGAAATCTATAGGTATCTTTAAATCGTAAGGTGCAAATAGGATGAATATGTGAGAAAGTAGCATTCACGTAAGATAAAACAGATTCCCTACAAGTGTAATTACATCAATGCAAAAGATTTTGCATATCCTATTATTTTAGTCAGAAGAGTAGCTTGTTGCCAACTAGATTAGTGTTTCTAACAATTTCACGTAAAATTAAAAAATAAACCACTCAAATAGAACTAAAAGAAACCTGAGTTTTTCTGCACTAGCTTAACCATATTAGATTAAATTCATATTTTAAAGTATACCAGTGCACTTCTGTGGTAAAAATTAGTCTGTAAATAAGTGTGTTCATTAAAACCATGGAAAAAGGAATGGAATACCAATGAAATGAAACACGTGGTCAAGGGCAAAGTATATGCATCTATCAGGCTTCATAAAAACTGTAATCTATTCCAAAGTTAAATAGAACAGACTCATGGTCAAGGTCCCAGACATTTTTGTAGACTAAAAGTCTGAAAACTTCATTGTTAGAAAAACAAAGAGCTCGGTTTTGTGGTATTAGATGAAAGCAATAATTCCTGCAGAAAATATTTTTTTCTTTTGAAAAAAAATATTCTAGTTTCATAATGAAAATAGAAATGTCAACATTTCCTGTGAAGACTAAATGATTTTTAAAAAATTATTATTATTTTAGAAAAATGGGGGGAAATTCCTTTCAACTTTTTATTAACTGAGAAGCAGCTGCCTGGCCCATCTCTAGGAGACTCTCCAGGCCAGCAGTTAGAATCACAGAACTGTTTAGTTTGGAAAAGACCTTTAAGATCATCAAGTCCAACCGTTAACCCAGCACTGCCAAGGCCACCACTGACCCATGTCCCTAAGCACACATCTGCACCTCTTTTAAATACCCCCAGGGACGGTGACTCCCCCACCTCCCTGGGCAGCCTGTGCCAGGGCCTGACCGCTCTGGCAGGGAAGGCATTTCCCCTCATCTCCAACCTAAACCCCCCCTGACGCAGCCTGAGGCCGTTCCCTCTCGCCCCGTCACTGGTGACTTGGGAGCAGAGACCAGCCCCCCCCTCACTCCAGCCCCTCTCAGGCAGCTGCAGAGAGCGAGAAGGGCTCCCCTCAGCCCCCCCTTCTCCAGGCTAAAACCCCCCAGCCCCCTCAGCCGCCCCCCAGCACACTTGTGCTCCAGACCCTGCCCCAGCCCCGCTGCCCGTCTCTGGACACGCTCCAGCACCCCAATGTATTTCTTCAGTGTCAGGCCAACCCAGTTTGTTCCCAAGAGCACAGAAGTCCTTTGAGTACATGGGACGAGGAGGGGAGTCATGTGGGATGTGCCCGGCACCACGTAGGGCTACGTGAGAGAGGCACGCTCAATGCACTGGGATGTGGAGATGACGTGGAGGTGGTGGGTAGAGTCCTGCCACGGTGCTGCAAATACCTAAATTGGCTTTTCAGCAGTGGCTTACAAAGGGAAGGTGTGGATGATTCTGTATGCTGGCACGCAGAATGGTTATTTGTTCTGGGCCTAAAATTCAGGGGAAAAACCAGCTGGGCAAAGGGTAAGCTCCGGCCTGGGCAGTGCAGGACGTGGGATCCAAGAGCTGCGCTTGGGCAGGGCGCCCACTGCCACGCAGGTTTCCCTCCCTTGCCTGATTACAGGGTGCTGCCTCAGTACACAGCCCAGCCAAACACTTACATTTTGACGTTATCAGCATTTTCCAAAGGAAACATTCCTCCAGAAAATTGCCAATGAGCTCTTATGTGCCCATATTGAAATGCCAGCACAGCCAAACTGCGTTTGTCTCATTTCATTTTATCTATGCACCTGAATTCTTTCCCATTTGGGATCTCCTCCTCTTCCTCTCCTGAGCTCGGCTGTGTCAGTCGTTATACAACACTGCAGCACTCTTTTGCCCTCTCAAAGGCTTTTGTTAAGTGGTAGATTATTACTTATTTATAGTTAGATAGCTGCTCACTTAAAAAGGGCCTAATTCTGCTCTTAGAGTCCCTTAATTGGCAGACACTGCATAGAAAATACGTAAGTGGTGAACAAATGGGGAGAAAGATAAGGTCGAGCCCGAACTGATGAGGTTCTTTAGAATAAAAAGGGTGTTATATAAATAGATCATATTTTCTCATTAACAAGAAAGTTTTTCCACTTTCTTTCTGAGGCCTTGAATCTGCTACTGAAGTCACCATGAACTTTTGCTTTCAGGGCCTGACTTTGGGGTTTCTCAAGAACTTTTAATAAACAGTTTAGCTTGCAACTTGCTGGCAGATGGAGAGCGCTGGGATTAATGTTAGTAGGCAAGGGGTGAAGACATTTCTCAGGCTGAAGAGCTCTATAAAGATGAGCACTTCTCTCTTAATGCCTAGTGGCCAAATTCTGCATGCAGATTCCTCAGCATAAATCAAAAGGAGCATTATCACAATCAGGGGTATTAGAAAGGTAAAATCCTAATAAATGAGAGGAAAACAAAGCCTCAGGGGGTTTTAAGAAAGTGGATTAGTTTAGGTAATTTTGAGCAACTATTCTCAAGAAAGCACTTGGGGACAGTTAAGTTTAATTAGGCTACAGCTCGTCCTAGCTGCGGGTGGGTTTGTTTCTGCCACAAACCTCTTTTCTTCTCCTCTCCCATGTACCAGTGAGTAGCACTGATAAACCGCTGAAACTGCTCCTGCTTGACAGCGGAGGGAGGGAGAGGTGACTGGGCCTCTCTCCGGAAGGGGTGCAAGCGGAATCACTCTTGTCACTTTTGAATTAACCACAGCTAAATAAATCTCGCTGCAAGAGGTGGGGTTGGGTGGGAAAAGGCGCTTGTATATATGAGCTGATCTGACGAATACACTTGGTCTGCCTTAAGTAGCATTGGCAGCATGAGAAGAGCTGGGATCGTGACTGCTCCTTTCATCCGACCGTGATTTTGGATAAGGCTGGTTTCACCACATTTCCCTTCTGGGACCTTGATGAAAATGCCATATTTACCTGCTGGAACCTTCACAGCTGTTATCTGCTTGAGTCAACACAACTACAGGGAGAAAACTGCAGCAAGCGTACAAAGCTTAGGAAGAGGTTTCAGGTCGCTGGGAGATTTTAAAAATTATTTTTAATTTATTTGGGTTAAATTTTAATCATGCAGAGAAATGTGACTCTAACAGCAGAGTTAATTATATTTTGTGTTTTCTGCATTCACCCACAATTTTTTTTAATGTGGTGTCCCTGACACTGCACTTGTGACAAAAACATGGTGGAATGACTCAGTTTCATACAAAATTTATTGAAATTTTTGTAACTGTACATTCCTTCAGTCATTTTCATGTATAATTGAGCTTAACTTGCATTTGCCTTAATCTGAATTAGGAAATCTTGTATTGGGATCAGGTCAGATTTGTACATGCTTGGTATCTCAATAAGAAGCCAATTCTAGATCCTCACTAGTTTTAAAAACATCCTTACATCTTAATAAAATGAAATTGAATTGATGTGATTTTAAAATCTGAACTTGGGGTTTGAATATATAAAGACAGGGATTTTTGTACTTTCTGAGTATTTTCTTACTTTCTCTTGAATTAGGAAGTTCTCCCGAAAATCTTTCTGATTATATTGTCTGGTTTTAAGTATTTATGCTAATTTTACAGAAACATCAGGAGACCGGCAATCTTCTAGTAAACCAAACAAAATAAATTCCAGGCCTAACTGTAACCCCAATACTATCAGGCACTCCGAAGCACTTGCTGGGGAAATCCATGTAGACGCTTAGCGATTCTACAATACCCAACGCTGCATACATACGGGTAGTACCTTCTTTTATACGCTTGCAAGGGCAGCTGGTCTTGAACAAAATGGGACAAAGAGCAGAAAAATGGGTGCATAGAGGGTGCTAATTTGGGAAGATGTGAATTTGCCTTCCCAGGCTTATCACACAAACTCTCACAGTAGTCACTGAAGTATCCAAAAATAGGAGTCTGCAGCCCTAACTATAGCCTTGCAAAACAACCAGGAACTCATAGCATCTCTCCTATTAGAAGGACTTGCCGTTTAGAAAGCAGATCATTTGGCACAGCGCATTTCATCCGCTTTCAGTAAGTCGGCAGAATGTTTCAAAGCACAGCAGAGCTCAGCAATACAGTTCTATCACTTTAATTATAACTCATCTCAGGTTTTATCACCTCAAATCCTTTGGCCTAATTTTGATTCATATTGACATGCAAACAGGAAGCAGGGACGATGGGGAAAGAGAAGGAAGGAGAGAAGGAACTCTACAAGATGTTAATATTCTTGTCAGCGAACAATTCCAAAAGTCATGCTAGTACGTGTGTGACCTTGTCCCACCAAAGTGCAAATACAAGGGAAAATAAGACCATTAATATCAAAGGCAGCACTTGGGAATGTCACCATGTTTATATAGTGTTGGCATTTCTGTGGGACATCAGTTGCTTTCTTTTTTTCATTATAATTGGATCTTAAACATTTCCTCAGTTCTGCAACTTGGAATTTCAGTGCCAGCCCAGCAGAAACTTCCCTTGGAAAAATATCTGGAAAGTCAAATCTGTTCTGAGTATTAAATGAAGCACAGTTATTTGAACCCTTTAAAGCAGTCTTGTTCTGGCAAGCAATCACAGCACCTTGTTCAACAAGGCTGCTCTCCACTATGGCTGATCACTTAAAGGCTAAAAGTAAACTTTGCTGTCCCACACCTCCTGGAACTGATGCATCTGAGAGGATGGAAAATTGATTCTATTACTACTTGGTACAACAGCAGAATTACTACATTTTCATTACCTCCCTTTGTAGGCTCTCCCTGAAGGCACTGGGGTTGCAAAGGTCTAGAAGTCTGAAGAGTCTGGCCTTTGAAAACTTTGTTCTTGGCAATAACATATGAAAACATATTTTTTTTTCCTGACTTGTCACTTCATAAAACATACTTTAAAATGTAAAGTGAGCGAATTTGATACAGAAATCAGTAAGACTAAGCAAAAAAGCACCAACAATATCTATTTAGAGCAGAATTGTACTTCAAAGGTTTTTTGTTCTGCATCACTGTAACTGTAAAAAACCATTTAACTGTAAATATTAGTGTTAAAATGTTTATAGTCTGGGACTGCAGATATCTGCAATATGGCTCAATTTTTTTCAGACTAGAAGTTCAAAATTCCTGAAAAAGTATCCATTAAATAATGATAGTGAATTTGCAGAATTTGCAAGAGTTCAGGATGCTGAGAAAAAAAGCATTTTTGAAACCTGGCCGTTGATGTCCCATGAGAACTGAGATTTTGAAAATGGGCCCTGAATTTTTTGTTTCAGCTTTACAAAGCATTTATGATGTGCCTAAAGATGAAGAGACACGGCTAGGGACATTTATAGAAGCACCTGAACACTGGTTGTTAGTGAAAATTAAGCGTATAAGCCACTCAGATGCTTCTGTAAATCACACTAGATGTCCAGCTGCATATTTAAAAATAGAAAACATTTGTAAATCAATTCCTTTGAAGCTACAACCTCTCATAAACCATATCGGCTCTCTGGCATATCCAGGGATGGATTGCTCTCAGCCTGGATCCTTATCTTAAAGATGTCCATTACCTGTGTGATGGACCAACGTAACACAGATGGACAAATTACAACTGAAGCATCTGTGGTGATGTCAATGATTACTAAATTTCTATACCTTTTTGATTGATTTCCCCACACAGGACAAATTATATGTTGTTTACTGTCACGTTCTGGAAAACATATGAAAATGTGTTTCTCCTGAGGGATAGTACATGAGCTACAATAACCTTTCATATGTCACTGAAATATGGTGAGGTATTTTGAGATGTTGTCTCCACTGAGGTTTTATATTCACATAAAGTCAGGCAAAAATGACAGTGATTTGCGATTAATTTCCCCAAAATATAGAAAGGACTTTTTTCTGTTTCACTTTCAGCTTACTCGTGTTGTCTAATATAGACTTGGGAGGAATATACAGGGAGATGGCACATGTTTTGCTTGGAACAGATGCAAACTTGGATCTAAAATGAGAGGTGTGTTTTGTAAGTTGTTACTGATGACATATGGGCATGACAAATTCAGGACAGATTGTCATTTAACACCACCAAGAACCTTACCCTTCAAATGAGGCTGGATATGACCCCAGCTGATTACATCACTGCCTGCAGTCGTGTCTTTGTGTCCGGGAGGGATTGTTTCAACTCCCTTGGCATTGTGACAAATTCACCAGATCACACGTGTCATTTAAAAGAATGACTTTGGTGACCTCTCTGCTCTGCAAGTGCCCTTGCCCTTGTGATGCTATGTATTTCTTTATGCTCAGTTGTATCTACATGTGTACAGCCTGCGCACAGAGACAGTGACGAGGAAGAGGAGAGCGCAAGATCCTCAGTCCTCTGTGATACCAGGCTTACACAAGTAATTCTAGCATGGAACACCCTGATGTGGCATCTGATTCCCCAGCATTTCATTTCCAGTTTTATGTGGAATAAAGCAAGTGAGAGCCGCTCTGCCGTAACACTGCCAAACAATGAAAGGAAACCTCACGCAGGTGACGTTATGATCATTCTTACGGGCAGCTTCGAAATGCTGATTAGAAGAAAGGTATTAGGCTTTAGCTGCAAATCTGAAACTTTTTGCTTGATAGAGAGTTGCCTATAGGTACCTATGGATTAATGACGGGAAAGATGGCTGGCTTTCCATGTAGCTGCTTTCTGGCTTGTCATCAGCTCCTTATTGCCTTACCAGCCTAAGGAAATTTCCAGAGAGGACTGTGCTGGTCTTTACTCCAGAGTGACATGAGGAAGAACTACCAAAATAAAGGGGGGCAAAAAGAGATCAGTAATAAGTCACTCACAAATCTGCTCCTCAAACAAAGAAGCTTGGAGAGAGATGAGCAAGGAGTTGTGCGAGTTGTCCAGCTACCAGAGGAGGAGACAGAGCAGCCACCTGAGTGCCTGAGCGTGCAACTGCGCGTTTTGCTTGCACCTGAGACTTCTAAGTGATGTTCTCAATTTCTGTATTAAGTCAAAGACTGCAGCCAAAGGTAAAAACCCAAAGCCTCCAGGGAAGAGAAACAAATCGCTTTGACTTCTCAAGAAAATCAATATTAGATGGTCCACTGATTAAAGTGTGGAAACCCATGGATCAGTTCCAGATTCTGTGTGAAGAGATCCCTTAGTAGATCTTCATTATATAGGGCTTAGAAACACTTCAAGCAGGAGACAAAGTTAAGCTGGACAACTCTGAAAGTAGCTTGTCTTTTGGCTTAGAAACCAAAATGTATTTTAGTGTAATTTAAAACAGTCTGCTAAACCTGTGAACTCTGCCAGCAAAACCACCGCTCTGCCTACACAATCTCCTACCTGGGGAAATAACGGGCAAAAGAAAAAACCTCAAAAGTCAAAAGGTTCCCTTTCCCAATGAAAGGTTACAAGGCACTTGGGTACTAGGTGATGGGAGAATTTACATAAAACGAGATGCAAGATGACCATCTTCAATTACATTCCAACTTACAAAGCTGGATCCTAGAAGACCACTCTGTGGCCTTATGAAATAATGTGAAATTAGAAGCAGATTCACAGGTGAGTTACAGGAATATGAACTTTAAGGAGACAGAAGACACTGTATTGGTTTAACTACGCTTAGACAGTAAAAGGGCATTCTCCTCTGGTTCCAGCTGTGCCAGTGTAATATGCTGCCACCCTCAATCTAATCCTCACTGAAATCATCATATTTCCTGTGGTAGGAATTATGCTGCCTCAGATCTGCTGCGGCTCCGGCTGCTCATGTGACTTTTCCTTAACCTCCATCAGTCTAAATGAGGCACACTAGTTGAAATGGTTCAAAAGTATATTTTTTTCACTAACCCATCAAATTTGGAATGAAATGGGTTAGGGAGCACATGCACAAGCAGTCCTGCTGGCAGGTTGGAGGGGCTGTTACCCTCAGCACAGGAAGGGTAAGTAGGTGCTGGGGGCTGTTGAACTTCCGACAGCTAGACAGAACTGTTTGCGAAGTGAACCTCGCACTTCACCCTTCTCCAGTTACCTCTTGGCTCTTTTGTCTTTCAGTTTCATTGAAATCTTAATGCTCTGGGCAGTCAGGGAATTAAGCCTAATGGTGGAGAAACAAAACCAGAAAAAAAAGGACTATAATAAAATCTTGCTTTGCCCAGTCCTACGCTCAAGGATTGCGGCTGCTCAAGAACTTCTCAAATCTTTAAAGAGACAGTAAAATCTGTATCATCCTCATGGCACATGGTTTCATAATTAAACACTTATTAAAACCTAAAAGCACACATGTACACTCTCAAAGTCAAAAAGCATACAGAGATCCATGCCACACTCCATTTACACAAAAGCCTGGTTAAAAAAGGAGCAAGTCACCATCTGCTGAACCATCTGCTTCATCCAAGTCCTGTTCTTCATTTATGGTCACTGGGAGCTTCCACAGGAAAAAATGTTCAGCATCATCAGAATCCCCAAATAAATATTTAATACCTTCTAATACCAACCTCAGCTCCCTCACAATAGTGGTTTCAGGACAGAATTTTGGCTCGGGACACAGATTTGATTTAGCTGGCTATATACTCGAAGACTGAGGATGTGTGTTTAAACAGCACGTCAAGTGCTAGGGAGTAGATCTGAGGGGTTCTGCTAGTTCTGCTTTACTGCTTGCCATGGGACGAGTAGCCCACAGCCTTGGCAGAGAGCCGTCATGTGAAAAGACTGTCTTGTTTGAGCCTGTGTTGTATTGTGGCCATTTGCAAAAACAGTGAGTTTTGCCTGTTGATCCTGGTGCGCTTTTGGTTTGAAAAGGAAAAGTGAGGCTTACAAGCCATAGATTTCTTTCCATATAACCTGGCAACTACATCATTTTTTGCTACATAATACCTATTTTAATCTAAGCCTACCTTAATGTTTAGCCTACTAAAGTATTTGGGCCCTCAGAAAGAGACTGTTTTCCTGCTCTTCTCCTAAAACAAGCCTTCTGTGGAAAAACTGTCTCTCTGAATGTGACATGAGCTCAGAAGGGTAGAAGTTTCCTTCGACAGTTAAATATTCCTTCAGCGGTTCATTCCTGTCTGTGTCTTAGAAGCCTGCCCAGGTGGGCAGAAAACCAGGCTTTATACCTGCCTGCACTGAGCGCACCTGCGCACCAGGAGATAGCGGGCGGTATGCCTGTGTTACTGTGCAAAGGGCAGAAGATGGAACTATTCCAGTACCTTTGTCCGTAAACAGTTTGGTAAACATTTAATCCAAAGCAGGCCTGTCTGCTGCTGACCAAAATGGTGCATTCCCTAATTCCGAGATGCCGGTGGTCAGAATTTAGTGGAGATGGGAACAGGCATTATAAAGGGCAGGTGACTGGTGGCAAAGAGATGTATTTTTGTTAGTGTCTGAAGCAGCCACCGCTCTGAGCTCTGTGCTTCACCTTCTGTTGGACTTTAGGACAGCAAAGGAGCAAAATGGATCAAGCGAGCATTGCTTATCCGCTCCAATGCAAAGCAGATGAGTTGGTTTAAATAATCCCAGTCCAAACCTCTCTGCTGTCACGGGCACCTAGGGACAGCAAAGCGGCTTCCCCCTTCTCATAGTTAGGATGTTCTGTACAGCCGTTCTTTTCCTGCCCAAATCGTGTTTTCTTCACTTTACAATTTTTCCATTTAGTTTAACTAAACTTATCTTGCCTTCAAACACGGAAGAAGGAAAATATATATTTAAAAACCTAAATAAGAAAATGTACCCTTCCCCCTCAAACTCTTATGCTTCCTTTTGACCCTTTCTTTTCTGAATCATTTCAGTGGATTCTCCCAACGGGGAGTAACTGCAACAGCCCAGCAGCCCAGCTACCATTTTCCCATGTAAATTAGTGTATTTATTATGGGGCTGAAAATGACATTTGAACAAAAGGGAACCTTGGGTGCTTTCTCCAGGTTCCTATAGCAACTCTGTGCTCCAAACTGCACACAAGCAGGTATAGCTTGGGGTAAAGTGGCCGTAAATCCACTGGAGGTTGGCCTGGTTTCATGGCCCAGAGCCATCTAATAGAGGTTGCTCTGGTACATCATGGGCTGGCACAGCCCCAAAGGGCTATTCTTGCAGAAAAGGATATGCTGTGGCTGACAGGCATTTCCCTGACTGTGTTTCAAGGACAGGAGCTAGAAGGTGGCCAATAATGTGCTGCCGCTTTGTCACTCTTCCACCTCAAATGCCCACTTAATAAGAAGAAATTCCCAGACACATCGGTACTTTGGTAAGTTTAGTCTCTAGAATAGCAGAATAGAGCTAGAAGCCTTTTACAGTCACAGGTCAAAAATGATAGTACAATGTGTAAAGCATGTACGCTCATGCTAATAATCTATTCTTCAGTACAAAAGGAAATAATTCGCATAACTGTGTTAGCCGCTGCTTATATAAATGTTGCACAAATTTATCATAAACCCCCAGTCTTGAGGAATGATGAACCATGATAGCAGTTATCGCTGAGCAGTTCTCAAGGTACCTATTTACTAGAAAGACAATCAAGACCTAAAACGAGCAAAATGTTGTATTTAGAGGGGGAACCCAGAGCAGGGTGCTCATTAAAACAGGAAGGGTGAATGCTGATTGCAGCTAATAGCCAAAGCAGGCTCACTTTCCACAGCAAAATGATTTAGTGCTTCCATTAGAATTTCCCCAAAGCTTGAAAGCAAGACTGAGAAAGCTGGCATGGGGCTGCGTACCAGTGTAGGAAAAATACAGCTCTGCTTTGAACGCTGGGACCTGCAGAGGTAATGGTAGGCGGATAATGGACAAGATTAGCACAAAAACTCACTGCTCCACTGATACAGTTCTGAGCCATGGTTTATTCCTCTCTTGAAGGAGAGCGAAGGCACCCAGGACAATATACCTGGGCTGGAGAAGGCATGTCCAAAAAGAGATTGTAGGGCTTACTCTGACTGTCCTTTCTTAAGGGTGAAATTCTGCAGCAGCAAAAATGTGGTGACTTAGCGTTCACTCCTGTAGTGACTGCTGCATTTGGGATCCTTCTGTGCTGAAACATGAACTTGACTGGAAATGGGATATTTACTTTTCCATCCCAAAACAATATTCATATATTTTTTGTGTCACAGTGCATAGGCTTGCATGATTTAGCACCATTTTAGTGAAAAAGAGGCAGGACTCTATCATAAAGAGGAATATTCAGGCCATAAAAATGGACCATACTCTTCTCTGGCTCTTTAAATCCCCGACAGAGAAAGCAAACATGATCCATATATCCTGGTCATTTGATAACTGTCTCTCTCAGCCTTGACTCCTTCTGAAAGCATATTGCACTGCCCAGCTGAGAGGGCTGCACATATCCTGGTTTCTGTACTTCATTTATATGGAGGATAAGGATAATAAGGATATTTGGACTCAGTTTAGGGGAGCAACTCTTCTGAAAGCTATGCATTTGGCCACATTTTCAGAAGAGCATCACTCTGCATAGCTCTGTTTTATCCTCCCTTGTGCATATTTCCAAAGACTTGGTAATATGCAGCCCCTGGGTGACTAGCCTTTTCACACGTTCACCATTGCTTGCTTGATAATATTATGACTTGATTATGGCTTGAGCATATTCAAATGCTACCAAAATAAATTAATGCCATTCTACTCTAAAATTAGATATTTAAGAACGTGAACTTTGCACATCAAAGATTTGTTACTGCCAGTTTTCCAGATTACAGCTCGTTTCTGCTAGTCACAAACCCAGAGTTTTACTGAAGAGTCACAGCTGAAGGACGGGGAGCTGACTGCTGCTCCAATTTTTGCTTTTCTACCAGATTTGCTTCCTGAGTTTGAAGCATTTGTTTGGCATTGGCAATAAAGAAGTCCCAAAGGTATGAGAAGTGGGGCTGCCTGGCCTGTAGCATTGCCATTACCTACAATAATGATGAAGAAATCTGAGTCAGGTTCGCTGGCAACACCTAAACACTGCAGTGTAGCTACATTTGGCTGGGGTGAAGGGAAGAAAAAACACATTAAGATGAAGTTCAAATTGTATTCCTTCTGCAAAGTAAGAGGAGATTAAACCTGTATTTCTAAAGCTTCATCACGTCGTTAGGAATGTAATAAATTTCTTGTCTTTTAACCAGTCCCATTTCAGAGCCAGTTTCTCCATGAGGAGCCTTAAGTTTGAAAAACAAGGTCCCTTGTGAACATTAAAATAAACATTTAACAAAGTCATTAGGGAATATTTTCTGCTTCCTTTTCACGCTTACTCAACTGCTACGTTCGTGAATTTTTGAAAATTCTGGTTGTAAAGATCGTAAGTCTTGGTGGAATTAAAGGCTAAAGAACTTTATAGTGTGCAGCACTCCATCATAAATCATGCCAGGCTACGTGGCCAACCTCATATTCCATCAACAGCAAAAGTGGTATTGCTTCCTATATGATGCAACTAACAAAATTCAAAATCCTCTGCCACCAATCCTGCAAATTTGTCATCATTTGAACCAGGAAGATCCTTATGTAAAAGGCCTGTTTGTTTTACTTTTCAAATATGACTAGCAGAGGGCTTGAACTGGATGACTCAGTAAGTTCTTACTGTCTCTAACTGCTGTGGTTCTGTTTAGCAACTGCCTTACAACAGGAGTATAAATGCAGTCTGTAGAAAGATTTCAAACTCGCAGTGGAAAAGAGAGTAAACCCATCATTTTTAAAATTTGAAAATTAAAATTTCTTGGGTTGATTTTGCCAGATTTTCTCAAGAACTGAATAAGGAATGGGTTTTCGTTTCCGTGCCCTTTATGGAAAACACGCGAATAGCCCTGACACCTGTCTTCTGCACTGAAAAATCAGGGTCAGCTCAGCATTAGAGGTAGAGATGATAAAAAATGTTTTAATAATTTTTTTTTGAAAAATACCTGTTTATCAAAACAGAGATCATATCAGTAGAGACCTGCTGGAAGCTGCTGGGCTTCTCAAAGTTTTTTCTGGATTGTTTCTTGCAAAGCCCCGGCTTCCCAGATGGCGCTGGTGTGAAGGCTGTGATTCCAGGCTACCTTTGCATTATAGATAACCTGGGGACTAGGCACATTTCAGTGGTTCTCTGGAGTCCCTTGGTTCTGGAGTCCTAATTCAGAAGGTTAGGCTTGGTGGTGCTGCCATTGTGAGATTTCCAGTTTCCATCGGAATCCGCCCATTTCCAGGGCGACAGCTGCTCATTAGAGACTTCTGCCGAATGCAGCTGCACAGGCCCGGAGCTCAGGCAGGATCCACAGACACTGCTGAAATAAGTGACTGCAGTTACTTCACTTATCAGTGAAACACAGAGCTGCGGGTGAGGTGATCTAGCAGCGCACAACACGACATAGCAGGTAAAGGAACAGTTGATCCAGCTGAAACTGCCAAAAGAATTTATAAACCAATCTTATTGCACAAGGGATCGGCTTTGTCTGTCCTTGAAAGAATTTTTGGGGATCCTTATTGACTGTAAAATAAACTGTAGGCAAACTAACCTTACTAAGTATCAGAATCCTATACCTGTATCCTTACAGAAGGTTTCTTGGTGTCTTTGCTGACGATGAGCTGCCCAGGTCTAGTCTGAGAAAGAAAAATCTTTCCTGCACTGACTCAGAATGTATCTTTGTTAGTTAATGCCAAAGCTGCAGTTGACTATGGTCCCAGAATTACTGGTCTGTAAAAGCTGTGATGTAGTTAGGATTTGAGCCTTTTTGCCTCCTGCTGTCTTGGCTTTTTCACATTTCCATCAACTTTATGACAGCGGTGCTTAAAGAAAACCTTGCAGAGGCCACTGAGGAAATATTTCAGTCGTGTCAAACGTCATGGTTGTAACACACTCAAACTCTGTCCGTACCATTGATTACACAATTGCTACCAAGAGCTGAATGTTATGGATATGAAGCTTGTAAGTCTCAGTGCAGGCTCTTTTAAAACTTAAGTTTTCTTGGAGGTCTCAATCCAAATACTAGCCATGCATGCCACTCTCAATTTGAGAAGGCTCAGAGATTTCACAAATGAAAGTGGCATGATTCAGACTACTTTTTTTAAACCTTCCTGCACATTGACATTACAGTAAATGCCAAGTGTCAGAGGAACTGCCTTTCTGAATGCTGACTTATTGCTACTGCTATCTGTCACTATTGCTGAACTACACCAGTGCCTAGATCCCAACTTTAGATCTGGGTTTCAGAGTGCAAAGTAAGCCAGAAAGCCAGTGGGAAAGCCATTACCCTGAGAAACAGTTTAAATAGCCAAAACCAAAGAGGGAATAAAAATGAAATAGAGATACCTAGAAATTTGGAGCAACTTGCCCAGGACTATAAAGCAAGGGTTGCGAAGCAGGAAATAGAGCCAATACTTCTGAGCAGCTACATTATGCTTCAGTAATAAATTTATCACTTTCTTATTATGATATGACTGATATTCCCTCTTTAACAGACACCCAATAGGGACGCTTTAATAGTGGCTCCCAATACAGTCAAGGAGTATTTCATAATACCTGTCTATAACTGGCAAAAGTTTTTTAACATCCGAAGTATTAAAGAAGCTAATCATTAACAGAGAAGTTATATTTATAAGAGGTAAAACAGAAAGAAAAGGCACAAATCTATTTTGCAGAGTTAGAGTATATTACAAAGACCATATATGAACTACCCACACAGAAAAATAATAAATCACACAGCATCTGCCTTCAACACCTGCATGCTGCTGAACTGCAGTGATGGAAATGGTCTATCACTTCTGTCTTTCGCTTCTAGTGATGCTAATCTCCTCTATTCCTTCCTCCCTGGTGATTCTTTCAATTAATAGCTTTTAAATGTTCCTTTCCTGCAGGGACTTCATCTTTCCATGAATTTTCCTGTAGTATTTACATCATATGTGATACAAGCAGAGATTACAAGCAAAGCCTGCAATTTAAAGTACTGAACTCCTTACGCTAATGTCTCTTAATAGTACTCTGGCACCAAAAGGGCCATAAAGAAGGGGAGATTAATTTGCTGAAGTGTCAGCACAGGGACTCCTCTCTTGCATGCAGAGAACTGTGCGCAGTGACATGGGCTGTGGCCAAACTCCACTGTACTGCACGTTTCCTCCATCTCCTGAGACTCAAAAGGATCATGGGGTAAAGAACTAAATTGCTGCACCTCCAAACCAGATCAATACACGCAGAGACCAAGCAGATTCCCCATTCTTTTCAGAGCAAGAGCATATAAAGGATGCCTGAGGTCCAGGCTTTCCTTCTGCCCTTCGCTTGCATGAGATCTCAGGGGGTGAGATCAATTTCATAACTGTAATTCCACTGACTTGTATGGACTCATTTCTGCTTTCAAATGAAAATTGGGTCTAAGAACTCAGATTTGATAGAAAAGTGTCCTAAAATATTCTGGTAGGCCAACCCTGCAGTCCCTGGCACTGCTTTTGATGGAAATTTGCATGTGCATGCGAAAGCGGATTTAGAAGTTATTAGTTAGATTTGAGCCTAAATGTAAAACATCTGATTTAACATTACACGTTCCCATGAGTTTTGCTTGTTTGTTTTTATATGCATAAGCAAAATTCAATGATTGCCTGTTAACATATTATTCAAAACATAAAAATCAATTAAAATAATTTCCTACAATTCACTCATAGCCAAATGCTGACACAGTTTAAACTGGCTCGCTACCTCCGTCAAAAGCAACGGGAACACCAAGCTGAAGATGAATATGGATTTAGCCACTTTAAGAAAAAACTTCAAGTGTTTTTCCTCCCACATTACGAAGCAACTGAAGAACAATGAATAATTAAAAAGATTGGTCAGCTTTTAAATAAGCTTTGCTCATACTTGCTCTAGATTAAATAAAGCTATTGTAACAATTTAAATAAAATAATTTCTATTTTTAGAGGATTTAGTCTGACAATGTAGCTGGTAATTAAGGAAATAACCGTTCTAGCACTTGCTTTTTCTTGTATTTTCTGCAGGCAAAGGATACACGCTTTCTTGCAGCCCAGGCCCTGCAGACCTTCCTGGTATGAACAACATATTTGTGGCTTGCACAAACCTGTCACTACAGCTACAAAGGAACCTGCCGGCAGGATAAACCACAGGGGATATCAGAGTCCACACAGGCTGCAACTTTTCATGGAGATAACTCTGCATTTCCCAAGGATTCTCATAATTTTTGTAGAATGTGACACTCCCTAGAGTTTGTAGTTTATGTTTCCCCCTTCATGGATTAAAAGCATCCTCTCATTCACCCCTCCCCTGATGGACAAAGGACCTATCTGCTCCAGTCACAGCAGAATTTGGGCCTGTGAAGTAGGTGCGATGTGGTAAAGACTGAGCCAGGACTAAGATTTCAAGATTAAGGCTTATTTGTTATCATTCTTACAGGACATGCTTTGTTCCTCTTCTCATTAGGGAGATATATCTTAAAAAGCCCTGAACTCTCCACTGATCCTACATTCAAATGCCAGTGAGAGCCTATTATTAAGTAGGAATTAAAATTCAGTAAGGAAATAATTTTCCTTTTCATGACTTGACTAGTTATTTTAAGTAGTAAGTAACTTGTTTTAATAATAGAAAGAAATCAGATGGTTAGAAGACAATGGTTGATTTTCAAAGGCATTTTGCTGACAACAGGAGTTAAGCACTTCTGTTCCTTTATAAATCTGCCCCACAGTGTACTTCTGACTAATAAATGAACTAAAATAATATTAACCTGTGTTGGAAACAGGGAGCAGTGCCACGTGTCCATGATCAGCAGGTCCCAGGTGGGGAGTCAGGCTGTGACTGAGGCAACTTGTTCGTACAGAGGAATGCTGCTTCTGCTTCCAGCTTCTGCTCTGTAGGCCCATCCTCATCTCAGAGCTGTTGCACTGTTTTCCCCCGTACTTCAAGCACTCATTAATTTCCACTGTTTTTCCCTCTCAGGCTTACGTTGGGGAGCAGGTTTTTATTCAGACATCCTTTGCTTATTGCCCTATGTGCCCTGCAGTAAGTTTGCCACAGCAAACTCTTTTCTTGTACCTCTGACATATGCCCCAGTCATTTCCATCTCGCCTGACCTTTTGAAAGATGAAGTACCACTCAACAGTGACAGAGCTTCACATGCTTGATAAACTCATTTAATATCTCAGATTTTTCCAGGCCATTAACTTTTTGGGTTTTTTTGTTTACTTAAAAATACCCAGTCAAAGAAATTCCCCAGCGTGATTGAAGTTCATTCCCAAAGCAGCCTCACATGAGCAGAGGCACTGTTAGAGGATCAGACATTATGTAGCTAATATTCAGCCCTGTAGAATGTTATTAAAGTGTCATAAATATTTCATGCAGTTTTGTAGCTGTAACACCACTAAAATTTTACATCAGATTCACTTCCTGTACACTGAGATTGTATATTAGGTAAACTTGAATACATTTTAAATGAATTGGTCTTTATGTTTCCTGTTGTGTGCCTAAGTCTTCCTGTCTGTCCTGGTTTTGGCTGGGATAGAGTTAATTTTCTTCCTAGTAGCTGGTCCAGTGCTGTGTTTTGGATTTAGTGTGAGAATAACGTTGGTAACACACTGATGTTTTAGTTGTTGCTGAGCAGGGCTTACACCGAGTCAAGGACTTTTCAGCTTCTCCTACTGCTCTGCCTGCAAGGGGCTGGGGGGGCACAAGGGGCTGGGGGGGCACAGCCGGGACAGCTGACCCCAGCTGACCCCAGGGCTGTCCCACACCGTATGGCGTCATGCTGAACAAAACACTGGGGGAGTTGGGCAAGGGGCGCAGTCGCTGCTCGGGAACTGGCTGGGCATCCGTCAGTGGGTGCTGAGCAATTGCATTGTGCGTCACTTATTTTGTATATTCTTTTATCATTGTTATTCTTTTCCCTTCCTTTTTCTGTCCTATTTAATTGTGTTTATCTCAACCCATGAGTTTTATCTTTTCTTTCCCATTCTCTCCCCTATCCCACTGCGGGGGGGAAGTGAGCGAGCGGCTGCGTGGGGCTTAGCAGCCTGCCGGGGTAAACCATGACACTGCCCCTGGGCTATGATTTGCATCTCTGTGCCCAGGCTAGAGGGGTATATTAGCAATAAGTCTGTCGTGCTTCTAAAGTCTGACGCTATCATTTCCCATTAATGAGCAGAATTGCCTAAGGCTGCTTGAGCAGGATTTGCTCCATCTTTAACCCCCATCTGCACCTGCCTGTGCCAGCACAGGTGGTTTTGCAGTTGTACAATAATCCAAAGGGAACGTGGGCGTGGGGAGGTGATTTTTAATTTCCCTGCCATGTTTTGCTGTGTAGCCAAACACGTAGAGAGACTGATACTGGTGTGGGTACAAATTGCCAAGGGCAAATCACATCCACTGAAGAAGTGCATGTGGGAAGACAGTCTCTGATATTCTGAACTTTCCTACTTGTTTTTTTGTTTTTGTTTTTTTTTTTTTTTTTAACCTGGTTGTTATGGCTAAATGTGAATTTATAGATTGCTAGAGATCCTTGGCAGGTTTTTGTTTCTGGCTAAAAACATCGTGCTTTTCCCTATGAATTATATTTATCCAGATCCCTATGTGTTATAAATCCTCACCACTCACTGCATATCAACGAAGCAATAACAATGTGCAGCAAGTTAATAAATGTCCCCCTTAATGTCAAAGGCAAGGAGAGATTTAAGCAACAGCTTATCTTTAGCTGCACGCTTATTCACAAAAGGCAATGGGACTGAAGAACATGTGTAGGTGTTTTGCTGAAGCATGGCTCAATGGAAAGCCAGAGCTGAGCTTCCTCTGTCAAAACTATCTGAACTAAGTTATACAGATTAAAACACAGTACAAGAGCTTAGGCAGAACCTATAAAAAAAGCAAGCAGCTAAATACCATGTTATGGGTTTTCGTCTTTTTTGCAGAGCGGAATTAGCTTAACCAATTTCCGTGCTTCTGGTAGAATACTCACTGAACAATCCCATTACAGAAACAGAAATTGAATGGGCAGCCAATCGTAAAAATAATTGCTCAACCTTTATCCTTTCCAGCTGATTTTTGAGAATCTGAACTCAAGAGCCCTCCTTATGCTAAGCATGAATTGATTTGTCTAAAACGGAATTAATTTAATTTGGGAACAGTCATGTTTGAAGGCAAAACGTTGCTTGACCAGAATTTATTATTTTAATCTCTGATTTCTGCGTAAGTGCAATCAAAAAATGAAATACCTGTATTTTGAGGATGATTATGTCTTTACATGAGACTGCTACTTTGTTATATCACCAGCAGCAGGAGCAGACTGTTTGCTACGCAGACCTTTAGACTGGCAGCTTAAATATGAAAGCAAGACGCAGAAGTCCCAGAGCTCCATCCTCTCCTTAGATACTGGGCGAGATGCATAACCTTTCTATATTTGAGTTTGACATAATAGGAAGAAATATACTTACAAGCCCAGCTGACAGCCATACTTTCACATACATTATTAGTTTAGAAGTTTGTAAAAAAGAATTTTACTAAGACCAAAAGCTGTAACTTGAAATGCTTCAAAATATAAACCCCACGCAGATATATGGATAGTATTGAGACTATCTGTAAGCTGGCCCTACGCGTCAGAAAACATCACAAGATTATCTAGGTCTTTTTTAAGGTGTTCCATTATCGAAAACAGCAGTACAAGAGTTAGAAGGAATAAGTGTATTCCAGAAGCTGATATGAATTTATCTACAAGACCACAGATGTATCAATTAATGTTTTTATATTAGGCAAGACTGCTAAACTCTGCAAGATAGCAGTGAAACGGTGTGATTCTAGAGCCACCATTCAGGCAACTTTTATAGTTAACCTAATTCGCAGACAGGCTAAGAGCTTGCTGTTTCCACCAATTTGCCCTAGAAAACCAAGGATGCTTAGCAACTTGGAACTCCTGTCTGAGTCTGGCCAGAGAAAGATTGTAGAATGATGCTGTATATTAACATGTAGCTGTAGCATGTCATTTATTTTTCAATCACAGGCAAAGAGTAATATGCAAAGAACTGTATTTCCTCTACCTTTCCACCTGTTAGTCAGCCTTGATCATTTCCACTGATTTGCACTACAGTGACATCCAGGGTCCCAGTACTGAAGCCCCACTGCCTTATGGTTTGTACACACACACTGATTTCTGCACTGCCTGCATCTTCTGCGGTTGTTCATATGCACAGTAAGCACATGCAAATTTGTCTTTCTTATTCGTTAGCATTGTGAACCCATCTTTCATGTGAAAACACAGCATTAAAAAAGCATTTCTCTCACTGTAGATCACAAATTCTTTGGGCGTCCAGAAAAACATCAAGGTATTGATACTATCCAAAAACCAGCTACCTCCCTTTAATTGCTGGCAGCATGGGCTAGCTCACTGTTGGTACAGTTTCTCAGTGCTAAAGGCAATTAAAGCTAGTCAGCTGGTCAGTGGATAATATAAAAAAGACACCTGCCAGAGACACAGTGGGGGAGGGTTACATAAAGATTCACAAGCTAAACATTCTGCTTGCAAACCTTTGAGCCATCCGTGGGTCAGCTTTCTCAGCAGCTAGACAGAATGAAGTTTCAAAAGGAGAGCTTCTCCCAAAGGCATTCACAAAATACGTGTTGTATACACCTTGTATTGATAAATCTGTCCTCTGTAATAGACACTTAAACTCCCCAGGCCCATTCTGTCATTTTATTTATGGTTTGGGCAGCATTTGGCAAAAGAGGGTTGTTCTTTTAGAAACAATAACTGGCATGTCTGTTCACTTTTTCTTAAGACGTTGTATGCCTGAAAGCCATAAATTACTTTTTTAGGTATTCTTCATTACCATGCGAAGGAAGTAGGCCTTCTTCAAGAAAGAAACGCATCCCTAAGCAGGAATATAAAATGGATGAAGATTAACAGACAGGTTCATAGTTGTTACTGAAATTATCAGACACAATGAATTCTTGCAACTGTTAATAGAATCAGCAATATTTAAATCAATGGAAGCTGAGCACATATTTGGAATACCCTCGTGACGGGGTGAACTAAGAACACGGCAAAATGCGTCCCTAGGTTGGAGCCTTACTGAATTCTGAATGAAACCCCTTAGTACTTGTCTCAGTTGTTCAGAATTAGATACAGAAGATTTTAGAATCAGCAAACTCCTTAAGATGTGAGAACAGTTCTCTTTTCAAGACTCATTAAAATATATATGTGCACTTCAAGCTCTTTCCTATCTCCTGCTAGCTTTTAGTCTTTTTTTAATGAACTCTTCACTAATTGGGAAAGGTCCTTTCCAATTTGTGACATGTTTTTGGATTGCTCAACAGATGTAATTAGCATTAAGTCACTTTATCTCTGAATCAAGCATTTTTCTGCTCCTGCTATCTTCCAGCATTTAATGAATTAGTGCTTATTAATGCCTCCAGGCCATTATTAAAATCTGTCCCTTAATCTGGCAGTGTGGATTGGTGGTCCCCTGACTCTAAAAAACCCATTGTCTGTGAACTCACAGGAGTGAACGGGAGAGAAGGAAGGATGGTGGGCCTGGAAAGATAGTACAAATGCACAGAAAGGAAGCAAGTCACTGAACAGCAGCAATCCCATCACTAAGCTGAACCGAAGACTGATGGAGTGTTTGAGGGGAAGGTGGCTTCCACACCTCCCATTCAAGACGCCAGAACAGAAGTCCTGCCCTTCCCAGCATCACTGGCAGGCTCTAGCGAAAACCACTGAGCCTCCAGCGCTATGTCATCCTGGAAGGAGACTCTGAATTGGCTTTTAAGAACACACATAAGTACCTCCAGAAAGGGAATCTGCAGTGCAGAACAATTATATAAAATTCAGGAACTACCATCTATATGTGCAAACTGATAACTGATTTATTAGCTTTCTGGCTTACTCTTAGCTAATTGTTTACAGACAAAACAACCTGTGATACGCACAGGAGGCAGTGTGGCATGGATGGGGAAGATAAGGAGATACCTGATAAATAATATGTAGAACATTCAGGTGTGAATGTAGAACATTCACAAGACAGGTTCAGTGAAAGCTCCTTGGTTGTCCAAGTATGAGTGAACAACATATAATTCAACCCAATGACCCTCAACCAAGCAACACATAGTGGTTTTTATTTGCAAAACCTGAAAAACCATCCCATTCTATTCTTGGTTCACTGGATCTTGCGTTCCTGTTTCCCTTAGAGGCTGCAGAAAACATTATGCTTTTGTCTGAAAAGGCTATAAAGCAAACCTGGGAATAAAAAGCAACAGTGAATGAACAGAGGTGTTCTTTAGAGACAATTTCTTCCACTACTTTTTCGGGTTTTGCTTTTAGTCATAGTCTGTGTCCCAGTGGATAATGATGCTAAAAGCTGGATGGCACCCACACACAGCATCCCAAGTCTGACATACTAGAGATAATTCAAGGGGCAGAGGCTCCCTTCTGAGCTCTGAACAGCCACATCTGTCTCAGTCCTTTGGGCTTTTTCCTTCTCACTCAGCAATTATTTCCTCTCTTTGTATCCGTCAGCTTGCATGAGCACAGAAACCCCTTCTCTTCAACAAAACTGCTCAGACAGCTGCCTGGCTAGAGAGGAGAGAAACCTGCAGTACAGGAACTGGAGCAATGTCAGAGCTTGCATCAAGAGAAAAGTGTGCTACCCAAGGGTAGTCGTGGCCACTGGCCTGGGCCAGCCTTAGCCAAAGTCCTGTGCCCTACTTGAATCTCAAGTGTGTATGCCAAATCAAGCTGGCCAATCTCTTACCTCACCACATTCTTCAGCAGCTGAATTTGTTGGTAGAAATTAGGAATTTTTACTATCCACTTCAGTTCAGACTTTGCCCACACCAGCTCAAGGGGCAAGCAGAGTACATACCAATCTGTCCTACTTGTTTAGAGCAGATATATTACAAGGTAAAATGTTGTTGACTGCCAAATTACTTGCTATGTCTTTTACTGTACATCAGCTACTTCCTAGCACCTTCTTTTGTTCAAATTTGGCTGAAGCTCCATCCACAAAGAAAGTCTGAAAATGTACTTGGAAAAATACCTCTCTCTTCTCCCAGCGCCATGCCAGCTGCTGCCAGCTTCTGTGATTTGGCTGAAAAACCACCCAAAGCTCACAAAAGGGAAGACTAAACCCTCAAAGCTGTTATTTTTACATTTCATATTCCTGACACCATTTTCAGGGTTCCCAAATGGCTGGCAGACATTTTCAACATCTGATGTTGGCAACACTGCATATTGCCATAGCTGAGCTCACATGAGCTGGATCCTTCTCAGTTTAAAGGAAGCTGATTTCAAAGCATATCCAGGAAAGCATTCATCTAGAGAACGACTTTCATGACTTCCCTGATAAAAGACAGTCTTCACAATCAGGCCAAAGCTAAACACTTTATTTTAATTGGCTTTGAAAGTGAGAGCACCTTACCAAGACTTAATATTCAGAAGGAAAGGGAATTCAATGGGGGAACAGTTGGAGGAAAGAGCGCCAATGCATGAATGACTGGTTTAGTTTGACTATTTCTTCTTGGGGCAAAGGAATGTTAAGCAAGAAAATGGATCGTTTAAACCATTACAAAATAGAAAAAATGGGCAGTTAAAAATTAATAATCTGTTCAATAGTTCCTATCATTGATTCTAAACTTTTATGTCTAAACAGGAAAACCTTTATGAGCTCCCAAGACCAGAAATTTGTCCAATCCCTTTAGGCTGGTGTCTGTCCTTATACAGCAAGGTACTTGAATTTAAAATGCTGTATTACTTAGCACTTAAAATCTTGGCTGTATATTCATTCTAATTACTTTCAAACCAGCTTTTGACTGCGCAGCAAATGAGATAGCTGGCAGGTTAGAATAACACTGCAACGTTCTATTACTGCCTTTTTGTGCTAAAAGAGTCAGTCATGGCACGCTGTGATATTCCCACTATTTTTAAAATGAACAAAAATATATCTCAGCAATTTTTATAATAGACATAAAGACTCTTTCCAGCTCTGCTCAATATGATTTTAGATAGTTCCTCTGGCTCTGAACAGAAGGTTTTATAAGGAAGCAACAGATAATTCACAGCAAAAGATTTCTTTCTTTATCTATACTATTGCTTTGTTTGCTTGATGCATGGGGCAAAATGCAAGTTTTAGACATATTGCAATGTCTTAATGTCACACAATCAAATATTGGTTAGTCAGCCTCAAAGACCTACAGAGCTGAAACCAGCAGGAAAAGAATGAAACTAGGCAACCTCTTATAAGTTTTCACAACTCCTTCACACAGATGATACTTGCAGAGCACACGTCTCTCTGGCTTCGGGTACTTTGCACTGCTCCGGGCATGTAAAAATGCCCTGTAGTCAGGTTAGCCATCTGCAGCAGTCATTTGTCAGGTGGAGGGAACCCATAGCAACTCAAAAGCCAGCAAAAATTTTTACAGCTGGTCAAAGGACCTAGCCAAAGAAACGGGGGGAGATGGGGGAAATTGCCGTTACTTTCATGTCTCTGTGTTTCGTGGCTCTCCGGTCGCTGGACCAGCATCTTACAGTCCCTCACACTTTCAAAACTTACTGCAGCCACTGCACTGCTCTCATTTGTCTGCAAGCTCAGAGCCCTGCACATAAGCATACAAGTGACTATTTTCAGCGAACTTTTGCAAATGTGCATACACGTTTTCCACGGATTTTAATGATTTTTCCAGAAGTGGATTCACAGATAGAGTCTACAACTAAAATAGAACTGTACAAATAATTTACTGTGCTGGTTTAAATGATGTATTATGCTTCTTTATAATTGCAAATCATTTTAGAAGAAATCGTTAGTTTCTTAAACGTTCCCCAGACAACTTTCACAAATAATTCTTGATTTGCAACTGCACTTCCTTGGGAGATGTTCAATATTCAAAGTCTGATGTGAATTGATTGGAAATTCCAGTCATGCAAAATAGATCTTTGTATCTAATTGATTAAATCCTAAACTAGGATTTTGGTGCTATATTTTATCGATTTAAAACGTACATTCTGCAGAGCCCCTTTCAGTATTTGGTTTACTCTTGCTGTTCATGTCAGGGAAATAATTTCTTAGAATAGCTAAGAAAATGAAGCATACTAAATATACACATTCTTAGAAAAAGTGGATTAACAATTCAAGTTTGCATTTATGATTGTAGTTTTATAATGTTCACTTAATTTAGGATAGATTTTACTAACGTGGTACAAATATGAGAGTTCTCCTAAGCGATTTCTTTATGTAGGACCTAGACTATTATCAGTGTATTATTGATTGTACAACAATGTTCAAAAGTTCTCAGAAAGCACAGACTTTAAGAAGAGAAGATACGAGAGGACACACCAACAATATCAAACAGATAAAAATCAGTGTTTGCAGTGCTGGGAGGCACAGATGGATTGCCCTGCCCTTGGAGGAAGACAACTTTTTGTATAGACACTGCCAGACTTGACTTTTATCGTGCCTCAGAAATCATTCTACAGCACAAAACTGGTTTCCCTGAAAGGGCATCACATGGCATTTGCAGTATTTCCCTAGGGCAGAGCTTACCTCGCAGGGCTATTCGAAGAGCCAACAATTCACTGATTGCTCAGTGCTGTGAAGACAGAAGCATTATGTTAGTGCTTAATGCCTCTCACAATTTAATGATTATTTGTGCCGCCTCCACCTCTGCAGCACCTCAGGTCTAGCAGAGGAATGCACCTTTTAGAGACGCTCCAGGCTTATTAAAAGCTAGGTACTGGATTCAGTTTTCAGGGCATGTGATGCAACTGCCATTTGTGGCTACATTTGAACAGTTTGTCTCTCTCATTTTCTGTTTATACTTGGTACAACCTGACTGCATCTGTGTGTAGGCCTCTTGATGTAAAAAAAAAAAAAAAAAGATAATTTATTTGTGCTCTTTTAAACCAAACACAATAGGCATAGAGAGAATATGCATCTGGCTGAGAAGTCCTTTCACAGCAAACTCCTTTCTGAAGTCAGTGAGCCAGGCTGGAGCTCTTGCTGATTTTCGGTAAAGCCCTGACATGCCCTAGTGGACGTCTGTTGAAGAACAAGGCTCAGTAAATGGGCCTGTCTTGCCTCCCAAGGGCGCAGGATGCATACAAATCAAGTCCCGTGAGAAAAACCTGCTCTTCTCCTGGACTCACCTTCCCAATCCAACACACACTCCAAGAGCACAGCTATGTCTTCCATCCACATAAAAGGTTTTACCACCTAATGATAAAAGGTGAAGCTATCCCTGCCACCCCTCCACCGAGATCCTCTGCTGTGGCTCTGATTAGTAGTATGCAGGAGCATGTCTGCCTTGGGGACATGCTGCCCAGAATGCCAAGGAAAGAAGAGATAACCTGGAAGTGCATTCTCTCTCCAGGTACCCTTGGCATTGTTAGAACAGTCTCCTTACCTGCTTCTGCTCCCACAGTTCCTCATTCAACTTCTGTCTAACCTTAAATACTCAAATATTCAAACTGAGACATATAAACTAAATTAAATTTCAACCCTATGCTCTTCTACGCTGACTAGGTGTTCTGCTCCTCACAACCCTGTAGGCAGACAGGCTCTGGATGTGGAACCCAGGAAAGGCTCACACGATTTCAAGATTTTGAGTGCAGGGAACTTTTCCGTATTCGCAGGGTGCAAGGGAGGCCTTACGCAGCGGGTCACTCCTGCACCTGGAGACCTGGGCAGAGAAAGGCATCCAAGAAAAAAGAAACAAAAAGCCGTGACGAAGGATTTTCACCATTAGCTTTTAAGTAGCAACTGAATAAGCAGTATGATGGGGTTTTTTAATCATTGTGAAAAGGTTTTCAAGCATTTTGAAACCGCTAATAAATGCACTTGCTGGATTTCCATACAGCTTCCATTTGTCACTGTCAAAGCATCCGAAGTTGGCAAAGCTTTGTATATTTGGTAGGGTTTTTTTTTGCATTTAGTGCATTTATCAGTGATTTTGAGTTTCAATATGATTAGCTGGTATCTGAACCTTAGGCAATCTTACAACCAGGTTATATGATGATTAAAAAAAAATTTACAGGATAACTGAAAAGGACAGTCTTCAAGATACAGCAATAACCTTCATCAGAAGAATAAATGGAGGAGTCATGGCGACAGAGAAGATGAAGTCCAGATGTAGTCCAAGACCATTATTCTGACCAATTTCAACCTAAGCATCACGGCAGAGAGACTTGGGAGAGAGAAAACGAGATCATGGGGTGGGGGTGGGATAAATCATTCTAATGCAGGAAGCACCAGAGAGGCAGGGCCGATGGAGGGATTGTGCACACCCCTACCCAGTCCCCATCACAACTCAAAGCAGACTTCACTGGGTGGTGGAACGAGGGCTATGGCACTCCCAGTATTTCTGTAACTTGGGTTGAATAGAAAGAAATGCAGCTCTAAGGAGGCATAGCTATACCGTGCTCCTCTGATGGGCCTTGTTTCCAAAGCAACTGACTGATACCACCTCTAACTCATCCTCAGTCTAGCCCATGTACCAGCAGCATGTCTTTCCATCCATCGCCTTGCTCCTTCAGAGCCACTAATTCCTTTTCCTTTCCCATTTTCAGCACTGGGTCCTTGTCCTTTTCCTCCCTTCTTGGCCCTTTCCTCTGTCTGGATAGGATCTCTTCTCCCTCCAGCTTCTTCAAAATGCTCTTAAGGTGCTTGCTTGTGCTTCAGATATTTTAGACTACATTTTTGAACATCAAAACCTATCAATCACAGAATTTCCAGTTCCAGAACAGATACGTCCTAGGGTCTGTAAAAATATATGCAGAAATGCCCTGTCTATTCACCACGTGTATGCACCCATGGGCAGGACATCACTGTGTGAACGTGATTTGGCAGTTTGATCAGGAGTTGTTTTGTTCAATCAGGAGCTGCTTTGTATAAGAAACCTTTCTGTAGCACAGATTTGTATGCAGCCTTCGTGCAGACCACCTGCTTTTTCATGCTTGAGGCATCAGAAATATCACCCAAGCCATTTAACTCCAAAACCACTGGACTAGTGTAGAGGGTGAAGGACATGCTGGCATAGGCCATAGCGCGCCACAGCCTTTCTAGTGGAAACACCTGTCAATCAAACGACCAGCTGGGGGATCAGGGAGGAGATGGAGACTGAGGCACTGGTCAGTCAATGAAGGAGCTACAGGAGATGGCGACAACAAAGCGTGCAGCAGAGGGACAAGGGACAACTCCTCTGCAGTGTGTGAGACCTGAGAAGTCTGATTTCTTTTTTACTCATATTGCAAATCGTAACACCATGCTATTCTAGGCCCTTGTTTACAAGAAAAGCATGCTGTTTTATGGTAGAGTTATGCCATTTTCATTTAGAAATGGTTTATGGGAATGATTAGCAATGATTTTGAGACCAATTTCTGCTTCAGCCCCTCTGACGCTCATTGGCAAAAGCCTCTGGCACTCTCTGAGAGTTTTGCAAATGCAGCATTAAAGCTTTTATACCTCCTGTCACTAGTTATCGCAGCTCTGTGGGATTACACGGAAAGTGAGGAGCTGGATTCTGTTTACCTGTCCAGTGCTATAATACCACAAATTCAAATGGCTTCAGCCTCGAGCATGGCCACAGGCAGCACTTTGGAGACCTCAGGTTTACTACTTTTCCATGAGAAAAAAATTAACCCCACTTTTCTTGAGGAATATTACATAAAGAATGGAGACCACTGACAAGTGTTTTTTTGAAAGGGACAAGGACTGCAGATAGTAATGAAGCCAGAGGGCTTAGCTTAAACTAGGGAAGGTGAGGAAATGTAACAGAGAGAAGGGAAACAGAAAGGAAAGCAGACAGAAGAGTTCTGGGAATGCAGCTACTGCTATGCTAGCCAGCACAGAACCAGTGTTTCATCTATGTTAGAGGATAGAGAAAGGCAAGAGAGACAGTAGGGAGCAGGGAGATGAAAGAGGCAGACTTGGCAGGAAGGTGTCTGTACACAAGAGGTATGGAACTGGCTGAGAAAAGCTGAGGCTGGACTCCTCTGGGCTCAAAGTCGTCACTCTGCTCTCCCCTGTGCTTGTACTGTGGCAGGGTTGAGCATATAAAGCGTTAAAATAGGGGCCACATCATTTTAGAGCCCCTGCACATTAAAGGGCTCCTGTGCTCCATGAACAGTCTTTCCTGGAAAAGAAAAGCAGGCTAAGCTTCAAATCAAAAGACTTGAAAGAAGCTGAAACCTTATATTTTGAAAATAGCAGAACAAAATATTTCAATTATTCTCCAGAAAATAATTCCTTTCTTCTGTTATCAATAATTATATTAAATAATAACTTTAGTTATACTAAAAATACATATTTTTGGTGATAAATTGTTTGCTTAATGTCATCCAGCTTCATCTGGTAGCTGTTACCGTAGTGCTCAAGAAATGAGATGTCAGTATCTACCAGCAAATACTGAATAGAGCAGATTCATTAGAAGGGTCTCAGAGACTTGTAACACAGTTCCTCAGGTTTGCAGGAATAAAAAACCTATAACCTTAACTTGTTGTCGTGCATAGAAGAGAAAGCTAGAAGCGACTCCCTGTTACCTTCTGCACTGGACTTCTGAGAAGAGCCTGAGAAAACATACACACTTCCACCAAAGTGAGGGTTATAACTCCCACTGGTTACAGAGGTTTATTAATGGGCCCAGAGAGGAGAAGAACACATGAGAGGAAAGGCAGACAACCTAACAGTGAACGGAGAGCCCTGTTAGCAGACCCCAAGAGAGACTGTCCAAACCTGGAAGGAGGAGAAACAAAGCAGGAGCTGTGTACACCTTAAGTGTGCAGTGGCTGTGGCACGTCTGAACACCTATTTCTTGGAAAGCTAGTTTCCACCGTGGGATGCAGCCCGGTACAGGGCTCAACAGCCTCCCACGTTTCCTTGGAGTAATACTGCTCATGACAGGCGCTGCGTGTCTACCGCACAGGCTAGAGTGTGTGTTCAGATTTAACAGCCAGCCTCAAAGGCAGGTAACCAGACTGACGAGAACACAACCAACAAAACTGTACGCCAAAATATGAAGATGCAAACCTGATCCATGTAGCAAAGCAGTCACACCTGGCATACGCAGTTTGTTTGGGGTAAGTGAAAATTCACTCCATGCAGCAATGATTCATTAAAAGAACGCACACACACAATCTCTCCTAACCACTGGTTATTAATGTCTATTTACGGTGATGTTATCAACATGGGTTTGAATTTGATATTCTTCTGGATATGCTTCTGGCTCTGAAGGAATGTTATGTTCATGAAGAGCTCAGCAGAGCTGTAATTTCAAAGTAACTTTTTAGACATTCTTTTTATGGTACAAGTTGTAAAGGCTGCTGGATAAAAAATAAAGATAGTTTAGTAAGATACAGCAAATAAATAATAGATGCTCAGCATAGAAGATGACTGCCTTTCCTCTCTCCAACATGCTGGCCAACTGCAGAAAGTAAACCCCAAGGAGACTAGGTCGTAGTTAATTTGTCTGTCAAGGGAGAATATTAAATGATGAAATCACATTTTCACCTCCATAAAAAAATGCAGGAAGGATATTTATTTTGCATGTATAAGTAACATATTTTAGTGTTCTATTTTAACATTTCTTTTCCTCAGACCACCTCCAAGAAGGTTTCCATAGAAACCCAAGAAGAAAAGCAAAGAGGAACATAGTTTTGCTCCGTTTATATTGATTCCAAATACCACTGTACTTACACCAGCAATGTGTCTTCTGCACACATTTTATCAGCTGAAAATCGAAGTGTTACAGTTGATTAAAATAGAAATTTAGATTTAGCAGTTACCAAAAACTCTGTTTGCAGTTCAGTCTGTCACCTACCCAAGTTATGGCATTGTAGAACATCAAAGATGAGCAATTTTTAAAGCAACTGTAATGAGCTCTATCAAGATGAAAACTGCTTTGGAACAGCTATGGTCCTCCATTCTCTCTGGTCTTCCTTGGTGCTGATTTAAGGTACTATAGATAATATATTAAAACTTTAAATAGGCTTCACACATGATTCTCTTCAGTTTCTTAAACTGCCTTGTATTGGTGATTAACATAATGATTTCTCCAGAGAGCCTGACCTCTGTTCATTCCATGGGATGTGAATTGGCCACTTGCTGAGGATGATGCAGTCTCTGATCGCACTGGGCCACATGCTTTTTGCAACTTCAGTGTCCTGATTTCTTTCCTTGGGTTTTTATTTATTGCACCCATATTTGGTGCGTATTGGTTCCCCCCCCCCCCCCCCCCCCCCCCCATTTTAAAATCTTTTCATCCAAGCCAGAAAACAAGGAGAAGTAAAGAAATCAACACATTTTGAAAGGATTCCCAAAGGCTTCAAGGATGCAACCCCTTTTCTGCATGCAGTTACTTATTGCTGCTGTCCACTTCTGACTCATTTACACATGCCACTTCAGGAGAACCAGTCCAACAACTGAATATTGTGTTCTGAGAAGAAGCCTCATGCTGAGATTCCTGGGAGACACTACACCTGAGCTTGCAAGAGCATGTAGGTAGCTTCGCTCAGAGACCCCATTCTCTTTTCTCAAGGAAGCTGAAAATTACCAAACCCTTTTAGGATGTGATGACCTTTCACACTGTTTATCCTAAATGCTGGTTGTTGGACATCAAAGCACTCTCAGTGGCATGAATCTAGCTTTACTTTCATGCAGTTCTAGCACTGCCATTCAAAAAAACAGAATACAAATAAACCACATTGCAGTACTTGGCTAAAAGTATAAATTACTTCAGTTTTGTTGTCTGGGATCCATTATTTCTGCTGCCTTATCAGTTCTGGATGAGGCAGTTATTTATGCAACTACAACTACACACTTACAGATGGACCAGGTGAAGGTGAAATTATACATTCCCGTTTTATTTCAGGCTGATCAGGAAAGACGACCTGTGAATTTACACTTTTGCTCATACTTTATTTTTTTATCATAGCCACTTTAGGGATGGCAGATTTTTTTCTATTCTTCTTTAATCAAAAGCTGCTTTTTTTTTTTCAGGACATCCAGAGGATGACAGAATCCACCCTGAAAAGCAAACACAGCGGACCGGACCTTTCATGTGAGAGCTCTTCTCCCCTTCCTGTACTCACAAACACTAAGATACAGGTAACAGTACAGAACAAGCAGCAACATAATAAACCAGAGCACCATTTCTTGGGGACTTTCAAGCTTGATTTCTAAATTATAACCCCATTCTAAGATCAGTTACCACACCACTTTCATAGTGGAGCTCTTTCAGATTTCTTGTGAATGTTTATTTTTAGGCCAGGTCTGCTAATGAGCTCAAAGTGAGTGAAAAAAATCCCCCTGATGAAATGACGTAACAAGTACGAGCTCTGAATTTGTGCCCAACAATGGTTAACAACGTTGGCACTTGAATCACGGCCAGAACAGGCTGAATTTCTGTTCCTGCCATTTTAAAAAAAGAAACACGTTGGCCTATCTTTCCTCGTTCTCCGATAGTGAAATGTAAAAATAGAACTATGCACTCCGGAGGGCTCCAAGGGCTCCTTTCATTAATGTGAAAAATCCATCATGTATAGCTCTGCAGCATGAATAGGTTTGGAAGACATTTAATCACTAGTAAAAATGCCACAACCCCAGCCCTACTCCTGCAGCAGTATATATAGCTCACAGCTATTCATCGGGGCTTGTTGGGAACCGCTCGAGTGTTCCATATATTCTCTATAGTGAATGAGAGCAAAGGAACACGTAGTGAGAACTCCTAGTCCAAAATACAACTTACACTGAAAATACATAAATAATCATTTCGAAGGGAAGGTAAATGATATTGGTTGCTTTCAAAATATAATAGATTTTGCCTAAGTACTTTCCAACGAGGATCAAATCACACTTTTGATCTCTGTCTTGGCATGATAAGTGGCAAATAGGAAAGCAGCTGTAAGAAAATCTGTCTTGGTATTAAGGACAGGAAGGCTTGTATCCCAAGGACTAATCTGTATTACACTTCAGACCCTTCCACAACCAGGTGTGAATATTCTAGATAGTTTTCTGCTTTCCAGAAATGCTGAGGAGGATAGAAAAGGTTTTGCTGTGAAAATTGCCTGATTTGAAATGTTCCATATGTTACCAGAGGGAGCACAATTAAATTAATCTACCTTTTTGTCTGGATACACACATACAGGGATCTACTTTTGTTATAAAACAGTTTAGATTCCTAAAACACTTCCAAGAATCTGCTGTCTCTTCACAGTGCTATTTAAAGGTGGATCCAGATGCTAGTGGTACCTATGTGATTCTCCTGATTTTTGGCTGTGTTTTTCAGTTCAGAGCTCCCACAGGCTCTCAAAACCCGCTTCCTTTTAATATTTTTATTAAAACCAAAGTTCGGTTTTAAAGACCTGTATCATTGAAATGGTAGGTACTGCTTTAGAAAATGATAATTGTGATACGAAAAGCGTACTTCTTAAAATTGAAAGAGAGCGAAGTAGTTAGTGCACATGTTTAAAGTAATGGGCAACATGTTTCGTTCCATAACTCAACAAGTTTTAAACTGTTTGCACAAAGTGAAAGAATGCAGCAGAGAAAATGGAAGAGAAAACCCCAAACCCGAAGCTAAAATGTGTGACAGGATTAAAAAGGATACCTTGGATCATTGAATCCAAATCTCACATAACCACATGCTGTTTTAAAGACAGATCTCATTTCCCAGGCTTTCTGTTTCAACACCAAGCAAGGATCATTCTGGTGCCTCAATCAGACCTTTTTCAGATCAGGCAATATATAAATCCCCCTTTAGACCCCCTAGCACTACATCAGAAATGCTGCCAGCACATGAGAAACAGAGAATGTGGTATAACCTCTTATCGCCTTTTAAAATTAGTTGGAAAAAAACCTGTCTAGCTGCCGTTGCACTGGCAAGCTCTGCATTGGATTACCTGTCTGGGGCACCCCAGCTTCAGGCGGGTCAGGTACCACCTGTCTTTCCGCAGGCAGCAGGAAGCCGCGTTAACTCAATGCTGTGCGCTAGTATTAACGTGGTAGAAAAACACCTGCATATGATTTCTACCCAGTTTGCCCTGTTGCCTGCATTAATAATTAATTGCCACCTTGATTTCAGATGCAGGAAGTGGGCACAGGCACTGGCTGATACACTTTCTGCCCACCTTCTCCTCCCATGTTTATGCAATGCAGGGGACTCGAGAATGGAAGGTGCCCTTTGCTGGCAGCTCCGCGCTCGCAAGGTGGAGCACCACAGCCTCAGCTGGGTCTCTAAGCACATCTGCCTAAAGCAGCACAAATACACCATCTGCAATACACATAACTTAGACCATTTGCAGCTGAGTTTTCACTGACTTCATCCGGGGAGGAAGACAGCGTGTTCCACAGGGTACGTTAGAAGTCTGAAAAATCTAGAGGTAAGCATAACAAAGAATGACTCTCACTGAATCTGGCAGTCATTCATTCCTTTGCTATCTCCCAGATATGTCAAGGACACTCAGGAAAAGAAGCTGAATTAACCAAAAAGGTGTCAATTTAAGGCAAATTATGTAGATCAGCTCCACTAAATGGATGGACTTTCACTTAGAAATAAAGGTGGTATAACTTGGTTTCATTAATTCATTTCAAGTGAATCAAACTAAAGCAAATTGAGGCCATTTAAATTCTGACTGCATGTACATAAGGCGATTTAATATGGTTTCACTAATACATTTGAAATCCAAATTCATTTGGGTTAATTTTATTGAACATCCCTGAGTAGACAAGACAAGGTATAATCCAGCTTTAAACATCTGTCCCGGGATTTTTGGATTTGTGCATTCCTTTCTTTTTCATCTTTTCTTTTACATATCTACCATTGCTATTTGAATTTCAAGATAAGTGTCCCACAGGGTACTGTGAGTTTTTTTTCCTTTCAAAAAGAACCATCTGGAGAAAACCAGCAATATTGCCAACACTAGCATTAGAATCATGAGTCAGGCCTTAAAAAACCATAAGATTTATTTAAAAGCATGAATCTTTCCCCCCACAAATAATGTATTTACATTTTTTAGCGTGTCTCTGATATTTTAGATGTACACCAGCCACATTTCCAAACTGCAGCGCAGGAAAAGCTGGCTTGCCTACTTAACCACTAGACTGCAAAAGCCACAGGTTTAATAAAACTACCAAATATCAGGCGAGATACAGAGTCCCAAGAATTTAAATTCTAAAAGGCAGGAGCCATGTCAGCACTATAACTGTTGATGCTATGGATCAATTAAAATGAACCTGTTCAACAGGAGACAGCCAAGACAGAGACTGCTGGATTTGAACCTGACACTTGTTTAGTTCAGACCCCAGTGCAGAAACAGCCCATTTTCCTCCTTGTTGCTTGCGTAAAGCTGAAGTCCTGCTTGCCAGAAGAGGATGCAAATGACATGTAATGTTTGGGGTTTTTACTGAATTCTGATCAAGTAACCTTGACCAACTACTCACACATATCAAACTTGTCTGTCTGTCTGGTACCTAGATTTTCTCCAAAATACCTATAATAAAGAGGTATTTTGATCAAGCTGTCACTTAGAAACTTTTATTTCTTAAAACCAGTTCAGAAATACATGTTCCTCTTTTAAGTTACAGACAATATTAGTGGTGGTGAGCTTATCTTCTTTTAGTAATAGAAACTTCACAGTATCAAGCATTCTGCAGCTGGGTCAACCACACCAGAGATTCCCTAAAGGGACTTGTAGAAAAAGTAACAACTGCTGCTTAAAGTTGTGGGATTTTAATCAGAACAAAACTTTAAAACAAGTTAATGCAAAGAGAAATATTTCTAACTTGTCAGCTGCTTCATTCAACAGACGTTAGTTCGCTCTGCTTTCACAGATTATGTAGTTAAAGCTTGAGTGGTGCAGCAGAAACGTCTATTCACAGGAGCTAAGCTCAGAGCTAGAGCTACAACCCACTTGGAGGGTTTGGATAAAGAAGGGATTCTACGGATCCGGAATCACACTGCGATGCTTGGTCCAAAGCGCCTGGCGGCAAAGCAGATCCTACAGGTTTACACATACAAACGATGAGGGTTGATCCAAACCTTCAGGGGAGGCTTCCCACAGGGATCTCTCCCAGCCCTCCAGCACAGGCCCTGAGCTTTTCCTCAGGCAATGCAGGGGCGGAAGGATGGAGAGGAGAGCTTCTCTCTGCTAGGTCTACACTTTCTGCAAGTATGACAGCATCAAACCTCAGGCCCACTCATCAGTACAGATGGGTTGCAGAGTCAAAGGGATTTTTTTTCTCTAGCCCCACTCAAAAGAATTATTTTTTCCTAACTTGTGCTTGCTGAATGTATTAGCAGCCCTTCAGTGTTCAGCACTGCATGGGAGCTTTATACTACATACAATACAAGTTATATAAGAATAATTACTGGCCTGCATGCTGGGATACTTGATGAAGGACATGTCTACTTTTTTTTTTTTTTTTGCAGGCACAAATATACCATAAACAAAAAGCACTAATTATAAAGCAGCTCCCTGGAGAAATGGAAATTACTTGAGAAGTAAGAATGACTGCTCTGTCCAGGCCACATCCCACCAATATGCAGTTTATTTCCTTCTATATCACTCACATCTTTTTTCTTACACCATCGCTCCTGTATTTTACTGACTTTTCACAACCCTCAGTACGTAAGGCTCAGTGAACTCCATATCATTCTTCACAAGATGTGTACAAAATGCAGTAAAAATATTTGCGTAGTATATTTAAAGATATTATCACAGCCCAGGGTTGTAAACATACATTTTTTTACTATAAGTCAGGTCAGAATTTTAAGCCAGACATTCTTTTCCCCTGCATGATCGAGTATACTGTAGACACAGTAGCATCTCTTGTGTTTCCATCAGATTCTTTTTGCAGGAAGGCTCTGATTTCAATATCAACACTTCTAATAAATTATATGAGGGCAAATGAAGAGGAAGCATGTCGAATATGATTAAAACTACTGAAGAACAGCTTTACCGAGCAGATTCCCCTATCTACAGGATTGCTTCATGACTGTTATCGGATGGAGTGATAGGGCAGCCATTCATCCTCCAGGCCAGCAATCCTACACGCACTTTATTTCTATAACCCAAAATGGCTTGCTTCCAGGTAAGCAGTAAGGTGTCCTACAAAAATCCAGAGGTTCCTTCAAATTCACGGTTTCCATGAATTCTGCGACAAAAGCACAGTGTGAACCTCATACCAAACCAATATTTACCCAGGGCATTTCAAAGACAGACTAAGTATTGTAAGCACAAGTGCTCTGGCAGATAACTATTCATGCTTCTCTTTCAGCCGTTCCTGGGACACATCCCCCGAGTCCAGGGATTCTACTGAGAATCTCGATCCATATGAAAATATAGCCATCTGGGAAAGCAGTAAAAAGCATCCAATCAAACAGAAAAGCCAGCAGTTATAATGGCCATTTACACATAGGACTACAGAGTCCTACGATCTCACAGGACAAAGTAGCCGTGTCCTGACCAAAGCACCATACACCACATCGATAGCTTTTCCCTGTAGTTTTGAACGTAGGCTTGGGTTGTTTCCTGTCCTAAACTGCCGTGTGGTATCACAGTGCACACTTCAGCAATTGCTGTCTTCTGCTGCAGCAGAGAATGAAGTCATCCCAGATGGTGTGCAAGGATATACTTGTTTATAGAGTGACTCATATTTTGGAACCACATAAATACAAATTTTTTTTATAGGCCGTATATTGATATGGTACAGCAAACAGTTGTGGAGCAAGTTCTGCACTCTCTCTTCTGTGGGTTGTCGAAGTAGCGCCAGATGGAGGGCTCTACCACTGACACATGTTGTACCTCTAAACCCTGCTCTATGGGAAGGAGTAACCTGAGCAGCCAGCTGCTCTCGGTAGCCGTGCTCCATGCTACTTACTGAAAGCGAGAGCTGCAAAGTCCACTCCATAAACATTGTGCCAAAGCACAGAACAAATTATTTGATTCAAGCTTTGGTTTATACTCTGCATAGAACTCAGCCCCTAACTGGCCTACTCTTTTAGGAGCCTAAGAAGAAGAGTAAATTATACACAATGCAATCAAAGTGAACCTAGTCTAGTATTTAAGATCAAATATTCACGAATAGGTATTACCATGTGTGAGGGAGCTGAAGGTGAATTATTCTCCAGAGCTAATTGAAGAGTTTCCTCTAAAGGAAAGGAAACCTGTTTTGATACTTTATTTTGCTAATGAGATGCAACATAAAATGACTTCCCAGTTATGCTGAAATACGTTATGCATATTCAAAAACTATCTCTGAGGAACTGAAATGATTTAGACAAGATGAGTTACTGAATACATGAAAGGAATTGACTTCATGATCCAGCAAATGATTAGATAGGCTCAACTGTTAAAAATAATGGCTGAACCAAAAAAATCATACAGTCACATCAACTGTAACCACTAAAAGTTTCTGTGAGCTTGCAGGCTGAATGGCAATTTAATTTTATTTCAACTGTTTGCTTTTCATTTGTCTTAAAAAAAAAAAAGAGTCCATTTATGTTCTTTGCACATGTGGAAATTCAGCATCAGGTGTTTTTGAGTTGTCTTATGACTAAAGTACTGTCAATTATTCTCTAAGGTAGTGCAAAAGTGCTTTAACTGTCCAAGGGTTTTGACACTTTAAGGGTGCATATTCACCCAATAAATTTAAGCCAAACCTACAAAAAAAATACTATCCAAAGGCATCTACTTAACACAACCATACTTTAACTAGCCCAGAGTAGAGCTGCCCAGTGCTATGCCAGGATACACAGTAGAACAAGCTTCCAAATGAAAATCGATAAATTCTCAACAGAGTTACAATGAACTGTAAACCAGTGATGCCTGTTACAGTATCTTCATGACTCTTAATGTTTTTCCGCATCCTCCATGAGGAAAATATAAATCAATGTACCCAGGAAAATTTCCAGAACCAGGACCGAGGTGTGAACATTTGATCCTTTATCATTTTCTGTGAAGTAGCCAAAAACTTGGTTGAGCCAAAAGAAGTTACAATACATAAAACACGTAATGGAAGTAACAACCAGACCTTGAAAGGCCAGAATCATTGTTTTGTAGGAGCAATGCACTGCTGGATCCAAACAGGTTATGAGATCCCACGCTTAACCTAGGAGCAGGTTGTACTTAGAATCATAGAATGATAGAATGCCCTGAGCTGGGAGGGACCCACAAGGACCATCGAGCCCAACTCCTGTCCCTGCACAGCACACCCCAAATTCACACCAGGTCTCTGAGGGCCTTGTCCAAGTGCTTCTTGGATATCACCAGGCTGGTGCCGTGATGCCTCCCGGGGAGCCTGTTCCAGGGCTCCACCACCCTTGGGGGGAAGGACCTTTTCCTAATATCCAACTCCTCTGAGAGTGTCCGTTCATGTTGGCCAGTGCTCACTGTTTTCTCTGGGATGGCTCAGAGAGAATCATAGAATCATTAAGGTTGGAGAAGACCTCTAGGATCATCAAGTCCAACAATCAACGCAACGCTACCATGTCTCTTAAACCATGCCCTGAAGTGCTGCATTTACACATCTTTTAAATACCTCCCTCCTTTTTACTCCAAATGCTTCCAAGTGGCACAGCAGGACCAGCGCTTGAGAATGACATAATTTCCCTGCACTGCCTCCAGGAAACCCTTCTGACAAAGGGCATAATCACTTACTCTCTTTGTTTGCAGTTTAACCAAAAACACACAGCACCCACACCATCAAGAAGGTAGAGCTGAGCAGAGGGGATGAGACCTGTAACTCGCGTGTGCTGCTGCACCCGGGGCCAGGCTGGACCTGCTGGTGACAGAGGAAGTCATCTGCCCCCAGGCGCAGCCGATTGCAGTAAATCCCACACATCCTGGAGCTGGCTGAGGAAGGGTCTGTCTACAATGAACCCCCAAAGTGGAAAGCATGATGTTCTTTGAGATGCTCAAAGACTGTCCAACATAGGATTTTAAACTTCTGCTGCTGAAAGGGTTTGACCTTCAGAGCAAGGCTGCAAGGACAGGGGTCAGGGAGTCTGATTCATTTTCAAGCTCTATATTAAATCCGTCTCACCCACGATGTCTAATCCCTGTTTACAGAATTAATATCTGGTTTATTATCTTCCAATATAATATTTAGGTAATTGGGCATCTGTATTTTTTTATATGATCTCAAGGGTGCGACTAACTCAAGGGCCTGTCATCCACCCTTCCCTCGGGGTCACTGGGGCTGTAAATGGGCACAGGTTTACTCCTGCACAGAATTGGCTGAGTATTAGGGCCTTAAATTCTGTATATCACACCAAAAAACCCCCTCCCAACAAACAGGGAAGCACAGATCAGCAAGAAAAGCCTTCATGAGAGAATTTTTGACAATTTTTTGGCATACTTGGTATGCTTCATATGTACTTACTGGGAGGAGGCAGAAGGGAGAGGGTAGCAGTGCTTGATTGGGACAGGGAGAAATAGGCAGGTTGAAGTGAAAGACGTTTTAAGCAGAATTTAGAAAGGACATTTAGAAGCACCTACCCCCCCAGGTAAAGAAAGGCCAAGTGCCTTTACTCCAGCTTTCCTAATCAAGTTAGACAGATTTGCTGGGTATATAGTATTTCTTGCTTGGGGAAACTGATAATTGCCCCGTTTTCAATGGCAGTAACCTGCTACTGTGCTGACAAGGGCAGTTTAAACATAGAAGTCACTCACAGTAGCCTCAAGCTCCCAGAAAAGTAGAAAAATTCATTTAGACCCCTATTGGCTTTTGTAAGGAAAGCTTAAAAATCTCTGTTTTCAAATTAAGTTACTAACACTCCATCTCTAAGCTGACACTTCACTTTGCTTGGGTGGTGTGTGAACTGCAATAGCTGGAGCTGATGCAGCTAAAAGGACACACAAAATGACAGAAGCAGCCATTTGAGAACATATAGAAACGTATGGGGCATCCACAACTTCTCTGGGCAGCCACCACACTGGATGATTTAATGTTTCATAAATCTAATACAGGCTTGTGCTTCTCGTTACTCTGATGAATGCAAACAATGAAAGGAAATTTTTTTTTTACTTTTTCATTTACTTTATTTTTTACTTTTATACTTTTTCATTTATTACTGTAGGATACAATACAACAAGCTTGGAAGTGATGGCCTTGCTAAAGCTGAACTAGGCATAACACTAATACTCTCTCAGCTGATAGAGAATGTGAAATAAAACCACAAAACTAGGGGGAAGTAATTCTGGCAGTGGAAGGAAAGTATCTTTATTAAAATATAGCACTATCAGGATCTGCTTTTTCCTTGACAGGTGCTTATAACTCTGACTAGTTTGTATTACAGCATTAGTGCATAAAAGCTTGTTGGTTCCTGGTAACAAAAACTGGAAATATTTTTCAAGAACAACTCCTGCACGGCAATCTCTGTACTTTCAACACAGCTGCCTGTGCAGACTCTGAACTGAAACTACTCTCCATAAAGTTCCTCTGATTAGCACATCAGCCTTTTTACTAACAGGTAAATTTTATAAATAAATATTATCAGGTTAGTGTAATATAGCTTGAGCAAATAACAAATCAAAGTATGATCTCATTATCTCTCTCTGTTATCCCCTACCGGGGAAAATCAGCTCTGGCTCTTTCCTTTGTGGAAAGAGTGGCTTGCTTTCCTTTTTTTACTGTGGTTCAGTTGAACAAATACAGAAACATCGGCAAATGAATCTACACAGAAGGATGAAAAATAACATAACGCAGTATTTTCACATGCTTGCTTGCCCACCTCTTGCCCTCCTGCATAGCAGGAGAATCGCAATCTGGTATTGGCCCCTTTCCCGTTGATGAAGATAAAGTAGCTGACATACAGGGAGGTAATGGGGCTCCCTACTGCTCCTTAGTCACTTACATGGAAGAGAAGTGTAAAGGCTTATGGCTGAGCGCAGCTCTTACATGACAAAGCACTTTGTTCATTTGAGCCATTCCTTTCTACTTTGCTCATAACCCTGCTTGTTTCTCAGATACCTCAACGAATAAAATCCACATCAGTGAGCAGCAGGCTCCAGGACACTACCCAGGGAGTACCTTTGCTGGTGACACAACCCACCTTCAGCTTCACTAGCACAGAGCTGCAAAGATCAGCAGAGATGGACTTGAATCCAAACTTGAGGCAGAAGCCTCAGAGTTTTCTATTTGTGAACATGGTCCGTGTTTGTAAGAAAGGGGGGAAAAAAAATGCCCACAGGATTATATCCCACAGACAGTTTAGATGCTGCCTTTCCAAAGCCACGACAAAAGAGGTGAACTACGCTCAGCATTCTGGGAAAAAGGCCTACAAGCACTGATGTCAAGGTTTCAGCCCTGACAGACCTGAAGGCGGTAGGAACTAGGAAGTATACAGCCAGTTTCAACTTTAAATGCTGAAAACAGAGAGGTGGCTATTCAGCTTATAGTTCTATGGTTTCATGTTAAGTCAACTAAAATCAGTCTCTGCCATGTAGGATGATTTAAACAACATCACTAGCAGATACAATACCTGAGAGGACCAACTCTCAGCTTCAAATCATTCACAAGGAAAGTCTAATAGGAAAAGCCAGTTAGAGAATTGGATTTAGGATTGTAATTAAATGCAGCACTTCTATAAACAGACACATCCTTATCAACCTAACTATTCAGACATCTGGAAGTGGTACTCTCCAGTTCCAGAAAATCTATGTCACTTATTAGGCAATTAACAAGCACTGTGGTCACCAGCGCTTACGAACACCTGGTATCCCAAAAGCTAGATTAGCTGGTCTGATTTCGGTGCAGAAAGAAGTCAAGGAAGAGAGAATTCATCATAAATAACAGGTATGATAGTTATTTCTCCAGACTTGAGAAGATAGCTACATTTAAAAAAAGTTCTGGAACACAGATTTTGTGGAAATCACGTTGGGGACTGTTTTAAAGCAATTAATCACAATGACATATATGTGTGATGAAATATTGGTTTACATGTTCTGGATGTCCTCTCCACTTTCACATGGATTGAACCTTCCAAACATGAAAGGTTTAACTGACTGACCTAGAGAATATAAAAGTGGTGGGGATTATAAAGCAAAGATTTTTGCAAAATTATGAATGCAAACTTGTTTATTCTATGATGCAAAGCTTTTAAAAAAGGTGCAGATGGAATTGGCTACCAAAATTAAGGTAGTTTAATTATACATCAGAAGAAAGTAAAAAAAAAACCTTTGATAACATATCAGGATATACTTGAAATACATAGCGGGTGTTGGACTGAGCTCCATTCAGTCATTAGAACTGTGACAATTTCTACTTCTGACACTGGGATCCTTAAAGGAACACTGGGGGATGTGGAAGGCCTCATGGGCTGGGATGGAGGGGGCCTCCAGGCTCAACTGTCCCACTCCATACCTGACCATAATCAGTTATCTGTCCACTCCCACCTCTGTTTTTTCTCACAGAGTTTTCTCTATACATTTGTATATCTTGAGGCTTCAGTCTCAGCTGTGGCTTTTAAACTTATTCCAATAAAAATATTTAATAAAAATAATGCAAATGCAATAAAGCAAATGAATCAAATGTAGCCAAAGGTGTACATAAACTAAGTAAAATAGCTATCAGGAACAGACTAATAAAATCATGCAAATATATGACAGTCATCAAAGAGCGGGTATTTTATATGTAATCATAGAACAGTTTGGGTTGGAAGGGACCTTTAAAGATCACCTAGTTCCAACCCCCAGCCATGGGCAGGGACATCTTCCACTAGACCAGCTTGCTCAAAGCCCCATCCAACCTGGCCTTCCACACTACCAGGGATGGGGCATCCACAACTTCTCTGGGCAACCTGTGCCAGCACCTCACCATCCTCACAGTGAAGGATTTCTTCCTTATATCTAACCTAAATCTACCCTCCCTCAGTTTAAAGCCACCCGCCCCCCACCTTGTCCTGTCCGTACATGCCCTTGTCAAAGGTCCCTCTCCAGTTTTCATGCAGGCCCCCTTCAGGTACTGGAAGGCTGCTGTAAGGTCTCCCCACAGCCTTCTCCAGGCTGAACAACCCCAACTCTCTCAGCCTGTCTTCACAGGAGAGGTGCTCCAGCCCTCTGACCATCTGCGTGGCCTTCCTCTGGTCTTGCTCCAGCAGGTCCATGTCCTTCTGATGTTGGGGGTCCTAGAGCTGGACACAGCACTGCAGGTGGGGTCTCACTGGAGCAGAGCAGAGGGGCAGAATCCCCTCCCTCGACCTGCTGGCCACGCTGCTGGGGATGCAGCCCAGGGCACAGTTGCATGGATGTTCAGTGTGCTGCATTTCAAAAGCAGAACTAGGTTTTGTGGCAACTTGTGAAAATTTATATATAAATACCTGTCAAGCCCTTCCTTTCTATTGGCTCCATCTATCCTCAAACTGCTCCTCCCAGTATTTTCTCTCTGCAGGTTATGAATAGCTACTACTCTCTGCTGCAATACTATGTGGATTCTTATTATAAACATATAAACAGGAAGTAAAGCAGAGGGTACACAGTCAGACTGCTCATATGTATTTCACATAGCCCTTTTAGGAAATAAGGACGGGGAAGCCAGCCAAAGGGCTGGCTTCAAATTTTAGCTTAAAAACGGTCACAGGTTTCTACATCACAACAGCAGGAGCCTTGGTCAGAATCCTCCACACTGTCACTCCACCAACGTCAGCGGAGGGGTGGCAGTGCTGGATTTGGCTCTGCGCACTGTCACCGCCAGAATGACTGAGATAATACATGTTGCCAGAAGGACAGCACTTTCTGAGTTCTCAGGACCAACCTATCAGAATCCTGAAAAAATTATTACATCTTTAGATTAGAAAAGAGTGATGACATATATATATACACCCCCCCAATATGTATCTACAGCCACCTAAAACGAATTGGTTTAAAATTTAGATAAATATATTAATGGTAAATAAGATCATTATCTCTAGTTTTAACTGAAAACAGAACATTACGGAAGTGGCTGAGTTGCTGAACACAGTGGATTGGCTGAGCTTTTCACAGCTCCGAAATGAGACGCACAAGTTGAGAGAATGAAAGATGTTCCCTCCTCCGGATGGTAAGCTGCCTAGGCAGTAATTGATTTTAATCACAGATTCCTGACAACATTCTTTGCCTAGAAAGGGCTCAGTAGCTACTGATGCCTGAAGCTGAAAGAATATGGTGCCTCTTTTCTGTCATTTTTGGCCCAGTTCCCAACATGCACAGTGAACTTTCAGTAACATAGTTGACAACATTTTTATCCCCTCTTGTTCCGTGCTTCACTGCTTAGTTTCAATTGTAGGTGCACTTTAAACTGAATTTCCTAAAACGCCATTAATCTTTTCCAAGCCACTAATTAAGCCATCAGTTTATAGGTATCCTAATCCACTTGGTTTTATGGGTTACAGTATCACGTTTTCTATTCAGTCATGTGCAAGATGTAACCAAAGCTCCTTGACCTCAATTTTTATAAACTGGCTTCAGTATTCTTGCCAGAAACTGTCACCAAAATTCAATCCAGTCCATTTAATTCCACTATCACTTTAAAGCTAGCATAGTTAAATGCATTTCTCCCTACACGGCCATCTTTCCCAGCTGGTTCCTAGGAGAACCACTTCCAGTAATTTTTAATGACACCACAACATCTATTTTTCATCTTCACTTAAGTATCCCTGGTCATCCCACAAACGATGTGAGACAGCCACCATATAATGAATAAAGGGTTCTTCATATTTTCTTCTTTCCATGTTTCTTTTAACTGGTTACTGCATCCCATCCAACTTGAAACCTTTGCGTATTCCTTGAATACAGTAATAGGCTGTCCTAAATTCTCTGTCTGCTTCCCCTGTGTTGCCTCTGAAAACAGTCACAGAAGCCCAAGGACTTTAGTCAATGCAAGTGCTTGTGTCCCTTGGGTTTCAGATTACCTCTCCAACGGTGAAATACTGAAGAGCATCCTCTGATGATACCCTTCAGAAATTACTAGGTATGAGTCCTAACTATGTCCCTTTTAACAAGCTGCTGTAAGGGATTAAATAATCACAATCAACCCGTGATGCTCTCCCCTGTTGTATTTCCCTCCAGACAAAAGAGGAGGAGATGAAAGTTCTCACACTACCTCAGCATCTCAGATAAGATCATCTTCAGGAAGAAGAAATCTAAAATATATTCACTAGTGGGTCTTTGTGGAGGACTTGAACCAGCTCAAATTTAAATAATTTTATTTTTAAATTAGATTCAAATATTCCCAAGAAAGAAATGCTCAGATGTACACAGGTAACACAACTACAAGAAGCTCTCTACCCTTCACAGAATAATTTCTTTTGTTTGGGCTTTAGAGATGCTACAGAAAAAAAGAATAGTTAAGTACATCATGTACTTGAAACAATCACATACTTTTTCTTTATTATATTTAGCACTAGAGAAAACATAGCTGCACCACAGGCATCTCTCAAATTAAATACCGTGTACAGTCCCTTCATTTGGTTGATACACTAATGGCATATTTTGCGTAGACACAGATGTTCTTTACTGGGTTGTGCTGAAACCAATCTAATTTTGTGAGAGAAATGAGGTGTTCTGATTTAAGGACTTTATTTCCCAGCATAACAAAAACATTAAAAGAAATGAAGCCTCTTACCACTCAGAGTTCAGACAGATAAGCTAATTTCTCTGCCACAGCTTCTGCCTTTTAAACCTGAATTTCAGAAAGGTATATATGAAGGTGACATCCATCAGCTCTTTGGGAGATGTCTGGAAAACAGAAAAAGATGACACAGACTTATAAGCTACATTAGCTTAAACAGTAATTAAGTATGCAAAACTTTGCTTTAATATCAGTGACAAGATATTAGGCAGAGGATCCGCATCAAAGAATGAACATGGACAGTTACCCACAGACTTTTAAACTGAGTCTAAGTAGCTCGGGAACATGGTACTGTGATATGGCATAGAGTGCAAGATCAGCTATGGCCTGACTTGACAAGGTGCCAAATCTCAAAGCCACCTGATGGCGCATTTGACGTGAGCTGGTGGCTTCCGTCTAGTTCTTGGTCAACTGATGTCCTCATCTTACCTACTGACACTATCCATCAGCCTCGGCTGAGGAATGAATATTAGAGGGAACTACAACATCCTGTCCTTATATAGAAGTGGCAGAAAATTTTTCTACTGTTGGAAAAGTTTGAAACTTTTGGAGCCATATCTGGCACCTTTAAATAGCAAGAACGCTATTTTGTTAAACGACAGGGAAATATTCTGTGCTGGTTTTCCAAAGACGTGCCCACACTCTGTGATGCAAGGCAGCTCTGAAAAAAATTGTTCTAGCACTGGAAGCAGTATAGGTCTGTTTGCAGAGTGATCCCTTGGCTAGTTATCCCTACTCGGGAAGATTAGATAAATTCAAATGGTGTGCTGAGCTTATTTCTATTGTCAAGACTATCTCCGCGAGCACTTCTTCCTGAAGCATAGAGGCAACCAGTCTCACAAGCCCGATAAATGGGAGTGGAGAGCAGTTATGACACAGGTAAGTCATGTAATGTCAGCCCCCCCCCCCCCACTGCTTTAAGAGCCACAGTACCTCTCAGATCGCCACAGCACTTTGGCTGTGCCATAACGAGTCACTACTGGCGCAAGCTGCATCCTTGCGCGCCTCAAACACCCCAGAGCACCTTTGCCATATCCTCCCTGCTGCCTTTGCTGTGGAGTCTCCTCCACTTGAGCCCATAAGGCCCATATATCTCACAATTTTAACATGGAAACAAGGGTCTGGTAAAGGCATCACCGTGGATTACATTGAATAGGAACAATTTTTCCTAATGAGTAGCACAAGCTGGCAATATTTCCTCTAATGATTATAGTAAGTCATTAAAGAAGTTTAACAGTAATGTAAACTAATATTTTTATTAAAACTAATTAGTAAGACAGTGATTAAAAATCTCATGACTACAACAGCAATACAGACTGTGACTCCAGTGTAGACTAAAGTATGTTCTCCTTTATGATGAGTAATAAAGCACTGAAATGCCCTCACCCTGAGGAGCAGAAAAAGCAGTTCAGATTTTAATGTTCTAGAAAGCACATGAGCTAATAGTCCTTGCAGGCAATTACATCCACTTACAAAGAACCTTCTCAGACAAAATAATGTTTTCTTATTTCAGGAAACTTCATGGTGTAAATTATGAAAATTTAACTCTATCCCAGCTAAAACCATGACAGTATTTTATCAGTATTACTACGGTTTTTTGTTGTTGTAGTGCCTGCAGGCACCACCCAAACCTGGGACCCTATTGTGCTAGACACTGTGCAAACACACGAAGATTGTTACTTCCCTGGAAGGCAGAAGAGGGTGGGAAGGTCATACTATTCTCATTTAATAATAAACTGAAGTACAGGGGATGTAAGTGATTAGCTTAAACCATACACAGTTTATGGCAGAAACAGGAGCCAAGACCAGCTCTCCCCAGAACCAACTCTAGTGCAAGGACCAGAAAAAGCACCTTTCCCCTCTAAGGGGCTCATCACATACTATCTTTGGGAGGAAAAAATTACAAGTGATTCTTTGCAGGACTGGAGCTTAATGGCTTGTCACTTAAGTCAAATAATTCAGTGCCAAATGCCTATGACTGTTTAACGATTGATCGACATGCCCAGATCCCATACACATTAGAGGTGCCTGGTTGCTGTGCCCGTCTCATTGGAAGTTGTACAAAGTAGCATTCGAACATCCTTCACCACTTTATTAATGAAATAAATTTAACTTCTAATAGAAGAGAAGTCCTTCGGTGTTCTAGAGCTACAATTTGCATTCACATATACTGTGTATCTTGTCTGTTTGCATTAAAAGAAAATCCTTTCGATCAATGCTCCGGCAATGAAATTGCACTCCCTTGAATACAGTTCTCAGCCAGCCTACAGTGTAAATGATACTTAATAGATAGAGACATGCTGTCAAGATCAGCTGTGCGTGTGTTAAAGCTCAATTGTCTCTAAGGTGGCAAGGAATAAAAGCCTTTTGATAACACATTACTGTCTAGCCTCATCTGTAATCCATTTCAATATCAGCAACAGCGCTCCTCCTCACTGTACTTATTTCCCTTTGCATAAAGACTCCATTAGGGTAACTGCGAAAACTTTATCACTTACAAACTGGGAGACTGAGACAAAAGAAACCTGAGGTATTTGACCAGGATTATGCCTTGCCTTAGCATCACAGGTGACACTAGACATCAGGAATCCACAGATTCCAACCTGTCACTGGATCATCAAGCTACATCCCTTCCACTGTCACCCAAATGGTACGTCAGCTGTTTACTCTACAAAAAGATATACTGGAAACCTTAATGCTGGTTTCCTCGGTAGGATTACCTAGAGAGGAATAAGCTCTTAGTCCTCTTTAGTATGTGGTACAGAAATGACCACAGTCACACAGATTATAGCATGGTTTGGGTTGGAAGGGACCTTCAGACCCCATCCCGTCCAACCCCCTGCCCTGAGCAGGGACACCTTCAGCTACAGCAGGGTGCTCAGAGCCCCGTCCTGCCTGACCTTGGGTGTTTCCAGGGATGGGGCATCTCCCGCCTCTCTGGGTAACCTGGGCCAGTGTCTCACCACCCTCAGTGTAACAAATTTTTTCCTTATACCCAGTCTAAATCTCCCCTCCTTTAGTTTAAAACCGTCACCCCCTGTCCTGTCACACAGGCCTTGCTAAAGAGGTCGCCCCCATCCTTCCTATAGCCCCCCTTTCAGTACTGGAAGGCTGCTGTAAGGTCTCCCCACAGCCTCCTCTTCTCCAGGCTGAACAACCCCAAGTCTCTCAGATCCTCCTCCATTTATTTGAGCAGCATCCACTTCTGGTTCATTCCCTAATGAGAAACAGAAAAGACCTACAAAATCAGTAACTGAGTCCAGGGAGTCCTTTTGCAAACACAGCTTAGCACTGCGGGGTACGAGATACTGCTGCACCCTCCTGACCCAGGTTTGTACTGAGGACTGGTTATGTTACTAACACATAAATGGATTTGGAATCACAACGTTTTGAGATTTTAAATTAAATATACAAGTCCACCTTTTATTTTTCCATATTTCCCAGTCAGCTACAAAGTTTATGGAAATTTTTGACAGTCGGTATTTGCAATTTAAATAAAAAGCAATCTAAATTTGAACTTTTTTTGTTGTTCACCAAGACAAAACACCACCACGGTATGTAAAGAAAAAAATATTTTGGTTGACAAAAAGAAAATTTCAGTCCATGTAAGAACATGGGCCTCTCCCTTGCACTGCAGAGGGGGTAGCCATGGGTTACTTGTTCATAGTCATCATAAGATCAGGACTATGAATATCTGTGCAGGAAAAAAAAAAAGCAATATCAATCCAAAGAGAGGAATTTGATATGATTGCTTAGAAAAGGAACTCTGGGGACAAGTGGAGGCTCGTTACTTTATCAGACTATTATGAGATCAACATACTTCTTTTTGACAACACAAGAAATAGAGGGCAACAACGCTGTTAACAACTGCAGCAGTATCCGGACACATGGCAAATGTCCCCAAAAGTTAGTGCACAAAGCTTGTCAGCCTGAGGGAAAACTGAATTTGTTTGGGAAGTTCTTATGCAGCTCCCGACTTTGACCATAAAAATTACTTCAAAGCACTGTCTTCGTTCTCAGCATTGTTTTCAACTGCGTTTAAACAAATCTGATTTTCTTTGTCATCTGCAGCAATATTTCCGTTCTCTTTTGCTTTCTTTTGAAAGCAGCTCACTGGGATAAATTCAAAGAAAATGCAGCTTCATTCCAAGGGTTTTTAATTTCTTTCCCGCTCTGATGTTCACTGATCACAGACACATATTGTAAAAAAGAAACTGAGACTGAAATTGTACCAAAGGGGAATTAGTTTAATATACCCAAGGACTCATAGGTCTGCCCTTAAAAGCACAGTACATCAACATGACTGATCGACCCTAGTCCTCTCTGCTCGTAGGAATGATGTATTGGTCTAGAGTTGCTTTCTGTAGCACTAATATACAGCATACAAGAAAATCTGTACATCACAACAAGAAAATTCACACACACACACCCCCCAAAGGCTTCACCGAACAGGCAGGATGAGAGAATACATGTACGTTATCACATGTTAAAGCTGTTTTAGAAAATGCTTGGAGAAGAGAGGAGAGAGGGGAGGGGAAAGACAGCAGTTATTTAATTACCTGTCATGCCCTTGCATTCACTCACACGCATCCACATTCATACACACTAACAGCACTTAGGCAAGAAGGGGGGTCAGGGAAAAGAAAAAAGGAGGGGCTGCATAGAAAGCTAAGCTAAAAATAAAAATTCTCTAGGAATCCAGATTACAAGGCCTGTTTTTCAAGATATGTCAAAATCTTGGAGATAAAAAGAGATGTGAGAAATTCCCCCGTACATCCTAACTGATAGAAGGGGGCTGTAATGACACAGGCCCCAGCTTCATTCATAGATACCTCTGAAAACATGAATTAAGCTGCTTATTGTCCCAGGACATAATGTGACCAGCTTTACAGAGATCAATGTCTTCTCTACAGATGCCTGCTTGCCAGTTGAGAAATCAATCAGCTAAGCCTCAACAACTGCCAGAGGGGCAACCAAGGGCAATGCTGCCCTAATACGAAATTTAAACAGAGATTACGGCATCTGTTTCCCCCGCAAAGTGTTTCTGCATCAGACTGTAGGAACTCCCATTCGGGGCTGCTGCCACAAATGCCAGGGAAGAGAAACGAGATCTTGTTTGGTGTGTGTGAATTGTCATATCTACACAGCACAAGGTGTTTCCCTGCTAGGTATCCCTCTGTCTTTTGTGAAACACCCTCACAGGACCTGACCTAGGCACAGAAGAGCTCAGTGCTCTCAGCGCGCAGAATGCCTTCATCTTTTTGGTGAAAACATTTAACGCTCAACTTCCTTGTATGCTGGAATATGACAAAATCCACCACTGTGCACTGTCTGCAGTAACCGATGAAGTCCTTTGATACATACCCATAACTAAAGAAAGTTAATATTTCTATAATTGCTGATGGGCTTTTAGTGTAAGTCTGAAAGAAAGGGAAAATAGCCAGCTATGTCATGCAGAGGTCTGCTCTGGAGCGGATTTTGCATTCTGAGAGCTGAGGGATGAGGAAGAGAGTAAGAGAAATCCCCAAGAATTCAGCTGGGTGAAATTCCTTCTCTCAGAAATGCAGAAAACCTTGGTTATTGCACAAGGCGACTCCTTGCAAATGCTGTAAAGTCCAGAGCGCAGCACTGAGAAGGGCCGTCACTCAGTTCTCAGCTCCCTCTTTCAGGGCTTGGGAAGAGCTGCTGTACTCATGGGCTCGACCTTGGCAGCCGCCCTGCCGTGATTCCAGTGCCTGACTGGTAAGCGTGGGTCTTCCCAAGTCATTTTCGATTCTCTGACAGTTGAAGTTTCGAGATGTAGAGATGACCATCTGCATGCTGTACTGCAGGGAGATACACGCAGGGAGGAGACTCTTTTTTGTTCTAATACTCTTCAATCTGTTGTGAGAGTTACTTCTGATTAATTGAGCTAAACAATCTGGTGTGATCTTCTGTTCACACAGAACAGTTAACGAAGTTTTCAGTTCTCTTACTCATCAGCATGCAAATCTAACTCCAGCATGATTTAGAGAAAGAAAAACAGACAGTAAAGAGGGTGCTGGGCTCCCTACCTACAGCAGTTTCAAGCTCTGTCGGTTACTGTCTCTGCGTCCCGCCTTTGCGAAGTGCGTGTCCAGATGCAGTGCACGTGGGAGACGCGGGGTGCCCGGCTGACCTCTCTGCTGAGTCAGTGAGCGGGAGGATCTAGTATCAGTCAGGGTCTTTGAATGAGGTGTTCGTGAGAGCTGGGCCAAACTCCCAAAGTTCACATTACGGGGGTCTCTGAACAGTCTTTATCCACTAATTGCCTGTGTAGAATTCCAGTGAGTGATGAAATGTGTCTGTGTTTTTAAATGCAATTAGAAATTTATATTCACAGCCCTCGATTTCCCATCAAGAACCTACAGTGCATTTCAGAGTCGTACATTTAAGTGCATTTTTCAAGAAAGCATACACAGGAAATAAATGAACAACAATACATCCTTATGATATGTCGATCCTTATGGGTTCCTTCCAACTCAAGATATTCTAGGATTCTATGATACATGCAGGTGACATTTGTAAATACCAGAGCACGTGAGAAAAACAAGCTCTGTGCATACTTCTCTGTGAAAAAATCCAGCAATTGGAGCTTTTTCACATGTACCAGAAAATCACAGCACAGAGAAATGAATAGAAACAAATGGGTACCCGGTAAGTGCTGCCTCCCCGAACAAATCAGGTGGCTTTGCCTTCAGTTCTCTATAAGCAAGGACAGTGTCCCCTATGTCAGCAGGGTGTGGAAATACCACAGAGTGGGATGTTCTTATGTCCCAGAGAAAAAAGATCAGAGGAACCTCTGAAAAGGGAAAACCAGCTACTCAAAATTATCCGCTCCTTTGTAATGCAGTGATTTCAGTCCCTCCTGCATCACATCTCAGGCTGCAGCAGACAGTGTTTGAGGAGGTTGGGCTAGCACATGGTGATGCTGAACAGTATTCCCTGCCTTAAACAGGGGCTTTAATAAACAAACAAAATGGGGATAAGAACATACTGCAAAAGGAAAAAAGAAAACAAACCACGTAACAGAGAGAGAGAAAACAGTTAGGGATAGAAGAGGAGGCAAGTACGATGGGGTTACAAATTAAAATTAAACTTTTTGGGATTTGGTTGCCTGTTTCTTACTAATTATAAGAAAAAAATGTTCTCAAATGAAGAAAAGGACTATCTCACAGCTGAGATTTAGGGTATTTTTTCCTATATTTTAAACTCTACAGGAAAATAATCTGTCAAAACTGATGTAAGATAATGAAATAATTAATCAAATTTCATTCCTTTCATTAGCTTTTCATCAGCAACATGACCAAGACTTTTAGATAGTTAACGATGATTTGGCTGATTGCAAATTCAAAGTCAACCATAAAACGGCTACTGTATTTTATATGCGGTATAATCTTTCACCGAGTTTAATATTTTTATGATGTACATTGTACAAATAGGTCTACAAGATAGACCTCATTTAGAAAACCCATTAAATAACTGCACAGTCCTAGCATTCAAGGCATGCTACCAGTAAAAATGTTTAAAGAGGAGATAATGTTTACTGTGAACTGTTTCTTCCCCTTTGAAGTGGAAAGTGAAGTATTCTGTAGCTAAATGAGAAATGACGCAGAACATAAATCAGTGTTTTAACTGAATTGAATTAATTGACATTTGTTATCTTAAGGGATAGATTGTTTGTAATTTTTCAGGAATATCTAAGTCTGAATGCCTTGTTCATAAAATGAAAGTTCATAAAAGGGGGAAAAATAACAAAACTCCTCCTTACTTGTTAATCTTTCTTGCAAAAGCTGCTTCCAGGAAATGTAGAGCTCCCATGCTAATGAATGCCATCATTCACAGGGATGCTCAGGGGCCTAGAGCAACCCCACATGAACCCATTTGCTACTAAACCCAGCTCATATATGAAACTAAAGTTCTCTGTACTAAGATAGAGCCCTCAATAGAATGGGAAATCATTTTTTAGTAAGGAGAACACATTTTCTTAGTCCTGATATGGATGAAGTGTTCGGCTTTCAGTTCCACACTGTAAAGAAGCTTCGATCATCTGGGTATTCCGTGCAGTTCTACACAAATAACATGGGACCAGATCCTGATCCCATTAAAGGCATGGGCAAAATTCTCTGTAATTTTAATGGATTTTACTCCGCATATCAACATTTTGTTTTAAATGTGTGTGTATACAGAGTAAAAATATATTGTTGCAAAATACAGTTCTAATTTACTCCTGTGATTCCAGCAGGATGAGCCTAAAACCATGGAAGAACAACTAAGGTAAGAACAGGATCTATTATGTGGATAAAAATTTCCAAAGCGGGAGAATAATATCTGTTGACTGGAGACAGAGCTAAGAAGTCAAACAGGAAACATTTTTCTCTCAGACTCTCATTTGATCAGCTCAAACCAAAAGCTTGACTCTACTGTTCTTATAGACCAGCCACATCCCTTACCTCCAGTGAAAGATTTGCTGGAGCACAAATAAAAGGCTTGGGATTAAATATTGTAATGACAAGCCAACAATATTGTCCCTGGGAATACTCCTCTTCTGAAAAGCTTTCACCTTCTGCTAGCACAATTAACTCCACTGAACAACTTTTGCTCTACCAGCTGAAGTCTAAATGCTTTGCAGATTATCTTACTGCACTGTACATCTGCAAGACCTGACTCAGGAAGATTCTTAGCTGCATACCTGATTTTACGTGCTGGGGTAATTCCCTTGCCATCAAGTTCCTCAGGTACTTAAATACAGTGTTGGCTCAAGAATTATTTGATTTTCTTAGCTGATTTTTCAACCTAAATGGATTTGCATTTTCATGTGGTCTTTTTCCCATTCTGACCCTGTTGAATTTGACTATCTCCGTAATTAACGTCCTGTTTGTTTTTACACCCTCATTGCCAAAGTCATTAGTTCATGAGCTGCTTCAGCATCTGAATCGCATATATTTTTAAAGCAGCAATGGCTCAAACCATGACATCCCTTCATCTCTTCTAAAGACCATCTTCTACATTCATAACTAGTTCTTTATTCGATGCCTCTGGCAAGTAGTATGTCAGAGCCCCCCAGCTAGTGATCTAAATATCCCCTACTGAAAAAATCCCCTGGCCTGGTCTTTCCTGAATCCTTTCTCAGGTTTCAGAAATTGAAAGTGTGCAGCCTCTCAGAGCTCAACAGGGAGGAAATGAGAGTAGTTTTAAGGCTATTCCTGGGCTGTCCTCTGGCTATTATTATTTGGACATGTCTGAGAGACTGCCTGAAGCTACAGTACATACTTTGTACAGCATAGCTTGAATCACGCAACACTGTGCTCTGCATTACCTAGTAGGGATATCTTGTCTTAAACCATCACAGAATCTGGCTATTACTGACAAGAGAGTTGTTTCTCTTTTCTGTAACTCAGGGCACAAAAGACATCTTTCCTTTATACCTAACTCAGGATTTTTTTGAAACTGTACTTAAATATTTTCTGTACAGTCATGGCCTTATGAAATTCAGCATATTTATTTTCCTTCACTTATATATTCTTGCTCTCTTTGTGCCTCTAACTAGTCAATCCTTTAATTGAATTTGCAAAAACACTCGGGGGCAGAATTTACAAGAAACAAAGTTCAAGTACAAGGAATGACATTCTTCTGGTTTTTAGTTTTAGTTTTCACTGTTTGGGAAATCAGTTTGATGTTAATTCACTGGAAATGAAGCTTAGGGTTTCTGTAGCCAGACCTATTAATCTGGAAGTACCTTCTCTATTTTTAATTATCTGCTTTTGCTTTTAGCACACCACTATGAGGAACCGAAGATGTTATTTGGACATGTTTGAAAACATGACTTTCTACAGAAAGTTTCATCTGCTCATTTATTATTTGCCTTGACGCTCTCATCAAAGGTAGGTGACAGAATGTTTTTGCAGATACCTGCCCTAAATCCTTTGAAGAGGTTTATTTATGTCATTATTACAGTATAAATGATTGTATTGATATTAATAAGGTTTTACCATTTGCATCCTTCCCACCTCTTATGACAGGAATTTAAATATATGCAACTGTCACTTTTTCTCAGTTCCAAGAACTGAAAGAAGGTTACTTTCAAGAACCTTCGCAATGGAAATTTCACTGCACCTGAAAGGCATTTAGAAGTCTGTTTTGTGAGTTTGCATTTGGTGAGGATGGCATTGAAGTACCTGAAAGCTGGTGAACAATAAGAAGGGCTTCTCAGCTCCACCTGTAGGCATATTTCTACCTAAGGCCCTGGAAGCGTCAGCCATCCAGCTGATCACAGCATCGGCTATCACTGTTGTAATCAATTACGACCGAGATCAGTTTTTCAGGTGTTCAGCAATCTCCCAGTGTACTATTTTTCACAAAACTACCCTAACAGCCTAGCACACTAAGTACGTGAGGTGTTTTAGCCAGCTTTCTTTAACCAGAAATATCTTTTCCGGTTTTAATTATGTTCTGTTTGTGCTTGGTATATTAATCTTATCAAGAGCTGAAGATACAATTTTGGGTTTGTTTTCACATTTATTAGTACCAGATCTGTGCACTGATGATCCGTTTCCTGTGACACGAAGTGCCTGAGGTAAAAATTACTGTGGAAAAGGAACCCACCATTTCTTTGCATGACAGGGAGGAATGGATGATGACAGAATTAGACAGGTTTGTAGTCTGCCCAATTTCAGTGGTTTTGTTCTGTGACACGGTAAAGCTTGAAAATATTATACAGCTCGGGGGGAGCTATTCACTGTGTAGTAATTGCAGTTCTATGCTTGCTTTATGTTTACACATTATTATCTGACTGCCCATTTAGGAGAAATAATTAGAACTTAGCTAACTATAAATAAGACAGATTTGTTCTTTCTGGCAAATTCCTTAATGCAACTGATTACCCTTGGCAGAGGAGCTACCATGGCATGAACCTCTTAAATAAAACCTGCACAATGATCTTTCCATCTGTCTAACTACCATAATTAAAGACAGCAGCAGCGAAGAGAAAGAGAGCTTTAGGTTTGGTTCTCAAGTATGATGGCATCTATCATTAATTTGGCGGACAGGCTTATTTGCCTTCATTTCACCAGTTTGCTTTTATTTCCTGCTAGTACAAGGAGACCCGTAGGGGCCCAACAGGTCTGATGGATGCGTCCTGCTTTCAGCGACACCAGCAGAACGTTGAATGACTCCATTCAGTTGTACCAACAACAAGCAAAATTTTACTCACTGGGTGCAGACAAATCTAGAGGGTTTTAGTGAGATACATGCCCATGGGAGACATAAGGGAAAAAACCATTATTTTTGTATGACGGAAGAGTATGAATGAGTTCTGGCCATTTTCAAATCACATTGGGCCAATGCAGAGAAACCTGCCGGTATAGAAACATAAGGGAAGCGAAGTTTCTAGGGCTACCATCCCAGCTGGGATAATTTGCCACAGGCCTACAGAAATGTAAACTGACCCATGAGAACTTGCTCCAGCTACAAATCTCCCCACTGATACATTTAATTCAACAGCTTTTCGCCTGGTCATGCTCTTGTTGAGGCTTCACTTCTACTTTCTGAATTAATTGTGTTCGTTCACCTTATATGTTCTCTCCTTGCCCTGCCTTCTCTCTCTGACATGTGTCTTGTAGCAGATGAAGCAAAAAGAGAAACTGTTGTGCTATTGTGATCCATCACATCAGAAAATATTTGAGGGAAGCAAAAAAGATTCTTCTTCATAACAGAATCCACTGAGTCCTGGCTGAGGTTCAGATTACACAGATCACCTAGCCTCTACTAAAAACATAAATATAATTGTTTCAGAAAATGCCAATATATCCAAGATATTGGAATTTGAAACTAAAATTCTGCAGATAAGTAACTTCTTTAGAAATTTTGTCATTTTTATTTGTACATAGTCAATATTATAAAGATTTAAGTAAAAAAAAATTATCTCAAAATGTGTTAGATTTGATAACTACAGAGACTAGAATATGAGATTAGATATTAGTTAATAAAATATCTATGAAGCCCACACCCTTCTGGAAAGAGCACTCTGAGGGCACAAGCTCTGTATCTGAGCATCATCTAAGTAGGTTAGTAAGGAAGGGTCCTAAGGGAAGGCACTGCCTGCTGCGGTTTGAATCTGACACAGAACAGTGCTTGCCTGTTGGTACGAGTTGGCCTGAGGCAGCCCGCTCCATGCCAGCTTTGCCTCCCCTCCTGCAGATGCTCTCAGCCCCTGCTGTCGGTTACCGCTGCCAACGGTGTGCCTCCCACAGCCAGGAAGCAGACAAGCACAGTCACTGTAAATGTTATGGGTTGCAAAAGATGGCAGTTCTGATCCTTCTCAAAAACAGGCAGCTGAGAACTGGCAAACTGATCTTCAGCCTACAGAAAATCTCACACGGGGAAACCTTTTCTCATTGGATGTGACCTCCCGTTTACAGAGTTTTTAACCTCAATTACCTCATTCAGTGCATAAAATGGAAGGAAAGTGAACATTCAGGCATGCAATAAGTGTTTCATTTTTCTCTCCTCACTCAGGTAGATAGGTAACACCTGCCTCAGAACGATCTTATAGTGGAGCAAGATATCTTTGTGTAACAACATAGAGAAAGCTTAGCTGTGCAGGTGTTCTCAGGTCTCAAAGTCTGTTCTCAGTGTTCTTTCTTTTTAGATGTATGTTATTCCAGTGAACGAAATACAGTTGATCTCAACTGGAGAGCCGCTCATCAATTTGGAAATGATAATGAACAGATCCATTAAGTACACAATTCTCATTTATATTATGTTTCCTTTATATTTTTGTAGGGCTTCAGATCGGATAATACACAAGTCAAACCGCAATAGTTTTCTCATGTCAGAGATTAAATGCTGGTTTCCTCCCCTTCACCAAACTGTTTGTTATTTACCCTTGTGCAGACCACTGAGCCCCTCATACCTGCAGAGTTTCATACATATAAATCATACTGTAGCGTTTTCATCCTAATGTAGCACTTCAAAACAGATAAACTGCAAACCTGAGAAGAACCAGGGAGAGGGAGAGTACATAGCAGAAAAATGTTCCTAAGCAGAGAGTGGAAAGATAAAAATAGAACATGCACACAGCAGAAAACAGAAAGCCGATCTTCAGATTCCATGGGTAAATCCAAAGGAAACTGCTGTGATCCTCCAAACATCTCCATTTGGATATGTGTCAGAGCTTTCCCACACAAGCCTTGTGCTCCTTTCTCAGTTCTGGTAAAATGGTTCCAAACCCTCCAAGATTATGTACCTCCCTCCTCCTGCAACTTCCCCTGTTCTTTTGCCCAAGCCAAGATGCGCGGCTGAGGCACATCTCTCATAGAATGATAGAATGCCCTGAGCTGGGAGGGACCCACAAGGACCATCGAGCCCAGCTCCTGTCCCTGCACAGCACACCCCAAACTCACTCCATGGCTCTGAGGGCCTTGTCCAAGTGCTTCTTGGATTTTACCAGGCTGGTGCCGTGATGCCTCCCTGGGGAGCCTGTTCCAGGGCTCCACCACCCTCTGGGGGAAGGACCTTTTCCTAATACCCAACTTTAACCTCCCCTATCCTGCCCTCCCTGGCTTCTCCAGCCCAATAAGCTGCTCAGTGGGATAGAGGAGAAGGACAAGGAAGCCAGAGAACTTGACCAGGTTTGACCCTTCATTTCCACAGCAGCACCTGGCAGCTAGAGCTGCACCTCCTCCAAGAACCACAGCCAGTTGCTTGGGGACTGCAGCTCTGTGCTCAAAGGGAGAAAGCCCAGCAGCACTCTGCGTTGTTAAGCAAGTGAAATCCAGCTGGGTTGGCTTAGCCATCGCTACACTGCCTCCTCCTTCCATGTACCGACCCACAGGGAGCCAGTCCCTGTGTGGCATCTGTGTATGCTGCAGAGCCACTTAATGCTGCAACATCCCAGAAATCCTTAACCATGTAAATCAAGTCACATCCTAAGAATGTCAAGATAAAAAATGACAGTTACAGTCTTCACCAATTAACTTGTGGGTTCTGAGCCTTCAAGTTAGACTGTGTCCACACCCTCAGTGTTTTGAATGATACCACGAAGGCTTGATCCGTATTCAACTTATTTCTTTACAAAATGAAAACAGACTGTCTTCAAATCACTGGACATCAGTGTTCGGGGCTTCATCTAAACAATCACTAGGATGTAGAGATGCTTTTGTTGTTTTCTAATAGCAGAATAAAGCTGTGATCCCAGCAGCGCCTAGCAGGTTTCTCTATGAACAGAAAATAAAGCACTCTGCTGTTAAATACAACATTGCAACTGAAAGTGCAGGTGGGCTAACCATGTAAGGGAAGAGGCCCACAGATGCTCGGATAATCTATGTATACTGGAAATGATTGTTACAATGCTTATTTTACAATTATTAAAGACAGAAAACTCCTGGGCCATTCTTCTAGTTCTTTCCTTAAAACTATTTTTCCTTGTAAACAAGTCTATCACAAACTCTTTTGAAATTAAACTTCAGTAACTTTAAAATTAAATGAAGAGTAAAATACAGTAAAACCCATATATTCTCCAGGAGCAACAAGAAAGGCCAAGACTAATCTGAGCGGCACCTTACTAGAATCTTAGTCTTCCAGTTGCCTATTATAATTAAAGCTCAATTGTAAAGTATGGTGACAATCTATTTTCACACATACAAGTGCACACATACCCCACACTTTAATAGCCTCCTTAAAAAATCAGTACTGACTAGACTTGAGACAGGAATTTCCACATATGAAACAGAAATGCGTTTCTAGAAATAAAAAAAGATGTGATAAAACAGTCCAGTTCACGTCTGATGGGAGAGAATCAAATGCTGGAACTTCATCTAGAAATCAGCCATATTTCACACTAACTTAATGTGCTTTAGAGCCAGGTTTCAGTGCGCTGGATAAATTACAGCTTTGCCACTCTTTGCTGCAGAGACCAAGCATTGGAAGGACTCTGGTTTTGCAGATAAGAAATTACACATGGTATTAAATTCTCTTTTAACACCCACTGTTATAACATCACCGAGTACATGTACACGTTGGTGTCCTGGGCCTTCTCGGTTAAGCTGTCAGTTTAGAACAAAGCATATTTAGGATACAGTTTCAATACCGGGAAATAGAGAAGTCAGTGCTGACGCACACATTTCCAAAGCTGAAAGGACAAGCCTTCAGTCTAAAGCTATAAATTATTCATTGCATATTCTGACACATTGGGGAAGAGACCTGAATATTCATACACCACGCAACTGGTAAGTCCCTATAAATTTGCAAAATTATGAGATTGTGGAACCTCTCCTTATTTTCATTACACAGGCCTTATGGGACAAGCTGTGCCACAGTGGATTTCACTGACACAAGACATGCAATCAGAACAGATGAATCTGTGGAAGACTTGAGCCTTGAATCAGAGTTCCTAGCTTTTGAAGCAGTTTTCCCCAGAACAAGTGGGGATGCCAGCAATTTGGGAACTGTATTCTGAAATCACAAGCACTCATAAAAGGTTGCCAATCATATTGCACTCATTTGCTGATCAGTTTGGAAGCTGTTTGCACAACGCGTCTATATTCAAGAATATAAACATCTGATCGGTGAGCCTCTGTTGCCGTAAGACCTGTAGCCATTTATAACTAGATGAAATGAGTGCAAAGCATAACCATTCAAATTCGGTGGCAGGTTCCATTCATTGTGCATTAATAAAATTGACTACTTAATGCCCTTAATGATATAGAATGCCAGTGCCCCAAAATTACATCTCTATAAAACAAAATAACTATGTCTGTAACATCAGTAAAAACTTTTACAGACAAAGTATGTTACAGCACTGGCCAGGCAGTGGGAAATCAAGACTGCAGTGTTCTTCTTCCTTTTGAAAAATCATTTCATTTAACCAATTAGTGTTCTTGTCACAAACATGTTCTGGACAGATGCCATATATCCACTTACGCCCTCGAGTTTGGTGTCCAAGACCAGAAAAAAGTCCTCTGCCACTTTCCTTGCCTTTTCCCTACCCTTTCTCTACAACCAGCAGCTTTCAGTCTGCCTGATACATACTACTATGATCTGCATTCAGGATGCATCCAAAATTCAGACACATTGTGCTTTTGTGTTCTTTTTCAGGAGACAGGCTGACCCCAAACCTGTTGTGACACGGCTGAAGAATGAAAATCAAGACAGACACAACATTTAGAGGGTCCAGCTTACTCTATAGGTTTTTTAGAAATGCTGTTCTCCCAAGTGTCAGTGGACGTGAGGGACAGAAAAGCCTCAGGGGATGAAATACCTGAGTGAGAATGTGGTGTCCATGTGGTACGGTGATATGGCTCTACATGTGCCATATAGAAAAAGAATGGTCCTCTTGTTAAGAACGGCTTGGAGCCTGAGCATGTGAACTCCACTTCTGACACTCCCACAAAGCTTCTGTGTGATCCTGGGCACCTACTATAAATTTTGTGCCTCAGTTTCCCTCTAAAATGGAGTTAACACTTCCTTTCCCCACCTTCTGTCCATCTATCTTGAACTCTAAACAATTGAGACATAGACTGACTCACAACGCCTCATCCAAATACATCCCATTCTTGCCTGGCATATCTAGGGATGGCAAAAACTCTGCTATTAATACTTAAATAGTAATTAGTAGTATGAAGAGTGCCCAGACTCTGCCGCCACTTAATCTCTGTACTTCCATTTTCCCACTGCAATATTATTACTTTTTTATTTCTCCTGATGTGTAATGAAGCATATATTAGCTTTGACAGTCCAGTGCCTCTGAGCACACAATTCCAGGAGAGCACGAAGGACTCTTGGGCTAAACAGCTGATAGTGGGCACCTCTTTACAAATGAGTTGGGTAAGATTAAATGATGCAAAGAATAAAAGTGATGTTAACTGATGGCCGTTGCAAAGAGTTATTTTCAGGAGACTGTTCCCCACAACGGCTTTCACTAATGCAAGGCGACAGGAGAGCAAGTTAAAGTGACTAAGTGTACGGGTTATGTTTATGGTTGAGACAATCAAAGCTGCCCTAAAAGTCGAGGCACCCAATTTCTGTGAATGTTAATGGAAAACAAGTGTTTAGAGTTTCCAAGTTGCCTTTAAAGAGCTCAGCACCATCAAAAATATTTTCTCCTAATGAAACAATTTTTCAGAGCTCCTTTTTCACTTAAACCCCTGAAAGGAGCTACTGTTTTTTCAGAACTGGCTGTGCGGCTGTGGTTATGCTTTGGGCAGCAGCGCAACCTCCGCAAGTTGAAACAACCATTCTGGCCCTGCTTCCATGCATATTCCTACCCATCTCGCCTCTGAGCTTGCCAGTAATTGCAGAACATCAGAATCTTACTCATGTGGCTGCTTATTTGCTTTAGAAGTTGCTGTTCACTCTTCCATAGAGGGAAAAAAATTTATTTTTAATTATGTCATAAGGTAAATACCTTTCATCACTAAGGCCACCCGGATTCTATTGGGGTAAAAGCCTAAGAAACAGCTATCACACTCACACATGCAGCTGGTGAGCTGAACTGTAGCCACGAATAACAGTATATGTGCTAAGTATGGTAATCATTTGTGCTCAGACACCACCTTACAGTCTTTATTCATCATTCCACCTACTCACTGATACAGGAAAGTAAAATCACCTCCATTTAAACATGAAAATCTGAGGCACAGAAATCTAAGGCCAGTCTAACTCTAAGAGCCTGGGTTTGATGACACAATGCCTTTGGCAGCAACAGCAGCACAAAGTATTCCTGCCCTGAGCCAGTCAATGATGCTTCTTCCTCCCCATCGCGGCCTACCTTCTTTGTGTCACTTATCACTGACTGAAGTGCTGAAATCACAGCTAGATGTTTCCTAACAACATTTATCAGATATTCATGAATATTGCTAGTAATTTGCAGGAATTTTGCCACATACATTGACGTCTTTGAATGCAGACAGGCAGAGCTACAAATACGTCAGATTCAAAATATGTGAACTAACGCAGCAGAACATCACCTGCATCTGACACTGATCATGCACGTTGTGTGAATGTCATATACTTTGTGTGAGCTGAGAGATACGACTCTCTCACACAGCTTTAAGCCGCTTTCGATTAATGCCACACTACCCTTTATCACTGTGAGAAACACATAGGATTCAGACATCCACTTTAGGGTGGAACGAATTATACCCTAAACTCCAATGCCTGTAGCAGTTCAGTCTTTACTGGGAGTTAGGATAGTAAGTATGCTCACTGTCTTCTCCAAGATCACGCAGCAGCAAATCAGGGGCAGAGCAGGCAATGGCACCCCGGTTTCCTGACTCTTGGCATGGTGCCTTTGGCGCTGGATATTACTTCCCTGCTTTTGAAACTCATGCAGAACAAATTTTAACATAGTCCATGGATACAAAATGAAGTTTAAAAAAAAAAAAAAAAGCCCACACTGAAAAGTCACGTTCGGAACACTGACTTCTCATCGCTGCATACATATTTCCCACTGACATGAACAGTAACGTGGCATTTCAGTGTGGTGTTCTGAGTATTACGGTGCTTAAGGAGTGGAAGCACATAGCCCCTGTGAAGCAGCCTCAGGTGGATTTACATCACTGTCTGCTCTTTCAAAGCGACAGTTTCTGATCTCTGCTTTCTGTTGGTTACTAAGCTACTAGAAACAAGTATATTGTACACAGGTAAACAGTTATTGTATACATCTGGGTCAGTAGCCAGACTGTAATGCAACCTGCCGTTAGTGGTAATGCACACTGGGTTCCTCTGCACACACATCTACTGGCTGCAGCACTTCAGCCCTATTTAGACATTCTGCTACCCAGCTTCAGAAACGCACAACAGGATGTGGATGTTGCCCTGGCGAAAGAAATCATTCCTAAAAACCTGCAGGTTTTCCTCATACAGAAAAGTTCTTGAAAAGCTTAGAGCTATTCAGCATTTCGCAAGATTCCCATCCTTTCTTGGAAATCTCTCCTTGCTTCAGGGTACGTGGCAGGCATTGCAGGTGGGACGTTCCTCAGGAGGATGGTACAAATGACAAAAAGCCTCGCTGAGGACAAAGGAAGATGCATAAAATAGAGCAGCTTTTGACTTGCATTTTTATGCGTGCAAGCTAACCAGCTACACACATCCCTGCCCTTTTCATGGTCTTTAAGCCAAGACAGGAGCAATCTGTTTGCCTAGACCCCTGAACTGCAGCACGCACTCATCCACAGGGATCCTGCAATAGCTATAAAACAGAGCGGAAGCATGAAGAGTCAGTTCATGTTCCAATCCGTCCTGTACAGATCCAGTAACGGAGGAAATACACAGACTGACAAACACAGCAAAAGCACGAAGCGGCTTCTCCTTATGTAACAGTATCCTTCCCCCCAGCCTGTGCAGCAGCGTAGCCTTTTAATTGCTGCAAAGGCTGTAATGAACCTCACAACTTGTTTACAAAATAGCGATCCCTCATTAATCATTCTCTATTTCTCCTATGTCGTACTGCATATTAAAACGTTGTAGGCTTTTTAAAATAGGTCTTGCTTATATAATACCAGGCACATGTGAAGTGAACATGAAATAGAAGCCTTGACTCTACAGCAGTTGACAGAAAGAAACATCCGTATGATTCCTCCGCAGCTTGAAGCAATACTGTCTTCACTGAAAAATTTTTCTCCAATTCATTCTCAAAATTCAGTACATTTAATCTTAATAAAAGTGCATAGTGCACCGCCCCAAAGGAGTCATCACATACCTTAGCCTAGAACACTGTCAGCAAATAGCTCATTTCTTAAGAAGATCATAACTACAGAGCTCACTTGAACTGGTTCTTCATTTGGAGATCTAAAAAATGCTCACTTTATGTAAACAATCACATACATTCATGTTACTGAACTGTGGCTGGAGTAGGCATAGCAAGTGCTCCCTGGAAACCTGCGCAGGGTGGAGGCCTGAGCCGGGGTGTGACACCTCAGCAGGCACCACGACTGCATCCCAGGAAACGCTGGAGGGGCTCTGAGGGTCACCGTCCCTACGGACGTCAGGTTTATATGGAAGATTAATAGGGTCCAGTGGCAAAATTGAGGGCATTAGGCAGGAAGCTGAAGATAAGGAATCTCTCTCACAGGAGTCCCTGCAGTGCTCCCAGTACCTCACGTGGGGCCAAACATGGAAGTAAAATCTCTATGTAGAGATGAGAAAATGGTGTGACGAAGGGCATTTCAGATGCAATGAGGGAGTTTATGCAGGATGAATTTGGCATCGCCTAAACAAGATGGGAACCAGGCTACTGGTGACAGAAAACTCTTTAAACTAGGGTATTATAGAAAGCTGGAGTAGAAGAACGCATGGTTCGGGTTGTTCCATCTCAGGGATGAAGTCACGGGAACACTGCATTTTTCAAATATGGTGCAGAAAACATTCTGCAAAAGTTTAACACAAAATTACAGAGACTAGCATGCCTAGCTTTAATGAAAATATTGATATAAAAGACACAGGAGAAACCCGTAGAAGAGAATTAGTGGGATTCTGTAAACTCAGTAAACTATAAAGGAAAACCAAGTAGAAGAAAGAATTGTACTATATGTTAAAGTCAAATGGGAAAAGTACAGCACTAAGGCTATTACTATTTACCTGACCACAGTGGTGACAGCCTGTAACATGCTGAAGGCTGTGAGAGCAGGAAACACTATCTGAATGTAACACATGTTGATGATAGACGTGGTGTCAAGACTACGTACCTAGGCATCACTGACAGCTGCTTCCTTAATTAGCTCCTCACAGTTTGCTGGAAGAAAAGCAATTTGTGGCTCGATTCTGAGCACCATATAGCACTGGCTCGTAATGTCCCTGTAGGATCACAGGGATTAGAGAGACAAACTACTCCACCAAGAAAGAACAGCCGTGCACAAACGCCCATGCAATCAAGGCATTCTCAGTCTGTCAAGACTGCGTCCAAGCCAGGTGAGGTTTCCATCAAAGAGGAACTGAAGGAGTCCCCTGAATACACAGCTATTAGTTTATTGTCATATATATACAACTCTATGTAGTCCTTTGAATTTGGCAGCATTTCAGATTATTTTATCCATGCATAAATAAAGAAGCCACAAGAACTGAATCCAGACACATATTCTCCTCCCATAAACTCAAGATGTATCACATGAAAAACATGGCTTCTAAAAATGGTGATTTTGTGTAAAAGAAAAAATAAACTGCACTGTGGCACATTTGCCTGCTAAAAATGACAAAAAAGCTACCGGATGCCAACAGAGAGCTCAACTGATTGCCTGACCAGTTCCCCTTGCTGTTCAAGATGCGTTACCTTTTTGCACTAGTACTCATTGAAAACATTATACAATTTTTTAATAGAATTGAACATTCCTTTATACCTATAGCGTACACAGACACACAGAGGCAAACACAAGTACAGATTTTTATTCCATAGTGTGATGCAGCTAATTTGAACTTGTTCTTGGTAACACTCAAAAAGCTAATAGGTTTTCAAATTAGGCTACTGAGGTTTCATCGTGCTTTCGTTAGGGGCATTAACGAAACGCTCAGTGATTTTACCAAGAGCCAGGATTTGCTCCTTAGGAAGATAAGAAAACTTAATATTAAGTGTTGCAATCTTCTTAAAATATATTGTCACTCTTCATTGATTTTCAGAACTAGCATCTCTTAAGTAGTTGATTCATTTGTTACGATAAGTTCTGCTGATGCCTCAGGCTTTTCTGAGTTTCTTTTTACTTTATTTTCTGGTCTGGTAGAAAGATAAATGCCCAATGAATACGGGAGTTTTAAAGTAATTTTCATTTTAATTTACACGGTTTTGTAAGATTGTAGTTGCCGTGTGTGATTTCTAAAAACACAATAATTTGCATACATTAAGAAGGTATGTGTGTGCAGTATGTCATTACTTCTGTCTCCTGCATAGCTTTTCTACAGAAAAGAGATTCTGATTCCAAATTATGAAAACTAATGTCAATAAATACTGTAGAGAAATTAAATTAATAATACTTGGCAATTATTTCTTCTCTTGAAACATTAATAATTGGGTCTTGTTCAGAATCTGTCTAATTCTGAGCATAAGTGAAGACCCACTGGAGCCAGAAAATATGTCATAAATTTTAACTCCATTTAACTGACAAGGAAACTAAGAACTGGAAGGCTTAAGAGACTTGCTACAGCTTTTCAAACTTTGTCTGCATTCCGAAAAATTTAGCCTTTTTAGAAGTCCTCAAACCCACGCACCATGTTCTTTTTGTCACCAGAAGGAGCTACTGAGTACTGCGCAGTTTTGAAGTCCGGCCAATGCCAAGACTCCTGGCATGTTCCGGGCGGCATGCGAACCATGCACTTGAGGGAAAAAATAATGAAGTAAATTGCATTTATTTAAGGATGGATTACATCAGTTAAAAGGGTTGAAGGTAAAGCAGACATTTAGAAGGGAACAGTAATTATAACCACTGACACATATCCATTATAAACTTGAAAAAATATGAGCAAAATGTATTTGCATGTAGCTCACATCTCTGTATATGCTGTTGTACGGCTTGGCCGGCAACGCCACGTTCAGCAGAGGGCAGTTCTTTCACAGCGCTTTAACACTGCAGCACCGAGGTGGGGAGCAGTCACCGCTTCAGTTATAACCGCAGCAATGGTGAACTTTACCTTCGTTTCACAAGCTCTATTCTTTTGGCCTCCTCTTAAAAACAGAGGTGTCTCCTGCCTTGGAGACATTTTTTTTTTTACCTGAGTGATGAGAATTATTCACAATTTTCCAAATTAAATCCCTCTAATGCCTTACAAAATAACATTGAAAGTTTCTTTCACAGTTCCACTGGAAATTTCTTGCCTGACACACACCTCAGGTTGTTATTTACTTTGTTTCATGACTGCATCAAACTGATGGCTCACAGCAATCCTGTAAGGCTCCCTCCTCCTTCTGTCATTTTCAAATAATAACTGTCTGGCTTTAATCATATATGTTTATATTTAAATAGTTGTAGGCTTCATGCAGGAATTATTCAACGAGGTTCTCTAGTTTGTGTAAACAGGATGTTGGATTTCTCATGCCTCCTGGCTTGAAAAGCTAATTCTATAAACCCATATTAAGTCAGGGCCTTAGTCAACCTTGAACAGCGCTGATTAGGATGGGACTTGCCTCGATCGAGTTATTCCATAATTAGCCCCTGCAATGTTCCTCAGCCCTTTTCCAAAGCATCTAGTGTATCATTTTCAGAGTCACAATATTGGATTAATATTGATAACAATAATATTTGCACTTGCTTGAGTGTCTTGCTCATGGCACAGGAGGGTTTGAATTAGTATGCTTCTGCAGGAACAAGTAAACACTGAGGCAGATTAGAAAACAGCCTTGCACTTAGGAACTTAATCATTTAAAGTAACATCTTTGGTATCGCATTAGTCACATTCTTGACAGAGCAAAGGACTATGAAACCTACTGGAATTTTCATACTGATGTGACCCAGACTTAGTCTCTCCCTAGATTTTGTTTAATCCAGAGCCATTATACTATTAGCTGTATTTACTTATGATCACTTTTCAGCTGTGCTCTCTCGTGTTTCCTTACATGATCCTGTTTCTTGCTCTGGTTCCTCTCTAATTCTTTTCCCTGGCTTTCATGGTTGAACTCTTCTTTTATCTCTCCTTGTTCTATTTGCTTGAAATAACAGGTCTAGCACTTAGATTTGTTTTTGTACTTATCACAGAGCAGGATCCTCCCATTAATTACATTCACTCTTCTGCAATTTTAGCCTTTGTTTTGGTTTGAACAACTGTCTAATTTTTAGTTACTTAACAAATCCCTTTTTACTTTACATTCACAACCTGCTATTTGCTTTTAGAAAGCACCTCTATCCTGTTGCACATCTTGGAGGAATGCACACGAAGCCTTCAAGGTTTGACATCTCAGAAACCTTGGGAACATATCTCATTCCACTTCCCCGCTTGCCTTCAAAAGAAACCCCCAAAAGAAAGATTTGCTGTTCTATGCAATGGAAAACTAGATCAACTAGAACTATTGGCTTTTATCTTCTTTAAGTTAACATCTACTTCATATCTGATTTCTGTGCCTCTGCGCTGTAAAAAGTAGAGTAATAGAAGAACCATAGAAAGCTCCCACATAATTAATTTTTGGTCTTTTGGCTAGAACTGTACCAAAGTTACTCACCATTTTGATTTAATCTGCTCCCCCCCGCCCTAGTTTTTATGACTTATTTCCTTAGCAGTCAGTTATCACCCCTGCCATGGCAAGCTGGGCACCGGGCCACTGAGCTATAGCTATGTGCCCACCAGGACTCACCCCTTTGCAGCACAAAATCAGAGAAACAGGCAAACAAGACAGCCCTCACCTCATCACCACGCTCTAACGTTCCTTCTGCCTGGAACACGCCAATAGCTATTTTAGGTATCAGCTCTGGGGCTGTAAGGTATAAAAAGCAAGTTTGTCTATGACTGAAATGGTCATAGTGCTTCTTGCTAATTAAGCTTTCTGTGATTCACCGGCACATCCAGCCAGCTCCCTGCAACTTTCCTACAGTCCACGGCGATCTTCTATTTAAGCTTTTAGGGTTTCTCCTGCCAGCTTTCCCAACAGTGAGAAAAGCAGTGACCTGGCTCTGTGTTACGTGCTTAAGATAAACCAGGAAAAACACATGTGGGTGAGGGCTGGTCTGCAAATCAGTCACATCACCTCGCAGGCCCATTTCACTGTATGACACCGCTCACCTCTAACAGTAGCCATCGTGTACTCAAGAAAACTGTACTCAAGCACCCTCCTGTCAGTTGGCAGAAGCTGCCAAGGGTCTTGCACACTCAAGGAGCCAAGTGATCCCAACTCCAGGTGGGAGACAGTGAAACCCCTAAATGTCTCCCACAAAGATGTCAATGGCAGTAAGAACAGGAAAACAACTTTTGCGCTGGAATATTAAAGACCATCTGATGGAAAAATACCGACTCCTCTCTAAAATGCGGCTCTGCTAAAGGAATGTGGAACACCATTTTCTAGTTCTCTATAGGTAGATGACCTCTTTATTACTTCTTAGGCATTGCTCCATTAGTCAGCTTTGCTCTTTCTGGCCCTGACCCTCAGCCGAGAGTTCTGCAGACTCCTGCTAATTGTTGCAAAAATTGTACAGTGCTCAAAATTATTTCTGGATCATTGCAATTCCCTGTCACTGTGAGTAAAGCCATTACCTGGAGGTACTTCTCACGGAATAAAGCAGTTCTCTATCATTAGTATGGTCTCATATGAGGGAAGAAATATAGGGAATTTGCTGGCAATATTCTTAAAGCTATTGGTCTAAAACTTCCATAGGGAACTTATACAGGAAAAGAGCATCACCTCACTGTTACATGCTTTCAAAATCATCAGATGCTACGGGGTACCTGGAGCACGGATCACTTTGTGAGTACCAAACGATTATGGGGAATGCTGCTGACATATCCCCCTGTCAAGATTTAATAGGGTAGACTTGTCTATAAATAATGTGCTAAAGTTTGTCACACAAACCAGAATTATTTCCAGTGTCAATCACTCTCTCTTCTTTCCTTTACCCTTTCTCTCCTCTTTTTATGTACATATATATAGATAGATATACACCCAAAGATAACATCCTGCCATACATGGAATACGTGTCACCAGTCTTTGAAGACAAATATATGAAGTGCCAGTTCGATGTAGTAGAATAATAAAATGTGCACTGCTAAAAGTTTCTTTCTGGTGCAGAAAATGATAAATAAAAGGATGCATGTGGAGATCACTTGAGATAACTAAGACAGATAGATTAGATGTTACTGACAGAGTAGGCAGCCAAACTCATACTGTTAAGAGCTGATGTGTTATTTTTCTAAAATACAGATAAATAAGCAGTGGAGACAGAGAAGTGACACACGAAAGCCCACCACAGCGGTGTCTCTGCAGCTCTGTGCCTCCTGCGACCACTCACAGGCTGGCACTCAGACCTGGACTTGGAAGAACAAGCTGGATTTACTCCAGTGAAGAGATTATCCAAGTAATCGGTGATGTTTTTATCATGACAGTATTGTAATCTGATCCTGAAAATATTTATTACCTACGGTATTATACAGTAGCATCGGAAGAACAAAGTATTTAATGGCACTACTCAAAGAGGTAGCAAATCTAGTATACATGGGCAGGATCAGGCCTGTCCTCACGTTATATGAAATATTGACAGGATAGGAGTCTCTGAATTTCATTTTGAAGTTGCAATAAAAGATGCCAGTTCCACAGAGAACTGTGGTCTTTGTGAAGAAAAAAAAAAAGAGAAAAACCTCAGAACACAAGACTGGTTTTATTTTAGAGAATATTTTTTAAATTAAAATTCCTGAATTGTATGACTTCGTTTTTAATACATCTTTAACATCCACACTTTTATCATGATACTGGTCTCACTGAAGATTGACCTGTAAGAGAATATTTTTTAAAGTTCATTTCTTAGTCTGTAAAATAGTTGAAAACAAAATTGCAAATAAGATTTATCAAAAACATCTGAACTAAACATATTAGCTTCTCTTTGTCATCCTCATGCCACCTTTGGATCACCAAACTCTAAAATCCTGATGGGAATTTTTATTAACAGCAGCTCAAAACAACACTTTACTATCTGGAAAAACGTTTACTAAATGCATTGAATTGTGAAACATGTTTCATCAAGGCAACAGTAAAAAGAAAAAAGGCTTTACGACAGTGACACTCAGTACCATGCACATCACCACAGAGCATATGTACCTCCACATCCCACAGAAATCCATTATTTTACTGATAGACTGTGAGGAGACAGAACACAAACTTCGCCCTTTGTCAGACTTTGTGTTTTTCTCATTCCCTTCTAATTGTTTCTAGTTTTTGCCAAACCCTACCTAAGTGTTTGTACCATATTCTTCCTTTTTTATATTTTTTTAAACTAATTTTGCAGCAGCCCTTCCTTTAGGAGTTAAAACTCTAAAGTTGAGTGACAACTAATGAATTACAGCTCGTTAGGTAATCCTGGTCCTACAGCTGATATTTCTCGATGCATTTCCTGCTCTCTTTTTGCAGCATGGTTACTCATGCTTTATTTTTATCATTTATAATTTACAGTGTGACATGCGTTCCTCGTTCTTCACAAAGCAGCAAATCTTCCAGGTCCCTGCTCAGAAAAGCTTACTATTTATGATCAAAAGGACGTGGACTTCTCTGCTTTGAAACCTTTTTGAATGTTACATCACGGAACAACCAGTGAAAACGTTTACAGCCCACCCCAGCCCACCCCACTGCTGGCCAAATAAGCCCAAGACGACACCGAGGCCTCATTTATTACCATAAATCTCCAATCCATTTCCTTTCCATGACCTCCATTCCATTATTTCAGCACAGTGGAGCTGATGTTTACGTCACAATCTGGTACACATCTAGGATGTGTGTGCAGATGCTGATCTGTCCTTATAGCTGTTCAGCGACATCTGCATAAAGAACTTCAAATGTGACTATGACACAAAGCTGTATTGCAGGGCACAGCCTCTAATTTCTTTTGCTCTTTTTAGGTAAAATTCACCAACACACACTGGATATCTGGTTTAAAGGAACTATAGGTCTATAAATATAACTTATGGATCTATAAATGCAACTTGTTCATTCAATCCATGCCTGAGTGCCAGAGACATCTCATTAAATTCCAGTTAATGGCCTTTTTTGCTATTCTCTGATGTGCCAATGAAATGCCTGAAAAAGTCACTAAGAGCTGAACTCTGATTTTTCATCATTATTTTTACACTGGTTGATGAACAGGTCATCCTGTGACGACAGAAGTTGAAACCATTACCAGGTTTCTAAACCATCTTGCCCTTTTTGTAAGCATTTCAGGCTTTCGATAAGCTTGAATTCTGGAACTTCTCAGAGATGTTATAACATGCTTGAAGTTCTCAACATTAAAAGAGACCAACAAGTGATTCTTGTGAAGAACTGTTACAGTCATGACCATCCAGGATGATAAGCAGAGCTAGCTTTTTTTATCAGACCAGCTAGAATAGCTGTAAAAACTAGAGGGGCTTTGAGGTATGCGAACCTTCCTCCAGGTCTGAAACAACAGAATTTGGCACATACAAGCCCTTCTGAGAGAGGGAGTTTCTAGTTTATAAAGCATGCAAGTGTGAGGGAAAGGAAAGTTCCCAATCTCCCTCTATAACCATTTATTTCCACATTAATCTTCTTTCTACAACAACCAGTCGTGATCCTCATGATCTCTTCGTATCAGTTAAGTTGCACAGTACTACACGAGGCCACCGCATCCCTGACTTACGTAACCGTATTATTGTATTTTCCTTATTATTCTCCAGCAAAGACCGTATGTATCTCAGTGCCAGCTCTGCTTTGTGACTGCAGCAGTACACTGTGGCACTTTGTAGCAGAATCACTTGAAGATGTGAAGTTTTTACAGCCTGCTAGTACAATGAATAAAGCTGAAATACAGACAAAAAAAAGTAAGAGTTCAGCTGTGAGAAGAAATTAACTTTGTGATGGCGTTTTGGCTACAGAGGAAGTCCAAGGCCACACAGCAAGGTTGGAGGAAAAGTCCTATTCTGGAAATACAGAAAGTACAGGATATAGTCTCTTCTCAGTTCTATTCTTCCCTTTGCAGCTAACATTTAAAACGGCAAGGGAAATACAAGCTGGTGGAGGAATAAATGCAATTGACTAGAACTTGAGGCTAAATTCAGCTCTGTTAATCCTCTGACTGAACCAAGAAGAGTAACTTTGGTTTGAGGTAAGGCACGTTCCTTCTGCCAGTCTTTGTATTCGTGGGCATGACAAAACCAGAAACATTTCCCTCTAGCTTAGAAGACTTAGAGATCAGAAACCCATTATACTAATCTAAGTACAAAAAAACAAGGGGGGAAAAAAAGGCCTCAGGAGTAACCATCCAGATCCAACACCAGCTCATGTGTTTACAGCAACCAGGAAACAGCTGATCATCTTTTGTTTCTAATAACAGCTCAGTTCCTGCAGGATGGCCAAGTGCGAATTGGTTGTAATTACTGATTGCAGGAAGTGATTACTCACTCCCTGGCCTAAAGAAACAGCTTCAGCCATACCTAAGATGTTTAGGTGTTTCTGGGCTAATATAAACTCTCTTCCGACTCCCTTTGAAATTACAAATCATGTTTTGAGAACGCTGTTTTACAGACACGAGAAATGATCTTACGTTTTGGGGAGAAGACTCCAAAGCTGGAGCTGTCAAGACTTCAGAGTTTCCTCTCCCAGTCATTTAACTTTCCTCTGAGATTCCATACACTCCTCTGACAAATGAAGATGATGATAATAATCCATATCATCATGATATTGCAAGTCTAAATTCATTAAAACTTATAAAATGTTTTGCAGTGCTTAGAAGAAAAATGTTACAGAAGGTGAAAGCATTTTTGCTATACTAATTAGCTGCAGAGCAAGACCTTTACAGACAGTCTGGAGGGATTACAGGTGCTTTTACACTGTAAATGTTTTTTAAGTCTGAACACATTTTATTTTATTTACTGCAACTGAAACTCATGTAAAAGCATATTGAGTGCATGGTGCCAATACAGCTCCCCAAAACATTGGCTTAGCTAGCCTAAGTTCTTCACGTTTACATCTGACATTATATAGCCATACTGGGAGGGAGTAACTCATATGTTGCCTTTTCTCCTAAGGAATCTCTGTGAAAATTAGCATGTAGATTATACACAGGAATCACAACCAGAGCTTCATAGCTTGACAGCTCACAGTAACTGCTCAACAGACTAGAGCAGAAATAAAGGATAAGTCGGGGAGCCCACGGGAGTGCTGTGTGCATGGGAAGGAGCTAGAATTAGGGTGGGCAGAACATAACTGTTTAAATTGGAATTTAGACAAGACAGCAGAGCTAACATGCCAGTAATGTAAGAAAACTGAGATGCAGGTACAGTAGATATTTTGATCGCTATTAACTCACTTCACAGTTCTTGTAGGGTGATAGCAAAATCTGTTACCATTAAAAGAATTGTGAAGCCTTAATTGAACATATTAAGGTCTCTCTATCCATCGCTGGAGCAAAGGCTTCAATATGATATGGTCTGAGTACATTTTCTGAATCCTTAATGGAAACACTGTTCAGTTTTTGAGCCAAAGCTTGCATAAACAGTGCTTGAGCAGCAATTTGCTTGCTTTGGTTTATGAAGAGGCACCCAGACATCAGCATCCCAGAATCAGCTGTTGGAAGGATTTACAGCACATCACAGAGAGGCCGTGTGTCACAAGGAGCAGATACACACCAAGCAAGGTTTCCCTAGCAAATGGAAACAGCCGGCGAGCAGTAATGCAGATTCAGTTGGAAATCACTCCATACTTCAGAGAAGGACAAGAGTTTTGAGAGCTTCCAAGGGAGAGAGAGAAAGACGGGACCCAAACTTTTCTCCAAAGTGTTTCCATCGATGCGTTTGGTCACAGAGCAAAGCAGGGTGGTATGCAGCACTCCAGAGAAAGAGGGGAAAGGGGAATGCATTAGAAAATTGAGCTGTTGTCTCCTCCTTGGACGTATCAAGTAGGTTTTTTGCCAAAGTACAAATTCTCTATATGCCCTCCAGCTTCCAAACGTTAGCAACTGTTTTGCTCTTCATCAGCCTGACACTTCCCGAGTTAATTATTTTGCCATGAACTCGCCTAACCAAACCTCCCAGCATACACTACATCTTCCTCCTTGTCTCACGAACCAGGGACCACACAGGCTACCTATATGCTCCCTCATACCTAAGCAAACGCGTACGTCTACTACGCATGGTATCTTAATCACTGGTACTTTCTGAAGAAAAGTTTCAACATCTGCTGTAGCTTAATTAGAGCATCTCAGGGGGCACCAGCTGACTTTCACCTCAGTTAGCAAAGCCTCTCCTACTAGGAATTCATTGGAGGCCAAATCATTCATCTTACCATTACCACAACACAGCAGGTGAAATGTTCCGATGCAGCAAAGCAGCACAAGACCTATTTGCCTTCCAAGCCCTTCATGTAGGATTTACTTACTAAGCCTGCAACAGAGAGTTAAATACCTCTCTGCAGAAAGATGAATTCTACCTCAAAAGAGGTGGAGTTGTTCAGTAAAAAGCAGGCCTTTGTCAGGTATAAATTATCACAACTCTGTTGTCATGGAGCTATGAGAATTTGTCCCTGCTGAGGATCTGCTCCAGGATTTTGCAGCTTTTATTGTAGTCATGAAAGGTTGTCTATCATGATGAAAGTAAGAGTAATACAATTATTTGTTTGTATTTATAACTCTGCGTTTTTATATCTGAGTGTTACTGATTGGTTTGGTTTATTTTTTCTAATCACACCTGCTCTTGCTACTTTCCGACTCTGAAATCCCCCATTAAGCTGAATCGGCAGTAACAGCCTTTTTCACTCTCTGCTGGACCTTGGACACGTGCAGCTAATTACATGCACACACCTTTGCCCCAGTTTACAACTGAGAAAGCAGGGGTAGGAAGGCTGCGTTAGTGACAATTTTAAAGAGAAACAGTGCTAAGGCAAGATTAGACAATATAAGCTCCTGGTCTAAGTCCTGTGTCGACACCACTAGATAACATTCCCTGACAAAGTGAGAGAGCGTTTCTTTTTGGAAATGACACAAATGCATAGAATCAAGAATTCGCCTTAAAAGTGAACAAAAACTGAATAATGAAAACTTACAATAGTTAGGAATAAGACTTTCAGAAGTGTTCTCCTTTAAAGGTTTATTTTTATGCTTTATTCAGTTGCACAACTCCACAGAATCACTTTTATATAGTTTGTAACAAGCAGGCTCATTTTTGGAGATGAGATTTTCAAAAGCACCAAGATATCTCTGAGCGCAAATCCCGTGTCTTTCTGTGACACCTGTGTTACTGTATCACTGTTTGCTTTGAAAATCACCTCTTCTGAATCCAGTGGAGTTTTTATTCTGGTTTTGGCCATAGGGACAGAGTTACTTAAAGTGTTCCAAAGCCAAAGCCAAAATATTCCCCCCACCGCCCCGTGTCTTACATTATCCTATGGAGACAAAAGAAACCCTAACATAAACTCAGTTTAAGTGACACTGACAAACTAGAAGCCAGCTTTCAAAGAATTGGTTTATCAAAAGACAGACTTCAGAGCCCAGCCGTGCACTTTAATAATTTGTTTCACAGGTGTGAAAACAGACATTTCCGACATAGGCATAAGGAGTTGATTATTCTTGTCCCATCTCAGCCTGCTAACCTGATGATTGCTGCTGGTATTCTAGATCACAGGGTGGGCATTCTTTAAAATTTACAGGGAGCTTTTCATCCTATGTCAAAGGACCTCGATCACTGTTGTCTCTGTTACCATCAGCATATCCCAGAATTTTAAGACAGCTATGTTTTTACTAACTGAAGAAAAGATAAAATGCATGTTTCCCCTCTGTGCAATCAAAATGAATACCTCTGTTACAAATATGCTTAGAACCATTAAATCATGAGCCTGAAACACAGGTTATTTGTGAACAACAGAAAAGCCAAAAGGAAAGATTCAGCAGAATTTCTTTGTGGCAGACTAGTCTTACACGCTGAGCCTCACATTTTAAAAGTCTCGCTATTTAAAAGTTACTTCCTTGCTATGAATCATGTCTAGCCATTCCTATGAGAGCAGGAGGACTGATGAAGTGAAGCTGGTATATTTGCAGAACTCATGACCCTGCAGCTTTCCCCTTGGCGGGTGTCCAGCACAGCTCCCCCCACCAGCCTGTGCTGGAATGAAATAGGGATCCGTCTTCTTACCAGCTAGGTGATGTTCGTACCTCTCTGCATGGTCGCCTTCCTTGCTGTGAAATGCTGTAAAATACAGAGATCATTGTGCTGGCTCTCCACATGACACTACATCAAGCATAAAGAATACCAAGTGACTTTAGCAGTGACACTGAATCACTCAGGGACTGGCCCAGTTGGGCTGAAAACTATAAGAGCACCTCTCATATTCAAGCATCTGAGCAAGGACATAAGGATTTGGCCTACTGAGCTGGCGGGACAGACACGTGTTCAGGATCCCACAAAGTCAGGTCTCAGAACAGTCTTTCCTTATGTGCTCCCTTTGCAGTAGTACGCATTTTCTGTAATGGAGTGTATGGATGTAATGTTCTGTAACTTGCTTTATCAACCAGCCAATTCCTGATCTGTGTGACAGGAACTTTTTTAAACCACGCAGATGTTTCAGACAAATAAAATAAAAAAAAAAAGGAATAATCATTAATAAAAAGTATTCTTGCAGGTTGAAACTGAGCCTTATGAAAAATCAACATCTGAAATGTGAACTTCCTGCTCAGCACAAAAAAGTAATGACTTTGGGAGCCAGCGCAGCACAAGAAGGCCAAAAGCTCTAATGAAAAAAGGTTTGATGGCTCCAAGGGTGCTGAGGAAAGCATGTTCTCCATCTGATACGGAGTGTATGTGGGAGATTGGCCCTGGCTTCCCAAAAGAGCCCTCCCAGAGTGACAGGGACCGTCTAGAGGAAAGGGAGGAGGTTCGGGTTTTAGGGTTTCAATGCTGCTGCCCTCACACAACTCAAAGTACAGCTTTATAACGGTTTCTGGGCAAGGTGCACAGATGGGGAAAGCAGCTTCCTTTAATGTCTCACACCAAGCTTTAAAGCCAAATTCACACACACACCCCCCCGTGGAAAGAATCATGTATTTCAGAAATCCCAGCCTTTCTCTTATTTAGTAGGAAGTTGTATGGTATCAAGGGTAACACCGCTCCTTGCGAATCAGCAAGAGCAGGTACTATCCTAACTTCTGCCAGTGTCCTGCTAGGTAGGTCCTGAGTATATCAGTTCAGAGATCACAAAACCAGTAATTACAACAATCGTTTGTTCCTGTAACACAAGTCTAGGCCCACCCTAAATCAATTCCTACCTGAAGCAGAATATATTTTTCAGAAAAAAGTAATCTTGATTTCAAAACCCCAGAGAATCCACAACAGTCCTTTAAAAACAATTTCAAGGGTTTATTACCTTTATTATAAAAATGTGCACTTAGCATCTACTGTTGCCTAACTTGCAACATTCCACCCCTTTAGTTTTTTTAGAACTGCTTTGTTAAAAAGTTTTCCCAGTATCATTTTCTGTCCCTTCTATGGATACAGGCTGGTACAAATGATCTTCACTTAAACTGGAGAGGTTCAAGCCCTCACGTATCTTGCTGCACAGAATCTCCAATCCACTAACCATTCTCTAAGCCTTCACCAACTCTCTATTCCTTATTGAAACATGAATCTGAATCTTCCCAGGGACTCGGATACTTAGGAAGTTATCGCATCACTAGTAACCCAGAAGTACCATAACTTTATGACTCCTGTTTGAAGTTTCTCTTGAGGCCGTTGGCCACCGTGTGACACTGAAATCCTACATCCGACCGATTTCCTGTCATCATCTCCCCAAAACATTTCAGTCATTATTTGTCAGGATAGAGTCATTCATCCTGCAAATGTAAGCTAAATTATTTGTTCATAAAGATGAAAAGAAGCCTATATTAAACAAATATTTATACGTATATGGTATTACCTTCAGTTTTAATGAAGCATATATGATTTATGGATCACTTAATAAGCTAACTTTATTTCCAAAGTCCCAAACTTTATTCCACCTGCATAAATTTACCGCTAATGATTTTTCAAATTTTTTTTTTTTTTGTCATTTAAAAGGAATGGCCCCAGAATTCCTAAGGGATCCTATCAGATAATAATTCCCACTTTGTATATTAAGACTACTGGATAAGCAGTTTTAGGTCTTTTTAATGTGTTGCCCGGTTGAATTTGCATTACTCTCATTTCTCAATCAAAAGTTGTGTGGTACCATGACAAATGCCCTAAGAAAGCCCATTACATCAGCACTACAACATTCATCAAGCAAACCTCATGTATCATAAGCAAGCTATTGAGTTAGTCTGACATGCTAGATCTTCCATAAACCAATGACAACTGCCATAAATTACAGATTTATATAATTTATAAATCTGATTTATAATAATAAGTCACAATAAAGTCATACTGATTATGACTTTACTAATAACATCCAATATCAGCCTTCCATTATTTTTGCCAGGGATTGGCACCAGGCTGAAAGGCTGTAATTACTAAGCCATCCCATTTAAAACTCTGGCACAATATTTGCCTTCCCAGTGCTGTATCAATTAATAAAAATGAACATTAACAGTCCAGAGACATTTTTAAGCGGTTCCTTGAACTCCCTGATGAGCACTATTGGAACTGCTGATCATAAAAAGTCTTAACTTGAACAGCAGTTGCTTAACAAAACCTCCACGGTTAGCGACGAAATGAAAATAACTTCCCAATCCCTATCTCTACCTGTTCAAAATGCAGATAACAGCTCTTACTCCCAAAATGCTTTGAGATCAGTAGTTTAAGAACAATTCATAAGAGCAATTTGACTTTTTTAACTCCTCTGTATTGCAGTACCTCTCCAGTGATTAAAAACATTCACACTTCAACAAAACCCCATCTTTTGTGTTGAATAGGATCTGAGATGCAAAGTATTCTTGTATCTTTTTCATGCAGGATACCCAGAATTTACACAGCAACATTAAACCTTTTGCTGCCAGAAAACCCCTTACGTAACTGTGTGGAGTCACTCTAAATGGATGCTTCACTGAATCCATCAAATTCTCAAGGTTTGTCAAGTACAACAAATAGCGAAACAGTTAATAGAGTAACAGGAATACTTGCCGTCTATATTATCAGCAATCACAAGTGGATAAATTCTGACTGAAGAGCAAAAATTTTCACTTTGAGATCTGTAAGGCATTTCTGTAAGGCATTTCTGTACTCAAGAAAAAATGATCAGAAGAAAATCCTTGCAAATCATCCTTTCATTTGAGGTCTGGCATGTTGTAGGTACTCATACTACGTAAACATTCTTAGCAATATTAAACCATTTAAACTAGATTTTCATTAACTCTATACCAATTATTCAATATAAGTAATTTTTCCTAACTTCAAGGTAAATTGATGTCTTTACATTGCACTCCCTGATGCAATGCCAATGCAGTGCAGACATAGCAAAGCTAGCTTTAAACTAAAGCCAGCTTGGATACTGGCACCCATCCAGCCACTGACACCAGGGGCTTGGAGTCGGTAAATGCCTGCATATTTATGTAGCTTCTAAAATGTGTTTTGGAACCCCTCGTGAGCTACATGCTGTCAAAATATTACTGGTATCTGAAAAAAACTTGATTTAAATTACTTAAGATGGTCAGCTGTGATCAGAAGTCTAACAGACTTAACACCAGTGATGGGAAAACACAGGCTTGAAGGTATTTAGGCAAGTTAGTCGTTTTCCAGATAACTACACCTGATCAAAATCACCCTCAGATACTTTCAGCATAGACTGAAACAATCTCAGAAGCATTAAATAAAACCTGTAAACAGGTGCGAACATAGTGCTTAATGTTAAACATTGGGGAAAGGCCAGAAAGCTTGCTTCTAATTACAGCAGAAATACTATAACAAACAATTTAAGTATCCTGAAGACGATAAGGGGATGAGTAAGCAGCAATGCAGACTGTTTTCTCTGTACAATTGGGTAACAGGCATTACAGAGAGGCAAAAAACCCTAGATATTTTTAATAAGAACTTTCTGATATTATCATAAAGAGCTGAGGGAAACATGGTCTAGAAAAATCACTATTAGATGCTGCTTAACTCTACTCAGAAACAGTTACTGATGATTCACTGTCAGACTGGAGGGGTTTCCCAAGTGGCATTCCACAGAACAGCATATAATTCAGTATTTTGATTGATGATTTGGCTAAAGGAATAGAAAGCATATTTGTTAAATTTGCAGGCAACATGTACCTGGAAGAGCTTGTGAGAACAAGACAAGGACGTGATCAGAATTTAAAAACATCTAGGTAAAGTGGAGAAATGGTTTTGAATAATTAGGATACAAGTCAACAAGTACAGTGGCAAAATACTACAGTTACGTAGCACTAATAACCGCAAAAACCCACAGCGGGTACATCAATGGTTCAGGAGTATCACCAAAGGTAACAGTAGATCACAAGCTAAACATGACTCAACACCATCATGGTGTTGCAACACCGCATGGGGGGATGTATAAACAGAAATACTGCGCGTAATCCTCATGAAGAAATTTTTCTGTTCTCCTGAACAAGAGCAGGCTAGAGTACTTGTCCTGTTTTGGACATTACGGAAGTACACCTGTCTAAGGAAAGTAGTAAGAAAGACGACCAAGATCTAGAAAACCCAACCTATGCGACAAGGTTTAAGGAACTGGGACTGCTTAGTCTAGAAAAGAGAAAATGGCAAGACATGAAACAATTTTCTTCAAATGTGTACAAAGCAGCTGCAAAGGGAAAGCGCGTACATCCTTCTGCACATCAATTTTGGCTAAAGCAAAAAGAAAAAAGGGCTTAAAGTTCTGCAAGGCATATTTAAGTAAGGTCAATAGTAAAAACTTCCAAGTAGTAGGGTAGCTAAGCGCTGGAGCTGATTATCCTGGGGGCTGGGGACCTTCCACATCTTGAGACTTTCAATAAGAGGTTACAGAATCAACGCTAACACCTTTGTGCCGCGCTGCAGCCGTAGTCACTGTGGTACAGCTGTATGCTTGGAGATTCCGCACCTTCCATAACACTTTTTTCTACTTGATAAATGAGGAATGGTCAGTTTAAAGGTCTGCAACACTTACATAGATGAAGCACTCTGTTTTAATGGAGTCAGAGAGAAGTCTGTGCTTACTTCAGCAGAAGCAGGACAGGGTTCAAATTCAGGGAAACTTAAGAGCATTGGCTATTTGGCCATTGAAATGTAGTTTTCTTGGAATCTGCTAACAGGTGTGTGGGGAGAGGAGAGAGACTTGCTTTCTCCTCCTTTCTTTTTCTAAACAGGCAGAAGATCCTTTTGTATAAGGCACTTCTTTGTGGAGAACACTGTTACTACGCATCAAAAACAGCATCTCTGCAAACAAAGCAAATCTCCTCTGCTAGGAAACTGAATATACGGCCTGACAAACAACAGTAACTATGGTGCTACCAAATACAACCACACAGGATGAAGGCAGGGCAGATCTCCTAGAAGATTTCCTGTCCTTATGATTTGATGTGGGTGACATGTCAGTGGATAACCATGACTTATATCCTCCTGCAACCAGGCCGCATTTTGCAGCACTAGCTGCTGCTGACCCCGATCCAAGGCTACGTGAAAAGCCCACCCCGAGCCCGCCCTTCCCAAGGCAGTTACAATTTCTGCACAGGGCTTCTTTCAGACGCAGGCCTGAGCGGCACGGGCCGGGTAGCAGCAGTAACCTTGCCCCATCACATACCCGGCCTGTACCACATGTAGGCCAGTGCTCGCAGGGACGCGGCGGGACTGCTCCCTCCCCTCCGCGCTCACGGCACTTACCCGATACGTAAAACTGGGCTACCAACAACAGGCATGCTACACAGAAATTAGGGTAACGACAACGGGAGCTTCAACTGAAACAGGACTGCAGAGCTTGTAATTACATTAGTCAGAATCTGGAATAACGTGGTCTTTTTCTTCCTTCTGTTGACAAGTTCTAGGCTGGTATTTACTGTCAGGCGCAGAGTTACAGGTGAAAAAAAGTGGTGTGACTCCAGCATAACGAGGAATTACCCTGTTAGCGTTCTGCTCGGGCTGTTTACAATCTAGTTGCTATTCATTACCGTGAGCTGTGGTTTCTGTGTTGGGTCTTGTTAATTAAATGTTTTATGTGCATCATTAGCAAAACTTTGCGCTTCTTAAAATTAATTTAGGATTGCATGTTGCTCATATTTATTATTCATTACAGTATGTAAAGCACCTTAAACACCTCCTTTACATGCGTTCCCTAAACACACACACATTGCGATAGCGTTAAAAGCAACGTCTAAATATATAAATTAAATATAAATAATATAATTAGAGCTTTCATTGATGTGTGGTTGTACCTTTTGTACCTTACAACTGCAACTAGAAAACAAAGTATAAAGTGTAATTAGAATCTGTCAGAAATAAAATATTATAAATCCTTAATTCTGTATTAATAAGATTTGAAACTATTAATACATTAACAATCAAATTTAATTTTCACAGGTTTCGCACCTTACTTGAGTCTAAGAATAAGCTAGGTTATTTTTGGTAGTTAATTTTTAATCAGCTCCATGTTTTCACAAATTAGGCCAATTGTTTTCAGATAGCAGAAAATATTATTCATGAGAGTATTTATTAGTATTAATGTTTGTAAAGATCTATTTCTTAATCAAATGCAGGCATTAGGCCTAAATGAACCCAAAGAGTTTCCATGTATGCAGATTACTTATTATCTCCATGGTTACGTGAGCTAATAGACTGATGTTTTTATAAAAGGTACACGCACCAGAACATTAATCTACTACGAACAAAGCAGCAAATCTGTGTCTTTATGACCAAACATATGCCATCGTTGGATGCTGGCAACACAACCTGCTGTCGTACACGGGAAACACCAGAAGATTCACGGACATCTGAGAAGCACAGCAGAGCGATGGAGCCGACGGCCTGCCGTGCACGCAGAGCGCCAAGCTCCCCAAAGCACTCTCTCCAAGTCTTGCTTCTGAAGCCACAGGACGCAGCGCGCCACAGGCAACGGCCGCCGATGGACAAATCATCGCCCTCAATCTGCATTCAGAACTCCTCCAGCGAACAAGTTACAGCTATGGAAACGCATCCTCCTCCAAGTTACCTGCTGCCCACCTTCAGAAAAGCGTCCCTATTCAGGAAGGGCACATAACGACATGTTTCACACAGAGCGTATATTTGCTTTCCTGACTTGGAACGTGCGGGTCTGTTTATCATTGCGTGATTTCCCTAACAAAAATCACGACTTGCCCTTACCGTGTGGTTTCTTGGCGTGGAAACCACGGGCGTTGCCATTCCAATCACTTCGTTAATAGGAATGCTACGATGACTGTTAGTAACTTGGAGTCTATACGTGTTGTCTTGCACAGTTTCAGAATCAGCGATTTAAAACTAAATTCGCAGGATGACGTAAATATCAGTGAGGCCTAAAGCAACGAAGTATCTACCGCTCCTGAAAATCAATAGGCCTCCCAGGGGGAGTTAAATGTCAGGTTTCTGACAGTAATTTAGTAGCTGCCAGAGCCTCCAAAAACACCTTGCTCACTTCTGTATTTCCAAAATTGCCCCTGCGCTCCCATTACTGTCTCTAGGCTTCCTAATAGCCCTAATTGCCCCAGAAATATATTTGAAAACAAATTCTGAGCATTTATTTGTAAAATAAATGATTTTTATTTGACTTTTTGCAAAATTTCCCCTGGCAATTTAGTATTAATTAAAATCTGTTGAGCCATATGGCGACTCTTCTTTTTCTTAACAAACATTATGACTTTCATATTTTCTACCACGATTTTTCCCATTTTTGCCATATCAAACAACAAAGCTTAGAGAGCTCAGAGCACGCAGGCATCACTGGTGCAAATACTAACGCAGCCACACAGACAGACCAAAAGGGACCACAATGGAAAAACGTTTTCAAAGCATTTTAGGCAAGTGACCCTTGTGTGACTGAACATGCCCTGTAATGAAACAGACCTTTGCGTTCACAAACAGCAGAGTCACAAACAGCACAGGCCCTGGCGCTCACCTTCTCCTGAGCTGTAAAGAATTTGCCTTTATATTTGCGTCACAGAATTGCACATCGCTGCTTTCTGTCCCACCCCCCACCATGTTTTTGAAATTGTACTATAACTGGGCAATAAATGTCATGCACTGATCCTAGATCAGAACTAGATGGAGAAAAAATCTTGCCAAAGCTTCTTCTAGTGAAGAGCTAGAGCAAAGGCAGACTAGTAGAAGCACAGCACTGCGTGTGCGCGTGAGCGTGGCTTGCACCGAGAGATATTTAAAGAACAGCTCCTCAAGTAGAAAGCACTGCCATCCATCTATTTATGTGTGCATCTCCCTCAGTCTCTCTGCTGCACCGACTGCTGCTTTGCCAGCCTTCTTGCTGGCCAGTGCCAAGTAATTTAGCCCCCTGCTAGGGAAAAAGGTAAAAGCTGGATCTACCTGGCTTTACTGGATCTGCCAGATCCTGCCAAATCGTGGCATCGGTATACCACTGCATCAACAAATTGTGAAATGAAGGCACCCGCTTCTCATGCGTTAAGAAAAATACCTATTGCAACACACCCTATACTATAAAATCTCATGTCCAACATTTGGATCTTGCAAAATCCTGCTAATGTTTGTCCCTCACCCAGAAATAACGTGGTATTAATCATCATTCCTGAATTAACAATTCTTCTACTCTAAGTGTATACTTTTTTCCTGCCCTGTAAGCAAAAATCCAAATCACGACACATACACTTGGATCTAGAAAAAACAGATATTACTATGTGCTGGCATTAACAAATTTATCCCAGGTTCCCCCCAAAAGAAACCTGAGAGCTATGTGCTTAAAACAACAAAGAAATTTTTACATGCCTTAAAAACATTCAGCTACTACAGAAAACTTGCCCCCTACCCCAGGAAAGGATAATCTGGATCTACTGCAGCCAAGGCAAAAAAGTCCACCTTCAAGATAACTAAAAGCTTAAGAGTCTAAGACATCTCTGTTCAAACAGCAAGGACACCAGGGCTCTGGGTTTAAACAGGGCTTGCCTTTTGTTCATCAAGACCTAAACTTTCTCCTAAATTGTGCAAAAAGGCAGCAAATATTTATATCTGAAGTATCTGTACTCCATGTTTTATATTTTAAGTGAAAGCACAATAAATTAAATCTGGTATTTTTATCTATGTAAGCGCAGTCACCTTTTGTACTACACGGTGAAATTTTACAGTAAGATATGGCTAACACGTATGGACAATCCCAAAGAAGTATTTTAAGCTCATCAGCTCTTAACTGAGGTTTTCAAAGCGGCTTAAGGGATTTAGACAAAAAATATTCATTTCTTATTTCCTTTTATCACCAATACATGGCTAAACTACTAGGCTGTTCCGAGAATCTCAGTGAGCTGGATACATATTCATCAGATATAAGAGAACTGTCACTTTTGCTATCTATCTAGAAGACAAAACTCGCAAGCTTAAATGAAAAAAAATAATTGGCTAGATTGTGCTCGTGCCATCGCTGTCGACTTTACAAACTCCTGTTCTGCAAAATCCCATTTTTTCAGCTGAATGGGAACACTTCAGAAAGGCACATTTAGTCAGCTGAAACGAGAACTGCGAAGACGCAAACATGCGGGTTTCAGGAACAGCAAATCTGGTTTATGTTGCTCTAGTACTAGGACACGCTTATGGCTGGATTGCTCCGGTCAATCAAAAGCATCGTAAAGTTTTGTGTAGTTTAATAGTACAACTTGAGAGCTCAGAGCCAAGAAATTATACAACCTAGCAAATTACAGGCACTGGATATTTTCTGTGCTACTGAATATAGACACACCGGGTAGGACAAAGATTTGTGATGACATTGAAGCAGTTGCTCTTTTCAGCAGATCAGAAGTTTGAGATGGGGGAGAGGAAAAAAAAAGCTGGATCAGGGATGCTGCAGGTGTCGTTTGCAGGACTTCGCCAGGCCCGTTGGGCCGGTTTACAAGGTCAGAACTGTGCGCGTACACGCTATCACCGGATTTTTTTTTTTAATATGACGGTGCCTTTGGTCAGTGTTGAAAAACATCACCAGGCGGTACCGCCAAGCCACAGCGAGAGCCGCCCGGTGCTTCCCGCGGCCGCGCCAGGTCCCGCCCGCGGAGCACAGGCGGGCCCGGCCCCAGCGCCGAACCGGAGCTCAGCCCCCGCCGCCGGGGCGTCCGTGCGCCCCTCACCGTGCCGGCGGGGTCCGGGCGCGGCCCGGGCTGTCCCCCCCGCGGGGCGGCACCACCGGCGGCCAGCCAGGAGGCTCCGGGTGCCAGGTCCGGGCTTTGCCTCCGGGACGCTCCCGGTTTCGTTGGTTTTAGGCGGACTGTTTTTTTTTCGGTTTTGGGGTTTTTTTTTTTCGTTCCCCCCCAACGCCGCAGCGGAGCCGCGGTTCCCCGGGCGGGGCGGCGGGGCCGGCAGCTCCCCCGGCGGGGCTCCGCCCGCTGGCCGCGGCGCTCCCTCTGCGGAGGGAGGGCGGGAGGAGGAGGGCGGGAGGCGGGGAGGGCCGGCGGGGCGGGCCGGCCGGCAGCGGGCCGAGGCGAGGCCCGGCAGGGAGCGGGCGGCCCGGCCCCGCACCGCCCCGCTCGCGGTGCTCCCGCCGCCGCCCGGCCCCGGCCCGCCTCCCCCGGCCCCCCGCGGGGAGCGGCGCCTCGGCGGCACCGCATTAAAGCGGGAGAGAGACGGGGGGGTGGGGGGTTGGGGAAGGCAGAAAGGAACGGAGAGGAGGGAAGGCAGCAGCCCGCAGCGCTGGGTTACTGAAAGCGGAGAGCAGCTTCCAGGACAAACCAAACCTTTTGCAAAAAAATAGGTCCTTCAGGGTCAGCAGCGTTAAGGTTTTGGGGTTGTTTTTTTTCCCCCCCTTTCTTCTAGCGGAGCGCCCGGAGCGGTGCCCCGGGCCGAGGGGCAGCCGAGGCAGCATGTACCAGGGCCACATGCAGGTAAGCGGCTGCAAGCAGGCGGGGGAGCAGCGCCCCGGGCGCGTGCCGCGGTGGCCGCGGGGCGAGCGGAGAGGCCACCCCGGGCCCCGCAACAAGTGACCCGCTGCAGCTCGGGGCCGGGAGCCTGCCCGGGGCTGGCTCTGCTCAAGGGGGAGGACGGGGAAGGGCTTCTGTCAACTTTGTAACCGGGGGAAGTTTTGCGTGTGCCTATTCATTGTACTTGCTTGTTCAAACAGATTCAAGGGAGCGTTCCAGGGCAAACGTTGTTAGGGCATGCTTTGACACTTATCTCCTGCCATCCTCTCGATGCATCTCTTCCTCTATGTCAAGTGAAGGGCAAACAATAAGGGAAAAGACAGAGCAGTTGCTTTGCAAAATGTGCAAAGATTTCATGCCACCCTAAAGCTGTCGATTGGCAGTGTGTTGTTTGTAAAGGGGATGGATTTCTATTCTTCCCTCCCGACACGGGCTGAGGATTGATTTTGCTAAGCCCTGGGATGACTTTGTAGAATGAATTCAAACACGTCTCAGTGACTTCTACGTTTTGGGCAGAAATCTTGTCTCATGGTCCTATTGATCGACGTCGCCATAGCAGAAAATGCCTCTTGCCCCTTAAAAGCATGCTGGTGCCTTGGGCGTGATGGCTTTAACCTTGACTCCCGCTCTCCTTCACATGGCTCTTCCTTGGAAAGCCCAGTCCAATCTGGAGGAGGAAGAAATGCCAAAGTGGAGTCAAGGTTTACACTGATCTCCCAAGTAGTTTTTTTTTTTTCCTTCTTTTGGACCCAGCCTGGCTTTGTGTTCATTGCCAGGAACGATCAAAATGCGTTCCTCAAGTCCAGTGGCACCAGCCTCGCACGTAGCACTGTTAGTACTAAGGCTGTTTGCAGAGAAACTGCAGTCTGGTAAGTGTAAGCTGAGCACTTCTGTTGGGTGTGATTCTGCACAGCATTTAGAGATCTGCTGAATGGTCATCAGGGACACCAAACTCGAGTCAATGTCAGACACGGGGCTGTGTTCAGTATGTGCGAGTTAAGCGAGGGCTCTGATTCAGCACTCTCTGCTTTCCAGAGCCGAATGAGAGCAGGTACTCTTTTGTGTCTGTGTTATCTGATCTCAACAATGGTAAATAACGGGCTATAATGTTGCTTGTGATAGGAGAGCAAACAGGTTTTAATAAGAAATGTAATCAATGGAAGGAGTATACGCATTACTATTTATTTCCGACAATAAGGTTAAAGTATGTATTATTTTATGGTAACACAAAAGCCATCCTATAACTAGTGATACGGAATTGGACATGGGCAAATAGGTATCTATGCCCTTAAGAAAGCAGAAGTTCTTTGCTATGAGCAATATATTGCAAGGTTTCAATAAACGTACACCACTTCTTAAAAGGAAATGTGATGAAACATTGAGGTGTCTGGCAGCATCGTAAATTTTCTGAGTCACTAAAAGATTGAAATCAAATTTGCAAAAAGAAAATCAGGTCAAAACATACAAATGTTGTGACTGATGACCTTTAAATTTCTTTCAAAATATTTTTATCTTTGTAGCCCCAAAGTAATCAATTTCCAACCAAATTCTCTTAAAAGTTTGCTGAATTAAAAATACTATTCATATTGAATATACTTACTGAAAATAAAAACCCACCCAAGTTCATCAACCAAGCTCAATACATTCTGTCCTAACAGGAAGCACAAACGTTCTTCAGATAGCTCCTAAAAAGCCTAAAGCTTTAGGAGAGATTTCCATGTTTACCATACCCTTAATCAGAGCCTTGAAGTGAGTCAGGCAAAGACAATAAGGAGCTAATTTCTTTGCAGTGAAATGATCTACTGTCATGGTTATTAAACCATGGTGGAACACAAACTATCAAAGTTACCATACAAGTATCAAACCACATGCTAACAGAAACATAGGCATGTTCTGAGCATTGCGGGTGCTTTCTTACTACCTCCAAGATTTATGGCAAAACTTCTACTCACTTGGGGAAAACTATTTGCAATTGCCTGCCAATCTAAAATCAGGAGAACCATGAAACCGTCCAAACTGGGGTGGATTAAGTCAGGTACCTGGACTCCTAAACAAAAACAATCTTATTTTTAAAGACACCGAGCACTCAGAGAGCTTCCACTTCTTATGTGAAACTGGAGTGTTTAGCTGGACCCTGCCTGGGTACTTAAGCATCCAACTTCACAGATCCAAATGCAAAATGAGGTGCCGATACATATTGCCTGATCCTACACTCTAAGGCAAAAGCTCTTCTGAAGTTACTGTCATCAAACGCAGGCTTTGATTTAGAATGCCAGTCGTCATTTCCCTTTTTCCTAGGGTTTTGTTCTCAGATGTAGAAGTAAAATCTGCAGAAATAATTCCTTAGTCAGGTTACTTTAAGAGATATTTAGAGAGCCTGTATTTTACTAATAACCTGCTGTAACTCAGCTAATTCTTGCAAGACTTCTGAAAGGTAAGAACATCAACAACTGTAACAACATAATAAGCGTAATGGCAGAGATTGAGAATTTCCCTACCTTGAATAGGCATCGAGCCCTGTCAGCTTCAGTGGGGAACGTCTGACTACGCTCAGTGACTTCTGCAAGTGTAGATGAAATAGACTTTGTATTTAAGCACTGCTTAAGTCCAGCAAGCACCTGAAGTACTTCACTACATCAGGCCATAATATGTGTGTATCTTCTTAATGTGTAGTTTATAGTAGAGACTGGTTTTGGTGTTGTTTTTTTTTTCCCTGAAACCCAGAAAATCACTTGGTTTATTCCAAAGACCTAGGTTTAGATTTCCCTCTTAATGTTTTATAAATGAATCCTCACAACACAGAAATGGCAGAGAGGTCTTAAGCTAAAATTCAAAAGACAGTAGAAAAACCTATAACAAACAAACAAACCAAAACAAACACAAAACACCGAACTAAAAAGAAGGGATGTTACTGGTTCATCAGCTGTCTTTACATGTCCAGGTACCTTTCTGTAGGGCTAGCTTTTGTGTTGTGCACCACACGCTTTTGCATTAAATACTAGGAGAAAGGCGAAGCGGCCTTCCGCAGAGCCAGCTCCACAAACAGAAACAGGGTGCAGAGAGGTACAGTGCCACGGGAGCTCCTTCAAAGCTATTTCACTATCGTAATGAGCATAAGCATTTGCTTTAGCTGTATTTACCAACCTGTTCAGTTTACACAGTAACTGTCTGAAACCTACCAGGGACTGGCCCAGGTTCTAAGGCACATAGACACCTCCTGAAGCCCCAGCCTTTCAGGTGGGGCTGTTGCCTGAGAAAGAATTTCCCATGAGGTGCACAGACTATTTGCCTACTAACATATCACTTCGGTTATGGAAGAAATCCTCTTTAATTCAGGAAACCGAGGCTCTTACAGGGTAAAACCTGATGGTTACAGGAGCACACCCTGGGAGTACAGAGAGAGCAAGAGACCTGATTCTAAATTCTAAACTGTACAGGTGAAAGAGAGCATTTCTCTCAGGACAATTTGTGCTGCTTTCCATCTTCTTCGAGGAAACAGTAGCAGGCCAGATGGAAGCAGAACATAAGCCGAGTTCATCCCACAGTGACTGTTCTAAAATGTCTATCATTTTAACAACCAACAATAAGAGGTTTTAAAGTTTTTACAGTATATCGTAGAGCTGGTACCAGTCCCTCCCATTGACTTTTTTGAGAGTTCTATAAATAGATGGAGGGTAAATTACAATCATAGGATGGGATTTTCAGCAGCATTTGGCTTCCTAGGAAATTCAAAATAAAGGCTTTCAAAACTGTTTTGCCTTGATGCTGTATATAGTCAGCTTTCTCCAGCACAAATGGTTGAACAGAAGTAGTGCTTTGCCAAATGCTGGCATGGGATTTTATGTATGGCAACGTTACGTTTCGAGATGGCTTAATTTAGACAAAGCAGAAATCTTGACCACACATGGCTATCGGAGTTCCTGTGGCGTTTTTTCACAAGAACAGGCTTGTTAGTCATGATGCCTTGGCCAAGTTCCAGATTAGGTAGCTAGTCTCCTAAACTTTTAATTGCATAGGCAATCAACTTCGTGTCCTTAACTTGTGTTCTGTAGTATCAAAGATATTTAACATTCTACCTTTGGCATTTCATATTTACATGAAACTATTCATATTAATCATGCACATTTCAGTAGGCAAACACATACCTGTATGATCATAGGGGTCTACAGAAAAATAACGATGCACACATGAAGATTCTTGCAAGAGGAAACCTCAAGGGCTTCATGTTTTACTGGGCCTGGAAAGTGTTGCTAAATATTTCAGAAGTTACAAAAAACATTTGTGCACTGATTTCCCAACACTTCAGACACAGCTAACTCACTGGGAGAAGTGAAGCAGACCTGTCTCACAATGAGCTGCAGAAGCAAGTCCCATCTTTGCTTGTTTGGTAACCTATTAAAAATACTGTAATGTTGGTTTCGCTGCCACCTAAAATAAACAAACCCCAAGCTATTGATCAATCGTGAATAAAAAAGTAACCCCTCAGCTATGCATTTTGTCCGTGAATAAACCAAAGAATATGCACAACATAAAATTGAATTCAACACTAAATTGAACCTTTGTTCAGCCATTAAGATCAACATAAACTTAATAACTTTAAGCTACAAAATTCTAAAAATCTGGGCGCATTGCTGGAATGTTATGATTCATCGACATCACTAGGGATCATTAACTCCTAGCCTAGCTGACATTCCATTATGATAAACCCGATAATTTTTCATTATAACAAGCCTTTTCTAGAAGTATTCACAATACTAGGGCAGTGTTTATTGTGGTATGTTTTCCATTTTGTCTTGATATTTTCCAGTTATTCACTAGCAGTTTTTCAAGTTTTGAACAGCACATTATGAAATGCTTACAAATGAAACGAGCTAAAAATAATGAGCTCGCTTTCATTGAAAGAAGTTCATTCAAAGGAATTAGGTGATATACGGCTTTTGGCTGAGACGCATACTGAGACCGTACGAATTGTGAGTATTTGTAATGCCGGCATAGGGAAGCGTTCCTTGAAGCTGTTGGGCAGTTCTACAATAACCTAGCAGAAAAATCTTGCAAAGGCCCAGAAACTCTTGCTGCACAGCGTATTTTTGCTGGATGCAACTTAAGAGGAACTCTTACTAGCTAAATAAGGATCCATCCCTCTATTCTGGAATTAAATTAATTGAAAACATAGAAAAACAAATAGTCCCTAGCACTGTATTTTTTTTAAATACATTAGTCTAAATCCCATACACAGCTTTGACAAAAGAGGCACTGTTTACTCCAGAAATCATGCTGTGTTTTTTTAACAATCACTATTGTCACAATTTACAGCAGCACGATAGTTGCTAGTCTTCAAGCTACACATCTAAGAACCCAGATTTTACATCTAGCTTCAGCAAGCCCAGTCACCTTTCCACAAATCCATTTTGCCCCACCTGTGTTGTCCACTCTGATTACCTGGCATGTATGCTAAGCTTGAATAGCACTTTTTTTAAAATAATGTTTTCAAATATCCTAAAATGCACCTGCACAACCGCTAAAAGCAAGGATTGATGACCAGTAGCAAAACATGCAGCTGCATGAACACCTACAGAGGGAGGAACACTCTACTTTGATTACTTAGCTCATACTCGTTTGAAAGTTTAGGCTCCTGCATGTTTGAAAATTAATCAGTTCCATGGGACCCACTGTTAGTGTATCGGAGAGGGAAGAAGGCAGGCCAGCAGCCTCAGAATGGAAGAATGTAGATGAAACCGCTATGCAAAGAGGCCAAAAAGTGGAAAAGAGTTTACAAACTAGATTAGGATGAAATATCCAAGAAGGACAAGGTGCATGAAAGGGTGGGAAAGATAAGATAACCACATACAGAAATTTAGAGTTCCCTGAGAAAATGCAGTCTCCTAAACATTTGTTTGTAGAAAGTGGTTCCTAATTTATAATAATCTTGTTTCTAAGCAAGCTGTTTCTCCAGAAACTTTAAAAGAGGTTTGATGTCTAAACCAGGTATGTTTAAAACCATCCACGTGTTTAATTTGCTACCCTTTTTACAATAGTTCAAAATGAAAATGGCAAACACATTGGTATGTTACTTAGAATGAATCTGACCAGCTTGCTTTTCTTACCTAGCCAGCCCAGCAAGTGTCTGCTAGTTGTTTGTATCACAGAATGTAAGTTTGCAGAGTCTATTTCAGAAATAGCTGATACTGCAAAACTGAGAGAAGTAATTTTCTTCCAAATCAGGTGTCACGACATGGAAACTAGGGGTGACTTTCTGTAGTTATGCATTTTCGTCATTGTCCAATAACATTACTAACGAAGTGCCTAAGGACCATAAAGACCATATTCAGCAAATTCTTCTACCAGTTTACAATTATTACGAACAGGGTGATATTTCATTGCTTTCTTCTCAGTCTTTTGAAATTCTGAGTCATTGGTACATGAGTTTCACTTCCAATGCTTTATTTGCATATAAATAAATGAAGCAAAACCTAAAATATCAGGTAACTGGAACATTATACTTACTGGAAAAAACCACGTCTCATCAGATTAGGTCCCCATAAACAGAAAACACAAACCAAAGTTTGCACTATTAGTCGCGTGCCTCAGTATTACTGCAGTTCCTCCCAGACATTTTTCATTAAACTTCTGTCAGGTTGGTATAATAGATGTAAGCCCCAAGTTTCCTTCCTCCGCTTTTCCGTGGCCTATCAAGACACTCAGATTTGCCAGTGTTTCTTCTCTCACTGTGTCCTACTTGTTCTTTTTCTCCTCCTTATCCAGGTTCAAAGGCTTTCTTGAAATGTTTTGCCTCCTACCACATTTGCCCTGCAGTTTCATTTGTGCTGCCTGCAGTAGGGCGGCCCCGCTCACCCATGGCATGACCTCATGCTACATGCAGCAGGGTCAGGTCACCTCACAAGGCAAAGATGTTCCACAGTGAAGTTCACTGCCATGAGTAGAAAGAAGCAAACTGATGGCCGGGGTCTTTTCTGCCAGCAGAGCTCACTGCTCACAATCTAAACCTAGATCGGGAGGCAATAGGGGACCCATCAAGAAGAGAAAAGCAGCTGGCTTTAAAAGAGCAACTTGACTTTGCCTACAGGCACTACAACATGTTGGTAGGCAGACCAATGCCCATGCACTCTCATTTCTCACACCCTTATCTATTTTGGCAATCCCTAGAGAAAAATAATCACACTACAATCTTTGTGACTTTCTCTGTAGAATGCAGGAACGTTTTACTGCCTCAAGTTCACTTGGCTTAGAGCAGTTTGCTATCTTCTGGTAACTTGCCACTGTTAATTTTATATCAATCCCTTAAAACACCTCTTGTCCTAATACAGATGTTGAATATAATACAAGTTACATCAACACAAATGTCTCTGGACAGCATTTTTCAATTAACACACAGAACAAGAGCTATGCATTTAGAATCTGTCTGTATAACAACAAAAGCATATGGGATAAGGCAAGTACTGGGCAATGAATCCAGACAATCTTTCTTGATTACATTAACACAATACAGAAATTCAAATACTCTTATCCACTGACACTTAGAAATGACAACTTCAGAATGATTTTCAGATACATTTATTTTAGGTCCAGTCAAATTTTTCTTTGTATTTTTTTTTCGTTGCATCAATCATTTGGCTTTCTAGACCAGTTTTCAAAAGCTGACGAAACAAACTAAAATCTGCCTTGCCAACATTAGAGCCAGCTGTATCTATCATTACGTGAGTGAATGTAAGTGGAAATTATCCTGATTAAAATAAGAGAATAATTGCCTTCAAGCCTTTTTCACATTAATCCCTGTCTTCCTAATGTCACCAGTTGGGTTTCCAAAGTTACAGTGTCAGGTAAAGACTACAGCACACGTCCTGAGTAGGAGCAGGAAAGCTGTTACAAACTGAATCTTCTAATTCAAAATTTTCTAGCTTGTACTTGTATCAAGAAAAAGCATCACGAACCTTTACTTGCTGTTCATTAAAAGTCAATTGAAAAATAATACTCACCTGTTTAAGCCTACCCTGGAATAGAGTCATCTGTTTCTCAATAAGTAATACTGAATACGAGAGTTTCAGTTCACAGAATTTACTACGGTCAGGTTTGCTACTATCAGTGTAGGAATAAGCAAAGACTATAATAAGTAGAAGCTTTCTGTGTATTTGAGTGTATGTAAACCAGACAAAACATTGCTTTTTGATGTGATCGTAATCTGTCAGAGCTTTTTAAAGTCCAGGGGAGTACCCACTAATAGGAAGATGTTAAAAAAAGCCAGTATCTGGTATTTTACACAGAACAACAGATTAATATTATTTATGTAAAGTAGGAGTATGGCCTTAGTCTTCACTAAGGCCTTGGACACTATTGTGATAGAAACAATGATAGTAATGTCATAGAAGTGATTAACAAGATAATAAGCGTAGCTCAACATGTGTCTCAAAGCAACAAGTTACTTCTGCTGTCATTCACTGAAGTTTAACAAGGAAGATAGTTTCCCAGTTACAGGCTTCAGACGTAGGTGAGATCTTTCATCTTTTGCTACTTGTCTTCTAACACTCCTTCCAAGAACTGGGACAATAGGAATAACAAGGAAGAATGACTAGCACTAGTAAGTAAAAAACCAAACCCAAACAAACCAAAAACCAAAACCCCAAACCAACCCAAACAAAAGCCCACAACACAAAAAACTTCTCAAAATAAGAATGACAACAGAAGGTTAGCTAAGAATTGGATTATCTGTAGTTTGTCAGATAAAAGAAAGGAGAAAAATGATGATGCACAACAGAAAAATAAGGCAAAAGAACGGAAACTAGGAAGCAAGGAAGTGCTGTTACTGTTCTGAACAGTAGAAAACATTAATATCACCACTGTACTTAATCCAGAAAATGTACACAATGTGGCAAAGTATACAGAACTGGGAGGCAAAGACTTGGCTGGCCTGTGCAACAAAACAAAGGAATCTGAACTATTAGAAAACAGCTGGTCACTACATGGAAACAGTGAAAGAACACTTTTCCCTGGAGCACTTGCAATGAAAGATTATGTGCTATTCAGGAAAGACAGAAAACCAAAGTTGTTGGTCACCTTAGGAGCCTGGATCTCATGAAAGTGGGCAGAAATTTTTAAAGAAGCTTCAGAACTAATGTTTTCAATCGTTAAAATGCTAAGGGTAAGCCAAAAGAACACACAAGGACTGGAGATACAGTGCTCCTCAAAGGCAGAAGGAAGGGGTACAAGTTGCCTAAAGGAAAGCTTATTTAGATCTTGAAAGCATATGAAAACAACTGTTAGAGGTTTTCCAGTTACAAGGTTAAGAAGGCGGGGGGGAAGCAAAAGATACTTAAAGTGGTATTCTTATTACGGGTAACCTAATTTGTGGTGCAAACCCAAAACTGTTACAAAGGTATGAATCCTGCAGTTGCTACAGATGTGTGAAGCAAAAGCTCATGCATAGATACATTATGATATCTGTCCCAAGCTGCCGATAGAACTATATGAAATCGAAGACTTCGTGGCAAATATTTAGTAGTCTAGTTATGAATCCAGACGTGGTGTCATATGACAGGGCGACAAAATATGTCAAGATTTAAGATAAGGTGAGAAAAATGGTAAGATAACTAACAGCCCAGACACCCACATGGCTATCCATAATCTGCAAGGTTTTAGGGGACAGACTTTAAGAAAAATTAAACAAAAACATACAGTGAAAAATGGAAAAAGTACTATTTGAATTTATCAAAAGAAGATAATGTCAGGCTAACTTGACAGTATTTTCTGTTGTCATAACTGGGTTTTTAGGAAAGGGAGATGTAACTGACTTGATCTGTATGGTCTTTGATAAGCTTTTGTTGTGGAGCCACAAAAGAAATTTATTAGTGAAGCTGGAGAAAGTAAGGAATGGTAGAAAATCTCTAGAGAGGACAAGAAACTCATTTTCACGGGGAAATGAAAAATCCAGCATGGAAGGAAGGACTGTCAGACTGAGGAAGGTTTAACAGAGAAAGTCTTTGTGGATGAGTGTTGGAACTGATGTTTGATGTTTCATCCATAAACCTGCTAGAAGCAGGGACTACATTTGTTGATTACTCGATGTTGGGAAACATCATCAGTATTGGGAAATGTCATCAGTACTGATGAGTTTCAGGTCACTCTACAGAGGGAACTATATGAACTTCAGCAATACAAATATGATTAAATTTAACAGCACAAAATGCTGTTGAACATCAATAACAGAAAGTGACTACCCTAAGCTGTAAACTATCATTTAGAAATGATTTAAAAGAACGACTTGCACATACAAAATGACTCTAAGACATTAATGCCATATATGCATAGAAGAGACAGATGCAGTTCTAGTTTTAGGAGAGGTTTTTCCAGAATAGTCAGGAAAATATCAATGCAGATTTTCAGTTGAGAGTCTTGTATGTACACATCTGGTTAAGAAGAGAGGCATGGAAACAGGTCCAAAGAAGGATGATCAAGGAGAAGGGAAAGCCTATCTTACGAGAAGAGACCAAAAGATTTTGGCTTATTTTGTTGAGCAAAGTGACAGCTCAGCGAGAGCATAATCACAGCATGTAAATGCATCATGGAGATAAACACCAGATACGGAAAAACCTAAATTAGCTAAGGACAAAACTGGCACAGGAACAAATGGATATTAACTGGCTGTGAATAAATTTAGGTTAGAATTTAGAAAAAGGTTTCTGATCATTAGAGTAATCAAGGTTTCCAGTAGCCTTCCAACCGGAATAGTGGAGGCAAACACCCCAATTACTTTAAAGATTAAATACAATTTATGAAAGACTTTGTGTGACATGCTGCCTGCGAGAGCAGAAGCCTGAACCTCCATAACCCAGCAACACCCTCCTTGTCTTCCGAAATGTCTCTGACTTCAGCAGAAACAAATCTGACTCTTGTTCAGTCAAAAGTCCTCAGCATCAAGAAGTCAGAAGTCTTCCTATTAGAGCTATGGGGAGCTTGATGGTCTTCACAGCTTCGGTAACCTCCTGCCAATAGAGCTGTGCAGGAGCTGACAAACTAGTCCCGCTTCTCCCATTGCCTAGCCCAAAACATCATTTTGACTACTTGTAGGGCTGAGCTCTACAGTTTGAAAACTCTCTCTGCCAGCTTCCTTATCGAGTCTCCCACTCAGCTGAACTGATAGTTTTGCTACATATAAAACCTTAATAATCAGACAAATGTATTTCCCCCATCCAGCTAAACTCAATGGTTCGTGCTAACAACACTGAAGCTTTTCCCCATCTTGTATTCATGTTTCCACAAGCAGGCACCGAGGGTTTGAAATCACCAGCTGTGTTAACATTGTGTACTAGTAAGCTTATATTTATTTTAATAACAGCCAACATAGCAGCATGAGGATCTAAACTAGAATCCATCAGAACCAGTAGGGGTATTTTCCCAGACCACAACTGACTAGGATACAGCTTTTTCTCTATACTATCACCACTTTTCTCTCCTGAGCTCTAAAAATGTGATGGTCGTTATCTAGAGCATATGCTCTTAAATAAGAGAACTTGGTGCCCTGTTCTGCAGTCCTAGTCAGGAAAAACTACTGAACTCACTTTGGCCTGTTCCCTTTGAAGGGATCATACAACTATATCTTATAGTCAGTCCCATGTCCCTTCTAGTAGACTGAGTCAGAAAGTTATTTCTGGCTTAATTAGGATCATAAAGCTACTTCAGGATCTGATTGCTGGGGTTCCTGTCCTGTTTCAGATCACGATGGCTGTGATTTACTTCCCTCAATGTATCAGGTGGACAGATGTCCATGAACACTCACTCCATCACAACTTGATAACATCATTACAGCCTCGCAGCTCTTGGTTGCTAGCAGCATTGCTCTGCTACTCTTATTTCAGAATTTCAGGAGTTATACCAGCAAAGAGTTTCCAAATAGGTTAGATCACTAGATAATGGCTAGTCAGAGATATGCAAAAGCATATTGCTAAATTGACTGAGCAAGGAAATACGATGGCGATGAGTTAAGTAATTTTTCCTGCCAGTACACAAAAAGCGAACACTTAATTTCCAAAGTGTTTTATAGTTTTCAGAGAGTAACAAAATTTCACTGCCCTTTTCTCAAGTAGTCATTGACAAATATCAGAAATAAAGTTTCAAATAAAATTCCAAGTAATTAACTCAGGCTTATTAATCATCACAGAAAAAACTGTACATTCAGGTTGTTATGTATGTTGTGTATTTTCCAAGCACCAAGCAAAGTAATTTTATGTGAATTTACAAACGAGTGTATTTACCATTCCTTCTTGCACACAAACTCACTCAAGTTCCATCCTGTAAGTGTCGTTTGCAGAATTAGGGAGCAGGACTATGTTACTGAAGTGGCCAACCGGACAAGATAGATTCAGACTGGGAAGACTACATATATCAAGACAAAATTTGTCAGATGGCTAAAATGTACATACATAGTGTGCCCACTGAACAATTGCAGTTGGCTGAAGAACTGCAAATAGAAAGTATGGGAATAATAAGGTTTTTTTACTTACGCCCAGCTTTTCACAAGGAAATAGAGCGCTTCGCTTAACTAATCCACAATAAATAATCAACATTTTTTTTTCCAACTACAGTGAGTCGAATGCCTGCACGGTGCTTTCGATATATCACTGCCGATGGGAGTTCTTTAATTTCTGCCCTTTTTTGCTAAATCAACAGTTCTAAAAATTAAAATCCTACCTAGCATTTCAGCTGACAAGAAGGTAGTTGTTTCAACTGCATCATCTTTTGGACAGCAGGGGATCAGCAGGGAGTGTGAAAGCAATGCATTTACACTCATCTACAAGTGGAAATTTAGCACTAGTAGTATTTTCACTATGACATTTATATAACAGGTGGTGATTTATGTTTTATTTTGAAATGACCAAAATGACAGCTTGACTGTCATTCCCACTTCAACTGACAGATACACACCAATCAAAGACATGTTAATACTTTCCAGAATACTCCAAGTTTAGTAGCCAGAAACAATTATGCATCTGTATTTTTTAATGGGGTTTTTTGATTCTTTGTAACTGACACTTCTTGAAAAGCAATAGAATCATTGCATAAGAGTTTATCTACTCATCATTTGTTTCTCCTTGAGTAAATCTTTAATATTTGTTTTGACCTTTATAAAACAGACATCACAAATTCTGCTCAGGCTTATATTTACAGGTTCTCACAAAATAACAGGAGAAAATTATTTAGTGTATCTGTTTAGCATTTCTTTCCCTCCAGTTTTAGTTTTGGGCAGTCCATCAGAACTTGTGTTAATGGGCAGTAAAATAATTTCTGAAATGTGAGAAGCATAATTTCACAGCAGGAATTCGTTACCGATATTTATCTTACGTCACATATTAATACTTATTACTGGCAGAGGATCCTGGCACCATATACTCATGTACTGCAAGATGCATTTAAAAATATAATAGAACAGTTTGGGTTGGAAGGGACCTTTAAAGATCACCTAGTTCCAACCCCCAGCCATGGGCAGGGACATCTTCCACTAGACCAGGTTGCTCAAAGCCCCATCCAACCTGGCCTTCCACACTACCAGGGATGGGGCATCCACGACTTCTCTGGGCAACCTGTGCCAGCACCTCACCATCCTCACAGTGAAGGATTTCTTCCTTATATCTAACCTAAATCTACCCTCCCTCAGTTTAAAGCCACCCGCCCCCCCCCCTTGTCCTGTCCGTACATGCCCTTGTCAAAGGTCCCTCTCCAGTTTTCATGCAGGCCCCCTTCAGGTACTGGAAGGCTGCTGTAAGGTCTCCCCACAGCCTTCTCCAGGCTGAACAACCCCAACTCTCTCAGCCTGTCTTCACAGGAGAGGTGCTCCAGCCCTCTGACCATCTGCGTGGCCTTCCTCTGGTCTTGCTCCAGCAGGTCCATGTCCTTCTGATGTTGGGGGTCCCAGAGCTGGACACAGCACTGCAGGTGGGGTCTCACCGGAGCAGAGCAGAGGGGCAGAATCCCCTCCCTCGACCTGCTGGCCACGCTGCTGGGGATGCAGCCCAGGGCACAGTTGGCTTTCTGGGCTGTGAGTGCACATTGCTGGGTCATGTTGAGCTTCTCATCAACCAACATCCCCAAGTCCTCCTCCTCAGAGCTGCTCTCAATCCATTCCCTGCCCAGCTTGTATTTGTGCTTCAGATTGCCCTGACCCACGTGCAGGACCTTGTGCTTGGATTTGTTGAACTTCATGAGGTTCACACGGGCCCACCTCAAGCCTGTCAAGATCCCTGTGGCTGGCATCCCTTCCCTCCAGCATGTCAACCACACCACACAGCTTGGTGGTGTTGGCAGACTAGCTGAGGGCGCACTCAATCCCACTGTCCATGTCACTGACAAAGATGTTAAAGCAGCACCGCCCCAAATCTGACCCCTGAGGAATGCCCCTCGTCACTGGTCTCCACTTGGACATCAAGCTGTTGACCGCAACTCTGAGTGCAACCATCCAGGCAATTCCTTACCCACCAAGTGGCCCATCCATCAAACCCACGTCTCTCCAATTTAGACACAAGGATGTCATGTGGGACAGTGTCAAACGCTGTCAAGATGCTACTTTATGTTTATCTACTCCCCATCCAGTGAAATCCTGATATCCTGGTTCCAGTAAAATCAGTGACAAAGATACCATTAATTTCAGTGCAATCAGGATTTTGTTTAGAATCTTTCACAGGAGGAAGCATCGTTCCTTGTCTCAACATACTCTTAAAAGGGACCTCTTCATTCTGTGAATGCAGAGAAATAACTGGTATAGAAGGCGGCTAAATTCTACTTGGGGATTTGTACCTGTTCACACACCATTTGTATGTGGTACATTATCTACTTTCTGCAGAAACAGTTGAAGGATTAAAATACCTATTGTACAATTTGAAAGGTTTTAAATATAATCTACTCTGCCTGTAAGAGAGGCAGGCTCCATTATATTTAGATCATCTCTTCCAATAGGTTAGATAAGAAAAGCACTCAATCAACTAAGCGATTTTTGTGAAACTTGTTTACTGTTTGGATTTGAAAAGGCAACACTTGGCTCAGATCAGGCGAGAAGGAAGTTTGAAGACCCAGCATAATCCGCTGTGTGTGGGAATAACGGCCTGCCCTACCTGGCAGTTCAGTATGTGGGAAAGGTACTGGCAGGACAGTTACAGCAATGAAGTCCATTTCCGCAAAGATTAAATTCTCCCAAGTGCACACATGCCAGGTTTTAAGTCCTTCACTGGAACTGCACAGGATCATATCTGCTAGCTCCATACCATTTACACCGGGACCAAGCCCGAGGGGACTGTATTTTTATTTAAATGCAGGTTCTGTCCAGTAACTTTCTGGATCCACGTGCGTAATGACATAACCTCCAGTGGTTATGGCAGTCCCAGAGAGGGATCCGAGGTTAAGCTCTTGCTTTGCCATGGCCACAGATTTTCTGTATGAACGTGGACAAAGCACTGTCTATGTGCCTCTGCTCTCCATCAGTAAAACAGGAATTAAAGCACTTGCATTCTCACAGGGTGTTCTCCAGATGTATTAAAACATACAGAAGCACACGTTCATTCAGTTGGAGAGCACTTTTGTTTCTAATTCCTAAACTGATTTTTTTGGTGATAAAAATTAAGTCATATTAAAAAATTTAGATCTGAATCCAAGCTTTTTGCCAGATTTCACAGAGAAATTAAAGTAACAGCATGCTACAGGATTCAGTGCCCTTCACATAACTGAACTGGTAGGGGAGTTGGAAGATATATACAGATAATGGAATCCCAAATACAAGAGGGCTCTCCCCAAAACAGGGACAACTGGCCAAGTAAAGTTAACTCTTCCTTCTGGGATATTGCTGATAAGACACAGATAGAACAATGATTCATATAAGAAGAGAAGCAGATGAGTACTACAACAACAGAGAACCATAAATGGGTAAGGAAAACTAAAAATAACCAAGCAGCTACGAAGCAGAGTCAGCTGGGAGCGTCCTCCCAGTGAGAGCACACAGCGGTGGGTACACAAGTCACACCACGGAAGCGGGGCCAGGATGGCGTGGCTGAACCCCCAACCGCAGAGTGTGAGGAGGAGGAAAATCTCATTCCGAACCAGGCTCGGTACCTGAACGAGGGGTCAGAGTTTTAAGGGTAGAGCTAGTTGAACACGTGTTGTAGCAGATAGCTCAGGAACTCTTGGTGATTTTTTCTGTTGGTTCTAGGAAACTAGAACAAGTTTTTCACACCACAGTGCCCCAGTCTATTCCCAGCTATGTCTGGCTAATCAACTGTAATGCAATTCATTCAGTGCATTACCTTATAACTGTTGTATACTCAAGCTCTGTAATAAAAGGTAATAAAAGAAATACAATAAATGGATAACACTGAGCCCAGTCTTGATTTCCAAAGCAGTTTGCTGCACTGGGGCGCACTAGCAAATGACCTGGTCTTCAGGAACAAACCAGCATTGCTTACTTTGGTTAGAAAGCCTTGTTTACCTGGCACTTACAGTAAAAGATTATTCTGGTTTCTCCATTTTTCACACATAATGCAGAAAAACAACAGTGTCGTGCAATAGATAAACTTAGTATTTTTCTAAAACAAGATTTGGTTTACAGGGTGGCTTTCTAAGGCTAACAACACATGATAACAGTAAGAGGACAAGGAATAAACTGGTGTTGAGCAATGGGATGCAAAAAGCCAACTACTGGACATTTCAAAGTGGCTTTTCAAGATAGAGTTGTGAAAAGGTATGAAGTGAGAGTTCATCCAAAACAGTAGAATCAGTTAGAATAATTCTGAGAAAAGGGCCAGAACGTGTGTGTACTGTTAGGAACCCTTTCCTGCTGCAAGTGGTGTGCTCTGTTTCTAACACAGTAACTAGCAGGCATATCCTCCTGAAATTTTGAACATCATGAGGTGACATCTCAAAGACTGATACCTGATGAAAGCATTAAAGGCCTCAGAAAGAGGCCTTTTCTAGACAATTAAGATATTTTAGTCTCCATAACTAAATTTAGATGAAACACTTTAGTGAACACCGGAATTTAAGATTAACACCTTTGTGTTACCTGGAGCAGATCCTTGGGCATGTGATTCTTAGTTTGTCACGGTGTCAAAAAGCAGCAGCAAGAGCAGGGCAGCCAGTTAAGACAGCTGAGACACACGCAGCCCCAGCCGCTGGAGCACTTCTACAGGAGAAGGATCATGCCAAAGGTGTCCCAAATATCGCTGTGGTTACCAGCTGCTTTAACAGCCTTTCTCTACAGAAGGAGACTGCAGCTTCATAACTGGTATGAATTGGTCTGCCCCATGGGTCAAGAAGGATATGTACATTCCCCTCCACCCTCATTTCTTAAGCTATGCTAGGAAAGACAGTTTCAACAAAACCTGCTGTGAAGGGCCATAGATCTTGCTTTAAGTAGCGCTCAGTTTTGAATGTACTTCATCATTAGACTACATGAACTGTAGGCTACTGCTTGTAGAGTCCCAGGACAGCTCTCCAGGGAATATCACCAACCTCTCAAAAAAAGATAAGACACTTGCATCTCAATTCCCTAGGGATTCTTGTTTAGGAGGAGGGAGGAGTCCTCAGTACTATTCCCTCTAATACACTGTGCTGCCTTTAGAGCTAAAACTACTAATGATCATACCAAAAATTATCTGTAGTGAATCGTAGAGATGGAAAACAGGATAAAATCAGATCAATCTTGACTTGAGTGGAACAGATCACTGCAAGCTGCTGAGCTATACCCCCCACCCTCCGACATCTGCAGAGACCCTTTTAGTTCAAGGGATGATACAGATATAATTAGAAGAGAACCTGATGCAAGATATTAGAAACAACAGCTAAATAACATAATGCCATGGATTAATATTGGGAAGCTATTTTGCAATAAAAGAAAAATTTAGATTTCAACAAATGCTGAAATACAGAACATGCTGAAAACATCCAGAAAACATTAAACCCAATCATTTTAAGAGAAAGCTACATAGTCTTTTTAGAAAAAAAAAGAACAGAGGGCACTGCTGCTGGCTAGGTATTTGTTAATTTTTCATGTGAATTTATTGCATATGTAAGTGATTGAATTAGTAGCACTGACAGGAACCCAGGCACAGTAAAAGCTTCCTGATCCTGACACAGCACTGCTCAAGCTGTACAGTCCTGACCATTAGCAATGCCGCTACTGAAGCCCTGAGCCTTTCTCTCAAGCAGAGCCTGCAGAGCACACTGGAACTGGACTAAGCGAGGTATTGTTTCTGTGATGTGAACTCGCAGACATCCATAACAAAGACTAGGATGAGACCACCACACCTTTAGATTAACGACCTCATTTGGACTCTGATGCCAGGCTCCAGGGAAGAAAGTCCAGTGCAAGCTAATATCATGCTACCAAAATACTGCAAGGTAAGTTTTGGGGGAAAAATGTTAAGAGGATTTTGTATTTTGTGGTAAAAAGACTGAATGCAAAAGGAAGCCAGAAACAGTCAGCTGGCAGAGGAGACTATAAGGTACAGAAATCAGAATGATTTCCCACCTTTGAGAAAAGGGGTCATTTCCAGACAGTCAGAGGCTGAGCAGGGAAATCTGGATCTTCTATCACAGACCGATAGATTGCTTCAGAACAGTGAGGCTTAGAGAGCAAACTAGGGGAATGTAAATTGCATACCTACTAATTTAAGCATGCAAGTCTATTGCTAAATATTACCATCTAAAAGGAACACAGGTATCGTGGCTGCTGTGAAGTCCTTCGGGAGGCACATAACCTTTTGGGAGCCCTTCCCTCCCTCCCTGCAATGTATTAACCTTTTGACCACGTCAGTGCTTGGATCTACGTAAAGAAATCGTACACACAGGCAGTAATAGTTGGGGAGCAGTAGAAACAAAACTGTGCAAAACATCAGGGATGCAGGATGTTGTGTGATTTCTGTATGAAAACCTCATATCCAAGAATAGGTACAGATCTAAAAAAAGGTATTTCAGATACATTATGAATGTGCAGATGAGCAGCCACGGGGAAACGTTGCATTGCTATCTTATAAACTATATTCCTGTAGTGTCAGATTATGACAATTATAAGAACGTAATACGAGCTTTTTCTAAGAGTAATGTTGCTGGATTTAATGGTGCTGCTAATGGAATAAGATTTTTCTTGGAGTAAGGGTGCCATAAACCAGCCCGCAGTCACCACTTCCTGTTTACTTCTTGCGGTTTATTCTCTAGAGCAAACAAGTATTTCTTTCACTGGAAACTTCTGCTTGTTACAAAAAAATCATCGCTTAATATTTTCCTTTTAACACCATTCATCCTCATGGAAGGCATTTCTTTTTAAATGAAACATTTTACATGTAGAAGAGTGAAAGAATTACTGTTCTGTGATAGCAGAGTGGTAGAGCATCACTTAGGCGTTCTTTTTCAGTAGGTCTAGACAGTCGCTTCTAAAATTTCATTTAGATATAATGTGTAACTCATTTGAACAATTTTAGTCACTTAGCAATGTTACTATGGCATTTTCCTTTTTATTGAAAGTTATTGCACTGCTGCAAGCAAAGTATTTCGTTTGATGAATTTCCGTGTGGGTTGATCCCAAAGGAGAGAGGTCAAAACATGGGAGACCCCCAAATTAAATTCCAATCCAATTTAACAATAGCTGTAAGGGAAATGAGGAAATACTAGTTACTCCAGAACCTCAGTCTCATGGTAACATGAAAAATAAAGCAGATCATCCAAAAATTTTACATAGGTTAAGTTTTCACCTGTATACAAATGGCCCGTGAGCAACTACAGACAAAACCAGGCAGAAGCTCCCATTGCGTGGTGACATTGCACCGATGAAAAAGATTCACAAGCTGGGACTGAGATATACATTACAAAGAAACACACACTGCCGTGCCCAACTAATAGTAGAACTAGTGAATGTTCTTGACATTTAGACCACACTTGAAATTACAAAAGACATGTCGTAAGACATTGAGATTTTGAGGCTAGAAGGATCCATTTATTGTCATCCCATATGAACTGTAACATAGCACAGGCTGACAAACTTCACCACCTATTTGATCTTCAGGATCACCGTTTGAAGGAGAACAGCATATACTCTGGAAAAGCATCTAGTCCAAGTTTAAAGACTTAAAGCAATGGGAAATCTACTACTACTTGCTCAAGATATTCCAGTAGTGACTCCTCAGATTATTCAAAGTATTCCTAGTGAGTGTTATCAACATATTATAACATTTCTTTCATACACATACAGAATACATTAGAAACTATCTTAAGAGAATATAATAAAGCAGATAATAGTTCTAGAATTCTCAGGCAGACTGCATATACAATGAGAAGGTTTGAAATTATATTTCTGGGCATGGAGAGTGTACCTAGCTTGGTCAGGACCCGTGTAAGTAAGGACATGAAAGGATCAGTTAAAAGTCTGTTTTGTTTCCAGAACAGTATTTCAGTTCACTCACAGTGGACAGAAGTGGCAGTTGGAAGAGTCAGAGGAATAACCCTCAAGGCAGCAGCAGCCTCTTGCTATAAATGGCACAAAATGATCTTACAGTGTAAAAGTTCCCATTGCCTTTGGAGGAACCAGGATTTCACCTCTAGTCTTGTGGGAGGGATTTGTGATCAACTTTTAGAAAACGTCAAGAAACAGACAGGCTGCTTTGTAAAGCGAGCTTAAGATCTGCTTGAATGTATATGCCAGGAGTGTGTATTCCTGTACGTCATAGTAAGCAAAATGTAGTCTACCTACTCTGAGGTGGTTTAATCCTGTATCTATTCAGAACTTTCTCAGAAAGTTCCTGGCAACGAGAGTTTTCACACTCCAATTAACAGAATAAGAAGCGACAGTCTCTCAGCCTGAAAACAGTTCCCACTAACAATGATCTGGACAAGGCTACAGAGAGAACTCCTCTTTTCCTTACACACGGAAAGGAAACAAGCTTATTCAAGCATTTCTTAAAAAAAATGGAAGAACCATTTTTACCCACACTCAGAATGAAAGCAAAAGACAAAGGATTTTGAACTTGTCAGTAAAAGGAATAGGTTAGCATATGTCCTGGTCTGGGAAGAAAAGTAATCAATATTTCAAGACACTAAACAGACTATAGTTGGAGACAGTCCTCTCATCAAGAGAATGCTGGAAGCCAAGAAAAGGCCAGAGGAAAGCTGAAAGGGGAAATTACATTGTGCTGGTAAATCAAGGTAACAATAAACACAGGTCAGAATAAAAAAAAATGCGTTGACTCTACTACTAACCTCTTATTTCCCTACTCAGTGGAAAGGAGAAGTAGTACACCCAGTACCACACCCCCCACCGCTTATCATTTATGATAACCAAGCCAATGCTACCAGCACTTACAACAGCCCTATTCCATGCTTTCCAATTATAATCACTGGATTAATTTCTGTCCTGTTAACTCCATGAAGATACTAATTTCTTGTACTAATTCCCTTCTCCCCATCTATTAACATAAATAGTAGTCATTTCTGTGCAACTAATACCAAAGTGAAGTACACTGATTTGGTACGAGCGGAACAGAAATGGGAGTGACCTTTCCTGCAAAATACATTACTAATTGTTTGAATATTTACCTGAACTAGCCAGTTAGAGCTATTAAATTACAGAAGCTTTTATATCCTGGACAGTATAATATTTGATTTCCTTCACAGAAATTATTCAATATCAATAATTCAAACCGAAACACATCTACCATATATTTTTAAATTCTGGATTAGGATCGAAGGGATGCTTTTGCTATTCCCTCATGACATTACAAAGGCAAAAAAAATCCCTCTACAGGGACTCGGTAGTTGAATAAACCTGTTTATGAAGCAAAGCCTACTTGTTTTATTGAGAACAGTCTCAGCAGACCACAGGTAGCGCAATTAATCTCTACCTGGATGCTGTCAGCCTTGCTTTGCTAAAGCAGCTCCTTACCTTGAATTTCTAACATTTTGACCAATTGTTTTTTTCTCCCCCAAGTACTTGAACTGTATTTATCTGGTAGCAGAAGTTGAAAATTAATAATCCACTGGCAAGATTACAAGCCTGTACCTTTCCCTTGCAGTTGTATTCACTCAAAACAAAGTTAGTCAAAGAAGCCTTAATCAAGACACATCATTCTACCACACAGTGTGGGCAAAAAGCTACTTGGATCCTTTAAGCTGGGAACCCCCAGTGAAGCTCCATACTAGCAGGGCAGCCAGCAGGGCAAAGCAGGTTTACCGTGATGGGGCATCAGTGCCATGTGTAGCTGATTTAGTCACCTGCGCTCCCCAAGTACTCAAGAAAAGGCACATTGTTTCTTCTGTGCCTGTCAATTCATTGTTTGGAAGCCGACAGAGGAAGTCCAGACAGCCGTGGCCCCCGCGTCCCCCCTCACACAGCTTTTGCTGCCCCACCTGAAAGAGGGTTCCACACAGGTGCTATAAGCACCTCTGATTGGTTCAGAGGGCCAGATACTCCCCTTTTACTTCATTACAATTAGGGGTTAAGTTACAGTTAAAACTATTGGAAAGAGAATTACTAAAAGGTAAAATAATTAAAAGCTTTACCAATAACCAGAGTACTGACTCTTGCTTAAGTGAGGCCTATCTCCTGAATACCATCCATCAGTAGTATTGAAATAACATTTTGACAATCCAACATATCAAGTTAGACTGGAGAGTTTTCACAGAAACTGAACATGATGCGCTAATAACACAGACAGCACGTGAGGCACCTGCGATTCCCCGCAGGTCAGACTTGCGGGATTCTGCCACACTACCCCACGTAGCTCGCTCAGAGCTAACTTCACGCAGGTGCGTACACGTTAACAAGCAGCAGTCGTACTTTAGGAGGAGATCACTTTACTGAGTAATGATACACATTCTTTTAATTATTTCTACTCCCCTTTCACTCCATCACCTCCCACAAAAAATAGCATTTCAAGTGCTTGCTGCATGAAGAGTGACTATGAGTTAAAGCTAATTCAGTGCCTAAGACTTACCAATACATCAAGCAGTCACAATACAGTGGAAAAAACCAACAAGCTTCTAGAGGCTCCAAGAAAATAGCTTGAACATCCTACCCTGAGACAGAATCTTATCTTTTGACTTAAAATTGCAGATCCTGTATAATTTATGCTCTAAGCACTTAAAAAAAGGGGGCAGTTGTCAAAAGATAACCATTTTTAAAAACATGTAACACTTAACAGTAAGCTTTTTTGCCAACACATGGTTGTGGGGACTTTCTGGTGGTAGCCAGCATCGACCTGCACAGCTGAGCCTGTGACGACAAGCAGGCAAGGCCATAACTCCTGCAGTTCATGCAGAGGTTCTGTTGCTTCATAAAAAAAGCTCTACATACTTTATCAGTACAGCAATTTGAAGTTCAAGTGTCTCGAACGATCTCTCACTATCTAAAACATGAAATGTATTTAAAAATAAAGTTTTCCTGTAAAACTAGCATTTATGGCCCAATTACTGCAGAAGATAATGGAAGCCTTGTGGGAAATAAAGCCATTTGTGTTAGATTACGAAGGATCTTTTCCAAACAGTGTACTTCTGAACATATCCAGCTCTGTAGCCATATTTACTCAAAAAAGCTGGTTTTAACTATGTGACTACTACTCTCAAATGGTAGATTGATGAATGAACTATACAAATTAATCAAAATCTGATGCCACATGAGTTTTAGATCATTCGTATATACAAGAAAAAGAATTGGACTTTTCTAAATAGGCAACTTGTGTAACTGGTACTTCAGGCAGAGAAATGGGATTAGACAGAATCATTTGGAAGGTCACAGAAAGAGACTGCAAAAAAATTTCCATTCTGACTCCCTACCAGACTTCTAATGAAAAAATATTTTGTCATATTGTGACAATTGGTAACCTTTACATAATAAGACCATTCTTGTCCCTAGAAAAATCAATAGCTGCATCTTCATTAGATCCAATCAGTAAGGCTAAAATTCCAAATGCATTTTGGCAGAACAAGATTTTATTTATGTATGCATTTTTATATACATAACCAGAGAAAGAAAATTAAATGAGACACATGACTAACATAAAACTGCCAGTAAATATCAGATTGTCATCTCCAAAGGAATTCTAAAAATTCTTGCTCTGTCTTTGGACTTTAATATTTTCTTATTAAGCCCTCTGCCTTGAATATGAACCTTAGTACCATGCTGGAAATCATTCCATACAGAACATCAAAAGTTAGCAGACCAACAATAAATGTTCCACAGCAATATTTATTGCTATGTTGTCCGCGCTGCATGTACCAAAGGTCTCTTGTTAGGATTCCATGGTATATGAAAAGTGCCAGCACTCTGGAAAATGTTACTGGACACATGGTTCACTGTGCCTATGAATCCATTCCTGTGCCTCAGTTTCTCTCTTTGTAAAAATACCTTAGGGACAGTACCAGCCTGCCTTACAGAGATCTATCACGTGGTTAAACTCTGATGCATGTCAAGCACTTCTAGATCCTTGGATTAAAACAAGTGATAAAGTGAAGTGGTACTGGAGCAAGCACTGACAAATAAGTTGTCCTAAACTAAGGTAGAAAATGCACCAGCTTCCCAAAAATGCATGCAGGGGAAAAGGGAGCTATCTTATGTGCAAAGCAGAGATTATTTTTTTCACATGCTGGTAATTAAAGTTAAAATGAGGCTCCACGTAGCTGCAAATGAAATTTTTATCACCTCTTCCCATTTCCTCTTTTTCATGTCATCATTTACACCGCTTTTCTGGCCTATCATGAAACCCTTCATCTGAGAATTAACTTCCTCAATTCCCTGCCTTCCAAACCTACAAAAAAATGCAGAAATTACCTCCCTCCCTCACTGTTCTAACCGCATTTTTTTCTTTTTAGGAATGCTTCTATCATGACAAGTTTAACCACTTCGCTTAATGTGTACATGTGAAAATGAGATCAAGACAAAGCTGTAAATTACCTGGTCAGTGTGGGATCATGCTCACAAAACCATTCAGATCTGCCATCACACATTTTGTCCATCACTGTCCTATTGCAACTATATAATCCCTTTAGCATTGCATTTTAATGTACAGTGATGTTTCAGACTGCTTCGTTCCAGGTTTTTGTTTTATATAATCTGATCTTGAAATAGTGGGAATTATTAACTACTATAATATAGCAAGTTATTTTTGAGGCATGGGACAGGAAATACTAATCCTGCACCATTAAAAGTTATTCTGTACATACATAAGTCGAAGAACAACATAGATACATACGCTAAAAATCCCCAACCTAACGGTTCAGCACATCCACAGGGCTGTGTAGGAAAACAGCTCAACCTGTTAAGAAACAGATCAGCACTTTCTGCAGTATGACCTAGCTCTTTCATCTTATTGAGCTTCAGCGGGTTTTGCTGGCTGGCAGTAGCGAGCAAAGAGAAACAGAGAAAAACAAAATGAAAGTTGGGGTGAGACATCAGCTTGACAAAGCTGCAAGGGGAATCTCTTTACCTAACTCTATTTCTCCCGGACTTGCAGGCACTCACCAGTGAATTGCAAAAACCTGCTTGTTTTCCACACAGGCAAGAAAAAATTAAGTTGCATAAGACTTGGTGCCTTTTAGAAAATACATAGGGAGTCTCAGTCTAGATTCTAACTACTAAGAAAAGGATGGTGAAACTTCACCATAGCTGATAGATTTACAGACAGAAGCCCCGGATACATCAATACATGATCTCTCCAAGTTTTTCTGGGACTAGAGCCCTTGGGTAATGAGAAAAAAGCCCTCGCTGCTTCTGCTCTTCTGTGGATATGTTATAAATATGAGTTTTCAGTGCTTTTAGTTCTTCCACTTTTGCCAGTATCCCAATTACAACAAAAAAAGCACTAAATACATGCACCATCTCATGCATGTGCAGGCAGAAAAGGGCAAGCATAATAGTGATCAAAGAGCTCTGCTCTAACACACTCATTGGAGTCAGGGGCGAAGGGCTGAAGTGGGAGCCCAGCTCCGGCTAGAGGCTGGTATGCAATCACCCAACCACTCCCAGGCTGCAGCAGAGACAAGTGTTGTACCTACTATCTTTCTTATGTACATAGCGGCTTCATCAGTATAGTATCTTAAACTGTTCTGACTTATTTCCAGAATGTAATTAGAAATTGGGGCAGTAATTTTATCTCTATGTTGTAAACAGTAAAATGTAAAGAAAGAAGTTACTTTTCAATTGTCTGTGGCAGACTGGAAGTTAAAGCAGAATTTGTACACCTACATTTCAGTACCTAAATTAGCTCCCTAGCTGCCTTTGAAATCCCGCAGGCTCCCTCGGAGAGAAAACGCAGGCTGCCCCCCTTAAGCAGTTAAGATGAGTACCTAATGCTGGGTTATATGAAGAGCTGCCTTCAGAATCCCCCTCACAAATGACACCTTTTTTTCCTCATTCATTCCTTCCCTCTTCCAAGAGTCAGTGCCTGAAGGGAACACGGCATTTGCAATTCCAGTAAGCCCATGCCATATGTGTATGAGGCTGATCAACAGAAACACCTCCTCCTTCTGCAGTTCCCCATGAAGCAACAACAATTGGTCTGACACAAATTCAGGCTTTTAGAGCACAACTAGAACACAAACCAATTTGCAGTCAGCAATTTTATTAAAACAAACAAGTTACATTTTCTATTGCAAATCTTAACATTGATGCCTCTTCATTCTGATGCGCCAGTATAATGTAATTGTACCAGAGATCTTTACGAAACACATTATCTGTCTGCTTTAAAATTGGTTTACACATGAAAAAAGTCAGAGAGAATAATCCTGAACTGTGAGCAGAGGAAGTATCATAACATGCAGCTTTTTTCCACTCCTCACATCTAGGAAGCAGTAATATTACAGCAGCCTCCAAGAGCTTCAAGTTTAATTTTTCAAAATATAGTCTCTTTTTAAAATAACCCATTCATTGCTAACAACCTACAGGCAGCTATCCCGAGCACAAAGCCTGAGAAATTAAGCTAAATGCTCTTGCCCTGCAGGTTATGTTTACGCTAGTAAAAGGTGAGGGAAAGTTCCTGGGCACTGGACTGCAATCTTCTCTACCATCAGACTGCCATCACAGTCGCTGACGTGCTTTGGACAGCGTTACCTTGCAATCTTCCAGCCAATGCCCGGGCGTGATGCAGGGGCAGGCAGAGGACAGTGACCACTTCTGGTAGCAGTCTGGTTGCAGAGTCCCTTTGTGGGAGGGTAGTATCTTGGTAGTATGGATGTCTGTTGTTCTACACCAGTTAGGTCCATTCCTCACTGCTGAGCCTAGGTGCATTTAACTTCTTACAGATGTAACCACAGGAACTAAGGAACTCCCAATTTCTTCCACTGCAGAGTACATCCAAACAACATATACTCCATGAGAGGAATCACTTTTGGCCCCAAATACTCACAAGCTCCCTCCTCCTCCTTCAAACCATTCTGCTCTCAGCAGAAAAGCAGACTTCACAGGCTGGCTTATTTCAGCAATGTGGCACGTACAGCTTTTAACTGTGACAGAGACAACTATGATCATCAAGTGTCACCTCCACAAACACAAACCAAAGATTATGACTGATCCCTCAGTTGAGTCCAAGAGACGGTATTCAGAATACATCTTTTAGAAAGCCAAGCAATCTTGACAGAAAGATGAGACAGGCAAGCTACTGTATTCCTCGGTGCAGTCAGAGTTAAACAGGATGCAGCTGTTTACTTCAAATGCACACCACTGTTTTTTCAGCACTGTTACCTGCTTTGTCTGATTTTCCTAATTGTATAACCCAGCACTAACTGCTCGACAATAATGACTTAGGAAGAAGCTTGTCATAACTGAGAGAAGGTATTTTGCTTTACAATCTCCAAGTTGAAAATGCATTAATAGAAATTATAGCATGCCCATTATGCAAAAATATGCAGAATTATCTGAAAATGAGCAGTCAGCAAAGGGCAGGTAGACAGTGCTGGTGTCTCTGGGTGATATGCACATTTTATTGTCTTAGCCATTCTCAGCAGTTTCTTTTGTCAAAAAATAAATTATGCTTTCTGAAAAAAATAATAGGCAATATAATGCTTGTTGCAGATTCGCAGCTAAGAATTTATTTGACATACCTTTTCTTCAGACAAGGATACAGTGAGGGTTTATCCCCTCATAATTCTCATCTGGAAAGCACTGATATTATGTACACATGTGAGATTTAAGACAATGTTTACAAAAAGCATATCTGTAAATAGATTATGTTTATAAAGAGTGATTGGATGTCTCTAAATATCTTCATAAATTATACCAGTCAACTAAAGACACTTATTCTTACTAGTCAGCATTAGCTTATCCTTTCTGTGCCCAAGCCCTGTTCTAACGGCTTGTAAGGGACAAACACGTTGAGATTACCTCCTTGCAAGACTGAATCCCACTCTCAATGAATAGATAATCCTAACACCAACCCAGTCTTCTTCTAAAAACAAAAAAGACAAACAGCCACCCAAGGGGTCCAATCTAATTTAACATTGTAGGGAACATCACTACTCTCAAAGCTATTCCCGCCAAGCTCCCTTCCCTACTGATGGAAGCGTTTGGGTTCTTTCAGTGCCAGCACACAAAGTAATGTAACTACTCTAGCACGGAGCGTGACATCAGATCTGTCATTGCAAGCCAGAAAATCCATCAAATTGAGACTTTGTTCCCTCAAACAGTCATTTACTACAGATCATTGAGCTGCTTATTTAATATTTATGCACACTCTTCATGATATTGTACTGGACCATGTATAAGAGAATCTGTGCAAAGACAACTTATCTCCTAAGATGCTAAAAAAGTATCCACTTTGGTCAATAAGACCAACTTCAGTATGCAGCTGCTTTCGAGAGCCCTGTGAGGGATATCTTTGAAAGCCTGCATGAACCCAGGGGGCACCACTCCTGTTGCTGTCTATATTGGCGTGTAGTGCTCCAGATCTTAGGATTCGGAATCAGTGATCTGCCTGAGGTCTGGAAGAGAGAGTCCAATATGAGGACACAAGCAGCTGTGTAGTCCTAGAACTAGAGCAATCTTTGCACACCAAAATGGAATTGGGATGGTTTGCTCCATGGAGCACTGCTGTGCACCAACTCAGTGAGGGCACAAGTAGCTGGATGCAGAGTTTGAAACAGACGGGTGCTCCACGCTAAGCTCAACATTTTCCATTGATCAAAAGTATGTAGAGCAGGTCAGGTGTACCGTTTTACAGAGGACAAGAAAGAGCAAAGGGAAGCCCTTTCCACTTGTGTTCTCCCCAGCCCCCTTAAGGAAGGCTGTCTAGATATATACGAACACAACTACCTAGCTGCAGCTTCTCATTTACAGTTTCCTCTCCAGCACAGTTAACCGGCAGATTTCTCAGCTGGAAGCACAGCACAAACCCAATTGCCTTCCAAACGGGTCCGCTTGGCACAGCAATAACAAACCCTCAGATGCCACATTGTTAATCAACCTAGCCCTTACACAACTATTTCCACTGTGAGCTCTGCTCTTATATAAATGTCACAAATGCCATAATTAGTATCAGCTGATGCTATCGGAGTGAATCAAAATCTGTATTATTTGATCAGAACTCACTTTTGGGAAAGCAAAAAAAAAAGATAAAAGAAAGAAAATTCACTTTGATCAGAACTTGTTTTGCATAATCTTTATTACAGGACTTCATCGGTATTTGCAAACTATAGCAGTGGTATCTGACGTACACCTTGCCGACCTATGTAATTCGTAAAGTAAAATAAGGATAAAATTAAAATCCCCTTAACTCTTGACAATTTAAAAGTATTTGGGATACAGATAATATTGAACTAACACACTCTGCCTTGGAGTTATTACATTGATTTTCTTATTCCTGTCACATTCTTTTTAATTGGATAACAACTGCAGTCATATTATTTCCTTCTAAGTACAGATGAGCACTTAACAGTGTTTATGCAAAGAGCTCCATATGCCTTGCTAGTTAAAGGGGAACATTGTATTTTTAATATGCAGCAAAGGGTGGCAAGCTGCTTCACAAGTGCTAACCACAGAGGAATGAGCTGCACTAATGGTGAACTACTGAGAGCTCTGGTATCTGACCATCGAAGCATTGCTGCTAATAACAAGCGAGGACTAACGCTTTACTAGCACAAGGTCTCCTCCTGACCTACAGTCACTACCGACGCTCCATCTTTTTCTTTCTTTCCTTGTGCTCGTTGGATTAAAACAAGGAAAGGAGAGGAATGAGTTATCTGAGTGTAAGGCATCGAGCGTTCAAGCGTCCCCCTCCACGTGCTGTGCCCATACGTATTCCACAGCACAACAGGTTTCCAGGTCACTTGCCAGGGAAGAAAAGGTGGGCACAGCTTTTTGCTTCCTAATCTGGCAGAATTCACACAAAACAGGGAGGAGAAGTACAGTGACCTCAGCCTTAGTCCAGCTGCTTATTATGGGTCAGATTCAAATTTGAAGTCAGTCAAAATTCTCTGCAACTCCATCAATTTATGTAGCTTATCCTTAATGGCAAGAACAGATTATAAATGTTTCTTTCATTGTCACGTCCTAGACTCTGAAGATACTGGGTGCAACCCAGGACAGCACTTTATTTACCATCATTTATAATGAAGTTAAGCACAATCTGAGAGCAATATCACTGAAAGCTCTCTCAGACGAGTTATCAGATGCTTACGTTGCATAACTCAGTGTAAGCTTGATTTGCATCGGTTTAGTATTTGATATGTAGAGGAACCCTTTCCAGAGGGTTGCAAATAGTGTCTCCCAGAGAAACTGGGAGAGAGCTAGAATTTTAATTACCATATCTATATAAATACTCTTTTCTTTTTATTTTTTTCTATATATTGGGGGGGGGAAGGGGGGGAAGCTTCTCCTCCTACTGTACACCTAGGTAGATTTAAAAGAAGAAAAGGTGCAGTTGACACCATCTCAACTTATGTTTTCCCCCAGCGAGCTCATTCTACTTCACAAAAGACTGAATCCTGCCACAGAAAACTGAAAATGGAGGAGATTCACACACTAACGTAAACAATTGGTTCTGACACTAGTAAAGGCATGTTGTTTTCCCTCCAGATTGCCTCCTTTTCACATAGGCAAGCCAGGTTAAAGACATAAAACTACTCTTCATGCGGGAAGGTGATAACCTGCCTTCTCAGGGCAGTTTGATTATCTCAGAACACGTGCAAAGAAAAAAAAATATGCACAAGCAGCTTCCTGAAGCCAGTTGCTTTGTAAGAGGAATACTGTTCAGGGAAACAAAGTTCCAGTATCTTTTAAGTATAAAAGAAGGTATATCTTTAAATTTATACCAATCAAGTGGCTCCAATGGCCAATGCAAAATGAAAATCGGAAAAAGTCCTCATTTGTAATTTACATCCTGACTAGCTACACTCAAGTCATAACTGCTATAATTGCGAGTTCTTAAGTACCAACTAGTGAAGAAAAAGTAAGAATATCAGCATCTGGACCACCTCATGTAAGGAAAGTAATCTGTATTCTGTCAAAATCAACGAAATCTCTGGATAACAGGACAACCTATAATAATATACTAGGGAGGTTAAAAAAAAAATCTTCCAACAGATATATTGCCAAATGTCTGACAATGTCATTAAATGGGCATCTCTGTCGCTTCACAAGGCCATGTAAGACCACAAAGAAATTTCAGGTCTCGGTTCTATGAAGTACTTCACAGGTCCTGGTGATTAGGAGCATCCCCAGTACCATACTGGTCTCATGTTTACAATGGTATCGTAGGAAGAAGTACTTTGATTTCAAACGATGGAAACTAAATCAGCAGTGCGAGACAAACCATTTCAATGACTGATATAACTTCTGACATTCCCTGACAAGTTTCCACTTAAGTTAAGAAGCTGATTAGGTGAAGAGGAAAAAAAGAGAAAAAGAAAAAAGTGCAAACTCATTATTTCTTTTCCATATGAACAATTAGAATCAGCAGAAATAGGTTACTTGCCTGCAAGGGAGTCTTACTTTTGTAAGATTATAATCACATCTCAGAATCCCAAATCTTCAGATGAGGAGCAAAAGGTTGTATTAATATAAATATTTTCATTACATTGTCTTAAAAAATTCAAAGGAACAATGCCTTACTAACTGCCAGAGTACGAGTTAGTCAACACAATATTGAAAGATATTTGCTTGACACCCTCCAGCATACACTAAAGAAATGTGCTTCTAATCTCTCTAACTGCCACAGATTTAACTTATTTACAGCAATACCAGTGTGTCCAGTTCAAATCAAGTGCATTAGAAGGAAGTACACCCTCACTGTCAGGTGGCATAAGAAATTGTGCTGTCCTAAGCAGTCGTGCTCTAAGGAACCGCTGAGAAGTAAACAATTTACCATACCACTTTGCATGGCTCTAGGATTCAATGTCTCTACATAAGTCTTTCATGCAAAATGAGAAAAGTTACATTCTAAAAAACATTTCAGGTCCTGATATCTCGATTTCCTTCCTAGCAATTGTCTCCCAGGAGAAATACTGCTGAGCAGATAAGCAGCCAGATTCTTAAGGTGTTTTGCATGGTGTGCTTGGGAACCTTCCACATAAACAGCCCAGCTTATTTTTAGATTCCTTTATTTATTGATTTAGGAGGATATGAGGAATGGGTAAAAGTGAAGAGAGTTTTGCAAAAATGATATCTTTTATTAGATTAGCTGATACAGCTTGAAAAAGCAAGCTTGCTTTTGGGGAAAGGGTGCCTTCTTCAGAAAAATCTAACTCAATACAGCCAATTTCAATTTAATCTTATTATATTGATGACAATGCTATTATGAAATAACTGTGGAACTGACTAAGAAGTGGGGTATGTTGAAGGTTTATTTAATTTGAAATTTCAAACTTCCACATGAAGCCAAATGAAATGTCTTGGTCAAGATTATGGGGAAAAAAGCACAGGATTTCTTCCTCCCCCTCCCATGCTCATCACTGCTCAGAAACCTGGCTGTGGCTACTGCTGATAATCTTAACTCTTACAAAAGCAATAGTAATTGTACAGTTTCCCTACAACAGTAAAGATACCATTGTCAGTAATGTTCCACACTTAGACACACAAAAAGTAATGGCGAAATATCAGTTTTTCCAGTCTTGTTCCCCCCCCCTTGTTCCCATTACAAAAAGACTACGAAAACCAACCGTGGGAGATATCCAATATGGATTGCTAGCGCAACCACAACAGACTGAGAAACAAAAGGCAGCGACTAAAAGGCCATCACAGTGCTTCACTATATGAAGAGCTAAGAGTAACAGAGAACCTGCACTAAAAATGGAGAGGAGAGAGAGCCAAACAAGACTAGGGAGGAACCGCTGAGGCTGGGAGGGAAATGGTCAGGAGAAAAATAAAGGCAGACTGCCTGAACGCTAAAATGGGTAAGAAAGACTTATAAATTGATGAAAGTAGAGAAAACACCAGACAGCAATCATTAATAAGTGGACACCCGCCTCTGTGGTGATTCCTGGCATTGCCACAGATAGCTTACAATCAGATTTTTCCACAGCAATGCAGAACTGCACTACTAAGCAAAAATACACGATTTGTTTTTCTGCTGCTTATAAAAAAGTCAGCGGTGTCAGTCAAAATTATCCTAATTAATTTACAGCTAATTAAATGCAGAAGTCCTGAAGAACCAGGCATTTATTAGATGAACTACAGCAAACAAGTCAAGTGCAGCAGTGATTATTGCACCAGCACAATGTTTTTACTCATCTACATCAAGACTTGGCTTTCTTTTAATTCTTTGACTGTTGCTAGAAAACTCCTTCCTGAAAGCAGGACCATGAAAGCAGCATTTAGACAGAGACAGGCTAGAGGCTTTGCAGCCCATCTCAGGAAGATCATCCTAAGCACACAAAGCTGCAGAGAAAAGAAAATGAAGCAGTGGGAAGAAAAAATGGTCCAGTGAGGCATCACAGCTGACATCTGTAGGACCACATGGGAGGAATGTGGAGAGTGTCACTGTGTACAGAGAATGACACTGTTCTTTGTTTTCCTTTCCATCCTGTCCAGGCTTCAGCTTCTACTAATGAATCAATGTTCATTAATAGAAAATATTTCTATTCAGTGTTCACTAAGCAGAAAATGATAGGGAGAAGAGTTCTGGCTGGTTTTATTCCCATCTCTGGTATTAGTGAGCTGCAGAAACCACAAGTTATTTATCACCTTGTAATAAGACATTGCCTAAAACACTGAGGGGGAAGGCAATGTATTTCAAGTGCCTCTAGAGGCTACTAGAGAAAAAGAACAACATTACCTCTAGATTGGAATAGAGAGAGGTTCACTCAGCTCAGATAGGCCTGGTTCTACCTGTGATTACTGTAAAACGGGACTGGGAATGACTATAGCCACACTTCCCAGCTCTCCTCTGCCCTCATTGTCATACACATACTGTGATTAACGGTATGGAGATTAAAGTTTGCCTGTGAGCTAAGAGAAACAAAGGATATTTCTATATCTCCTCTGCTTTTGAACTTTTACTTCTTTGCTTTGAATTATCCCATCTGTAAAACAGGACCAAAATAGTTCTTTACTGTACCTGCAAGTGCTACTGTGGCTCTGCAGCTCAAGTGCTGGAGAAGGTCATGTAAAGTGCTACTTAACAAGGAAGACAGAAGTCATAGCTCTTTATTCACTGTCTTTCATCCTACAGTACACTCTGCTTTGCTAACCTAGCTGGCACGATCTTTAGTAAGCTGTTTCATTTGTGTTTTGACATACGCTTTTCAAATTGCATCATTAAAAACACAGCTTGTCTTTTCCATGCACTATTGGCAGTAAATTTCATCATTTGAGCGACCATTTTATTATTATGAATGTTCTGAAAATCCTTGTGGATTAAAAAAATGCATTAAGCTGAAATACAGAGGGGAGAGATGAAATCTTTACAAAACACATGCTCATTCGGATTCTTTCCACCAAGCACCTGGCTAGGGCAGCAGAAGCACAGAGGCACAGTGGTGCTGAGCAGGGCATCATCTAACTCGGAAGTATGGCACTGCCTCCTGAAATCTATAGCTCAGACTGGGCCCCAGGCACCTGGGGTGAGTGCATGCCTGAAATCGGCATCCATGGCTATTTGTAGGCACACCAGGAGCTACTTAAGAAATCCAATGCTCAGAAAAGGCTGTTTTGGCTTATTTCTGGGCTACAGAAATCCCTTCACTAGACCGCTACCAGGAACCTCATACCCAACACTTTGCTATGAAGAAACTGAGATGACATAAGCCCGCCCTCCCAAAAATACAGAGAACAGGAGCCGCAGTGCCCTCTCCAGCATGCAGCACTTCAGCTTCTGAAGATAGGCATCCCATTCTAGAATACACCTGAGAAATCTGAAACATCTGCCACTTTCAAGGTGTCCCCAAACCAACAGATGTAGGACAATCTGCTATATTAATGGCATTTTCACTCCTTCCTGCTGAATTTGCTCCACTGTGCGTGGAATTGATTAAATATTCATAGCAACAGTCAGAAGAGGGATAAAAGCAAACTTGGATATAGCCCAGCAGCCAAAGTAGTCATGCTGGAAAGAAAATGCATCTGAGTTTTGGCCTTTCTTTTGCTGATCACCTGAAAATAATTAATTAAATCCTCACTAAAGGAAGGGTCTGAAACTCAGGATATTCCCCCTTCAATTTCCCCCACCACTAGGCTTTCTCCAACCCACTGAAAAATATTTCAATTTTTCAATTAAAAAGTAGCAAGAATGGCTTCCAGCTACCCCAGGATATCCTGCAGTTTGGCATGCGAGTACTCTGATGGGATGAGCAAGCTGAAATAATTTTGGGGAACAGAAAGAATGGGACACAGGGTAAGTATTCTAACCGTGGCATTACTGGGTAAATGAGAAGGATGCCATGGCTGTGTGGACTTGGCATGCTCTGAGAAGGCCTACCAGATTAAACCGAGCAGGCAAAATAGACGTGAGAACACTTGTTTCATGAATCTTAGAGTATGAGACAGTTCAGTTCTACCAAGATGCAGATGTCCAGAAGCAAAACTTTAGGTGGTTGAGAAACGGCAAGATAATGAATTTTAATGTAAGAACCTCCTCCTCCCACCAAAAAAACCCTCCAAAACACACAAAGAGCTTTTGCCTCATTTGGAAGCTCTTTGGGCAAGACAGCATTTGATTACACAATGTAAATCTAGAACTAATGTGCCTAGAATAGAAATTTTGTATCTAAAATCTGCCTACCTAAAGGAAATCATCACAACAAGAGAAAGGCATGCATAGAAAAGGACATATATACAATATAATATATAATTAATATTTAATTGAAAAATAACCTATCCATTGACTCCATTTTCGAGACTTTGTGAAGCGTAGGGGATATGGACCATCTTGCTGTAAAGCCATGTAACAGGGGAGGAGATCTCACAAGCACTTGGAGTCCTCCCGGGCCTATTCCTCACTTCTGCTCAAGGATAGGAGGTTTCTTACCTTCAATTAACAATAAAAGAATTCTGGAGCTTTCTAGCACAACTAGCATGTGTCACACGACAGATGACACATACAATACATAGGGGCAAGTACAGAAACAATAAAAGCATGACGACATTTATATTATTTGGGTCTAGCCTGAAATGGCAAGAGGTTGGCACTAAAGCCCAAGACTAACCATGAAATCCAGCTGTACCAGGGAGAAGGAAATAACCTCCCTCGGCACTCCGTGCTATACGTTGTATGCTCTGAACTTCACTACAGTATTAATTGCCTTCATTTGTCAGTGTTTAACATACAAAGTATAGAATAAAATCACTTAGGCAACTCAGCCCAAGTAATTAGCTATTTTGCATCCTTTCTATTGTAAAATAATCTAGTCTCATTTTATGACTTGGAAAACCATTCACTATCAATTTAGTGATAATATATTAATAATTGTGCAATGTTCCAAGCAGTTTCAATAGATGATGTCATGTCCGCAGAACAGCTTATTATCAAGAGATCTGAGATGCAAATCAGTGAGAATTTAATTATGTTAAAATAGACAGATGCTCTGCCATTCACCGAGCTCCCTGACAACATTTGATAAACCAGAAACTGAATGCAGGTTGTTACACACAACTGTCACTTCCTTGGCCATATAATCTGTGTAAGGGGCTCCTTCCCTGTGCACCCTCTCCTGGCTTAACAAACAAAACCAGATACAAAGAATCCCAGCTGACTTCAACCCAAGCAACTGCGTACCACAAAAAGGAGCTTTCTTCCACACATTTCATATTGTTATTATGTCATTTTCCATTTTTGGCAATTTGCTTTTCATCTCATTCTGATCTTTTCTAAACAGCCAGCCCATAGAGTTACACAATTATATTTAAAGCTCTCTTTTTATTTCGGAAAAATGCTTCTAGGTTTTATGGTTGTTGAGAGAAACTTTAAAATGTAAAGACATAATGAGCCAGAAAGCAAGTAAAGAAATCACCAACTTTATTTTTACTCTCTCATTATTTTTAATGTATTGGCTCATATTTCCTAAAGGATTCAGAAATTCTTGACTTTCAGAGCCTCATTAGGACAACACTGATTCTAAGACATGAAATTTTCTCCTCAGAGAGCAAATTTTCAAAAGGCATACACCTGCAAGTAGGACAAGTTTGAGATTGAGAGTATAAATCTCCTCAGGTTGAAAATATTTGTGCATGCAAAGGGAATTGTACACATACTCCTAGAATGCTAAAGTATATATATAAAAAAGACTTATTAAAAAAAGTTCAGTCATGCTTAAGGTGATTTGACTTGACTGCACTTGGAACTATAGATAACACTGAAAAAACAAATCTTATTTTCTTTTAAAAGCAAAAGGGCAAATATCTTGAAATTCAGTGGCCTAGAAAGAGTTGCTAAAGCAACACAATATTTTGGAGATGAGAATATTCATTAAAACCTGACTGGTGCATGTAAATCTAAGTAACAGGGAGCTGAAAAATATCTCTTCTCATCTTTTTCACTGTAAGATGGGCTTTTCCACATCCACTTCTCACTCTGCTGAAAATTGCCTCCTTATAGGTGAATACAGCTACAGCACCCTACTTCATTCTTGCCATGACACCACAGGAAAGATTAATCAGCTTGCTTCTTCCCTCCCCAGAATTGCCTGGGTTCATTTTTTTTCCTTCTGATCTCTCCTAAACCCCAATTCCAACATTGAAAAGCATCTTACAGTAAGCAGAGCTTCTGTACTTAACTCAGAAATAGTCAGATGTGAATCACTATTCTAGGCTTTTCTGCAGCTTCTCTCAGCTGTTCCAGCAGTATTTGGCTTTGAAAGATGTCTCAATATACATTAAGCTAGGGAAACATCTAGGGATTGATTATTATTTGTGTACTATAGATGGTTTTTCCTGTTCATCCTTGTTAGTTTATCTTCATAACCTGAAAGACTGTGGAGAAGATTAGCTACATAAACTAATTAGCTGTTACCAAATCTGCATCCTAAAGAGGGATCTGCTGCTTATTGAAAGCTGCAAGAAGCAGGTGACTTCTGGTTTATTTGAGCACGTTAATTTGTGTCAGATCTATAATATAGGAAGCATGAATGTTCAGTTTTGTATTTAATATGCAGGACAACTTTGTCTCCATAACTTTGCACACAGTTTCTATTAGTTCAGGCTAAGCACAGATAAATTGCTATGGCTTTTAGATATTTCTTTTTAAACGTTTTTCAACCTTTAAAGTGTCTTCTCACAATCACCTACTAACTTGCAGTTTCAATCTATGCTTTCCCAACTGTGCTCCCGGAACCAGGATCCAAAGCTTCCAGCCTCTATACTGCTTGAAGTCCTAACCAGCTGCAAACATATGCATGTGCACAGCAGACATCTCTCTAGGACTGCCTTTTTTGCTCTTTTCTTGTATTTTGCTGAAATCAATAGCCAGTCTTAATGTGAATAGAAAAGACAACATCAGAGTCAAGCTCTTCTACACCAATATACAGCTTTAATTAGGATTTGAAATACGCACATTGTCTTTTGTGGCCAAACTATTCTCTCAGTTGCAGTGGAATAACTCCACCAACCTAAGTCCTCTTGGACAATCCTGTATGACCAAAGATAGCACTATATACCTTAAGAGAATTCACATAACCGTTTAGCTGAAAATTAATGTAAATTAGAAAGGTTGGTGTATTTTGTTGTTAGCAGAATGGATATATTTCAGCATGTAGGCTTCAGCTGGCTTAGGAGAACAGACTCCACAACTGTGGAAAATATGCATTCCTACTATGCTTTCTCCAACATAATAACGTGTAGTCTCAGCAATTTCTTGTCCTCTTTGGAAGAAGCTGCAAAGACCCAGCATATTGTAATATACTGTGAATTCAGCATCTGTTTATGATATTCAACAGGGAAAGTTGTTTCTTTTCATCCTCTGCATATGCAATTATAACAGCAAGGCCTGCAAAACGTTCAGATATCAGATGTTGAAGACCAGCAAAACACAGAATGAAATGTTACTTTTGTCATAAAAAAGATCCCCTGGGTTCTTCTGTTCAGAACCCTTTAGCTTGAGTATAAGTATCATGAAACTACAATACTTTGCACCTTTGCTTCACCTTCAATATGAACCTCTCGATTGACTTTGCAAATATAACTGGGTTAAGTATTCCAACAGAGAGAAGTGTTCTGCAAAATGCAAAAGCAAAAGAACCCAGGGTCACACACACTGAGCTCTGCATGTCTACCACTGCTTACACACAAATATGCTAGCATCATACATACAAAAAAGACATGTAAACTTTTGAATTCGAACACACATTTTCAAAATAAGCATAAAAACACATTAAGATTTTGACCTGTTAATCACAGTAAGATCTGAGCCTTTGAGGAGAAGTTTCAATGCACAGTTCAGAGAGGGTTCAGAGCCATATTCTTCACAGATAAAGGAAAAAAGCTGTCCCAAGCTCAGAGAGTTTAGGTAAATTTGTCAAAAGTACCCATATAATTAAGGACAGTATGGGCTTAGATACATTAAATTGTCACGGGTTAGTTAACCTACCAGAAGATAAGAATTAACTCTCCTAACCTCCACCAAATGCAAGACTACTCAAGTTACTTTAGCCATTCTCCACTGATTTCATAGAATCACATAACTGTTGATGTTGGCAGGAACCTCTAGGGATCATCTAGATCTTTTCTGCTCAGAGAAGAGTTAACTAAAGCAAGTTGTGAAGGACCACATCCATTGGGATTTTTAATATGCCCAAGAATGGAGAGTCTACAACCTCTCTAGGCAACCTGCTCCAGTGTTCAATCACCCTTAGAGCAAAAATTTTCTCTCTCAAGTTTAAATGGGATTCCCTGTATTTCAGTTTGTGCCTCCTACCTCTTGTTTCACTAAGGACAGTTGAGAAGAAGGTGGCTCAGTCTACTTTCCCTGTCAGGGATTTATACACATTGACAAAATCCCAAGCTAAATATTCCCAGCTCTCTCAGACCTCCTCTCATATTTAAGATGCTCCAGTCTCTTCATCTTCATTTCACTTCACGGGTCTCACTCCAGTGTGTTCATGTCTCTCTCATACTGGGGAGCCCAGAACTGGACGCAGCACCCTGGATATGGTGACACAAGGGCTGAGTAGAGGGAAACAAACACCTTCCTCAGTCTGCTGGGTATGATTTTCCTCATGCAGCACAAGAGGCTGTTGAGCTTCCTTGCCACGAGGGCATGTTTCTGGTTCACGTTCAATTTGGTGTCCACCAGCAACCTCCAGGTCCTTCTCTGCCAAGCTGCTTTCTAGCTGGTTGGCCCCTCACCTGTACTGGTGCAGGGGGTTATTCCTTCCCTGGTGCAGGACTTTGCAGTTCCCTTTGCTGAACTCATGAGATTCATGTCAGCCCATTTTCCAGCCTCTTGAGATCCCTCCAAAAAACAGCTAGTGGTGTACCAGCCACTCCTTCCAGTTTTATGTCTGCAGTCTTGCTGAGTGCACTGTGGCCTCTCAACCAGGTCATTAAGGAAGGTGTTTAACAGTATTGGCCCAGTATTGACCCCTGGGGTAGGAGAGCAGACACACAGTATGCTCCTACAGCTGAAGTAATTTATTTCTGCCTGATCCTTAGTCCCACTTCAGTAAGTGCCTAAAGACAACACTTTGTAGGATTTACAGAATCACCAGACCACATCCCCAGCTTCCATTAGGATCAGCAACTTAATCTGGACCCATCTGCATCTTTTGGCAACCAAAAACTTGGCAAAAATCTAACAGGAATCACATTTCAAATTAAACTCCAGCTCCTAAAAAAAGAGGCACATTTGAAATTTTAAGTCTTACTTTGTAAATGGGCAATTAGTCATCACTGTCCTCTTAGAGGTGACAAATTGAAACAATAAGAATCTGGGCAAAGTTTCACCAAAACTTTGTAGCTGAGCCAGGAGCTGAACCTAATCACATTGATTTAAGCACCCTTCCTTTCAGAATTAAGTTGTGGTAGAATGGCTGAAGATATGACAGTTATGCAGAACGAACATATATATCCATTCTTATTACAAATAAAGGACAAGTTCGTTTTGAATGAAATAAAGTTTGTACTTTGTTTTAGGATGACTCCTTGCTGCTAATTTTCTCCAGCTCTGTCCTTCCGCCTCATGTTTCTCGTACCAACATTTATGTCTGGTTCACAAGTCTACTACAAGCCGGAGTAGGAGGCTGACAGAAGGAGCAATCAGAAGGTGGGCAGCAAAGCAGGAGTCATTTGCATTGTTTTTCACTCGCTTGGTGCTGAGCTGATATGGCTCCAGCTAGGAAGTCCAGACCAAACAAGACACGTGAGACTGTACAGAGGGCAAGTAACTGAAGGACAGACTTTAAAGTAGCCAATAGGTGGATATCCTTGTGTGCAAGACAGGCAACTGGTGCACATCTCCGGCTTATGCAATCTAAGTCGATCCTAAAATAGTTTTTCTATCACTGATTAAAACTACCCAAAATTCTACTGCCAGTTTTCAGTGGGATGATTCTGCAAAGATGAATAAGTGTGAAGTTACAGGAAGAAGTGTGGTTTCTGATCAGCTAGCAGTTACTCGCAAAGATAGACGATTTACTGGAGAAGACCTCATTTTTTGCTACACAGTAGTGGTCAAATTTAGATAACAAACTGTATGAGGGATTACATTTTACTGTAAGGGTAGTAAAGGCTAAGGCTTTAAGTAACCATTTGTTGCAAAGGACAAATGAGTCAGGGCCAAAATCTGATCCGGAGTGTCCAACTGACTACAGAGCCATCCAGATGGCAGTAGTAAAATAAAAAACAGACAAAATTACCACCACTACTTTTTTTTTTTTTGTCAGCTGGATATTGTTGCTTTATCCAATAAATCTTAGCCCACACCAATGGTTTTCCACCTGTGGCCCACAGACAGGGAAAATTCACAATTAAGCAAAATTCATGGATAATATCTAGGAAGACTAGAAATGCAGCTAACAAAAGCAGTATCGCAGCTGCTATGTCTAAATTCCCTCTGCAGGGCTTCATACCTCCAATGGAAACATACACGGGTCTACAAGGGGAAAGACGCAAAAATAGTACCCGTGCTTCCCACCCAGGAGAGAAAGAACAATTCACTGATTAGAAAGCAATCTTATGAACTGGAAAAAAAGGTATTCAAACCCCTGGGCTGCCATGCATTGTGATTCGCTCTGTTCCTGAGACTACCTGCAAAGCAGGGCATGCACATCCTTATCTCTTCTGATCCTTGTGAGAATAGCATTGAAGATGCACACTTCAGACGGATTATTGTCAGTAGGCATCACTAGGTGCAGGAACATCTGCCATTTGAATTATTTCAGAAACATCCATAAAAGCAGCTACCCGTAATTATCAGTGGATTAACTGGCTTTACCACACCGTGGAAGCACCCAGTCAACTGTGTAGTCATTAATGAGATAGCTATGAATAAATGAAAGATTTTTGTGAAAAAAATGTGAAAAACAAAAGCCAAAAGTATCCCTCAACTGTCATATATGAGATTAGTCACAGGGTAAATCAGTTACTCTGTATTCCACTGCTCAAACTATTCTATTAAACCAGAAAGCGTAGAGGAAGCAAGAGAAAAATCAATCAGTAGCTTAAATTATTTGGGATATGCTCAGCCACAGCATAAGATATTTCATTTTATACTTGGAAGGAAGAAAGTACTTATATAGGACTTTGTTGTTTCAGAGTTTTTTAAATACTACAGATTGGCATTAAGATGCCTCCCAAAACTATTTGGGAGTTCAAAGACAGTCAAAACTTCCAGTATTTTAAATAGTACTCCATGCCCATTCCTGGGATACTGCATGTTTCATCCTCCAGCAGAAACGCTGATACACAAAGTATCAGAAGATCTACCTACCTTGTGAATTCACCTGTCAGTATGGAAATACAGGATCAAAAGGGGTATAAATTACAAGCTGTTGTCAGCAGAGTTATTACAGCTAGTAATAACCAAGGATTTTCTCCCTGATGTCCAAGATGAAACATACATCTACCAAGTGCACAATGATAAAATAATATTTTAAAAAAATAAATTGAGGTTGTAGAAGTAACATAAGGTACAAATATTTTGTAAAGCATTCTAAATAATGCTGAGTATTCTGAGGGCTTTGGTCAATACAGATGCTTCAAAAACGCAACTAGTCATGGAGTCATTCCAGGCTGCTAAAGACTCTTAAATGTTTGTCAATCTCTTTGTGCAAGATCTCCTTGCCTCTTGGCTATACTGTGGGGTCAGAATTTCTTGTCTGAACAGGCCATTCCAGATCCAGAGAAGGTGTTACGTAGTGCAGCCCAGACCAGTAAAAAAATGGAAGAATTCACAGTGCGCAGGTAGGATGACTTCCAACACCAGCACCTGTATGCTGAAATTGGCAGCGTTAATGCTGTCTTTGTCAGGGTCCAGACAGATCTGGGAAGGATATGCAACAGTAAATATTCATGAAGCGTCCAGATACTACAATGATGACCACAAATAACAGAAAGATGGTGACAAAAATAACCCCACTCCTGTAACACCTTTACAAGCAATAAAATCTCACTATGGATTACCTTGAATTTCTCAAAAATATGAGTGACATGACATAACACAAACAAAATTTAAAAACACCATTCAAATCTGTAAAATAAAGTACTGTGACGTATCATATTTAGTCAGCACCTTTTATCTAAAGCTTCTGTAACAGTTTCATTTGCTTGGCAGCTACGTTTCTGAAGTGGAATCATATGGGTTGTTCTGTAGTGAAGGTTTCCTGAGGTTTATCTTTGAAAACAGTATGCCTTACCACTGATAAATTTATCAGAAAATGGTCTCTGCATCTTGGGCAACACTATTAGTTTCCAGTTCTATTTCAAATCACATAATATAAGCTGTCTTCAGTAAGATGACAAGTCTTGGAATAACATTATATTCTTCCTGTTTTTCTACCAAGAAAATCAAAAGTCTATAAAAGCAGAAGGTAATAAAGAACTTCAAATGGAGCATCTGCAAAGTCCCCAGGCTTTTATAGACAGTTTTGTCATTTTGAAGGGGATGGTGCAATGTTTTATCATTCAGGTTAGATAGCTCTCATTCTGCCTGCCAAAACATGACTCCTTTTAATATCACATATGCAAATGAACACACACCTAAAAGCTGCATATGTGGTCAATCAGCACTTATTCAAACCAACAGAAACATTTACCCATACATTTTCTCAGAATTCTAAAATTCTTAATGCATTTGGAACTCAAAAATTCCTTTGACTAAAAGATTTCAAAGGAATAAGATTGAAAAGTTTGCTAATAAATTGCTACAAATTGCTTGAATGCTGACCCACTTCATAACATTTGTATTGTAATGGAATTCATAAGCCAAACTGCCTTTCAGTCTGCTACATTTCAGTATTGAATATAGCGGTTCCTTCACAATAGGTTTATAGGAGTAAAGTTCAGCAGCTTTGCTAGGAAAAAACATATAAAGAATTCAATTTAAACAACGTTTATTAGTTGCTTGGATATTTCCTAAAAAAGTGTCTATATCTGATTTCCAATACAGGTGTTTTATAAGAATTCCGTGCAACCTGGCTATGGGCACAATAATCATCACAGAATCACAGAACTGTTTAGTTTGGAAAAGACCTTTAAGATCATCAAGTCCAACCGTTAACCCAGCGCTGCCAAGGCCACCACTGACCCATGTCCCTAAGCACACATCTGCACCTCTTTTAAATACCCCCAGGGATGGTGACTCCACCACTGCCCTGAGCAGCCTGTTCCAATCCTCAACAACCCTTTTGGTGAAGACATTTTCCCTCATCTCCAACCTAAACCTCCCCTGGTGCAGCTTGAGGCCGTTCCCTCTCGTCCTGTCACTGGTGACTTGGGAGCAGAGACCAGCCCCCCCCTCACTCCAGCCCCTCTCAGGCAGCTGCAGAGAGCGAGAAGGGCTCCCCTCAGCCTCCCCTTCTCCAGGCTAAACCCCCCCAGCCCCCTCAGCCGCCCCCCAGCACACTTGTGCTCCAGACCCTGCCCCAGCCCCACTGCCCTTCTCTGGACACGCTCCAGCCCCTCAAGGTCCTTGTCCTGAGGGGCCCAAAACTGAACACAGGATTCATTTCAGCCTACTACAGCTTGGCCAACAACAAATACTCAAGAATGCTACAAGCAGGTGAAAAGACGACCTTTGGGAAAAGGCATGGTCTTTTTTAATTAAAAGAGTCCATGTGTTCATATGCAAACAGTTGTACCTAGTCTGGGACCTACTTACCCCTTTTAAAGTACAGCTATCCTCAGCACCAATTTAGGGAAGAAAAAAGTTGAAAGCTCAGTAGAAATTTGCATTAAGCAAATTAGTAACTTTTTGAAATTATTTGCTTACTAAGTAGATAAATTGAAGGAGAAATTAATAGTATACAAAACTGAAGAGAATTAGCTTCTGGCAATAAATTATAGATTTCTACAAGTACATGCTAGAACTTCTTTCTCTCAACATTTGGTAAGGTCATCAACCATATCTTATCCCCGATAACTAGCTTTTCCCTATTCCCTGTATTTTGTCCCAAGACAAAATGAGGTAACATCCATATCCAAAGTTTTGGGCATAGATAACTCTGGAACAATGGCAATATCTCTGACACAATATGCAAAATTATGTCTATGGTATGAAATTTATTTGCTTGGCAAACACTGTCCTCCTTCAAGTATTATCACCTTTAGCTTACAAAATTTGGTGATGATTAACCCGTATCTGGAGAGGCTGATGCTCAATGGATTTAACAGAAGAGCTTGAAGAAATGTCCACAATGCCTGAGGCTTAAGTCCTGACACAGAAATGCACGTGCATACATATGCTTTAAGTTTCACCACATTGAATATTATACAGGATATCTTCTCCTTGTAAAAATGCCTCTGGCAAGGCTCAGCTCAAGAAAACCAGAACAGAATATGCAAAGATACCTTACTTAGCCAGTCCTCCTCTATCAGCATTTTAAAAAATGGTTTCAGCTCTGATTATATTTCTCAAGTCTTTGCTAGAGCTACATTCACCCAGCCAAGAAACAGAGCACGCCAATACCACATCCTCAAAGTAACAAATCACACAGAAGCTGAGTATTGAAAACACATCTTTAATCCTTCAGTAGACTGAAATATGTTCACAGGAGAATCCATTCAATAATTCTGAATAAAAGGCCTGCAGCTGACAATCATGGACTGTTCACATGCGATTTCTCAACAGGAAGAAAGGACTGAATACTCAACCCATCTCTAGTGCTGTTTATAAAGTAGTATATGATTATTTACATCAAATAGTCACTGCAGAAAAAGGTTTACACTCCAAGCTGTTAACCTTTCAGGTATGCTATCTTGCCTTTGAAGATTTATTTTAGCTGTATGGTTATGTGGGTGACACACTACTAAGTAAAAATAATACCCAATATTTGCAGCCTCACACTGAAAACTGGTTAGTTTTAGATTATACTTCACCATGGATTTCGGGGAAAGATGCAGATAGGGGCCAGTGCCTCTATCAGTTAATATGATCAGAAAGAACGTGGTGTTCAGTCGAAGAGACAGAGCCTGTCTGCTGCTGGTACACAGGAAGTGATTAGTTTTGTATAACAGCAAGAAAATTCAGTAAGCATGGATCTGTCACAGGGTATTTGTGCAATGACTTACACTGAATGATGTGCACCAACAAAGAATTTATGGTCTAATCAACTACAACATGGGAAGAGATGAAAATGAAGTGGAAGCACATGGCCATTTTTCTTGTTAGAATTTTACATGTGAAAAATCAAGTTGATGTAGACATGAGTACTCAAAGGGCTACTTGAAACAGGGGATCTGGAGACATTTTTGTTCTCATATAGGTAATAGAAATTAATTTCTTAGTTTAATGATGCTGTAAAGTACCAAGAATTTTCTAGAAGGGTCAAAATGAAGATGATCGTTATCTCCTAGGAGACAATAACCTTCAGTAGGATCATCCTCCTGAAGATATTTAGCAACTCTGTAGGGTTCAGTTGTTTTACAGGAAGAAATCAGAGTTTACCTGTGCTTTTAAGTGTTTCTGAAGGGAAGATAACTGAAGCTTTTCTACAGCTTTTGAAAGGCCAGTAAAGGGAAATTATTGGAGAGGGACCAATACAATTTAATATTATTCCTTGTTTATAGTCTCCTGACATAACATAATAGCAATATGTACTTCTTCAGAAGTCTCCTTATTTCCACAGCCAGATTTCATGCTTTAGTCTTTAGAGCCATTCTTTCCATCAACTCCATCACAACTCATGTCAGAATTTCTCTTTCCAAAGCAAAGGTACACATTCAAAACTCCCAACAGAAATCTAAAGGTCAGGCATTTACATTTTCACCATTTAGCACCTTGCCAGCAAAAGCGCCCCTTGTGTCTATTCAGCACATTCCTCATTATTCTAATATTTTTCTACCCTTCAGAAAGCAGAGGGCGATACACCCTTTTTTAGTGGGAATAGTGGTGGAAACCAGTTATTAACCAGAGTCATTTTCTCTTAATACTGAAGCAAGTAGTTTATAATTTTGAAATTATTGCCTTGTATAACAAACACAGAATATAACATTTCCTTCCACTGGAAACGCCTTAATGAGCCACTGCCTTCTCTGCACAAGGGCATTGGTCATATGTATTGATCTCAAATGTGTTGAAGACTCCTATTCCTTTCACCCAGGCTAATCTTAGATTATCAGCATTAGCTCTGGAAAACACCCATACAGAAATTAATCAGTGACAGGCACAGAAGGAGGAGCAGATCAAATGGCAAAATAGCATCAGCAATTAGAGAGGCCAGTTACTGGCAGACCCTCTTCCTGCTCTGGACTAAAAGGGCCCTGACCAGAGTAGGAGGGTCAGCAAGAAGAGGGGCAAGCGTGGCAGTATGCCCCTCCCCGTGCTGAACAGGCTCAGCTCTTGCATTCAGGTTCAGGAAGAGGGATGGGCTGTCGTACTCTTCCGTTCATACCTGATTACTCACTCTATGAATTTGAATGTTTTCCTATTTCCAGCTCATTTACAGCTGCTTCTCCCTAAGTCAGGGCCCCATTTGCCACAGTTCACTTTTTCAGGATTATCACACAGTACATTATTTCATCTCCACTACATCATATAAATAACCTTACCATTTTTAAGCAAGTCATTTGCCAGACGGCATCTACAGAACAAGAACCTTGGACAACTCCATAAACACTATCCCTCAGTTCTTACCTAGGTACCGAATGATTCACAAGCAGAAATGCACCATGGTGGCTCTGTGCTCCCTCACCTTGGGTCTGCTATTAAATATTTAAAACACTTTTTTTTGGTAAAGGAAGTAAAGATTAAATCCAGGCTAAGATAATAGATTCATAGAATGATTTAGTTTGGAACAGGCCTCTGGAGATCATCTGATGCAAACCCCTTTGCCCCCCCAAAGTGGGGCTATTTATATAATACAAAATGAATGTCTAGATCTGCAGAAGATAACCTTACAGAGTCCCATACCGTAATATCCTTCATAGGACACAGAAATTAATTGAACTTACAAGTGCACACAGAATTGACAACCTTTGTTCTTTTGATACCCTGTGGCTGACCTAATCATAGGCTTTAACTGGGAAATACATTCAGCCTCCCGTGAGAAGCATTAACAACCTTTGTCCCAAATACAAATGGTTTCCTGCCTCACATGTGGTCCAAGTCCCATGCATCCCACAGACTGAAGGAACAAACAGTTACAATGAAAGAGCAAGTATTTTACTTAGCCTTCCTTCTTGAAAAAGGCAAAGAGGACACCATAGCACAGCTAAAGTCACCAAAAGCTGTGTCATTCCACTCTTCCACACACAGACAGCAGCAGCCAAATGCAAAAGACATTTAATTAAAACTCTCAAGTTAGTTCTAAGTTTGGAGTGCTTCCACTGAAATACTTTCACATAAAAAGAAAATTATAATCAGTCAGTATTGTGGGACCCACTGACAAGAGGATCAAAGGGCTTTCTGATGCTGCCTGCAGATTTTATTAGTACTCTATAAAAAAAACTATTTTAAAATTATTTCAATGACAGTAATACAGCAAAGTCAAATACAAAGAGATGGACAAGCTGGTTTTGAAAACCAGTAACTCCATTGACCAAGAGAATTTTACTATAGCTAAGAATATACCCTGCCACGTTTTTAATTAAATGCTATGAACCCAATAAGCATAATGTAAAGATCAAATACCAGGTACCGCCCAGATCATCCATTCCTTCTAGTACAACTAAATTAAACCAGATTCAAAACAGATTAGGAACAGATTATAGCACTTGAGTTAACTGCAAATAGTTTTTCATTTGTGCCTACAAGCCATAGCTATTACACCATTAGCAATATTAATAAAATTGGTTATAAGGAATTTCAGAGGGAACCCTGTGGAAAGCTGCACCCTGATAGAGCCGTCTGGGCCACCTCTTCAGCTGTGTTTTCTGTGGATAGATGCCAAGTACAATTTGAAAAAGATGAAACTCTTTAGATGCATCCAGGGACCAAAGCTCTCTTCACAGCAAAGGAGATTTAATAACTCCTTTGAAGAAATCTCCTGAGGAAGTTAGAGAAGCCACTGGTGTCTTATAAGTAGCAATTCCAATGACTCAATTCCAGCACCACACTGGGATGCCCTTTACTTCCTCCATTTAATGCAAAGCCTGAATCACAGCATTAGCAGGCAGATAATAGTCACATAAGGTGGGCTTAGAGAGGAGGACAGTAAAAAGAAACACATTATTTGTGCTCCTCTTGCTTGTATCAGTACCTGGAGTGTTCCTAACCCAGCTCCTCCAGGAAGAATATACAAAAGACAAGGCTACAGCTGTACCCAAAATCCATACTGGGCAGGTGGTAACAGAGTGATGAGATCCCCTGGTGGGAGTGCAAAATTGGCTTTCAGCATGAGTCATGAACACAGGGGGTGCAAACAGCTATAAGCAACTCTGACTTCAACCTTTCCATCAACAATTAGGCCCCGTCCTGCTTCTATACCATTGTAGAAGTGCCCCTACATTTGCCAAAAGGAGGCTATAGGATCATAAGTACTCCAAACTGGTTTAAAAGATACTGCAGTAAAAATACAACTGCATTTTCCTGGCAAAGATATATCAGACACATGGGAGCTACTATCTCAAAGAAGGGCATATTAAAAATTACCAAGACAGAATTAGGAGTAACAAGGCACCTGGGCTTCCAGTTGTAGCAGATTGCCAGGAGATACCCCTTCACACCCGAGACTCTCAGAAAGAGCATGCTGATTTTATACCATATGTAAGGCTGAACAGCCACACCATACGATGTGCCACAGCAGCTGATTAGATTCAGAAGGTGCATAGACAGACTTGGGGGGGGAGATAAACTCTCTACATTTTAGGGTTTTTTTCCCTCCACCATTGATCTTTGTCAATAAATTCCCCTCTAGTGGAGGGCAGGGGTTGGGGAAGTTCCTAGAGTAGATTTTAAAACATCAGGTTTTTGGCATTCTCTTTCAGGGTTTTTTCAGCTGGTAGATACCATCACAAACAGCTGCTCCCAGTCACAGTACACTTACCACTGCCAGACTGCACACTGAGAGCTGGAAATCCGAGAGGAGGATTGTATAGAGTAAAACTCCGCAGGCTACTTTTAAAGCTAATTTAGTACTCTAGAGGTTAATAATTCCAGTTTTTACTGGAATTTTACAGTTGTACTAGAAGTTTTACTTCTATGTTTGATTGTGATAGACCTTTAGTCTCAAAAGCAAAGGTCGTGTGCTCTGTGCAGCTTAGACTGATATTCTACATATGCAATGGATAAATTAACATGGCAGAATGAATCCTACAAAATTTTGCAAATAATGTGCTTATTCAAGTGAAAACTTCATACCTATTTACATCCTTGTGTACATTCAGGAAAGCATGATGGATAACGTGATCAATTGCAAACGAGTGCATGTTGTTGAAATGCAACCATCCAATAGTTAGAAGCTTGAAAACTCTCATATTTATGTTTCTGCAGCTGCTAAATCTTCTTCCTAACTGGTCTTTTAAAAAGACTTCACTCCAGAAAATTAAATGTCTCACTTCACTGAGTCTTTTTACTAATTTAAGCAGTAAAAGAAGTTCATTATACAAGGTCGATCACACATGTTTAAAAGCTTATTCGCTAGATTATGACTTGTAACACGATATATGTAAGTTCACCTAATGTATCCCTGCAGAACAACGTTATGCCTCAGAATACCGTGCCTTTCACAGGCAGCAGCTGGAGACAGTATTTTCTAACCACGTGCAGCACACTGAGATAGAGGGCTGTAGGACTGCTGCAGGATGTATTTGTACAATCTATTTCTGGAGTTTAAGACAATCAGCTTTCACTGTTTACTACCAGTTTGAATTTCATACCTCAAGAAGTAGTCCAGGTTCATTTGTAGTCCAGAAACTGCCAAAGACTGGGCACAAGATGGTTTTGAGCTTTAGCAAGTCACAGCAAAGCTTCTATTGAAAATGGGCTGGTACAGGAACTTACAGAGACACCTTTAACCATTACAATTTTTGGATGGTCCTGAACAGGCACCAACCTTCCTCCCTTGTGAAAAGGCCTAGGGAAATCGGTCCTGATGTTGCATGACTTCATATAGTTGCATACATCTCACATGACTGTCAAACATGAGATTTACCACCCCAAAGACCCAACACCACCATTAGACAAAACATTAAGAATGACTACAAAAGATAACAGAGACTGGGAGATAAAAATATAAATTGCACTAGCACATGTCAATTACCTGCCTACTGTAATAGAATTATTTCTTATTAAAAAATTATTAGAATACAAGTTATACAAGGGAAGCAGAGGCAGTGATACCAGCTACATGCGTAACAACTCCAAAGCCAGCTACACAGAAGCGTGTAAGCAGAGAAACTTTCAATGTATGATATATGCTTCTAATCTCACTTCATCATGTCTAACACCTTTGCCTCTTACAAACCCTGGGCTCAGCTCATCCCATGGCATACTTCATGAGGGCTGATGAACTTGTCCTTCTCTACTTCTGACATTTTTTTGTTATCTGTGTTCTCCCTTCTTCTGTCTGACCTCAGCACTGAGAAGTGCTCAACAGCTCGCGCTCTCCTCCTGAAACCAGTATTTTTCTATAAGCATACTTAATCCCTGATGGTATTTGGAACAGGGAGACATGGTGAAACTGATAATAGGATTGTGACTTTTATCAACAGCAGCTTTTTTTTTTTTTTAAATCTGTGCAAGGAATAACAAGGAGTATTTACCATCCAGGCTTGCCTGTGGCTGTGCACACTGACTGGGGCTAGCTCCAGGCTCTCCAGTTTCTAAATGTTCAAGATGTTTCATGATCATAATTCCCTATCATTCACACAAAATTATGAGCTTCATTTGCCACTTGGAACCAAGCTTAGACTAAAGTTAGAAATTTCAAATCAGACATGGTTTTGTGCTGACTGAATATAAACTTTAGGCTGATTTTCAGTGTTTATTTTTAATGGATTCTGAATGCTTCTACTAATACAGGAACTCAGCTGATTACAACAAGGGAAGGAGGAATTATTTTGCCAAACGTAATTCCTGATTACGGGATTTACTGAGCTGCCCCTTATAGCTGGAGAAGGCAATAGGGTTGTGAGCATTTAACATCTTACAGGGTCAGGCCACAAACACTTTCCATGGTCTAAACTCCACTGGGTTAATGCTCTAAGGGCAGATAACAAATGCTGGCCTGTGTCACATCACTAACTACAGGTCGTATTTAGTCTTTATACATGTTAATACATATTGTTATACTTAGATCTTGGACAAGCTTTTATGTTAATACAAGTGTCACATGTAGCTACAACTAGAATCCAGAATGTAGTTTGTTTTTATAATTGCATTACTCAGACCTTAACAAAAGGGGAGGGGATATGCAAAACTACCTATTCCTGGCGTGAGCTACCAACAGTTGGGATTTAGGAAGTACTTCCAGAACACGCAGCAACCACATTCTCATGGGCTGGTAATATAGCAATAGCAACATGGATGGGTGGCAGGAGTATGTGTACAATAGGAGTATTTGTAATATTTTAAACTGGCTTCAAGCCATTTTGATAATTGCTAGTTTTACAGCACAAAAGCTAATAACTGTTCTGGATTTCTGAGTGAAAATGGTATTCTTTTTCAATAGCTCATTTTACAGCATAAATTCCCAACAACCTATATGGTGGGTTTTGGTTTTTTTGCTCTTCACTCTTGATTTCAAGAGTTATATATATGGACGAAGTAAAAGACTACAGACATTATTACTGCAAAACATTTAAGTACATCTCATCTTTCATCTCACATTAATAGGCAAAACTAGTTTAGAAAACTGGACTATGGAAAATACTCTTTAAAGTGGTAAGGGACAGGTGTGCTTATTCACTACCCGTTGTGCCATGTTCCCTTATTTTTTCAATTTATCTTTCACAATGGCATCCTCTTAGCCAGTATGCTGATATATGGCCTCTAGCCTTGGTTCTCAATTCTGAACAATTTTTAAGAAGTTAATACTCCTTTATAGAAGTGTTTGCTCACATCCATCCACTCACCAGGACCCCAGGGGGAAAAACATCAAACTCTCAGAAGTTGTTCTGTTCTACTCTAGAGATGACAACCGCATTGCAAAGATTTCCTGTCGAGCACTGAGCCTTGCCATAAAATTCAGAAATTCCTTTACATCCCTCTACTCCTGCTGGTTTTATTCCACTTGCTGCTAACATCAGGCAATTCTTACAAAATGAACAATTGAGAAAGGAGACACATTTTTCCACCTTCCCCCTCCTTTGGAATTCATCCATGGAAATAATAAGACCAACAAAGGAAAAAAAGATGCCTAAAGCAGCAGCAAGCTCTGAAGCAGTGCTGTAAAAAAACCCAACAAAAAAAATCTTATTGATCGAACATACATAAGTTGGGTTTAACTGTCCACATTTCACTGAGAGGGATTGACCAATATGACTGAGAACGGCATGCAATCTTTATCAACATTCAATTAACATAGATTTTTCAGGAAAAATATAGCAGATATGGACTGGCTGGCGATGTCTGCAGTACACAGCAAATAAACATACAATAAAGGTAAAAGTTTAGACAGGGTCAAGCCTGTCTAGCCACCTTGCTTTCAGAGACCCGTATTCATTAACACTATGAACTGTACTCAGGTTTTATAAAAAGGAGAGATAGTATTAGAAACATCGGCACTGCAATTCAAGGAATAGGTGGTCTCTCAGGGTGCATTTACCTGCTCTGGTGAGCTTCACTGAGACACAAATATAATCACACCATAACAGCTCTTGTATTAGTTTGTCAAAAAAGTTTTGTCACCTGATTCACGTGTGCCATAAAGCACATTCCCATATTGGTTTTAACATCAAAATTACATCATGGAAACATTTAAAAAAATATGAATCAGTAAAAGAATCTTTTTATAGATTCCTAAATGTAGGAAGTCTGCTGGTTTTACAACACACAAGTACCTTGCTGAGAGAGAACAAAAATGCAGAACTAAAGCTGGGACAGAATTTCTTAGGAGATAGCATCATTCACTGAAAAAAAAAGAAGAGTCGGCATGGTATATTTACCCAATAGGTGAGAAGTAAGCTTCTTAGTCCAAAAATTTCTGGAGAATTTTGGATCCTCATTTTGAAAGGGCATTCTGTTCAAAACTTACATGCACTTAATTAAAAGTAAAGCTAGAAACCTAGGAACATGGATTCCCTTGAAAGTCCAGTCCCCTACACTAATAGGTCACTGTCCTTTCTGTAGGCCAGGATCCATCTTAAAAATTGGTTTTTTTCCCCATTACTACTTCTAGACAGCTTCAGAAACTTCTTATTCCCAACTTAAGTCTACTCATTATCCATTTTTTATTCTGCTAAAAATACTACCCTTCAAATATATTTTTTTTAAGAAAAGCTTTCATGTCCCTGATTGGCCCTTTTGTGCACCTTACAGGGTCAATCAACCCTCTGAAACATGACTACTGTGGTATTGAGATGAGGAGATAGAAGCCTTTGTACCATAGAAACATTTCCTGTCTTGAAGTGATCAGTTCACAGCTGCATTGTATCACCAGCTTGCAGTAGTCCTGTGACTGACCAGTGTTTCTTCTTACTGGTTATTGCCAAATGAGACTCCCATATGCCAGCAGAAGTTCCTTGTTATTAGAAGGACCTTTCAACCTGGTTGTTACTCTGACAGGGCTCTGTATTAATGATGCCTTCAAGCCTTGTATCATCCATAGGTTTATTAGCCATTCCCAGCTTTTGGTGCCAGTCTCCCATGAAAACTATTTGGAGGTATCAGTCCCAGATGTTCAGCTACTGATTTCTTCTGACCTATATTTATTCTGTCACCTCAGCAACTATAGAGAAGACAGACTTAAAATTGAATGAAATAGGACGTTTCAAGTATTTTCATAATTTTGCATTGCATTGACAGACACTTTAGTTGTGGGTCAAACAATAATTTTTTCATTGTGATTTTCCCAGTCAGCCAATGAACCAAAGACAACTACTGACACAGCAGAAGAGGCAGGTGCGATCTGGATATGACCAGACCATTTACAAGGGTACTCCCACAGCATGTACACTGCTGATGGTGCTAACTGAGCAGAGATCCCAGCGGTTCTCCTGCTAAATCTATGCTTGGACACTGGTTTATTCAGATTATCTTATAAGGCACTCAGTATTCCAGACCATTCACATATCTTTTTCTAAATAATATTAAATCAATATATAAACAACTTTGGAGAAATGTCAACACTGTACAATAGCTACTGCAATATAATCTGCATTCCGAAGCAGCCACAGCTGTGCTTTATTGGTCCACAATGTAATTCTAACTTGGCAGTCTCATTAGAGAATATTTCACATCCTGCTTTACAAATACTTCCTATTGTGTCTAGGTGCGATATTCAGTATAACAAACAGAATAGTGCGCAACATACATCAGGATAAATCTCCTGTTAGTCAAAAAGTGAAACAGAAATACCTGATTTAGTTTTGTAACAGCATTTGACTCAAACATGTAATTCTCAGAGGATTAATTTCAAGTGTTGATCTATTTATTATAAAGTAAAATTAAGGGACAAAACCTAGCCTTCATTACTATTTTATGGATATTTACTAGGAGACTTTATAGAAATCATAACTTGAAACAGATAACAAGATATTATTGGAAATTCAACCATTACATACAATAAAGCACTACTGTGACAGCAAGCTCTCTGCTCCCTTTTGGGCTGTACTGTAAAGAGCAGAAAAGTAGCAGCAAAGAAAGATCAGCACAGAACCCTGAGTCCACTGAAGGGAGCTGCAGAACAGAACTGAAAATTCCTGAAGCCCCCTCTGCCAACATTACACCTGACCTGAAGCGTGGACTCAGGAGAAGAAAGGTAGCAGCTTTCCGAAATAAAACATTCCCCTCCAGATCAAGTAATGCCACTTGAACAGGCTGCCGAAGTCACGGCCTGCGAGTATTCTGCACCATCGACTCCCACTGGAGAAGTGAGGCACGGACATGACAGAGTAGCAGAATGGTTTTTGTGGATGCAGCTCATGAGGCAGGAGTAGGGAGCAAGTCAGTCTCTCAATCTGAGCTTGCTTTTTCTGAGCTGAGAGGTCAGGGAGTCAAACATGCTCCTCTCACTTAAGAGCAGCACTAGAGCGCTTCATGAGCGGAATATTAGAAATTCCATTAATTGACTTTTTAATTATAAAATATATATAAAAAGATATTCCCTATGAGATACAAGTGGTGTACAAAGAAGTTTTTTTATATTGTTTAGAGGTCAACTAAGGTGAGCACATGGAATATTATAACCTTAAATGCTATGAATTACTAGGAATTACTACACCACATGGTAGCGAAACAGCCCAGAAATTTAAAGCTACTTTCTTCATGGTACAAACAACCTTACTGAAAAAACCTTGCAAAGGAAGTCCTCTTTTAGTTTGTTCCTACAATATTTGTAATAACTGAAAGTAATTTGTCTATCTGGTGATATCTGTAGTACTTCTCTTTAGATTTAAACAGCTAATTTGAAATAGTCATAAACAAGTCACACTTGGCAATAGGAGTTTAAATTAGGCAGCTACAAGACAAAAGCCAGTATTTTGTTCTTGATTCTTCTCTTGTGTGCAGGAAAGCAATTGTGCACACAGCCTTCAACTCACAAATAAAGGACACTTCAGACTGAAATTTCAAAATGCAGCCCAAAATACAACCAATACAAGCTTGTATTCACTGCATGCGTGTCTGATCTACATTTACTCTCAGAAAAGTTCGCTTTCGCACAGAAGACAATGCCTCATTTTTATTAACAACTGATTTCCAGCTGTCTACATGTATGGGAACTAGCATGCATATTTTTAACATTCGCAAGCTGATCTTGAAAAGAGTTTCTAAAAACTCACAGCCTCTGGTATTGTCAGGATGCTTACAGAGTGCAAAAATAAATTTTAAAAACCCATATGCAGAAATAATACACAGTTAACAATATTGTCAAGTTCTCACTCTTGAAAGTAAAATTTAAACTCTGTTGTCACAGCCAATAAAGTAGTAAAAGGTCAGCATTCGACAAAAATGCCAACAGCAAACACCACCCTTTGGAGAAAACAGCAACAGCCTCAGCAGGCGTACAAGGGGTTATTCCTCTACTTGTGAGGGAACAGGGGCACAAAAGAAATGGGGGGTTCTTCAATGCTTTCAGAATAACACAGTAACATTTGAAAGGAGATGGTCTTTCATGTACTAGAAAAGAACAAGTCCTCAGTCTGCCTTAGCAAAACTGTCTTCAGTCATCAGCACTGTAACTGACCAAAGCAACTTACTCTGTCAACGAAATGAGACAAATATAGGAATAACCTGAAGTGTAGCTGATGAGAGGACAGTGCAATGCAGAAAGTAGTGTGTGAAAACAGCTCTAAGCTACTCTTTCTACTTCACTGACCATGAATCAGCTGCTTGAATTTTTTATTGGCTGCTAATGACTCCAAGGGACTTTATGTTAAGGTGTGAATAGAAGGAGGAAAAAAAGTCCTGGCCACGATGTGTGCATTCTTAGTTTAGCCTTTACAGGTCAACCTCGGCTTGGTAGGGTTTCATGAAGGCAGCTCATATGCTGCCCAGGTAAAAACCTCCCTTACAGAAAAGCACTGGTATTTTCCAATTCTACCAGGCACTTTACATAACTAATCAATTCTTCCTACCCTGACCATGCTGTAGCTACACCACACCAATACCACAGGCTGCCTCACTCCTGGCAATCCTCATTCCCTCATCTCTGCCAGATGTTCTCTGGCACTGATCCCTTGGGACCAAGACACACATTCCTCAGTTCACTTTTCTACTCATGAACATCCCTCCATAGGAAGGAATGATTCAATTCACTCTTTACTAATATACAAGTTTAATGAGTTAATAAGCATGTTTCTTAGAGCCTGAGATTTTGGCAGTTGCTCTGGTACGTTATCCTACCTTAGTAACCCCCCTGTAGCAAACTTTGGGTTGAAGCACATGTCGTGGGCCTCTTACTGCTATCGCCATCTGCGACAGCTTCTTTTTTCCTCAATCATGCTTTTGCTATCTGGCCTGAAAAAAAAAATCTTCCAGTCCTTGCCAGTCTAAGCATATGCCTATGTATTTATGCAAGTAATTTTTATTGATCTGAGTTGACAACGCCATCTTTCACAGCATTTCACTGGGGTTCCCATTAAGCTTCAGACACTTCATGTTAATGAAAAGAGTCAAGTTTGGATCAAGACTTCCTTATTTACAAGTTTTTCAGAGTGAAATGGAGCAGCAGTGTGTTTCAGTGAATACAAAATTCAGAGTGCTATCTGATAGGCCAATTTCAGGCAGTCAGGTCATTGTCACTAGAAAGGCCAAGGCACTCTACTCTCTTCCTAAAGCCAGCAGGAGACAAGATTGAATTACTGCTGGGCTACACCAACAGCAAACTAGTATCTCTTTTCCTGTGCTGGCTCAGTTACTCTCCTCAGCAAGTAGAAAGCAAAGTCAGTGTACATAGATACATATATTTGAAACTCCACCACTTACTCTCTACAGCCAGGCCTAACACTTATCTCACCCATGCTGAGGTGCCAGAAATACCCGTACTCCCCCCGTGTTTTTGTCAGCCACATCCCAGTCTATTACTCAGCACAAATGGCAGATGTGAGCAAGCTGCTGCACCCCTTTTCTCTAAGATACCAGCTTGTTACTTCTCTGACAATACGTACATTCACTGAGGCTGTCTGCGAGCACTTCAGATAGTGGCTCACTCATCCCTACTCTTTCACTTGATCAAGATTTATTCTGATGTTCAGGAACAGTCCCTGCTAAACAAATGTGTTCTTGTAGAAGGGGACACAAGCAGTGTATAGCACTGCACTACAAAATTAATAGATTTATTTTTTTTGTAGAACCTCTGAGAAGTATTTTTTACAATAGCTGTCATGGCATTTTCAGGCAACTTAACCTCCACAGCATTAGGTTACTGTGCCCTGAACTATGGGGAAGATTTAGTTTAGCTTTAACTACATAGGACTGGCACTAGCTTTGACATCCCAGCCAAACAGGCAGAATGCACTAATTAGTGCGACAGTACATCCAAGGGATTTTCAATGTACCAGAAGCCAATTCTGAAATACAAGCAGTATCATTTACATCCCAAGAAAGTAAGTACTAAAAGAAGCTTCGCAGCAAGCATAATTGATGATTTAACAATTCTTTGCATCTAAAATCTTAATTAAGATGCTTTGAAAATCAAGAACCATTCTGTAAGAGGCATTTACCATTACCACCTGCTTTTTACCACCCGGTCACAGATATCGTGCTGTAGGTACTCGTAGGTTTTTTATTAAGCAAAATTACTACCTCACCAGCCAAACTAAACCGGTTTAAGTAGTTGCTATATGAAGTGCGGACTCACTACCTTTTTAGTTATACTGCAGACTCAGTCATCCCCAAACTGATAGTGAATAACAGAATTTTGAAATACTGCTGAATTACAGAAAAAATATAGTGACCTTAATTCTCTAATGAGGATCCTGACAACCTAAGCACATGTGGACAGCAAAACAGTGTACTTTGTAAACATTATTATATAATGTTAAAGCATGTGTTTTAAAAGTGCGTGTAAACTGAGTGAATAAGTACATCTTTCTCTTTTTTCTTTAATAGATGGTTGTTACTTTATAAATACATAAAAATAAAGGAGGTAAAAAATAAATTTATAAAAATGAGAGGGTTTGATTGCATTACAGTAACTTGATATAGGAGAGGGAGAATGCCCATTAAACAGAACAATACAGAGCATCTCTGATATCAGTGATGTCCTGGCTATTAGAAATCAAGATATTGCTTCTAGCTCTCTGTGGAACAGGACAAATGCTAATCACTAGCATTGAATCAAAATGAAATTAAATCCACTGAAGCCATAAAGAATATAAAATGCTTGCAAATATATACAAAAGAGCAGATTTTTAAACAAGTGTAATGGAAGAGGCCTGTTACGCTAAAACATTATCTTAAACAGTAAAGATAGAAGAATGGGCTTTTAATTGTCCAAGACAGCTGGGCTTCTGATTAGGTCTAGAAGTAATTGCCTACTAGTACACCTTTTTCTTTTTTGTAATTATGGTTTTTTTTGCAGTATTAGAGTAGAAAAGTCCCTTCCCCACAGAAATAGTACACTTATCTTTTAAGAGCACACTCCTAGTACCTCAGTTTTAAGAACTTGCTTCCTGAAGGTTTCCAAACTGTGTGATAAGCAAGTGGCTAAATGAAGGGGCAGTAGCATAATCGCCTCTAAATGGGCTGATACGATGCTGTTAATGCTGCTTTTGCAGGATTACCAGACTTTGGTATTTCAGATGAGATCATTCCAAAGCTGAAACTGTGTGCAGAGGCCATCTCCAGGTCAGGGACGTTAAGTTATTTTGTAGTCATGCTGTTACTCTACTGCCTCATCTATTATTGCTATTGTCTGATAAATGGCAACTTGCTATTTTTAGGGAATAAAAATAAGGGGGTATACATTCTACTATACTGTGAGATAAACAGTTTTATTCTAGCAAGAACATACACTAAGACTCAGAAACCTTTGTTACCAAGAACTCGCAGCACAAGAGACACAGAATGAAGAATTTTGCGTCAAGGATACAGCATAAAGCCCCTTCAGTAATAAAGTGCTGTAAGAGCTCTACTTTATTCTCCATTGTAGAAAGGACTCAAATCTTAAGGTGTGGCAGAAAAATGACATAATTCAAGGATATCAAATGTTTATATCATGGTGGGAATCAAATGTTCGTATTATGGAAAGTGCTAAATCTATCCCTGCAGCATTCAGAACAGTAGCTGGAGACAACTCAAGTAGGTCAAGGAAATAAGTCCCAAAATTATTTTTGAAACAAACTATTCTGATCTGTTGTTTTCAAAGATGCCATCTAGTATAAGTTATTATTTAATATGTACTGGTCTAATCATAGGCCTGATGAGAAAGTAACAATAATCTGCTTCAAAACAAATCCAGATAATAACTTTCCATCTACCCAATTTCACTTTTTTGTTCCATTCATTCTGTGCCTCACCACCCTTCTACCCTTTTATGTGTAGAATCGCATATGTTATGTCAGGATTAAATAAATTTTTAGCATGTCATGTTAAGAAAATTTTCCATTCTCTTAATATAGCTTTTGAGCGAGGCACTTAAGCGCCAAAACAAAACCCGTAAATAGAATTAAATCTTTTCCTGTAATTATTAGACACAAATCATGAACGAATCTATGAGAGAATTAAACTGAAGGCATGGATTTCGATCACATAATGTTTACCCTAGATTTATAGAAATCAAATCCTGAGATTTTCATCCTAATCTTCAATAAGAGTTAATACTGCTGAGAATACATTACAAACTGTCTTCTCTGTCCAAGCTGTCTTCCTTCATAAACAAAATCAGATCAAAATAACAGTAATTTTAAAAGAATTATGTAATGCTTTAACCGCGGCTGGCAACTCAGCCCCACGCAGCCGCTCCTCACTCCCCCCCCATGGGATGGGGGAGAGAATCGAAGGGGAAAAGTGAGAAAACTCATGGGTTGAGATAAAGGCAGTTTAACAGGGAAAGCAAAAGCCATGTGCAAGCAAAGCAAAACAAGGAACTCATTCCCTCCTTCCCACGGGCAGGAGGTGCTCAGCCATCCCCAGGACAGCAGGGCTCCATCACACCCAACGGCGATTTGGGAAGGCAAACGCCATCACTCCCAACATCCCCACTTCCCCCAGCTCTATACGCTGAGCATGACGCCATGTGGTGTGGGACACCCCTGGGGTCAGTTGGGGTCAGCTGTCCTGGCCGTGTCCCCTCCCAGCCCCTTGTGCCCCCCCCAGCCCCTCGCTGCTGGGGTGGGAGGCAGGAAAGGCCTTGGCTCAGTGTAAGCCCTGCTCAGCAGGGACAGAAACATCCCAGGGTTGTCAACTCTGTTTCCAGCACAAACCCAAAACACAGCCCAGTACCGGCTACTGTGGAGAAAGCTAACTCAACCCCAGCCAAACACAGCACAAATACAAGTTTAAACTGGTTCTGAAATTAGGCACCTAACAAGAGACATATATAAATTCATTTGACTACATACATATCTTATTATTCAAAACCGCATGCAGGATTTTATCTGACTCTGAAGTAACAGGGCATCTGAACAGTTGCCCTTATTCAACATAGTTTCACCTTTCCTGAATAATACCACCTTCCTTAAGGGCTTTCAAAATGAGAGTAAAACCATCCTTACAGCAACAATAAGCAACATGGACTCTTTTAATCTGACAATGAAAAAGCCAGAGGAGACAGACAACCACTATGTCCATCCAGCAGTTTTGATTAAAATTTGTTATATTCTCTGCAGGTGTGCCAGTTCTTTTCTGCACAGAACACCACAGTTTCAGGACTTAGATGATCTTAAGACTCTTATACAATTGTAACTATAGGATATGACTGGATTAGTATTCACACAGAGCCTTCTTTTGGCTCTATATTTCTTTTAAATTCTGTTTATTTCCTTGCCTTTCTTTTTCATATTCTAAATGCTTGATGAGTCTCAGCCCAATCTAGAGAAAGAATCCACCAACAAGAGTATTGGGCTAATGGGATGCAATTCCTTTTTTGGCTACATGGGCATACAACTGCAAAGCAAATGGATTCATAATGATCTGGAATATATGAAGAACAAAGTACTTAAGCTTGCAAACACTGGAGAAAATACACATTTCTTCTATGTTCCAGGCAACGAGAGAAGAGATTATCATTTAAACATCAGAACCTCCATCACTTTCTTTTCAAAAGAACTTGCATCATATTCCAGGCAGTTATACTTCTAGTTATCTTTTATGCATACTTAAAAACATTGTCATACACTTTTCAGAGTCTCATTGGTCTCAAGTGAAGAAGTAATAAAAGAGAGAACCAACCCACAGACTGATCTCTCCCCAGAGATCACCTTCTTTTTCTCTGCAAAAGCTGGAGCCAAAGGCTGAGGACAGACAGACACTGGGTACCTGGAGATTGCCTCTTACGTGAGGCCAAAACAATTCTATGTTGCCTCACTTAAGTGCATTTTTTTTTATTGAGAAACATGAGCAATATCAAGACACATCAGTTAAGGCACAACAGTTGCTGGGAATAGGTGGATCTGTCTTTTTTTAAAATTAGCAGGAACATTTAGGCTATGCCATGACTCACTCCACATTTTGCTCTCATCAACACCACCTTTGCTATATTAATATCAATAAGTTAATGTTTTGACTCCCAGAACACCATGCCTGAGAATGCAAGAACCTCTCTAACAGCAGAGATAAATGCAGAGATAGTGCAAAAGCAGATCCAAGCAAAACCATCAAAATCAAGATTCCCAACATCTATAAACATTTGTGACAAGCATGCAACAAGTTAAATGCTTGTCTCAAGCTTTGTAGCTCAAGCCATTGTCCAAGGTTAAATAAGAACAGCTATTAATTTCACTGAGCGCTACCCTATCGCTACAGCTATAAAACTTTTTATATGACAGGCTCAGTTGACTTATATAAGCAAACAGTTGTCTTGTAATCATCAATCAGCTCACAATGCTCTATATTCTGAATTTCCTACAAACACTATTCTGTGCTTCTGCTCTTTGATAAGCCTCTGATTTTTTTCCACATTAAAATACCACCTCACTTTATTTTCATGGGTTTTCCTAAACAATTCTTTTTTAAAAAAAGCACAAGCTACACATGTATTTTCCAAACTGTCCTGTTTACTCAGCTTACCATCAATTCTGTTTAGTCTAGCTGTGGCATTACATCCTGAACAGCATTAGCACTAATACAAAAGTTCTATATGTCCACAGATTACTTATAATCCAAATAGATTTCCACTGTATTAAATGGTTTACTCATCATTCAGGATTAACATCCTCTGTGTCTGGGGGAAGGTGTAAAAGAATTGAAATAGAATTTCAAATTCTACCTCCCAAAAGAAAAAAATCTATATTTTTAAAGACAAAACATTTAACTAATTTCTTTTACAGTTTTAAAATTGAATGCAGAAATCTTGTCTGTTTTAAGTCAAAATTCCTAATAATTCTTACTGATGATCCAACTTCTAGCTCTCAAATTACTTGGGAAATAAACTAAACTTACCTAAAAGGGCAGGGAGGGGAACAGTGCCAATGACAGGCCAACACATCACGTCTATGTACATCTTTAAGTAATTCTTAAAGCATATTAAGAGGAATATGAGAAAGCAGCCAAACTTCTGTCTGCTGATAAGAAATCTTAGGGATTTATCACAAATTTTTCCATTTGGTATTTATGGTCCACTGACCAACGTGTGTCAGCTGAAACCTCTGGATCTGTGACCCAGCAGAGCAATAAGGAAAATTTGCTAGAGCCTGTTTCCATCTCCCATCTGAGGGAAAGCACATGGAAGGTTATTCAAAATTATGTCCTACCCAGTTCCTTATATGCCAAAACATTGCTACTTATTAAACAGAATGTATGTGCACCAAATCTTTTAAAGAACAGATTTCACTTCTTTCTCTCTGATGTGAATTTTTGACAAACTACCACAGTCCCAGCACACGCACATAACTCAGCATTGTTTCTTTATTAGGAAGTGGAATTTAAATTATCATTTGAAAACAACAGCTAAAATATAATGCCCAACTAATCATATATGTGAATAAATGTCAGTGGAATTAAATTACCTTCACTCCTGCAGCATGAAAGCAAGATCTACATTACACACACACACCATGGTGGATCTGGTCTGCCAGATATCTGTTTCAGGAGCTCTCTGTGCTCCTAACTTTATCCTTAGCATCTGCCACTGCTGTAGCCCTTCATTCAATATGAACTGCAGCCTGGGAAACTCCGCTGAAGATAACACACAAAATAGGGCACAAAACTGGAAGTCACATCAGGAGAACTTGTCTCATCAGTAATATTACGCATATCAAAGTAGTAAGTCACACTTCTTGTACAGCCTTTAATCTCACCACATTTGCCACGGACTGTTCGTCTGAAATCTCTTGAACATTTAATGAAACAAAACCATTAGAAGTTGCGTAGCAGCTTTCAGAGGTGAGGAACCCCACCCATTATAGAGAACAATACATTATGTGCCAGGAGGAAGTGAGCAAAATACATCGTTTACACATCATGTGTGCAGTAAACACATTTAAACACTGGATGGTACATTAGTCAATCTGTTTATCTTGAAAGCGATCTGAGCATTTTGAATTTCACTTGAACTAGTACTGGAGGAACCCCCGTTTTAACTCAGTACATGCATTATCATAGTAATAAACCTATTCTGTTATGTGTACTTTATGACTGGGGCTCACGATACTGAAGTCAACATAGAATGAACCCCAACTGAGAGAAACACTTTAGTATTAATCCTCTGCTGAAGACTACCAAGCCAATTGAAATTGCCAGTTGCTAAATCCAATGACTTCACAGCATTCCTTGACACAGACTAAACAGAGATGAAACAAATTCTACAGCTGTTCCCTGAAGTTTTTGAAGTCATATACCATTGTGCAGTCAAAAGACTCACTCCTTCAATAATGCAGTTCCAAATTATCAAGAAGTCAATCAAATAAGTGCTAAAAAATAGTTTCTACGTATTCACAATGGCCTCATTAAAAGATGATGCAGTCCTTTCTATGTAAGCAAAATGTCTCATCAAGCCTGCTATCACAGGCAGCTATATTATATAACTTGTTCATAAAAGGAGCAGTACCTTAAACAACCTTTGAGTAGTTAATTCTGTCCAAGACCTTGCTCTTCTTGCCAACCTCACTCTATACTCCAGGCTGGATTTACTATTTAGTTAGGTCACATTATTATTCCAACATTAGAAAGTGTTACCTCGCTCAAAAGGCACACTTCCCTATGTAAATTCCAAATAAAACTTTTCGACTTAGAAAATAAACGAAACACCTGAGTTTCACTGCAAGAATCATACTAATTCATAGAGAATGAGTTATATTTGACAGAATTGTTTATAGATTTCCAGTCATGTGTTGAGATGCATTAAGTACAACAACTTTGCAGAAGTTCTTCAGAGCAAAATGGGTCTTGCAGAGCTTTCACCAGAGACATTTTGGAAGCAGGCCCACTTGGCTTTCTGAACAAATCTATAGGCACCCGAACAAGAGAGCTTCTAAAGGGAGCACATTAATGCAACAGTTACTGATGGTCAATAAGCAGAAAACCTAACAATGCCATTTCAATGCAGATGCTTCTCAAACTAACTGGAATGCAATTTAACCACAGCGCTGCTATTTAAATGGCCATAAGACACAACCCGATGACGGTAAATGTGAACATTTGTGCTGATGACCTTTTATCAGCACAAATTATTTTCTCTCTCTCCACCAATTTTCTTGTATGCAGTAAAGGAGAAGTCTTCCCATGTTAATATTGAAATCTGCTATTCCATCAACATAAGAATGGAAAAAGAAAGGAATGCAAGATGAGCAGCATGCTTTGAACTTGGCCAATATGGATTTAGCTGCTTTACTCTAAAGTAATTCTTAGGCAACCCTTCTTATACCCGATTCCTTCTCTGCAGACAGCACTATCTATATTTCATCATAAGCTTGTGAGAATGAACTGCTAAAGGTCATGAGTTAAGAGAGTTTGGGCCATTACTAGCAGAAAGCTTGGTTTAAGGTTCCAAAGGATGCAAGTACCATATGGAAATACTAGCTCAGGTCCTGCAACCTGGGGTACCTTGCCATTACTGCTTCCAGTTGAGGACAGATAGTTCCCATCTCCACACCACAGTCAAATGAGCGCTTCCTAAAATAAGTATGTTCCCATTTACCTTAGATATATACGGCACTTTGTTAAGCTTATAATAAAAAAACTGCCAAGAGCTTTGATGAAACAGAATTTCCTGTTTAAATATCCATCTTGTATTGGTTCATAAAACTGCCTCACCATATGGTTTCTCATTATTTTTAATGATATATAAGATGCAAGACATCACACCACTAGAAAACAGTAGAAAAGCATAGATGATGAAAAGACAGACATATGGAGAAACACAAATGCCTGAGAAAGGAAAAATACAAAGTAATAAACATAGATCCTACATGAAATCAAGAGCCCAGTAGTACTGTGGAAACTAGAACCCTCATGGCACTATTGCATAGCTGCGCGTGCTCATTTTGAGAAGTAGAAGTGTTAGCACTGCATAATTTTAAACAGTAACACCAAGTTTGTCCCTTCGTTTTTATTTTTAAATTGCACAAAACAAAGACTTATTGTTCCTAATTTGGAATAGGCTGAGTAATTGGTACTCCAGGTGCCTGGGGACCTGGACAGCAGCCAAGCACCCCCGTTCAATACGTGCAGTAGCTCTGTCTGTTCTCTCCCCTGACATAGGAGGGCTACAGCTACTGTAACTTAAAGTTACCGCTAATGCATCTTTCATGAACTTTGCTTTATAGAACCCCTCCCCAACCTACTAAAGCTATTAAAAATGCAGATCCGTACTTCAAGGTATTCTGGACTGAAAAGTACTTGGTGGGGGGTTTTGTTATTTTGTTTTTAAACACACTCCTATTCAGTAGCCCGATAGGAAAAGTTCAGGGGAGCTGTCCTTTTTCACATTATATTCACAAATACCGCAAGCTGTTATTCTGTTTCTCAACTAGAAAGGAGAAATGTCACATGAAAGCAGTAATCATATCATACATGTACTAGGCTATCTGCATATAATTTTTTAATCAAATTTCTTTACAAGGGCAGTTGTATTAAAACTTCTCTTTACAAAAGCTTAAATTTAAACATGTGCGTGTTGAGATGATTTCCCATCGCTTAGTGAACAGCGATGCATTGTAGTGTATCAGGTAAAGCTGAAACAGCTTGGTAGGATCTTTGGAAAATAAATGGAACAGCACAGGTTTATATAAAGGCAGAATTTCTTTCTCCAGGTATACATATTTAAAAAACAATCCAATCACTAAATTTTTCTGTTCACTTTCTCACAAAAGTGCTATAAGTATTCCTGAAAGGTGAATTTGGGACTTAAGTACCTTAAATATTTGTCAAAAGCAAACTTCTAATTATGTGATGGATTTAGATAAAATCCTTTTATTGCATAGAAGATGACAAAGAATTTCTATAATTAATCATTATAGTTTAAATGCTGTTGTCAAAATGTTAAATATTAATGAGGCACTGCCCATTGGCTTTTCATGTACGAGGACAAATTTGCAAACAACTATAATGAAGAACTACAGATTTATATAGTATTTCACCAAACAGTAACGTTTCAAGTCTGACCATGTATTCATTCTAGCTGATCTGCCCATCACAACTTGAAGGTGATCTATTGGTCCCATGCATTTAAAGAAAAGCTTTATCATACGCAAGCACGGTTACAAAGCATACTGATTTATGAAAAACCAAAACTGTATGCTGTTCTAGAAATTCACATTAATATGCTCTTACAGTAGCTTAATTAAATACTTACTACTACAGCACATTGAAATAGTGTGACTCGTACAAAATTTAATTTGGAGGTATTCAGAAATACCAGCTGCAAAAAAGAGTATTTCCTTACAAAATCCTGCCAAATCAGCATACTCCATTGGAAATATCTATTACTATCCATTATATGATCCCAAAGGATAAACCTAGAGAAACCATTATTAAATTCTGAAGCCAATTCTGTTAAAAATATTTAGCACCATGGGAATACTCTGAACTCTACTCCCTATTTTGCGCTGGAGACATCACCTAAAGGAACCATTCCATTTTAAGTGTATTAAATAATGAAATACTGGCACATTTCTCAGTCTTAAGCAGTATACTCCATAAAAACAAAAAATATTTTTCTTCACCAATTTGTGTTTGTCTCGATTCGTACACAGGTTGTCATGCTCTGCATCACAACTGTTTCCATCTATATATTGGAGACAAATAGGGAATGATGAAATTTTTTACTGAATTATTAAACTGTTGTTTACAGGAGAAAATAACTTACCTTGCAAATCTGCACTATCGCCAAACTGTTCATTTTGAAGACCTTGTGATGGTAAAATTAGCTTTTATGGAATTACAGGGTTGGAGCAATAAGCTACTGTAACAGATAAATACAATAAAATGCTAAGAAATAACACTTAATATTGGAGGAGGCCAAGTAGATAGCACATTTAAAAAAAACAGAATAATCCTTCAATGGTTATTTCAATAACTGTGCTAGCGATTGTTCTTTCAGCTGCAGTTCACAACAGTAACACTGTTGGCCTAGCCACAGAAAAACTTTTAATTCCTCTCCAATTCTTCTGCCTCATCACTTCATAGGCAAGAACTGAATATATAGTATTCACTATAGCAAATACAGAGGCCAAACTTTTCAAGGTTGCATACCTTACATCAGACAAAATCCACTGCTAGTCACTGGAACAAAACACCAGCTTTTTCAATTAATTGGTCACCTGTGTAGCTCACATTTTCAGATTCTGATGGAGAGCTATTTCACTGCTGTGCCATTCTCTTTGGTAACCAGGAAATTGCCTGCCTACTTCTAGTTTCAGAACAATTATTGTCCTACCATAGGCCGAGTAGCCAGAAATAAACCAACGTGACTTACATGTAGCCTTTTAGAAAAGCTAAAAGACAGACCTAATTAAAAAAGTAGTATCTAACCACTTGGTTAGACTAGCAAACATATGAAGTCTGCTCATAAAAAATAGCACAGAAGTATTCAAGTTACTATTCTAGATTGTATGATACCCACTTTAAACTGTGAGACAGATTTTATATATGGTATCCACCACTCCCAGGGGTTTGCAGACTTATGTTTATGAAAGGTTAACAGCAGGCACTAACACGAGTATCATGACTCTTTTCAGGCAGTAGGTGAAACCTTGAAGAAAAAGTGGCTCTGTCTTCAAAAAAGTGACCTGACCTTTGCTTTGGTGGGTTTTTTACTCTGCAAGAAATACAAAGCACTGCATGCTTTCCAATGCATCCTTTCTAGCTGATAAACTATTTTGTTCTAGCACTCGGCACAAAAGGATTACATTTTATAAAGATCAAATAGCATGTTGTTAGTGCTAGCTAACGATAGCTCCACATGCCATACTAGGAACAAGCTTCATAGACCTGGAATATGTCATATAAATCATGACCAGTAAATACGTAACTGGCCAAGAACCTTTGATATGTTTACTAATTAGAAGTAATTCTCACTTAATTAAATATTTAATTTTACAATAACTTTGCAGTTCTTTGAATATCAAAGGCATCACAAATCCAGCATGCTTACTATTTATGACACTTCTGCTCTGAGAATTTCTTGCAGCATGCAAAGAACTCTCTGTAGGGTAACAGTGACGTGTTGCACAACCAAGCTAACTTAACACTGACCTGATGATTAATAAAGTCTGTTCAAAAGCCACAACAGAATGTAATGTTTTTTACCTGCAATTGATGAAATCTTTCTGAAACAACCTGTAGTTCAATTTAAGCAACAGTGTTGGGTTTTCTATTGGACACAGAACACAGTGCTAGTGAAAATAATTCTAGTATATGATACGGTAGTAAAGAACTCCGCCTGTTAATAGACTTTTAATTATTTAAATATATTTAACTCTAGTGTAAAATGCTGCTTTTATGGAGCCAGATCCTGCAGTCTTTGCACAGCTAAGACTTCCACATAAATCAATAGGAGCTTTAAGCATAATGGTAAGGACATGCCCAGGGTCACTACCATAATATGGCTCTGCTGCTATGCTTTATGTGTATGCTCAGACTTTCTCTGCCACTGGCAAGAGAACAAGAGATCAAAATACAGAAATCCATGTGAAATCAAGACAATAAATACACTTTTAAAATAAAGAATAAGACTCCAAAGAGAGCATGGCACAAACTGTGCCTTTTTTGTTTGGCTAAAATATTAAAATTAAATGTAGTTAGAACATTTTAACTTTGTCTTGAATATTTACAATATATTAGTGAATTTTAAGAAAAGTGAAGTTGAAAAATCCCCTTAGAGTAAGTTCAACAACAATGATTTTTTGGGGAGAACTGTAGCAATGCCTATGATGGCAGAATGTGGCTCCGTATATTGTGTTAGCAAAACCCAGACCGTCTGTATAATGCAAATCGCTTTTTAAAAATGTTACTAGAGCTATGAACACTGTGCGCCCAGCCCTACCGGTTATACTTTCAAATTTCAGGGAGAGTTTGCCTCAGTGAACTACAAGGATCTGCGTTTTATTTGCAAAATCAGACTGATGATGTTTTTAAGCAAAACCCAGGAATTTCAAATATGAACTTCTGGGTAATTAAAACTGAATCAAGGGGTTGGTCCCGCAGACCATGCTCCTGTGGAGATCCTGCCCTGCAAAATGCCCAAACCCTTCCATTCACTCTGGAGTGTTTCCAGCCAAGGTAGTGCCGTGTTCCTGTTGGCTTCAGTGGGGCAACTCTAACGAGTCTCTAGCAAGGCTACGGCTAGACCCCAACCGCGCTGATAACGAACTGGTCGTGGATAATTTATTATTATATTTAAACAGTGTTTGTGCATTCTGCTTTCAACCCAGCTTTGCTTCCAGCTGTAAGCACCGTGGGCCGAAGGACTGGAGGCTCTGGGGGCAATGCGGGGAGGCGGGCGTGCCAGGCTCGCTGCTGACCGCACCATGTTGGTTTCGCTGTTGTAGGGGAAAGGCGCTAGGGCAGGCGATAAGGCTGTGGCCATGGTGATGAAGGAGATTCCGAGGGAGGAGTCAGCAGAAGAAAAGCCCCTCCTTACTATGACATCACAGGTGGGCGGAGCGCGGGGCGGGGCTGCTGTGGGCAGGGCATGGGTCAGGGCCCCACAGGAGGTGCAAGGCCCAAGGGGAGCCCCGGCCGCTCCTTCACTCCCCCTGCACTTCCAGCCCCAGGGGAGCAGGCTGAATCCCTGCTGGAGGGTCCTGCACCAGTGCAGTCACGGCGCCTCACTGACAGGATGGGCAGAAATGGCCTGGGGTAAATAATGTAATCACGTGGGGGCTTAGATGTTCTGACATGGCTATTTAAAAAAAACGCGTTTTTCCCCAAATAACGGGATTTATAGACAGTTCAGAACATGCCAGTTACCAGAAAGATATTTAAAACCAATTTAAAATTTCAGTTACAATTCATGCCATCAATATTCACATCGCAAACACTCATTTGCAACGCATATAAGATACCCACATTCAATGTATATATAAAATAAGAAGCAACCGCTTCATAGTAGTATAGTTTTCAGTTTCTCAGAGCCCATCCCTAAGCTCTCACTGGGATTCTACTCCCAGGCCAAGTCAGAGCATGCTATTTTGCACACCCCATTGCTTTCATTTCTACAACTTCAGTTGAAGGAAGGACACATCATCATCACAGGAAACCTTACACCCTGGAGCACCCATCGAGCCCTCGGTGGTTTCATTAGTTCATTGAAGCCAGTGACTGAACACAACCATAACACACAACACTTCCACCTCACTGCAAGGGTGGATTTTATTCCCTCCTGTTGCTCACATACATAAATTTGTTCCCCAAGCAAGTGTATTTATTTGCTGTAACTGTTTAGTGCACGCTTGTTATTCCTACTCAACTGGCAGTTTAATGGAAGTAATCTCACCGCATAGTTCTTTTGTGAGAGCCTTCAACAAAATCTGCCATCCTGGTTTATTCCTTTCTGGAAAATACTTTCTGAAAACATTTAAAGTTGTACACAAGGCCAGCACAAACTTCTACAGAGCATCACAGATGCACTGCACTAATACACACACATTCTAGAAATACCACCTACTACTTTGGAAACTAGGACTGCCCATCTCCTCCTCAGCCCCTCCTGAACACCTTACGTTGCTTGTGGTAAAATCTAATGCCTGTGAAGTAATTGCACAACAGAAAAGGATGCTCTCTTTAAGGCATCTTTTCTAATTTTCTCTTAAGTGACTAACAAACAATTAGAAACCAGCATAAAATGTCATCCCCTCTATCCCCCGCCACCCCCACCCCCCCCCCCAAAGTGCCAAACTTCCATTGGCTCCAGCAGGGCCAGGGGTTCATTCAGCCTGGGTTTGTTAAGTGTTGAATGCACCATGTGGTTGTCTGTCAGTCCACTCAGCAATAGTGATGATATAAATTTATGAGTAAAAATGCTTGTGTCTGTTAGTCAGTGTAATTTCTTCCACTAAACACAAATACCTACTTCCCTGCTATGCACCAAAGGGGTGCAGAAGCCAAAAGGAAACAGAATCAAGTGAAAAAGTGAGTATTTTCCATAGCCATCTCTGCATCATGTATGTGTGATGTGCAGTTATACGACCATATCGCATACATCATTTGTACCCTAATTGTCTGGCTGTAATGTTGTTTTGAGATGCTTCTGTAGTACGTCCGTGTAAACCTCTCGTTCAGCCCATCCATTCAGAACAACGCACCGCTATATTGCAATACACATTTCGCCATTGCCATCAAAGTGTTTGTCTCTGCTCTCTACATGATGAAACAGATGGACGTGGTTGCTGCTCACAGGGTGAAACATGCAAGTTCCAAATTGGCTGCAAACAAGTTCCCCAAGCCAGATCAAATTGGGTCACGAGAGTAAGGCCGGGTCTTTCCAAAGTTGTCACCACCACTGAACCCAGTACAGGCACATATGTATCTTAGGAAGTAATTATTTACATTAGGTATCTATGTTGCTCCATCCCTACAAGTAACTAAACAAGAAACTGCAAGTAAAATGCAAGGATCAATCCCAGATAGATGAGTACAGGCTTTTCTGGAAGCGTAAAAAACAAAACACCCACCCCCAAAACTCAAGTGAAATCTCACATTTCTCAAATCTTTGATGAATGGAGGATTCATCATATCTGGCTGGGGAAGCAGGCTTCACAGGAAGCATAAGCAGATTCTGATACACAAAGAAGAAACTCTAAATCCTCATTTTGAAAGAAATAGTGATAATGTAGGGAAGCCTCTGAATTAATGTTTTCAGAGATGCCTTTTGCTCTCTTCCTCTGGAAAACATTCAAAACATACCTAACATGGAACAAATCAGGTAAATACATTTTATTGTTACGCTCCTAGCAAGGCCCTGCCTGTAAAATGACACTTATTTGTTGACATAAACACTGCGAATTAGATTTTGATGACGTTTCCCATTCACAGGTTATTTTATGTCATCAGGTACTATTTCACAGCACCAGACCTGGAGGAAAACTTCAAATAACATGTCCCAAAAAAGTACTGCAGACTCCAGTGTGGCTATGCCAATATTTGGCACCTGGGGATCTTGACCATCATTCCAGCAGTAATGAGTGTACTCGAATAAGCATAGGGATGTTCTGGAGCCTTTCAGGATCTATTTTTTGTCATTCACAATATTTGTGATTAATCACAATTATTTTCAATGAAAGATGCTTTATTGGTGTGAGAAAGCATTCAGCAGTTGCCGAATGTAATACTTCGAGCATCAACAGAGACTGAGCTTTCTGTACTAACGGGATTTTGTAGAACATAACTCTATTCTATGTTGCTGTCTCCCTTTATCTTTTTAAAGATAATTCAGAAGAGACTGGAACAAATGAAAAAAGTTGGGGTTTTAAAAATATGAATAAAACCTAGAAAAAGTGAAAGGAAGTTTCCTGAAGGTTCAAAGATTACCTGGAAGTTAAGCTATGAGCAAATATACTGCTACCTGAAGCAGAGAAATAAATGAGAAAAATCGTGCATAGAAGTTTGACTTGAATTCCAAAATAAAATTGTTTAACTTCTTCACAGCTTCTTTGCATTTGTCAGGAAAGGAAAAAACCTCACTTCAGAATTACTTTCTAATGAGAAATTTAAACCTAAATATCCCCTGAAGTCAAAGTTTAATTATACAGTCAGCTATGAAATTCCTAATTTACTACAGGTCAGTGAACTTCAGAAGCTTTGCCTCAATGAAGTTCTTCAATCCATACATACTTTAAAAGATTAACTGCTTTATTGAGGAAAAAAAATATGCATGCTTAAATGCCTTGCCAGCCTCATTTTAAACAAAAAAACCTCAGTGTCACAAGTTATTTGTCCCAGATTCATCCCACCTAATTGAGATTCTTCATTAGAGCACATAAATTGGAAAGCTAGTGATGGTAAGATCCCTACAAAGATTATAGAAATAAATAAGACCTGCAGGAGGTGATTCATGTCCAAGGTGATCCTGTGGCAAATATACTCTGGTATCACATGGAACAAAAACAGGAGTCCATGAAGAAGTCACCAATAAAAGAAACACAAAGTATAAAAAAAGCTATCCCCACTTCTCTTTAACTGAAAAATATGGAAGCTGCCTGCTTCAAATTTACATGAACTACACAGACATGGCTAGAGAACAATTTTGATATTGACTGCTTAGAATTTAAAAAGGCAACCTACAGAACGCTCAGTTTTAGAATTTCAACTAAAAAGAAGAAATTTGAAAAGTTAAAATTACATTGTAAGAAACATGCTGAAATTCATCCTATCCCATGAAAAATGCAGGCTACAACACAAAAGTTGTCAACAAAAAAGATGTTTCATGACTACACGCCAATTAACTCCACCAGATGCTTTGGACTTTTATTATAGTCTCCCTCCGAGGTATCAGTTAGCATTCAGAATACAAACACTTTTTATTTTTTAAATTGAACTTCATTTGCATGTCATTTGTTGATCCACCCACATTTATATTTGCTCAAGGGGTTACAAGTAAAATACAAACACTTCCACTGCCTAAATTCCATTGACTTTTTTCCCTTCTCTTTCTTGGTTGGCTTGCCTTTTTGTTTTGTTCTGGGTTTTGGGTTGTTATTTTTTAACCTCTGGTGGGAGATCTTTCCAATACTTTGTTTCAACTTTATAAAGGAAACGGTAAAGATATCAAATATTCAGCTCCCAACATCGCTGTTAGATGTTCTGACGTATCAAGGACTTACTACATGAACTTGATTGCATGATCAGTTTTCCATACAAACACTAACAGTCCCATTTGAATCAATCACGTTCATTCTAAGCTTCTTTGCATCAGACTTGCATTGACCTACAGCCCACTCCATAAATGTTTACTAGATAACATTGTAACAGAACAGCAGGAAGTTAAAGCGAACGTAATTTGCATCTGTTCTCTTTTATACCAGTCTAAACCAGAATTAACTCCATTTTAACTAACTGGTATGCATTAATGTAAAAAAAGGCAAAAATCATGCCAGTTTCAGATAATGAAATTATTAAGTTTGGACTACAATAATTAACCGTTCATTCCAACCTGCTCTGAGTGGCCATTTCCTCACTGATCTTTAAGGACTAAGACCCAAGATCATATTTTTGTAGTATTTTTAAAGGATTCATGATAAATTCACTAGCAGTATTTTCCATATCTCTCAAATCCATCTCATTTGATTTATTATAAAATTTTTTGAGTAATTTAGCAAGGGACACTTCTTAAGACTGATAACTCTGTCATCTATTATTAAAAGAGGGTAAATACAAGAACACAGTTCATAAATGCATGCTTAGCAGTACAAATATTGATTGATTCTTTACCTCTAAGTTAAATACTGCTCAACGCCATTACTGCTTTTAGGGCAGTATGCATAATTTCAGCAGAAATATTCTCATGAGTATAATAAAGTTGCCTTCACAATATGCTTAGGAGTAATAAATTGGCTGCTTGCCTAAAATTATACACATTTCTCTGTCACATAAATTAAACACATTTTTCCACAAAATAACAGTTCTAAATTGAAATTGCCATGGGAATTGATGGTGTATTTTTTTTTTTTTAAATAAAACATTAACTATACTGTTTCAGACACTTTATAAAGCTTTACCATTCCATAAGCAAAGGAGGATTTGGACAAACATTTTTTGTAAATATTATGCCAGTTTAACCGTATTTTTTTAAAATTATTAATAGGAATTAATATTTTAAAAATATTTTTATTTATGAATAGGAATTAGTTTTCAGGAATGTGCTGGTTCTTCATTCACGAATACTCAGAGTAAAAATGTACTATCCTGTTACAGAGTTGCAAGCCATATACTACAGTTGTTCTATATTCAGCGAACTCACTGTTCATACAGTAAAGATGTTCTACTGAATTGCAAATGCAAAGAAATTCACAAACAGCTTTCCAGTTTCAAGCTTTTCAATCTGCAAAAAAAAAAACATTTCAAAGCAAACACACACACCATGACAGATCCCTACAGAGAATAGCTGTATAACTTAACAAGTAATTATGACTTGCTTCCTACAGCTACCCACAGTAATGCATCCAAAACTACAGCCTTATTCTGGATTAGCCACAAAACTCCGTTTTAAAAGAAAAATCCACAGAAAGGACAAGAAAAATCTCTGTGATTTCAAAGTAATTACAGCCTATAGCAAAGATACAGCAAGGGTACAGCAAAAGATGAACTTTGTTGCATGGAAAATGAACAAAGGGCATTTTCAAGACAGTTGAAGAACAGTAGGAATGGCATAAGCTGTACAAAAATTAAATTTGTGATAGTCATGATGGATTTGATATTGTTAATTCTCTCATTTTCATCTTTACAGTCTTCACACTGCTCTAGTATGAAGATTTGGTCTTTAAAAACCAGTTGTACATATTTCATCTAAATTGACATTTGATTATGTACCATACTCAGAATAATGCATGAGGCTGTACACAGCCCACTACTGCTGGAACACTTAAACTTATCTATGGATCACTGGTGGTTCACAAAGAATTTGTACGCGCAGCTCAGTTCTGTATGCTGGCAGACTCTTCACCTTCAGCTAACGAAAAACATTAAAAAACTCTCTAATATTTTGTAAGCAGTCATCATAGTTGCCCTAAGAGATGCCGCAAGAATACAAATTTAATATCTGCAAAGTGAGCAAAACAGGACTCCTAGTTTCGGTCCTCTGCACCTTATTTGCAAGCATTTGAGAACTGTTGTTCTCAAAGTCTGACTTTGTCTTCAGCTGGAGTTGCCACACAAAAAGTAATTTCAATGAATGATGCAGACACTGGAATCTAGCATCGTGAATTACCATTTGTTCCCAGTCATGACACACGTGCCTCTCCAGGTCTCCCACAGTGTAAGTTTCTTCAGGGCTTTCTCAAGAGATAACTGGATTCTGCAGCCTTCCCGTTCTACAGGGCTTTCCTAACCTGTATTTAACAGGTCAGATTTGTTAATCCCTCAGTTAACTAGCAGGCCATTTGAGGAGCACAGACCAGGTACTTCCATAAGCTAACATTACAGAAATAATTTCTTTATAGGAACATTCTGTAACTTCTTAGTGACTGTATTACTTTAAGGAACTCTAAGCATCTACAACAATCAGTTTTGTCTTTGATCACTGTTGCCGAGTAGTTCTTCAGTTCAGATAGCAATATGGGGAAAGGGAGAGGCTAAAACACAAATTGCAGGGTAACACCACAAAGACAACGCGTAGCCAAGTGAGGGAAAATAAAATCATCTAACACCCAGGAAATGGAGGCACTCTGGTTCAGTAAATATCTTCCTTTACTTAAAAAGTGCATAGAGCGTGCAGATATTAATGCAATAGACATATTTACAGTGAAACCACATTTTTAAGAGTAGTAAAGGCCAAATTGTCAGTCACAGTTGAAATATGACAACAAAAGTAACTTCCCTCCCCATGGCTCTGCTCCAGCATGACAGGCAAGCACATGCTGAACCTTGAGTTTTGCAGGACATGTTTAAGTGCTTTGCTGGAGTGAGGTCCAAATGCAGGAGCCAGACACAACTACAACTCCCATGTTTAGTTTCCTTTAGCCAGACCAAGAGGAACAGAGGGAATGAGATGGTGAACAGCGAGATACTTAGTTCTGCCTTGCAGCAATACACCGTAACTTGTACAGGCCAGCCCTGATGAACACAGATAGGATGCTACTGTGACACAGCAACTGCAGCAAGAGTTATCACCAAGCAATGCAACTGTTGTTTATGAAGACAACATTAGCATGGTATCATTTACCAATTTAGACATCAAGCATAGGTTTATAAACAACACAGCTGGCATCTGAATTTAAATATCCAATACGGTGATTACAGCAATCCTCCCCCACAAGCCCTCTGTCAGATGTTTGCATTGAGCCCCAGGGGGTCACTTGGCTGATTTCAGGTAAGATCTTGTCACCTCTGATTCACAGGCCACTCCACACCCTTCCTACTACTTAGCAACAGAGTACAAGTTATCACCTGCTGAGCAAGACTAGTCTTCAGAGAGGCAGCCACACCAAACTGCTCTTTGCAGAAGGGTGAAATGAGTTTCTCTCAGTCTTAGAGCTTCCAGCAGTCCACATTAGGTGAAAGTCAGTTATACTGCGTGCCCTGTGAATTGATTCTCTGTTCTTGTGAAAGCCAAATACTTGGCTGGCATGTCAGTTTTGGTGGGCAGAAATTCACACTAGAGCAACAGAGAAAATATTAGTATGACCCTGGCACAAAGATGACATAAAAAGTCAAGCAGCAATGACACAATAAAACAGTAAATAAAGGGTGTGAGGTGGTAATTTTCATTGTTAAATATTTATAAACATACTAGAAAAGCAGGTGAAGAAAATCTAACTCGTGCAATTTGAACTTTAGCATAAGACTAGTGATTTTGTCAGGAGTTCCCTTTCCAAATCTCCCTCAGCGAGCAGAAAAGGACATCTTCCAATTCCTACCCTGCCAAGACAACAATCTGTAGATACAACTCTCAGGCCAGTACTTCCAGTTATGCTCTAGAGAGCAATAACATCAATTTCTAGCTGTGGTTCCTATTTATCAGTTTTTAGAAATAGCTAGGTGGTGGAAATGAATTAACTTGTTTCCTCTTACCCTAGCGAATGCCACCAAAGATCACAATATGCCAGATAGGTGCAGAGAACCCACCTATCAAGAAACCATTGCTATGTATCATATAAGTTAATTAGTGATTGAAGTTCATGCTTTAGTACATGCCTCTGGTTAAGTTAAAAGAACAGTATAGCACTTACAAGCTACTCAAATTAATCTAACTCATTCACCTATTTGTCCAGTCTCACCCAAGCAAGAGCCAAGTTTCTCAGAAAAAGTTCAAAACCACAATTTCTCCAACAGAAAATCTGAGTTCAAAGGTTACTCTTTCTCCCACGCTCGTTACCACACCCTGAGCTTTCTAGGTCAGATCATTTCACTGATGCAGTCAGCAGCCCAACCACACTCTCACCAGCACACTGAGCAGGCAATACAGCAGAAGGTGCAAGTGCCCAGGAGCAGCTTTGCCACCAAACTGTACAGGGGATTACCCCTTAGTAGTTTGGGGCTTCCTCAATTAGTGCCTTGAGTAATTCAATCAGCCTCAGGTGACAAAATGGGTGGCATCAACCCAACTAACTTGGGTAGCTAATTACACCTAAATTTTAGGTGCCTCTTGAACCAGTCCTTCTAAAATAATTTCCATATATAGCCACTGGGAAAGCTAGGTGCCTTTGAGAGCCTCCTGAGGGACAGTCTAAATTAGACAGGCAGGATCTCCCCCTGGAGTTGCTTTTCTAGGCATTTATCTCTCCCTATTGAACATGGAGGGAATTTAGGCACTTAATTTAAGAGAACTAGTTCACTATGTGCTCAAAACATAGGTGCTAATTAACTGCCTATGCCTGACTGGAACCCCCCAATTTAGATTCCAAATAATTTATCTTAAAGACTAGAATTATGGTATACCCTACTCACATTAGAAAAAAAGAAACAAAACAACATGCATTGTGCATCACAAACAGATCAAGATCAGGAATACAGTAAGAAAGCATATAAAATGGGGTATCAGGACCATACCTTACCAACAGCCTCAGTGTGCTCCAGCACTCCCACAGCATAAGCTCTAGGAGGAGAAAGCAGACAAAGCACTTTTAGCCAGGAGCAGGGCAGATTGTACAGCCAAATATTATCAACTGTAAATGTGACATGAGGTAAGAAGTTGGTCCTCACAGTTGCTCCCCTGAGCACCAGGTGTGCTCCAGCTCCCTCTGCCTCAGGGCCAAACTAAGCTGCTCTGGGGAAACTTTTCACAACAGAGCACACAGCTGCCCACCCCCCACCTTTTTTTTTTTTAAAGTCAGGCTACTCCCTAGGTATTTCATAACTCTCTTATTACAAATGTAAGATGTAGACTGGGAGCAAAGCAAAACCAAAGCCATAGCAGTTGCTGTACACACACATAACCTCAGTGTCGCTGGCACAGTAAAGAACACTACCACCACCAGCAGCATCAGAAGAGGCACCTGTATTAAAACCATAAGCCAAAGGCCCTGAAGATGAGCAGAGAACAAGTGTTTGCAGGACAGCAATGCTACTGCCATGGTAGCGCCTGGGCACTTGCTGTGCCCCACACAGGCTCCCTAGAGGAGGGCCAGGCCTGAGGAGAGGCCCCAGGGCCAAGGCTTCAGGAGAGTGTTTTACCAGGCAGGGCACTCCTGCGGGGAAAGGGGAGAAAATAAGGTCTGGAAAGATTTAGGGGTCACAGCAGGGTTGAGGGAGAGGTGTTGTGTGGGCAACTGAGGAGAGCAGAGACCAGGCTAGATATTAGCTAGAGGGAAGAAATCCTTCACGGCCACTGCTCCCTTTTAGGGGGCCAGCGCTGCACCTCTTCCACAGCAACACCTCCCTCCCACCACAGTACACCTATGCCCAGGCCCAACTAGGGTTTGATATCTTTAACCCTAAACCAGCACCATTTACTGGGCTCCCACTTACCTTTCAGACCTGAGAATCGGCCAGAGAGGCAACTGCCATGAACTGCCTCTTCCTCCTCACCTCACAGCAGCTCTAAGGGCAGCATGGAGACCACTAACCAAACCAGAGCACTGGGGAATGGAAAAATTCATCAGCAAAGGCAGCTGCAAGTAATAAACTACATCAGCTGATTACATGCAGGCAGCTGGGGATGGGGTGGGTGACAGGGCACAGAAAATGGGGCCCAGGTGATTCCCCTTAGTGCCCTGGGCTGCAGGACAGCCCAGCCTGTGCTGAGGGGAAATACGGCAGACATGGCCTCCAGCTACAGCAACTGCTGCCGCCTGGCCTGGCCTAGCCTAAGTGCCTTGTCTCAGATCTCTACTAAATAATCCTCGCTTTCAGTATATTTAAGTGTATTAAGGCTGATATCAACCATCCAGTGGCACTTCTGACTCTCCCAAAGCACCAAAACACCTCACAGTTATGCTTTTTGGAACAAAAAAGTCTAACAGCAGTACTGGGGTAAGAAAAAACCTTTTTCTGTAGCGCTGTCCAACTGCAGAAGTCAATCACAGAAAATTCATTTGAATTTAGCAGTATTTAATACTATGGATGAGTCTCTTCAGATGTATTAGTAATAGGGAGTATCACTCTCCAGAGATTTTAGATACCCTTCAGTTAAAGGAGTGTGGGCTTTTTCTCTAATTAAAATAGATTTTATAAACAAAAATTAAGTTCTTGGAGACATTATGAGAATTTATGGCACTCGCTGGCTAAACCAGTATTCACAAATCAACAGTTTCACAGGCTGAGTCTACACGGCTTGGCGTGGGTACAAATATGGCACGCATAAATACTGTGCAGCGGTGCAGCGCCGGCCGCCTGGCCCCTGCTCCCCGCGCCGCTTCCTCCCGCGCTGCGCGACGTTGGGCAGCTTTCTTAATTTTGCTTTGCTTCTCTCATCTGCAAAGTAGAGATAATACTTCTCAGCTCTGCGGTGGTGCCAGGCTTGATTCATGAATGTTTTAAAGCATTCTGGGATATTCACCCTGAAAGGTGCTTGAGAACCATAAATTATTACTTTAATATAGATAATAGTTTTCATCTCATGAATGCTTTATAGCACTACTCCAAATTCATGCCTGATATAACTCTAATAACTTGAGCAGAGTTAAACTAAGGATAAATTTGGTACAATATATGAGGCAGCAAAATGAAATTCGAAGTGTGAGACCAAGGGCTAACCAAGTGGCATTGCATTCACAGTAATGTCAGAAACCTACCCCGCTGCCTGCTTACCTACAGCAAAAAATATCATCTCATGGCACTCTTTAACCTGTTAAGGTTTGATTCATCATGCTGTGCCTGCTTCGCAACAAAAACATACTTTTCTAATATATTCTATTGCTATACATAGGTAGCTTGTATTTATTGAGAATTAGTAGACTTGATCATGTATTTGCTATCTGTTTTGACCCAGATATTTCAGTTGAAAGCAGGTTATTTTTCACAGGAACAATCCTTTTAATAAGATAGTCATGGGGGCATAGGGGACAGGACTGGGAGGGATCCTCTGGGCCACAGTCCACTTCTCAAAAGCAATCACATCACAAACAGCCATGTAGAAAGCTTGTCAAAAGCCATTTTAAATAGTCAGGCTTTTTGTCCCCCTACCCTAAAACCAATACAGTTCATACACTTCACTCCTGTGATTATTAGCAAGATTCTTTTAATCCCCAGACCAGAGCTATTCATGGCAGCTTTAGATCTCTTTGTTGTTGTGCCAGCCTTTCTCTATAGCTGAAAAAACTTTCCTCTTCCAATGTCATCTAACCGCTCTCCATTTATGTATACAACAATAATAATTATATTCCTACTCAATCTTCATTCCGTTAGCCTAAGCAAGACAAACTCTTTAGTCTCCCTGTAAAATGTGTTCTTTATTCCTCCAATCATTTGGGTGGCCTATCTCTGATGAATTTAGTGTATATGTTCACTAAGTAAGAGACTCAGAGAAGATGAACCTATTTGCCTTCTAATTAAACAAAAATGCTGCAAGTGCAGCAGAAAGAAGAGACAACTTAGTAAAAATTAAATTTTGCTGTCTGCTGGCAAAATTGAGGAAGTGGATATTACCACCAATCTTCTTTCAGTTGGTAGAATTTTATCAAGGGACTTTGAGCAATACACTGCTGGTATCAAACTAATGAAGGCCTGTTGCTGAGCAGGTATTCCTTAGATAAACAACATAATAAAGAAAGGTCTAGGGATGTGATAACCAGCTTTGAAAAGAAAAAATATTTGCCAGACATCTGCTACTTCATACTTCACTTGAATCCTGGAGAAATTCAGATCTTTGCTGATTCTAGTCTCCTTCCCCTCCATGATTCTGATTCTCAACATGACTGCTGCTCTTCCCAGAGTTTATCCTCTTACCCCACAACAGGTTTGGGCAATATATTGCTCTTGGAGTTGGCCTTCAGATTTTCTATTCTTCACTGTCTCCAGTGAGCTGTCTTGGTTCTCATAATCCTTCTTCATTCCCTCCTTCTCCCATTCTTTCCTATTAAAGAAAGTTTCCATGGAATGGAATGGGAAGCTTGGTAAACATCCAAATCTTTGCCATAATGTACCCTATGATACACTTTTATAGACACAGAAACTGAGTATTTCCTATGAAGTTTTTACATTTACAGTGATTCCTATAGAACCTCTTTTTCTTCCCTCCTGTCCCCCTCCAAACGGTGTAGGACTTTTCTTTATGCTGTTAGTATATCACAGAATACATCACTGGACATCCAGAGGCTTTGACAACCTTTCTGCTGGATTCACCTGAATATGCAACTTGTTGCAAAAGTGCAGCAGCTGTTACTGATGCTAGTGTAAATGCAAAAAGAAAAATGTATTCAAGCAATTTTTGCTGATATCTAGATTTGATCATAAAGAAACTTTTAAAATCTTAAAAGTAATTGGGACAAGAATTAACTTGGCATCCACTTTCATTTTTTCACCAATAGAAATGAATAAGGCCTGTCACCTAATCATAAACAGAAAAATAAGGCCATCTAAGTCTTAAATATCAATATTAGGTGGAAGTATACACCTGGAGATAATGTGGGTACTGTAGAGCCACCTTTAATGGAAACCAAACCTGTGCAGCTGGTATAAATGCAATATCCAATCAAGTGTTGAGGTTTACCAAATTAAGCAAGTAACTTCTGTGCATTGAATGAGACAGCAACCTGGGCACTCAATTCAGAGATTCAAAAAACCACGTGATGAAGTCACCTGCAAGGTGCATCTGCAGTCTGGGTTTGGCATATGCAGAATTAGAGTCTGGGACAATGCCATGGCCAGATTTCTAAACTAAGTGCCCGCATTCGCACGTTCTGCTACACACAGTTGGGCAGGCAATCACTCATCTGTCTTCCACATTACTCATGTAAATTGGTATTTCAGTGCAAAACCGTAAGGTCCTGGGCAAATGAGTAAGTGTACATATTATACAGTCAGTCAGCATTAAGTACCAGCTTGAATGTTTGATCTGTCAAAATAATGGACTTCTTAGTTCGATAGCTCCGGTATTTTCTTGCAACTTTGCAATACAAAAATCAAGTACCAAACAAGTGAATCTAAGCTGTTTTGCTGTAATAACGTTAGAGGCAATCCTGCTACTGGAGTAGCTAAATGCCAGTAATCAACAAATATCAAATGAGGATGGGTAAATACCCTTTTTTGCTAGTTTTAGTCTATGTTAGCTTCCTAAATTTAAAAGTTCAAATATATCTGAGAGAAAATTTTGAAAACTCAACAATGGAAAAAGAGTGAGAATAGAACAGAAAGGATAAAAGTAAAGCTGAAATAGCTCCCGATGAAAGTAACAGACAGAGGGAAAACATGTTTTCACATTATTAAAGATAAAGTGAATGCAGGCCACACCATCAGACATCCATCCAGCTCAGCTTAGGTCTTGATCCTCCAATCAGAGACAGATTGCAAATAGGAGACTTTTATTTATGAGACTGTTTTACTGTTTTTCCTTTTTAATCCCTAATACATGAAACAGCCCGTAATATAGAGATTTCTTTTAGGTAGAGGCAAACCAATGCATTCAAGCAATTACAATAAAAAGGGAAAAGCGCTCATAAATAAAAACTGTATTATGAGTCTTCCCACCGTCAGGACTCACGCAGGAAGTTCATACATTCACCAGGCTCCATCCACTGTCATTCATGTGTCTTTGTATTGCAGAGAAGTGTTTTCTGTCTCAGCAGGTTATTGTTTAATGGGCTAATGCACATCTGCTAGATGAAATAGTATTGCGCAAGTTCTGGGGGGATGCATGTTACCGGTGAAAAAAAGACCGCTTCCAAATACTAAAGAAGCCCTGTTTAGTCTCCTGGCGGTAGAGAAGGCCAACTTCACCCATTGATTTGAAGGGAGATACATCAGGCCTCATATACTTTAGCCCTATATGCAATAGTATGCAATAATTGCTATGGGAAAATCAGCCTGCCGCTTTATTTTTGTGCAATTTGTAAACCTGGAATATAATTTTGCCCCAAAAGAGGGACTAAAGTTTTTTATTTCAAGCCCAGAGCTATTTGTACATCTTCTATTTGCAATCTCGTACAACCAAAAATAAAGCGCATGCTATTGTGAGAATATGTTTTATTTCTTTAAATTCTGCATCCCAACAATGCTCTGTGACCCTGGGTTTTTTTGTTGCTAGCTGGTGAACGAGCAACAAGAAAGCAGACCCCTTCTGAGCCCCTCCATTGATGACTTTCTCTGTGAAACTAAACCAGAAGCTGTTGCAAGGCCTGTAACATCAAATACTGCAGGTAAACAAAACTCCTTCCTACCCCTCACTAGAGAGAAATAATTTTAGTTTTATCTTAATTATGGTACATTTTTGTCAGGTGATTTCTTGATTTGTTACTATTAGCACAAAATTACAAACTGGTATTAAATTATAATTGCCTGATCTATTAGTCGGAAAACTTTGTTCATTACATTTGAGGGCCAATCTGATTTGATCCAAGTCACACGTATTCTGCCAGATCTCTGGGGCTGAAGTAAAGGGAACTTGTTCAAGTTCCACAGGAAGTATATATCAGTTTGACCAATTCTTGGTCATTGTTTTTGCAAAATTTTAACCTATGGGTAAGCCACATTTAGTCTGGTTTTAACCAAACCCATTCCTTACTCTAGAAAGATTTTCTTTAATAAAAACGTGGATGGGATGTCAGAGAAAAGGAAAGAGATATCAGAGCAGTTTATCCAGGCTGAGTTCGGATACTTTATTAGTGAAAGTTTCTAACACATTTCTCAGCTCCTTTGTGTGGCGGTGAGATAGTAGAGCAGATAATAAAAAGCAGGAGTGAATCCTGAAAAGCCTTTTGAATTACATTGAACTACATTTGAGGTATATTGTCCTTTGGAAGTGTTTTTAGAAATTGGCCTCCTCCAATTCAGTATTTGTGCAAAGGTGATCAAAGCAGTTGAGCAGATCAACTGAGACACAATAAAATCAGCATAGAACTACTGTGTTCTACTGCTGCCTCATAAAATGACTTGGCTTGTTAGAAGCCGTTTAATTAAAATCTATATGCATGCAAATTATTAAAATAACTAATTGACAGCTGGGTGATTATCTTCACATCTAATTAATATGTGTCTACAGCAATGTTCAACTTCTAATAACAAAACCTGGGACACTGAATTAAATATCAATTGTAAATAATATTTTTTCCTTTTATATCTATCAGATTTGGGAAGGTTCATTAGATTTTTTTAATCGCAAAATAAAAAATTCTATGAAGATTGATGAAATTCAGTGATTTACCAAGAACACAGATAAAGCACTGCAAGAGATAATGCAAATTGATCTGTCAAAAACACCTGCCCTACAAAAGGATGATAAAGAGGGAGTTTTTCTATCTTTTATGTGTTAATGAATTTTAAATGTTATTCTTTAAGCAACTTTTAAATAAAGAACTCAGACTAAATGTGCCTTTTATACTGATATAGTCCTTAATAGAAGCAGCAGTAGAATTTAGAATTATATTCAGTATTTATCCCCCAAAAGACAAACAGCAACAGCAGTAGAAGCTATTACTAAACATAGGGTTATTACTTTATGACCCAAGAAGTCCACCCAAGAAACTGTCTACACTTCAGCTTTTTCCGTAATGGCATGTGGCATAATGGTAGTGCCCTAAGTAGCTGTAAGCAGGACTTGAGAAATCGTAAGATTAACCCAAGTCTTATCTAAAAGGTCAATTGTACAGGGAACCCTCACAATAATAAGAAAATCTGTGGAGTAAGGCCACGGCCTTAAGACCTAAGATGTCTTTAAGATGTTCAGAGGGAAAGCCTTATATGCAAATCAAGCTTTTTTAAACTGCATCGAGATCAGCACCTGAAGTCCCTAGTCATATTTGGATATGCTGGTCTTCATCTTTAGCCAGGAGATATACATCTACTCTAGTCAAATGCAAATACATCAGTAATTTTTTTTCCAATTAAAACAAATTTTTAAAAGTGAGCTATTTGAATTAAACCAACATTGAATTCTAACATTTTGTCTCTAAGTATTATCAACAGGTCTGGATCTCTTGGATCTTAGTGAACCTGTCTTACAAACCCAAAACAAAGCAAAGAAATCAGAGAATCCATCAAGAACTGAAGGCTTAAAAGCTTCAGCCCACAGAAAGAAGACAGACAATTCTGACCTTATCAGTGTGGAAACTGAGCAGAAAGTCCAGACTGTCAGAGTTTCAGACAAGTCTTCACTAGATTTAGGTAAGAGTGTAGCTATTATATCGGTGCTACACAGCCTTGCTTGGCGCAAATTCCTCCTTGCTACTGTCACAAATACGGGCAACACCAGGGTTTTTGTTGCACCGCACTTCAGCAGGGAGCGTAACCTTTGTTCCACGTTATAAACTACTTGAAACACTAAACTTGAAACACTGTAAGCACATTTTGCCTTTGCCATTATACCTATTAAGTTGTCACTACTTATGCAAATAAAGTCTTGAAAGGATTCTTTCAAAAAAGAAGTTAGTCAGGGAAAGTAAAATCATAGAAAATTCTATTGAGGTATCATGAGAAACTGGTAAAGGACACAAATCAGAGGCAGCCCATGCTGGGTGTCCTTTTCAGAACTGCAGGTGTCAGAAATACAATGAAATTTGTAAATACTGCTTTATCTATGCATACAAGAGGAAAAAAAATCCATTCTTGACAAAAGAGCTATATTTATACAGCTTGAACAAAAAAGACAAGCACAACGCAATATCCTGCTAAGCATGACCTCTGGGTGACCTTTGGGAAAGGTGAATTTAATTTAGTTCCATCCAAACTAAATTACTTGCACCGCAACTGAGAAATTTGCAAGGTAAATATAATTTACACCAAGGTAGCAAATTTTCCATTCATCAGTAGAGAAATTCTTTCAGAGAACTTTATCTTCAAACAGGAGCTGAACATCTCATTTTTGCAGAGCAAGTCCAACAATTGACTGAATAATATCAGTTGCCTGCACAGTCAGTTTTAAATGGTAGCCAGTAAAAGAAGTTCTGTTTTTACAATTTGACTACAATTAAGAAAGTAGAACCACCCAAAATTATCAAGTAGTTAGTATAATTTTATCAACAGATCTAAATTACATACAAATTGCTGATTTTAAATCAAGTTCCACTGACATTCTGACCATGAATGCTAATAGATTTAGAAAAATATTGTGAATTCCCAAATATTTTCACAGAATATCCGCTAGAAAGGTGCACAACATTTCTGTATATTGGACCTTAACTAGAATGTAGTCTTTGGTGGCACCATTTTCTCTAACTTACAATTAACAGAGGAGATAACATTTTCTGCAGTAGTTTCTTTAAAAGATTCATATTTTCTTATTTTTTCAGCTGATATTCAGACACAGCTAGAGAAATGGGATGATGTCAGTTTTCATGGGGACAGGAGTAGCAAGGTCCACCCTTCTACAGAGCGAACATCATCATCATCCAGAGCTCCATCAAAAGAGCTTTTATGGTACAACTTTTTGCTTTCCTTACAAAAACAGTTGCAGTCCAGCTTTCCTAATTCACAGGAATGCTTGCCTGATGGCAAGTCATACTATTAAGTCTGTTACGATTACATTAAATGTGTTCAGACAGACATTTTGGACAATGTGTCATAAGCAAGTACACTATAAAATGACATTTTGCCAGCAATTTTTAATGTTGTGAAAAGTAGCAGGTGCAATTATGAAATAAACAGTGGTGAGAATTCTACAGAGGCATGCAGCGATCCCAAACCAGCTACAAACATGTCAGTAAAATGATACTTGGGAGTGATTTGACAGCCACGGGATATCCAAGGCATTTTGGCTTTGCTACCAAGAGGGCAGAATTTCTGCGTATAACTGGAAGAGGCAAGATATAATGTTTTAAGCCAAGTACTACCTCTTTCATGCAGTTCAACTAAAATTGCAGGGGATGTAAATCAGGGAAGGACTGGACGTTGCCTTTGGGAACAGTTCATGTAGATTAATTCTGCTGCCCTCTCGATATGCCAACAACACTCATTCACTACCTTACGCGTGACCATAATTAGCATTTGCATACATTAGAAGCAGTTTTCTGACCAACTGATGCTTATCCTGTATCTTAACCTGCCCCTTATCTGGGTGTTTCATTAACTTAGAGCTTCACACAAGTTTTGCTTAGTTAACTTCATTTTGGTCTCCAGGGTTTAATTTTCTAGGAAGAAAGACTATTAGGATATTGTGGCACAAAAATGCACATATGCCAAGGTGAATTCTTGTAACGTGGTGGTTGATTCTTAGACACTGACTGCAGGTACAGTCTTGTGTCGTGGCCTAACCTCATTTTGCCTGGCTGTGAAATAGAAGCAGAGTGGTAGAGGCAAAGTCTTCATTCCATTACGCTGGTTTCACACCAGTATATACCCAAGCCTCTACTGGTGAATCAGGCCTGACTCTGTTCTGTTGTATTAACTATTGTCTGCATGAGATTGAAAAGCGTAAGAGTGAACACTGAACACTGGGAAGGGTCCAGGCACTTTTGATAACTGCAAGTTAAATGATTCGGTTAAAAGAAATAACCTAATTAACCAGTATGTGCTTATGAACCTGAAAGACATAAGGCAACACGTCTTAGTGTGGAGTGATGAGTACGTAAATGCATTATTTCTAGGTCCACAGAAAACAGATCACAGTCTGAGCTGACTAATGTCAAGAGTGCCTTGGGCTCTGATGCAACGTCAGAATTAGAACTTGCACCTGCAACACAGGTAAGAGGGTTTGGAAGACTTAGAAACCAGAAAAAGGCAAGTAGGACTTGTCCCACTGGCCAACCATTCACATTCTGGAAGAACTATTTAAGGGATATTTTCAGTTAAAAGATTCATACAGCTGAATCTTCACACAGCTTCCAAATTAATACATTATGAAAATAACTTAAGTATGTCAGCATCTCAGACATTCAGTGTTTAATACTGCAGTGAACTGTGACCTTCCTGTACAAAGACTTCAAAATACAATTTACAGCATCATCATTTTCCCCTTCCTCCAGTTCTGAAATTCAAACTTCTGATGGTCCCCTCTCTCCATAATATATCTATTCTCACAGTCTCTTGGTCAACTAGGAATCCCCAGAATTGGGAAATGGATAAGGAATAGAGCAAGCAATCATTAGACCAGCGTTCATTAGCAGTTTATCCCCACAGGTAGGAGAGCAGCGTGGTCAAAGGGCTTTTTCCTGCTGGAAAAGGAACTCTAATACGGAGGGCTCTGGGTGAATGTTTGCAGACCTGCCCAGTTCCACTGTCATTGTATATTGGACAGGACCATGTGGAAACGATTACTTCAAGTTGTATGGTTTTAGATATGCATATATGCACACAAATGTACAAGCATACATTTATATATGCATTCACATAGATCAGGTTGCTTATATACCTTCTTTCCTGCTTCTTATTTTTTAACTGAAAGATTTCAAGTTCAGCCAATGCCAGTGGCAACGGGGGGAGAGAGTTGTTTGGTGGATTAACTTTTAGCTGAAAATAATTTTCTCCTCTTCCACAGCTATTTTTAGGCCTGGACTTCAAAACCTTACTGTCAGAAAGAAAATCTGGAAATTAATGGAAAATAATAGCCTCATTTGAAATGGAAAAATGAGACATCAAAATTCCAAAGGTCTTTCCTGAGATTATGCACCAGTTTTTGCAGAAAACAGAAATAGAACCCAGTTGTCAGGATCCATTCCCGTGTTCTGGTTAGGAAAAAAGTCTCCTTTACTTCCCTGCTGTCTCTACGTTACAAAGAGGATGGTTTTTTTCCCTTTGGAAAGCCAACAATAGTTGTAATGCATTATATCCTTCCTTTCTGTGCAATGGATTTATGCATCTTAGTAATGGAGAAGATGTGTTGCATAGTATCATCCACTTGAGATGGACAGTGTGTTTTCACACGCTTTGTCCAGCTTATCTTTAAGTAACTCTAGCCCCTTTCCAGGAGGCTGTTCCTCAGCCTAATAGATCTAAACGCCAGGAACTTTGTGCTCAACTGAGAGGTGTGTAAATCAAGTAGACAGTCACAGAATTTAAGTGCTGTGGCTTTCTGTAAAAGCAGTTATGAATTTAGTACATAACATTTCTACTTTATATGGTCTATTTCCTGTTTATCTTCCACTAGAATAACTGCAGAAGCAAAAATTCACATTTCTAATTCAGTGTGAGTTCAGTCAGTTGACGGTCCATACTATTCTGTAAAATGGCTGGTTCAGAATCAAAAAATGTGAAGTTGAATCAGCCACCTTGAAGGAGGAGTGGAGTATAAAATTCTTATCGGTTGTTCTGCTATATTTCCTGTTTTGTGTTGTTTTATCATAAGTTGCTTTTTTTACAAACTTGTGGTCCATTCAAGTAATGAAATGCTCTTGAGCTGGTAATAAACAGTGCAGAGAAATGACCTGAAGTGAGATTGCATCCTTATTCTAGGTAGTTTACTTAGAAATTTAGTATTTTCATTCCCTGCTTCATCCTGCTTACACTTGGACTGTCAAAGTTGTCAGTTCCCAACAAATAGGCTCATCTGTCTTGACTGAGTTCTTAATCTGCTTGCGAAAGAAATCACGTTAGAGCTTTTATCAAAGCATATGTTTTCCATATTGGTGCCTCTATAGATCTTGTCTAACCCAGTTAAGGGTAACCTTTGCATATGCAACAGATTCTGCCATACTCTAAAGATTTCGTTTTGTCAAACTTGCTGCAGTTTTCCATCAGCAATTTCTCCGTCACCTTCATCACTCATCTTTGACATGTTAGATTAAGTCCCTCAAAGTGAAATACTAAGTAACTAGGTCATATTTTCACTAAAATTATGCAATCTTCTTATCAAAATCCTGAGTTTACCAGCACTTATGCCAGTAAAAAATCACAAAGACAAGCTTTGAATTAAGGAAGAAATCTGTTTGAAGGCCAGAACAGGCAATAGCATGGTGGCCATCACTGGACATGGCCATCTTGCTTCTCCGTATTCTACTCGCATCATATGTTATGTATTATTAACTCTTAAACTGCGATGGCCCAAAGTATCTTTGTTCTTTCTTTTATCTGCCATTCTGGAAAGTTCTGTGTTATGCTTTTATTAATACTGAGATATCCTACACTGCTTGGGTTTATTTTTTCTCTTATAATTACAAACTGGAGAGGGAGAGAATGTGTTTAACTGTATATGCATAAAGTCTGCTCATGTTTTAACTCTCTAAATACCTCCCTGGTCATGTTAGATATTTTACTGCTTGCTCAGAATACATGCACAAAAACCATGACATGCTAAAAAACGGTACCTAATTCTAATATGCCAGCACTCTTGGACAAAGATATAGGGCAAAGCCTGTAAAACTCAGGAATCTGCAGCTTGGGGCAACAATATTTAGAATGCAAAATTTATTCGCCACTTCTCCCAGATAGCTACAGTAAGACTCATGGCTCTAGCTCTCCTTGGATGTGCCAGTTAGTCTAATGAAATGAAGAGTTACAAGGAACAGATTTAGCTCATTATTTGAAGACTTGCTCAAAAATTAAGACTATAATTTAAGCCTCTCAGCAACAATTAAGGTCTACCAGCACATAAGCAGAGTTTCTGGGAGTAACCACTCAGGCCATGACTCTGCATTGTCTAGATGGAAATGCAGTGTACGTGGGCTCTGTTCATTACTTCTTTTTTCCCTCTGGTTGATGACAGGGGTGCATTTAATGGAGGAGAAGGTCTATTTCCGTGGGGATTATGCAGGAACAATGTGTATACTCTGGCACGTGGCAGAGGAGGGGATTTCTGTGCTTCTTGTCCTCTCGTCCCTCACCTCTCTACTGCCCCAATAAGCTCACTCTCCCCTTCTGCAGTACTACTCAGTCTGAACATCGTGATTTCAGTATTGCCCTTGACCTAAGGAAACTGCAGTCACTGGAAACAAAAGACTAAAAAGCGGAAGTAATCTAACAGTTTGCAGGAGCCAACTTGTAAATAATGAAAAGGCTAGGAACATAATTAATGTCTATCAACAGAGTTCTGTGTCAAGAAAATCAAATTTAATTCTTTGATCAGATTACAGGTCGGGTTGATTGATGTCCCTGTGTGATATTCTGCAAGATGTTTGGCTTAACATACCATATTCTGATTTTAACGTTAATACCGTACAATATGAATAAAGCAGCTGTTAAACAGATTAAAACTGGCTAGCTTACGTTCTCAGGAACAGTAGTTATTTACTAGGAATTGGAATCACATAGGGGTTCTGTGATTCCAAAGAGAAACCATGATCTTCAATATTATTGATCTGAAAATAAATACGCAAGCCATTCCTGATAAAATTTGCATATGACACAACAGTGGAATGAAAAAAAATGTAAACAAGAGAGTCATAAAAATGAGTTGGTGACCAAGACATCTGTATAAACACATATTTCAATACACTTGCTTGAAAAAATCATACATTTCAGAAGAATGCAGGCTCTACTTACAACAGTATGCTGGAAAGCAATTTGAAAAGAATCTGTGGCTCAGAGTGTACGAGGATGTCAACATGAGCGCTCTCCATGCAGTACGGTGGTAAGAAGAGCACGTAGAAGCAGACATAATTAGTGGGAGATAGGAGAGCACCTGGTTTCTGTACGGAGAAACAAGACAAGTACTGGAAATTGGGTTCACTTTGTTTGTCTGTATGGCTAGAAAAAAATAAAGCTATAAAAATATGAAGAGTGAGAGTAAAAGAGACAGAAAAAAGGTTGAAATGTGAATAAAATGCCTCATAATGAGATCATTCAAGATCTCAATCTCTTTATATCATTTAAAAGACAATTAAAACCTGATTAAAGTCATCAGTATCTTTCCACAGAGAAAATAAGGGGTACTAAAAAGTGCTTTAAAGTGCTGGAAAAAGAATAAGAAGTGATAGCTGGAAACTGAAATTAAAATTAATACGAGAAACAAGGAGGGCAATTAAACAAATTTGCAAACAAAGTGATAAGATTAAGGTCTCCTGATACCTTGAAATTAAACCCAAGCACCTTCCTCACAGACAACGTCAATTTATTCTCTGTGGAACATCAGTTTCATGCTGCAGATGTTGAGTGACAAATACCGTCATGTGACATACAGACAAACGGATGATTTGAACCAGCTCTCTCTTCTGCCCTGCATTCTATTCATCAGTAAAATAACTGTTTTCTGTATAGGATTGGTTTTCGGTATGCTTTCAATGACAACCTGAAATCTCTTCCTGGCCTCACCAAAGAAATAAGAAATTTTCCAAACAACACGGGCCAGAGGCCGTAGGTGTGAAAACAGAAACGACAGGCCCTCAGCATAGACCTTGCCTCACGCTCTGTGCTTCCGGACACTTGCAGCCAGGTCCAGAAGCCAACGCCGAGGAACGCGCAGTGCCCCCGCCCCACGCCTCTCTCAGAAAGGGTGCTGTACTGTTCTTTTCTAACCGTAGCTGTATCATCGACCCAATGCACATTTCACTCGTCAATCTCTACCCGAGAGACCAAAGACTCAGCAACAAACCAGAAACTTTAGGGCTAGACTGGCAAGCGGATGTCATGTTTCTAGGTAAATAACCACGCGTGTACACACGCAGACGTACGTGTTCGACCATGCATTGCCCATTTCTTACATGACACCCAGGAACGTACTGGGTGTTTCATCCCAGCAGTGCATGTTCCAACACTTGGAGATACTGCCCAATGAGTCTGAAGTGAGCAAAATTAGCCTTTTAGGAATGTGGCTCACTGAAACGGAATACTACGAGTACAGTCATCAGAAATATAATCACATAAACTAATGCAATTGAGACCATGGTCAGGCAAATGAGTTTAACCTCTAACAAACACGAGGGAAGGGATTAGCAGTCAGAGCTCTCTTTAGCAAGATTAGGCCACTTTGTGCTTTTATGTGCCATCATTGAATACTGTTTGGTTTTGTACTGTGCCTTTTGTGTGGGAAAAAAAGAAGTTTTTAATAAAAGCACAGGGAGAAACTTGTTATGTATTTCCAATGGGATTGACTAATAGTACAGCACGGAAGAGAGAGCTGCTGATTGTAAAAATGATTTGTCCTTCCAGAGAAATCCATAGCAAACCTGGTTATCCAGTGTGATCCCAAAGCAGAATCTGAAAGAAAAACACAAAACGTACAGGGAAAATGAGATGCTTTCTTCCTGGAGCATAGTGAGTGGAACACATTGTCACAGTCATAATACAGGAGTAGGAACAGTTAAGGTAACAGTCTTATACAAAATAGCCTTCCCTTTGTAGCCCAACTCTGGCATTGTCTTTTTTTGGATGTCTCTTGATCTTTCATGCATCTTGAGTGAAAAGAAAAGTCTGGAAAAGATAAATTACTCTGTCTCCCATGAGGAATGATCTCTGCTACAGTGCAGGAGAATTCAGAGGAGTCCATTCAGGGACACAGCTAGTTCTACCCAAGAAAAAGGCCATCTGGGGCTCTAGGCAATTAAGGAAATAACTCGGAAATGTGGCAGAGAGTATATCATCCCTTTCTGATTCATTCTTTTATATTTTAGGCACGGTCAATGAAGGAGCAACGTTGGGGAGCACCCCTTCTCTCCAGAAATCATTCCTTGGAGGAGGAATTTGAAAGAGCAAAGGCAGCTGTTGAGGTATTACTTCATTTATTGTTCTCATTTTCAGCTAATATTCCATAGATTTCTTACTCATCGTTCATCAGCAGCACAAGTATAGGAGAAAGTTGGAACTGGAATATTTAAAGGAGAGAAAAGATATGTTTCCTGGAGTTAGTAATTTAAAATAGCAGCTTCTCTCTTAAAAAAAAAAAATAACCTTAGCTATAAATGACGGTTAGACAGGACCAACTTTTCAAGCTCCATTTTGTATTGCTATAACAAGTGGCTCAAGAAAAATTCCACATACATGTAAATACTTTGAAACCAAAAGTGTAAGAATGAAGCATATTTTCCCCCAGCAATGGAATGTAGGCCATCAGTTACTTAAGCTCAGATATAAACCAATAAACCAATTCTCCAGAGTGATACTGGAATTCAGAATCAACGATAAACCGAACAATTACCTGCTGTAGCGGGTTACTGCACGTACAGCAGTACCCGTGCACCAGTGCATTTTTATAACTAGTAGCAGAATGTTAAACACAGGAGTGCTCTCATTTCCTGGTGAATCAACTTAGTTTGAAAAGGTGCAGGTATTTGGATAGTTCTCCTATTGCACTTCTGGTTTTTCACCAACAACTAGTTTTCCAACACAAAAAATGCCTCTTGAGTGTTGTCCTATGCCACTAGTCCCAGCCAAAATCCTGATCCTGCGTAGACACAAGGTGACATACAGTTTTTTTAACAGAATCCAATAAAAAATTAGAGACAAGCGTATCTTCTCAGGGGTTCAGTCGGTAACCCTTCAAAATCCCATCGCCATAAAGAGCCAAGACAGCTGCATCCCACTGAGGACAGAAGTTCAGGCTGAATTATGTAACAGCCACTGAGATTTTAGGGTGGAAAGGATGATGCTGTGAAACCGATTATTTGTAGCGTGACCTGCAGTCTCATTAGTCTCCAAACATCTGGAACACTTTAGGGATATTTGGGTTTAGATTTAAATTTTAGTGTATGTATTTTAATACTCCTCTAACTCAAGTTCTATACCATTGTAATTCCAGGGTTGGCAGTTGAACTATTCTAGATTAATATTGGTTGATAACAAACAAAACTAGGCCTAAGTCACATGCTGGCTTCTAGCTAGAAACAGAATTTCTTATTTAAGAAATTACTTTGATTCGTAGGGCTTTTTCATGATACGCTGGGGTAAGACCACATGGTTTCTACCATGGTTTGTTAGGATCTTGTTGTACACACAAAAATTCTTGCACCAGTGTACAAGGTGAAAATGGACACAATCAGTAAGTTAGCTGTTTTATCTTCTTCTATTTTCTACTATTTTCTTCTGTTTCATTTCTATTTTTCTATTATTTTCTTCTATTTTCTGAGGGCATTGCTCTTTCCCGATCAAATAGATTATCTATAAACAACTGCTGGTGACACACAATAGGGCTGGGCATCGGTTGGTGGGTGGTGAGCAATTTCATTGTGCACCACTTGTTTTTTATATTCTTTTATTATTACTATTATTATTATTATTTTATTTTATTTCAATTATTAAACTGTTCTTATCTCAACCCATGAGTTTTCTCACTTTTACCCTTCTGATTCTCTCCCCCATCCCTGGAGGATGTGAGCAGCAGCTGTGTGGGGTTAAACCACGACAGGCAACAAAGACAGATTGTTAAAATGCTTTAATGTAGTCTCAGAAACGGCCATTAAAAAGAATCTAATTAAATGTTTCCCTAACTGTGTAGCAGGCAGTCTTAAGTTATTCTTTCTGCTTAAAATAGAAACTTGCACCAGGTAGTCAAAACGTAAAGGAAAGGATTCTTCAAGACCTTATAGAGCAGTTACTTCTATTTGCATATGAAAAGAGCTGGATTTTCATCCTAGCTAAAATGAAGTGGTAAGAAAGCTAGAGTGATTGAAATAAATTGCAGCCCATCTCAGAAAGATTAGTGCTTTCTTAAGCAGAGAACAGATAGAGCTCAAAACCTCGTCTTTTAGGCTTTGGATGTTTCCGCAATATTCTTCAACTGGGGAAAGCTCCAAGATTAGCCAGAAAACTGATCAAGAAAAGGAAGCAAATCTCAGGTTCTTTGTGTCCTAGTTCAAAAGGAATTAATTAACAATTCAGTAAATGAAGACACCAAACTTTATCCTCCACCCAGTATTCACTTTAGAGCTTTGGGAATGGTCAAACTTTGAGCTTAATGAAGATCTGTGAGGTAAATCTTTCTTAAGAAGGTTTAAAGATGTCTGTGCCACTGGGGAATCTTTTAAGAATAAAGAAGTAAATTAGCTTTTTTACTAGAGAGGGTCCAGATTCACTTGCAGTGGTTGGGTGCTTGCAGACGTGGTTACCTTCTCTGTCACTCTGGAAACTGCATTTGATTTTTGCCTCATCCCTTTGCTACACACGGGAGGGACGCACAAATAGCCTAAAGTCTTCATGACTTCCAAGTGCCATACCAAGTATGTTTTAACAGAATCTTTCTAACGGTTAGCTGTGTTTTACCAAAAATAGGTACTTTTGAATTTTTTTAAAAAGCCAGCATGGGGATTCAGATTCATCCCATACCTATATTCTGTTAAAACACTTGTTTTATCATCCACCATCCTATTGATAATGAGTTAGATTAAATAAAAATGAAACCAAGAAAGTGCAAAAAGTTCCAACTGAGAAATGTCTCAGAGATGGAAAAAAAGCAATTTTGGTATTTTCTTATTCCACGTTTCCCTGATGTAGAGATGAAACTGCAGATGCCACACGGTTTTGTGAGCTTACGCAAAAAGAAATTTTGAGCTGTCCTTCTCGGCATCATTTTATTTACAACACCATGTCACACGAGCCACCTGCTGTACGATATACTGTGATGAGGCATCAGAACATGTTACAGCTAAATTATGTGACAACAGTAGGAAGAAGATGGGATTAATTTATTCTAGCCTAGGAAAACAGTCCGGAATCATCAGCTTTGTGGTTCCCATGAACACCGGTTAGAATCCTTTCTGCACCTGTGATATTCCTGCCTCACTCTTTCGACATCCCTTTTGGACGTGCCCTTTTGGACTGGGATCTAGGAGCCCGAGTCACGCAGATGCATTTTATTTGTTACTCTCTCAAATCACAATGGGAATCTTTACCTCAATATACACTTTTTATCTCTGAACTTTACTGAAAAGGCGTACTTCAAGTTTTGTTTTGAGAAGATATCAGCTAAAGAAATCTTACATAGTTAGCATGTAAGTTTAACTTACTGTGTCTTTCACATTGAAGAGTGTGTTGATTAAGTAATTCAAAGAACAGCCACAGAACCTTTGTTTCCTATACAAGATGGAACATTGCAAATTAATTTTTGGCAGTACAGGACAGGCAAAATTCTATTCTTAAAGTCATTAAAATAGGTAAGTTTAGAAATTAGCCAGAAATATTCAGAAAGTACGCTCCCCCTCCCACCTTTCTTTGCTGTATTGTAGGAAGTAAAGAGCTTAGAAATACTTTGTCTCCCATTTGTTTAACTGCTTCAGCATATTTTTAAGTACTGAGAGTAAAAATAGTGTCTTTGACAAAATGCAGAATATTCTGCTTGGAGGTGGTCAGAAGGTACCAACATTTTTCCTGGTTGTCGTTCCACATAACTGCTGCAGATGATCCGAGAATGCGCTAAATGTTTTCAACTGGTCTGAAAACTTTGGGTACATCCAAAGTAATTCGCCAGCATTAAGGTGGCAAAAACATGGGAATGAAGTAATTGGCGCCAGTCACGTAGCAAACAGAGTTCAAATTAGATCAAGGAGTCTTGATCCAAAGCCAGATATTCAGAAACACTCAATATTAATTTAACCCTCCTGCCACTGAAGTCAATGAAAAAACTGCTACTAATGCCAGCTGAAACAGCCTGAGGCCTTTAACGAAGACTGTGTAATATTTATGGTCCTCTTCCTCAAGGACATTAAACTGCTCTGCTGTTGGCATTGTTATTTGTCACAGCAACATCAGAGCAGTTTATCAGGCGCTACAACTGCGCGTGAGCCAGTTGCTCAGCGCAGCTTTGCCATGCCAGTTTCAGAAACCCCACACGCTGGCTGCGCTTAGAAAGCTGTAGCTGGGGCTTAAGCCTGTTGGGCCCAAACAGGCAAATCTTTGCTTAGAGCTGCAAAATAACAGCTGGGTCCTGGCCTGTGTCCAAGTACGTTATGATGAGCTGAGAGACTTTATAGCCAAGCACTTCTCCCCAGTAGTTTTTCTCCACATTTGACTCACCATGGACAGACATTTAAGCATGGCCACTTGAATCCATAGCAACTCATTAGTTTTCTAAGTGGCGCATGCACACACTGACCTTCTGTGCAAATTATAAATATGTAATTAAGCAGCAGAATTTGAACTTAAGACCTAAAACCACTTATACGCCTGCTTACAACCTGCAGAAAGGTGATTCGATCCATTTCCAAACCCGCAAATCGTATGGGATTTCTGTGGGGAAAATACAAGCAAAAATTCTAATACAAACTCTAATATATGTATCTATATATAATTAGTGCTATGAGTTAATCTGTTTAAAAAGGCATTGCTAATTACTTTTCAGTAGTTTTATTAATATTAACCTGTAGGAAAGGGATATTTCCACTCCTTTACTTCATCCTGAATCTCAAAATTACTGCTAGTAAAAACACGGTCAAGTAATTTTTTCTTCAATGCAGCGCAGATTTGCACTGAATGCAAACCAGGTGATAGAGACGTCTGTTGAACAGGATAGTTTAAGGGATTCGAGTGCCTCTGGTCATGGCTAAGAGCAAAAGAGGGAGCGATCCGATTCATTACCCTAGCCTTTCACACCCCACATGGACATTTCAGCACAATCTCACAGCTATTTTAAAGACTGCGTTTCCATCAAATTTGGAATGAAAGCAAATTTTGAAACCTTGGAAGTCGTTGTGTCACAGAGTTGCCATGTTCTGTTCGCTTCTGTTACGGAGAGTGAAACCTCCTCTCCAGGGGTGAGGGATTCACGTTTCTTTCCTAGTCCACAGAGGAACATGGCAGGTGCCTTCACAGATCCAGTAATTCGGACAGTTCCGAGTCTCCTGGAAGAAAGCGGTGTGTATCAGGAGGCACATGCTACAGCAAGAGCCAAAGGGAAATGCCTGTTAAGTTTCCAGAGAGGCAACACACCTTGCCCTTTGTAAAGGGCCTTATGATTTACAGCAACCACACCGCCAGCTAGTGCAAGTCCTCCTTACCCTTCACACCTAATCCCCGATGTCCTCACTGCTGACTCATTCCAGACCTGTTAGTAGCCTGCGCTTTCCTTTTTCCAAGCGCCTAAGAAGGAGGGTTGTAGCAAGTCACACAATCCCAAACTAAGCTCTATTTCTGCAAATCATGCCTGGTTGTGGAGCAGGAGCAAAGCTGTCAGTCTTATAATGATGATTCAGGCAAAACTCTCTGGACCAGTTTACAATGACTTAAATTAATTTTGATTAGCACCTCACTCTCAAATAGTTCTGTCTAAACCTCAATAGAATTATCTGTGCTGTTGCCTTTGCCATAAATAAGCTGAGAAACTCTCCCTCCGTGGTGCCAGTTCACCAGGGTTCTTGCCATGACCTTGGAGGAACCGGAGAACTTTGCAAAAGCTCGTAGTGCTAAACATATATTCTGCTGTGGAACTGCTTTTCAGGGCTTATGACGGACGTGTGGAGGCTGAAAAACTAGCACCTTACCTTGGATTCTGCCCTCTTTGCTTTTAATCCTACTTCTGGTTTTTGGCATCATTTTCTAGCAGCCAGAGTGGCTCCCTCGTTCTGGTCGTTACACATCCTGCATCTCATTCTTTTTTCATCGTTTGGGTTTCTCTTGTGCGTGCATTTTTCCCTCTTGCCTTTGAGCTGAATGTTAATCTTACTGAACAATTTTTTAATCTGTTACAGATTCCTCTCACCAGCACAGTATATTCGCAATATTAAGATTTCTCCACTACATCAAAAAGCCCCATCTGTATTAATTCTCTTGTGCAAACACCCTCTAAGCTTTGCCATTACTCTTTTACACAGTTGAAATGATGCTGAATATACCAAAGTGGAACGCTTGTTCTCTTTTAAACTGTTTTATCTTTTGTTATTCTTTAGCATGTATGCTTAGATGATTTTTTTCTTTTTTCTTTTTTTTTTTTTTGGACAGGGACTAGCAGCATTAATTTCCTTCAATTTTTATGTAACAATTTGCTGTTAGCATAAATAAGATGCAGTGTAAGCTGCTGCAAATCCTGCTTCAAATAGAACATAAACTGCCTCTGAGATAAAGAGTTTTCTGTTGACAAAATGCATTCCAACATAAGAGATGAAATTTAATTATATGGAATTCCAAATACAAGCTGTAGTATTTCAGTCAGTGTGATTATTAATAGAATTAATACTACTCAGCAAAATTGCGAGACTCAGACCACTAGTAGAAAGAAATAAAAAAGTTACCGTTTTATTTTAAAGCTTTGCTGTTAATTTTCCTCCCCTTTTTTTCCTCTTTTTCTTCTAGTCAGACACAGAGTTTTGGGACAAAATGCAAGCAGAATGGGAAGAAATGGCTCGCAGAAACTGGATTTCAGAGAACCAGGAAGCACCAGGGCAAGTCACCATCTCAACCATTGAGAAGGTAACACAGGGGGTTTTAGTACAGTACGTCCTTCCTGTGAAACTCTGAGCTGAGCCCTAGCTATTCAAGGGAACCCAGGAAAACTCTTGGGACACAGAAGCTAATTTCACCCAAAACAGCCTATCCTCTCTAATTGTCTGTCAGTGGGGTAGACTTAAAAGGCCTCACCGCAGTGGGAATGCATTCAGACTGGCACACTGCCTGAGTTCAGCTGAAAGGGACACAACACAAACTGCTGGATTATGGGCACTTTTGAAGTTAACACTTTGGGAAATGTTACTTAAGCTGCACTTAAGGAAGAGCACCAAATAAAAAAAACTGGGCTGGCACATTCAAACTCTGTTGAGGATAGAAATGGTAGAGGTTCTGTCTCTCTTCTTCATCCCCTCCACTATGTTTTAATTTGATTTATATTATGTAGCTGATACTAGCACACACCCTTTACACTGCAGTGGCAAGAGGAGAAAGAGGCAAAATTTAAAGAAACCCTAAAACTCTGGTGCTTGCAAGACTGCTCTGTATCTGGAAGGTTAACTGAAGATCTCAGGGTATGAACTGAACAGACGTCAGGTTACAAGCGCTGCAGGGAGTCAGCGGCTTGATGTGCCCTCTGTATCACCAAATTGGACGTACTGGGCTCATATGAGGTTCAGTTCTGCAGCCGGTGTGAGTTGTTCCCATTATCTCTGATGGGAGCAGGAGAGCCCACCATGAGTACCAGTAAGGACAATTTCAGAGCTAAAGTAAAAACAGAGAGCAGAAACAGGTGTCCAGTGATGGCGACTTTTTACACTTCTTGTCATTGAAATTTCATGGGGGAGCTCATACTGTTTTCACAGAACAACGGATGTTTACGTCCAGCTGGAAAATCGTGACTCATTTAGTTTTATAGAGCTGCCATTCCTTGCTACGGTGCTTCCTCACGGGTCCGTTATCTCTCTTCTCCAGGGTTATTATTTCCATACTGAGAATCCCTTCAAAGACTGGCCTGGTGCTTTTGAGGAAGGACTGAAAAAAATGAAAGAAGGTGACCTGCCAGTTACAATCTTATACCTGGAGGCTGCTATTCTACAAGAACCCAATGATGCAGAGGTATTCGCTCGTGTGCCTTTTACTGATAAAGGACAAGGGCACTCCCTTTAGCATGCAATGATTGAATGATTTCAGGGTCCCAACCTTTGCTAGTCATGACTGACTGAAACAGATAGAACGCTAACAGTGGTTTTGGAATAGTGTATACCTTGAAATGGATAAAGGTGAGCTCTTCATAAGATAAGAATCGATTTCTGAAATTACAGAATTTCCAAGCTGTCATTTAAAAACATTCGAAAGTGACAATATTTCAAACCTTTCTTTCCTTTCCTGTTTTCAAACTTTTAAACACTGCTATTGAAAAGTTGAACATTTTTGATTTAACAAAAGTGTTTATAAATTTTTAAAAGTTATATCAATTTCTGCAGTATTGGTGTTTTCAATGAGCGTATACTCATTATTTAAAGTCTGTTTTCTGTGAAACCTGAAAAAGATTTACAGTGTCAGTATCTAGGTCTCTTTGAATCTATTGCTACATTAAACTAAGCAGGAGTATTTTACAAAGCAGAGAGAATTCCCAGACTCTCTAGAATACCTTAATCCTATACAACTTAATAATTGTTCTTCAGTCTTCTGTAGAATTCTAGCGACATTTCAAATGTACAGTAACTCAAATTTAAGAAATCAGCATGTGATCATACACCGACAAAATACCCTCGCATTCATTGATTATAAATATTATCAGGCCCAAAGATATTCAAAACCGCATTGATCTGACCTGTTGGTATGCACGCCGCAGAAAAATCAGTAGTTGGTGCTGGACAGATCTGCTGGTTTTATTCACCCCACTGCTTAACAGTGCTATTAGTCGTAACTCTGCTCGCAGTTGGGTGTAATTAACAAACTAACACAATGACGATTATTTTTGCAGGCCTGGCAGTTCCTGGGCATAACACAGGCAGAGAATGAAAATGAGCAGGCAGCCATTGTCGCCCTCCAAAGGTAGATGAAGATAATTGCTAAATGATCTGTCTGATGAGTATTAGGTAATGAAGGCCTAGGTATATTTAACATCTTACTTTCCTTGTAACATCAAGCATTTAGTTAACTAAGTAAAGCATTGACATACAGAAAGCTTCCCAGTGACTTCAGAGGAATGACTAGTGTTTAATATTTCTGTTTTATTTTAAAAGTGCAATGTTTAATCTAGTAATTTAAGTAGTTGCACGAAAGAAATGTGACATGGCCTGATAAACATGAATTAGGCCTAATGCAAATAAAATGCCTTTTTGATACACTAGATACTTGGCATATTTTCTGTAGTTTGTCCTTTAATGAAGAGGTTTTCTTAATTGGAATGAGCTCCTTTCAGCTGCTGAATACTGACAACATTTTCCAGTTGAGAGAGATGTGAAGATCACAGTATGCTCTGCATTCATGTTTCCATTTGAAGCAAGTACCCTCTCCATATTCAACTGCATTAGCAATGTTAACCATCAAGTCATTTCACCTACAGATACTCTAACTTGTTTGTATGTAAGTTCTTAGCCTACCTGGACAGAAATCCAAGGGGTTGCCTGATTTAGGGCTTGCTCATCCCTGCAGTTTTGAAACAAGCAACAGTGATGTTCACAAAACGGAATAGATTCTAGTTTCAGTTAATGGTATCTGACCGTAGAAAGTCTGCTTGAGTTGACTGGCCTCAGCTTTATCAAAGAAAAACAGAATTCAGGATGACTGAGAAGATCTATAGGGATGGAAGAAATTTTCTCTTCAAAATACTTTCTTGTACAGCTGCAAACCATATTAAAGCGTTTGCTTGAATTTACATAAAGCTTCTCTTTGTTTACTAGACAGAGAGTACAAAAAAAAAATGCATCTACCTGCACTTACTCAAACCAGAAGGGTGAAAATAAAACCATATGTGTATATTTATGTACATATGTGTGTACGCAGTGTGCGTGGGTATGTCTGTATATACATATGCATAATGCACTTATCACAGAAAAATGAGACCAAGTCCCTTCTTCAAAAGTATTATTGGGTAGATCTTCATTGTGTGAGTGATTTTTTTTTTTACACAGATTATCTTGGAAGAATTCAAGAATTGTGTTTGGCTAAAAAAAACCCCAAACCCTCAATATATTTTTATTTTCTACCTAGGTGCTTGGAGCTACAGCCAAACAACCTAAAAGCTCTGATGGCCCTGGCTGTAAGTTATACGAACACTGGCCATCGACAAGAAGCCTATCAGGCCCTAAGAAACTGGATAAAGCAAAATCCAAAATACAAGTATATCGTGAAAAGCAAAAAAGGGTCCCCAGCACTTACCAGGAGAATGTCTAAGTCATCAGATGAAAGGTAAATGTGGTGTAAATCCTCATGGTGGAAATTCTAACGACATCGCTAGAAATGATGGTGCATGCTGTGCCCCCTGACTCTGTAGAAGTCCAGCCTGTTCCCTACAATAGAAGACTTAATGTTTCTAGGGCAGGAGTGGGAAGCCACACGGGATATTTGGCTATATCTTATGCCATCCCTGGAAGCTAAAAAATAAAAAAACAAATTACAAAGAACCCCAACGAAAAACAGCTAAAAAGAGATGCTTCCCCTCAACTCCCATCGCTTTCCTCTGACCTTGTGTGCTGCCTCTGTATTCCCACACCCCACATCCTCATTCTTCATCTGCTTCCAAATCCATACCAGGCTTGCATCCCACTCTACATGTGTGTGGTCTTCCCACTGTTCATCGTATTTCCTATATCCTAACCAAGCCACTAGAATCCAGGAATAACAGACATTTTGCAGTGGGACATGGCTTCAGTTCACTAAAAATACTGGGAGGGAACATCTGCTTGTTTAAAAGCCATTCTGGTTCTAACCAAAGAAACGGGGTGTCCATTTTATCTGCCTCCAGCCTTGCGTACAGCAATGGGAGCCGGCAGCCTTTTTAAATCACAAAAAATTTCCTGAGTTGGCAGCCCTTCATCACGATTTCACGGGGTCCATAAATAAGTATCTCTGAACTGTGAGATGCATGATAAAGTATTAAAGGCATAAACATGACTTATAGAACTAAAACACAAGGGCTATCTCACTGCTTGTCATTGGGAAGACAGGCCTTATGTTTTAGCCTTATCACTAACAAGCCCTGGGTTGACAAGAAAATTTAGTAAAAGGAAAAATAAAATTTGCAAGTTCTGCTTAATTGCTAAATGTGTTATTCCAGTTTGGCCTCATACCGCTGACACCTGGTGTTCAGTGCAAAGTTTTTATGAAGCCTACAGTGGGTACATAAGTCTTAAATTTTGGCATCGTTCTTCAGGGGTCTTGGCTAGTCACTTGACCTATTCCTTTTAAGAATTACTACTATTTTTGCCAGCAAAGAACCCTTTTACGTCTGAGAAACTCATCCGATTGTTATAGTTTTAATAAGCCTTCATGTTACCTCACGTGGGTTCATAGCTGCACTTTGATTTCACAGAATCACAGAGTGACTGAGGTTGGAAAAGATCTTTAAGATCATCGAGTCCAACCATTAACCCACCACTGAACCATGTCCCGAAGTGCCATGTCTACGTGTCTTTTAAATACCCTCAGGGAAGGTGACACCGCCAGCTCCCTGGGCAGCCTGTGCCAATGCTTGACAACCCTTTCGGTGAAGAAATTTTCCCTAATATCGAATCTAATCCCCACCCCGCCCCCGACGCAGCTTGAGGCCGTTCCCTCTCGCCCTGTCACTGGTGACTTGGGAGCAGAGACCGACCCCCCCTCACTCCAGCCCCTCTCAGGCAGCTGCAGAGAGCGAGAAGGGCTCCCCTCAGCCTCCCCTTCTCCAGGCTAAACCCCCCCAGCCCCCTCAGCCGCCCCCCAGCACACTTGTGCTCTTCATTATATGGGTGGACTTTTTTATTCCAGACATGAGTTCACAACAGCACCCGGAAGTAAATCTTTGCCGTGATGAATCGAACAAGCTTATTTTCAAATTCTAGGAGTATATCACTTCTGATACATCCACTACAAGGATCTTAATTTCTGGCTCTGCCAGAAATTTGCAATATTTGTAAAGAATTGTAAGATGGAACTTAAAGCTATTTTTCACCCTTGTCTAGCTCATTACTTGAAGAAGTGAAGGATTTGTACCTGGAGGCCGCTCACCAGAACGGTGACATGATAGACCCTGACTTGCAGACAGGACTTGGAGTTCTTTTCCACCTGAATGGAGAATTTAACAGAGCAATAGATGCATTTAGTGCTGCTTTAACTGTTCGGCCAGAGGTACATTTTATGCTTTTACATTTTTAAGAATTTAGCTTTATGGGCCATTTTCTTTCTCCCCTCTTGATCAGGCAAATATTAATGAGATGTCACTTCAGCCATTAAAATTTTAATACCTGAAATAGAAATGTTAATTACAAGACAGTCCCATTTAGAAGCAGATTTATACATGTCCAATTTCTAGCTGTGTGCTGATCAATTGTACTAGTTACATAAAGTTGCCTGTAATCATGTGCCAGAACCTCATGTTCCGTGCCAATTAAGAGAAGATACAATACTGTTATTTTCTGTAGTCCTCCTTACTCTGCAAGCAAAAAGGAGCTATTATGTCCTTTTTTGATACCTACAGTAGAAACCTCATTTTCCCACCAGGACTATACATTATGGAACCGTCTTGGAGCAACCTTGGCAAATGGGGATCGAAGCGAAGAAGCTGTCGAGGCCTACACACGTGCTCTAGAAATACAACCCGGCTTCATTAGGTCCAGATACAACTTAGGGATAAGCTGCATAAACCTAGGGGCATACAGGTAAGCTACACAGATGCATATATAAAAAAGTCAGGGATCATAACTACCAAGCAAAAATGCATTTTTCTAGCTGGAGCTTTCTAAGAAAAAAAAAAAATCAGAATATAGCTACACAATCTCTTGTGACATGTTGTAAGTATATTTGACTAAGTACTAACAACGCAGTGATACTCTTCTTATACCCACGACTTCCACATAACAGAACTACTCAATTTCTATCAAAAGAAAATAAATCCCTCATTCCGCACGCTGCTTAAGGAGTTTTATTGCTCTAAGTGCAAGTACCCTTACAACCAGTGGTACTGCTCTCACACTCAAACTTAGTCCTGTGCTTAAGAGCTTTTCTAAAAGAAAATATAAGAGCCTGTCTTTGGAAGGGAAACTTCAGCTAAACTGCTTCAAGTAGCTAATGCCCTCAAAGCTGCTTTCAGTACATCCTTCAGGAATCAAGGGTGATATTCCAGGGCCCCAGCTGCCAGCTTAAGACAGTTAAGACAAAGGGGAGCCACACAGCAACGACGACAATCCCCCCAGATGTATGACTAGGCTGAGCTCTGCATTACTACAAGCTACATCCACTCGTTCAAAGAAAATCAAGCAAGAATTACACAGAGACTGATGAACTGTGTTGTAAAATAACATACTTGAGCCTAGCATAGCACTTTAGAAAAGTTTTACTCTAGTTGTTAAGCAAATTATATTGCTTGTTTCTTTTTTCTTCTCCCCTACAGAGAGGCTGTCAGCAATTTTCTCACTGCTCTCAGTTTGCAAAGAAAGAGCAGGAATCAACAACAGGTTCCCCACCCTGCTCTATCAGGCAATATTTGGGCAGCACTTCGAATTGCTCTGTCTATGATGGACCAGCCAGAACTATTTCAAGCTGCCAATGTGGGTGATTTAGACATTCTGTTAAGAGCTTTCAATCTAGAGCCGTAATAAAAAATACCCAGAAATTGATTGAATTGTATTAGGAAACAGAGAACTCTTTTATTACTCATCTCAAAATGACCACATTTTCCAAACTATCATGGCTGTAGATCAATAGGGGAATTCTCTCGGACATTATTCAAAAAGGAGAAGTTCAAAAGCACAAAATATTGTAAATAAACTCAAACTCAAAGGATTGAAACGAGCTGCCGCTAACCTGACAAAGCCCTGAACTAGATGAAATAGCCATTTCTGAGCAATCTTCATCCCATGCAAGCTGTATCTCTCTATATATACACAGCTATACAAAGAAAAATATATTAAGAACAAACCTAGATAATTGTAATTGCACATTAGAACGGCAAGCAATGCACCCAAGGAACCTGCTTAGCAGCTCATCGCACTACGCTGACATCACTCTGCCCTACGACGTGGATTCCCCACCCTCTGGTTTCTTTGTTGAAAAGTCTTCTCAAGGTCCACTTTTAACATAGCTCTGAAAATAGATGCATGTAAAATGGAGGTATTTTGTTCTGAATATTTATTAGTTGGCAGTCATGAAAAGTTTTGCTTCCAAAGGTACTTTGATTAATTTGGGCCCAATTCTGCTGGCCCACAGAGCTGTAAACCACATGCAATGTTAAGAGGAACATTGGACGTGGAGGTCTACGGGATTAGGCCATGTACATAAGGGAAGGCCAAGTGTTGCCGGCAGAAGTGGTAATTTGCACTAGAATTGTTGCTTTTTAAACCAGCTACCCCTGTTCTTGGACAGAGTATGTCTGCTTCAAAGGAGCTCATAGCAGGACCTGCACCTCTCTATGTACTTATGCACTTTAATCTTTGTTTTTGTAAAATAGCGCTATGCTTTTGGTTTAGTTACTAACAACGGAATGTACAGGATAGCCTTGTTGGCATAAAGGACCAAATATCATTTCCTGAAATGTGATGAGAGGGTTTTCAAGAATCTTTTGTTTAAAAAAATGCAAATACAGTATATTCTGCAATATCTATTAGAAAGGTTATTCTGTTATGCATCCATCAGGTACTCCACACATACATGCATGTGCATGCACATACATGTTGTATATGAATTATGTCATTTCAGAACATAATGAGCCACAGATCTTTATTGCAAAAAAAGCAAAGTCTTCACAGAGTTAATGCCTGCAGACCATGCTCAAGGGAAAATTTTCCCTGAAAATAATTGGTCTATGTAATGCTTGTAGGATGAGACTAAGATCTGTTCCTGCTGCTACGGCAAGCAGTAGCAAAAGTCTCAGTGATCTCCATGATAGCAGACTAAATCCTTAGATAACATCAGTAGTTGTAGCTGCTTAAAAAATATCTATATATACACACCCCCCATCTTAATTTTCCCCGAGCGGATGAACAGGGAACAGTATTGGGGCAGTACACTGCCACAGGCTGAATGGATCATTGATTTGGCTACAAACACATTTAACTCAAGGTGAATGTGTCAATCAAAGACAGGAATAGAAGTTTTTAAGGAGGTAATTTTCAGTTGCTGATGTTTTTAATATTTTTCCTAAACAGTGAAAGCTAAAGATGTAACTAGATGGTTACGCTGTTGATCTGCAGTCAGGAATTCGGTGTGCGGGGTAGCTTTGGAATGTGTTAAATCGGGACAAATAGCACATTTCCTGTAAACAGCATTAAAAGAAAAATCCAGCTCGATCAGCTGGATAAAATAAAATCCAACAGCACAGATCACAGAGAAAGAAGCTGTGCTGGGACTGGGCAGTTTCACCAGTACAAAACCAAAGTTTTGTGCAGCTGACACTTATTTTAAGCAACCACTTAAGGGAAAATTCCATGTAAGACAGTGTAATCACTGCATCTAATCACCAACTATAGTTTATTAAATAAAAATAATGAATTCTCATTAAAAAGTAAAAGGCTTACCCCTCACTCTCCCACAGGAGAGAGATGCCGAAACAGCTACAGGATTTTTTTTTAATAGTGCTTTATTAATTCATTGTTTACGTGTCTATTCCTATTTATCTCTCAAGCGTTTCATAACTGATTCCTGCAACTTTCTCTAAGGATTGGTTAGCAAGGACTGCCTGGGAATGTCATTTTAGCTAAGTGGGCTGCTGTATGCATATCTGCTGACAACAGTTTGCTCTTTTGCTTTGACAGCGATGTGTGGTGACAGCTCTTTATTGATAAGGCAGAGCAGAAGGCGCAGTGCAATTGAATCTGGAAAGCGATAAGAGAGGAGGGAGGCAGCTTTGAGAGGAGGCTGTAAAGCAAAAGGCATATGTGCTTAGATTTTGCTTGATGCCCTGCCATCACACAAGTTCTTCTAGAATATCCTCTGTGTTGTGGGGTAGAATAGTCAGTGCTTATCCAGAGGAATTAGCTGCTCAGGAGCTTTATTTTTATACCTTTCAGATAGAAAAAACAAAAACTCAATTGTTTGACTTCTCGGAGTCAGAATGACAAGGGGCATTCGATACTGGTGGCAGTTCACTAAACCTGTTCTCCTCTAGCGTGTGGACAAGCAACAGAGCAATTCAGTTGGGAAAACCTAATGCAACCCCTGGCCTCCCCAAAAAGAACAAAGCAGGTAGCTTTTGCTTCACGCTGCGATCGGTACAAGTTGTCTGTGTAAGCCTAGAGACACACCACCGGGGCTGAACCCTGCCTCCCGAGGGGGTACTCAGGCCCTCAGGTCATCAGAGCACAGCAGTTCTGCTGCACGGGACTCAGCCTGCAAAGCCTATCCAAAGAGAGTGGGAACGCTCTCGGAGATGATCCCAGCTGTTCCTCCTGGTTTAGATAGCCTATGGTCAGTTAACCACGTTCCACTGACCGAGGCACTGCACGAGGGAAAGACTAAAGCAGACAGACTTAGAGGGGACAGTGGCGCATCTCCTCATGCCAGACACCAGCTCTGGTCTGGTCTGCGTGGGAGAGCGGCCAGTGACTGTGCTCACCTCACCCTGAACAGGTCAGGCTCAGCAGCTCTTGGTACTTCTGGGGACTTCTTCAGTATCCTGGGCTCTACCGTCCTCCTTTAGCCCCCATGCCAAGCACTGTCAGTGCAGAAGACAGGATTAGGTACAGCTTTGATCTACCTCCTCGTGGTGTCTTTTGGTCAGTGGCAAGCATGTATATTTGCCTGAAACAGCAAGAGGAAACATGTGAGGAGGCTGTAGCATATTAACACCCCGAAAAGGAAATTCTTCTACTCATACTTCTAACCAAGCATGAGGTAGGATAAATAAGGCGGCTGCTGATCAGTAGCAGATTGAGCTTGAGAGCGAGAGACAGGAAATCTGGGTCCTGTTCTCAGTGCTCCCTGTGAGCTTGGCCAGGCCAAAACCCCCCGTCACCCCTGACATGCCCAGGTGTGCGGGGAAGGAAGACGGGCAAACAGCAGCCGCTGCACGTGGCAGCACTGCGTGGGAGCAGGGCAGTGCCGCAGGCTGCGTGGGCGAGGTCGCCACTTGAGTAAATCGAAAGGTAACACACGACACAAGGTCGCTCAGGTCTAAGTAAGGAAGCAGTTTTACACAGAGACTAGCAACTTCGGCAGGGAAGAGACTTGCAGATGTTTCAGGATTACAACTGCACAGCATCTATGGGGCGACGCCAAATTAGAGTGCTGCGATGGTTTATCATCCTCTCCCACCTGCTTCCCCTTCTTGTTACTCTCCTCTTTCCCCAGAGGTGATTTATCACTGCCAGGTAACCGATTCCAAGTTTTTGAGTCTTTCGTCTGTTTTATATTTCATGCAATTAAAAAATGCTTTCCTAACCCCTGCTTGTGACTGCCCCTCCTCTGCAAAGCTTTATGAATATGTACGAGCTACAAGGCTGATCCATTAAGCTGCTGAACACTGAAAGCCTGTGCTCTTCACAGGAGCGCTCAGCACTTTGCACGATCAGCTCGTGTGCGTGTACGCAGTTACGGGACGAGGGCTGGCCTCTGATACCGCTGCACATGCTGAACAGGCTCTGAAATCAAAGTGATTCTTTATGGAATAAGGCTTTGCCATGACAGCAATAGCCTCATTTCTTGCTGACCTTTTTAAACCATACTGACTCTAGAAACCCTGTTGCAATAGACTGGTATATGTCAGTTTGAAGAATCGATCTGACCTTTAAGTAAGCACATATACCTATCTGCACTTGTAAAAATATTGAGGGGGAGGTTGAAATGACACCAAACCTCACGTGACAATATTGCATGCAACTACCTTAACAAATAACCGCACCGAAACATTAACACCAAGCATGCAGCAATGCTACTTGCGTATACGTTTACAGAATGCATGCAGAAGACCCACCCATAGGGTATCTTTAAGCTACCGACCGGTATCTTCTATGGGATATTTTAAAGTACTTTGCTTCTGCCAAACTCAAAACAGAGTCATTTGTGTTATTTGGAAGAGGTTAGGCAAAACGCAGACCCCTTAATAAATCCCATGCTTCAAAATCACGTTATGTTCTAGACTTCATGTTTGCTTCAAGTGTTTAATTAACGACAGACATCTGCAGGAACAGCTTTTGCAGACATGTTTTAGTATCCTCTGAAGAATTAAAAAGCTAAATGCGTGCAGCTTGCACAGCAAAGCCGGGTGTTTGGATTTTCACATTGTCTTCTCTAGTCTCAACCAGATAGCACCAAAGCAGAGAAAAAGATTCCCCGAACCAGTGAATCTGAACTGTCTCTGTACCACAGGCCAGGCTTTTCAAACTTGCCCACTAGCTCCGACGGCAGCTCGGTGTCTGACTGCCCTGTTTGAAACAGGCAGATGTAACACTTCACAGGATCTGAGTGTCTGCCGCATCCGCTGATTTCAGCTGCGGACACTTAACCCAGCTGAAAGCTCAGAATGCCAAGCGAAGCATGAAGAGCTAAGGAGCCAATTCAGAGAACCTGGGCCTGCCTGCCAGCTGGGGAGGAGGACCCTGACAACACCAACAGACCAGCCAGGTGACCCTAGGAGCACCCACCGAGCACGGGCCTCCGTAACACAAAAGCCACCACAGCAGAAATGACAACTGATAACATCACTGGCAGCCACAGAGGCAAAGCCTGAGGCCTAAATCGTTGCCGGCTGGAGCCAGCAAGAATTGGGAGTGAAACCTAAATTGGTTATAGATCTCTTTTGCCTAAACGTGCATCTGCAAAATGAGACGCGTTAGTTACTTCGCATGAACCTGCACAGGTGAAAAACGGAGATTTCTGGTCACGGGTGTTGTCAGCTTAGTCTGTACAGTGAATTTATGTAACAAATATTTATAAAATACTGAGTAGTCACAGGTGAAAGTGATAGACAAAATGCACTGCACCTGTGAAAAAAGGCGGGTATGCAATACAGTATCAGCTGCTATTCAAACCTCATCTAGGCTAGAAATCAGATCCCTTCATTATAGTTCTACTATTTTTGGACTGGTGAAATAAATCAGAGAAAAGCAGTGCCGTGCACGAAGAGATCACTGACACTTTGACCAAACCTAGGCAAAATGAAAACCGAGCATGTCACAGAACCCGCAGACAGTTTCAGGGCCTCAGCCCACACCGCAGTAGGCATTAGGCACGGGAAAGAGAGAGAAGGGAATCTAAAGATTCCTAAAATAAGCTGTAACTTTACAAATGCTTGCGCACGTGACAGCCCCTTGAGCAAACCTGCATGGTCAAGACTTAACGTGCTTTGATCTTTTTCCCTCTTCCCCATTTACAGAATGCCATCGACATTGGCTAGAACTTTAAATAGCCTTTTTAATATCAGTAATCTATTGTAAATTCAAAAAAAAATCAAAACATTTATAAATATATTTTATATATCAGAGTATAACGTATCTAGAGCAAAATAAAACTATATAGTTTTGAGAGGCATCGTGTGCAGCTTCTTCTCTACGCTGTAAACTGAAAACCTTTGCAATCTCGCATCAGCTTTTTTGGCTTTATTTTTAAGCCAACATACAAGAAAGAAGCGATTATAGGGTTGGCAGATACTTTCGCCTGGGCCACCTGAAGAGCCCCGCCGCTGCTGCAGACTTACATCGCGCACTTATCTTTTCGGGTTGCTAGCGAGGCGCGGGTGCGAGCCCTGGCAGCGAGGCGGGCGGCGGGTGGGGAGGTGGGAGTTCAGCCCTACACCTGAATGTTTACATTCCCTTACAAAGGTTCGTATCGACCCAGACTGAGAATCTGTGTCTGTAAGTACATACCGAGTAAAAGATTAGTTTCTTACTACAGGTAACTTTGCCTCTGTATACTTAGTGCATTATCAGCTGTGTATGATATTAAACACAGACCTGTAGTTTACTGATGCTTTAATTTGGTGTTTCCTTGCACTGCTCTTTAAAATAATCGATTTCCTCAAAAATGAACAATGTGCATATTGGGCGTGTTAAATTTATGAAGGTCACAGATTACTACTGGCAGAGCACCACATTTATTGTAGTATTTTTGTACTGTAACGGAAGCATGCCTTCCTTGGGTTCTTTTCCACATATTAAATTGTATTTATTTACCTGTATTTATAACTGTGCAATTTTTAAATATGTTTTCAAAATAAACTTTGTCTGTGGCTTCAAATATTTCAAAATCTCTTTTTGATTTGAAAATGGTCTCGTCTATACTTACTTGAACTGAGGGCAGGGACCTATTTCTCAAAGCGAAATAAAGGATTTTTTTTAACAAAGTCTTCTATCCTATTGTTTACAATGTGAGCATGCTTTTCTGCTTAAAAATTAAGCCCAGAAGAGGCTTTTTTCATTACCACACATTTTTCATGAATTCATCGTTACTCTGGGGTAGTTATTGCTATAATTTATTTGTATTTCAACATGTTGATCAATTATACTTACAATGGAATTTACACTAGCTGAGGTCTGGCCCGAAGGACTTTGCGCATGCGCTCCGTGTGAAGAAAAAGCGAAAAATAAGTCGATCGGAATTTTTCTTGAGGATCGCGCAACTGCACACCTCAAAATCAAAACAGAAGTAATAATATTAGAACACAATCTTTCTGAAAAAACCAAACACAGCCAACCTTCAGTGATTTTTTGAACAAGTTGAACGATTTTGCTTGAACAAATTGTTGTTCAAGCAACTTCCCACAAACCACAGCGGGAGTTGACTGGTGGTTTTTTCCAGTTTTGGCTTTCACGGGATGAGGTGGCAGAGCCGACAGAGTGGAAATGAAATCATCTTTATCCTTTTGCCATGGGACACTGACATAAGCAGAGACATGAGAGGGACATAAAATTCCCGTGGCCCGCGGTGGACAGGAACGGGGACGGCCAGCAAGGGGCCTGTGACTGCTACAGCTCCCGCGGGCTGCTGACAAAGCAGGGCAGCGCTGGCACGGGCCTGAAGGCTGACGCGGTGGGCATGGGGGTCGCTCCAGGAAAAAAACCCAGAAGATACAGCCACAGTTTGCCCGTAGAGGGAAAGCCCTGAGAGACGGGCCAACTGGCCGCCTGTGGCTTTAACCAGAACCTTCTGCTAAAGAAAAGGGAACGGACGCTAAAAACCCACTAACCCTTCGGATGCAAGGCGTGCGCGCTCCTGACGCCGGCATGATTTGCCAGGAGAGGTTAAGGGTAGTTTAGTTCTTGCTGCTCAAATGTACCAATAAAGCAGCGGCAGGAACGCCCAGGAGTTAGGTGCTCTCGGCGGACAGGGACCAGGCACACAGCGCTGCCGTCCTGAAGCCAGAGAGAGAGGCTGGGAGAAAAGCATTAGTGCCACATCCTACGTATGAAACTGCTCAAAGAAATCACTGGGAGGGATACTGGTAAGGAAGTCTGAAAATATAATCCCCTACTCCACACCAGCTGCCAGCCATGCACTATCTGTCTTCAGTATTTTTATGGCATTCGCCTGTCACCACAACTGTCAGCGCCTCCCTTATTCGCGTTATCCTTGTGGCAGACCCGAGGGACAGAGAGGCGTTACTTCCCTTTTAGTGGGGGGGAACAGAGACCAGGGGTGGTGGAAATTCATTAGTTATCTAACACTGCCTTCCACAGTCTGCCAAAGTCAGCAAGCACAAGTCCTGTACAGGAAATTCTCGCGTGAAGTCTGAACAGGGCCCTTTAGCTGGCACCAGGAGCCACATTCTGCCACCTCTTGAGTTGCTACAACTGGTGTGAACAGTGCGGCGTCACTTGCCGTGGTCACAAAGGGCATCTGTGACAGAAAAGAAACCAAAACAGATCGTTACATCTGGACTTCAGGAGCTGAACCATCTTTACCTTTCTTATCATTCAGCACTTCACATGGCCTCTACTCGCACGTCAGGAAATTCCACTTATAGCCCGGTGCGTTAACCTCTTACCTCTCCTCCGGCTCCTCGTCCATGATCCTATAAAAAGATGGGAGGGTTGCCATCCCTCAGCCTTCTCTTCCTTGCATCTACCAAAGAGTCCCAGTGGTCACACCGCTATGCAAAGCCCTCACACATGAGGAAAAAAGACTTCTCCCTTACCGAACAGTAGGTCAACTTTCTAAAAGTATAAGGAGTTACAGACCAAGATAAAACTATGATCGAACAGCAGGAATTTGGGGGTGAAATGACAGCACTCTTTCACATGAACATCGCGAACTCTTGTGTTCAAAGAACATCAACTGGCTTAAAAGTTAAAAACAAAAAAAGAATCTTCATTCAAAACTTATTTTCTATTTTTGCCATGTTTTATATCCTCTCAGGGCTTGGGGATTTTCTTCCCCATCCATAGAAGTGCCACAAGTCACAAGAAATCAAGAGTCTCAAAAACCTCTTCGTTGCCCATGCAGTTTTTTTTCTAAGTAAAACACCAAACATGACCACAAAGAGTAAGAAAAGAGGGAGCATCAACACACGGTCTATTCCTCTTCAGTTCAGACAGGAAAGAAAAAAGGAAGAATCCACACAGTCACAAGATGTGAGAATATTTCTTTTTAATTTAAAACAGTTGCAACAATGTCATTCACAACCTTTCTCATCTCAGACAACTACTCTCCAAAATGTTAACAGTGCTTCAAACAAACAACTCCGAATGGTGCAAAGTAAACCAGTACAGACACTTCCAGGTACAACAGTAAAACCACCGACGGGTGAACAGAAATCAGAAACTGATCTCAGCCATTAGGGTAGGAAGGGCAGTGGGAAAAGAATAAAAAGTTATGTCCAGTTACATATTTTGCATAGTCTTTCAATGCATGAAAACAGCAAAGAAGATAAAAATGGCCTCTGCCAGGATGGAGAATAAAAGGAATGAGTTGGAGATTCTTCTAAAACAATCTAACGAGCGCCGGTTGCATCCACATTGAGAACGTGCGCTACGGCCCAGCGGAGGCTGCCTGAGTCAAAGCAAATGGACCGATTCTGGTTTCAGTTACACCAAGATAAGTCAGAAGTAATGCCACTGAACTCAGCAGAATTACAAGTGATAGTAGTCCAGAAACACCTAGGCTTCTTTTTAAACCATAACTTTGATGAAATTCAATTTTTGCCCTAATTATGTTTTAGCTAGGAAGATTCAGCAGGAGTTTGCGTCTACATGTGTTTTGGAGACTGGAGATTGTGTCTCAGAATGAGGGGCCTACTGGATCCAGCATGCTGCTAGGAATGAGAGGGGAAAAGGAAAACAAGGAAAAGTGGTTGAGTTTGCCTTCCTTCCACTCTCCTAACCTAAACCTATCATATGAAACAGTAAAAATCAGTCCAAGAAACAAGAGTATTATTTGCTGCCAAGTCCTGGCTTGCCATAATTCTCAGGTTAGATTGTCTCAAACAGCTCACAGTGATTTTTCTTCATCCATCTGGTTTTGTCAAGAAGCTCTCAGCACACCTACCCCCCAACAGCTCTTACCGTCCCCCGACACATGGAGGCTCCCCACCAGCCGCTGCCCCGGCTGTGCACCGAGGCCTGGCCCAGCACAAACACGTGCATACAAATTTTAGCAGGCAAAGCCTGATAAATCGGTCACCAGTTCGGTATAGGCTGTTCGGCTTAAAAAACAAGCAAACAAAACCCCCCAAACTCCTCTCCCCCACGATAGGCTGAAGAGTCAGGAGTTTGCATCCTGCTCCTCCAGATTCATGATGTTCTTCACACACATCCCATCGCAAAAGTGAGATGATTTAACTGGCCATTTGAAAAAGGAGAGAAGCCACTACTTTGGGACATCATAATTTCTCAAGCAGCTGAAGAACTTTAGCATATTTTTCAAGTGCTAAGTTTTAGAAGATGCGTAAGTCTCTCCCCTAAACTGCCCCCTGCACTTCTGACCCGCTTGGTAGGTAGGCAGGCACGACACAGGAGTGACGAAATGCGAACACCTCCGGGAGCCGAGCTCTAGAGTTCACCTAGCAGGGCCAGCAAACGGCTCCTCCCTTTCAGCTACCATTTCCAGTTCATCCCCTGCCAGCCGTCTGCGTGTGCCCCCCATGGACCGGCAGCGATCGCCCCCACAGCCGTTCCGTTTTAGGATGTACCGGACAAACGGTTTGCAAGAGTCCGAGCTCCACCCTCAGTCCTGCGAGACCAGCCATGCTTCCAGTTCAATAACATGGGAACAACTCCCATTTTTTATTTACCTGAGGTCTCTAAATAAAAAGGTAGCGGCCACCAGATCTTGTTAGTTTATAAATAGCCCTTTAGGTTCATGAGGCAAGAGGGAAGCTGTTGTGCTGAACTTCCTTGGAATATGACCGGGTGTTCAAAAAAACTAAGAAAGAAAGGGGGAAAAAAGAGAGAGAGGGGCCTTTTGTCCTTTTTCTACTGCCAGAATGAAAAAGCACAAACACAGATACACGGAAGTTTTGTTCCTTCACTTTAAATAAATGTATCACTGCAGAATTTGCTGATCCCGTTTTCAAATCTGGCATTTTCTGGTGAAATACATAAATAAGCCTGGAAGAAGGATAAAAATTACTGGCAGCTTTTATGTTGTCCAGAACTGGTGGCTCAATAATTACAAGGCAGCCGAATCCCACAGGAGCCGCTTACTAATGTGCTGGGATGCTGTTCTTTTGTGTCAATAAGAGCACTAAGTGCAGCAAGCTTTCCCAGCAATTAGGCACCTTTTACACCCTACAGAATTATTGCACTAGAATTTCTCTCATAATCTTTTAAGATCAAAAACTGATTAAAAAAAAAAACCAACAGTGTTTTTTGGCTCTGCATGAGGCTGCGTGACCAGGGAGAACTATTTTTCCCCAAACGCTGGAAAAAATAAAATGCCCTACTCATAATGAGATTTTTAATTTGGGTTCTCTTCTGTAGTGTGTATTTGCCTGAATTTTGCTATTAAACTTGCAGGCACTGACTGCGGAGAAAATGTAATTACACCTCCCTGCCTCTCTTGCACTCTGTAAGGAGGAATTTTTCTTTTGAGGCCGTTCCAATTTACTCTGAGGGCTCAGTAAGATGATGTGAGGCACCTCCAGCAACAGTCTCTAAGCAGTGGCCAACACTGGGAACCTTTGAGGCTTTTGTATTTTTTCTAGAATTAGTGTTTTCAAATACAGTTTAAAAACCCACATATATGTTCTTGCCCGTGACACAAACTGAAATAACCCCCCTCTAAAAAAGACAGGGAAGGGCAACCCCTACCTACCCACCCCTTCAGCCCTTCCAGAGATATAAAAACCCTTTTAAAAGGTGTCTGTTGAAGAGATCAGATTATCGGTGTGTTTGCAAGCTTTAAGAAAGCTGAAACATCATTTCATGGTGGTTTTTTTTTTTGTTTTGTTGTTGTTGTTGGGTGTTTTGGGGTTTTTGTTTGTTTGGGGTTTTTTGGCTTTTGGGTTGTTTTTTTTTTCTTTTTAAGGGAGGGAGGATAGAGGGGCAAATCAATAAATCAGCAATTTTACAAAGCGATTTCCCCCACTCGCTGATGGAATTAAATATTTAAGCAATCTTTGGCAGAAAGCAGAATTGCACTGTGATTGTCAGGGAGTTGATTTCAGCTGGAATGCGAGTGGTCTAGCTGCAAATTTCCCTCAAATAAATATAATGGGACATTAAACTCTTTACCTCCTTCATAAGGAAAAAAAAAAAAAAGTGTAGCCTGTCCTGAGGGTACGCATTTCATTTTATAGTCAGAAAGTCTGCTTTTTGTAGCCATCTGTAATCCTGAATCTTTTGGCAGAACCTGCAAAACAAACATTCAAGAGAAGATGAAGAAACCTATTCTGCAAAAATAAAATCTACTATTTCTCTTTGGCAGAAAACGCACAGGGCACTGACAGGAGGCTGCAAGCATCTCCATTGGTTTCTTAGGTTTATGCATCAAAAAGGCAAACCAAGATACTATTAAACTGAATTCCAACAGATATAACTTCAGTTGACTTTTTTCACTGTACTGAAAATAATCGCTCAAATAAGACATTCAGCTTTGAGGAACACTCACACGCCCCCTCTCTCCAGCTTCATATGCGATGTGATTTCTCCACGTGGTCGGGACTCTGGTTGAGAACACTGCCTCCCAGTTACCAAAGATGCAAATATTTCTTCGTTGTCTTCAACAGACGCATGGACAGAACAGGCAGGAGCTGGGCTGAGCTGGGCTATTTTTGTTCAACTCTGAAACTTTTGCTTTTTCCATATTTTTCCAGCTGCAAACTCCACCAGTAATCTGCACGGTCTTAAGGTTTATAAATTTAAAACAAAGTATTATACATCACCTAATAGAAATTTTCCCTCTAACACTTAAGGCGGCATCAAATGACTGTTTTTAAATAAACTATAAATATCCCATGTTTTCCTTCGCTTTTGGCAGTCCAAGGGTTAGGGGTCTTTTGCTGGGTTTAGATTTTCTTTTTTATTGTACACTTTTTTGGGCAGGTTAAAAAGGCTTATGGCTTCTTAAGGCCAGGTAACAGATTTGAGGCCTAACTTGGTATCCTGTGGTAAAAATAAATGTAGCCCAGGTCTTTGGGAGGTCGTTCTGAGGCACAGACTCTAAGGTCATTGTAGATCACCCATCTGAAATGAAAACAAGACAGATTACATTCCATGTGTATAAAACCATCGCAAGTTTATCAGGGGCTTCTCAGACCCAAACTTCAAAGAGCCTAAAATCTAAAATTAGGCATTGCACCAAGAACAAAAGATCAGAGAAACAGCTAAAGCAAGTTTACTGGCAGAGTCAGGAACTGAAAAGGAAGAGGGACCTGCAGAGGAATGCATATTTACAGTTCAAATGAAGGGAAATCAGGGGTTCCCAGCGCCATATAATAGGAGCATATCAAAATCGGAGCCAAGAGCCGCACCGCAGCACTAGCAGTGCTACTATCAGCCCATAATTTGATGGGTTTCTATTGATGGGGAATGAAAGGAAGCTGGGGGGAGCTCAGATAAATAAAGCCAGATACAGAACTGATGCCCCAAAATGAACAGAGATTTGGAACAGGAGAGCCAATGGCGTGTTTCAGCATAGACCTCAGCAGAATCACAACTGACTCATCACATCCACAGTCTGCTACAACCTTGATTTCTTTGGTGGGAGATGTAAACGTGGTAATGACAGGCGTGTTTTGTCTGCCAAGAATGCACACCCTGCTCTGTACAGACACACGCTTCAAAGAAAACATTTGCTCCTCCTTGTGTGTCTCTCCCAGTTCCACTCACCTTCCTTCCTTTTTGAGATGACAAACATAGTGGCCACTCATTGTGGATGTTCCCATGTGGCTGATGAACCCAAACAGCTCGTATCCTGTTCAAGGAATACAAATGGGACCGTAAGTCTTTTATTGCTAACACTGCAGCATGACTCCAGGGGAAACTTTCTTTCTAATACTGGAGAAGCAGCTAAGCACTCCTAACTCCGAAACTGTGTTTGGGGATGCAGAGTCTGTTAAGACTGCAGCGTATTCGCACTTTCACTAGCGGTCAGATTCACCGTCAGACATCAAACCAATCCAAATCAAACCCATGTAGATCTGTGCGCACACAGCAGGGCTGCGATCACAGCCCCCACCAGCAAAGGGAAAACAGCAGATTCATTCCCCATTCACAGAGAGCACCACAGAAAGTGCCAGGTACGGAGTTCGTTCTGCACACAAATAGGCTACGTCTGTAAGTGTGACCACAGATCCCCTATACATTGAACAAAAAACAGAAGTTTAAATTTCAGCAGCCCATAAGAGAAAGGACAGGAAAGAAACCTCTTCCTTTAATACGAGGACAATATTTGTACTTAGAGTCTCCAGAGAGCTCAGCATTGGTTCTTGCTCCCCACCCATTCATGCCATTCACCCAAATTACCACCAAAAGTAAAAGGGTACCTTCTTTCAGGACATTGCATAAGGACAGGGCCCTGGATTTTGGTGGAGAGGGCTTTCTGGAGCCATTTTACAGTATCATGTTGGTTATCAGGATTTCAGGCACTCAGTAAATGGTCTCAGTCTATAAAGGCTAAGTACCACAAAAAATAATTACTCCAAATCTTTTTTTCAACCTGACTGTAATTAATGTTTCCCATGTCTCCAAGAGACTTAAGATTGGTTGTTATAATGTTAGAAACAAAGAAATGAATGTTCTTACATAATAACAGCAACCACGGAAACAGAAATGAAATTAGCTGTTAATTTTTTTTTTCATAAGACCACTACAGACCAGGGCAGAGGCACAAGTTTAGAACGTACTCCAGTTATTAGAATTGGTCACGAAAGACCCTTCAAAAAACGTTATGGGATATCCTTATGTTGTAACCACCACTGAGCTTTTGTACTCTAGTGCTTTTACACTTAAAACAGGTTCTCTGCCGACTTCACAACTTTGCTGTACGTTAGCCCCATCTTGTGGTTCATTTAGCAGTAGTATGACTGCGGATCCCAAGGGAAAAAACCAAAAGAAAATAGCACAGCAGTACATGCAGGATACCGACCATACCTGCCGTATTTAGAGTAAGGAACTCAGTTGAAGGGATTATCAGATGTCCCATCAGACCACAGGAGGACAGAAACTCAGGTGGTCTGTAACAGCAGCATCACCTTTAGGATGCTCAGCCTCTGAAGATTTAAACATTCTAGCTTTTCTTTGTCTTTTAATCTTATAGCAACAAAACAAAAGGTAAAGCTAGGCCAGGAGAGACTTGTATGCTGTGGCACCAAGAAACTTGGACTCAGGGTATTCAGTGAGTCCAGGGAAAGAGTTTTCTCAGCAAATACAGCCCACAGAACTTGGCAGCTGGACTCAGCCCCAGAAGCAAGACTGGAAGTAAATTGTCTGGGTCATGTCCAAAACACCATGATAACTACTTTCGAGACAGAAAGGAGCTCTACGAATGGCATAGGTGTGACACAACAAAATGATAGCCAGCTCTAAGCTGACGGAGAACTTACTTCCAGACCCATCTTTGATCCTGGGTCCCTCCGACCCTGTCTCTGCAAGGATATTGGCATTAGCATTGTTCTCCATATGCGTCATGTCCAAAGCAGGCTCGATTTCTTCCTCGAGTTCAGGGTGGCTGAAGATCCATTCCAGCGCACGCTCCAAATTATTGTTCTGCGAGACAAACGAGCAAAAGAGCAGCTTATAATACATTCCCTAGCATCATGCTACCACTCATTGGTCTTTGAACAGAGCAAGGATCATGTCTGACAGCACTTAGAACTTTCAAGATACATACTCTACCTCCACGGAGAACTGTATTCAACAAGCACTCTGCAGAAGCTTGACAGATGGAAAAGAAATCCTCCTGCAATTAATCCCCAGGACCCCCGGGTTCTTATCTTGAAGATGCCTAGTCTTTAGGCATCCAGCTTGTTTCTCAACAGATGGTAAAAGAAGCGAAGTTTTCGTCACTTTACTCCACATTTTAACATTCGAGTGAAACACACAAACCACCTTCCCCGCTCTAGCCCAGACAAGTCAGGCATCCCACACTCTGCCAGGACGGTTCTATGTGCATCACCCGCTAACTGGATTTTTATACACGTTTCAAAGGCATCTGAGCATGCACGTGTACAAAGCACATAATATCAAATGAACCCCAAGTGCTACCGGTAACTCATGGAACTCACTGTTGCCTTCAGCGCTTGAATTGCTAGATTCCTTTGGAAGCCCATAGAAATGATAATTGCAACGATCTCTTCAGGAGGTTGGTTATCTAGCCCAACAGCTCCAAACGCAGCTGCTCCGCTGGAAGCAACCTCTCCAAATGCAGGTATGACCAACGGCTCAGCGAAGTCTGGAATAAACAAACATTCATCAGTTCCTTCTTCTGCCCCACTGAACTGGGAAGTCAACAACAAACACAAGCAAACAAACAAACAGGACCTCAGAAGCAGTCCTGAAATCAGCATAAGTTCATTTCACTGGCCCAGTTGGGACTTTGATGTGCAAGAAAGCCTTAAAAACAACAAGATGAACATGCATGTTACAAAATATCTAGGTGGGGAAACTCATACTGAGCAGGCTGGAACAACTTGGCACATCACGGAAGTGAAACAACTGCAGGAAAGTAGCGAAGATTGGTATGGTAGCAATGATGATGCCAGAATAGTAGACAACCCAGCTGATACATGTATAGATGTAAAATGAACCGATTTCACAGCTGAAATATGTCAGCTAAGCCCAAGTGAAACTCATTCCCCATTTACACGAGCAATACAAAAGCCCACAGTGAAGTGTGAACTCAACCAAATCTGGAGTTTCCTGGCAAGGGAGTGCTCAGGTATACTCGGTGCTGAATCATGGGTCCAAACTTTGCACGGATGAAACACAGGAAGAGGAGAACATCTAGCAGCCCTGTTCATCAGTAGATAGCCCAAGTTCTACGACGGCATGAATGCTCTAGCCTGAGCTAGAGAAGGCTGATATGGAAGAAAAGCATCCAGACTACAGGATTCTTTGTACTTACACTTGATCACAAGTCAGCTTCCCCCTTAGCAGCACAGACCTAGCCAAAGGGTAGAAAACAGAGAGCTGGCCCACACCATCAGTGAGGACAGGAGAGTGTACTTCTGGTGTAACTTAGGTTTGTTGTCTTCTAGGCAGAGGACGCCACATAACAGTCAAGATCTGCCTATCCCAGGAGCATCTTAGGAAAATTCACTCACACCTCCAGGTTTCCTGGGGTGGGGAAGGGGGCCATTGTTTCTCTGTCACACATTATAAAATATCTACTGACTGCCAAAATACACAAGCAGGAGCTGAGCTTAACTTACTCCTTCCAATCACTGACCTGGTTCTTCCATGTGCACAATGATCCAGTTGAAAGCGACTTCAGCACCCAGGTTGCCTGTATAGTACACAGCTTTCCGACACGCTTCCAAAGGAAAACCCATCTCTGCCAGTTGCATAACTGAAGACTCATCAATATCTAGAGCTACAAGAAAGGACCTTCTAAAATACAAAAAGTCTAGGCTCATCCATTGTACAGTATTTCTTGTTGTTATTCATGGTGCCACATATTACAATAGATATCTCTTGGATTTGTTTTAGTACCGCAGTAAACCCCCACCCATTAGAAAACAGCCTTGTACAATGCATTACAGCATTTGTTGTGGGCTTACTGGTAACCTCTTGTCTCAGTAATCTACACAGATCCTTAAACCGTGATGAATTCCTACAGGACTTTACTTATTAAAGAAATTAATCGCTGCAGTTCAAGGGGTGAAGAAGTTAGGTGCTGAGCTTAGAGACGGCAGGCAAAAGCAATCGCCTCTCTTAAAGGCAGGATCTTGTAGGTGAGAGAAACAACAGCTGCTGGATCTAGCAGTCTGCAGCGGAACCTCATCTCTGAACAACAGGGCCCAACAGCTTCAGCAGAGATCAGAGCCCAGAGGGAGCCAGGACCAAGCAGCTGTGACCCCGCAACGGCAAGATCCTACTGATGAGCGCAGAGCGAGAGGCAGCTCATATGCTAGCTACGCTGATGTTACCACAGACTCCTTAAGAGTCCTGCACACATACGAGTAAATGCTGAACAAGTACAAAAACCAGTGGTTAGGTAGAAGCATGCAGGGCAATATTCCATGCACCTCTATGAGGACAGAGAGGCTAAGAAAAGAATGACAGTTTTTTAAAAGCAGCTGAAATATCAGTTTCAGAAAAATGAGATACGTACACTCCATGAAATGGTTCGTCATACGATCTGAAAATTAAGAAAAAAAAAAAACAGTGAAAAGGATTTAAAGGCAGGCTAAGTAGATTCATATGGGAAAAAACAATTCCATGGTTTTAAAGTCATAAAAGCATTGACCTCATACAGGCAAGGCATGTTCATTCCTACATCCCTGATGTTTTTGCCATGAATTAGGCCAGGAATGTTTCTGCCCAGCAATTTCCCTAACTCAACTCAGAGCAGTGTGTCACTGGTACTATAAACCAGTGGGAAGTACAGCCGATGGCTGACCTAAACCAATGTAAGCAAGAATCTATTTTGTTATAAGTAAGGTATCATCACCCATGCACTTACACTAAAACTAGGTCAGTCAGCTGAGCAAGAGGATAAAAAAAAAGAATAGGCCTTGGTAAGGAACCTACAGATAAGGGACAAAATTAACACGTGTAGAGAACTGAATTTAGTCCTAGCCTTTGCCCTGACACACATCAGGTCCTTGAGACAGAGCCTTTTTTAATGGACTATACAGACCACATACACCCAGGGAAGGGGACTATGCATGCATGCAGAGCTGCTAGGGCCTACTGCAACATAACAATTCTTGTAATTTAAAAATTAGTAACATTTTTAATCTTAATTTATGCCTGGAAAGCTTTTTTCTTAAATTGTAGTCCCTTGTGTATTAAGTATTGTTGTACTGTGAATGAATCAATTCTGCAGACACAGCGTGTTTGTTGAAACACCTTGGTTCGAGGTGGAACAAGTTATCCAAGTAAACCCTGCGACTGAACAGAAGACCATCTGCTCAGAACTGTGACACTAAGATCCTGCAGCAAATAATCCTAGTAACTGACAGATTTTAAAATTATTTCTGACCAGAATGGACCATACACTACACACGGGAGTACACAAGAACCAAGAGACTGATTTAGCTACAGTCACCCAGGCTGCCTTATCACTGGGTTTTAGGCAAGAGTTAGTACAGAAGTGCTCAAAAGGTAACAGCAGCTTAGTAACACCTCTTATGCAAATATAAGAAATGAGTGGATTAATGCTCCACTCCACTTCTGACACCTATAATGAGACTCAGTGTAGGGGTCTGAGACCAAGCCCTTTGCACCAGGCCCTGGGAAGTGCACAGTGACTTTACTGAAAGGGAGTTGTGAACATGCACTGAAGGTCAATGAATGGACAGAAGGTGGTCTCTGCACGTAGCTGATTTCCTTAGATGTAGAGGTCTTCGCACGCTTCTCTATCCACTTAAGTCCTAGATACCAATCAATGTTCAATAAGGATGTGCACAAGGGCTTCATCCTTAAGTAAGTATTATCATCCATGCAAATGGAAGACATGGAGCAATTCTGCTGGTGAAGACGAAGAGACCGTAATGCAGCACAAGCTGCTCCACTGAGCACCACTATACTACTGCAAAAGAGGCAACCACCTCGCAGCACGGTGAATACGAGGCTATAGCTGGTAAAGCGAGTGAAATAATCTATGTCACAAAACATGATGTTTATCTTTGGGCACAGCAATTTCATAAAAATATGAATTATTTGGAGAGAGTCCAGAGCGACACCATCAATCATAAATCCTAAAAACATCAAAGCGGAAAAGCTAGAAGGAGTAGGGTTGTCTAGTAGGGAGGAAAAAAAGGCTGTGGCGTGTTTTAACAGTCTTCAATCACAGAGGCACAGAGCTGCTTTTTTGTTCAGGGTTCCAAAAGGTGAAGATTAAGGAGAATCAGTGTGTGCTAGGGGGAAAGAAGAATATGGGAAAGAATCAGGAGAGAAGTAGTCCATAAATACCTTTTGGGTCATCGGGAATGATAATGGGAGGAGCAATGTCTGGAAGTTCCTCTTCTCCTGGCTGGAGACCCCTGGCCCGGAGGTGGCTGATATCTAGGAAATCTGGCATGTCTATAGAAACATCTGGAAAAAGCAGAGAAACAGGTTAAGCTTATGAATCCAGCAAAATGATCTCCTGGTGTGACCTACCCCTTCAGAGAGGGGACTCTGGTACTCAAGCTACAAACACAGCCAGGATTCTCCTCCTGAAAACAGCTAATTGAGAAATTCAGAACACTAAAGCACAATTTAATTAGGAGGTCAGACTACATGAAACTGTTATTTTAACTCCACATACCTGATGGACTGGTTTAATTTGTCATAAAATAAAAGAAGATTCTACTATAACCTTCACAGTATAAACTTGAGACTCAAGCCAGGACCTCATTATAGGCCAAAGCGTGTACACCTTACAGATTATCTTGGATAGAATGAGAAGAAGGTAAATATAAAAGGCACATACCAAGCTTTTTGGGTATCCAATCAAGGCCAAAGGTGAATTTCTTTATCTGCACCACTAAGTACTCAGGAAACGAAGCAAAGCGAGAAGTCCTGGGAAGCCCAAGAAATACCATTCAATGAAACAAGGCAACAAAATCACAAGCAGCGCAGATTTCAGTGCCTCATGTGCACTGAGATGAGTTACTTTAGTCCTGAGTGAGATGAATAGTGACAGATTTTATAAACACAGATTTCACAAAAATGTTTTCAAGTGCAGTGGAGAAGTATGGCAGTAGCTTCCTATGCATTCATACCCTGATTGTCAGCCCAAACCCTTGCAGACAATTCAGCTTGTAGGAAGATTACAGAAAACAACTACAAGTAATATTAAACTTGCTTAGTCACATTGTTCTGAAGTTGAATGTCAGGAAATAAATTTTTAATAACATATTGGCCAGAACGCCAGGGCATGGGCTTAAAACACAGCTTGGACAGAGTGGAGTAACAATTAAATCTGCATATTTGTTTTACTCCCTTTCTAGTGAGGGTAGCATTGTCCATGAGGATAAGATAAAAGAGCTGTCGGTTGTAGTTTTCCACATGAAAGTGCTATATAAAAAAAACCCTACATGGTATTCTTATTGAGCTACTATGATATTTATCAAAAGAGAGGATGACTCTTGAGTTTAAGGGGATCCCTGATATTTGCCCACTTAGTGAAAAGAAAAAGTTTAATCTTGAGCACACTGAGACATTATATGTACCACCATTCTCCATCTCTACGGTCCCATTTTTCCCCCATTTAATCTCCTGCACCCTTCTCCTTGTCTTCCATTCACACGTACCATCCTTTCTTCTAATTCACCTAACTCTGGGTAAAATACATTAAATGCATCATAAATATAAGGCCTTCCTACCATACTTTAAACAACTACTTTCTAAATTCTTGTTAGCACCTTGCAATTTTAGTAACTTTATCATCTGCAGCATGAAACTTTTGAATTTTAGACAGCAAATTAGTCTTAATCTTTCAATGCTTTTAAAGACCATGGGGATGAAGAACAGCTAAATTACAAATTAACCCTGGATCTATTTAAGGACTAGAATCTTCTTCTAAAATCTTCACAATTAATATAAAAAACCTTTGGAATTCTGCTGCATTTTTCCATGTGCACTTGTCTCCCAATTTTCAGTACAAATTCGGTGAAACTGTATGCTGAGACAGCAATGAGTGATCTAAAGTGATCTAAAAATAGAAGGTACCTAGCCACAGCAAAGCAGTTGTGGAGCCCAGTTTTCAACTACTCCTTGCTGCTGACATAAAAATGGAACTGGATAAGAGTCTAACTCTTGTTCTCAGCAAGAAATACTGCCCCTGAAAATTGCACTGATCTCTACTTGCTGTCCTATTTCTTTTTAAGACTTTTTAAGCCCAAGATGTTCTTGGTTCTTTTATCTACCTGATTATAAACACACAAGATGGGTTCATTCTTTTATATGCCATCTTGTACCATGGCCCCACGTAAGCAACAGCAAACTTAACAGATGCAACTGAACACTGTAGCATCCGAATGTGATGGGATCCAAACCAATCAATAAATAACACAAAACATAATAAAAACAAAGTTTTCACCGTAGCACCTCATAAATGCAAAAATTTCCATCCATCTAAAGAAGCTTCTCATGAGAAACACGACCTTCGTTTGCTTCAGTCTTTTTTGTTGCCACACAAAAATGCCCTTCAGCATTTTTGGTCAAATGAGCACACCAAGAGACTGAGCACAGAGATCCACACTATTTCTCCTACCACATAATACAACACAGAACTCTATCACTAGCTGATACATTGGATCCAATATTAAAATGTGGGCAGACACTTAACTTACAGGCATTTAAAGTTTAAGCTCTTAACACCCAGACCACACCACCTTTTGGGAGTTTGACAGTTGAGAACAATTTCTTTCCTGCCCAACTGGTCATTACAAACCTCGTCAGGTGTGAAATGCACTTCACGTTTATGAGCCCCAACACTAATACAACACCAAAGCCCACTATGCCTTTGTCTGGCTCTCTCTACACCATGGCCAGATGGCAAGGTAAGCACAGAGCACTACCATACAGGTTTTTTATAGGCAGCCAGACACACACTTACTTAACTCCTGCAGATTTTGCTTGAAGGGCACTGCTCCAGAAATCCTCTACGTTGTTAGGTTCAGAAAAGGCCTGCAGACATGCGCTAAATGGGATCTTGGCACGGACGAGCTCTGGAGGAGGTCTCCTCGCAGCTTCTGCTTCTCGCCTCTTCAATTCATAGGCAATTAATTCATCTGAGAAATATACATGACACTAAAAGCTAAATGAACATTGTCATCGTTATGATGTCCCCCACCGGTCTTATTTTTGCAAGTTTTAGAAATGCAAAACCCTACTGATCAAGAAAACTTCTGCATGGCTCTAACTAGACATCAAATCTTGTCTGTGTTGGGGTCAGGAGCTACAAACACATCTCTCTTTGAAGGTTTCTGTTTATGGTGAAACCACAGAACTGGAAATACTGGGCAACAGGCAGTTAAAACTTTGCCATGACAGCCAGAATCCTCCACCAACTACCCACTTTATCAGCTCAATCTGACTTGGAAAATTACTGCTGTCTATCTGTGTCATCTGACTTTCTAGACAGGACAGGATTATGTATGATCTAGAAAGTGGCCTGACACTGGCCAGCTGAGCAGCGCCATATGGTAAATTCATAAACTAACATTCGTCCCAAGCCATTACCTGGAAATAACATGCTCTTTCATAACAAATAGAATCATTGTTGAAACTGATGAACAAAGAATGCAAAGTTCTCCAAAACTAATTTTCAAGTCAAAATAGTCTTTTAAAAAGATATTGTCCAGTTCAAGTCGTGGGTAAGGTGAAGAGCAGAAGGTGGAATTCTCTGTCTTGTGCTATTTCAAAGGATCTGATCAAATAATCAGAATAGTTCCTTCTGGCTTTAAAATGCTTTAAATTTTGAGTAGGAAACCAGAGGCACACCCCCCTTCTAGCGTTCCTGTGATGTCCCTTTTACCTCCACCTCAGGCATACACTTATTATTTTGACCTGCAACACTCTTCACCACTGACTGCAGGGGCAAGCAAGATTTGTCAGTACCTCCCTCCTGCTTCCAAGTCTTCTAAGCCCCCTCAGCCATTTTCTCCTTTAAAAACAAGTATGCTTTCTCAGGCAGTTCACAGGCATGAAAAAAATTACTCCTGTATAGTAAGTCAATATCCACCACTTCTTCCCTCCTCTCCTAAAGCCCAGGAGATCCAAATTGTGTGTTTTGGCTTTACAGATGACAAACTATCTTATACCCCTATTCTCTATTATCACGTTAGATCTGATAATCTGCTGCTAATGAACACAAAGCCAATTTAGTTTTTTGGTTGTGGGTTTGTTGTTGTGGGTTTGGGGTTGGGGTTTTTTGTGAGTGTGTGTTTGGTTTTACAAGATATTCATTAACTAGTATGTTCCGTTCCTTTTTTAGACTGTCCAGGACAAAGGAAAACTAACCGTAATGGGGATCTCTGGGCACAGTCACGTGTGAAAACCAAGGGTAAATAAATTGTACTGCAAGTGGTGTGGCACATCCCTGGGTCAAATGCAGGTTTACGTTTTAAATCACAAATCTCTGACATCTTTATCACACAAACTGCTACCATTCTTGGTGATATATTGCTGAGTGGTGACGCTTAATGGTGGTCCCACAGTCTGAGAAGAAATCTGCCTAAAAACTTGCCAAGAGTAACCAGGTAAAATCCTTCCTCCCAAAACATATAAACAGGGATGGTAAAGCCACAAACAGGTGTGTTTAAAAATCTCCTCTTAAATAAAACTAAGCCAAGTAACTTTCTCCTGCTCGGTTCGTTGGTTTGATTCACCACATGGCCTTGAACCTTTCTGTCCATACAAAGAGACCACATGGGGTTGAGACCTTCATTCCCTCATGGCTGAGGGAGTCACCAGAAGGTCGGTCAGTAAAATGGACCAGTTTCTTTACCTTTGTTTGTCGCTGCCTCCATGGCAACCGGTAACTGCATGATGTAGTCCACCCTCTCTGTGTAGCGGACCTTTCTGGACTGGCAGCATTGTGTGCGCTCTTCCACCAGGAACCGGAAAACATCACTAGGGTTTTCTGAACCTACCGGGTTCCTCTGAAAGGAATATTAGATCTAATTATTTAGGTGACCATCATGAAAACGACCGGAGAACCCAAAGGCTGCTGGTTGTTTTATGGCAAGCACAAAGACACCAATCTTGCACCCATGTCCGACAGCTCAACTTGCATTTTATTGCATGCAGAACTCTTGCACCCACAGAGAATCCCACCGAAGTCCACGATGTCTGCATATGCAGCAGTATCTTCCTACACATAGTAACTTGAGAGTATGTACCTAACAAACCTGACCGAGTCAGGGTGAACAGAAGAAGGTAGCAAGCTGGCAGGTTACAATAAAGACAGAAAGCCCAGGTAAATAATATGGAGCATCCTTTCAGCAAATGGAATTGCTCCTACCACTCCAAATCTGCACTGAAACAGAACAAGCAACTTATAGTTCATTATCCAGATGGGAATGTCATACAAATAATATACCTCCTCTTTATTGTTCACGTTAATGTCTGTTATCAGGGAAAAAACAGAAAAATGTCTTCTACCACCCTATAATCAGTACATGCCTTTTGGGATGTGGAACATTACGCATGCAAATGTGAACAGCTTCATCTAGACTGTAACACATGAATAAACACCCTTGATTCTTGGGGAAAACAGGAAAAAGAAGGAGGGAGGATGGACAAGAAGGAAATGCTTTAAATGAAAACTGCATATATTTGTAAATTTCTTTTTCAGAAAGAAATTAAAATTCACAGTACTGATTCTTTTACACACAGCATTGAGCTGGAGCTCAGTGGAACTAATGTTTTATACAGAAATATTCAACTGACAAATATTCACTTTGTTTTCAGCAGGGGAGTCCTTCCTCCCATAATGATTCCATGATGTACAGCTGGGATTTGTAAAAGAGCTGGACATGGTAATTAGTTTGCTCCCAATTATGATATAAATTTGGAATAATAATAATAATAATTATAATACCCAATTCATTAATATTCCGAGACAGACTTCAATATGGCAAACAAATGGAGAGCATGTAATCATAAAATGAACAGCAATTTAGAAGGACAGTCACATACGTTTATAAATCTTATAGCCTGTACGGTGATGCTTGACCTCTCTGTATCTCTTGCAGTTGTTATCAGCAGCATTGGCCCTGTGTGTGGTCGTGCAAGAGTGTGAAGTAAAGAGAAGGGAAAACTAAAGAAACAAATGTTCCTAAACCAAAATACATTTAAATTAGTGCCATTTGCTACATATCCAAGGCTAAAAAGAGTATAACAAAAAAATGAGCCACTCATATAACAGCTCTGCCTTCATTGTCTAATATAACCAGGAAAAAGAAGTGGTAATTCAAATTTTCTCACCTCTACTAGATTTATAAGATGTAGGAAAAATTCCTGTGCGTCTTGTTGTCTGTTAGACGAAAATTCTGGGTGGCCTTTACTTATAAAAGCCTTAAACATTCGGGGAGATATTCCGTTGTGTTGAGGCTAAATAAAAGAAAGAGAAACCTTTTAAAGAAGGATTTTTATTCATTCCTCAAGCAAATATCCCAGAGTCACTCCACTAGATCTATCTATGGCCCATTTCTGCCACTGGAGAAGTGATAGTTTCAGTTTCATCTGGTTTTCCATTTAAATAAAAGTGGGAAGGGACCTGAAATGAGATTTGGGGGTTTTAGAATATGTTATATGGCATACTTCCTACAGCGTTCACTTGATCTGATTTTTCTATGGCACTTGCAAGTTAAAGGACATTACTGAAGGTTCGCTAAGGGTTAGTGGCTTTCAGAAAGGCGAAAGGCCTACGCTCTGTCCTAACACTTGGCATTCCTTTCATATCCCTGTTCCACCTAGAAGTATGTGGGCATTGAAGCACTTTGGTGTATCAGCTAGCAGCTTTACTCAGCACAAACCTCTCCAGAGATCTCTACAGAATCAAGCAGAGAACAACTAACGTGTGCAGCACACGTTCCCAGCTGGGCTGTTAAGAACAGATGTGAATTTGCAATTTGCAGGTGTTGGTCATGTTGAAGGACCAGAGCACGCTGCCTTCGGCCATTCAGTTACATCAGCAGGAAACTACCCCAAGTCAGAAAATCTCTAGCTCCCAGGAGAATCCTAGTTTTGACCTTCTCACCCTCCATATCACTTTAAGAAGCACCCCAACCACCCAGTTGCGTCCTCAAGACAACACTAGCTATTATCTCTTTTAAATAACACTTTTAAAAGGGTCAGAATCATTTACTCAGATTTGCCCTCATCCTCCATGAGACCGAATAATTGTCAAGACAATCCAAGCAAAAGTGTAGCCTTTAGGATATGCCACAGGCTGTTAAAAACTCAGCCAACCTCATTCTTTACTACACTTGTACTATCATACCAATATAAGAATAGAAAAAGCAGCATTAAAAAGGCACATAAAACACACACTAAAAGAGCAAATTTTATTCTTGGTTTCACCAGGGTAAGGTGTTCCTAGACCCACTGAAATCTGAAGCAGATTCTCAGTTTTAATGCTCTTTCAACTTCTGGCAGTACACCAGCAACCACATTAGGCTAAGATGCTCTTCAAAGGCTCTCATGAAGAGAAGAGTCTCAGTATTGCTAAACCAAAGAGATGTTCTAAGACTTCCGAAACTTGGGTTATATATCACTCCAGTGTCCTCAGCTGCCTTTCATCGAAGCTAGGACTGGGGAGAGAAGTGCATAAAACAGCTCAAATTGCTATATACCAGGCTCCTTGCTATGTCAGGAGCAAGAATATGGCAAGGCGGCACATTTGCCCTGATGTATAATGCAATGAGTTTGGAATCAAGCCTTGTTTCCATCTACATACTTTATACTGAGCCATTTCAGCAGGCTGAAGAGAAACATGCTACGTGTGGCAGTCTGTAGAAGAGGATTGGATCTTGCCCTCTAAACCCTTTCCACCTCAAGGACAAGAAAAATAACAGAAGAAACGGCAAAGCTCAAAACAGAAAATCAAGTCCTAGCTGATGACCCTTTTTAATGTTAAAGTCAGTCCAAGAAAACTGCTGCCGTTTCCAGACTAAACTCCTGTGGTAAAAAATTTTAGTTCCACAATACCACAAATATTTATAGAATACCTAGTGTACTTTCCCCAACAACAGTTGCAAAACAGTTTAGCTAAATATAGACTGTGCTGGACCACTGCAGATCTCATGTGAATGCTTTTACAGGCAACAACTCCCAAAAAACTTTGGATGAATTCCAAAGACCCAGAAAGCTAGAGAACTTCTCCGCATGTAGGAGGTGGAAAAAAGGTAAAAGAATAAAAATAAAATTAATGATTTGTTTTATAGGCACAAAGCAGAAGCACTTGAAAATGCTGAAGGCCTAGAATCCTATGCAATTATATTCACTATAAATGTCAGTACAACTCTCTGGATGACAAATACTATCTGTATGTACACCAGTATTATCGGGGAGGGGGGTAATCAAACAAAAAAAGCACCCCCAAACTGACAAAACATAGATTTGTACGCCCAGAGTAAGGGAATGGAGAAAATATCTATACTTGATTATTTTTCTAAATACATCTTCAAAACGACAAAGAACAAAAGCAGTAAAAGCTGTTTCAAATCCTAATGCATGCTATGACTTGTTTGATACATGCATCGTCTGATGCATGTAACTACAACTTTATTAAACTGAACTTATGAACACAAGTGTTGTTAAATGCCAGTAGATGACTACTGCTATCCGACAGAGTTTTATACCATCTGTCATTAAAAAATTCTCAATATGTCATTGCTAGTAGTGGCTGCTGGACTAAACATGAACGTGTGGCTTTATTTGAAGGGCTCCAGTCCCCGAACTTCCAGCCCATTATTCTTAATCACAGAATCCCAGACTGGCGGGGCTGGGAGGGACCCCTGGAGCTCACCCCGTCCCACCCCTGCGTGAGCGGGCACCCCCAGAGCAGGGGCACAGGGCCGCGGCCAGGCGGGGGGTGAATGTCTCCAGGGAAGGGACCCCACAGCCTCCCTGGGCAGCCTGTGCCCCTGCTCTGGCACCCGCACAGGGAAGGGGTTTGTCCTCATGTTCAGGGGGAGCTTCCCGTGTTCCAGCTTGTGCCCGTGGCCCCTTGGCCTGGCGTTGGGCACCGCTGAGAAGAGCCCAGCCCCATCCCCCTGACACCCACCCTTCAGATATTTATAGGCATTGATGAGATCCCCCCTCAGCCTTCCCTTCTCCAGGCTGAACAAGCCCAGGTCTCTCAGCCTCTCCTCACAAGGGAGATGCTCCAGCCCCTGATCACCTTCGTAGCTCTCCGCTGGACTCTCTCCAGTAGTTCCCGGTCCTTATTGAACTGGGGGGCCCAGAACTGGACGCAGCCCCCCAGATGTGGCCTCACTGGGGCAGAGCAGAGGGGGAGGAGAACCTCCCTCGCCCGGCTGGCCACACGCCTTTCCATGCACCCCAGGGCACCGCTGGCCCCCTTGGCCCCAAGGGCCCGGTGCTGGCTCAGGGTCACCTCGCTGCCCCCCAGCACCCCCAGGGCCTCTCAGCAGAGCCTCTCTCCAGCAGGTCCCCCCCAGCCTGTGCTGGTGTGGGGGGTCGCCCCTCCCCAGGGGCAGGACCTGGGCACTTGCTTACACGTTGATATCCTGCGTGCGTTTAGGAAAGCAGGTCAGTCAGTATACATAACTTAATGTAAGGAGTCTGTTGAAATCTATTCCACTATTCCTTAGCCACAGTGATGTGTTGATAAGTTCTAAACTTTAAAGGAAACAAGCAGGATTAATTTGTTGTTCCAAAACACTGAACAGCTACTGTACAAAGCAATTACTCAGGAGACACAGGACTTTCAGATCACGCAAACTACTCTGTACCAGATGATCTAACTTTGACCAAAATCTCCTTGTCATTCTGATTTCAGGAGAAATCCCTACATCAATAACTGATAAATGAAGGTAGAGGAAAATATCTATTCCCATGGAAACTATCATCATGATTCTGTGACAGAAGCATGCATGACTTCCACTGTGTATAAAACTACAACTTGGTATCAGAGATTCTCTCTCCATAAAGACAGCTCTTTTCTACAGGTATTATTTCAGTATTGGTTATTGGCTGACCTTTCATTTCTAAATATCCCGTCTGTGGTTTGACCCCACATGCTCCTGGGGGTCACAGTAACGGAGGTTGGCAGGGACACAAATATGTTCTAGGTCTAGTTTTCCCAGCATCACTCTAAATGAGATGTTTCAAGGGATATGGTTTGAAAAATAAACCAGATCTAAAATAACAGATTCACTTGGGTAGATAATGTTGTCCCAATAGCTAACATTTTGCTTAACACAACTGTTAATTGGATGACTCTAGGGAAAATAAAGGAAATTCCTAAAGCAGCAGAGTTTGAGCAGAGAGGCAAAGTCTGAACTAATCTTACCCTCCAAAGGCTGATGGAAACTTAAACCAACTTGCAAAAAGAGAAGAAACTTTTCCATCTCACCACTAAGCTACTGACAGCTTCTCTTCTTCCCAAAAGCAAGGAAGAACAGGTAAAAAGATAAACCAGTGAGTTAAGCAGTGCCCACAAACCTTGTTAATAAAAATAAATTGTTCAGGCCTTCATCAAAAATTATCCTTACTCCTAAAACCAGAAGACTGTCAGGCAAAGAATATGAAGAGGCTTTCTGATGACTGTGAGAGTGAATGTATTCATTGCTGGATGAGGAAAAAGCACAGGCAGATGAAGATACAGGTCTACGGGAGCTACGATGCCAACGCATGCCGAAATGATTTTTACAGCATAAGAGAAACAAGCAACTTCCATGTTGCAGAAGAACAACACAAAGGCAGTATGGAGATTACAGAACCAACAATACCAGAGTTCTCAAAGCTAGATACTAGCTAGATATTGTGAGCTAAGTATCTGTTTTGCTGCAAAATTACTGCAAATTACAGTAAAAATGGAAGTCTCCCACTGGTAACACTATGACAGCGAAATAAAATTCTATATTACATAAACATGGGAAAAAAGGTTATTTCATCCTCCAATTCCTCTCTTTTCTGCCTAGCACGTTAGCTATACTGTACTTGCCCCTCAGTATACCTTTGTTCTGAAATTGCCTATCCAGCAGCAGTTAATCTTGCGTTACCTAGACTGCTTCTCCTGAAATCAGGTGCAATATTGTCAGACACTTCCTGAAAACAATGCTTCAGCTCTTTATACTTCTTTCTGAAATTTAAAGAGGGTTTAGGAGTTCGCTTCCAAATACTCAGGACTCCCTAGATAATATGGTTGGGGGTTTTTTTTGTTCATCAGAGCGAAGTTCTGTGAACTTTTGCACTCATCACTGGAGCAGCAGGATACTTTAGTAGCAGAACCAATGGTTGCTTTAATGCTTTGCACAAATAGCCCCTGACTAATATATTCCTGACTAGAATCCTGCTCATTCCACCTTGCTAAGCATCCCATGCTGGATCCACACGTGTTCTTCAATGCCCGGCACCTGTTCCCTTTTCTCAGGATATCACTTTTACCTAGTTACCAGGCTGCACAAACTCAGTCAAATACCTTGTGTTCTTCTTTCATCACCTGCTCAATAAGCTCAGATTTCATGGGTGGCTTAGAGTACTGGCCTGAAAGGAGGCCGTGTCCCAATTTAGCCCTGTAGGGAAGAAAGTGGTGGGGTGGAAACAAAACATGTGAGAAAAACAGAAGATAAGATTTTTATTTCAAGCAAAAAACAAGTTTACTGTCTTTGACCCCTTGATGAAACATCATTACCTGCAACTAAGCGGGCAAATCTTCCCATTCTACCTTGTGCCATATTTCACTTTCAAGCCCATGCACAGATATTCTTCTGCCCTGCCATTAAATTATTTAGATCCTATTTAACTTGACCAAGTAAATCACTGAGAAGTGTCACTTACATCTGAGTGTTGAAGTCTTGCGTTGGATCAAGAGGAGAGTAGTCATATATTCTTGGAAGGTTTCCCACATACCTGGGCAGCAAGAACAAAGCAGAAACATCCAAATATTGCAGCTAGATTTACTCAAGAATATCCTAACAGATCCTCAGCCCTCAGCAGTGATCTATCAGCAGGCTTCCTCTGTGGTAACACATCAAATTTGGCATCATAGCAATGACTTAATCTCTCTCTGGTGAGTGCTTCCATCACGGAAAAATAATAGTGAAGGAATTAAGAAATGAACATTTAAGTTTTGCTTAGAAGCTTCTAGCTATAAAGGATATGGCACTGTTGTTCATCCGGAATTTAAAGTCTATTCTTTGATCTTGAAATAGATGCAGGATAGCGTACTATGGTGTACCAAAACCACAATGCTGGGCTGAGAACCAATTCACTTTCTACTCCTAACCCACATTGCCAAATAAATCCTGAATTTGTATCACGACCAAAACATGTAAAAAGAAAGTTTCTACTGTGTTTCTTCAGAGAAGCAAAGGCTAACTCCTGACAAACACACACTGAGCCATATATTGTTCAAGCCACTTTGTTGGGAAGTGAAGCATTTAGTAGCACACTATCTGAGTGTTGCTTCCCTTGAGCGCAAGAAGAGCAGGCTAGGTAGGTATGGCCATGTTGAAAGAACACATCTAATTTCTGCTTGGTCCCTCGTTCATCAAAGATCTCCATTACTTTATTGGTACTAAGTGCTCCAGGTAACTCCAAGGACCATGCTGTGGAAAACAACCTCCCTTGTAAAGTCCATTTTGATATTTTTCAAAAATGGAGGTAGAAGAGCTGGCACTTAATGAATCTACAGACTGTACTCCATATGGCTAACAAAGTAAACAAACACAAGTCTTCTCCCTCTTCTCCAGAAGGCAACTGCAACATGAAAGCCTGGGAGGCTTTCCAAAATCTAAAAGCCTTACTTCCAAGCACACTACTACCGCTGTGGAATGAAAGAGCACTCTGAATTTTATTACAAACCACAGACTGTCCTTTATATAAAGGCTTCTCTCCTTGGAGTGATGTGTTCAGTTTTGGTCAGTCAGGAATACTTCATAGTCTCCTGTTGTGCTTAGGATGGATGGCAGGCAGACCCAAACAAAAATGCTTTCTGCCTTTTACTCCCTTAATTATTCAGTGGAAGAAAATGCTCACACTACCCTTTTCATTAAATGAGATTTCTTTAACTAGAACTTTAATTTTAAAAACGCCTCTCACAGTTTCCCTCTTCTTAGCCAGACCTGCATGCAGAAGGTGCAATGCTTTTCACTAGCATGGATCAAGATTACTTGTGCCAGTAGAGTTTTTTGCACAAATGACACTGGAGCAATCAAATAATTCCTGCAGCTATACAAAGGCATGGATCAGTACAAAAAAACCCTAGTGTGACACTGATGATACCAAGATAAAGAGAGATACATACATATGTATATAAAAAGCAGAGACAGAGCAGTCAAGTTTACAAGGTGGCATATGATTTCCCACCACTGAAGCTAAGTGAGTAAGTTCTGATTTCAAAGGCAGATTGGGTCTTGTGTTCCAGCCTTTTCCAGAACAGAACAATACAGTCAGTAAATCCTTTAAGGGGCCACTGGACTGACCGAGGCTTGTTTGCAGGTGAGACAAAAATTAAAATACCATTTTGCTTAGAAAAACAAGGGATTGAGGAATGCAGCAGCTAGTGACAAGAACTAGTCTGAAGCTACTTACGCTCGCTGGAACTCTGGGATGCTGAAAATGGCTTGCATGACAGCGTTGAGGTAGCAGCTGTTCCCCAGGTTCTTCATGCCGGTGTATCCTGGACCATACATGGGCTTGAGTTTCATGCCAGCTTCCTGAATCACCTCCCACTCAGAGACTCTTGGTTTTATATCGTTATCAGTTAGCCCGTTCTCTGTCTGAAAGCAACAGGATTTTTTTAAAATCTGTTTAACTTCTGCAACAATTATGCTGCTGCTATCATCATCACCAACTTTGCCATCTATATTCTAGAAAAGAAGAGCCAAACCAGTGGGCAAAGGGAGGTAAATCCTGCATGTAGGGGAAAAAATCAGGGTCAGGAGGCTAGCAGCTTGTTCTTCCAATATTCCTCTTAGCACTTTACCACAGACCACTGGCTCTTTGAGTGTTCCTAGCTGTGACCTCCATCCCAGCAGGGAGCTTCACCTCTCTCAGGGCTGTGACCTCAAGCCTCAGCATCAAAACACTGCATTGATTCAGGTTTCATATTCCATTTGTAATGGCCAGGAACAGCTGCTGCCATACAAGCTGGTCCTAGCAAACAAACCAGATGAAAAGCTGCAGATCCAAGAACTCTTCCCTTCTTTCAAATGGGAAAAGCCAAAATTAGTGATGCTGAAGCTTCCCCCCTTTACAGCTCAGCTTTCAGCTTGTAGGTACATAGCTTGTTCACAGCTTGGAGATACAGGTCACTACAGAGTCATGTCCTGCTAGCACTACTCCACCACTTCACTAAGGATTTTTCAGACTGGTCTGAAGACTGGAGGCAAAAACTTTGCAGCAGCTGAGACTAAGTTTTCAAGGTTGCTGAGTAAAACAGGTTTTCCAGAAAGATAGCGGATAAAAGAGTCTTTTTATTCATAATATTGGCAAGGAAATTAGTATACCAAAAATATTATTAGTACCATGAAGGCTTTTGAAACTGCAGTTTGATTCCTCTCTATCATTTTAGAGTTATTATTAGTTTTCTCTCCACTTGGACAATGAAATACACTAAACCTGTATCAGGTTTGTTCATTTTTAACAGTTTTCTTATTCAGGTTCTCAGGTAGTGATACTAGGCTATGTGCTTCAGTGAAAAAATAAGAATAAAACCACCTGCCTTTACAACCATATTCCATTCAGACTTCTTAGATCATTTAAACACAACTGGAATCAACATCCACTGAAATACAAATTACTAAAGGGACTTCTCTACTAATACAGACCAGCAAGAAGTTCAGGAACAGAACCCTTTCTGGCTCCCTCCCCTTCTACCATGCCAAAGACCACGTTGTCTTCTGGACTTGAGAGAATGTATCTTTTCATTTTATAATGTATTAACAAGACCTAAACCGAAATTTATAACTTTGCATAAAGAACCTTTCGACCACTTTTTAACTTAACCATTGCTTAGCTTGTTTTTGCTTAAGATTTGTATCTGTTTACACATGCAATAGGCTTTCCTTCACTCACTGTAATTAAATATTCTAGATATTCTTCTCTAATTGAATGAGGTTTTTGATCTTGAAGGAAATGGTACATAACTCCTGAGAAGTGAAACACGTAAACTAAAGACTACAAAGGAACCCTTTCAGAAGGCAATTTTCAGATTTGAGAGTAATTATTCACTCATCTCAGACCTCAGAAAATAAACCACAAACTGGCTGGCTGAACTTTACAAAACTAAATACTATCATAACAGTTGGAAGGAATCACACAAATACAAGCTACAAGTATCATTCTTCTCCTCTTTCTCTCCCACCCCCTACTACACAAACAAATAAACAAACTAAATAAAAGACGGATTTCCTACCACTTGCATCTGCAGCATATCAATTCCAAAGTGTGCCAAATGTTTTGCTATATGTGGATCTAAAACTGGCTCCTCTTCATCAAAGGAATAGACATCTACAAAAGCAGAGAGAAACAGATGAGCTGTAGTATCAAATATTATCCCTTCTCTTTGTTTACCAACATTGCATTCTCAGTACAGGACTGCCTACACAAGATGCCTTATTCATATTCTTTAAGTTCAGTTACAACCAGCAGAAAAATGCATAGACATCCATATAGCTCAGTAAATATCTTGAATGTTCTCAACACGATCAACTCAACTATTCTCTTCAAAAGAAATTACATGCCCTCACAGTACTAAAACCTTAGAATATTTATAGTGATCATAGTATCTCCCCGCCCCAGAATAAGAAATTTGTAGGGAAAACAAAGAACAGGCCACATAAAGTTCTCAGATATGTGACCAGTCCACATTTTGAACATGGCAACAAGAGATTCTGATTTTTGTGGAGCTACTAGATACAGGCAGACACATTAAAACTGGGAGTACATGGGGCCAACTGACTTCTGCCAATGGATTTCTAATTTTGAGTAGTTTAATGAATCCACCTATGCCCTTTTCCCACAGAAATGCAGGGAGAACTGAGAAATTCTTTATTAGAAATATGGAGGTGTTTATTGGATTGGTCACCACGGATGGGACTTTAAGATTAATCTTGTAGTTAGTAAGAAAGGCCGATTTTGTGACTAAGGTGCCTTGCTTTATTGTACAGGAGATCTCGATTTCGGTCCTAGCTCTACGATAGGTCCTTACAGCCTTAAGTAAAAGCCCATAAACATTTTGGCAGGGCAAAGTTCAAACTGTGGAAGAAAATATGGCTAGTGATGATATTTTCATTATGGAGCCAAGTTTAATAAATCCAGCAAAAGGACAAATTGGTTGAGAGAGAAAAAACTCATTTGTAGTGTTTACCAAGCGAGTCCTGTAAGGAAGCCGAGAGTCCAGAGCAGGTTTCACCTACTTGAGCAAATAACAACAGAGCTGCAGGCATCATAAAAGGATACGAGTGATAAGACATGCACTAGGAAGAACCGAACAGGCCTTCCATCTTCCCTCTTCTCTGGCCTGTTCCTCTGCAGTCAACAACTACTTCCCTGCTTTGGTGTCTGCTCTTACCAAACCCCAGAACTCCTCTGCCAGTCTGCCTGCACTCCTCTCAGCCGAGCTTGCTTCATGCCCAGCAGAGTTTCTCACAGCGACCTTGCCCCGTATGACCAGATCAAGGCTGACAGAGAAATCTTAGCCAGGAGAAAGATTAAACAAACTCAGGAGAAGAGAGCAGGAACCCAGACGAAGGCTGTTCACAGCACAAATACCACTTCTGAAAGGTTCTTACCTTGCCCTCTCCTGGCAACTACAGACCCTGGCTCTGACTCAGCCCATCACCTCTGTAAGACTTTAACAAAAAGGCAGTCTCCTTCAAGTCTGCTAGTCCCAAACCCACGCTGAAATGATAGGTTGAAGGTTAGCCAAGACCTCAAAGACAGAACACCAACTTTTAAAATTTACCAGCTCTATGAAAAAACATTAACTCTCTCAAAGCAGGGAATTGTGCTTTTGAGTCCTGCTGCTGATTAGCCATCAGACCCTCTATTAACGTTGGTCCTGATGACCGCTCTGGCACGCGTGTGGCTGTAGCTGCCCATCTGTTGGAATTCCGCTGTGTGGTAGCAAATGTGCCCAGGAGACATGACTGTTCATCCACACACAAGAGATCACAGCATTCCCATAGTCTTCTGGTGAGGTCACAGCACAGCCAAAAGATTCTGTAAAGTTCAAACACTTAATGGAGTGAAATTACACATCAACTGATCTTGGGTGGCCACTTTCAATGGGGAAGCTTTGATTTTGCTTTTCCTCAGCTCTGGCAACCAAAGAGAGAGCAGCCATCTGGGACTACTGACCCAGAGCAGCAGAAATGGAACACGAGGTATATTAATCTTTGCTCAAGCCCAGCTCTTGTGTCATATACTTTACTACAGTACTTTCTGCTGTGTAGCCAACTTGAATTCATGGGAGTCAGACAGAATTCACTTATTTCAGAAATAAATCAGAGAGCAGCAAAACAAAGAAAGATGAGAGCCCCAAACACAGGTCTGTAGCGCTGTCATATGGACTCTGGGAGATAAGGAATGTAGACAAGTCAGCAAATGTGACACGCACAAGCTGGCATCATTAGAGTGAGAAAGGGGAAGAAGGGAGGAATATAAGGGAAAAAAAACCAAGAAGAATCTGAGACAGACAACACAGAATATTATTAAACAGAGAATAATCGTTCATGTTATGCTAAGAAAAGAAAAACAACAATGCTACCTGTACTTCCTTTTCTTCCACAGCTCAAGATTTACACCTGTGTGGCTATGTAGACATCACTCCTTCCTACTTAAAGGATAACAGGCACCGGCAACACTGTCCCTGAAGAAACAAATTGCATAGGATCCCCCAAAGAAGTGTCTTGCAATTGCTGAGACTGGCATCCACAAAGCAACTCATTCAAGTACCTGTCAGACAGGGCTTCCCGCTGCCAGACCCCCATTCCATTCCCCAAACCAGTTTCAAAAGACACAACCTCACAGTGGCTTGAAATGAAACCTAATGGCATCATCGAGAGAGGCAGCAGGTAGCACAGTCTGACGAGTAGTAGTCGGCAAGCAACTTTTCTGACTCTCCCGTGCATCCTATCCAAGGTCCAAGAGTGGAGGACAGAAGTTTGGTTCAATTTCTGCCCTGATTCCAGATCTGTTCGTTGACGGAATGCTACAAAACGGGGCTAATGCCCCAGAAACCTTTCAGAATGTGTACAACACAGATTTCTCAAGGAAAGACAAGGAGGTCTCCTCTGCTCCCTCTGTGTAGGGTAAGTATACGTGGAATACTGACACCACCTCTTTCTCCTTTTTACTGGTATGAAAAAAGAATAAGTTATGTCAGCTGAGGGACTAACACTTATTGCTCCTCTACCATCACCTGCTAGGCCAGGGAAGCAGAAACCAGACAGATTTTGTGTCACAGTCAGCCTCGGAGCCTCTTTCCTGAAGCTCATCTGTCATCCAGCCCTATCGAGAGGTTATGATTACCACTGCAATATAGATCAGAGAGAGAATAATTACTGAAAAGGGAACAAGGAGGGTTGGGGGAGGGAAGCCTTTTCTATAGGAAAACCAAGTAAACATCATCCAGAAGAACAAAGGTCTGTGGAGAACAGCTGGTGCCCCTCATTCAGAGGGGAGGATGACAGCCTGTCCTTTGTTATCTCAAAGGCCACGTAAGAGAGGAAGCAGCTGATCCGTGGGAGGCAGAAGGACAACAGCCATAAGGAAACAAGTACTGCTGCTAAAGATGTGAAAGGAAAGAAAGAAAAAAATTTGAAAAAAAAAAAACCAACCCCAAACCCAGACACTAAAGAATATTCTGTTTATTTTGTAGATGCAGCTGAAACCCACAGCTGGGCAAATCCCAAACACCTTCAGTAACTGAGAGATTCAGATAGAAATCATCCAAGACCAGGCTCATACAAAGAAACGATATTCTATCTGGGAGAGAAAAGAATTAATTTTGCTCAGCGTTTCTGTGGCACAGCTGGCTAAATCTGACTACAGCCTCCCTTCCCTGACACTGAATAGGACTTAAAGATTAAAAACTCTCAACCGATGTGTGTTAACAAAAGAGGCTGCTCTAAACAGCTCTTTTTCATCCATATGGTCATAAGCACTAAACCCAAAATATAATCATTGCTGTGTGTTCTTCTGGTTTTTATTTCTCTGTACAGCTGCAGCACAGGATCTCTTTGCTTATGACTTTTTCAGCTTCTCATGTTTTTAATCCTCACACACCATAATCCTCTCCACAGCAATACTGCAGAACGTCACACTCGGAGAATATGCAAACAAGGATACATCTATAGCTTTTTTTCACCTCTCAAGATCATCAGGCGTTTTACAAATGAGCACCACAGCAGTGCCGTGAAGATGAGCGTTCATTAGACTGAACAAAATGGTACCAAAATGATATGGAAAAACAGCAGTTTCTAGTACGATAAAAAAATACGTGCTGATAAGAACGTACTTTTCTGAATTTAAAATCCTTATCCTGCTATTGTTTCTATGTTACATAAGATTGAACCATTTGCCCTAGCAACTGTAAGAATTGAAACGTACTGCTTCTCCAGATTCTACTGTTTCAAAATAATACTACTCTTCTGTCACACGCTATAAATCCGAAAAACTATTTACACCAAACATAAAACAGGAGAAGAAGAGCAGATAAAAAAGGTACAGGCTTGCTCCGAATGGAGTGCGTGTCATTCCCCCCAACCCCGATCAAGATTCGCAGACTCACAGGGTTTTCCTTCCACATCAGTCTCTCAAACGTTTGCACTAGAAGCACAAAGCCAATTGGTAATAGATATACACACTGTTAGCCTCATGCACAGAAGATACCCCATCTCAGAACCTGCCAGGCGGCTGACCTGCTCCGTCTGGAGTGATGGTTCCCAACTTCACTGCCAGGGGATATCCTGTCTCCTTGTAGTGCTCCATTGCATGTCCGTTCCCCCCGCTGCCATCGAAGAACCACTTGCCACACAGCACCGAACCATCTGTCAGGTTTAGCCACAGATTCTCCCGCAGGTCACATTTTGAGCACTTCCAACCGCTGCAAGACAAAACAGGAAGAAATGACAGAAATAAGTAAGGCAGGAACCAGTCCTGTATTTCCAGTTATGGTAGGTCAAGCCAAACATATCCACTCAGCCTGGAGTCATGCAAGAGAATCGCTGGCTGAGTTGCTGGCTTTAGTTCTGTTACTCTGGACTGTATTAAAGAGCCTACAATGAAAAAAAACCTTATTACCCTCACCTGGGGGGAATTCTAACACCATTGTCTAACTGTACAAGTGTTTTGGCATGTTTAGATGCCTGTAGCTCTTCTTCCCAGGAGTCAGGGTCCTGCTTCCTGTAGGGTGATTTTGCACTGAGGAGTGCATCACAAGCTATCGTCACCTGGAAGACAAATGTATGTCAATCGAAACCTAACACAATTCAGTGACTGTACAGAACTTGGCATTCAGTGCTAACCACATACAGAACTGGGTATCGGGAACACTTAAACATGCACGTATTTTTCCAGATTACAGTTGTTATTATTTTAGCAGGAGAGTAAGCGTGTGTACTATGTGAGCTTCCCTGGGACAAGCTGGCATCACAGTAAGGAAAGGAATACAGGAGGTAAAAGGAAATCCAAGAAACAAAGACAAAGCAGACTTTTAAAAATGACTGACTCTATTATAGATGGTTAAGAAAGATCTTTATGTAGAAACAAGCACCACACACAAGAAAACAAAGCACCATCTCTATAAAAACTAAAGCAGGAGACAATTTCTGTCACCACTTGCACACACTCACTGACCAGTGCTGGTAACTCCTCTATATTGGGTAATGAGATTTCATAGTGATCAGGAAATATAACAAGTTTTGCTTCATCTTCATATTCAAAGTCATCACTGTTGAGATCGCTGTTTGTGTCTAGATCTGGAAAACAAGATGGGAAATGTCAGGAGATCGTCCTAGATCAAGGTTCCCAAATTGTGGCAGGGGTACCACGACGAAGCACTGCTTGCCTGGCATCAGCCTGCAAGTTGACACTGTCAGTAGTTTCTTCTGGCTAGAAATGTTTGTGAAATCCTGATCTAAACTGAAATCTGACCATCCTGCAAGCAGATGTTCTGAGGACCAAAATTTCCATCTCAATCTGATCCTCAGTTGATTTGGCCCCTTTCCAAGCAGTGCACTGTTGCAGACATCACATTCTGGGAAGCAGCTAACAAAATTCTGCTCATTTTGGACAAAATCAGGATGTAATACTGCTGTGCCTTTCACCCAGGATTTTGAAACACTATACAATGTGGAGACCAGGTGGCACTACCCATGCCCAAATTGCAGAGCAGGAACAATGCACCTCTGTTTTCAGCCCCCCATATTTTCCAGATTACTGACCTGGCTGAAACACGCTATGGCTCCCATCCATCTTGAACCTGTGGCCTTTTCTGCCACAAAGAAGTCCATGGCTGGAAGTATTCCCACATCTCATCCATAGTGAAAATAGCTACATCAAGTACAGTTATACCAGCATTACCCTTCTCTTGCTCACTCTACTCTGTAACCAGTGTAACTATCTGTTTAAAAAGCACTTATTAACTAATAAAGCTTTCCTTTGAAGATTGAGCCTTCCCTAGTGTTTGTGCACACTCTTATTCCAGTGCAAGGATTACTTTTTTCCTTAAATATGAGCCTTGATCAAGCAACACCAGTTAAAATGCGTGTCCAGAAATCAGCGGACTTGGAGAGAAGCCAGGGGGTGTATAAGTAACTAAATGGCCACCTCTAGCTTCATCGGAAACATAATTATCCATAGTGACAAGACTGAGTTAAAATCTTCCTCAGTTCTTTCCAGGACAACTGAAAAAGTTAAGACCAAACATGCACAGGTTGTGTCAGACGTTTCACAAGATTGCACGAAAAGCCTGGGCAAGGACCGGATCTTCTGGATCCTTCTCCCATCTGGAGATGCTGGATCTACTGTATTCCTATGTATTCTGATGTACCAGGCAGTCACTGACACCATAAGGTTCAACCAAGAAAGAGGATGCATTAGTGGTAGCTAAAGCTGGCTCTTATTTTCACTCCAAGTACACGCATATGCTTAATGAGTCACTCAATGCTAAACAAGCACTGGCAGCAGCCACTGCAGCCCGGGAATGCCTGAAATCTCAAATGTATATCTGGCAGAGAGGTGAGGATGACAGAGGCCAGATTCAGAAAACTAAGCTCTCTATTTACCCAGCAAGCAGTAACAGCCTGAACACCCTAACTGATGAAACAAGTATCAAAAGGCATTTTAACTTGCCCTGGAAAGACCACCTCTTGAGGAACATAATCCCATTTCCATTCAATTCTCAGCTCACCTGCTGCACCAGCCAGTCCTGAGGGGTGACAACACCCACTCTCAGTGACTTCCAACAGCGTGACCTCTTTCTCAGCAGCAACCAGCAAAAGCCCCTCCTCCTCAGCTGAACATAGACACAAAAGCAAGAACTTTTTCTTATACTGAAAGTATGGCATTTATAAAGAAAGTTTTAGTTCATTACTAATTCTCTGAATCACACTATTTTCATAACAATCTCTTCCCTTACTGCAGCATAATAAAGATAACCAGCGACCTTGCTTTACTCTGGGTTTCTTTCCCAGCTTGTACTACAGTCCCGTGTTTTGATAAAGGAGTGGATCTCAACAGATGCAGCCTGCAACAGTAAGCTCTTCTGCTCTGTGAAGCAAAGAAACTGAGTATCTCCAAGCTGGTGATACACATGGCAACGCATCACAGAAAATTTTCACTTAATGCCCAGAAATTTGCGGGTGGCCAGCATAGCAACACCAAAAGTACCGACCATCTCCTAAATGTGACAGAGGTTCCGCAGAGAGGATAAAACTCAGTGTATGTTCAGACAGGCTTAAAGGCAGCGAACGCCTCTCCCAGGGCCTGCGGTCACACGCTGCGCTCAGCCACCAGAGGGAACCTGAGGACAGCTCACAGCAGAACTGTGCGAGACCTGCCGCTATCTTCATTTCCTTATGATACCAACATTAAGTTTAGAGGATTTAAAATCTGCTATATAGAAACAGCAATGATACAGTTGCCTGGGTTCAAAATTCAGACACGCGCTTCGGCTCATCTCACAAGCCAGACAACAGCAGCCAGATAGTAGCGACTTTCCGGCTACTGCCCTGACGTGCGTTTGAACTAGTGATCCAGGGATAAAAGGCTGAATATCCTATTAGCAATCATCCACTGCCATCTAAGGGCTTCACACACTTGGGAGCATCAGCCTTTGGTGTGCAAATCATAGGGAAGGAAAGTTCCTTTTTACCTTCTCAGGCTTCATACCATTCCCGTTACCAGAAAAGCAGAAAACGACGTCCTGTCAGCATGGCATTCTGGATGTCTGACACGCCGACAGGGCAGCATCACGCTGCTTATTTTAAAGAAAGATACACACAGCTTCATAACAGTTCCAGGAAAAAAACATGAGGATTTAACTGGCAATTCCACTTTTGAAGGTGACCATGTAAAGCTGGTACACTTCCACTCCACACACCTACTCCCCCTGAATAGGAATTAAAAGGACCGCCGGTGCTTTTTGGCAATTATCACTCTGATAATTCTCAGGGTTCGGATCTGGCACATAAGAGTGGAAAGGACTTCTAAGGTCACTGACTGAAATCCCTTGATTCAGCAAATGACCATCTACACTAATCCCTTTTGTTGACTGTCAGACAGGGCCTATAATGACATCCAGGTGAAAACCCCCAAATCACTACTCGCTACTCCTGTTTTTAAATCTTGGCTTGTATGTGCTGAGAGCCATAGCTGCTAAGTTCAGTGTGAAGTTCTACCTGCATTATATTTTCTGTGTCTGTGCAAGGGCCAAAATGGCTAAGAAAGCATGAGCGTAGATATAATAAAAACAGAAGGCTAATGCTTTAGAAGGCAACGGAGCCCACACTCAGTGAGGGCAGAGGCTGACCTCGTAGTCACTGGGCATCAGTCTGCAGGCGGTTTTGAACTTGGATTTTAAAACTAGTGCAGAATGTGAGAGGGGAACAAGAATAGCTATAGGAAAGAGGAGCAGGGGAGATCTACTTGCAAATGGAGCACATTTGATTAAAAATTACTGTAACACTAACGACAATGAAACATACGAACTTTCAAGCACTATGCTTCGTGCAAAGCTGATTCTTGGACAAGGATATTCTTCCAAGATGCCTGGTGAGTAGAAGAATCTCTGGGCAATAAAGGGTTTACTCACTTCTAAGACTGAGCTGCAAGACAACCAACCAGTTTGCAATCTTTTTAAAGAGCAGACAGCTTGGTGGTGAATGCCCATATGACAGTGTTCCCCTTCTAGGGGGCTAACAGCCCTGTGGTGCCTCCTCAGAGCCCCAGTTAAACACCGTGGTCACTAACACACAGCGTCCGTAGGTCGTAAGTGCTGTGTTGGGAGGCCAGGACGACAGGCAAAGCAAAGCAACAGACACGTTAAAAACAGAGGCTCGTCTGACATTGTTATTTTGGGCAAGCGGTCAGTAGAGTAAATTTACTCCAGCTCACAGGCATCACTTTAGTGATGGTGAGAAATGCATTGCTGCTGAACTGACTGAAAACAGCAGCTGGAAGACAGGGTACTACTGTAACCAACCCACCAGAGGGCAAGAAACAGAGTGGACAACGTGCCCAGATCAGATTTAGACAAGTTACCAACTGACTGCACTAATAATAGTGGCACAAGGCGACTCCAGGCAGGACCCCCAAACAGGATTTCCTGTGCATATGGATGTGCCTGTGTGCGTATGAAAGGGAATACAAATGTGAAAATTGAATGAGGATGTTGACTAGTGAGCCTACAACTAATTTTGAAACCCTAGAAAGACATCTTAGGAACCTGGGCTTGATCCTCCTCTCACTGAAAGCAATGGACAAATTTGTATTGACTTGGAAGTGGAGGACCACGTCTTTAAATCAAATAATTTCTTCCTGAAGCCTCTAAGTAATAATGAATTGCAGCAGCAGCAGCACTTTGCAAACTATAAACTATTCAGTTCATTTTTCTTCAGGCATGTCTGAAACACTGACCTCATCAGATGAGCTATAAAACAGAAAATATTAAAACAAAAAAAAGGTTCGCTTTGCACTCATAACGTTCTCCTTTGTGTCAAAAGGAAAGCAAAAACTTTCTACTAGGATCATTTGGATCATTCGCTACTTGTAAAACGACATTCAAATTGCTTGCTACATCTCCAAAGCATTAGTATGCTGTTCTTATTGCTAGATATAGACATCACCCCTTGGATTTCTGGCTCAGTCAGGTGTTAAACAAGCAAAGCTAAACCACCAAAATTCAAATTCTTAACTCTTTTGCTAGCATCATTAGCCTTTGTTAATCTAGCCTGATTTCCACAGTTCTACCTTAACCAGTAAACTCTTACGACTATATTAGTGTAAGGTATCTGCTCACCATTCTATACTCAACTAACGCTTAGATGGCAAAGCCAGAAAGCAACAGGTTCACTCATGGTCTAATGAGTTCCACCGCTACTGCTGGGGAGTGTGCCCAGCCCATTTTACTGAGCTAAAATTTAAAAATATTGTCACAAAACACTCAAATCCTCCTAAATAACAACTTTTCCATCCATAGATATATACTCTGTACGTGCTTACTTAAACCACTCAGCCCACTCAAGCCACCTTGGAAACGGTAGCCGTAAGTGCGTTCACTGCCATGGCATGGGCAGGCGTGGGCCACCCAGGAACGGCTCAGCAAGTTTACGCGTTCTCCCAGGCTCTCTGAGTGGAAGTTCTCCCTCCCTTCCCGAGGCCTTCCCTGAGACCAGCTGTGTGCCTCGGCTACTGCTGCTCACTGACCCTCCTCTCACCAGCAACCCCCACCCTCACAGATCTGCCGACAGAGCTGTACATTTGAGTACTTCGAAACGCTTTGAATTGATGGTCTAAGCGAGCCCTGACTTTGCTCACCACGGCGCTGGCGCAGCTTGCTGCAGGGGCACATACCGCTATGGTAGCTGATCAGTTAGAGGGCATCCGCCTGAGGACAACTCCTGCCAGCGCCACTCAGCCAGCTCTGTTTAGCCTGGAGTCCAGGCTGTGGCACGGACCAACGTGCCTAGGAAGAGGGTACTAGAACAAGGCAAAAATGTGATGACTCCTCCCCCAGCATATACTTCCTAGCTTCCAGATATCCGGATTTTTCTGCTGCTTGGGGGGTAGGGAGTTTGTCTGGTTGGTTTTGGAGAAAGAGGTGCTGCATGCGGCCGTGGTTTCTCTCTTCAGAAGAGGTTCACTTCTGATTTAGAAATGAAAATAACAGAGAACAAAATCTAAAACGTTGCTCTACTCCTGATCTTCCACTTGATTCTTTCACTGCTGCCGACAACTGAGGCGACATTTTCAGAGAAGCATTCGCACCATCTCTCTCAGAACTGCCTTTCCGAGCCGCATTAGCCAATTCAGACCACATCACTGTGCACACAGTTAAAGCGCTTCTCTTGTCTTTTTTGCATTTTTCAACATTTACTTCGTCTATTGAAGTAAACAGTAACACATTAAAAAATCACTTTTAGATTTAATCTCTTAATGTTAAATCAACCAGCAAACTCTATTTCCTCATTTTCAATCCCTTTCCAGACCATTTATGATGGCATTAACTCTTCATAAGCAGAACATTATGAAGGACTCTGCTGATACTCCTGGGAGTAACAGGTCCAGAGAGACTCTGCTGGTAACGCTCTGCTTCAAGAGCTGAGCCTCCAGACTCTTCAACAGAAGGATCTTCCCTCTTATTCTACTACCCCTTTTGACTAGGATCTTGTAAGGAAGATCACAGTACATCCTGTTAATTGAGTCGCTCTTATTCACATAGTCACGGAATACAAAGGGGAACTACTACACGTAGTCGCAGAGTATTCTGGCAGACCCAGAACCACTGCTTCACTTTGAAAATCCACAATGATTCTTTACCGTTCTGTCGTTTACTGTTCTGTCGTATTTATACAACTTACTTTCAATTCTGACCCATTCCTTTTTTCCAGATGGGCTAGTATGAAAATTAAATTTAGGGATGATACTTTTCCTGGTCCCATCATGTCTTTTTTTCCCCAAAACTGGTATCACATTTACCATACTGTTGCTGATTTAAACGAGAGGTTGCATACCAAAGACAACAGTGCAGGTGTTTCTTATCTGAGAGCCTTGTGAAGTCATGGGGAGCTATCATTTTGTCCCATCAATTAATTTCTTTCTGTTTTACAGACTGAATTTAATACTTCTTTGCACCGTAGCCACACATATTGACAAGACCAAAGTATCTTCACACTTGCTAGCCTAGATAACAATGCAGTGAGGATGCTACTCCATGCACTGTGAGCAGTCGGCTTTAAATATCACCCCAAATCCCCTGAACGCTTACAGAGTCTGAGCTGAAGTTACCGTATCCACACTGCCCAGCAACACCTAAACAATCTAGATTAAATGGAGTCCATACATTTCAATGCATGATGTTACTATGCTTCCTGATTACATAGACCACTCACGGCCAACACCTTCCAGCCTTCTCCAAAAGAAAAACAAACCAAACTAAACCAAGCCCAAAACCTAACGCACGTGTGCACATGCTCATATATCTGCTATGGATCTTTTAACATTTAGGGAAGGATAAAGCTTCCAGTTGACTGACCCAACCAGTCTGTGTTTCTATTGCATTTGCTGGATAGCAGCAGCGCCAGAAAGTCATCAGTGAGCATCCAAAGGATCTTTTCCCAATACTAAGGAGACTGAAAAGGGTTTAGTATCTTTAATACCTTTACAGCAAATAGGATTATAAGAAGCAAATGACCAAACTGGATTGGCTTTGTATACAAAGCTTAAGCTTCTGGGCCTTCAGGGAATTATCCAAAGACACCTAGAAACACAGAGATGTTCGAGTTACCCATTGATCATTGCCTATTCTTGTCTGACAGAGTAAGCCCGAAATGGCAGGCTACAAATATGGGCTGGCAACAGCCAGGTTGGTGCAAACCTCTACCAGAGGTGCGCAAGTTCACAATGAGAAAGACAGAACTAAAACGACCTGTTAAGATGAGAAGTCCAGCAGCTCCAAACCAACAAGGAAGATGTTGGATTAAGAGATAAGGTGCCAAAGTTTGCTGACCACCCCTGCTGCTGTCACATGCAAAATTATCAAATCAGCTGACCTCTCTGTGCTTTCATTTCCTCAGCTATGAACAAGGACAGGAATAATTCTTTATTCTTTTCTTTAAGCATGGCCAAAAAAGAATAAAATCTGCTGAGCCAAAGAGATGGATACAAAGCATTTGGATGCATGGAAGTACTATTTCAAGGATCAGAGCAGAGAGTTGATACCATTTTACTCCCAGCCAGCAGGGGCTGCAGTAGAACAACAGAAAACATGAGATTCATTTTTGAAAGAGTGTTAGATTCCAGAAGCACTGGATTAAACGGTGATAGTTCCATGTGCTAAATGCACCCCAGTGAAAGCACACCACCTTCAGAAGTTCACTGGGATCAGGACATTTGGAACTGCTGCACCAGGTCTACTCAGTGGGAACAAAATGCTCATGTGCAAGGATGGAATCTGAGGACTCCAACACGGCCCATCAGAGATACCATGCCAGGCACACTGTGTGCTGCATACCACAATGATAGGAGCCTCAAAAGGTATGCAGTAAATCAGCAAGAATAAGTTTTGACTGTACTTTTGTACTTCTTGTTTACACTGATAACACCGTATAACCATTGCTGCCTTGCAGCCAGCTTTGTTTCTGAACCAATTATTTTATAAGCATCCAGTGACAAACATTATTTTCAATGTAAACGGGCAGTAAATGGCATTGAAACCAGCATCCCCGACTTGACAGTCTCTTCCTACAAAAGAAGCTTCATTTCTTTATGACTCATCTTAAAGCTTTTTTTCTCTCTAAGCCCTCCTTGCAAAACTTACTCCAGATATTAACAGCAACAATTTAATCGATCACAATCTGCAAAAGCCTCTTAGGGACACATTCCACAGATCAAAGCAATTCCAAAGGGAGGCTGTGCTATTGTTTTACCTTAGCCCTAAGAGCTCACAATTGTAAAGAAAATGTTTAACCTCTTCGTTACCAGAAGAAAAAATCACTGTTCGCTATTAATACAGAGAGAATGAATAATAGATGAATAAGAGAAATACCACAAGTGGTGGGAGGAGAGAGAATATAAGCACTGCATCAAGTTCCCCTCGTCCATATTTATGAGGCCCTCAGGTTTTCTAGGTAATCTGAATCAATGGATATTGGATGAAATGGACTGCTTTCCATGAAGCAAAGGGATACAATTGCGGACGTTAACAGGGTAAGAATTGGTAAGAGATGCTCATGATACACATACTGTTGAATTCATTACGGGAGAGACCGCAACATCACTTAAGAACATTTATCTGTGTAACAACTTTGAAATGACAACAACCCTTCCTAAGACCAGCTGCCGACCAGAACAGTGCCACGCTGAGGCTCTGTTATATTGAAACATTTAGATAAACATTTTAATAAAAGGGTGCTTTGTGGATAACACAAAGAGAGAGAAGGGACAGAATTAGTTTAAGAATACCTATCAAACCCTAGGCTGCTTGAGAATAGCTGAGGGCCTACCTTAGATTAAAATGTTTCATGTATACGTACAGATATCTCTGAATATGCACCAAAATTGCTAAGAACTACTTATTTGCCTGGACCAACTTTAAAAACTAGAACCAAAAGTTTAGAAAAATAACCCAACAGACAAAGCAAACCCACAATGAGCCCCAAAGCCAGACACAACGGTGGACAGAACCCAAGTATGCATGCAGACAGGGTCAGAAAGGACTGTGTGAAAGCAGCTGTTCACAATACCTAAAAATAGCTTAGCATTCCTCCTTTTTGGTAAAGCTCCACCAGATGCCCCTGGTACCTTCTGGAAAGAGAGAAAGAAACAATTACAAATCCATCAAGCGAGACAACAGTAAATCAGCAATAACCCCATACCATCACCATTTCTGACACACATCTGTTCATGGTCCTTCTACTAAACCACATTCTTGCTCAGCAAGGACTAAATCCTCTCCATTCACCTCTGACAACAGGATTCAACTCATCATCACTTACTACCCTCATGGCGTGAGAAAGCCACCTTCTGAATCCTTCATACTTTGCTCTGATAGCAATTAAGCAGAGCATGTCTCATGGTCACCGTGAGTGACTGCTGTTCTGTCAAGGAGACAGGGACACCTAGCATCACTCAGACCTCTCACCACTAGATCCCCTACAGTATTTCCTAATGACTAAGGCTGAATTAGAGAGGGGAACAAAAAGCTATTATCTGCACAGAAGATTCAATCCTCCATAACCAATTCCAGTATGACCACTTTGCTGTAAATTGTTGGTTCAGCTTATTTTCAACTATCCAGAAAAAAAATGCCATTCCATCAGGATCCATGCCTGCTTCCATTACAATCAATCCAGGTTACCACTACACTTTCTTAATATTGGAGAGTGTGGAGGAAACTTGACAACACCCAAGCAATCATTTATAGGGGATTTTATATTATTATTTAGTTTAAACTTGACAGCAGAAAACAGTAACTTCCAAGTAACATGCAGTTTCAAGCACTACTTTCCCAGTTCAAAATACCTCAAAACAACCAGGGAAAATGCTGGTAGCTGAGGAAATGGAAGAGTCAATGCACTTGCCTCTTAAGCTGTTATTAACAGGCACCATTAAATCAAATCAGATTAAATCAAATAAGCTTCTGTGGCTATAATGCCAACGCGATGCATTATGCAGCGTATAATGTTAGTGTAACTGGCAAGGTTGTTAGGTGAATTTTTCTTTTTAATAGTAATACTGGGATACAACAGGTGGGGAGAAACCAGCCAAGAACCTGTCAGCCTAGAGCAAGTTCGTGTTTGCCTCTGCTCCTCGGTAGGTGAAAGGGGCACATATTTTGGGTGGTTCCCTTTACCATGTAAATAAAGCTTTGGCCAAAGCAGACTGCTTGAATCATCGGTGAGGTCTTATACATCACAGGAAAGTTTTCCATTCTTAGAAAGAGCTGATGCCAACTAATAATCCTTGGCTGTACTTAAAAACAGAACCTACTACCCATATATGCAAGGCCTAGGGAAAGGGAGTTTGGGTTGCAACTCCAGCATTAAAAAAAAAAGTATTCCTCAATGAAGTGAAAATAACAAGCAGAACATTTTTTTCCTCAATACTACCAGAAAGTGGAAAGAAAGTAGCCAAGAATTCAAAGCTATTTTTAAAAAAGCAGCAGCAAGATGCAACATAACCCAATTACAAATATATTATGAATAAATTACACACGCTCCCCGGACTATAGCTTCAGAACTAAAGCTCTAATTGAATTCTGATATCACCAAGTGGGATGTTGTGAAAGTCATTAAGCCTAGAGATCTCAAAGAGGAAGAATTCACATGGAGTGCTTATCACTGCCAGCCTGACATTAAATATTTCAGCTTGATTTTCCAAACTGCTGAATACATCCGAACTGGAATTGCAGATGCTCAGTACTCCTGAAAAACCTGACAGTTTTTCACCGTGTTTCTCCACCTGACAGAAATCACTGAAAATGTTCCCCATTCACAAAACAATCTTTGCTTCTAACAGACGTGACAAGCCCAGCAAACGGGAGTCCACACAATGCTTCAGTAGTGGCATCAAATTCCGTTTGCAGTGCTTCTCGTACAAGGTGTCAGCCCAGCCTATTCTGCGTTCCCTTTAACTGCACCATTGCCACATTTTTTATAACAGGACCCTCACCGAATAATATCCAGGAACCCATCACTGCAGGAAATTTCATGCTTCTCTGCCTAGAGTTTTCAACAGGGCTGATGTACCACTATAGCACCAAGCTCCAAGCTCTGACCGGGGCCAAATACCACCCAGGCAGTTGTACACAACAGTCATATGCTACAGAACTTTTAAATCAGCCACTTTACTGAAGAGTGAAATTCGGGGAAAAAGAAAAAAAAAAAATTTTCTTGATATAGCTAAGAATTTTACCAGAGGGTGCTCCAGAACTTGCACTTGCGCACATTTCCGATGATTCAGCAGATGCCTCCGGTGCTGTCTGCCACTGGCAGATACTCGAGCTCTACTTAAGCCAATAGGCTGAAGATCTGGCCCTTATTTTCTAACTGAATTGTGACAAGATACATGACTCGTACTTAATCCAAACACCTTCAAAGCAAACAGGGATTTCTGCAGCAATGCAGTGCATTCTACAAGGACGATGCCAAGGGAACCACAGGCAAGAATAGCAGCCTCACTAAAAGAATCTTGAGAGCACATCCAATGCCTTTGGCTTTACTGTATCCCACACCATTGAAAGCTTGGCTTAAGAAACCAAAACCACAATGCAGCATGTGCCAGACACTTCATAAAACCGTTCCAGTGAAGGCCTGATGTTTCACATCGCTCAAAAGAAAACACGGACAGCATGTAGAAAGCAGTCACGGCAAACAAAATCCACAGCTAACTTATGAGGAATCCTGTCTATGAGCTGTGCTAGGTGACACAACCTTCACTCGTACTGTATAGTCAAACACGGTTTCCCACCACATGAGCCAGTACACCAGTGCGTCACCACCTTCACAAAGGGATGCCAGGCCCCTCTGCCACATCACGATTCACAAGGAGAAAAACAGGAACCACTGAACTAGTTAAATCAAAGGTGTACACAACACCAAACAACAACAGTCAGTATATTTGTTTCTCCCTTTTGGAGTTCTTCAGCCTAATCTTTTATCCAGGAAAGGAATTTTTCAGTCCTCATTTTAACCCCAGTTTACCTTAATATTGAAAACTTCCAGGTTTCACATGCTGGAAGAAAGTTATATACAAGGAAAGCTGACAGGATTTCTGCCCACCTACCTCTAGCCCTAGATATCATCTTTCAAGAGTGTTAAATTCACTCAGAAGAACTGTTGCTAAAACTAGACTAGGCTCTCCAAAAACTCAGTTAACAGTGTGCAGGAAAATGTTGCCGTCACCCTTACAAGGATAGTCATCTACTGGAAATAAAATAAGTGGTCAGAGCACTTTACATAACTCGGGGCCTTCATCACCCAGGGGAAACGTTGCTGTAGAATGACAAACGTGAAGTATTCTACCACGCTCCGAGCAGCTATTTTAGGCCCTCTAACTTGCCAAAAGAGACAGAGCTTACGGGAGAGAGAGCTATAAGCAAACCCAGTGCCTTCCATTCAGCTCAGGTCAGAAGTCATTAACAGCCCTTTAAAAGATGCCAGACAAACCTCACACAAACAGATGTTACAGAAAGCACAGGTTATAAATTACTGTTGATATGCAGTGATATTATGGAAGAACAGCGAACATGCAGTTTGTACATGTGTGTTGGGGAGTTGAATGAGGTCAGTGTGTGGATCTAGAATCCAGCATTAACTTAAGCTAAGCTTTAGATCCCAGAACTCATGATTTAACTGTAGAGAGATCTTAGGATGAAAAGAAGTCCTGTCACACTGAGATGAAATCTCATATTAAAAAATAAATTTTAAAAAAAATCTCAGAAGCTTCCAGCCAAATCTGAGTCAAAATCAGTAATTCTACACTTCAAAGGCAGGTTTTATAAAAGTATTTAGTTACCTGCAGTATGCACATAATATGCAGACAATACATATGTGATATGCAGAAGCGCGTAGTGAAAAAGATCAGTGGAAGTCAGGCAACCAGCTGCCTTTACGATCTGACTCTTTAGGGCTTTGATTAATTTCAGAACTGAAGCTATGACTGGTCGGGATCCAAGCACCTGGATTTGATATCCAGCCCCAAATCTGAACATGTTCATTTCTGTCATTCAAGATTTGGTCTATGTCTGAAATGTGTTACCTAAACAAGCACAAGAGACCCAAGACCTGCCGGGGTAGTTAGTTGGGAAGTCACAAGTCTCACCTCTATCACGTGTCGTTTCAGATGCAAATATACACACTGTCCTGTTTTCCGGTAATGCCTTTCAATGTGTTCCCTTCCAAATCCCAGAAACGTGTTCATGCACACATAGAGACCTCCTTCTGAATCCTAAAAGGAATGACACAAAGAGTTACAGCACAGAAGGAACCGAACAGGACAGAAAGGACTCAGCAAGCAGAAAACCCAAAGAATTGCAGATGCTTTCTGTCACCAGGCAAGCACTTAAAATGTGGCTTCTGTAGCACCTTATGGTGTTTACATTATCAGTCCTCTAAGAAACTTACACACCCTAACACAATCTATAGAAACTCATTGAAACGGGTTACTTTACTACTACAAATTAGCAAGTGTCCAAATTGGAGGTCCAGAAGTTAGTCTTGAAAAATTCTGCTTGAGTGCCCAATCCACAGAGATTTGCAGGCGCAGAAATTTGTAAAGCATAGAAACAATGAAGCGCAGACATTTGTTTGAAATAGCAGAACTTTTTTTTTGACCATCTGATTGCAGTAACAACATTCCAAATCAGAAGCACGGCAGAGCTGACGGTCCAGGGTTTCAGCCACACCTTCTACTGTTGATCACAGTCTTCCCTGACAAAACCAGATCTCAAGCAATCTTATAGCTCTTAGAACCGGCTACAAGAAAATTGTGAGCATTCTTCAGTATCTATCAGGGATTCTCTCTATTCACGCATTTAGAGTGCTTGGAGATAAGGGCACTACAAAGGAAATATCAAGATATATATCCTGGTACTGATCACGAATGCTGATATTTCAGTAGCAAGACTTGGCAGGAGTCCCATCACTTTTTGCTCTCCCAAAAGCTGGGTGTTGATGCTGGCTCTTATCAGGGTCTTGCTCCATTTAAGCACTGCTCCCACATCTCTCCTGCATCATTCAGGCTGCCAGGAAGACTTTCAGTCATCTGGCTCCTTGCTGTTGGATCAATTTTTTAAGCCCTCTCTAGCATGCATTGTTTTGAATAGGTGGTGCATAAAAGAAGACTGAGCCTTTCACAAGCGCTGTGACCTTCCTTCTTTTGTGAAGGTGTTTGTGATATTGGATAGTACAGAATGTCTCACGTTCACTTCCCCAAAGAACAACATGAACTAAACTCATCCATAGGCACCTTAGAAGGAAACAAAAAAGAATTATTTCCAGAAACAAGTCACATTGGGCGCATACATGCACATAATCACATATTGAGAATTGTTACAGCAACGATTGCTTTGGCAGGACACCACCGATGGTGCCACAGCAAACCAGGAGGTCTCTCCCACCTGGCAGGAGCCTTGGCTCTACCGCCGAGGCCCCGCAGGTCCCTCTCATTGCCCACACAACGCTGCCCGTCCTGCCGCACCAGCCAGGCCCTCGCCAGTCCTGCAGGCTGCCACGAGCAGGAGGGAGCAAGCCTGACACAGATCACGGCTGATGGCCAGTACTTTCCTGACCAGGTTAATACACCTTACTCTCTTCCAGAAAAGGAAGCTGAAGGGCTAAGAGTGTTGAGCAGTTGTTGCTCATTTGATACCTGGCACAGACCAGCCGGGGCTTGACAAGTCTCTCCCCTCCCACCACTGCCCCAAAACTGGGCTTGAATGTGCCACTCTAAACCCAGTTAATCCTCCCCAACCTGTTCCAAAGACTGGCACTGAGTATTTCTACAGGACTTGAAGGAATTTAAACTTCCAGCCTACCTACAACCTTCATCCATACCTGTATGCTTCTCTTTCAAACATGCTAATTTTTATCGACATAACTAAAGCCAGAACTGGAGACCTGCCTCAAACACCAACAAATACTGGTACTTCCACAGCAGCCACAAGCAGAGCCATGGAGCTGAGGAGTAGAATGTGAACAGAGACCAGAGAATGATGTTTCACCCCAAGACTTTAGAAAATATCCATCTCTTCTGCTTTTCTTAATGTGAACCAACACACCCAAGCTTCAGCTCTTCAGGTTTAGATGAAAGATGAACGTGTAATGAACCATACAGCTGTTGCTTTACCCATCTCAAAAGGACAAAAAATGGCACTGAGCATTCCAGGATTCAAATATGCAATCTGAAGCAAGGGTGTAGACTACCTGCCACTCACACTTTACATATAGCACAAAGTCATTCTTTCAGCATCTAGATATCACAATGATTGTCTCTCTGCAAGGTAAACTATTTAGCCATCTCATTTCTGATCCACACAACCCCTATCCAAGATTCTATTAAAAAAATATATCCACAGCTCCTTTGAATTTGAAATATTCACAACCTTGAGAACAGGGCTGATACCTACAATCATGCTTAAAAGTAATGAAATAGTTAAAAGAAAACTCCACAGATGGCACTAAAAATATTAATAAAATACAATTGTATTTAAAATGTATTACATTTGTTTTAATTTCCACTACTCTTTCCCAGCCTTATCTACTTTAAAGCCCCGTTATACCTTTGCTGTCTGCTCTTATATCCTGTATTCCAAATCCTTTTGCATTACCTCCTTCTGTGAGAAAGTCATGGATGTGTCCTCTACAAGAGAATCCTATTGGTACCCAGCCTAAATAAAAATATATAGTGTTGTCACTCTAGGGTCTCAGGAGCTTTGCTGACAGTTTTGTTTTCTTGGAGACCGTTCTTTATTTTTCTGGAGGGAATCCAGGAGACCACTGAACTGTTCCTGATGAGCGGCCTCTGACTACACTCTGACACTTTCAGTGTATGAGCTAAATGTAGCGACTGCGTAAGTTGGTTGTGGTTACTACCAAAACAGTTTTTCCTCCTGGAGAACACAGGCCGACTATTCTCTCACACAGCCTAGGAAGAAGTGGACAGACTGTTCAAAAGCCTAAAAGGTCACAGGGGCACGTCTGAAAAAGCCACCTCTGCAAAAGGCTGTATAAAGGATTAGGCCCCTGTTTGGTGCTCAAAGAACACTCAAATGTGATTTAATTACTCCAATCTAAAGACATGGCTGGGGCAGAAGCTTGTACTTGCTGCTCAGGCCATGATCACTACGCAGAGCAGACTAGTCTTCTTGCCCTTTAAGCAGAAGGAAAAGTGGTTGCTCTTCACTGTATTTCCTCCTGTTCTTTGCTGCTAAGATGGTCACAGTATGCCAGGTGCTTTGTTTATAGAGGAGACACACAGTCCACAGCAGGGAGCAAAGTATTTAAAAAAAAAAAAAGCTCTTCTTACCTATTTAGATAATAATTCATATTTTGCAGGGGTAAGATGAGGAAGGAAAGGGACAGGGAATCCACAGTGAGAGAGAGCTAAAATGCAACAGTTACTCCCTCTCACGCCTGAAAAACAGAGCAGGGAAGCTGGCGGATGCACGGTCTGGCAGATGCGAATGCCAGCCCACAAGGAAACAGAGATCACCCCTCACCTCACACATGCTTATGGCACCAGACATGAACAGCTTTCAAACACTACTAACCTGATCAGGATTTGAACTAACGACCTGTATCCCACTACCAAACCTCTGAACCATTTAGACCCCTCGGGGAAATCTAGGGTTTAGCAATTTCAGCTCCTGAAGTGGCTCAGACAATAAGGAATTTATAAAAACACAGTTGCTGTGGTGATCTACTAACACGGCCAGCAGTTACAGACTTGGGCACAATGTCTGCTATACAGGTGTTTGCTTTAGATCCACCAGGGCAATGGTAAAACTTGCTAATACAGGTATCAGAGAAGAGAGTAAAATGGCACCTTGGGTCTTCACAAGCCTCCATACCCAAATATAAAGAATGAGAAGTTCGTTCATCCTATCACGTGTAAGAAGTAGAGAGTGCCAGTTACAGCAGTGGGTCACTGGCTCCTCCGTGAACGTGGTTCCCATGAGAATGTTTCCCCACAAAAACCACGACCGCACAGGACTGTCAGAGGCTCTATTCAGTGTCTGTTATCAGGAATCACCACAATTAATCTGGCTGTGCTCACAAGACTCTCGTCGTATAACTACAATCCAATCTTTAAAAGTTACAGGACCATCCCTAACATACACATATTGCACTGAATCCCACAACAGTTATTTTATTTCACAACAGACTTAAAAAGAGTAACAGAAGTTTCAGCACTTATCATTCATCTCAACAATATGTAATAATTTACAAGGAGGAATAAAAAGAAAGCCTGTCTCTCTGTCATGCACCAGTACGACCTACATGGAACAAGAAAAAACAAACCCAGAGCAAAGCACAGCCAACCACCTGAACACAACAGCAATTAGAGATGGCTCCAGCAAAACAAACGGTTCACTTTCAAGTTTCCACTGCAATAAATATAGTAACTTTGGGGGCTGGGAGAAGAGGGGGTGGGAATCAACCCCAAAAATGTGTGCCAAAGGCCAGGAATATGTCCGCTCACATTCAAAAAGAACATGGGGTATGAACAGTGGCGTAAGTCTGCCATTTAAACAACTGTTCTCTGTCATCCAAAGGTGACATGAAAGCAATGGTGACAAAAGGAAAGCAATGGTGACAAAGGAAAGCAGAAAAGGACTAAAAAGAGGGTAAAACTGGACATCTGGTAAGGAGGAGAGGGAGAACCAACAGAATCAGAAAAAGGAACTGAACAACAGAGATGTACACAGCACTGATGTCAAAAATATATACAAGCCGAGACGAGGAGCCGTGTACTACTGGAACTGGTGAAAGACAAGAGAGATGGGAAAAGAAGAGCTGGGTTGGGCAGAGAAAGAAGGGACAAACAATCTAGCAGTAGAAAATAAAAGTACAGGGCTTCTAATAACGGGACTGTTAGCTTCAAGTGCAAAAGAAATCCTTCCCCTTGTCTCCCTTAAAGACAAAAACAAAAAGAAGGGATAAACAAATACCAAAGTTGCTATTTACTATTTTATCACCCTTTGTGACAGAAACATGCAACATACTGAACAGCTTGAAGAAAGTACGCGTCACTGGAATAGAAACTATCAGGACTCTGGGGTTCTGATGTTATGTGGACAACCAGATAAAGTTATAACAGCAAATATATTACAGTTTTGAAAAGTTTAAAATCCTCCGTGTTCTGGGCTAAATGTCAGCTGCTAGGCATGGCACTGGATATTTCCCTACGAGCAGATTATTTCACAATCGCTTAACAAAGATGCCCGGTATCTCTGTTGTAGCTTCTAGACGGGTGCATGGACAAGGCCAATCCAGTACAGCACTTACAACAGTTCCTGGGAAGAAAAAAATAAAAGCTGCGTGGGCCAGTCAGACACTAAAATGAAACCAAACCACCATTCCAAGAGGTGGACTGACTGCTCACTCATGTGCATCAGTCACAGGCGGACTCCAGAGCAGGGCACGCACAGCTGTGAAGCAGTATCTTCTACAAGTCACGTTCACAGGCAGGATCAAGGCTTCAAGGTAAGTGAGCAGATACTATGGCAAAACTAACACTAGGTCACAAGTACTTCTCACCTGCAACCAGGAATGCAGAACTCCCATCCATCAAACAACACTGGCTAACAGGATAACTAAAGTTTGGTCAGTCACAGATAGAGAGGGGAAGGCTAGTAAGATCCAAATTTATGTCAAACCCACGAAGCGCACAATGCACCCTCACGCTGGTCGTTCTCCAAAGGTGCACAGTTATTTCTCATTTGTGAGCCACTGCAGGCACACAACCCTCGCTGATTTTACCATTCTCCAACTTCGGAAGAGCACTTAGTTAACCTTAGTGTCCTGGGGCACTTCCAGCCAGCAAAACACTCGCCCAGGGGACAGCTTTGGTATCGCCCCATCATGCAACAGTACAACACTGCTCTGATTTTTCAGGTGATCACCCACCATCAAGCAACTCACTGCCTCAGTGATTTGGAGGCCATTTTGCAGCTAGGCCAAAATCTTTTGTCTGGAGTATTTGATTTGTCTTGGTCTATTCAATCCTCTCATTTGTTTCCGCACTGCTGCTCTCATCCCATCAACAGGAACAAGACACCAGCCTACCCTACCCCTCCCAGAGAGCGGCCCCAGTGACTTTCTAATTTCCTCCAAGAAATATTGACCAAAGGAACAGCCAGATAGGAGGCACTTGTTTCTAGGAAGTTTTATGCAGTGTGGTTGCAGATATCCATTACCTACTGCAAACTCACAAGGATTTCAGTCTCAACTGTGCTGTCTAATAAACAGCTGAGCATCAGCACAGTTTAGCCTTTGGGAATTGCCCTAGCATAACCATTACAGAGTCCCCGAGCCACAAAAATGAAGTCAGCAAGATTCATAAAGGAAGCTGTTGTCAGCAGCAAGGCTTTCCAGCAGAGCAGAGCCAAGCTTTAAGCTGCTCAAAGAGACACAGTCCTGCAATCTACAGACCCAGAGTGCTTGGTCCTGTCGCTGTGCTGGACTCAAGACCTGTGCTGTAGTTGTAAGCAACGCCCTTCGTGGGGAAGGCCTCAGAGCACATCCTTCTACCACATGCATAGCCTGCACGTAAGCCTTTCTTATACTCCAGTTTGTATCCCTTTTCTAGCAGTTGGCTCTCCCTCGGATGAGTCTGGTCTAAATTGATTGGAGGTCTTTGAGACAAGGATCCCACTAAAAGCTGGAATATCCATCTGAGTACTATTCTTCCACATAAATAAGAGAACAAATAAATGCAACCTTTTTGTTTTCCACGTGCTACTGAATGCAAAGTCAAGCTCAGCTGCCAAAAGAGGAAGAGAGGTCACAGCGGACAGAATAGGAGAGAAGAAACATGCATCACAGCAGCACAGGTACAGAAAAACGGTCACCAAGAGGGACTGTGCATCAGATCCAAAAAGCAAGAGGTACAGGATCTCATCCGTCAAGTCATAGGGAAGCGGTAGGCTACCACGGCAGCTGGGCACGACGCTCAACACTAGGCCAAGCTTGTGTTCCATAGGCGGCCTTCCTTCCCTTCTCCATTCCCATATAAAGAGCCAATGGCTAACTGGGGTAGGAGCCCTCATCAGGGAAATCGGGTTTTTCTAGAAGCCACCAAAAAACCCAGAAAAGTCATTAAAAATTAAGTCATAAAAAGACATATTTTCTAATCTTGCGAGATAAACAAACTAAAAAGCTCTTCAGTGCGCAGAAATTTGCCTCCTGATTCTGCCAAATTTCCTCGAAACTAACCTTAGTATGTTCTGTTGGAAATAGGCCAAATCTAAGGACACGAACATCTCACCTGCTTAGTGGTCTTTGTAACGGCACTACCTTTCTGACAAGATCATTGTGCTATGGTAAATCCACATGGAAGAAATACACTAAATATCCACCTGTACCTCTCCTATGCTCACGCTTCCGAAATCTCTCAGCTAATGACTCTCTCTGCAGCACAAAGGTGCTGTTGTTCTCAGACCTTCACCCAGGGAAGTCAGATTTAAAACTCATGGAAAGGGAACAGCGAGTCAACCAATTCTGAGAACACTCCGTGAAGCTGCCTGTAACCACTAGAACATGAATCTTCAGCGACACTCCACCACTTAAATCCAGACAAGAGGATACACCTGAGTGACCACCACGTCTGCAAAAGCCAGGTCTCGCAGCCACGTTAAACTTTGCACAATTGGAAGCAAAAGATGGAGCCACTCACACCCAGTACATTTTCCTTGGCACCCCCTAACACAAACAGCTCTGGTTTTGACCATCCCACCCTTCTTAGTCCTTTCCAAAATTGCTGCAGAATCTTTCTCTATAATACTTTTTATTTTAATCCTCATAAATCCGGTGGTGTTCAATATTTTAAAGATCACAACACTTCCTTGCAGGGAAAGTAATAATATACAATTAGTATAGCTAAAGAAACTTGACTATAAAGCTGCTGTGTGACCGGGTATGTCACTTCAAAAGATAGAAACAAAGACTCAGGAAATTCACTTCTTCAGAGAAGAACAGCTTGAGAGACAGTCTTTTGGTGTTAATGAAAGAAACTACTGAAATAAGATCTGGTGTTGAAAAAAGGTAGTGAACAACACATCTTGCATTGAGCTGACTTCGAAGGGAGACATGCTGAAGGTAGGGCTGTGACAAGGAATGTGTTTAGAACAGCAAAATGAGAAGATGTGAGGAAATACTGAGAAATAAGTTTACCAGAAAAAACACCTCTCCCATCGAAAATATAATCCTGATTTTCACCGGGGATAATTAACCCAAGAGCATTGATCATTTGCTTTAATATTGTAACAAACCAACCAACCAACCTGTGTATCTTCTTTCAAAAAGAGGCAGACAGCTCACAGGGAGAGGCTTGCCTAGGTTACACAGGGCTAACCTAAGAAAGTAAGCCACTAAACCAACCTAATACAAAGCATAGAGGGACACACATCCCTCTCCGGCCAAGGCAACAACCTGACGATATCCTTTTGCTTTCCTTCGGAATGAAAGGCTGTAAAAACACAGCTTTGCTATTTCCAATTTGTAAATGACAAGTGTTCTACCCAAGAAAGCACACTTCTGCCCTTTAGAATCATCACCCCAGAAATTATATCCACACATCTGTTAGATTATATGGGTATAAAAAATAAAGTCTGAGACAAGCCTTTTGCCCAGCTGAGCTGAGGAGTGGCACGGGCTGAAAAGCCATGGAAAACAATAGAAACTGAGACTAGTTTTACTTTTACTGGTTCTGCATAGGTTCAGTGAAGCCTTTTGCCCAGTGAAGGCCTATAACGCAATTTAAACAAAAAGCTTTAACAATGAAGAGGAACTTTTTCCACAACCTGAAATCACTTCCCAATAAAGTCAAAAGGAAGAAATGTTTCTGAAAAAAAAAACCAAACCCAAAACCCACACATGGTGATTCCAACTCCTTTTGCTACTTGTGTACATAGTTTCTGTGAAGTTTTGCTCAAACGTGATATGTTTTGTTCAACAATATTGTTTTGCTAAACACAGCTCTTGCTGTGTTTACCTGAGGCTTGCTGGGGGTGGTGGGGATTGGTTATTTTTTAATATGTAGCAGTATTTAATATCCCTACTGGTTAACAGAAACCTTTTATAAACCATGTCCAAGAAGCCTGAAAGTGTGACTGAAAACATCGACCACATGCTCACCCGAGCCAAAGTTTGAAGGAAAGATTGTGGTACATTGATTCCTCCCCCTGCCAAAACCTTATTAAGTATAAAATGCAATTAGTGCCTCTGCAGTAGAGTCTGATGTGGCCGTTTTAATCGGACCTCCTCCCAGTACAGTCAGGGCTGCTGGGTGACACTTGAGATCTGAAGAGTGTGGGTAAAAATAACCTCTGTTCAACAGGACATGATGAACACCAGACAGCTGAGTCACCTTTAAAACTGATTCTGATTTTCTGTATTAAAAGGAATTATCAAAAAGAGGAGGATAAAGGATTCAAAAAATCCTTCTGAAATGTATCTTTCATTGAATATTCTGTAACGTAAACCCTGAGCTTCCTTTTGATTGCTGTCATTGACTGTAACGCCAATATATAGTGCTCAGTCAACTCTGGGAAACCTCTGTTTCATGTAGAGAAGCAACTTTTATTAAAATTTCAGCTCCATTTAAAAAGTGCAATTTCTAAGCACCTGTTTATTACATAGCATCGACCGTTACTATTTATGAAGGCTTCCAGTATTATCAGCAAAGTTAAAAACGAGTTAGGCCCCGAATCTGCCACTGAACACACGCAGCCCGTGGAGCGTGGGGGTGTCGTGCAAGGTTCTGTAACCCCACAGAAAGCTTACTGTATATCAAACACTCATTTAACAGCAACCTAAAGGAGTCGGTGGGGAAATGCTGCGCGTTCGCTGGAGTCTAGTAACGGAACCCAGGGGAGGGAAAGCGCCTCAGGAGGACCTTCCCGCTGATCTTCAGGTTGAGCCTTTACTTTGGAAGCTTCCCCTGAAGATTTTAACACGGAGAATGAGCACTGAGACGGCGGGAAAGCAAAACGCTTGGCATCTGCTAGCCAAAACACGCCAGCGAGAAGGCCAGCTGCTGCCCCTTCCCTGCTCCCTCGGTGTGCAAGGAGAAAGAAGGGCTCCCGGGCAGAGCCCGGACAGCAGAGCCCGCTCCCAGCGGGCACAAAAGTTTCCCCCAAAACCCGCAAAATCCGAGCAACCGCTCCAGACCGCCCTAAGGAGGGAAAGGAGGAAAAGGCACGAAGGAAGGAGCGCGGCTGCGAGAAGGAGCTGAGGTTTGCCGTGAGGAGCCCCCCGGGCCGAGAGTGGCGGGGAGGCCCCGCGGCCCGGGCGGGGAGGGAGGACGAGGGGGGAAGCCGGCGGCAGGTGGAGGCGGGCGGGCTGGCGCAGGGAGGGACAGGGGAGATGCGGGAGCCCGCGGAGGGGAGGCAGCGGCGCGGGGAGCGGCGCGGGGTCGCGGCGGGGAGCGGGGAAGGGGCCGCCGAGGGGCGGGCTGCCCGCGGGGCGGCGGGGAGCGGCGGCAGCCAGGGGCGGCTTCGCTGCACTCACGGGCGAGTCGTAGGAGAAGGCGCACTCCGTCTTGTAAACCCGGTCGCCGGATTTGGGCACCCGGATCGTGGGCATGTAGGGGACGAGGAGCTCGCCCAGGTCCCCGGCGGCCATCGGCGCGTCGCCGCCGCTGAAGAGCGCGGCCCGCTGCATCCTCCCTCCCTCCCCTCCCTCCCTCCGGCCGGCCGGCGGCGGCGAACGGGCGATGGAGGCGGCGGGAGCCGGGCCGGAGGGAGGGAAGATGCTATTTTTGGTCCAATGGCAGCGGGAGCGGCACCAGCTGCGGCGGCACTCGGGGGTCCCGGCGGGGGCGGGAGGGGCGGGCAGGGCGGCGGGGGCGGGCCGCGCCCGGCGGACCCCGCGGCCTCCGGCCGTCCCTCAGCGGCGGGAGCCGAGCGGTGCCACCGGGGGCTGTGGGGCGGCGACCCTGAGGCGATCCCCTTCCCCCGGGAGGCGGGGGGGGTCGCGCAGGCCGGGCCCCGCTCCCCTCTGTCGGGGCTGCGCCTGCGGGCGGGGCGGGAAAAGGGCCGCGTTTCAGCAGGAAACCTGCGCTTCCGTGAGAGGAGGATGGAGGCTCCGTGTCCGGCCTCCCTCTGCGGCGGGGAGCAGGCTCCCCTTTGACTGGCAACTGTCCTTTTCGTTGTTTTTTCTAAGCAATTAATGACTCTCTATATATTTACTTCTCAGCTGCCATGATTTAGTGCCTAAGACAAGGATTGTGGCTGCCCAGCGCCTGCGAGGCGGCACAGCGCCCGGTGGGCGCCGGTGCCCCTCGGCCTGTGCGAGCGAGCCGGTCACCGTCCGGCTACCGGCGGCGCAGCCCGCTCGCGCCGGCCTGAGCGGTTCATGAGCTGCTGGGGCAAGGAGGAGGTCGGTGCAGAGGGACGAGCTGCTGGGGTACGAGCTGTGGGGGTACAGTGCAGGAGTGCCCGGCCTGAGGCATCTCAGGGAGGCCGCGGCGCTGCCAGCAGCCAAACCTCAGCTTTCGTCTCTTGAGGGACACCGCCTTTAGCTTAAAACAACCTTTTTTTGACGTTTGCTGTGTTTCTCTTTGCTTTTCAACTTTGAAAGAACACTGCTAGGGGAACAAGGAATACAGTGAAGTAACGCTGTAGGGAAAAAAACCCCATTGAACTAGTGTGGTTTTTTTTTTTTTCAAGCAATAACTATTGCATATGTCTGACAGCAGCCGATTAAAGAAATAACTGATCTATTTAAAATGAAGACATATAACATAGACAAATAGCCTTCCACCCATAGTCCACATTATACCCAAGGATTCGTTGATCACTTCCAAGTGGGTGATGTGACCTTTGCTAGAACCAACTTTTACCTTGAAAATTAAGTTTCAGAAGGCAGTTCCAGTAAAATCTCAACAACGGAATTGAAAAATCAGTTTGTATCCAGCTATGAAGAAACAGGCTGTGAGAGTGAGCAGAACAGTCCAGTCCGCTCTCAGCAGTTTTTCCTAGCAAAAATTCAGGGTTGGGAACAATGTGAAATACCAAGTGCGGAATATGATGCCAATGAAACGGCTTTAGCCTTACTCAAGAACAGAGGTTACATCAGACTTGTCAGCATCGTTGGATGCTGGATGAAAACCACAAATATGGGGTCACCAGACAGATTTAGCTTGCCTGAGAAGCCTTCATGCTTTTTTAATGGCCTCTCTTACAATTAACTCAGCATTTATAAACGAGAGCTATAAGACATATAAGCCATCTAACTTGAAAGGTTGACTCAAAAAGGACAAGTCAAAGCACTGCTACAAAACCAATCAGTCTAATGCTTGGCAGTGCTAGGAAACAGCATCAAGGCGGTCTTTGCATATAACAGTCTGTGCAACATTGCTTCATGTAAAGAAATAAATTCATTACATGCTTTAACAGTTTGAAACCACAAGATGATCGGGGTTGCTAAAGGACTTGGGCTTATTTCCTTAAAAAAGTGGGAATTTTCAATACGGACAGCTAGTTTAGGCTCACAAACTTAAGAGGCACCTTCCGTCACTCTCTTGAGGGAATTAAGACCAGAGGAATGCCATGGCCGGCAGAGCCCGAGGAAACAGATCCCTCTAGTGGCAGAAGTCTGCCAGAGGCAGAGAGCACCTGCTGTATTCCCTAGCTGTCAAAAGTGCTGCAAAAAAATAGCTGCAGAATTCTGAAAACGCATGGCAGGTGTGTGTGGATGTCCGCAGGGGCCACCTGCCTTACCATACGTATTTCTTAATTTGTTCTTGGTTAATAACGGTTGGATGGCACATTTCCACTTGATCTTTTTATATAAACTTTTGCTTTGCTTTTTTAATTCCAGTTTACTCTGGAAAATAAGCCTAAGTTATCCTAAATGCTACAAGAAAGGTTTACCTTTTTCACCTCCAGAATCGCTTATGTGGCCTCTCTACGTTAAATGCACTGGGAGTACAAAGTTTCAAGTTTTCATCTTGAGATTTTGCTTACCTTTTAGGGTACTAAAAGCTGTGTATCGCACACCAGAAGATGGTATCTGTTCACCCCGCAGTGATGAGATGATCCATAAAACCCGTTAACTAATGCTGACCTGTGCCATTCTCCCTGGCCCGGTCCTTGCTCTTCGGGCATCCAGCAATCCTTTTGTAACAACCCGCATTAAGCAGTTTCCTGGTTTTCCCTTCTTCATCTTCCTAAGCCTGTTACAGGAAGCAGAAAGCTAACAACAGTATCCATAACTTGAATATATTGCTAAGATGTTAGATATAAAGCAGTTACTATGAAAATACTTAGTCTTTATCCACTTAAATTCTTCCTACTCGTGAGCAGCTTTACGTGACAGAGCATAGACTTTAGTCTTGCAGCCATGGGGTATTTTCAAGAGTGCAGTTGGCACCCCCTGAAATCACTAAGATGTGAACATATACACACCATACACTTTTAAATGTTTAAGAACTTTTCCTTTGCTTTCTGCTACACCTGACAGCACGGATAGTTGCAGGTCTAGGCAAGCACTTCTGTCTTAATTCTGCCTTCTGAAAACACAGGAGATATCTGAGGTAATAAACCCAAAGCCTTGTTGAAGTTAATTTTAAAGACTATCCTCCCCACAGGCACTTGGCATGCAGTTCTCCATGTCACTAGCTATATCTTTAAAACATGAAAATTATGTGACAATGGTAGGTACACCTCAGTAGGTTTTTCCAAAATATTAATATATTACTGAGCACTGACTGTGTTTTCATCAATGAAGATCCTTTCTGCCACACAGGGAGTGTGTGGCTGGTTTAGATCTATTACAACAGGAAGCATGTATCATAGCAGAAGTACCTGTTATGCTTTTAAACCTCATTTAAAAACAAACATTTAAAAAACAAGCAACAAAAAAACCCACCTCCAAACCCAACAGACCAATGTAGAAAGATGTTCCAGAAAGACCACATTTTGGATGATCTACATGGAGAAGTGTCCAGTTTTGAAAGGTGCACAGAAGTCAGGCATCTTTTGGGTGTTTGGGGGCTTTGGTTTGTTGATATTTTGGGTTTTTTTTTAAACAGACACTTTAAGAGCCTTTTACAGACACAGGCTGTATAGGAGGAGAGAGGCTGGAGAAAATGAATGAGCAGACCAGCATAAATTACACAAGAGGAAGAAAGTTTAAAACTGGCGACAAAACCAGCAAAGCAGCCGCCTGCCTGACACTCTTAGGCATGAAGTGTATTAACAGATATCTAGAGAGAGACTTTGCGATAATGCAGAGAAAATGATAGCAGATACTGAACAATATGCAAGTTGGGAAAAAAAAAAACAGTGAAAGATGAGTTTGACTACAGGTAATGAGAAAGGAAGTATTTGTCTAAGGGGGTAGGTAGAACCCTAGTGTTTCAAAGATCTGAAGGTATTTTTCTTATTTAGTTCATCTTCCACAAATTACCCGACACAAGGCATTGTGTGAAAGAAAAAAAAACACCTTATAGTTTCCTGTACCTTTCATTTAAAATTTCAAACACAAGAAATCACGTGATGAAGACTAATATTACCAACCCATTTCACATCTATCAGGTCACAAAGCCCGTTCCACATGGATGTCCTGGAGAAAGGGAATAATTGTTGGCAACTGACTGAAGGCATTTTCTCCGATTAACAACGTGAACAGCTATATGAGCTTAACTGCCACACGGTTTCTTTGAAGTTATCAGAATCACAACATTGTTTATTCATTTCCATCAGTAAACAGCAGGATGTACATTACATAGCTCGGCCATGACTTGTTGGTATGCATTTAAGACCGTGCATACTGTCTTATAATAGTTTAGTTGTCAGGTGTGGATTTCATAGAATTGTCAACAAGATTTTTATCAGGTGTTTCATAATGATACCAAGGTCCATCTCCCCTGTGTCTCATCAGTCTGCGTGCTTCCAACTCCAACAGCCTAAAAAAGAAAGAGCAACACAAGCTAAACCTGAAGTTTGTTGGGTTTGATCATACGTATATCAACACTTAACATCAGGGCGTTACTGACAACAGTGATGAATTTAGCATCTATGGTTTATAAATACTACTGAAACATAGGTAATACCAAAATATGAAGGGTTCAACTACAACAGGAGCTATTACATCCTTCTATTTCCATTTCTTTCAGCAAGTTGTCTCACAAGAGAGTAATAAAAATACTTGCGGGAGTTCTGCCATAGGTTCTTTCCTAGCAAGGGGCTAGACAGTTTTGATGCAGCTTTCAACTGAAAATAAAGAGCAGCAACAAAATCAGAAGTAAACGCGATGGCTGAAGGAGCTGTGCTGTCTTGGTCCCAACAGTGACAGTTGGGGGAACTCAGAATTTCTTCTACCGCTACAGTTTGCTCTGAGCAAGCATAGAATAAATTCGGTGCAACAGCACTGTTACAGCCCACAAAATTTTCAACAGCAACAAGGAACGTAACCCGTCCTGCAAACTGTCATTTAGCTACTCATTTCAGCTGTAAGGGTTAGCAGAGGCAGAAAGAGGTGTTAATTTCCTGGCTTGGGGAGACAGGGCTATACCTTTACAAATATGCACTGTTTTGAAGAGACACCGTTGTTTTACAAGACTGCCCTCAGATCATTCTGCTTCTGGTGATCTTAATACTAATGAGGCCAGGGCTACAGATTCCCTACCTTCCACTTTGCTACCAGCCAGGCAGCAAGCACTTGGGGTCAAGCGATATGAGTAAGCCTGTTATGTCAGCATCCAACTCGGTGTGTTAAGTAAAATAAGAAAGTTAACTAGAGTATGTATCAGTACTTTAAAACCCTCAGCTATATAACATACCTCAGTTGAGCTTTCTTTGATTCAATGTCAAGCACAGCCATCTCTTTCTCATAGTTCTTTTCAGGGGGGTCAAGGCAGTAACGAGCTATCCAGCGACTTATAGGGTGCTGGAAAATACAGAAGCAGAGATTATTCATGCAATTTCCAAGTAGAAATGCCATCATAATGAAATCATTTTGCATGTTCCCAGTCCTGAAAACATGCCATCAACACCGTGGGTGCTGCCATTCAAACCATAATAGTCAAGTTGAAAACACGCTCAACTATTTGTCAGATCAGAACCATAAAAAGCTGTATTTCTTTTGCAGTTTTTAACACCAAGATAACCTGCAGATGACTATTCTGTAGCAAAACTAAAAGTTAATGGAAGACATGATTTATTTTATTTTTGTAGAAGTTCCTTAAACCGCCCCTGTAATCGCGGAAATGGATGCCAAACCTCTTACTGTAATCAGTAAGATTTTAAAGTTTTGCTTTCACACAGAGGCCATTTCACTTGAACAGTCATAATAGTGTTGCTGAATTCAATTACTTCCTATCAAAACCAAAAAAGTGCTTGCAGCAAGAAACCAGGGACTGACCTTAAGAAAATACAATGAAATGAAAAAGCGTAACCTTGAGTTTCTGACTCCAAAAATCTCAAATTCGAGATGCAAAAGCACAGGTGATGTTGGACTTTGAAACAACGCTAGCAAACAATGCAAAAGAAAGCAATGTCACTTTAAACTCCAGATGTTGTAGTTCCAGAGCAAGAAACGATGACAAAACCTGCATGCTAAGCATGAAGAGAACAGAAGACTGTGCTTACTATTTAGGAACACTCTAAAAGAATTATTGGCAATAGCTTCAGCAGTTTACTTGCATGAAGTTACAGATCATTTGCATCTACTTGTGTCAATAAACAATTTCCTGCAGCAACACACACGTTCCATAAAACTGAAAAAAAAAAAAGCAAGTCTACAAAACTCGTAATTGCACGATTTGAGTTCTACTACACTGACACCCAGCGGCAGGGACACGGCCATCCCCAGGCTCGTACTCCACACATTTTACTCCCAGAAGTATCACCAGAAGGAAGGCTGTCCATAACATGCCACCCATCTGTGTGTTACACTCACTTTGTAGTACTCCCAGTACTCTGGAACATAACCTTCGGGAATCTCTGCAAGTTCAGCTTCACCTGACAAGGAAAGGAGGGGAAGAATATTTCGTACAAGTATTTTTTTTAATTACCTTATATTCTGCTTTGCACATTAAGAAAAGATCGTTATTTCACATGGAGAGTACTTAGTCCCTCCATGTGAGCTCTAGTCAGAAAAATTGGACTTCTAATTTTTCCAGACACTTCGCACCACACATATCTAGCTCACAGACTTTAAGCCACACAACAAACAGAAGGGTGACATTTGCAGCTATACAGCATAAATAAGATCAAGTCCACAGAAATGCCTTTAAGATATACAAGCTGAAAGCATGAATTTTATCTAATTTCTCTCTTAAGTTCATTCCATATCATTACAGCGGTAGATTTAGAACACATATTGCCAAGCAGACTGTTGGGTTTTTTGCTAGAGAAGCAGCAACAGTTGCAGTGTAGGCAGCCTTCTTAAAGAAGTATGTAACACAAGGTACTACAGACTCCTCATATGGACACAGAAGGACTGTTCATTAAACCTCACTGATGTTTGAAACTGTCAAAAGATGGAATTTTTCCATTTTTAAAATGGACAGCTTTTTAAAAAAGCAATAACTACAGAAAAATAAAAATACTGAGAATATCTTCTATGCACTTACATATATTACTGCAACTCTTAGGCTGGTTTCGTGCTCTTCCAAAAAGTAAGCCTTAAAAGATCTCTTTTTCCTATCCAGCATGCTTAGTTTCCATTTAATGATCTGAGTGTGTACTTAGCTTAATCACGCCATAGCACTCACCAATGAAGATGTTGACATATGTTATGAATAGTGCCACTGGTATTCCCGTCAGAAATACATAGAATCTCTGTACAGGGGATAAAAAGAAAGAGAAACAGTAAGGGAAACTCAGGCGCCTGACAAAATTTAGATGAGATTAGCCTGAAAACGATGTTAACAGCCTATCAGATTTGCATTCATAGACTAGGTCGCGATGTTGTATGGGAAGACACGTTGCTGCCTAAAGTGAGTTAATGAACAAAGACAACTACAGAAACAGCAATGTTGTGCTGGTCCCAGAACCCGTTTGGCTCAGCTTTCGGTCTCCTGCAGAGGTCAGTCCCTGCAGAGGGGCAGCTGTGCTTCCCCCCAAACGTGCTCTCAGCATCTCGTGAGGACTGCTGTTTCACTGTAACGAGGCGTTAACGCCAGTGCAATATAACCCCATGTAAATACAACCACTTCTGGCTTTGGTAACTGCGGAAGACAGATGAAGGAAGCCTGATCACAGGGGGCAGTTGTATCACGTTGGCTGTTACCCATCCTAACAGGCTTTCTCCAAAACCTGGCTTTTTAAGGGTCAAACTCAGGTCAGGCTTCCCAAGTCCAATTTCTACTATTAGTGCTTTAGGTAACCAAAGGCAAACCCTGCAGAAGAGCAACCTAATACGTTTTAAAAAGGAGGATGGAGTGGAAAGCATTTGTAGATTATACATATGTGAGCAAAGACACAAAATTTAAGAACGCATTATTTTGAGTACCTGTCACAACCCTTACCATTTAGCCAAGCTTTTTACTTCATCTGGCCCTGATTTTACAACGTACAACAAAAAATTCTTTACGAAGACGACTGAAAGGTCTTGTTTGTGTGAATAGTTGCAACTGCGTTTTAGGCGCCATCACATAAACAATGGAGGAAATTGTACTTTAGACACTCTTACACCATTTGCAAGGTGTGTGTGACACTGAACACAATAAATTTGGTTTTCACTCACCAACAAGTTCAGAAATCGAGTATCATAAAAACTCGTTGCCTTGATAATGAACATTCTTTTCCCATGGCTGCTGCTGTGCCGTACCAGAGCTGTAAATTGAACCAAAGTATTATGTTTTATCCTCCATTTGGCGACTGTGCCAGGATAAGGTCAACCAGGCATGTGGGGGGAGAAAGAAAGGCTGGGTACTTCCGAGCTGGTTTTCGGGGGAGAGAGGGGTGGTATCAATATACCTAAACGCCCACCTGAACTATTTTGCTAGAATTAACCTATTTTTGCAGGCCCACAGGTCCCCGCAGCGGGAGGAACGCCGGGGCTGCCGCCAGCACCCTGTCCCGCCGGCGGGCCCTCACAAGGACGGGGCCTCCGGCCCCCGCGCCTTCCCTGCGCCCGCTACGACCGGGAAGGGCCGCCGGCAAGAGCTCCCGGGGCCCGGGCGGCGGAGGGAGGCCGGAGCCCGGCGGCCGCCGGCACCCCTGCCTCAGGGGAACCCGGAGCTCCCCACGCCCCCGCCTCAGGAGGGCGGCAAGGCTCCCCAAGGTCACCCCACCCCGGCCGGCCGGCCGGCCCACCCCTGCCCGCCCCTCCGCGCTCCCGCCGCGGCCCTACCGAGGGTGCCGGGGAGGCGGGCGGTCCCGGGCTGCCAGGGGAGAGCAGCGCCCGCCGCCCGCCGACCCCCCCAGGCAGCCGCCGCCCGCAGCAGCAGGCTCATGGCCGCCATCGCCGGAACTGCCGTGGGGGCGGGGTCGCCAGGGACGAAGCCGGGCGGCCGCCATCTTAGCGAAGGGCAGGCGCGGCCCGCCCCTTCCGGCGCTGCGGGCGGGCCCATGATGGCGGCCGGCGGCGGGGCCGTGATGGCGGCGGCGGTGGCGGCGCTGGGCCGGCGCCTCACGGCCGCGCTGCGGGTCTCGGGAGCGCGGCCGGGCCGGGGGGCTGCCGCCGGCCTCCCCGGGTAGGCAGCGGAGGCCGGGGCGCGGGCGGGCCGCGCTGCCTGCGGGAATTCTGCCTTTATGGGTGGAAGAAACGCTCCCGTTTAGCCGAGTGTTCCCGCTCCCGTCACCGATTGTTTTCCTGCTGATTTTTGCACAGGTCGGCGCTGATCCCGTTCCACAAGCACGTAGCGAGAGCCGAGCCCCTCCGCCAGCTGCGGTGTCTGCACACCACGCTGCCTCGGAACGGCCTGGAGGAGTTCTTTGATGATCCGAGAAACTGGGGAGAAAAAACAGTGAAGTCTGGTGAGTTATATTTGCTGCTTCTCATAGTGATCTCTGGGCAACTTGTGCCCAGCTGACATCTGACCTTTTGCATCGTAGCAGTTATTGACAGCTGCATAAAACATTTTTTAAATGTAAATATACATAAATATACTTGTGTGTTTTACGCCTCTTGTTTTTGCTGCGTATTCTGCGCTCCTGCAAGTAAACAGCGGTTACACAGCAAAATATTTTGCTATAAATCCTCTGCCTTGCTCATAAGCTCGAGTATGTTACAGAAAAGATGTTCTTTGACAAAATATACAGTACCACAGAGGAAAAATATGTCAATGTAAAGATCCATCTCGTCGTTTTCCCTATTCCCAGCCTTTTGCAAACACAAACAGTACCCGTCATTGCCTTTTTAATGCATTTGTATATTCAAAGCAAAGCTGAATATCTACGAGGGTAACTTTCCAAGTGGTGGGTTTGTTGTTTGTTGTTGTTTTTTAAAAAAAAAAAGTGGTCCTTATTCTGTCAAGTCAGGTAAGCCTGCTGGTTGAAATGGGGGGGTTTTGCCCCCAGAATAAGAGAACATTTTTCTACCAAATGGATTTATTTTATTTTTTACAGGGGATGCATGGAATATAAAGCAGCTAAGGGGCAAGAGTAGTGAAGACTTGCACAAGCTTTGGTAAGTAAGTGTTAGTGAAGTAGCTTCTCTTGTTTCAAAGCAGCTCTGCGTATTTTATTAAAATGTGGTTAGTGAACTTATTAGTCAGTAAATATAGGCTGCCTTACAGCTCTGTGTGCTTAAGCCTGCTCTGGGCTTGGAGCAGCCGAGGTTCTGGTACTGCTCAGAACAGGAAAGCTGTACTGCAGGCATTATGTGGGAGTTGTGCCCAGTACAAGGGGTTCGGGTATGGGACAAAGAGGCCGAGCTTGGGCCCTTCGGGGGTTGCTGGAACTGCAGGACAGACCTGCTTGGGAGTGACCCGTGGTGGGGCTAACCTCGGACTTAGATCAGACCGCTCAGGTCTGCATCCACTCCAGTTCTCTTCAGAAGAAAAGAATTTTCAGTCTCTGAGGCTGGAGACTGCATCGCTCCTTGAGGCAACCTGTGCCAGGACGAAAGTAGTACTTAATTATTACTTGGAAGAGTATCTTGCGGTATCTTGTCCTTTCTCTGCGTACCTGTCAGGCTATGGAAGGCTACTTAGTGTTAACCTCTTCCTCCCCTTAGCCTTCTTTATTCCAGCTTAGGTAAACCCGTCTCCCGCAGCCTCTCCAGGTACGTCCTGTATGTCAGCCCTCCCTGGGCTTTCCCCGGTTGGGCAGTATCTTTTTCCTTCTTCACGTGAAGCTAGCAGGCACAGGCTACGGGGTTATAGGTGCTCTGTCCAGCAGGGTAGTGAGCGAATCATCTAGGAATGATTGCTGAAGTACTCTGCTTTCTCCGCTAGGTATGTCCTACTGAAGGAAAAAAATATGCTTTTAACTTTACAGCAAGAATCAAAACGACAAATCAGGCCTATGCCAAGTCCAGAACGATTAGAAAAGGTAACTTTTTCATCCTAACTAAAAATATAATTCTAAGTAAAATTGCTGAGTGAAAGGTAAAGTGTTTGTAAACTTGTTAAAGACCATTTTAAAAATATTTCCCTGATTTTAGTATGAGCATGAACACTGCTCAGGCAACATTGCAGGAAAGGCCTCTCCACCTGTTATAATATTTTGCCATTGTCATGCCCTGAAACTGCTAGAGGATTTCTAGAAACTTCCTAGTAAATCCTTCACAAAGGTTTTATAATCTACTTAACTGTTGCCAGCTTCTTGCCTGACGCTGTCTTCTCCGAACTTGTGCCCTGTGGTCCTTTACTGTCCTTGCTTTTGTCATTTTTGTCCTCGCTTTTGCATTGTTGTGATTCTGCAACTCATTCTTTCCCAGTATCTTTACCACTGAAAACTTCATTTACTTATAAATCCACTGCCATCTGTATGCTTATGTCTCATGGATGGAAATCTACACCTTCACGGGCTAGTTAAATAATTCAGCTGCTGGACGTGGGAAATATTGGCAGATATCCCCCTACGTATCCAAATTAATTTGGGAAAAGTCTGACCTTTACATTGTTCCTCTGAATGTCTTTGTGTGGTTTATCGTTTAATTGTGTACTTGCCATCACAACTGCATTCTGATGGTGCCTTTTTTGTGTCAGACATGGATTTGGTCTCTATTCTTGTCATTTCATCACGGAATTTGATGAATCAGTGATGAATAGGAATCACGTAAATTAGGGAAGATACACTAGATCCAGGAGAGCTTTATATTGGATCTTGTTTGAGTTTACCATAATACGGTTTCTCAGCTGTGACTTGTGATTCCCATTCTGACAAGTGTTCTCTGCTTAGTCCCACCTATGCCTCCATATCCAGCAACTCTGAATGCCAGCAGGACTTGTTTTGGGAGGGGGCATGTTAAGTGGCCACAACACTTCAAAGTCAAATCGTACTAGTTGCATGTTTGGTTTTGGCTGAAGCCCAAGAAAAGCAGAAGTCAAGCAGCAGGTAAATACTGTGATTGCACTTGGGCAAAATCCAGCAATCTGCTTATTAAAATTAGCTCTAGAGGTTTCCCAGAGCATTTAACACGCTGCCATATGTCACGTGTATTACAGTAACGTTACGCGGCAGACCTGACTAAAAACCTTCTGCTTAAGCATCGTAGTTTGGTCAAGGCAGGTTCCTCCTCGGCCAGCAGGCGCTGCGGAGCCTGGCCACAGCCCCAGGCGCAAACTAGACTAACAAACCACCGCTAAAGCCACCTGACAGAAATGCAGGCGGCAGGTCTTCTGTTGCCTCTCCTGCGTGCTTCCTGCCTCAGAGCTTCCTATACTTCCAGCATCAGCATTAGGTCTGGCTTCATGTATTTAGGCAGGTAGTCTTTAATGAATATTCAGACTGTCAGCTATTTCATCTCTCTTCTCCTTGTTAGTTTTTTTGAAGCACCCCTTCTTCACTGGTATAGCACACGGGGCCAGCTCGGCTGTTTCTCTCAGTCCACAACAGCGAGGTTACTCGTGATGGAACGCCTCGCGTGTTTCACCTTTGCTTTTCCTTAAAGTTTAGTCTTAGATCTTCATTTGAAATCTTTTAGGTTGTCAGCGTTGCGTTTTGTTGGCTCATCCCAAAACTATTTCCTATTTCCAGGTAGAAAAATCTATGAAAAATATAGACTTGGTTGTCAGAGAACGAGAAATAGCTTTGAGGCTTTTACAAACTGGCCACGAAAAACCAGCGCCGGGCGAGTGGAGACATGACTTCCTAGGACGCACCTACTGGTATGGGAGAGAGAACTTTTCATGCGTGTCAGGTTTTTTTGTGGTATGTCCCTTAACCAGAAAACCCTATCTCATCAAGAGAGGATGCAAACGCTGTATAGAAACAAACGTGGGTTTCAGTCAGCATTCAGGTGCTTACTGAGTTTTGGTTTTTGGTTTTGTTGTGTTTTTTTTTTTAAATGTGGTTATAATTGTTGCTAAATAATTCAGTGACAAACTACCATTATAATGTTAGTTCCACGTAACTGCTATGATTTCTGTGCTCGGAGGATGGCTGTTGCTGTAGCAGTTCTCTAACACGACTGAACTAGGGCGCGCTGCTCACGTAGAATCGTCAGGACTGCCCTAGTCATAACGCAACGTCCACGTGGCAGGGGACAACCGTGTTGTGACCGCACCACCCAAGCTATCGCACGAGACCACCTAAACATCCCTTGGAATTCCCTACTGGTGTTGGTTTTAGCTTAGAAGCTGCTTCTACCTTTAGAATTATTTATTTTCCAGACACTTTCAATAACCTGTGATTTCAGGTGATGGTGCTGAAGGCTCAGGCAGGACCCGCTGTTGCATTAGCCAGTATTTTACCCTCGTCGGGTTGGCATTTGAAGCCCTAATTAGAGTATTCAGCTCTGCGGTAACCGTGTAGGTAACAGAAGGTCACACGTTTTAATAACAGTGAATTCTGAGCCATTATCCGTTTGTTTACCCATTAAATACAGATCAGCAGGGCACTAAACGCGCATCCCAGGGATAAGGCTTCTGTACACCTCTCTCTGCCTGGAAGCCCTGCCCACAGAGAAGGGCTTGCCCATGTGCTTGGAAGCCCAGTCCCCAGAGGCAAGCAGGGGAAGGGGCAGATGACATGAGATGGGCTTGACGCACGTGCAGAAACTCTGCAATACACAGAATAGTAGGTCTGACACAGTCTGGATGCGCGGGAGCCCGTAGGTATGTCTGCACAAGGCATCTCTGCAGCCCGTATGCAGAAGAAACCCCAAAAAGAAACAGCAGTCTATATTTAGAGGGGAAGACTTAGGTTCAGGCAGATTTGCACTTCACGTGACACACACCGGCATTTAAAGGAAAATTGTAACAGAAACAAACTTTATTCGCACGCAGTTTGTTCACATCAGCTTTTGAAAGTTTGCTTATGAAGGAGTAGTTTTTAAAATACAATACAAAGCAGCAGCATCTATACTGGGCTCTCTCATCAAACATCTATGGGTTTTAAAGCAAGACCGCTTTGTACAGAAAGAGGCCGAGCTGGGTATGAGAGCTGGTTACAAACCAGGCCCGTGACAGAGCTGAAAGTAAATAACCCATGTATAGATTTTGCAACGTACCAACCAGACAGCTTTATCACCCTACTGTAACCACATGTAACTGGTAGAATCTGAGAACGAAGACAAAAACTATGTTCTGTAATCGCTTTTATCTGTCTTTAACAGGTACACTTACAAGGAATGGCCAATACCATGGTACTTGAACAAGAAACACAACAAGAGGAAATTCTATTACTTACCTCATGTGAATCACTTCATCAGGTAAAGCGTTTTTTTGACACTTATTTTCTGATCTGTTCCTCAGTCTCACGTTATTCCGATTTGCAAGGAAAAAAATCCTAGTAATCTCGTTGGTTCTATAGCTACTAGACTGAAAAGAACGCTTTCTAAAATGGCAGCTTGCTCTGCTTCTTCTTGCTGCTCCCAGCTGAGAGACTTGGTTATCTATGAAGTTACACTGTAAAAGGCATTTCAAGCGCAGAGTACCTAAGATCCTTCCAGAGGTTGAATTTCTGTAGAATTCAAAAGCAGAAGAAAGTTTGCTTTGCAGGCATTTTTCCTTATTGAAAGCAAATTAACTCCAAAGTTGTGAATCACTGAGAGCCTTTATTTGATAAGGGGGTGAGCTCGTTAAGGATGTTACAAGCTATCTAGACATTAACCACGCTGCTACCTTTGTTTCAGGCTCAGACTTGAAAAATCTCTACGTGGAAGGGCAAGAAGGCGAAACCTGGAGAAGACAAGGCAGAAGGTCTTGGAAAGGAAGTTCCCTCATCTCGCTGTAAAATCTCAGAGCCAGTAGCATGCCGGAAGAGCGCTGCAAGCGCTTGGTTGAGTATCTTCATGACAGGAACATGAAACAAGCTCTGAAACCAGTGAGCAACTTGACTGAGCATTCCTGAGAGTCTCCTGGGTTTTTTTAATCTCACATTTGACCCAAATTAAACTTGTGATCTGGGATTAAAAAGCAGTGTTGGTGCATAATTCAAATTAATCCTAACGGTTGAAACACTTGAAAAATGACGTGTTAACCGGTTAGTGTAAGCATGAGGTGTACATTATTGACAGTGAAAAGCAGCAGCTGACTGCCACGTGGAAGTATAAAGCACAGGGATAATATTTATTATAGTAATATGCATATGATAATCTGCATTAAAACCAGACCAAAACCCGAGAGCCTCTGAAGCTCACGTACTAGCCTTTGTTCCAACATCCGAGTTATGGGTGTGTCACTTGAGTGACGCGTGCTCTCTGCATAAAGGCAGGGGAAAATACGCTCCCCAATCTGGCACGAGGAACGTTTTCCCTGCTTTACGGCTGGCTTGCTAGAAAGTATGAAATCTTTAGCATGTGAACTTCTAACAACGCAGCCTTTATACGTAGGTTTTTGACAACCTATGACATATTCAGACTTTTGTGGAATGTTTTCACAGATATTTTTATATGTTTTGAAGGAACAGTGGCAATAGTCTTCGTGAAACTGAAGTAGAAGGGTATGGCTGCGGCTCGCGGTTGATGGTAAAAGCCTACTTCATGAGCACTTTTAATCTTCCGATGAGGTTGTGTAGAAATTCAGACTGAAGTCACAAATACTAGCCTCAGGAAGTAAGTGTGCTATCCAGTATAATCTGATAAAGCACTGGAAACTCCAAAGGAGCCAAAACTGTAGGAGATAGACATGTCTATCTGCAGCATCTTGGCCTTCCCTTACTCCTCTGCATCACACAAAATACCCACTTCTTGAACTGAAACCCTTTACAGGGGTGAGAAAAACCCCAGAAAGCGTTTTGCTCTCCATATGGTGCTAGAACATTCACAGATAGTACCACAGGGCTGTAGTTCTTTTAAGATACACGAAGATAAAAGCTGATTAGACGTAAGGAAACCTAAGCATATGACACACAAGAAAAGCTTAAAATGCATAGTCAAGTCGTGAAGAGAAACCAAAAAAGCCTACTTGATATCTTCACCTCTAGCTCCAAGCTGTCCAGTCAACCGTAGCACTTTGCTGGAGCCACAGTAACTGTGTGAAGTGTGGCTCGCTGCAGGGCGCCAAGATACAAGCTCAGCTGATACCCCACATGCGACCTGAAGGCAAACTAGGCTGAGTCTTGTCCCAGTGTGACAGCAACGGCTGGTGACTTACATCACCTAGTGCCCCTGACTTAGGGCAAACCTATTTTGTGAGAGAAACACGGTTTGTCAATAGCGTTGAAAGTCTGGAGCAAACAACTTTGTCTCGAGCAACTACTGGTTATCCTGATAAGACAAAAACAGGCTGTTTTGATAAATTACTTTATTGTTTAGAGGTAATGTGAAACTGTTTTCAACTGGAGGCCTCATCATTATTTACCCACAACGTGTTTTAGAATACAAAAAATGTAGTAGTACTGTTTACATTTTTTTTTGTATCAGTTAAATGCTATTTGGTTTTCCACAGCTTTTAAGATAAGGAGCAACACTTCATTGTGTCCCAATACAGGCCATCACACAGCTGTAAATTAAAGTAAGCTTAACACGGAGCTGCATCATGACAGCCAGTTCCAGCAGGAAAAAAAAAAATCCCCCTTTCCCCTGCCCCTGAGTCCACGTTCCCCTTGCAAAACACAGGCACTTACTGACCCTGCTGAGAGTCAGCCGAGGGAGCCGCACAGTAAAGAACAAGAGAACAAACAAGCGGTGACGGGTACGGCCCCCGGCAAAACATCAAGCCACAGCCTGAGCTCTTCTGTAAGTATTCTCCTCGCCTCAGAGAGAGAATTCTTTGACTTAACTTCCCTGGCTCAAATAAGTTGCTTCTCACCTGCATCACACAGGCTTTATATACATTCTTAGAAATCAGGTGGAAAGCACCGATTGCTTACTGAAACTAAATTGTCCCCTCACAGACAATTTCCAAACCGGTGCTTAATACAACGTTCACTAAGCGGAACGTAACACTTGCATGCGAGAGTACGAGTTTAGGCTGACCCGAGTCACCTGCAGCAGATTGCTAAATACAAACTTGCCGTTTTTAAAACAGAAGAGTAACTTTCTCTGCAAGTACTCACAAAGTTGCTCATATAAAAGACCAAATTTTATTTTTTTAAGAGAGAAAAAAGAGCAATTTAAGGCCAAAGTACCATCAAGGAAGACTAATATGGAAAAGCAGACAAGAGGGTTTCTAACAGATTTGCACGGGCGTTTGCAAGGCTATGCCTCTATTAGCTAACCTGTAAAGCTGTTCCCAGGAAAAGATACTAGAGAAAATAGACATTTATACAAAATTATAAAATGCTTGTTACATGAATTATTGCTTTACAAGGGATGTAAACATCCTTTTTCTATGACAGTACCAATTAGGTCTCTCCAAATTTCTACGGTTTGTTAAAATGGAAGTTGAATTATGCAAAAAATCCAATATAAACTTTCTACAAAAAAGAGTCCATCCCATTCCTGAGTATGCTAAAGCTATAAAACAGAAGGAGCACTGAGCAGGCAGCAGTTTTCACAGTAAGAGGTTTAAGGACATTTTCTTTCTACACACTGTTTCCCTCCTTCTTCATATTCTTGTTTAGAAATCCACATCTGTTGAAAAGTACCCTACAAAAAAAAAAAAACAAACAACCAAAATAACAAAACACACAAAAAAACGTAAATCAGAAAACAAATGAAGGTTAAGCGAAACATGATTAGCTTTTCCTGGAAGGAAAACCAAGCGAGTCTTTGTGTTAAATGAGGTAAAAGGACCTCATTTCCTTTATGGAAAGGAAATAATTGTTTTAGAATTTACACGTTAAATGTAAATTTTACATGTAAAAATGCAATACTCACATGTAAGTTAAGCACTACCTGCTTAGCAATCTTTTCGAGTTTTAGTTTGATTGCTAGCAATATAAAGGCAGGAGGTTGCAGTCCCGACAGCTGATTTCAGTGTCCCTTTCCCATACTCCCCGCGATAATCCCCACGGACCATTTCAGTACTCAGTGACTTGCAGAATTAAGCTCAGGAATATGATGCAGAAACAGGTTTGCTACTTTCAGGGTGTACCATATACGTGCCATTTCTAGGTATTGTATTCCAAGCCTGCACCTTGCCATTGGAAATGGGAGAATGTGGCAAGATATGTTTTGATTGGAAATGCTCACATTATCTTGTTTTTTAAACCGATTCCCTTCACCTTACCACAAGGATAGACAAGACTATGATCGCTAAGGCAGCACAGACTGCAATGCACGCTTATGCAGCACGAGCTTTTTGGGTGACGGTGCTGCTGAACGGGAGCAACACCGTAGCACAGGGTTACTAACCAGAGAAGCCAAAATCGAACCACCAATCCACGAGCTGAACCGCCGCTCCACTGTCGTGTTGTTCGCTATCAACTTCAGGCGCATGCTCTGAATAGAGAGGAGGTACAAGGAAAGAACAATCAGACAAATGCTAGGCCGGTGACCTTTCGGGACAAGGAACTTGGTGTATTATGCCAACATGCAGGTGAAAAAGGTCAATCTTATTAATCTTGCAATAACGCTCACCTGCCCTGTACTTAGCGTTCCAGAACAGCCACAGCAGAAGAGAACACGTGCGGCTTTTATCTTGTCTCCCAGCAGGGAGCAGCAGCAAATGCTTAAGGCTAGAAATTGGGCAGGTAGAGCGCGGTAGTACTCCCAGTATATATATTGTCAGCTCTAACACTGGGCTGCTTAAAACGTGCACTGGGACTAAAGTGTCCAACGTTGCTGAACTTAATTCACCTACTCCTTTTTGGACCCATTCATTCCTTTTGCTTTCAAAATGCCCTGTAGCTACAACATCTTTGAATTTCAGCGGGTTCCTCCTCAGCTATTATGAGAAGCAGCGAGTAACTACCTTTCTCAGTGTCTCATAACATTCACAATTTCAGAGTTGCTACACGTAGAACGTTTTTTTCTCGAATAGAATATTCAAGAAATATCATAAGCTACCTCTCAAGAACACAGGTATAAGGTATTCATACTTCCTTTGAGATTAAGTGATTAAAAACAAAAGATACAATATGTTAAATCACCAGGTTTTATCTACGAGTAGGCTGAGTTGTCTGTAGAGTCCAGGAAGAACGATTCCCAAGACAAAGTGACAAGACCTCAGGCAGAATGACTGAATGTGCCTCAAGTTAGTCAGCAGCACTTCAGGAGAGAGGCCATCAAGGGAAATAGTGACTGGTGCTTAGGGACAATTACAGAGCTTAGAACCACAATCTGAAAGCAGGAATGGAGAAGTAAAATATTCAGAAAGCAGTTATAACATCCGCTGGAGTTAATTTCATATAGGAACTTCTCAAGACTTCTCTCTTTTCTTTAGAGAAGGAGGAGATTTCTTACCCCGCAGAAGCCACCCCAGCTGCTGGGTTCCTAACAAAGTCAAAGCTATGATACACAAGCATGTATCTCTGCAGCAGAAAAGCAAAATGGGCAAAAACTCAGCGCAGTAATTTAAAGAGTTGTTTTACCGGTGGAGTTTTCTGAGACAGTTCTCTGTTCAATCTGTCTGTGAAACTCTGTATTAGAGTGTTTCCTCCTGCTACAATCACACTGCCATAGAGGCCCTAAAAAGAAAATAAGCAACCTACAATATTAACTCTGAAATTATTCTGAGAAGCATTTCACAGAACAGAGAGGAATGGCACAAGAGTACGTACAATCAGCAGCAGTTAGACACTACTTGACGCCAACAGTATTACCTCTCCCAAGCCAATTAACTTTTACTCACTTGAAAAATATTTCAAGACAGCTTAGTATTAAGCTATACAAGGAAGACAGAAACTATGTGATTAATGATTCTAAATGATTTCACAGAATATTTTCTACTATAGGGCATGCTACACCTACAGATACCTCCCTGTATCCAAACCGGTGGTTTCCTTACAGCTGGATGTTCCAACCACAACGGAAAACCCCACAGCACTGAAACACTTTCAACCTCACTGATGCTGCAAGTTGGCAAACGCAAAGCCCGGCCTGGCCTACTAAGCCAGCCTGAGACACAAGGTAAGAGGAGAAGTTTTTGAAACAACCCCCATGCAGTCCATATCAAACTGGAATATTTTCAAACTGACACCTGAGAAAGTTAGAGTTTTAAAAAGAAAGTTTCCCTTTAAAACCTCTTTTCTTCCTTCTGCTCTCTACAAAAGTTCAATATGATTGGTTATGTTTAGAAAGTATATCTGCCACCCCGCAAACCCTGAAGGTAACAGGGTTATGAACACAAAATGTTCATCTGAAGCCAATCCAATGCACGTAATGCAGTGGCAGCCACAAAGTCTGGACATCAGCTATTTAAAAATAGGTAGAAACACTGAGTAAGAGTAAAAAAAAAAAATCCCAATTTAGCATTTTGTAAGACAGAACAGTAATTGTACACATTTCTATATACAAATCTGTAATACTTAGAGAATTATTCTACTGCATTTATCATTACTCTAGGAAATCCACATTTCTTCTTCTTCAACAGTGTTCTAGTCCCGAAAAGTGATATCAGCACAAAAATATCTTATGCCTCAAAATAATACATGTCTGACTAACACTTACCGGCCTGATGTCTATATCACACATTCCAACGCTTGTTGTGACAACGTGGCTCACACCCAACATCGTGTTACCAGATAAACCCTAGAATTAAAATTAGTAATCTGCACATCATCCCTTCAAAAGAGCAAGGCATAGAGAGGCCCTGAATATCTCGAATTCACAAGTATTACTAGAAAGGGGGATAAACATTCTTTTAGGAAAGGGAAAAAAAAATAAATCCTGTTTTCCTATTCAGCTCATCACCACTGATTTTGAACTACATTTTGTCCACTTAAACATGAATAAAAACCCCTTTGCTGTGCAGGTGCCAGAGCAGCGGCACAGGCTGCCCAGAGAGGCTGTGGGGTCCCTTCCCTGGAGACATTCACCCCCCGCCTGGACGCGGCCCTGTGCCCCTGCTCTGGGGGTGCCTGCTCCAGCAGGGGTGGGACGGGGTGAGCTCCAGGGGTCCCTCCCAACCCCTGCCATGCTGGGATCCTGATCCTGGGATTCTGTGATTCTTTGCTAGCCCAACCCTAAAACACCACAGATAAATTGTACCCCCTAGAGAACCACACAGCATAAATACACACGTACAGATAGTGAAATTAAGGACATGATACAAAAGGAAGCCATGTGACAATCTAGTAATTTAAAGTCTTCCAACTACTACATATCACAGTTGTTTTACCTTTACATTAGAAGGGTCGAACAACCCCTCAGGAATCTTTAGACGCTCAGCACCAAAGTCACAGTTATAGCCATTGGGGAACTCATAATGAACGGTTGGCATCTGCGCTGCTACCCTAGAGTGGGAGTTGGAAAGTAACTTATTAAAGTGCAGCGTGAACAGGATGTTAAGTATTCTAAGTAACATTACAAACCAAGGTTTCAATTGGAATATTGTGATTGATATGACTTTCGATAACATGACGTCATGTATCTTGGAATATTAAATAAAAACCGATCACCTGGATGTACCTCGTACTTCTACTTTCAGAAATAAACAGATTTTATCTAAAAAACTACTTCTGTGATAAAAGCACCCAACAGCAATGAACAGGCTGAGCACCCCACGCACAACTGATAATTCATTTTACAAGAAGGAAAACAGTGACGTACTGTTCATCATAGGTCGAATCCGATACTTGGAGGACAGAAGCTTGGAAGTCCTGAATGACACACTATGGAGTTAAGAATAACACGGTTATAAGAATTTCAGTCTTCATTTTGATAGAATTTATAGAATTGATAGACTTTTAAAGATTTTCTGGTTCTTCAAAAGGAAAACCTGATATACTTGCAAACAAAACTTCTTCATGGGAAGCCTAGGGGAGTCTGAGAGTGGCAGAAATGACCTGCTTACATTACACATGTAGTTGTGCCAGGACCTGGTGACCTGGGGTAACTTCTCTTTTCTCTTCCAATTTGCTGGCGACCCCTCGCGAACTGCCTCCTGAGATTGCAGGAAACATCATCATCAGTTAACCATTTAAACCTCTCCCCAGGCAAACACTTACTAAACAAAGTTACTTTCCCACCTTGGAAGCAATCATATATGGAGGAATTATCTCTATATTCATTTCCTGAAACAATTCCCGGCACTGCATAGTAATAAAGTCTCCCGCAAGTGGTGATTTTACAATACCTAAAAGACAAAGGAAAAAATAAAGAGAGAGAAACAACCCCCCCAACCCCCCTCCCAACCTAGAAAGCAGTGAAATAATGAATAAACTCTCCCGAACTATTTGTCACTGAACACCATTAGGGTCTGTCATCCGTGTCCCCCCCCTATTTAAAAGGAGGTACAGTTTGTTGTTGTTTTTAAAACTGTGTAAAAGCAGAAAGCTAACTCAACCTTGACATTGTAATGCTGTTATCCATATAAATTTTTACCTTGCTGAAGTACATATCCATCATGCACTGGAATGGCAGTGGTATGTGTTGCTCCACTGTCCAAAATGAGACCTGTAGATCTCCCATTAGCAAAACTAGCCAAAATGATTAAGGAAAATATTACCATTTTCACTTTAGAAAAGTGCTGCCATACACTTATACGTTATTCCTTGGCTCTGCCAAAGGATTTGCCATTTTCCAGTGCTCTCTCCTTTCTGCGAAGGGCACAACCTCAAAGAGAGAATGGCGTTTAACTTCTGTCTGTGAACTAACCTGAGCTTTGGACATAAAACAGCGAGAGTTCACGTCAATACTATGCAGCGAGCTCTAAGTACACCCAACTCAATTAGATTCTGAAGCTCAAAACATGTTATTAGTTTAAAATAATTACAAATATTCATCTTAAGGCTATCGGAACCTCAAGCTCTAATTACTGTATTTAGTAGTCTAGACAACACCATTTCAGGTCTGTAATATTCTCACCCACAGTATACAATGGGGAAAAAAAGACCAAAAAAAATAAAAAGAAAAAACCCATTACCTCCAAGGAAAACAGTCAGACTGGGAGAACTTCAAACCTGAGCTCTAAAGCTTTCAAGTTTAGAAACAGAATTTGTTTACTTCCTCCTTAGACGTTTATGGAAAAAAATAATTTGAAAGAAGAAAAGTTAGACCTGCTGTTATACTAGGAACTGCCTAGAATAAGTTTGCAGTAATTTCCTGGGGTGGAGGAAGCAGTGCAGTGTTCCAAAGGATACGCGGTTAGAACAGCAGTTTTACACAAGAAGAAAGCAGGGATGTTGTAGTGTTCAAACATCAATTCAGTCAGTTTTTCACGCTTCGCTCTAGTATTCCACTAGGGAAAAAAAAAACCAAACCCAAAAACCACAACACAAACCACATAAGTGACCAAAAGGAAGATATGTTTATCTTGAGGATCATTAGAGACCTAAAAGAATGCTAACATAATAAAGAAATAATTAGAATTATCATAGCCATGGTTTCAAATTGTATCAAAATTCTATAGACAGATTTCTAGTAATTTACGTCTTTAGAACCTTTTGTATTCCAATTCTACAACACATTAATGCTTATCAATCATACTCCTGTATGATCCTTTAAAAATGATATACACTTTTACTGTTACAATAATTTCTTTACACTTCTATAGCTCTTCCAGTACCAGTCTCTCAAAGAACTCTCTAAAACAAGTAACAAAATTTTACAAGGGGAAAGATACATGAAATAACTTGCCCAGTTGAAAGAAAAATAAATCCTGACCTTCCTGTTTCCAAGGTATCTTCCTATGGTTATACTGTACTTGTGATTAATCTAGGGTATATATAAAATACCCTAGACATTACTGAAAATGTTAAGTTTTTTCCAAGCCTAGTAAGATTAGTTCTGTAAGGAGAATGTTAATGGCAGCCTCTATTCAGACACCCCCGAGCCATCAAACACAAGATAACCATTGCAAATTCTTCCATGCTCCACAAGCTACAATACAATGCAAGAGAATAATGAAAAAGATGTTGCAGTGTTCAGTGAAAAACATCGTGAACACACAAAAATTGAACAAAAAAGAAACAGCCTTTTAATAAGATTTAATGAAGAAAGGTATAACTGTTGTATGGTACGTCTACCTTTTGTATTCCGACTTTAGATCTGCCCTTCAAATGCTGAGCATTATTAAATGACAGAAACCTTGTCTACATTTTTTCCAGAAATTTGTCTTCATCCACCTTGCTTACCTCATGGGGCCATTTATAGAAATGAAGAGAGAAAAATTAAAACCTCTCCATTTTAAATATTATTCTCTGTCACATAATATTAATTGTAAGGCTGAATGAAGTGACAAGTTTTCAATTACATTTTATCATATATTAAGTTACACTTATTACAACATCCACACATCTTTTTAGTTTTATTCTAGGCAGTGAAGTGAGATGTACCTTTTTATTTTGACTTTTTTGATACGTGAAAAACAATAGCACATAGTAAATACTTCCTAATACAACTCATGCAAGCTATATAAATTGTTTTCTTTTTCGGACTTTTTCTTAAACCTTCCAGAACCTGGCCAAGTATTTTAAAACTATTATTTCTGTGGTTAAGTTTTAACACCCGTAACCTACAAACCAATGTCAGACTTGTTCAAGACTAACGTTTGTCGAGTCAGCGAGAAGATGCAGTTAAGACTTTTCAAAATGCAAAGCTGCTTTTACTCACCGGTGCTTCAGACATAAGGACAGGATGCAAACTTGCTTCAGATTTTATATGCATCTTGTAAGTGTGATCCAAGATTGCCTGGAAACTATCCCAGTCTTCAACTGCAACAACATTCAAGTGAGCAGATTAGTTACTTCTAAGTTTTGTTCCATTTCATAAATACATAAAAGGTTTTCCAACACCTCTTTTGTGTAGGGCTCTTTAGTCAAAAGCTATCCTCAGCAGACGTATACCTCCTTTAACAGCTTTGCAGAATCCTCTTCCTTGGTAGCATCACAATCAGAACTTTTCAAGAATTAGGCCGAAAGTCCAACAACATTGAAAACCAACTATACGCAATTTATAAATCAGGTATCTGTTTTCACAGCTTCTGTTGCCATGTATGGCATCTGTTTACATGAAAGCTATGACTTTTTGCAGCCTAGCAAGGCTATTTTAAAAACAGGTAGAGAAAGACAGAGCAGCATACTCATTCCATTTTTTAAAGGTGAAATAGCCTCCATATTTTCCCTTGGAACTCTCAGGGCATTGGTGTCTATGTAGTAAGTCGGGCCCCCTTGTTTGCCTTTGTCACCATCTATCTCCATCAGAGTGCTGCCATTGTCCCTTTCTAGCACCACACCAATGGCTGTTGGAAAATCAACCTGTAAGGCAAAAGGGAAGCAGCATATGAGAATTGTTAATATTTTGGGTGGGTTTTTTTTTTCCTCACAAATTCAGAGCTTGCTTTATACAGTACAGTCAGAACAAATGCATTTCCATCGAGTCACAGAGGCTCTCACCTTTGGACAGTCCTCGCCTGCATAGCCTGCTCTCACCGTATACGAGCCAATGTCAAACACAAGAGCTCCAACTTCATCTGCAAAGATTGTTGATAAAGAGGTAGTGAATGGTTATGACACTCTGCTACAGTCCTGGCCTTTCCCTGCCCCATCTGTTCTGCTTGCAAAAGAAGAAAAGCAAGTCAAGGCATCTTCTTCAAAGCAAGGAGAAACTTCTCTATCCAGAACTCCAGTTACAGGAGAGCTAATAGAAGACTGCAGATAGGCTTTAACTTGGACTTTGCAACACCTTCCTTTGGCGTTAAGTAAAAGGGGAATTCTAACAGGAGAGGAAGAACATAGTTGCACCTAGATAGATTATGATACAAAACTTTCAAGAAGTGCTAGTTTAACAGCTATGCAGACGCAGGGGAGCCCAGACCTCCCGCGGGTGATCAGAATTAGGAAGGTGGGCCTGTGAGCACCAGCTGTCAGTGAAGGCTGCCACAGCACGACACGCCCTCGACAGAGCTAAAGTCTTAAGCAAAACACCGAGATTTCGGTCCTGACGGAGGGGCGCACAAAAGCGCTCTGGGAGGACACGACGCCCCCGTTCCCACAGAGCGGTGTCTCCTCGGGCCCCCCGGCACCCGAGCGGCCCTAACGCAGCCCAAGGCCGCGGCCTGGCCGGCCTCCGGGGTAAACGGCTCGGCCAAGCGATGCCGGGACGGGCATAAACAAGGCCTGCGGCCGCCTCCTCTCCCTCACGCGTGCCGCCACCCCGGGGCCTGAGGGAGCGGCGGGGCCGGGAGGAAAGGCTCCGGCTCCCTCAGGGGACTGTGGGGAGCCGGCCAGCAGCCCGCCATCCCGGGGCCTGAGGGAGCGGCAGTGAGGCGGGAAGCGGCCGGCCGGCGCGCGCTGCCTCACGGGACGGCGCCGGGCTCAACGGTCGCGGGGCGGGGGGAAGGGCGGGCAAGCGCGGCGGTGGCCGACTCACCTCCCCCATACACGCCGCCGCTCATGGCTGCCGCCACCGCCGCCGCTGGGCCCGCGCCGCCCGGCCCCGCCGTCCGCCGGCTCCTCTCCCCGCCGATCCTGCAACAATAGCGCCTTCGTCCCTCTCCGCGCCGGCGGCCGCTCACCCTAACATGCCGGGCGCTGCCTACCGGCCAATAGCAACGCCACTACTACTCGCCCGCCCGCCACGCCACGCCCCGCCGAACTGCCGCTCGGGTACAAGTGCCAATGGCGATCGGAGTGAGGCGGGGCCATGCCGCGGGTAGCCAATCCTGAGTCAGGAAGTGGAGGGCGGGGAAGCAAGCAAGCAAGCTTGGTTGCAGCGTGCGGGGTGGTGGCGTGAGGAGAGTGGCGAGGCGTGAGGGCGTGAGGAGAGTGGCGAGGCGTGAGGGCGTGAGGGGAGTGGCGAGTCGTGAGGGGAATGGCGAGTCGTGAGGGGAATGGCGAGTCGTGAGGGGAATGGCGAGGCGTGAGGGTGTGAGGGGAATGGCGAGGCGGGAGGGCGTGAAGAGCGGGCCAGCGAGGACTGGGAGGGCAGATGAGGTGGGGAGGGCTGGTGGGAAGGCTGCTGTGCTTAATGGAGTAGGGAAAGGCAGCTCGGGAGCTTAGGCAAGCCTCAGGGATTAAGGCCTGAGGTGCAATGTGGTACCTCATGTGAGACAGGAGCAACACAAGGCTGGGATATTAAGACATACTTTAACACTTGCTTTTTCTCAGTGGAAGAGCCCAAAGGAGCGGTTTTGGGGTGGGCTTGCTGCTGCATGAGTGGGTACAGAGGAGTGGGTCAAGGGGAGAATCCCTGGGGAGAGGGGCTGGCTGTGGAAAGGAGCAACAGTTACTGCAGCTGGGCCTTCCCTGTGTCCTTGCCTTGCTACTGCTGCTGCTCCTTTGGCCTCTTTCACAGAGAAAAACACATATTTAAAGTATATCTTGATATCCCAGCCTTGTGTTCTCGTCTTGCATGGGGCACTCCTTTGCACCTCAGGCCTTGATCCCTGAGGCTGGCTAGTCTGGATAGTTGGGCAGTCCTCATTTGCCAGCTCAGCTGCCTGTTCAGCAGTTTAACTTGTAACAAGGAGTTCAGATTGCCTTGTTTGGCATCAGAGTTCTCAGCCAAACTTGACGCTCAGCCAGAACAACCAGAATAAAGTTGGATGAATTAAAGAAAACAAAAGAGAGCTCAGGCATAACCAGAGGTTAGCATTAGAGAAGACTAAAATTCTAACTAGAGAATAGGAGAATTAGCTTAAAGTGGAAGCATTTTTTACTTCCTGCATGAGGGTTTTTTTTTTGGAGGGGATGGGGTGCTGGTTTGGTGGAGAGTTTTTGTGTTTGGCCTACTATAATCAGGATTGTTCTTCTCAAGTTCATATAAGATGTGTAGCCTATTTGTAATACTGTAGTAAGGATCTCCAAGTGATTATATGTAGTCAGCAGAATAGAGTGACATTTTGTTTATTACCTTTACATAGGCATAATGAGTGATCTTAATAACGATTAATTATTGGACTGTAAATAATAAAGAAATGTTTCTTATATTTTCACTGTAAGACAAAAATTAGTGCTGTTTTGCATTGTCTCATTTTGATAAGGAGTTCAGAACTTCCCACAAAGCTTTGGTTTTTTACTCAAAGTTGTGACTTAAATTTCAATCATATGTCCTTATTTACACTGAATCAGTGTAAGTAAGAAGAGAGAAACAACTTGCATTTGAAATACCCAGTAATTTATTCAGGAGGTTTGTAAAGCCATTGTGGATAGAAAAGATTATTACAAATTCCACCAGACTTCGTGCTAGTGAAGAAAAAAAGCAGGCTAGATGTGTGTGTTTGGACTACAGCTCCCAAGATGCTGCAGTTAATGTTAGGCTGGTGACTAGCAGTCCCCCTTTTAAGTCTCATCCTGAATCGAAACCTAGGAAAAATAGTAAAATCCAACAGTAAGGGCAACCAGTTGGGTGGGGTATTTTCAGCTGAATTATACGACTATCAGGAGGTGGTTGGTTGGACTTACTAACTCACAACGGTAAGGAATTTAGTTTGACACAGTTTGATTCACTTTTTCTTTAATGAGGAAACCATAATTTTATCCTACAATTAAGAAATTTGAAGTTTTTACGTAAGTTATAATACAATAGAACTACAAAGTACAGATGCTAGCATGAGGAAGATAAATACAAATACTGCTGTTTCACTAGCTATACCTCATAAAGTCAGTGCACTTCGGTTTTGTAGTATGAAATCTTTTAAAGGTAATGTCTTATTGTGATTTCCAGTATGTGGCACTAATACCCAAGGTAGAGTTGTTTGAGGAGGAGGAGGAATTAACTGTAGATGAGAAAACCAGTTTAGAAAAATCGGAATTACAGTGCTGGAGGATCTTCATTTAGCTCCTGCTTGTACTTTATTTTGTAGTAATGGTTTTTGTGGTTCAGCCCCAGTCGGCTGACTAAACACCATGCAGCTGCTTGCTCACTCCCCCCACCCCTCTGGGATGGGGGAGAGAATCGGAAGAGCAGAAAAAAAAAACCAAAAAACTTGTTGGTTGAAATAAGAACAGTCTAATAATTAAAACAAAATAATAATGATAATAGTAATGATTATGATAATATAATAAAAAGGAAAAGGGAAAAAACCAGAAACACGAATGATACAACCGCTCACCACCCACTGACCGATGCCGCCTGTCCCTGAGCTGTGATTGCTGCCTCCCTCCCCCGGCCAGCCCCTCCCAGTTAACATACTGGGCATGACGTTACATGATATGGAATATCCCTTTGGCCAATTTGAATCCGCTCTCTTAGCTGTGCCCCGTCCCCTCCCGGCTTCTTGTGCACCTGGCAGAGCATGGGAGGCTAGAAAAGTCCTTGACTAGTACAAGCACTCCCTAGCAACAATTAAAACATCAGTGTGTTATCAACATTGCTTTCATACTAAGTCCAAAGCACACCACTATGCCAGCTGCAGTGAAGAAAATTAACTCTATCCCAGCTAAAACCATGACATAGTTCATCATATTCATATGATAATTGACACTTTGAGCCAATCCTGCACTCTGAACAAGAGCTACTTGTGACAGATCTGCAGGGCAGAAACAAGCACCACATTCTGCTGCTTTGTTCTTCTCCAGTATTTTGTTGACACAGAAGAATTCCCGGCGATGCCACCAGAAAATGTGTGCTGGGGTAAAGAAGCTTGTGGCTGTGTGAGACATGGAGAGAGGGCATGCCTGCATGTGACTAACCTTTGCTGCTCCAGTGGCTGATCGGGACCAACAGTAAGAACTGCAAGGTAACGTGCACTGGAAATCGTACTGATATCGAGGAGCCTCAGGATTTGACAAGCGTAAAGAAATAAAGCCAAACCTGTGTAATCCTCAAGATGCCTGGAGGATATGGGGAAGGAAATTCAGACTGACAACTGCCTAGGCCTTACTTTTCTCTGTTTTGCACTTTTATAGGCATTTACATCATTGGAAAATGTGTAGAACATCATCACTGTGATTTGATAATGTTTTACAGTGACTTTGCTTTACAGTAGTGAGGATAACCCTACAAAGTTCAATGCAAAGAGAAATAGACTCCAGGCATCTTTTTTCAGCAGAGTCCAACCTTGCTTAGGGAGACCCAAATCTAGGATTATTTCAGTGAATGCCTGCATGCTATCCTGTGTTTGCATAAGAGCAGGTGAAATCTAGAGTTTGGCCACCACTGTCTATAACGTACCCAAATACTTTTAAATTTTTTTAAAGTATTTTTGCTTAGCTTCCTCAGAAGCAAGACTTATAAAATCAAAGCAGAAAGAATTAATGTATGTTATCTATTTGTACCAATCCGGCGTTGGTACAAGTGGCCATAGGATCTCAGCAGGAGTTGCAGGTGTAGGTGTAATGCAGACTACGTGCTTTTCATGGGAATATAACATAATATCATATGTGGCGTTGTACATAATAACTCTAGAGTCAGACATTAGCATAAACTGTCCACAGGAATAAGCAGAAGAATCTTTTTAGAAGTGAAGCATGAATTAAGACTCCAAATGATGATGTTTACTAGGAAGCAAAAGTTAATTTCATCAGTGATAGTCTGGAGAATCTGAAGCTTCCTGATTATTGCTTTGAGGTTTTTGAAACTTCATTAAGATGTAATTGTTTCAAGCAAGTGCATTCACCTTTCTGGTAATATCAAGCAATGTAGAAAGTGATGCATATGCCGAGCCAAAACTGAAGAGAATGACTTTTTTGTTTCTCAACAAGCCACACTTCCCTGTTGGGTGGCTGATGGCCTGTTGCTTTTGAACAGTGCCATACAACTGCCAATCTCCTGGACTGCAGCACCAGCTTTTAGACGTGGCAGCAGACTGGCTGTGACAATGGGTTATTCATAATGTCTCTGTTCCTCCTTGATTGCAAAATGCATGTTAAAGGTTTCATTTTTCTTATTTGCAGAAGGTCTTCAATATTTATGTGAACTAGAAAAGCACCTGTAGATGAAAAAGCAAAATAATCATTAACGCTCTTTCACTCAAGCACTTTGTATGACCTCCCACCTCTCCACTTGCTTTGCTAGTGTGCTTGGGTACTTGTCAGTTGTAATCCTTCCCTTCCTTACAGGGATGCTGTGGGTATAAATACGTTATCATCCTCCTTCTGCAGAGAAAGAGCTACAACACAAACCCCACCAAGGGGCTTCAGGATTACCACACCTGACCTTTAGCGTCGCACCTCAGACTGGAATCCAAGTGCTGAATTTGTTTCATATAAAATGTACCTAAAGACAGACACCTTAAACCTGGATTTGCGACAGCATAACTACTGCACAGGGTGTTTGGGCTTAGCAGTTGAAAATGGTGAGGAGAGGAGATATGTCTGAAATGTCTCTGTGACTCCAGCAAGGCAGTCACAGGGATATGTGTTCCAGAATCTTCTTTTGGAGCTGGTGTGTTTAACTTGTCCTTTTGTAAAAGACCCGTGACTCACTCTTATTTTAGAACATGATTGAAGGAAGAGGTGATGGTGCTTGCCATTAATATACGGTCAACTTTCCATCACCAATGGATGGCCTGACTGGTTTTTGGAGAGGGGGAAAAAAGAAAAAAGAGAATGCATGCTGAGATTTCATCTGACTGGCTGGAATAATAGCAGCTAGGATAAAGTGGAGAATGGGGGAAAACCCACATAATGTTAGTGCTGCTTTATTGTTCTGTGAAACCAAATTGGAGGACTCTGGACTGCTTTCCTTGTTAACTCAGGCATAGTATGAACTCACTGAGCCAGATTAGGTGTGAAGGTGGTACAGCAACATCTGCCTGGAACTGGGTCTGGGGTAACAGGTCTGCTGGGTTAAGCCAGCCCTGGCCAGAACTTAAGCATGCCTATATTGCCCTTCTCAAATTAGTCTCTTGTGTACAGATGTCTCATTTGGCTCAGATTTGGCAGAACTTAATGTTTCAGGCTTAGTGCTTGGTCTGTAGTCACTTTGGATTCTTGCAGGGCTTATTTGCTTGGCAGCTGGGCCAAACCTGACCTGGCTCAGTACCTCTCATGTGTAGACACAAAGCAACTTACAGCTGGAAGCCAGCTTAGTGTGATGATAAACAGGAGATCTTTGTGTCAGCTGAGCCCTACCATTATATGAGGCATTTTGACCTAGCTCTTCTCACTGCTAGAATGGAAATTTGGCTAAAATAGCTGAGCAGGTAGCATGGAGTGCAGATCTGTTTCTTGGTCAGATGCTCTGTTTTCAGCCTGGCAAGGTTCAAATTCCCGTTCCCAACTTCCCAGGTGAGTGCTGTGTTGCCTCACTAGCAGTTTCACACTGTGATACCATGCAGCGAAGAATCATGGGCCTGTGCAGGCACAGGTGAGGAATCCAAAAGGAGATCCTGCTGATTAATCTGCTCCTCTGAGAGAGAGGAGCCCTGAGTCCCTGTTTCTGTGTATGCATTCTTTGTTGGGTGAAATAAGGCAGTCTTAGGAGTAGAGCTGTAAGGGCGTGCTAATCAGTGACCTTACAGGAGTCATGACGCATCTTATGCTACCTTTGTGGAACCCTGGTAGGCTTGGAATCTTGGCCTGTTTACTATAGAAAGCTGTTTTCTCCTGACATCTGGCAATGTTTGTCGTGAAGGGGAGGTTTTGGTGTAACCGTGCCTGTCCTGTGCAACGTTTGTTCTGCCACCAGGAGAGGGCATCGGGGAAGCAGGGGGCAGAGACGCGGCAATCAACGTCAATGTAGCAGGTTTTGGAATACCAACTAGAGCAGCGTTATTTCTACTGGGTTTCAGAAAACAAGGTATTGGCTTGATTTTCTACATTTATGTATTATTGTATCACAGAAAAAAAGATTGTTATAAACTTAATTATTAAATGGTAGTGAGGGAAAATAAGAGTGTATTTGCTTGATGGGCATGGTTGCAAAGAGATTGTTGCTTTTTTCCTGAATTCTTTCAGGTCATTGCTATGAGAAGTATGTACTTCATCATCCAACATGAGCATGTAGAGCAATGCAATTGTACTGCAGCAAGAACTCTGTTGCAGAAAAGGGTGTGCTTTTATTCAGGAGACATTGATTTATATGGGGAAGCTTAGGATTGCAGTGCTTTATCTGAATATTTATTCACAGAAAATCAGTATTCTGGGGTGGTCATGCTACTACTGTTCAAAAGCATCAGCTGCTAAATTACGGCATCAGCACACATCTGTGTTAACATGCTCCATTTTAAAAAGTCATTGGGGTGGTAGATAAGATCTTTGCATTTTTTGATTATCATTGGAATTTGTGTAACACATAAGTTCATGGCATTTTTATATACTGTTTATAGTATATAAGAATAAAAATAAATAAGTATATAAACTTTATAGTCACTCTTATAAGAATTCTGATTTTTATATCACATGGAAATTTGTAATCCCTTTTTCTTCCACTTCTGTGGCTATCTTGGAGCCTGATTCTTCCCTCTCACCAGTTTTACACTGGTGCAGTGTCTTTTATTTCAGTGCAGCAGAATTGTAGCCAAGAGGTGCATCAGGCCCAAGCCATCTTCCTTGGAAGTGAAACTGGGAGGAATCACTTCAAGTTTCCAAGTGTTGTCAGGAAAAGATGTGTTACAGCGCAGAACTTGACAAGATCTGCAGATGATGAGCTTTCCTTGAGTCCTGATGTGTCAGCTTATGTGTGTGGGCAGTCTTCATTATTTACTGCTTTATATGAAAATTAGCTATGGCATAGGGAGTACTGGCTAGGAGGGTGGTCAGGGATGTTCTTTTCACAGGATGTTAACAGCATATAAGAGTACTGCTCTGTGACAGTCTTGGTATTTTGTATTTATTAATTTCTTGAGCCTTTTAACTATAGAAGGCTTTTAGGGGGAGAGATTTATTATCAGTTGTGATACTTGTTTTCTCTGAACAATCAAGAAAATTTTTTTTTTTGAGATAGGAAACTGTCTAGCACTGTGAGATGCTTCTGGTAGGGGAGAATTAATGTGAGAAAGTCTCAGATATTTTTAAACTTGTGCTTTTAGGAAACTGAGTGTATGCTACCTTTTTGATTGCTTCTACAGATGATAAGGCTGCAGCATAAGCTATGTTATATTAGTTGACAACAGATAATCCATCCAGAACACAGACTGCATGAATCTCTTTATCCTAGTAAGAGGTTTGGTCAGAAATTTTTGCTTTTTGGGACACACAAAGGCATCCAAACATGAAACACAACCAGAGGAAACCAGGCCTTTTAAGCTACATTTCTCAGAAGCTACTGATTTTCAATGGCTTGTTTAGATCTGCCTTAAACAAAGTTGTAAACACAGTTTCTCTAAGTGTATACTAGTGCTTTCATGCTCGCTGGTTGTAGCACAGGGATAGCCAGTCCTAGGCACTTAAAATCTATGTTGTTTACTAGAAGTTCTAGTGCTGTACGGATCCTGTGGCTGTGTCACGTACCAGAAGAGTGGTTCGGTTGACTTGGTAGCTGATGGTTAATCTGAACTACCAGCTCTGAAAGCAGTTCAGCAGAGACTGCAGCTGACACCATCCTTGGTGGCCTGTATGACCTTGCCTTGACTTGTGTTGGAATGGTTGGACTCGCCACTGTCCTCTCTTGTCAGAACTACTCCAGTTTTCCGGCCCCAGGATTCCCCAGCTAGGGTGGTTGTCTTCTGCTGGAATATTTTGGCACATCATTTACGGGATCAGGAGAGACTGGTCTGCGTCGCAAAGATGCCAGATGACAAATGCTTGAACTGGAAAAAAGATGGAGCAAGACTAATAGATTGCTGGTTTTTGGATACATCTGTGGTAAAGAGCAGGCTGCATCTGTGAATTTGACTAAAACTGAGTCCTAAAGGATACTAACAGCAGTGTGTTCATATTGAGACGTTTGCATTTTCTGAATGTTAGTACTTTCTACTCCTTAGTTTATCTCACTGAATTTCACTGTAATAATGTTCCAGTTAAACCCAAATCATGGGAAAGCCAGAGCATGCTGAAAGCCTATCGTTTCTGCTACTAAGGAATGTTGTTATCTTTCACCATGGACATCCTTGACATCAGCTAGTCTAGTTGCAATATTGCTAATGGAGAAGCGCAAGGACACTAATAATGGGTTTGGAATCATCTGACAAGGCACACATCTGTCCTCCAGAGGGATGAACAAAACAAATTTTGCTTACTTAACAGTGCATTGTTCAGAATCCTATTCATAGCTTAGGAAACAAAAATCATCATTCACCCCTTTCTGATGTTTACATGACAGGGTAAGGGTCTTTATAGAAATAATATGTTCTGACAGTTTGGGATTTTTTTTTTTCTGTAACCCTCTGGCATATAGTGCATTGGGCCTGCTAAAACCTGAGCTAATTTTCTCCAGTTAAAAGCCAGATTAGAGTAGACACACATAAGGGGAAGGACAGAACTTGAAAAGTATGGAGAAGGCCCCATGTGATTGTCTTTTACGCCAGGTGACTGCAGGCATGTTTAAGTGGCTGTATTCTGCAATATGATGCATTTCACAAGCATTTAAATGGTTGGTCCAGGAAAATGCTACAGACTTTTAACTCCCACTGACCTGAGTGAGCTGATCTTTCCTGGGATCAATCACCTAGAATAAAATCAGGAATAACTTACTTACCTGATGATTTCTGTCTCCAATCTTTTAATGTCCTGACCAATTTTTAATTTAATTTTCTAATGTATCGGCAAATTTTATCAGTGTATGGAAAGGATTCTTTAAGGATTGGCAGCCCTGTTTTCCATCAGGCACTACATAGGTTCGACTCAGCAGCGTGGCTGACACAGTATCACGGGGTGGGTGTGAGATTCTGTCATTGTGCTTCTTCCTAAGACTCCATTAGAAGCCTTGTTCCCTGACTGCAGCTCTGCACCAGTGTCTCCCCCTCCTCCCCACTCACTGACTGGCTTTCCCCCCGTTATGCTGCCCGGAACAGTCACAGGAGTCAGTCTCACGTGCTGAGGCAAAAGTGAGTGTGTAGGTTTGGATATGATTAAAAAGGTGAAGGTTTTGTTAAGATCACCTTTTGCACAAACACAGAAAGTTTTTGTATGTTTAAAAATACCTTTTGGTCTTACATAGTAAAAACATTTCATACAAAATATGTCCATGACAGGCTGTATTTGTTCTTAAAAAGCACATCTTAAAAGGGTAAAATTTTTGTTCAGTTGTGGTAATGAGTGGAAGGGATGTAGAAAGTTTGTAGTTGGATCTAAATTTCTGCAAAGGGTAATTGTGGGGGAAAAAATGAGCAGCTTGGATTTGGACCATCGAAGGGAAGATTTATGGGAAGCACAGAGCATGCGTTGGCTGTCCGCATATTGGTGAACTTTGCCTTCTGTGGCTTCTAAACATGAAATAGGGCTTTCTGTCCTCCTGTTGGGGAAAAAAATGTAACATCAGAGATAAAGTTATCCTGAGGTTTCACTTCGCTCAGATCAAGATACGTCTGTCAATTACAACCCAGCAGAACATTTGCTAGTATGATGTTGCCAGAGTATAAATAATTAAAAATTAGTTGTCTTCAGCAAATAAATAAAGTACACTTAATGGACTATTATCTTTTGAATATCCTTTCTGTTCATTACTTGTTTTGTCATAAAATTCAGTCACTTGCAATGGCTTGTTCAGCCTTTTTGGAAAATTGTCATGATACAAGTGTACTACCTTCCTCCTGATTGCAGGGGGGTAGTCGATTTTGAAAATAATAAAAATGAATCCCTTTCTTATATAAACCTTTTCAGTGATAGCACTGAAAGCACTTTTTAAAGGAGTTAGAATCTTTATTCACATTATACAGCTGGGGAAACATTTTGTGAGAACTCATCCAATTAGGTAGTAGTATAGCCGAGTAACTTGGGTCTCCTTAAATCTCAGCTCACTGCCCTAGTCATGAGGACAGTCAGGGGTCCTGCTGCTGATCTAGCTACGTTTTCTCTTGGGTAGATGTCGATTCTGTGTAGATCTAACACTGCCTGGAAACAAGTGGAAAAAGAAGGAGTGAAGATACTTGTCTTCCCTCTTGTTGCTCTGCTTTTAAATTGTGATCATGGGGCTGTGCAAGGTTCAGTCAAATCTTCAGCCTGACCAAAAGCAACCAGAGGGTAAGGCTACTTTGTGCTTAGTGTTGGGAGGCTCTCTCCAGGTGCAGGGCAGCGGTGTGGCAATGTCGTGCCTCTGCCACACCTGAAACTGGGGGCTGTGAGTGTTGCTATGTCTGTAAGGAAATCTCACTCTTCTAGAGCCACTGTTCTGATAAAAGACTTTTCTTTTACGTCAACTTTGTTATTTGGTGAAGTAGTGCATGTACTTCTCTACGCAATGATCAGTTCAGCGCCTTCTGTTATGCTTAGAAAATAGTATTTTTAACAGGATTTCTTAGGTAAAAATGTGTACATAGTGCTTAATATGCTGTTTCTTCCTACCTTTATAGTTAGTTTGCTCTTGAAGGACCTGGATGTAATTCTTTCACTTAGGTGTTGGCAAAGTTTCTTGCCTTTATTCTTGTATGAACAAGCTGGGCTTCTAAAGCCCATCTATCCTCTTCTTCAAAGACACCTATATTTGAATGCATCTCAATTTCAATGAGTGCTAAATTTTACTCCAGAAAGTGTTAACTAATTGAATTTAGGCAGCTAGGTGCAGAAATACCCTAGTTGCAGCTGCTGTTTCATTACTTCTGTTCCATTTCAGGTTTGAAGTGGGGCAGAGTTCAAATACATCTAATGTGTTTTTATCAGGAGTTCAGCACAAAACTCAGTTGTCATGGTAGAGCCTTTCCCCTCCAACTTTTACATTATTGTGAAGTGGTTAGAGCAGCTACCTCGGTTCACTTACTTCCTCAGTTGTTCTTATTTCATCTCTGAGAATTGTGCCCTTTCCTTTAGGTTATAAAGTGATGACTGCGAGTGCTTTCCAGTGTGCTCTTTGAAAGCTGGCTCGTGTGCATTTAGGAATCCAGAAATCCTGAGGCCCAAAGAAGAGCAAGTAAAAGGATACCTGATCCTGAATTGTAATTGGTAACGTATGCAAGCAGGGGTAGAAGATGCTTTTCTTGGGTTTCACACCCAGCATCCCTTCAGTTTTACTTAATGGTGTAAAGGCGAGTGGTGCAGGTGCTAAAGAATCTCAACGCAGACTTCCTTTTCATCTTACTTGTGAGTTTTTGCATCTAAATGTGGAAGAATTAACCACACCCAGATCTCTCTAGCTCCGTGATGTATGCATCATAGTGTGGTCAAATTCACTGCGATCATGCTCTGCAAAAATAACAAAGTGCTTTCTAATTTATTCTCTGATGTTTGGCTAGAATTGTGTCCTCTTTAGGCAGAGTATAGTTATCAGTATCACTGCTAATGTGTTTATTTCGAATGACATAAACACAAGAACTCTTCTATGGTTTGTAAAATGCATTGTTAGGGAAAAAGGAGAGTATGAGACCTAAGGTGAATAAATACAATAACAAATAACTTTACATAACAATAAATACAGTGAAAAGGAATAATTCAAAATACATCCACTCTTGTCTGAATACCACTGTGAGCTATTTCAATGGGAAATTTTAACAGAATTGAAAAAAAGGGAATAAAAACAGTGTCTGAATTATTAAAATCATCAGAAACCAATTTGCTTCCATTAAAGACTTAAGGATGCTCCCAATGCTTTGATTAAGAAAAAAATTAGAGAGTTTCTCATTCACCTTGGCAGGCATCTCTGCAAAATGGAAGGTCCCTAGTGCTCCTCTGAAGCCATTTAATGCATATGTGAGCATGGATTCTCAGAACTATCTATAATGCATATAGTGCTTTCTGCTCTCAGTGGCTTTTTTCCCACTCTCTTTACGTCATTTGCCATTTGTGAGGGTTGCCAGGGTAATGACCAATCATCCCTGGAGAGATGCCTGCTAGTAAGGACAACATAGGCTTCCTCTTTTTTTGGTATTCTGCAGTCTGTATTTGAGAGGTATTCCAGCATCAGGATTGCAGAACTTTTGTTTAGATAGTAGGGAGTGAAAGTTTGCCGAGTATGAAATAACAGCTTACAACTGTTGAGGTAAGTGAGGCTTTTTCTATTTTATTAATAGCTCTGTCTGGATTATTCAAAACACTGAGCATCGTTACCAATTTTTTTTGCTATAGTCTAGCTGACCTTGAAATTAGTAATAGAGAGCTTTTGCCTAATTTGAACAATGAAATTTTAGTAGTGCTGCATATACAGCAGGTCAGGATTTTATTCTCTTTGTAATTATGAATCCCACAGTCTTTCTTGCCACTGCATTCACCATATATATCCACTCATCCCAAAAATATTTGTGGTTTTCTTTGCTTTTAATTAATTCTTCCAAAATGTGTTGTAATGCAGATTACAGAGCATTAACTGTGGTTGCCTCTGAGGCAAATGGGAAGTTCTGAATACTCTTCATTGTACTATATGTGTATAACAGGCCACATCAGCTGGAAAACCAAACATCCAGAGTTGAGCCCTATCCTATAAGATGTTGAAGATGTTGATCTCTTGTTGGGTTTGAATGTTGTCTATTAAACAGACACTAGCAGGCTCATAGGCTAACTCTTTACTCACCTGTGGGCAATAAGAAAACAGAGCCTCCAGGCTGCAGAACTTTTCCCAGAACTGATCCTAGCAGTGGAGGCTGGTGGTGACAAGTGCCTCGCAGAATGGGCTCAAATTCTGTTCTTCTGCATGTGAGGGCACAAAAATAATATGTAGGAAAGGGGCAAAAGATGCATTCAGAAGTTCCCAGTGACCTCAGAAGTTTCTAGGAAGTATTTATGTGTAATGTGGGTTATGACACACGTGACTGAAGTGGTTGGTTTGGGGTGGGGTTTTTTTTTTGTTGTTGATGTTGTTTTAAATGAACTGCATTGGAATTACTGTGAGTCAAGAGCACATCTGATGGTACAGTCCCCTGTTTGCATGCCAGCTCCGTGGGAGAGAGGGACAATTGAAGAGGTGGTTGTATTGTTTTACTGTGGAGTTACTAAGGTATCAAAGTTCAAAATAGCAACACTCTCATCAAAATTACTATTTGCTGCTTAGCGTATTTGCACCTATGCATAGCTTCCATGTGCTTCGCAGCTTGGCAATCTTACATGTCGTGATGGGCATGACATATATTAACTGGAATAAAGCATATATATTTATTTCACTCTGTTTCCTGCTTATTGCAAATACATACGGAGTGTTAGTTTGACTCACACATTTTCCCAGTGGAAATATATATTTAGGGCATTTAATTTAGCACGGCAAATTACAGTTGCTAAATTTTAGATGTTACTGTGTATTCAGATGTTTTCATGATAGCTTTGCGTTATCAAAACAACTGGAGCACAGCAGTGAGTCTGGATGTGTATATATGAGAGGGAAGAAAATTGAGAGTGACAACTTAGTCTGAGGTGAAAACGATCTTTTCATCAGGCTGTTGAGAAAATATGTTTGTTCAGAAGGTAGACCCATTTCCTCTTTCTAAAAATTGTTACTGTTTTTTTGACATCTCTGTTCTGAATATCACTTTTAAGCAGTTTAAGATAGGTGTAATAGTTAAGTGGTTACACTGGAGAAAAAAAATCAGTAAGCTCAAAGAAAATGCATCATTATCTAATGTTCCTAGTTTATCAGCATTCCATACGATTCCACCATTTTTAGTAATCTGGGAAACAAAACAACAAAAAGATCATTCTGTATTTTTCTAGGTGTTGTCTCATGACAGAAAAACACCATGATGACAACTAGATAAGGCATGTCAATTAGTATAGTAGGTTTTCAAATGAAAGATTCAGAGGTAAACCTTTCTGGAGAAGACGGTGGGTAGCAAGCCTCAGTTTTTGTCTTTCTGTTTGCCCTCTTCCTGTCTACCTGCTTCTCCTCTCTTTCCAACTTGCAAATGCCCTGTGACTGTATTATGCAGAGAATAGCATTTACACTCAGCCAGTGGGACAGAGAGAAAGAAGGTGAAAGGAGAAGGGGATAAAATTGCATTGTAACAGTTCACAGTATAACGTCTGTCAAGAATTAGGGCAAGGTATTTGTGGCTCTGAGGAGTGATGCAGGAGACAGGCAATTCTGCAGCTAAAAGTCTGAGAAATCAGGAGGCAAACGGACTGGGTGTAATGAAGGAAAGCTGTAGCGTTAGGTGGAATTGAGCGGTTTTAGTGGTACTCGTATTGGTAATGCAGTAAACTAACCAAGTAGTAGAGAGCTCCAGGGAGCAGGCTAAGGAAGACACAGGGTTCCTGGAGCGTCTTGCTAAAGCTGATAAGCAGAGTTTGGGGCGGTAAGCTGGGGAGGATATGTTGGATAGAGACAGCCACTGAAGTTTGGGATAACGTAACTACCCATGACACAGTGCTGTTGAGCAATTTGACCCTTTTAATGCTGTGTCTGTCGCTGGAAACTTTGGAATGGTGAATTCCAGCTGTTTCTTTATCTTCTACTTTTGAATACATAGAAAAGAGGAAGAAATAACAGCACAAATTGATCCACTGATGAAAAGTCACGCTTCAGACCAGGATGGAAAAGTACATCACGAGCTGGAAAGTAGGGAGATAGCCATGAATGGGAAGACAAGCTAGGATGACAGAAGAGAAGCAGTGCTTATCCTAGAGAGTTTGAGACACGCTGGATGAGTGCAAGCATATATAAAAAGATTCAGTAGCCTGAAGTCCTCATCCCTTGAGAAACAAGGCAAAAGATAAATGACCATGAATAATCATTGAGTGAACAATAGTTTCTAAACATAGTGTATGACAAAGCAAATAATTATTGATAACAGTATTAGAACTGTCATTGCACTGGACAGCTCAGCCTAAACTGTGGCCTTTTCTGCTAGAGGTTAATTCTCCCGAGACCTGATAGATTATTTTATCTGGCAGCGTCATCTGTCCATGATCTGGCATTGCCTTTTTTGTTGGGGTTTGATTTTGGTTTTTTTTTAATGAACAGTATCTCTCTTAAAGGAATACTGTGAGTTTTAGTTAGTGATTGTGGTGGTTAATGAGAAAATCTGATGAAAAATTTACTAATTCATTTTTACCTAACCAAAGCCCCATGGTTCTGTATTTTGTTGCTGCTGTTTGGGATCCAAGCTGTTATTGCATTACCTGGGCCTGACTGTCCACTGCTATGAATAAGCATAGCTCTGTTATGTCTGGGGTCTGACATAACTCCAAAACTCTGATGTGAAATCATGAAATGCGTGTATTCAGGGCATTAGAGAAATAATTTAATTGCATCAACTTAGTTAAGGTGGCACCAGAAGGCACAGGAATAGTTACAATATGGCTGGTTTTAAATTGCCACTTAAGGGTATTTTTTGAAAGAGTGGTGAAAATGTGCTTTATCATCCAAAGCTGCAGTCCAGGAACACAGTAAAGGCATGCAGAAGGAAAGTGACTGTTACTTGACCAAAAGTATGGGTAGTTAGGAAAGCTTGAAGCTTAGTATGTATTACAGCACTTTTGAATGTCTCTTTTTAAAGTGCATGGTAAGGTTCACTTTGAACAAGTAATTAGAGAGAAAGTGTCTTGTGGTTTCAAATGGAAGCGGTTATCAGAAGATGGGCATTTTAAAGCATTTTACTAAAAGCTTCCAATTTATACTTTTAGTCCTATTTTCAGTTGATTTAACTTGAGTTTCGTTGCACATCTGTAGGCACTAAGTTTCAAAGAGACGTAGATGCTGTTGCAGATTGGATCACTTATTCCTGAATTGTTACGTATGTACTGTATGATGCTGGACAAGCCCTTAAACACTTTAGGGCTTGCTTCTTCCTGTATGTAAGATGGGACCTTACAAGATTATGAACGTTATCGGTTATTCTTTGTATAGCATTTTGAGTAGTCATGTTGTTCAGGGGCTAGTTACTTAGTTACGCAAAGTACTACAACACACAGCGCTCCAAGATCCCCCCGTTCATCTTGTTTTTCTGCTGTAGGTACAAGGTCAAGTTGGAATAATCCGTATGATTATAAGAGCTTGTATGAAAAACTTTCCTGGAGAGCAACATCTGTTATCTGGTGGTAATAGTGATTCAAAGGAGCTCTCTGGGAAAAGAATGCAGTCTGTCTCACATGAACAGGATGACTCAGTGGTTCGCATTTGGAAAGAGAAACATTCTCCAGGCCTCACAAACGTGATTCTGGAGACTCATTACATGCATTATTACATGCTTCTGCGAAGCGCTCTGACACAGTGCAATGTGAATGGTTTCTGGCAGCCATGATCCCATCTTCCCCAGCAGCAGGGGCGATACCAAACCATCCGCAGTTCCACGGCTGCAGACCGACTCTCATTCCTCCCCAAGTCCTCAGTGGCAGCACAGGTAGCTCTCATTTCACATGCTTGGTAATAAAGCCGGGTAACGGGTGTAACAGCTAAGGACTAACAAATGCTGAAGTCCCAGAGCCTTGTAAGCTGTGACACGAGTTTACCTTGTAGAAACTATCCTGTTAACACGATAGGTCTGTGTGACCCACGTACCTGTTTATTTGTGTTTAATGGCTCAGACTATGGGTTAATTTGTTCAGAGAAATTCTATTACTCTGATGATGAGTACTTCAGGCTACGGACATGCACATCAAATTTCACAAAGATTTAATTTTATTTCCCATTTTATCTAAAATTTGAGTCAAATTCAGTCCCCCTGTAACACGACTGACCTTGCTGTTTCAGGCCTGCAAATCAAAGTAGCCTTACAGCTGCAGCTAGGGAAGTGAATAGACATCCCATCTGAACGTGGTGTTGGTTGATGACTGCAGTTCTGTTCAGCTGAACTGCGTGTTGGCGTTCCAGTCCCGTCTCCTCCCACAGAGGCTTGCATCTTGCAAACGTTGCCCTGTACAAATAAAACCACTCATAGGTGCTATGTAGTAACCTGCAGTAAAATGCTATAGACCTGAGATACTGTACAACTTAATTGAGTGCAATTCCTGTTGACTTCGATGGGTGTTCTATTCAATTAGGGACTGCAGAATTTAGATCATTGCCTTTGGCTTACATCATTGCAAATATTATCGATGCTTATAAAGCTTTCAGGGATCTTTCAGGCTTTTAGTCCACAAATTGACTGCAATGTGAAAGTCTTGCTCGGGGATAAGAGGAGTACTTATATCCATCTCATCTTTCATTTACTTATTCCTGAGTCTTTCTGAGCTATTCCCTTGGGAGTGCTCATATAAAATATGCAATTTAACAAAGAGAGGGAAAGTAGGGTTGACTCAATATAGCAAGATTCGAGTTTCATTTTTGCACACTGGAAGTATGCCTTTCATATTTTCTTGCCTAAAATGTAGAAGATAATCTGATTAATTCTCGTAAAATGATGAAATTAAGGCACAGTAAATTTAGAATGAATATTGAGGAAAATTCATGGTTTCCCAGGGGTGAGCATGGGTACAGTGCTTGAAACTTTAAAACTACACTGGATGGAGCACTAGAAGTTTTAACAAAAAGAACTAACCTGCTTTGGCAAGAGGGGCTGGATGGCTCAAAAGGCTTTTTTACCTTTCTAATCTGTGTGCAATATAAAGCCAAAGCCTGACTTACTCTACATGAGTAGCACAAGCAGGCTTTGCATAACTTAATTCTGAGCACTCAGCCTCTGCTCACATCAGGATATGATCTGATCGCATAGGAATATGGATAGGACAGAAATCCTTATGCTGGCTCTGCATTAGGCCCAGAGAGAAACAGGATACAGTTTCTACTCTTTTCCATTTAGTGCTTTGGGGAGAAACAGTGAGTAAACCATTTCACGTATAGTGTATGTAATTGCATTTAATACTTCTTTTTCTCTAGAATCAGCAATGAAACATCTAGAAATATATATATACGAACATAAATGAAAACAAAAGAGGTTGGTAGGTGTGGGCATAAGCACTTTTAGGAAATGTATTGTAGAAATCTGATTGCATGTCAGGCAATATATTCTTAGTATAGATCTTCCTGGAAGAATCTGCGGAAAGAGCTAGGAAAAGTCAAATGTATTCACATGCATATTTTTAGGTCTGTTTAGTAAAATTTGAGAAATGTCTGTGGGAAAATTGGTACACATCCTGGCTAGAACACTGACTGACTTTATTTAATTCTGTCGCCTTAGGTGAAGTGAAATTGGACATAAAAGAAGAGGTACCCTTCTTATAGAAGGCATTTTTCTGCAGCAGCAGAGAGCACAATAAACGTTATCTGTCAGGGAAAGAAACAGGCTATTTAAATTCAGGCAGCATAGCATCTTCAGGCAGAAGGGCTATTTTTAACTTCAGATGTAGCTTAATTTAGAAACTGAGCAGTTGAAGTCCCTTTTTTTTCCCCCCACTCCTCCGACTGGAGATTTTTTATAATGATTGTAAATATCCTTGTGTGAAGATACTGAATAGAATAAAAAAAACCATTATCCTGAGCTTCAAGGTCATGAAAATGCACAGCTAAACAAAGCAGCTTTGTGGCAATATTGTCATACATGTGTACACACAGAGATTAGATTAGATTGATGCACTATTTTGTAAGCGTAAGGGCCACTTCGGCAATTTGCCAGGAGGTTGTGTGTAATTTTTATATCCGTTTATGCAAGGGTCTGTATTATTTTATGTAGGAAGTGCTGTAATTGTGTATAACCTTATACAACACATGATAAAGAGAATGTAAATTCTGGTGGTTTCTAAGGGAGAAATATTTATGAGAGAACTGGCAACGATTCCCTGCATTGATTTTTCTGAACCAGCTTCTTGTATTTGGCTTTGTTTGTAAGTTGATCGCAAGAACTGAGAAGCTCATCTTGTTACAGAAGATACTCAGAATTAAGAATTGCAGATTTGACTCTATTAACTGATTACAGGCTTTCTAATGTATTCAGATTCAGAATATGAAAAAATCCTCTCACAAATGGAAGTACTTCCAAGATGGCTTGTTGCAAACAGTCTTCTCGCATAATTGCATACTCTCTGTCACTCAACATTCTTCTATTGAATTTCAATAGCATCTCAGCATAAAACTCGATTCTAGCTGAATTTTATAGTTTACCTGTTCAAGCTCAGCCAAAAGCGATTATGAAAGCTATTTGAGTTGCATAACAATAACAAAAAGCACAGAGAGATAGGTGCCATTGAGACAGAAATAATTGGGTTATTAATAAGCTGAATGTGACATGGAAAAGTCAGCTGTATTTCTGAGCGGAGTGACACCTTCACTATTAACTCTTAAGCACATGCAACTTCTTACAGTTTCTGAAATTTTGCTTAAATGGTTGAGCATTTGTTCACATACAGAAAAGATAACTTTTTCTGCAGCTACCTAAAATCCTGCAATTGTAAGTGAAAGCTTCTGCTGCCATTTATTCTTTAACTCATGACAGCTAAAATTAAAGGCTTTCATTCCATTGTTTTTATACACAGGGTAGCATGATGTAATGTAGTAAGAACATAATAAAACAAGTTAGAAATTTAGAGTGATAGTCATTAATGTTCAATGGAGGTTAAAAAGAAACATCGTCTAGAGCTGGACTACCCCTGAACTGCCCACGTTGGATGGGGATACTTTCATCTCCCTTTTAAACATTTGTTTTTGAGGAATGCTCCTTTACCCAGCTCCTTCTGTGTAGAGGGAATATGGGAGATAGCACAGAAGCTGTTAGAGCTGTTAGGCTCTGCTGTGGGGTTTCCTTAATTCTCTCCTGGCCAGACATACCCGAATTAAGGCTGAATTTAGTCTCTGGGAGGCATTTTAGTAGTGCTATCAGACTAGGAAATTCAGACTGTGATGCACGGTTTGGATTGGGAATTTGAATTCAGAGTCCTTTCTTAAAGAGGATTTTCTTTAAAATAAAGCAAATATATTGCACTGATATTTGTTGAAGTGTTTCAGCTTTAGAAAGAGAATGTGTTTTTCTCATCAAAGGCTGGATCTCACACTTGTAGCAAAAGAAACATTCAGCACATACACTTTCTTGTTTTAGGTATGTTGATATGCTGTCAGGAGGCAGGATTCAGTTTGCCTATTAAAGAGGTTTAAAAAAGACTAAAAACCATCCAAAAGGATTGGTGGGGTTGTCAAGAAAAAAGCTGAAATCTTATGGAATCAAGGGTAATATTTTTGGTCTTTCAGAAGCACAAGTTCTACTTTAAATAATTTTCTGCATGGCTTTATAAAATCTAAACGGCTTGAAATTATAACTGTCCTTTTATCTGCTTTGTTTTCATTCAGTTTGTAGTAAAGAGGAAAGCACTGTTTTGAGAGCAAACAGTAATTCTATTTTCAGGCATTCTAACTCTTAAACAGCAAAATGCAGCTATGAAGAATTATGGTGACACACAGATGATGAGGCTTAGGTAAGGCTAGACTTTGAGACTGGAGTTTCAAGTAAAGCTAGGGTTTCCAATAGAACAGCACTTGGAATTATCCTTAGGAGATTTCTGCCATATTAGGCCAAAATCTTCTGATGAGATTATAATTATAGTCACAAGTGAGGCTGAACTAGAAAACCGATGACTTTTGGTTCTGGATCCAACCTAATGGTAGTAATTAGTTCTTATTTAGTAACTTCATCCACAGATCTCAAATGTTTTATAATGAAGGTCAATGTCATGCCCTTATTTTACAGAAATGGAAGCACAGAAAAAGGAAGCGAGTACCTAAGATCAGATTTTCCTACCTTGTGGTTTTGTACAAACTCCTGCCTAATTGTCCAGATAGATTTGTGTCCCAGAAACACGAGTAATCCAAGCAGGCATTCAGGTACTACCCTGCTAAGAGTAACGGAAATTCCTACGTAGGAGGACGGCTGGATAGAATACCCCCAGGGTTTCATGAGCATCCCCCTAAGACCTTTGTCTCCACAGGGACCAAGATAGGGATATTCCTGAATATACAGTAGTCTGCTGTATATTGTGTGTCTTTATCCTTTTATAAATCCTTACCATGACTGATTCCATGTTACTCCTTGTACAGTGACTGCTGTGGACCTGGGAGGAATATTTTCTGTAGCCATTTACATTTCTGTGACCTCCCTGAGAGATACTGACATCTGCTCTGGAGCAAAGTGAACCTGCTGTCCCTCTCTTTTATGCCTTTTCTCCTCTGGGTAGCTACCAGCTATTGTGACTAGGTGACTTTTAAAAGACTTGGTAGTGGTCCGTACTCTGACCTGCAGACTGGATCCAGACCGGACGTGTCCTGTAGGGTCTCTGACAGATGGAATCAAGCGGCTGGAGCCTCCTGACTTGTGTCTTTGATCCCAAAACAGCAATTACACTCTTTGCTCTCTATCTATATGGTCTGTGTAGACTGCTTCCATTAGCAGGGAATCACATGCTTAATGTACTGGCTCTCCTGTAAGAATTTTGTTATATTTTTTTGCTTCAGATAGTTTAAGCCTTCTTGTCCATATCACTTGTTGTTACAGAAATTTTTTTGCTCAGCCAAGAAAAATTATCAGTGTTTTCCAAGCCTACAAATCACAGGAGGGAGGGCATGCAGTAGACTGGAGTTTTTATTAATCAGTATGCCGTCTTCTCAGAAACGGGAAATTGATTTTCTTGAAGTGTGAAAAATTACAAGAAGTAAATAAATTGATATTCGGGTGAAAAACAGGAGACTGTAACAGTCATACTGCATATCTGATTAATTATAAAAATACAATGTGCCACGCCTGTGTAAGGATTTTCAATATGTAAGCAGTTCACAAACCGATGTAGGCATCATCTTCCCATGTTATATAGGTAGGGACATCTTTCATCTTGGAGAAGATGGTCATAGAGGAGGTACTAAAAATAGTCACATTTAAGAGCGCATGCTCCCTGGAGGGGATCAAAGATTGAGATGCTGTTTAGACATGCAAACAACCAGAAGTACCAGAGCAGGAAAGTGTGTGGTTGAACCAGTTAGTGCACTGATAAAATCTGCTACTTCTAGCTTCAGCAAAATTTGTGAGAGTACTAGAAGTGGAGTGCAGAAACACAGGGAAGGAGATGTGTGAGGCAGTTCCTATTGCCTAACCTTTCAGGCCAAACATAGGTGCCTAAATGAGGAAGACAGATTTTCCTGGGCTACTGAGAGATTAAACGCAGAGGACGTTCTTTCAGAAAGTAATTCAGAATCCACAAGTACAGCTTCTGCTCTGAAGCACCTCTAGAGGAGCCTGACATTCTTCACTGATTATGTAGGTGACTCAGGTAAACTAACTGCCTACCTTAAGCCCCTGAGTTAGGTATTAAACTGAAGCAGTGGTAAAAACCCAGTCCGTGTAGGGTCACTGCAAAGGCAACTTTGTACCTAGGACTACAAACCTAATATTCTGTTCTTTCCTTTTATGCTGTCACCTTGGGAAATTCCATTTTCTCCTCAGACTTCTCTTTCTGTTCTTTGTATGACATTCATATCTCATGTGCGGAGGCTGAATAGTTTGTCTGAAAGACGAAGAAAGTCAATGGAAGAGACTACCTCAGATCTGTGCGTTGCATTTGTAACTGAATCTAAAGTCAGACAGGCTCAAGGACTCTCCTCTTCTGTGTTCCTTCCTGGAGATGGGAGGTTATTTCTCTAATCAGGATTGGCTTTTGTAAAAGTCCCTGGCAAAATCATAAATTGTGCTGTTTAGTTCTGAAAAATAGAAAAAACTTTGTCATCCAAACAAGAACAATATTTTTTGTGCCATATCCAATTTAATAAAGCAGTATTTACTTGAAAAGGCATATAAGGAAAATCTGCCTTTTCATTAAAATGGATGACATTTTTTTAAACTCAGAAAGGATTAAAATTTTTTATTTATGGTTAAAAATAATTTTTTTCAGATGTTGTTACTGAAAATTTTCTATCCAGTTTTCTTCCTTCAGAGATCTGTTGAATTCTCTGTCCTTTGCATCTGACTTGCAGCACTGTTAACACTTTTCATGTTTCTCTGTTGCACTTGTCTTGTTTAATACAAGACAAGAAGCCATGTGGGTGACAGCTCTGTACCAACAAATCTTCCGAGACAGATGCTACAATTTGAGCCTGGTACTCGTGCTATGTTTTACTTACTGCTGTACCCAGGACCTAAAAATAAAAGCACCAGCTTTTTTTCCTGTATATATTTCCATAAAAAAAGCCTGTTCTGATTTACCGTAATATTAATAGGAAACTATTTTTAACCTAATTGAAGCGGGGGGACAATGACATTAATATGTTTCATGGTGCAAGAAAGGACTTCTTCCTTTTGGCTGACATTCATCCCCAGTTCTTGCATAAGCCTTGCCATTCCTAAATAAAGTAGTAAGAAGAAACTTCCTCCTCCTTTTAAGTAGCCCTTTATACAGAGAAGATCAATTCAGCTGATAATGTCATCAGGAAGTACGTGCAATATTTAAAATCAGGTTGACAGTGTAAAACCTGCTGCAGAAGAAAAAAATGGCAGTTTGCCTCGGAAATGATGCTATGAATTTCAGTTGGGTCCCGTGACACAATTAAGGACAGACTCACTGGTTGGAGTTTTTACCACTGTATGACCAGTGTTAGATTTAGGAGTTATGGGAGAGAATCTGAAAATGAATTTTGTGTGCTGCATGCCACAAAACCATACTGAAACCCTGTTGCTAGACTGACTCTAAAATGGCTTAGTGAAAGGCCGGTTACTGGACTTAGATGCTTGGACAGAAAATAATACATGTTAAGGAACAATCCCACGTTAGCCGAAGGATGAAATAGGAATATGTTCATTCTTTCCTGTAATTTTGTTTGATTTTCTGTTTAGTTGTTTTGTGAACAGGTCCTTTTTCGTTGTTAGCTTTGGTCGCAGGGTCTTTTGATTAACCAGACCAACTGTGTTCCTACAGTACTCCATAATACAGAGGAGAGAAACAATTTCAGTTAAAATAGAAATTAGAAACACTGAGTGAAGATGCCCTCAGCCAGAAAATTAGGAAATTAAATCCGTCATACGTAGCATGGGATAGCTAAGTCAGAGTGGGTCTGTGCCCCCCAAACTGAAAAATTAGGAATTGAGCAAGGAAACAGATGTTTATGCAGTATGGTAATTCAGTCCTGGAGATGACAAAAGAATGAAGCCAATTTTTAATTTAGGAATCTACGTATTATTTTCTTGCATATGTAGATATAGCATAAATATGTGTTTAAAAAAATGGGACCCAAGGAAAATCTCAAGGGAAAGAGCACAAGGACAAACAAAGAAATGGTCTAAATGTATAAAGCAAGACTTGTTCGGTGAACCACTCAAACATTTGTAAGAAGTGAGCAGAGTGGTAGCACAGACAGCTAAAGGGAAATCCATTTTAAAAATCTAGCAAGTAGGCTTAACTTCTAAATATAACTACTGTAATAAATTACTTTGGAAAGTTATACATAGAGGCACAAAATATCCTCAGCCCTGTGGCTGAGAAATGTCATGGTTTCAATGGAAAAATACACTAACACTGTTCATGGATGCGTGTTTCGTGGAGAGAAAATTTCTGTTTCCCTGATGTGTATTCACAAACAATTAATTAATCCAAGCCTTTAAAATGCATGCACCCTATAGCTGTGTTGTGCTAAACTCTTCTAATGCCAAATAAAATATACACACATATAAATCTACCCGTTGCACCATTGTTAAGCTGGTATTCATAGAATCCCAGACTGGCAGGGCTGGAAGGGCCCTCTGGAGCTCACCCCGTCCCACCCCTGCTGGAGCAGGCACCCCCAGAGCAGGGGCACAGGGCCGCGTCCAGGCGGGGGGTGAATGTCTCCAGGGAAGGGACCCCACAGCCTCTCTGGGCAGCCTGTGCCCCTGCTCTGGCACCCGCAAAGGGAAGGGGTTTGTCCTCATGTTCAGGGGGAACTTCCCGTGTTCCAGCTTGTGCCCGTGGCCCCTTGGCCTGGCGTTGGCATCTTGACACCCACCCTTCAGATGTTTGCAAGTATTGACAAAGTATTCTTTGCAATCTTTTTTGTTGTACTTTTGACTGTGAGGAGAGAGTAAGCAATCATAGTTGCAAACATGTTCTTCTCGAGGCGGAACTCTGGGTGAGCAGCATGCTTCCACATCCCTAGGCCTGCTACTGTGTCTTCCCGTTATTTCTGGTGCCAGCAATTCCTCTCTACTTGTCTGATGTGGCTTATAACAAGCCTTTCAGCTGCATTTGACAGACCCTTTGAATGTCCCTCTTTGACGTCGGGGACTAGTTGGTATTTTTCATGTGACTGATAATGGGAGGTTTCCTGATAGAGCCTTTCAAAGGAATGGGCAAAAGAAGCACAGCATGAGTCTCTGGGGGACATCATCTTTGATACTTGAAAGGGACCTTTTAATCTAGGGCTTTGAGAGACTGTGCACCCAATGTGCTAAGGACATTTAGAACATCCTTGTTTAGATTTTTGCCTCAGGAGATTACTGTCTGACAGCTAAGAATGAACAAAATCCAAGGTAAATTCTAAGTCTTTAATTGTTCATAGAGAAAAAGAAATGTTTCACATGAACTTCAGCCATGTGCATGAGATTCCAGGTGCTCAAGGTGTCAAGTGTGTTTAGGGGGGAAAAAAGGAAAACTGTTAACAAAGGGGATATTCCTGAATGAAAGTATCACACACAATTTCTTCAGTAATTGGTATTCCTGGTTCAGTCACTGTACTGATACTTGTCCTTTGCATAAGCAACTGGTACATCTTATGTGCACAGATGAAACAAGGTGTATTGGACCACATATCAAATTTGTATTCGTTGTCAAATAAGAAGGAGGTGGGACACCTCATACAGAGGCTAGGATACAGATGAACAGTTCGGCCACTGTAGCCCACATATCGAATGAATGTTTAGCCTCAGGTATCACTCTAGGTGATGAGAACAGTGATAATTCTATCATACGAATTATGATGCTGCACTAGAAATTACAGCTGCTGGCATGGAAGGAAAGCTTACTGGTAAGACAAATTTAGGGGATGCAGATAATTTCCAGAATGCTGAAGAAACTGCAATAATATGGGGTTTGTAGTCAGTCTGGTTTTTTGTTTCATTTTGTTGGATTTCTTTGGGTAGGTGGGGTTTTTTGTTTGTTTGTTGTTTTTTTCCCTCTGACTGGAAAATAACAAGTGTGGACCTACTTTGGAATAAATTACAACATTGTTTTTATCAAAGGTAGATGATGTTGCTCAATATATTTCAATATGATAATTGATTTTTTAGGAGTAATAAAAGTGAGCTTCATCCACTTAGATCCAGTAACTGATATCCCACAGGAAATAGTTCTCAAATTTGGAAATTATGGCGGTGAACCCAAGAATTGTGAGCCATCTGAAGTGCTGACTAACAGTAGTATTCAAAAGAAGATGACAATGCTGCAGAAATGTTACTAGTAGTGTCTCTCTGGGGTTAGTCTTGGGCCCGGCTGTATTTAATATATTTACCAGTGTGTTGAGGTGAAATTCCTAGATAAGACAAAGTTGGGAGGTGCTGGCAATGCTGAGGAAGACTGGGTTGTTGTTCAAAAAGAATTACACTAACTTTTTTACTATCTGGCTGGTAGTGTCATGTGAGCAAGTAGCATACTGTGCAAAGCCATACACTTTGGGTTCAATAATAACTTCATCTGTAACCTCGCGGTTTATGAACTGGAAGTAACGGAGGTGAAAAAAAATCTGAGTGTGCTTGTCAGTGGAAGGATGAATATGATTAGACAATGGAATACAATTATGGTGGAAAAGATAATGCCGTCCTGGAAGGTGAGAGTTTTTTAACAGAGAGAAGGAAATATTTGTACCATCTTACAAGGAGCGTTAACTCCTTTCAAGTATTTCTACCGTTGTGTTTAGCTATTTTCAGACAAATGAAGTGAAACTGTGAGAGGTGCAAAGAAGAGCTACAGGATGAGCAAGGGAATGAAGCTCCATCTTTGACTGGGAATTAGAAACACCTCATATACCCAACCAAATGGAGGTTTCTAGAGCAATGAATCATTAAATATACTGGGAGCAAATATTGATGAATGGACAGGTTCGGTGTCCATGATCATGTAGTCCTTAGCCTCTCTGCTGAGGAGCCTAACAAAGCTGCCAGTGGCTGCCTGTTCAGCAGTTGTCTTTTGTGATGTGGGTAGTTGACGGGTGCTGATACCAAAAGCCCACAAAACTTTTGCATGGGACACTGACAAGAGGATTGCTAGTAAGACTATCTTTTTATTAGTACTGTAAGAAGTATTCAGCAGCCTTTAAAAAATGCATAAAATTTTTCAAACCTTGGCTGCAGATTACTTACAAAAGAAAGAACTCTTCTTTATTCGAGATCTTGCTGAACTTCCTCCTGTTTGGTCTTTTGAACTCGGCTCTGGTGGTGTCACTCCCTTACCCTTGCCTAATGAGCCAGCTCACCATGATGACAGCTGCTGCTGTCTGGTTTTGACTTTCGAGAGCTCCATTAAGTGCGAAGTGCGATGACATCATGCTCCCTAGGGTGTCAGTTATTAGCTGCTAAAAATAGTTACAGGCAAACACAGAATAGAAAAATCTAATGTCTGTTTAAGCCACGTGTGAATAGGAAGGTAAAGAGGCAGAGCTCAGCTGAGGGGCTTTTTATTTAGATGCAAGGGAAGCAACATCGGACTGTGATCCTGGGAAATGTTGCAGATGATGCTTTAGGACTCATGAGCTGGGAGAGCCCACAGAGGCAAGTTCATCCCTGGTGCAATTCCAAAACTGTCATGGTAAGCGAGCTTTTTGTGTTTATTTCCCACTGGTTAGGTTATCTGATCTGAGTAATCTGTGTTTTGCAGTTCTAATGTAAGTATAACTGTGGGATTCACAGCACGAGAATGTCATCAGCATTGCTGCCAGTATAATCACTGTTCTATGAAAAAATAAAACACAAAGCAAGATTCATATTGTAAATGAAGTGTTCAGAGGTAAAGAAATAATGTACAGTAAAAATCATATGCAGACGTAAATGGTGCCTCTGGTCTCCGAGGTCAGGAAAGCATCCTGCTCAGCATGTGTTTTGTGGCTATTCGGTGCAAGTTCTTTTGACACCACTTACCACCTTTAGGCCTTGATTACAGATCTACGAGCTAAGACAGGCTTGAAGACAGAGGTCACATTTTCAGGCTTAAACTTAAGTCCAGTTTTGTAATACAGACTTCTGTTTCATGTTTCTGTGGTACTAGCAAGGTGTTTCAGGTACTAAGCTGCTCCAAATTAAAGCTGATCTAATAAAGAAAACATATCTAAATACAGAAGCAATGTAACATGAGAGTTAAGATTAACCTAGGACTGGGTGTCTCACAACCTTTGACAATCTCATCCTGGGTTTTTTATACTAATTAGGCCGTGGACAGAAATGTTCAGCTAGGCTTACCAGTGCTGTTAGAAGATTTTCTAGTCTCAGCTACTCCTAACAGTATTTTCTACACATCTTAACTTAATGTCTAAGGGCAGGCAGGGGTAGGAATATGAAGCTGTGACCTCTCCAGACAAACACCAGAGATTCTCATGCCAAGTTACAAATGCTAACGCATGGGCCTGAAACCTCCTTGGCCAAAGGATAATCTTTTTCTCACCTGTTCTGAGTCACTTACAAGAGCTTCATGGTGATCCCAAAACATGAGAAATCACTTGTAACTAGCACTGGTCCCCTTGTCAGGGAGAACAACCTGGTCCCCCCCTGACTTTTGCACGCTGGCCCCAACCTGCCTGGCCTCCTGTTTGTGGCCAGTACTCAAGCTAAAGGCATGAGTCTGCTGATCCTACAGAGCCTGACTCACGTCTCAACCGCTTGCAGCAGCCTTCCCCAGAGGGAATGAAGAGCTTGATGGATGTTGTACTGCAGGTTATCAGAGTGTGTGCTAATGAAGCAACAGATCCATTACAGTATTTATCCATTTTGCAAGATCCAATTACAGGAACTTTGTGAAGTATAAAATAGTTTGATTTTACCCTGTGTGCATCCTGTAAAAGATGATGTCTCTAAAAGATATTCCCATCCTACCATTATTTCCTTGTGCTGATTCATCTTATGTTCAAGATTGTTTAGAGCCAGGATTTGATTCTGCTTTGCTGATAATGTTTTTTGTAAATCTCTTTGATAAATGTCTTCGATAAACCTCAAGAATCCCTGTGTCTTTTGCTCGTGGGGTGTGACATGTAAAGTAGAAGGCGTTTTTGCAGATCACAAGGCAGGGGACTGACGTAGGAATAATTGTGTGAAATTACATTGTCTCTGTTGTGTAGGAATTCAGACAGTGATTGTGATAGTCCCTTTTGTCCTTTAAAAATGAGAATTTATGACTCAAAAGGTGCTCCTCTGTCAGTCAAAATTTTTACCACTGTACTGAATCTTATTTTTAATGGCATAATATCCTGTCCTTTTAGTTGCAAGTATGGCATTTTCAATGCAAGCTGATTTACAGTCATTTTCTTCAGTCTGCAAAACAGGCACACATAACAAAAAGAAGATGGAAGAAATTCTATATTCAGTGGTGGTGGCCAGAGGGGCAAAATATAGTATAATAAAAAAACCTTATTGAACAATTTTTCCTCTTTGCCTGGGTTTGTGAGCTTTATTTTTTTAAGGAGAGGAGTATTTCTAGGTGACTCCTTAAAACTACCTGAAGGAGTAGCATCTGAAAGAGAATGATAATAAGAAAGAGAAATACGGGGAACTTTTTACAACATAAAATGAATTTTTTAGCAGATGGCCAACTTCTTGCTTAGAAAGATTTCCTGCTGCATTAAATTTTCCTTGCTGTATTCCCCCAGAAGGCTGAATGTTGCCATCTCCTGCAGACAATGCAGCAACGCCCTTATTTTGTACTAACGAATGATTTTTCCATTCACAAGCTGTTTCAGTATTCCAGAGCATCTCACTGCTCTAGCATGCATTGATATGAATTTAAAGTAATTTTATTCATAAAAAGATTATTCTCTCGTGGTTTGGGGGTACCATCAGGGATAAAGGCACATGCAGTAGCACAAACAACTGAGATCTTCTGGCAGACTTTTTGTCTGCTTAATGCTTTCACTGATGGCCTTGACACCGATGATAATGCCAATAGAATAAAATATCCTCTATAAAATATAATTTCCTGTTGGAATGCTGGCAAAGTAGTGCTGATGTGGCATACGCTTATTGCATCATTGATAGGCGATGGGACTCTATCCTGCATGTTCTGTTTTCAAGGTTAAACAAAGAAGTGTACAAAATTCTCTCAGCATGAGGTGGAACCACCTGAGCCTTAGGTCTGACTTTAGCCGAGCATTCAAACCCTTGTGCTATGCTTTTTGTGTGGAAATGGACCTGTTGTGTATGGAAATTATCTCAGTTCAAATGGAAGCAATGTAGAAAACTGAACTGTGTAAATGACTGTGAATGGATCTACCTGATTTTTGTAGAAATTCTAGGGATGGTTGACCTAGATAATCAACGAAGTTAGGGTAAAAGTCTTTGTAAAACACCCGTGGAAGTACATATCAGTTTTACATATCCCAAGCTAGATCACACTGAAATGATGGACAATTCAACCAAATATATGCCTGCAATGTATTTCGATCCAACAGCAGTAAGCTGAGTGCAGATAGAGTCAGACTGGAAATGAGGCATATGTGTATATTAGTGTAGGTCATTAAACATTTGCATATCTAGGCGAGAAACATAGATGTGGTATTTCACGTGCTCAGTAAATTGAGGGTTTGTCTACATAAGACTACGTGCATGTAATCCAAATTGACATCGACAAGTTAAAAGATCTGATGTAGGAACTACTTAGGGAATGCAGTTGACTCTGTTGCTGTAAAACGTCAGACGAAAAGATGAGAATAATCTCTCTGGCTGGAGAAGACATCAGTCTATGGCAATAGCTCTGTCCTATACGTGCACAGCAGACAGAGAACAAGAAAAGGTTTTTGCTCTGCTGCACAAGAAGGTATTAATGGCACTGTCTCACGATGAATTTTCACACAACTAGATAGTTCGATAGCGTCAATCCATGGCTCATCACCAAGACTACCTGCCATAAAATTTCTGACATTAAAGTGAAATCTGAAGATTGTCTAATATGTAAGTTTGTGAGACAGAGTCCTTATCCACAGAAACAGCGTTGTCAGCAGCACTGTTTATTTGAATTAAAGCTGCCGATTGGATCTAGTCGTTGAAGCTGATCTCAACTTTTATGTAGGACATAAATTGAATACATTACATTTTCTGACACGCCAGGCCAGCGTTCTCTGACGCAGATACTGAAGCTGAAGTAAATGGGAGCAGGCAGCGTTTTCCAGCCTGAGGTGTCAGGCCGTTAGAAATTTCAGGTGCCTAAATGTAAATGTAGTAAAGATATCCCAACTGAAAGATGTCTCAAAAATACATCCAAAGATACATATTATTCTGACAATACTCTGGAACCGGCTATTACTGCTGACACTGTGCCAACCCAGCGAAGGAGTCTTTTGATGTATTTTGAGAAACGTGTAAGTTCAGTGTCCTGTAACTGCATCTGTAACCACCAGCCTGTCAGGAAAAAAACTCAAGAAGTCTGTTTTTTGTTTTTTAATCGTTAGCTTTGCACTCTTCTGCCTTCCTTCCTCTCTAAGCTTCCTTTTTGTGAAGATGAAACCTAGTGATGCAGTGTTTGCCTATAGGCGTCCTTTTTCCTGCGAGCATAGAGAACCCTGAGGAACAAATAAACTTTTTAAGTTGCTGATCCTGCACGTTTGCAAATTCATTGGGAGATTTGACTCACGTGTAAGGACACAAGGATCTGGCTCCTAGGGAATAAACGTCAAAGAACATGAAAAGAAAAACCTTAGTAGGCACTGAGACTATAAGAACAAAGAGTGCTTCCGAACTGCAGTAGTGAAAACCACCGGGAAATGTGGAACAGTCTGACAGAAGCAGTAAGAATGATGGTTCTGAGTCAGGCGCTGAATTGGGCTGATGGAGGGAGGGGAAGAGGCTTGATCCAAGTGAATTAAAGCCACTTATATTCCTGGAAATGAATTATTTCCTCTTTATCAAAAAGGAAAAAAAGATAAAGAGGTTAAGAATGTAATTATATGTTGCAGAAAGAATTATATGGCAATTTCTGTCTCCCAGGCTTACGTTCAGGGTACTAACCAGAACTCTGACACACTGACTGACTTTCTGTGGTGGTCTCAGCAGCGCTGCCTGCACTGCCTATTTACTTTTCAGTACTTCCTCTTGGAGGCTTTCTTTTAGTCTACATTCTCAGCAGGATTTTAGAGGAAGCTCTGGGTATTATTTTGTGTCCAGAATAAACAGAAAGCACAGTCCTTTGTGCTTAAGCTCCCTCCTTCCCTTGTGAATTTACGAACATTGTAGAAAAACAAAATGATCACACAAATAGTGTTTTGTTTAATGATCACTCAAAACTAGTGCTAAGGGCTTGTTTCTTGCTTCGTCTAGTTCAACCGCATCAGGTACTTAATTTACTATTTATGTCATGAAGGCCTTCAAAGCAGTGCTGAAGCTTATGAACCATCTCCCCCTTTTCCTATCTTAGGCTGAGAATATCTTCCTTCCATTCATCTCTGCTTAGATGCAGAGTGTCTGAAGACTGTTGCGGAGCATCTGTTTTCAATGTCCACTGATGTTTTGCCAGTCATATGTCATGAGGGAAGCGTACTCCCACTGCTATGAACAATATGACCATGAAAGAAGGCGAACAGTAACTGCATTATGTCCTCCAGAAGATGGATAGAGGTTAGAGGGAATATGTTTTTGTGCACTGTGTTTCAGGGCCTTGCTCATCAGTTGCACAACACTGCTAAATTTGTTTCCTAGGGCTTACAAATGAAATTAAATTGAGGTTGTAAAACAGAAAATTGTATTCGTATGCTTTGTAGATTGATGATGACAGACATACTGTAAAATGCTAAAAAAAGAGATCAGCTGCAATTAGTCTGCAAAGAACCTAATCACCAATATGAATCTGACAACAAAGTTTTCAATAGTTAACTTCATTCTGTCCTGTATACTCACTAAGGATGTCTTCTTGTGTTGATTTTGTTGATGGATGGAAGTTGGTTGGAAATAATTATATCAAGATTCAGTTATTTGTAAAACTGTATTATTTAATAACAAAACCCCATTTGCTTATGAAAGCATTTAGGCTGCTGCACTGAACAGACCTGGACTCCTATCCTCCAGTCATTGCAGAGGCTCTCTGTCGTTCTCAGTTGGCTGAAGAGTAGAAAAGGACTGGGGCAATTTCCTACAGACTTTCTTCTGGCCCTCCTGGTATGATGCCCTGAAGCAGATGAAGCGCTGCCATATCATCCCAGAGACCACTGGGTTAAACTAACCAGGATAAAATTAAGATTACAAAAACAACCCCAAAATTTTCATGGGGTTGCAAGCAGCATTATGTCTCATTATCCCAAAGAAAGTTTATTTCTCACTACTTCCCTTGAGAGAAGAGTTAAAAATTTTCCTATTACGGGATGACAACTGCCCAATAGATAGCCAGAAAAAGCAATCTAAGAACTAGCTGGCCAGCTGGAGCGCAGCCAGTATGACTGGGACTGGTGATCCCCCGAAACAAAGCTGTGCAGCGGGAGCTGCTGGCCGCTGCCACTGCAGGGAGTGTTCTCCAGCAAGCCCCACCTGGAGAAACCAGGGAGAGCCTGGCTTGTGAGAGTCAAATACAAAGCAAGGTGATGGGAGTGAAAGAAAAGCAGGAAGGGGAACAGTGGGAAAAGGAATTAATCTTTATTATGGTGTGCTGGAAAGATCAAACTGCATTGCACTGTTGCAGTGTTCTGAAGTACATTTTATCTTAGGGCCTGACTCTCCTTATGCCAGTTCAAGTCATTGGTTTGATACACAGTGATGCTGATAAGCATCAGCCCCTTGCTTGCCTTCTCGTACAGACCAACATTTATGTCGGATGCTTGCTTTTTAGCACAGCAGAGAACCAACAATGCTAAACCCCCATTTGTTTTGCTGTGTCAAGGGAACCAGCTATCACTGCAGCCACGTCACTAAATCACATTACAACCCTTGGTCTAATGACATTTGTATAGATCTCCAGCTCTCTACTATTTGTCACTAATCAGAGTAGTTGGAAGATAATCATGCAGGGACATTATTCCATCTGATGTTCTTTGCCTTAGCTAATCATTTCTACAACGCACACATAAGCCAGCATATCCTGACTCCTCCAGTTCCTTTTGCTATCTTTAGTTTTCTTTAGTACAAATAATTGAGAGATCAATTAGGTTATTGTGCCAGATCTGTTGCTCAACTCCCCAGTTTCCTGTTGCGGTGGGATCTACCAGGAAACTTGAAGAAATCCAAAGAACAACCAAACCTCTTCTCATACTTCTCTGACAGGCCTACCCTGCCTGCGCAACAGGGATAGCTGAACATGATTTAGCCTTGAAAGATTAAATCTTTTTGTTACAGTATGCCTCATCCCAATGGAGACAAAGTTAAGGTTCATATTAGCACTACTAAGTGCTCTTGTTTTCTCGTTCTGTTTTAGCGATGCAAAAAAAAACAAAAAAAAAGGGTAAATTCTTTTCCCTGTTACAGGTGCTTGAAACTGCAATGAATTTCATGAAGTGAACAGAATTGTTTAGGACTTTAATCAATGTAGCTGCAGAATTTGACCAGCCATCTTAAAACCATTGCATTTATTTTTAGGATTCAAAGTGTTATATTAATACTTTAAACAATTGTAGGGAATATCCTGAGACAGTGGCCTTGGAAATCTTATTAAACATAGTAAATACACCATTTGCTTGCTAAAACAGAAAGATGAAATGCTCAGTCACTTAGAGCTTCATATGGTAATCATCAAAAAAACAGCTCCTTTTTAAATGTGGCTGTCAGACTGACAGGTTGCAAAAGAAACAGATTCCCAGTGATTATAAAAGATCATCCAGTTTCATCGGGCCATCGAAGAAGGAGACCTGAATTTGTTGAACTCAATTCAGTTTCTTCTGTTTGCTCACTTAGGCTGGTCCTAACCACAGGTTCATAAGAAATTCGTAATAAACTTTTGAGCTGTTAGTCATTCCAAGATGGCACTGAACATCAAATAGCTGTCAATTACAGGGTGGCAGAGACTTGAATAAAAATGCAACTGCCTTTTTTGAGAAATGCTTTGGGTTGATCACAACCGCTTTGACATAAGACGCAATTCTCTGCCAAGTGCAGATAGCAACTGATTCTGGCAATTTCCTTGTGGGAATTTGTCCAGGGGTATTTGATGTAAGCAAATGTCTCTGAAAATAAGCTGTGGATGCACTACAAGGGTCATTTAGAAGTCTTTTCTGAAAAAGATACCTCTGTGTCTGCTATAGTTTAGACAAGATTGTGTAACTTTGTTGATTCCTGACCCTTTGTCCCCGTCTGTCGCTTAGCCGCCACCACTCTAAAGCAACCTTTTCTTCTTTGGACTTGTGGAAACCTTGGGCCTTTTCACATGCTTGTTAACGTATTTGCCAAGATACTCGGGACTTCTTTGCAAAGGTGCTATTGCTCTGCTGATTGACATTCAGCATGGGCAGGCAGAGCAGGCCAAGGAAAGAAGCAAGAAGCCAAAAAGGAACAAAAACCTTGATTTTTGAGTTCTTCTTCCAAATGTCTTTGAATCAGCAGCTCTGGGCCCTTCCCAGCTCTTGAAGGAATGCCAGTTCAGTGCAGTGAGTGAATAAGGTGTGTGCGGGGGTGGCTGCTTCCCTGTCAGTTGTGAGAAGCTTTATTTTAAAAAGTGGGTTTTGCGGGGTTTTTTGTGGTTTTTTGGATTGTAGTCCCCCCCCCAGCATTACAGAGGGTTGAATGGTTCAGAGGGGCTGGTAATGCTTTAGGGAGGCTTTCTTGTTTATGGCCGGTTGCCCAGTCAAATCCAGCCCAGGTCATTAGTGACTAGAAACTGTTACCATGTTAACAGAGCCTGATGGATGATGTGAACTGTGCCTGAGTCCAGTTTCTAGCAGAAAAAGCATCACAGAAACCAGTATTGCTGCTGTCCCTAACTGACTCTCTCGCAATCAAAGGGGGACGGAGCTGTGCCAGCGGGTTCATTCGGGGCAGAGCTGAGCTGAGGCGTGCAGCTGAGTGCTGTTGTAGCAAGCTTCCTCTGCTGCCGCACATCCTTCCCGTCTCTGCAAAGAGAGAACATCAGCCTGCGAAGCTGTCAAGCCGATGCTTTCCCAGTGTTGAAATGACACGCAGTGGAAACAGGCAAGCAAAATGAAAGACACTAAGGAGCATCTTGGCTAAGGAGCACTGATATCTTCTGGTAAAAGATACACGGAAGAGCATGAATGGTTTCATTCAGAGTTTTGGACCAAAGCCCTGTGTATATGAGGAAAATCATTAACACACCATTAGCAGTCACGCGTTAAAATGGAAATTACTTCTGTATTGTAATCTCTAAATTTATTTTATAATGTTTTTACTGTTTCTTTTTGCATTTTGCTTCTTCGGGCTCTCGTACTGGTCATTTGCACTTTGCTTATATTTAATTTCACTCCTTTGTTTGCTCATTTGTTCTTCCATCTGAAAAGCTCTCACGTTGGGCGACTTGCTCGGCAGCAAGGGTAGCAGGAAAGCAGGTGGGCAGGCAGGCTGAATTCTGATTTTGGCTCTGCCGCTGGTTGCTTGGCAAGCTGTTTACACCACTCCGTGCCTTACTTTCCCACAGAAAGAGACTCATAGTTGAAGAATGGTTTAAAATTGTTGACAGAAAAGAACTGTGCATCTACTAGTGCTATTTACTGAAGGAAAACACAGATGAAACCAAGTATTTTCTCCCATGTGCTCCTTAATGTGTATGAGTTGATTAAGCCCAATAAGCCTCTGTTCTTCATTTTCCTTTCCTGAATTAGGTCTAAATGTTGAGTCATCATCGATGTACACATCCAAACCACCACAGACATCTCAGCCTTCAAACTGTAAAAAATCCCAAACGTTCTAGATTCTTCAGCCCATTTAACAGATGATATGCAAGTAGCAAACCCTAGCAGCTAGTGAAGCACAGTTACGGTACAGATCTGAACAGGCACTGCAGAGTGTGTACTGCCTTCTCCCTAACCCTCAGCGGTCTCTCTGTTCCCTCCACCCCCTTTCATTCAGATAAAGTGTCCACCATCAGGGCACAGGAGTTTGTTATAGGTGCAGTTGCTGTATAATTTTATATTACTTACAGTCTTTTAAAACTGCTGCAGATAACAGTAGAAATAGTGTTGTTTCTCTGCCTAGGCCACGGTGCCATTTCCAGGATCATTAATTCACTATCGCTGGAAGCCTCTTCCCTCAGGAATGGCTGGGGTTGTAGCAACAATGCTGATGCAGAGGCAGGTTAAGAGCCAGGAGCAGCAGTACACTGAAAAGCTTACTAAAAACTGTCTCTGTCTCTCTGTAGACCTGGAAACCCAGCCTCTTGTATCAGAGTTCCTCATTCATGACCATAAAACTCTACAGGTACCAAAAATTCTTTAAGTTAAATGGCAAAATGTAGAAATTGCAAGTTTGAGTAATACTCCTGACAACTCAGTGTAAGCTCAGACTCAAAGTTCAGAGGGAGGTGAAACAGATCTGTAATTTGTCTAATGTGCCTCACTTGACTGCAGTGAAAATTTCTTGCTGCGCTACACCTGGAGGTTAGCTTAGATTCCAGATCTGAGGAATAAATAGCCTTTGTCATCTTTACCGTGCAACTGCAACTCACTGGGTTAAATCCTGAGTTCACGCACTGATTTTCCCCAAAGCGTTTGCCAGTGTGACACCTGATAGCTTGCAGCTCCGCAGCCTGCAGTTAGCACCGCTGAACTCCGCTCAGTGGGATGGCATTGTATTTGTGTACTGTGGGGTTGGGCTGTTGTAAATGTCCTCATTTGTTGGGGGCACTCTGCGAATAAGGTGTACTAAAACACAGTACACCTATTATTTTCTGAGATATTGGGTAGCAGGGGAATGCAAGAATCTTTCATTAAAAATGTGAAAAGTAGTTTGATTTTGTTGTGATTGGAAACTAGCTTATATTTGTAAGAATTTCTAAAGCTAATAATGGTCATGATCGTGCTTCTTCAGTTGGCTTCCTGTCTAGTTCCATAAAAGGGCCAAACAATTGCTGAACAGACTGAACAAAATAATACTTCTTTAATACTTTTTTCTTCCTAATTCCACGCTCTTTTACTAGCCATGGCAGTTATGGATTGCTTTGTTAAGCTCCTTCCATGACTATTGACATCTTTTCTTTTGTCTCTACTCATTCTACTTTATAACTGGAACACAACTTTAATGTACATCACGCTCTTCATTTATCGAAGAAGTAACTGGAAACTCACAAAAAGTGATCCCTTGCAATTCTGTGTGCAGCTAACTAGTTGTGCTGGGTTTGGCTGGGGTCGAGTTAGCTTTCTCCACAGTAGCCAGTACAGGGCTGTGTTTTGGGTTTGTGCTGGAAACAGAGTTGACAACCCCAGGATGTTTCCGTCCCTGCTGAGCCAAGGCCTTTCCTGCCTCCCACCCCAGCAGCGAGGGGCTGGGGGGGCACAAGGGGCTGGGAGGGGGCACGGCCGGGACAGCTGACCCCGACTGACCCCAGGGGTGTCCCACACCACATGGCGTCATGCTCAGCGTATAGAGCTGGGGGAAGTGGGGATGTTGGGAGTGATGGCGTTTGCCTTCCCAAATCGCCGTTGGGTGTGATGGAGCCCTGCTTCCCTGGGGATGGCTGAGCACCTCCTGCCTGTGGGAAGGAGGGAATGAGTTCCTTGTTTTGCTTTGCTTGCACATGGCTTTTGCTTTCCCTGTTAAACTGCCTTTACCTCAACCCATGAGTTTTCTCACTTTTACCCTTCGATTCTCTTTCCCATCCCATTGGGGGTGAGTGAGCGAGCGGCTGCGTGGATCTGAGCTGCCGGCTGGGGCTAAACCACGACACTAGTCCTTCTTTGCTCCCTATTGCACACACTGTAAAATTCTTGGGGTTTAGGATTAGGTTAGGTATATGGTAAAGTAATTGTAATTTCCACAGTAGGATCTAGAAAATACCATTCACAATAGTTAGGAGAAGAGCTATTTTGCTGAAAAGAGTTGGGAGATTTTTCAAACTGAGAGTTAAAAAGGGATCTTCATTGTTTCTGCCCCTCCCATCTGCTGTTCTCTGCAGTTGAAAATGGGGCAGAAAGCCAACGTCATGACATTTGAGCAGACAGCAGTTTATGGAAGCGTCTATTACAATTCCACACCCACACCCTTGGTAGAAAGGAGCCTTCTCCCTGGCCATTGCAAGCAAAGCAGCTGCCAGAGAGTTACAGCTGATGTGAGGCTTCATCCGCTGTGTCTGGGACTTGTAGGCAGACTCCTAAATTTTCCTATGCAGGTTTTAAATACAGATTCCCCTTTCTCTGCTTGCCTACTCCTCTCCCCCTCCAGAAGAAATCAAAAGAATTTCCAAAACATGCTGGAGAGTTTTCTCAGCCCTCGCGTGCCATTATTACAAGTGGGTTAGACTGCAGCAGCAGAGAATATGCAGAAGTGTGGTGATTAATATGAGCATTGTCTTTTGCCTCACTTAGTGATCTTACACACTGGTGAAATACATACTTGCAAATTACAGTAAGCGCGTGAAACCCGCTCCTGATCTCTCAGTGTCGCAACTAGTCCTAGAGAGGAACAGTAGAGATCAAGTGGCTTTTTCAGCCCATTTGGATTTTGATGCTGTTCTTTTATGATGAGCACTTCCAGCGGTTCCATGAGTGTCCTTCATCGTTTTGTCTGAAAGAAATATTAACATGTATTATTCATAAATACATGTATAAATATAGGCCATAGATAAAGCATCGATGCATATATACCCACTCCCCTTTCCTCTATTTACATAGCGTTCGGTGATTGTTCAGTTCTCTTTAAAGGATGAGTCACCTGGCTCGCTCTGGAGCCAGGAATCCAGCCTCACAACTGCAGCTGCACCACGATCCAACTGTGCCGCTTGACCAGTTGTTTTACCAGACCTCAAAAAGTAAATGCACTCTCTGCCATCCACTGTTTCTTCAGTCTCCTAAATAATAAGAAAAATATTAGTACTGTTTCTCCTTACATTCTCTTTCCTTGATCCTTTATTTGAATTAAATATTAGAGAATAAGCATTTGGCTATAAAAGGAATGGAATTATGCTAGATTGGCAGCCTTGGAAACTGACGTTCACCGTTTCTTGGTAGCACAGTAACACCAGGAAACCACAGCACGGATGCTCCCCTCCACCTGCCCAGTTAAACAGTGATCCGAAGACCAGAGCTGGCAGCAAGCAGCCAGTGCAGCTGCCATATGCATTCTTTCTGGGACTTGTAGAGAGACACGTGCGCTGTCTGAACTAAACTGCCACCTCAGATGATTTCACGTAGGGTGTGGGCTGGCGTGCAGAGAGAGCACCGCTCCTGGGTGCTGTGGAAGGTCACCCACACGTAAGCAGAACCACTGACGGAATGACAAAAGGTGATCCTTCATGCTTCAGTTGTGCGCTGAGCAAGTGGAGGGTTCTTGAAATGAAGGAGCGTTAGACTTCAGTGGGAATAAAAGCAGGAGATTGAAGGTGAAGCCTTACTGTATTGGCTCTCGTATTTAGGAACAAATTAGGGAAGGGATATCTGAAGGTAGACATGCTATCCCATCATGTATATAGAATATAAAGATAATATGTGTAATCCTGCTTAACAGAGTAGTTAAACTGTATTGGTAAATGAACTTTGAAGTCGCTGGCCCTTCATAAAGCTTGAATAAAGAATGACATGAGACTGTTCACTTATTAGCAAGGAGTTAATCACCATTTTAATTCCTAGACCTGAAGAGACCAATGGAAAAGTAAGGGGAAGAAGGTGTAGGTTATCGTATGTCACCCGAGTAGCTGCGTGGATTACAGCAGCAGTCGTGCTGTCAGGCAGACTCAAAGAATGAGGACAAAGCAAAAGGACACTGCACATGCCGCGGGAGTGGCCCAATTTAACCAACAAACAAACCAATGATGAAAGGAAACCAGTGCTGCCATCACAGAGGTGTCAAGAAAGTGGATTGCCATATCGATAGATGAGTTCTGAAGGCGGAGTGAGCAATTTTAGGGTTTGTTTTCCTAAAGTTAGTCAAAGGGGTGGCGTGATTCAGTCACACCAGGGCAGGGGATTCCCTCTGGATCTTTCTCTTAGTTATCTGGGGCTTTTTTGCTTTAACTTGTCTCCTGAACAAACACAATTACTTCTTGTATATCCTGAAGTGTTTTGGGAAGGAATTAGCTAATGGGCTGATGAAGTGTGGGGGCTTTCCAGAACATGGCAAGTACCAGGCCGGCAGCGAACCCTGCATTTCTCTGGAACCAGGAAAAGGCATGCCCAGACTTCAGTGGTATTTTTAGCCATCGAGATTATACACGTGCCTGTCCATCTTTTGGTCTCAGGCCCTGCCAAGACTGGGGAGTTTTTCAGAAAATGCCTCCTTGCTTCCTAGTACCCCTTCACTGTACTAGCACACAGCATTTCACAAAATTTCTGTCAAAAGGGTGTTCGGGGCACTGCCGGAGCTACCTTGGCTGAGGTTTTCAGTTACAGCTGAATCAGCACAATCTCCAAACAGGTTCCCTTCCTTTACCTTCCCTCGGGAGGTGTTTCAGACTCATCGGGCAGGAATCCAAGCACTGGGGGCCTCCAGGAGCATTTAATCTATCAGAAACTGAAGGTGCTGCGTTGGCTGTGGTAACTCATAATTCAGGGAGAATATGTTAGAGAAAACGATCTAGATATTGATTTTCAAATCTCGCCTGGCGCTGTCTCAACATCTCCCTTTCGCTGGAGAACACATTGATTCCTTACAGGAATTCTAAAATAATACGAAGCGTATTGCTGAGCTGGCATAAGAATAGCTCCATTAGGGTAGCTCTGGTTTTGCAGGGTATGGTTTGGCATGTGAAACCAGTGGTCAGAAGCAGAACTGGATAAAAACGGGTTGTAAAATGTTGCCAGTAGCAGGACTGGGGACTTCTGCTTCGTTAGGAGTTCCTGACTTTTTTGTATAATACGTACGTAACGTCAGTGACTAAACAGGATGCGCAATACGTGAGAGGAGTTTTATAAGGAGAGGCAATTTGTTTGTATCGGTTGGTCTAAGAAATGATATCCTTCCTTGCAAACTTTGCTTTGCTGCTGGCCTTGGACCACCACGGCTCCATCAAGGCCTCTCTGGCAAGGCGAGGTCCCCTGCTGAGAACCGTGCCCTCTGCACTTCGTTTTCCCAGCCGGCAGCGAAGGATCTTCCCTGTCTCACAAATGAGTCAGGAGGATAAATGATGTAATTTTCATAAAATGTTTTAATTTGCTCCGCTGGAAGGACAAAGCCTGATCGTTTCATAACTACCTGTCATTGGAACTTTTCTGGGGCTTTGCTTACTGCCTGTTGCTTTCCAGAGCTGTTTCAAACCAGATGATGAGAAGCGACGTGCCCGCTCTGGGACCGCACCTTGTCCGTAACCGCCCCTCAGGCCTCTGCAGACTGAAGAAAGGAAGACGTAAGGGAGCAAGCGCAGTCCAGGGGCGGGCTGTCCTTGCAGCAGTTTCCCCCCTTTACAAAAAGTTAAGCAACTTCTACAGTGATGCAGTGACTCTGAGAAAGGGTTTTTCCTCTTCAAGCATGGTCCAGCAAAATCCAGACCTGCTCCTTCTTGGTTTTTGCCATGTGATTGCTCATTAACTGCAAAGCAAACGTATTGCTGAGAGACATCTGTCCTCAAGACGGCGGACAGACGCCTTGCAGCACAGGGGAAGCACGATGTAGACTTTGCGACCAGGACAAGGCTATTAAGATAATAGGTTTGAGTCAGTTAAGGGAAGTGTATCAATATTTTTAAGGCTGATTTAAGGTAAGCGATGAGCTGTTCATTGCGGTCTGTGCTGTGTGTTCCGGCAGGTACTGCCATTAACACCACGCCGTTTATCGGCAATACACGAGTATCTCGGAGATCGCTTCACCCTCGGTGGTTACGATGCTCGTGTAAAATATGTTACAGAGATCTTGCTGATGGTGCAGCACACCCGTGCTGAGAGGATGGGTGATGCCGGGGTGCCCCCTCGGTGCTGGCGGCCTGGGCAAGGGAGCCCCCTCCCCGGGAGGCGCAGCGGGGGCGCCCCGCGGGCTGGCTGTGCCGTACGCGCGTTGGCGGGACCGTGGTTCGGCCCTAGTTGGGGCGGCGGGGCCCTCCGTGGGATCGGGGCCGTGACCCCGGCAGCTGGACCCTAGGGGTACATGTGCTCCCCGCGTCCGCCGCGGGGTGCGGGACTGTGCGGGACCGGCGCGTCCACCCGCACCCACCGCTTGGGTCCCTCCCCTGCTCGCACGGCCCGGGGCCGCTGCTCCTGGCGGGGCGGGGCGGGGCGGCACAGCGCCGGGGCCGCCGCAGAGCGGGGCGCTGGCCCTTTAAGTGCTCTGACGTCAGCACTGCGCAGCCATGGCAACGGCCCGTCACGTTGGCCGGGTCCATGCGGGAGGGGGAGGAGCTCCTCCCGCCCTACCGAGCGCCATGGAGGCGGTGGGTCGGTGACACCCGCGCGGACCCTCACCGGGCGGCGGGCGGACGAACGGACGGACAGGCGGCAGGTACCGGGGCGGAGCGGAGCCGCCGGACGGGACGGGACTCCGCTGGCCCCCACCCTCCCCCGGCGGCGGCCGGTCCCGCGGGGCGGTGGTGGCGCCCCCTCTCCGGGGAGCCCCGGCAGGCTGCGGGGGACCGCGGGCCTCGCTCCCCGCTGCGGCGGCCGCGCCGCGCTCGGAGCGGACTCGGGGAGACGGGCGGAGAGCGTGCGGCGGGGGCCGGGCGGGAGGTTCCGGTGCGCTTCCCGCCCGGGGCGGCGCCGCCCGGAGCGGGGCCGTGGGGGGGGGGCTGGGCCCCGCTGCCCCTCAGCGCGGAGCTCCCGCACGGGCGGGTCCCCGCCCCGCCCCGCCGCTGGCGGGCGGCCCCATCCCGCCCGGGAAAGGGAGGGGTATGGGCGGCACCACCGCGCCGCAGCGCCGGGGGGAGGGGGCGGTACTCGCCGGGGAGAGCCCAGCCGCAGCGGGGGGGAGCGCCCAGGCAGCCCCGGGCCTCGCCGCAGCCCGGCCGGCAGCGCCGCTGCGGGAACAGCCGGCAGGTAACGCCCCGCCGCCGGGGCTGGGGGGGTCCCGCCGGGCGAGGGAGACCCGCCCGGGCGCCGCCCTCAGTCGTCGGGCGGGTGAGGGGCGCGGTCCCGCCTCAGGGTTGCGGGCGCCGGGGTCGGGGAGGGGTGGGCGGCGTGGCTGCCGGCCCTTTCCCCCGCTGCCGCCGCCGCCCCGGGGCGCGGGCATGCCGCGGCGCCGCGCTCGGCCTCCGGGGGGGAAGGGTGGTGGCGGGGCAGGGCCGGGCCGCGGCGGCCTCCGGAGGGCTCCCCGGGTGGGGCGGCGGGGCGGTGGCCGGCGGGGAGGGTGGCGGCCGTGGGGCCGGGGGTCCCCTCCCGCCGGGGGTCGCCGTGCCGGGGCCGGCGCCGCAGATGCCCCGTGTGCGGGTGCTCGGAGCGCTCCTGCCTCCCCAGAGCGCCAGCCGCCCCCGCAGTCCGGCTTGGAAGTCTGTACAGCAACAGGCAGTTCCCGCCTTTATCCAACACGTAGGGAAACTCTTGTCTCTCTTCCTTTTTTATATTTTTATTTCTATACCTACCTACAACTTGTTCGGGTTGTGACATTCCGTAAATCCGCCTTGTGGCAAGGGGCTCTGACTTGCGTGCGTTGCGGGAGTGCTGTGTCAAGGGTAGGTCTGAGGGTACTCCCCGTCTGCGGGAAAAGTGCAAAGTCATTAGATGCTTTTTGTATCATACTTTGTAGCTGTTGCTGCGTTACACACATAGATATTTTTTTTTTTTAATCTGCCCTTTTATCTGCACGTACTGCTGAGATTATCAACTTCTTTATTTTTTAGTTTGATCTCAATTGGAGATCCTGAAAAGCATCAAAATGGCTTATATCAGGTAGACACAAGTTTAGTTTATGCTGTAATATTATCTGAACTAATGCACAGTAAGGCTCCCATCTGTTCCTTCCTGTCAATTATACAGTTTGGGAATAGACATTTTATCTTTTATTAGACCGATTATCATAGCTTGGAAAATATATGATTTTCCAGGCTGCTTTTCAGTTCTGAAATAGGGACACGGTAAGTCTCAAAGCTAAGTATGAGTTGAGGAAAAAATTGCTTAGAGTTTAATTAGATTATATAGAATCAGTTTCTGAAACAGCAGAATGGTGGCTGCTCTCTGCTCGGTAGAGAGTGTTAGGAAAGGAGGGGGAAAGAATGGCAAAATGGTCTGGAGAGGAGAGGCAGGTAGCCGGCTTCTAAACCCACTATAAAAGCGCTGGAAGAGATGAAAACAGTAGGCTTTGAGTCTGGTGGTTTTGACGTGTTCTGTGGAGTTCTGTGTTATAGTTTGGTCTCTGCTTTGAAAAACGTTCTGTCCGTTTTCTCCTGAGAATCTGGCCGGGGGGTCGGAGCGATTGCTGGGTGGGACGCGGTGCCCTGCTGGCAGCTGGGTGCTTTTCCTCTTCCGCCAGTTGCCAGCGCAAGCTTGTTCTGGTTCGTAGGAGCTGCTGTGCTTCACCGACGGAGTTAGCCGCAGGAGTGTTTGTGCTTTCCAGAATTTCATACACTTCCCTAAGTATAAATAGAGGATCCGGAGGTTTTTTGGTAGCTCTTGTGGCGAGTCGGTGGCTGTTGGGGGTGGGAATATTGGGGGACTGCAAAGTCATTAGAGCGTGTAGAGGAAAACCTACAGCTGCTCCCTGGCTCCTACTGGAAAAACTGGAAGTAGTGTGAAAGATGGTCACTGATCTGACAGTTAAGTGACAGATAAGTAGATGTAATTACTGGTTACAGTTGGGGAAAGTCTGAAGTAATGTTAACAGGAATAACAACTCTATCAACAAATTAAAATGAAACAAACCACATGACAAACCCATACAATCCTGAAAGTCTTCTAATGGGATGGGGAATTTCAGTGGGTGGTTGTGATTCTTAAGCGTGATAGCTGGGGTGAACTTGTGCTTCCAGAGAACAGACTGGTTTTTATCTTGGACGAGGGGGCGAGGAAAAAGAGGGAGATCATAAGTATATGGATGTGTCTCGCCGGGTGTCTAATATGGCAAAATATAGGCAATATTAAATTATGTATATTTCTGTACAATTAGCAGTACAACTAGCTATATGGATTGAATATGTGGAGAACCAAGGCTATAAGAATAATATATAATATATTTTATCTCTTAATTATGAAAAATTTGAGTTTCAGCTTACAGGGGTGTCTTCTAGACTGTTCAAGTGGTGCAGCAAATAGCTGGGGCTCTGTCTCTTGTTCAGCCCTTTACCCAGTGCCTGAAAAGTTGGTCTCGATAGACTGCTTGGGTCATATAAATCTTGTACTTGAAGTTGTTGGCTACCAATGTCATCTCTTTTATTTATGTTGGGTAATGACATTTTCAACTATTATCTTCATGTTGCTTAGTTGAGTACTAATCTATCTAGTGTTTAATTTGTCCAAGTAGTTTCTAAAGAAAAACTTGGGGCTCAAACTTAATTAGAAAACCTTGCAAAAATATTTTTGAATACAGAACCATGCATGGTTCTCTCCTAGAACATTTGAACTTTTAAAAATGCCACAAAATATATGAATATAAGACTTTGAAGGTGAAGAAACAAAAAAATAAACCTCCCACAATATGCGGCACGTTGTACATCTTCCTCAGCTACCGTCTTCTCTGCCAGAGTCATAAATTAAGGCTGTTGTGTCACTGAAGACAGGGCCGTTTGATTCATTGGTTAGCTCCAGAGTCACTTTAAAAGGTGTCATCAAACTAGGAGGAAATTCAGAATCTCAGAGCTTGATGTGCGGTGCTTGCTCATGGAATGTAAATACTTAGGAACAGTGATAATGCAGTGATTGTGTTCTGTACTTAATACTGTCTGAGAATATCAGTGCTCAGATTGATGCAATTCCTGAGTGCCTGGAACTTGCCGTTTAGAAAGTATGCAGAGTATTGCTAGTCAAGGAAATATTTTAAGTTCCACCAAAATTTTTCTGTCCTTTAATTGTGTGCAGACCTGTCACTTATTTCGTCTTCTGAAGCGTGTAATTAAATTTAGTCGTTATTGTTTTGTTCTTGTATGAAACCTCTGTTTTGCAACCCAGTGTTTTGTAATAGAATTTGTGTGAAAGATGCTAAACGGGACTAAAGCAAACAATCACCAAAAAAATGACCGTATGCTCTTCTCTTTAAGGTTGTGGTTTGGTATCTGATACTAGGGCAGAGCGCTTCACAGAGCTTTCTAGATAACGCGAGGCAGTGCTATACAAAGCTGCAGCTTTAATTTATAAAAAATCTGCCCTGTTTCGGGCCGTGTTAACGTGTTTGACGGTGTGAACCATGAAACAGTCTGTCTTTGCAGAGAGCCTGAAGCAAAAGACCAAGAGGTGGACTTCTTCGTGCTTTGAATGGATGTCAGCTTGGGTGCCATCAGTGATACTCGATCTTCTGATTATTGTGAATTGCTGCAGTTAGTGTGGGGAAATACTATGGGGAGAAGATGAATGAGAACTTATCTGAGGGTTTATAAAAAACAGAATTAAAGCAAATGTAGATGGACATTGACTAGCAAATAGTCGGGCTCTTCAGTGAAGAGTTTCATTTCCTTTAAGATATCTCAGCCTCCGAAAGTATGTGAAATGCTGACATACAGTAAAACATATTGTGATTCAGTTACTATAACTCTTGCAGTCTTGTTGCCTTCTGAAATGACTTAAACTGGAAAGGAGGGGAAGGATAGAAGTGCCTGACTGTAATGCAGAGCAAAAAGCACTTTCAAGTTCCACCTATTAAAAAAATTAGTTGTTTGGAGGTAAAATAGGCTTGCCAGTTTGCAGAAGCTGTAGTTTTTCCCCTCCTTATGTTACATCTCAGACAAATATTAATCATATGGATTTTCAACAGAAGCCCAGGGTTTGAGTCATTCTGAATCCTACTGTTCTAAAACATTAAAAGAGCTGAGTAATGTTAAGATTAAAATTATTTCATAAGATTTTAATTTTCAAAATGGGGGGGGGGGAGGGGAGAGGACACACACCAAAATAAAATAATCAAATCAGTTCCAGGATTGGATGTGTTTCTTAAATGAGATTGAAGGTCTTGGAGCTGTTCTCGATGACTGGCTTGGCATCTTTGACAAGAACAAATAACCACCTCACAAACAGCACTGGGAGCTCTTGGGCCTGTTCGGTTGCTTTTCAGAGTGCAGATTTTAGCTCAGGTGGTCAGCATCCAGCCTTGCACAGAGATCCCAAGCAGTTTCAGGATGATTTGATTCTTGCACGGTTAATTTTTATATAAATTTTTGCTGTCCTATATATATATTTTTATTACTGTAGTAATTATTTCTAACATAAGTTACACTGTCATTTTCTTTATATTAAAATGCAATTTATGTGGTATTTGTACACATCTAAAGTCTTGCATTAAAATTGAAGATGCTTATTCACAATCTATTGTTTTAGCACATGGGGTATTTAAAATTGATATGATTAAAAGATACATTTATCTGAGTTTTTTCTGGTGACCCTTTCTGTCATGACATTGCTTTAAGTGCTTGTTCATGTAAAGCAATTTTATCCCTAGTTTGGAAAAGGAAGACATTTTCCTTCCTTCAGATTCTTGATTTAAATTGAGCTTAGTTGTTTTTGAGCTGAAAGAAGTATTCAGATTGCATATATATAGATGCTACACTTGTCAAAATCTGATTTAACACAGTGTAAATTTAGAGCCTCCGTGTGTATTTAGGGATTCATCGGTTTTGGTGATTTGAGTTAAAGATTTTGACAGTGCAACATAATGTCAGAGCACTAAAAAATTAATAAAGCTGTGGCATATTAGGTCTTGGGTATGCTTATTCTCTAAAAGCTGCTCCCCCCTGCACCTGAAATGATAAGTTAGGTTTAAGCAAACGTATTTATCTTGTGTTGCTGTGTGAGAACGTCAGCTGGAGTCCTTTCCTTTCCACGTGCATGTTGGTGGTGGGAAGGAAAGGAAGTAGGGGAGCTAATCGAGTTTTGCAGCAATCTCAACATTAGGTTTCATTAAGTCAACCTCAGCAGGCAGAGTTCATAAAATGGCACGGCAAGGCTTCCAGGAAGACTTTACGTCCAGATGCCCTAGAATATCAGGAAACTGATAATGATGTTAGTACCACTTTCCTTCCACTGGATCAGTAGGAAGGACGTAGCAGGGATGTTGGGTGCTCCTGACAGTCTTCAGGGCGAAGAGCAGTGGTCCACGCGGGGAAGTGTTACAGCTTTTTATAGGATATGAAATGCCTCTTTTTAATCTTACTGACACTTTCGGGGCAAGAAACTTCTCCATTGCGCTTGCTCTTTCTAGTAGTTTGGATTCAAGGTGTCTAAATAAAAAACAAGTATGGAGAATGAGGTGACCAGGAAGTAAAACTACTGTTTTGGGTGCTCCAAACACAACCTTAATCTCTAACATATGCAACAGGAAAGGGAAAACTCTTCTTTTGTCTTAAAAGCAGCTCAAAAGGGGCCATTGGATTTTTGGTTACTTGTACAGCAGGATAAAAATGTAATCCAAGTCCAAAGTAAAGGTGCTATAAATGAGTATGTAATGATGTCAGTGCCTTGTTGCTGTTCCCCTGACGTTAGGAAAAAAAGCAGGTAATTGGGAAGGTCAGGTAGGTGGAGACAGGAAGTCATTGAGGTTTTTTTTTTTCTTCTCATCTATTATAGTTTGTAACAAATGCAAATAGATGGGCATCGAAAGCCAAACGCACGCTTTGAAAAGGGACGAAATGAAGAAAAGAAAATAGACTTTTCTTAGTGGTGTTGCTTCAGAAGCTTGAGCAATTCTCTGTTGTCAGTCTCTACAGAAACCTTGTGGCCCTGAATCGTAGACCTTCCTAGTAACTTTGACAAGGTGACAGCTGAAAGGCTAACATCCTAAGCAAACAGTTAAACTGCTAGAGTGTGTCATTGGTGTGACTGATGTTTGCTTTTTCACTGAGTCAGATATCCTTTTGCTTTGCATTTAACTTCTGGAAGCAAGAATTTGAGAATATTTAGCCATTTTTACTAATCTTTCAGGCACAGTTGCTGAGGAAGACTCCACAACGGTGATGTGCGTATCCCAAATGTTAAAACCAAATGACTTGCAAGAGCAGCGTCTGCTCTGTAATGAAGGCTAGAAGCAGAGAGGGTGTACTTAGCTAGGCTGCTGCTGACCCAGCTTGCTTTGCCTGGGATACGTAGGAGTATTTACAAGAACAGAAGTTTCAGTGGGTTGGAAAGACAACCTTGGGCAAAGCAGGTTGTGGAGCCGTGGGCTCTCTGGTGGCCACGGTGCCTGGCAGGTCTGGTACTCTCTGTAACTGAAGGCTCTGTCTCCACAGGGGAATTCGGCTATTCATAACCTCGTGAGTGTCACGCTTTCATAGAAAAGTTCTTGTATTTAAAAAAAAAAAAAAAGTTGACACTTTGGGGAAGACTGCTTCTGTTGGGAATATTGTACTACTTCTTTCCTTCAGCATTTTGTTTCTCTTCCATCCTCTTCGGTTGGAAGCTTCATCTAGGGCCATTTTCCTTCCAGTAGCCAGGTAGGTAATTTCTGACTTTTGACCGCTATACTCTGCATGTTTATGTGGCTGGAATATCTTTTTACCTTTTTTTCTTTCTTTTTGGGCTATGAACTCTACAAATACATGTGCATTTTAATACATTGCAAGGGCGTGAAAATAACGAATTGCAAGTTTAATTTACAACTTCCTTTTAACATAATGTCAGCTCTATCTAGATAGGGCTTTTTTTATAAGAAAACTTCTTGCCTAGAAGTTTTCTGCTAGATATAATCAATGTTAAAAATATTCCTGCAGCCTTTATTTTGAGAACCCTGCAAGTGTGAAGATAGAAGCACAAGGATACACATTACTTTAACATAGCATCATCCTTAAGTATTTGGTGTAGTTTCTTTTTTAATAAGTAATCATCTGAATAAAAAGGCTATACTGCATGAGAAACATCAAAAGAGTATAGATTAGATACATCAGTCTCATCACAAGCGGTGCTTGAAGTAGTTGCACAGGATATGTACTCTTAATCCCATACTTGTGTTAGTAGGGGTGTAAAACAGTACTTAGGGTTTTTACTTTCTAGTATGGGATTTCTAATCAGTCAGTGGCTCTCTGTAAAGTGAGGTTTTTGACAGATTTTTAAAGGTCTGTGATAATACGTGTCTTAAAAAACCCCAACCAACAAAACAACCAAACAAAAAAACCCAAACCTGGCAGAAACTACTAAAGTAGCCTGAACTCTAGTCTGGAAGAGGACTTAATTTTTGTGGCTTAGAGACAAATGATTGACCAGAAAAATATTGTGAACCAAAAGCAAAATTAAAATTAGACCTGAGGGCCGTAGTTTTATCTGATCTTTGGATAATCAGTATAAAAAAAGCAAATGTTTATATTCCCTTGTTTTCTTATGAAAGAGTACAGCTGTATGCTAAATGTTACAGCTGCATAATTATGTGAATGGCATAATGCCTCGCTGTAACTTGGGTACCAAGGGGGTATGTGTGTGGTGCTGAATGGTGAGGAGGAGGGAAGGGTGCTGAAGAATATGTATAGATCAAATGTATTTTTTTTTCCCCAAGCTGGTGGTACATTTGAAAGGACGCAATGTGCATGTGTAACTGGTACTGCTGGCCTTTCTGCTCCTGAAGTGTGTAAGAATGCTCCACTTTCACAAACTGTCAGCCAGGAATTATTTCAGTCAAGTGAACAGTCACCTTAGTTGAATCGAGGCACTTTTCCTGTAGACGATTTCCATTAATGTATATCTTCTCCACTGACTTTAAACCTAAAATCGTCTGTGTGCTTAGTGCCTTTGATGTGCTCTGTGCAGTCTGCATGCTCTCAGAAAACAGGAGGCTGCTTAAGTAATCCTTTGTGGATGTAGGTGCCAGTCCAGATTTCATACGCGTAACACTGCTTGGCCCTACAAATGCAAGGATGCTGTGCCACTTCAGTAAACAGCAATGTACTTAGCCCCTTAAAAAAAAAAAAAAATCAGAATCAAACTTGTTTAGAGGTGGATTTAAATGTAAGCGGTCTTTTAAAGTTTCTTTGAATTGTTACACTCTCCAGTACGCTTTTCATAGCAAAACTTGTTGGAACAGTTTCTGGGTGTAGCTGGGTATTTGATGAGGCAAACAATGTAGTATGTTGGCTCGCTCTGTGTGTGTCCGTGTCCAGCTGTCTGTCCCCAAGGAAGACTATGGACTTGGCACCAAGTCTGTCTGTCTTGTTACTTAAGGTTATATCTTTTTGCTTCATTAAGGCCTTTCTTGCCACTTCTTACATGTTTTGAATTGCAAAACCAGTAATAATTTGCTCAGTGATGGAGTGTCCTGTGGTCAGTGAACCAAGTTTTCACTGGAGAATCATTATTATGGTCACGAAAGACAACATAACTTGAATTTCACATGAAGTTCTGTTTGCAGGGAGTGTGCTAAAAATAAATCTCTGCTTACGTACCAAAACATTTTGACCTGGAAATGAACATAATGAATACAAGATGCAAGAATGTTACTTTTGGAAAAAATCACTCTTTTGGACTGAAATATTCATGACTTTTAAAAATTCCTTCCTTCCTGTGCTTTTTTTTTTTTCAGTCTTGTGCTTAACACTGAATTTCTTGGTTTTTTTTTTTTCCTAGAATCTAGCATGTGTGGGCAAAGAAGAGTGGGGCTTTCTGTACATGTTTTATGGATGTATGTGGCTTAGACTTGAAGTTGTGTTTTAGAAATAAACTCCTATATCTCTGAGCTTAAGACACTCCTAGACATGGCCTAGCGAACTGTCAGCTTACTGTAAAAAGAAGGGTAAATGCCTGAAGTCACTGGTTTTTGCTAGTAAACTTAGTAAGAACTATTTCACTCTAAGCTGTGATTTCCTTTGTCTATTTTGTGACTGCTGTTAACAAGGTAGGTATTTGTGTGTCTGTCTGTCTTCCATGGAAACTGTAATCAAACCAGCGATCAAATGCAGAGACAGTGTCATGATCTGTTTGAGCTGATCGCCGCACGGGTTTGCGCTCTCGTTTGCAGCTGTGCATGCGCCGTGTCGGCAGCGCTGGTAAAATGGCATTGCCTTCTAAACCCAGCAGCGCTACTGCAAGGCGCCACTTCCTCTGCCTTCCGCCGTTAGTGAGAAAGGCTAAAAGCTGATGCTTGCAGCACTGAAGCCTGAAGGTGAACGCAGATACTCATATTTGTCTGACTCAAATGACTTCTGTTAATTCCTCCAAGCAGTTATGGCAGTAAATGCAAACATTTTAACGTGGTAGGCTGTATTTCAAAGTTATACTAAAATCGCAGGCAAGTAACTATGCGTGTATACAGCCGCACATATTTCTGCCCGTTCTGATGTGCAGGGGTACGAGGTGTTTTGGCGGAGGAAGGAAGGAGCAATATTGTTGGCTTGAAACTGCTTCTGCCGCACAGCTTGCGGGTGGGGTTGTATTCGTGATGTAACTGCGTGGGGCATGCTGGCACATGAAGGGGCAAGGCTGCTCCCATACCCCACTGGTTTGTTGTTTGCTCGTGGGTCTCTTTCGCGGCCTTTCCTTTGCAGCTGTACCTGCGATTTTGAGCACATACATTCAGCAGTTCCTTAAAACCGGGGATGGTATCTGTTAGAGAAATGGGTGTTCAAATAAGTTCTGCTAATGCCCTTCCTCTCGAGAGGCGTTGGTTGATTATTTCCTGTTTTTGTACCAAAGCTATAATGGAGACGTATCACTTTAAAACACTTCCAAAATGTGCAGAAGTGCAACAATAGCGCTGACCTCAGCGAGCGAGGTCACACCCAGGCTGCTTCCTGTTTTCTTCTTGGGGAGGCCCTCAGTATGGGAGGACTCTCCCTTACGGGTGCCGGCGGGCTTGGAAATCAGTGGCAATGAATTCCATCTTACAAAATGAAAATTCGGAAATCTTAAGGAAAAGATTCAGTTAGGATTTCCAAGCTCATTTTCTAAATGGTAACCAGTTTTGGGGTGGTTTTTTTTTTTTTCAAATTAACAATTATTCTTTCTTTACTGAAATGTCATAAGATGCTCTGTAACTAATGTACCCCTCAAAAGTATATGTTAAAGATACAGATGGGAAGGAGGTGTGCTGAAGAGGTTTGGGAGGAGAGAGAACAAGGAGGAGCAAGGTACACACTGGCACAATTACAGCCGTTATATAGTGTTGTTTCAACTTATGCCTCTCTCTGCTCAGATTTAAATATTAGTCGATCGATATAAAAGCTCCTTGCTTTGTTGTCTTTGTTTATTGATGCAGTACAGCTACAAATCAGAACAAAGAATTCTTGGAAAATTGAATAGCTGGTAAGGTCTCTGAGAAACGGAGGAGAGATGACATAGGGCCAAGATACAGTATAAAAGAAAAAAGGCATTAAATATTTAATTTTCCTCAGTGGAGAGCTGAGTATGTGTGTGGTCCTCAGACAGCTCTACCATGGTAGATATATTACGTAAAATTCCAACTAAAATACTTTTTATGTATGAAGGTATGTAACTACAGTATATCACTAATGCATTTATTTTAAATGGCTGTTGTACAGGCAGAGATTTCACTTATGCCAGGCTTTGTCCGCTGTGTCAGAGTGTACGGAATTTGAACTGCTCCTGAATCTGTCAAATCCATTCCCTTCAGGCTGTATGGAATAAAACCCCTGTATGTTTTTCTTCTCTATTCATGGCTTTGAGTGGTCAAAGCTGCTGAAGTCTCGATTAGCGTCACTAAATGAGGAAATGTTTTATCAAAATCCCCGTTGGCACACCCTGAATATATAAAGTTATGAGTCTGTGTGTGCTGCTGGAGCTCCGCTCCAGAGCCAGAGCGCCAGCCCACCGCTGCTGCAGCAGCAAAGCCTGCGTACGCTGCCAGCCTTCTGTAGCAGAAGGCAAGCAGGTAACTTCCCACAAGCGGCTTCAGCATAGGGGGGCTGTGCGGGCTGCAGCCTGACCGCATGTGAGTTACCAATATAGCTCCCTCGAGAGAGATCTGGAGTATTTCTTGGTGTCTTTTTCCTATAATTAGTAAAGGGCTATAGTTAGCATTCCTTATGTTCAGCCACCTGTGTGATCACTAGTAGGGATGATCACATGAAAGCTATGTGAAACCTCCTCTCTTCCTTTCTGCTGCTGTCTGTTGGTCACTTGGCAGATCTTCCTGCGTATGAGTTGAAAACCTGATATGTTTTTCATATGTGCATAGGTAAGCACTTATTTCAATTCCAAAGGACTGATTTTTCTGATACAAAATAAAATTCTTGCCTAAGTAATTCTTTAGTCGATAGCTCTTAAGAATCCAGTCAGACAGATTATTCTTTCTGCAGTCCCTTTAATCTCTATATCTCTGCCACAAGAGTAGTAATGCTTTGTTGTGGGGAGGGGCGTATTTACACCTCTCTAGTAATTTTTTTCCCCCTCCTGTCTATATAGTGATTTTACATGGGAATAAGATAAACTTGCCGAGGCAAGTAAAAATGCCCTTTTTTTAAAAAGAAACCAAATTACTTAGCATCTTCATTTGTAAACTGTAATCTTCTCTGAGACAGAAATAGCTCTGCTTTGCAGAACTAAAGGTTCCTATCACTACATGCCTGACTATTCTGCCTTGAGTAATCTGCCAAGTATCAGCCCATTTCCCGGCTTTCCAGCTTGGCCTCCTGGTCGGTGCCGCAGGGTCAGCAGATCCCCATCCGATGAAGTCCTGCATCCCGGCTGGTGTCGGCGCTGTGTCCTGCCCTGCTGCTGGCCACTGTGCCCTGGGCTCGGTGAGTCGTCTTTGGGTGTGTCCTCAAGTGCATGTGGAGTGAGATTTTTTGCAGAGAAAAGGGTGTTTTTCCAGCCACAGTGAGTCCACGTGTTGCAGAGAAAGTACTTTTGGGGCAAGAACCTGTGGTAATACGTCACTGCCTGCCTGTATAATGAAGAATTAAACTTTTAGCAAATGATGCTGCTAGTGAATCAGGATTAGTGTAAGTGGTAATTTATCTGTGGAGCGCTCAAGCCTGCCAGTGGCTTTCTTGACGCTAGATACGCTGTGGAATCTTAGTTAATTATTTTGCCTCGGGAGGCACTTTATTTTGGTATCGGTTAATTCACTTGTACAAGTCCGCTGAGGAAAAATTGCACTTGAGGTGCAGTTCAGCCTACAAATGACATTGCTTTTATGAGGGCAAAGATGTGCCACCTTGGTTACACAATCGTTATTGCTCACAGCAAGCTCTCTGTACTCTTGCTTCTGATGGGAAGCATCTCGTGTCCTTGACCCTGTTTCCTCATCGCTTGGGTGTCCTGCAGTGGTACACCCCCTGGCTACCAGTGGTATTAAAAAGTTCTTCCCCTTCCTGTTGCTCATCCCCTCAAGGCCTCTGTGCTGGAGCAGATGATATTATTCATAGTACATCATGAACTGCATTTGAAGAGAAGCTTATCTGGCTTCTTCATCAGGGTTTCTACCTGTGAATGTTGAAAAGCAGATACCACTAGTGTTCTGCATCTAAGGTAACACTGAATGTTTTTTCTTTGACTAAACATTTATTAAAGATTTTAGTAAGTCAGGGAGGCAGACATCACGTTACCTCCAGTCGCCTGAGATGGCAGGAGGAATCCTGACTCTCTGCCCGTAGAGGTGCAAGACCTGATGGCCTCTCTGCGTGCACAGCCGAGTACGATACAGCTGGGCTCCTGGGGAAGCTTGTGTTCGGAACAAAGGATTTTCCAGGCTGCGGAGCAGTGCTCCTTCCTGGCTGTACTATTTTGATCTTCCTGGAGGGGAAAATGAACAGGCGTTTGTCCTTTGTAACCTCGTACAGGTTGGAGTTGAACCCACTGAGGTTTTCAGTCATTTGTTGTATGAGGAAAAATTTGTGGTACAAAGATCACCTCTGCTCTTGGCAATCCCTGTAAGCCCCGCGAAAGCAGTCCCAGCATTTAATCTGATAAAAACTGAGTTGCTTTTTATCTGATAACTGGTGGCACTGGGAAATAGCACGCTTCAAGGTTGTGGTGATGACCTGCTTCTCTGCACTGAGGACAGGTTTATAGGATGCAGCCTCTGCTTTGCCGTTGCTGCCAGCCATCTCGGTCCTGTTCTTGCTGTGCTTCGCTGGTCACCTCACTGATACGCTTAAAACCAACACTACAGCAAGTAAATCTAGTCTGGATAATGGTCTCTGCATATAATGATGTTCTGACTATGACTTCCTCTCTTTTCCTCTCTTTTGACTGTATCACTGTAGCATCAGAAGCATCAGAACAGATGTGCCTGCATGCGCAAGTTCCGAGCACGTGCTTATCTTGCTGCGTTGCTGTTGTGAGCGTGGCATCAGCAAGGTGTTCACGTGGTAGTTTGACAGGAGTTCAGAGACGCTGCTTGCAGTGTGAATCGGGAAAAGCATCCATGAGAGCGTCCTCTCTATCCGCTCCATTTCTGTAATTCCCTGTGGGCACCTCGAAATAGCACTTAAACTTAAAATTCCCAAGTAGAAGCATCTTGCTCATGGTTCTGCTAAATACTTTATGGTGGGTGATCATCTGAATACACGAGCAGTTGTGGTGGGAGCTGCAGCCACCCAGTACCACAGAGGGCGTTGGATACACTTCAGTTTAATGGTTAAACTGTGGACTTAGCTTGTTTACTGGAGTATCCTGGTGTTTATATAAAGCTTAAGAATATCTCAGAGATTGCTGTTCAGCTGCTGCGTACTGCAAAGGAACTTCAATACATAAAGCTAGAACAATGCAGTTCTAGAAGGAATCTAGAAATTTTGTACTGGCTTGGCAGCCGCTCTGTTCATTGAGGTATAGCTTGACCTTGAACCACTGACACATTTCTGCTGAGCAGTAATGCTAATGGCTTTGCAAATTGGTAACACACTGATCGCTGCTAGCACTTTTCAACTAAAAAATATTATTTCTTTCAAAACAGTATGAAATACCATTGTGCTTTAATTTGCTTAGGAATTGACTTTTAAACAAAGATGGGTGGGTGAGAAGGCTTCTGAAGCTGGATTAGGTCCATGCAGGAACTTGTAGAGGTATAACACAATTTAAAGATGTTAAGTTTAACATCTGTTTAACTGCTGGCGCAGCTTGCTACAGAAATGCCGTTAATGACGAACAGCACTGATATGAACGAAATTAAGGTGATTAATGATGACTTTATGGATGAAGTGCAGTGTGGTCGTTGATGGTCTTTGAGTGCCAGTGCAACGCTACAGCTAATTTTCTAATACGCTCATAGCTTTACCTATCAGTTCTAACCATGCCCTGATGTTAGCCACCCGCGACCAGCCATGCATGCTCCCAGCTGAATAGCAACGTCGCTTTCTTGATCAGTTATCCTCTGTATTGAAGTTACTGTTTACAGAGCACTGCAGTGTGTGGCACATCACAGGGCAGAAGCTGACTTCCCTTCTCAGAAAATTAGAGATACATCAACTTCTCTGTTAGGAATCTTTATCTTCTGTTAAAAATAGCATGCAAGGCTGCTGAAACATTGGCAGATATCATGGCTGGCTTGCTTTAGACGTTTGAGTCCATTGTTGTGCTACCTTTGTGTAGGTTCTAGAACAAAAAAAGGGAAAACCTTTCAAAAAGGATAATTGGACACCGTCGGAGCTGAAAGTGGGGCTCTATTTTGTAGAGGTATAGAATTCCAATCAGATACACTAAAATTGTGATGAACCGTCAGAGACTATCAAGGCATGTGATCAGCATGCGTGCTAAAGTGATTACAGTTTTTAATGCTTGGTTTTTGAAATCAGACGTTAGTGTTGATTTCTATTTTGTGCCTACTGTGTGTTAAGCAATACTAAATAGTCTGGGCTTCTGAAGTAGGAAGATGATGGTGAATGAAGTAGACTCTTAGAATATTCACATTTGGATTATAATGTCTTTGTAGTTGAACAGAGGATAGTCTTAAGGAAGGGAAAGGTGTGAACTTCACTGTTCGCTTATGTACAGCTGAAAATATTAGCTAGACTTTGTAAGTCACCACTGTGCTCTTACCGGTTAGGGTGTATTTTGATGTGGAGAGGATCCAATTTGTGTATTTTTGTGGGTTTGTTCTGAAATGGACTATGCCGTGATACCTGTGGAAAGCATGGTGGTTCAGGTTGAAAGAAAAAAAAGAGTAGATGGATAATTAATGAAGATCCACTTTCCTTCTCGAGTAGTGTGGGGTTTTGTAGCTCTCAAACACTTGTGTAAGCTGTTAGTCCAAGGGTGATTATCTTATTAGTAAGTTACTTTGAACCAAAACCTTTCATGCTTTATATCTATGAAGTGTCGTGTTTTATAGATGGGAAAAAGACTTCCCAAGTCTGTCTTTTAGAGCACATCACTGCTGAGCTACAAAGAACCAGCAGCTAGACCAAATAAAGGGGCTTCCCTAGGGGTATACAACTTACCAGACACACTGTGGCCTTTCTTCCCAGTTTGGTTGGTTGTGTTTTGGGGTTTTTTTGCATTTTTCAGTGCACTAGACTGGGGGGACAACACTGTATTGCCTCTCATCCTTAAATAAAAAGCTTAGAATAATGTTTTGAATAGGTTTTTCTCCCCACTACTTTTCCTTCCTCATTCAATTTTCATTTTGTGAGTAGTAGTCTGATTTTCATCTTTCTTCTCCTATAAGCTAGAAATGTTTTGGGCTTTTTAGGTAATGTAGTGGGACCACCATCGCCACCTTTCTGGTGTGCTTTTTCTATCATGAAAAAAATACAAGCGCCTGGCTTGTTCCAGAGCGAGCTACTAGCTTATTTTACTGTCACGGTGAGGATATTGAAGTCTCCATGTATGTGAATAGACTTAAGAGGTCTCTGTAGTGGTGTTTGGCAGCACTGCTGTACTGGGGATAAAGAGGAAAAGTGATCTGAGGAAACCATTCAACTCACTGGAAAAATTGGGTGCCAAACCAGATTGAAAAACATTACTAACTTGAAAGTGTGCTTGCATGTGGTCTCACTGTTTACTGAACCTTTTTATTAAGGTTGCTTTGAGTCCTTGTTTAGGTGAGAACTGCTTTAGGCTGCTGTGGGCTGTACCGGCATGAGGATGCTTCTAGGGATGGTTCGGTCTTTACTGTCCCTTCTCACTGTGTGGGTGCTTTTGAAATGAAAATGTATTTGTGCCTTGCCCAAGGAAAATTCGGGGGAAAAAACTGTAGAAAACCTGCTATTTCAGCTGTAGACTATGATTCAAAATTTTCGTCTTTAATTAAAACCCCGCCTTGGATGTTATGTGCAAAAGTTGGTTGTGTCGTAGCACTGTCTTTGCTCTCTGTTGCCACCTTCGGGTGAAGGCTGATGGAGGTTTCTGGGTGGGTGAGAGGAGTGGCGCGACAAATGCATTCAGTAACAGTTTTTTAAAGTACAGTGGGTGGTTCTGTCGGCAGTTGCTTCTATAATCAAAAAATACTTTATTTAATTCTGCTTTGCGTGGTAATTCAGAAGTTGAAATAACTTTGGTCTTGCCAAGTTTATTAGACGATGTCCTAAAGGGAATATCTATTTGGAAGCCTTTCTACAGGCAGAATAAATATATATAGGTTTGTGGGGGTTTTTTTTGGGTTTTTTTAAAGAGGAGAAAGTGATACTGAAACTTATTTTTCTTCCCTCTTATTGGCAGGTTTTCTTCACCAGTGGGTTGTGAGAAATAGAGACTGAAGATGAGTGAGCTGGAACAGTTACGGCAGGAGGCAGAGCAGCTGCGAAATCAGATCAGAGTAAGAATTGCTAATTGCTTATTTTTCATGATGAATTTCCTCCTTGAAAGGAATAAAGTTTAAAGATCACATCTATTACTTGCTCCTGTTTAAGTTGTGCAGAGCTTAAAATACTTCCAGAATATTTGTTTAATAATCAGAAAAATAAGCTATTGATAGAATGAAATGCTTTCACAATCTCTCTTGAACAAAATGTTTTATTTCCTATGGAGGTTTGCTGTGGTTTTTTACTAGGGGTGTATGTCTCTGCAAATTCTTTATTCTGGATTTTTTTCAAAAAAGGGAGCAGCAAACCTCTAGAACCTAGGCACAACAAGTTGGGATTGAGGGTGTTAGAAAAGCTTTTTTCTGGGCTAAAATTGACTACTGGGCTGCCACTGTGATGAGCATGCAGGTCAAAGCGTGGAGTGGGAGAGAGAACCTTCCAGGGGTGGATGTCGTTCCTACAATCCCAATTTCTTTGCTTCCTGCTGAATTTGTTTTTTATGAAAATGCAGATCTCCTCATATGTGCTCATCTTTGGTTGAAACTACCCACTGAAGATAAACCAAGCATGAGCTGTTGTGCCCAAAGTCAGTTCACCAGGAATTTGTTGCAACATGCCTGTGATGCAGTTTTCAGTAAAAAGTATAAAGTGTCATAGGGATCTTCAAAGTCTGTTTATTCTTCATCAAAACTGCCTTTCCTGAACATGAAGCATTCATAAATCTATTTTATGTAGGAATGCCTTATTTGCAAACATTGCTATCAGCTACGGCTACAGGTTTCTTAGACTATGTTGCGCGCACACCGACTTTTTTAGCGTGGCATCTGCTGGCAGCCGTTGCTTCGTGGTGGCCCGCTGCTTAGTGCCGTGGACGTCAGGCTGGTTACTAGCATCAGCCCTGTGGTGAACACGCTTTGTGTCTTGGTAGTCGTGTTGGGGGCAGATGTTGCACTCGTGGCTGCTCATTCAGTATCACCCAAGGAGAGCTCTGTGTCCTGTCATTTTCACTTAATACGCCAGTGAAACACAAGGCGGGTCTCCGGCAGTGTTGTGGCATTGGGTACCCTTCTAGCTGCTCTGTAGAGGAAGGCAAATAAATTCTAGTTTAAAATACTTTTTCTTAAATGTAAGCTTTATTACAGCATTGCACAAGTAAAAGGTACACGTAGTTTTCCGTTCTTCCTCTGCCTGATGTGTAAAGACTTTCTCATTACGTTACGTTGGGGTGAGCCAGTCTTAATTCAGCCTTAGTAATCAATCAGTCTGGCTTTATGCAAAATTGTGCTCTGTGAAGCAAGAGATGCCCGGCAAGTAAGAGGGCTACACAGTGTTGCAGGAATGTCTCCTTTTTTAATTTTTGGAGCATGCAGATCTGACTGCCCTTTGTATAAGGACTCCATTTTGTGGCTTTAGGGTCGATTGAACATTTTCCTTGTAAGTCCATCACCCAAACCTGTAACTGGATCTATACAGGTGTGGCTGAGTAACTGCGGCTCAGCATTGGCAGTTAGTGTTTGCCTCTTTGGATCAGACTGCAGGGCGGGATACCTTATGATTAATTTTGACTTCAGATTAATATGCAATTAAAAGTGCTCCTGATGACTTAATAGTCAAGAAACTTTCTGACCAAATAATTCAGTTGCATATTTGTATAGGTGACTATTCATCTTGCTTACTAAATCATTGCACAGGTTTCTTTCCAAATGGGTGTTTTGCCTGGGATCAGTAAGAGGATAGATATAGGATCTAAAATAAAAAAATAAGGTTTTTTTTTTGTGTGTAGAATATCTAGCAGGCTGGTAATTTTCAGGAATTATTTTTGATGCACCCCTAAAAAGAGGTGAGGTCGCTAACAGCATTTGATGCTTTATCTATAGCTAGCAGTTAGCTCTCTCAGTTGCTTGCAGCTCTTGGGTTTTGCCTGGTGTTTTCTTTAACAATATAATCACGAAAAATCAGCTTTGTGCTTGTAAGTGAGTTCCAGATAAGACTGTACCTAGCTGCTTCCTAAAGCAGAATAAACTGTGATGCGTGGCTGCCGGTGTCCCAATAGACTTTTTGTAGCCTGCACTGTTTTTACAATATCTAGGTGATGGGAGTACCTTCGCCTCGCCATGCAGTTACTACAGCTGTAGCTCTGTTCAGTACACAGACTATGCTGGTGGGATAAAATAAGACCGCATGAATTTTTATTGCAAGAAGTGTGAAACATCAGTGAACAATGAACTGTTAAATAGCAGGCTGGCTTTATGGTTAAAGTTGATTCCTTGTTCTGTCTATAATAAAGTTCCCATGTGATGTGTGTCCTTGCTCTGAGAACTGAAATTCAGGATATGATCTTTGGAAGTGTTGCATACTTGGCACAGATTATTTTAAATTGAATGACATTTTGAACAAATAAGACACTATATTTAAAAAAATACCTAGAGTTGTGTTTTTTTTTGGGGGGGGGGCAGGGAGATGAAATCTGAAGTGTGTGCGCTAGGAAATTGTGGGGGCTGCATGCTGATCAAGCGGATAGATTTTCCTCAACTTCTGCATTGTCTGCTGCATGAACTGAGAAGAATCTACCGTTTCACAGAGGAGCTTTTTTATGTTACGACACTAATGATTCTGTTACGATGATGCATGTGTGGAGAAGACAGTTAAAATGCGAGAATTAAAACAGCCTGTTGAAACTGCTTTTCCTGCAGCTTTGCCAATCGTATGGCAACTATTACAGCCTCAAGCATAGGTGTTGCTAATAGCTCTTTCTTTAGGAAAAATAGCTTTGTTTTGTTCAAAATCATTTTATGTTGAACATCTTCAAGTATTTCAGCTAACCTTAATAATTAAAGCTGTTTAAAATCTAGTGTGTTTGTTTCTGTGGATGAAGTAAGTCCTGAGTGCTAGGGGATTTGCTGCTCTGGTATGTTAAACCCCCCTGATTCCAGAAGTCAACATTTTATAAATATTTCTACAGTTCAGACATTTTAAAAATAAGTTGAGATGACTTAATCTACTCTTGGGCTTGCTCTCTGGGAGGAAAGCTATAAAGGGTGATCAAAGTAAACATCCACTGAAAAATTGTTAAAGTTGCAGTGTCAAGTAACTTTCAGGCAAGAGCTTGAAAAATTTTAAGATCTTAGTCTGAATGTGATGATGCGGTTCCAAAATGCGTGAGTAAATGATTCCATTCCCTCTCTCAAAGAGGACATTGCCATTAGTGTACAGATCAAAGGCTTTCTTGGGGCAGGGGACACACAAATCAGTGGCGAAGAAGGCCTTCTGTCATCTGTGGGGTGCCTGCTTCGCTGGTTACAGAAGGTGGAAGGTATTTTGAGAAACTGCAGGGAATTAGAGAGGGTCTTGTGGCTGATCCTTCAATACTGCTGTTGATAGGTGTATCTTTAATTCACGCTATGGAGTTCCCATCTAATTCTAAGCCAATTATTTTAACCATGCTTTCTCAGAAGTGGTTGCTGACTGCGTGCCTATTTTTGTTTTTCAAAGATGGGAGCCTGAGCCGCAGGAGTGCGGTGCAATTGCAATTGTAACTGAAACCAGGGTTTGCAAACTTGGCTCGGTGGTGCTCACCTGTGTCAGGTGTCCAATCTGTTACTCGGACTATACCAGCGAAATAAAGTCTTGTTTTCTAGGTAGGGTTGAATAATGCGCAGAAAGTTGGTCATATGCCCAAAAAGTCTGAAATAATGAAAAAAAGGCAGTATCTGTACGGAGACCTGAGCACCATCCATTCCACAAAATGAAGGAGGGTGTTAGTTGACCTTTTTTCCCCCCTCATTTTGTATGAAGCGCATTAGCAGCTAAACCTTTGGTAAGCCCACTGTCTGTCCTGCTGTCTAGAACTGCCTGTTAATTTTCATCCTGCCTCTCATAACGAGCATCGTCACTCTGGCGGTGGCGAAGGGGTTAATGCAAAAGCCTCATGTAGCACAAAGCTTGCTAATTGTACATAACATGTGGTTGCTTTTTCAGCTGGATGAGTTCTTCCTTTGGTGCTCAGCACCCCGTGAGCAAGCGCATCCCCACCAGGGAAGGAATACAGGGAAGAGGGTAGGCGCTGGGACTTCAGGATGGCTCCAGATGCCTTTGAATCGCGTATTCTGTAGAAAGGGAGACTCAAAGGTTGCTGGGGCGCGGCCCTTCTTAAGTCCCTCTTCCTCCACCACCCCTCAGCTTGTGTGCCAGTGCTTTAGATTCCTTGGACAATAAAACATATTAGGGTGATAGAAGGCATAGTGGCATGTAAGTTGTTGTTCGCTTGTGGCTTTTTGAGTGTGGTGAAGCCCAGCTTGAGAGATATTTTTCCTTTAGACGCTTGTTCTTGGCGCTCAGTTTTCCCTTTTAGACTCAAATTGTTCCATTCTTCTGTTTCAGGATGCAAGGAAAGCATGTAGTGACACAACTCTTGCTCAGGTATGTTCTTGATTCTGTGTATAGGCTGCTACTTGGGGGTGGGGGTGTGTGTGTGTGTGTGTATATATATATATATATATAAAAGAAGATAAAAATCCTTCCAATTTAAGACTGTTAACATGTTCCTGTTTTGGTAACTGAGAGAACAAAGTGGCAGAAGCCTTTGGAAATGTACTGTGTATTTATACAGGTATTTAAAACAAAACAACCCCACCACTTTAATGGGTCCTTCTTCCAGCTTACCTTTTTAAATAGCGTGTGTTTGTTGTGTTTAGTATATTTAGAAAGACTTAAATAAATGCCTTTTAGCTGTATTTTGCAAACAAAAGTGTTTTGCATTTGAAGTTCTGCCATGCTTTAAAAAGTAACAGTGCAGTAAATATTGGAGGATTTTCTTCTATTGGTTTTAATTGAAAAGCATTACGTAGTATTATTTTTAAAAAAGTTCTTAAGTTTCAGCTATAGCCATTGTGAAGTGTGTTAGTGTATCTCCTGTAACATCTGCTTTCCTCAGTGTTGCATGGACCTAATCCTGGGTTGCACACTAGTATCTTTTTTTTTTTATGTTGAGTACCAGGATAGTTTATTTTCTGTTGAAGTTCCAATGTATTTTGTTATCTTGTGTATTAAAAATAGTTCTCGTTATCTCAGGGGTTTGTTTTATTTATTTTTAGATCACAACAAGTCTGGACTCAGTGGGTCGGATTCAAATGCGAACAAGGCGTACGCTTAGAGGTCACTTAGCCAAAATCTACGCTATGCACTGGGGATCTGACTCAAGGTTCGTACGAGTGATCCTGGAAGCTGCCGTTTAAGGCTTAGGAATCCGATTGTCGACTTCAGAATTGGTACCAGGTTTGGGGAGCCATATGGTGTGGTGTTGGTGCCCCTGCAGGGGGATCACGGACCACGACCACGGTCGGGTTTTTGTCTTGAGTTACAGTCTGCCTTTTTAAAACCAGGGAGGGTTGCATATAGTGGTAGTAGAGAAGCCTTGACTGAAAGGAGAGGGATTTTACTGATTCTTAACACGGACATTTTCCCTTTTCCTTCTTGTAGTTTTAACTAAGTTCCTGGAGTCTGTTTAAGGAGAGGAGGGTATGTGGTGAGGCGTATTTTTGGAATGATGGTTATTGTATTTTCCAATATGTTAAATAATTCTGTAACTTCTGTGATAACAGAGATATAAAATCTTTATGGACAAATTTTATTTCCTTGCCAAAAAGATCCTTTTGTTCATAGTGGGAGAAGTTACTTAGCTTCTAGGAAGGAGTTTGTTATGCTGCCTTCAGAGCAGCTGGCGGTCAGATGTTAACAGCGCCTCATGGTCTCCTCTTTCTGTCACATAGTCCAGAAGAAAATTCATATAGAATCTGCTCTTAAAATAAGATTTATTTTCCCCTGAATGTCTTGTTTATTTTTGTGCGGCTTCATAGTTAAAATATTAGTATGTGAAAAATAAAATCAGTTGTGGAGAGCGTTCATAAAATGTGTTTTTGGTAAGTTTGGTTTTGTCCGTTGTTAATCACGAGCCCCTGTGGACATGTGATTCTTTGGTAATACATAGATCTTTGCTGATCTTTTCCCAACAAATGCCCAGCCCCCCCACCTCTCAAAAAAAAAAAAAAAAGAGCAGAAAGAAATAAATTATGAAATGCTGAATCATCTGGTAATCATGCATGATGTATGTCTATATTGAGATTTTTTTGCTTGTTTGTTTTATATTAACATATTTTATTTTGTGTTTATATTTAGGTTACTAGTCAGTGCTTCTCAAGATGGAAAATTAATTATTTGGGATAGTTATACAACAAATAAGGTAGAGTTGTTTATAATCCATATCAATAATTTGTGTGTTTGTGGGGGCTTGGGTCTATTTTTGCTGTGGTTGCAAGGCGAAAATGAAAAGAAGCAGTCTTTTTCTAATTTGGACTTTTTTTTTTTTTCCTTTCTTGACGAGCTGATCACTAGTGATCCAGTGATATGCTGTAGGTTGTGTCTCAGAAGCTGTAGTTCTAGATAATACTTAACATTTTCACTCTAATTTGCTCGTAGCTGTTGCTCTCTGCCTGTGTGGTGTTGCTTCTGAAACTCATTTGGTTTTAAATTGTAAAAATCACACAGCCTCGGAATTTACGAGTGCTTTGCTTTTGAGGGCAGAGAAGGGAGGAGAAAAAAAGAAAAGCTTAGGTGCGGTGTGGAGTGGTGAGCTGCTGCTGTGAGCTGCCCGTTCCCCCTGGGTGCAACCATCTAGTTCAGAGGTATAGAAGAACTGGACAAAGAAGTTGAAGTAGAACAAACAAATGCTGTAAACGTTCACAGTTAGATAGCTTTGCTATTAAAGAATGTTGTGCTGAGGTTCTGTCTGTCTACCCTGGAGACTACTGGTATTTCTCATCCTACTATGTGTGTAGGTATAAACATGAAACGGGTTGTAATGTGTTGTAAAATCGAAATACTGACGTGATACAGAGCCTGCTTGGTGTGTTTAACCTGCTCTAATTCATTAACTGGCATGAATGACCTCAGTGAAAAACGAAAGCTAACGCGGGTTGTAGCACTCATGAGCTCTTGTCTTTCCGAAGATGCACGCCATTCCCTTGAGATCCTCCTGGGTGATGACTTGCGCGTACGCGCCGTCTGGAAACTACGTTGCCTGTGGTGGACTGGACAACATCTGTTCCATATACAACTTAAAAACCAGAGAGGGCAACGTGAGAGTGAGCCGGGAGCTGCCAGGGCATACAGGTCAGCCGTGTTTGTGCTTCGGCTCTGGGGCTTCTATTGCACCGAATGAAACAACCTCGCCTTGAGGCGTATTGTGGACCGGGAGAGAGTTTGTCGGGTTACAGACTAGCTGTGGGAGAACTTCAATTGCTGCTCTTGGATTTTAAACTTCAGTTATTACTCCCGGGTCTGAAACTAACATAACTCTCTTGTTTTTAGGATACTTGTCCTGTTGTCGCTTTCTAGATGACAACCAAATTGTCACTAGCTCAGGAGACACCACTTGGTGAGTTTTTGAGCTCTGTTGGCCTCCCCCCGCCCCTTTTCTTTTTCTCTCCAGCACCTTAATTTGTATATAAAACGCACAAATAACCACATACGTTCTGTTAATGCTGTTGCTTTATCTGCAGCGCTTTGTGGGATATTGAAACTGGTCAACAGACCACCACATTCACTGGGCATACTGGCGACGTGATGAGTCTCTCCCTGAGTCCGGATATGAGGACTTTTGTTTCGGGTGCCTGCGATGCCTCCTCAAAGCTTTGGGATATTCGAGATGGAATGTGCAGGCAGTCGTTCACAGGGCACGTGTCGGACATTAACGCAGTTTGTGTAAGTGATCATTTGTATTTCCACATGGGAGGATAAAAGCTATTGTTGCATGAATTCAGCTCAGTCTGCTGGGTTACCTTGATTTAAAATCAATTATTTTGTTAGTGTAGAGACTGTTAAATTGTATATAATGAAGAAGGTTGTCTAGTAACTTACGATCTAGTTCATAACTGAATTATTATTACCATTTTCTATGATGCATTGAAGTGTTCTCGAAATAGCTGAAACTATGTTTTTGTTTGGTAGTTGAGACCTCTCTTTTTTTTAAGAAGCAAAGAATGGAGGAGGGAAGCTTTTTGCAGTGTGGCAATGTGTTTAAAACCTGAAAATTGTAGATAAATGCCATATACTGAGAGGGAGCAAAACAGCCAAGCATCCTCATCTTAAAGTTGTTGGTTTTTTTTTGTTGAGTGAAAGTGTACTTGATATTTTCTGTTGAAAAGGAGCTTTCAGCGAAATATTCTGGAAGGCAAAGTTAAAATTGGTACTTATGTTGAATATTCATCCCTGGAATAATTTTGTAATATTTATAAACTGGATTATATTTCCTCTCTGTCATAGCAACACTATGTTCTGATCTACAAGATACGAGTTCTGATAAATAGGGAGTGAAATCTAAGTCTAAGCTGCATCTGGTTTTGATAAACATGAAAAATTGTGAGGGCTGAGAAAATACCGAAAGCATGACCAGTAGGAAAATGCAGTTCCTATACTTAGACCTGAATCCTGAGATGTGTGGAGCCTTTTTCATTCCCTTCTCAATCAATATGGCTGCTGTAAGAATGACTCTTGATTTGGAGGAGATTCTTTTTGGACATGGAAATGCTTGCTTGCAGCCTTCCCCCTTGGCTGAGCCAACCTGGCTGACCAGCTCAAGACGGAACACTGCGTCCCACCTCCCCCAGGCCTGCCTGGCCCGCGGCCAGGACGCACGCAACTGCGTCGTGCTTCATTTTGTAGGAGTTGGTGGCATCCCCTTTGGCTCCTGTTACGCCACATGCAGGAACGGTCTGGGGGAAATTCCAGTCGTTCGGGTGTTACCGGTGCTATCCTAGAGGTGTTGGGTGGTGTGACCGTGTACAGACATGTTCTGTAACATGCAGATGTGTTTTTTTTTTTTAAATAAATCATTCCGCCTCTATCTGGTCACCCTGGCAAAGCAGTCCTGTGAGGTTTTTGAAATAATGTGTGAATGATGTATTTTTCTGGTGTCAAACTCCTGTCTCTTAATTAAAACTTTCAGTTCTTCCCTAACGGACACGCATTCGCCACTGGATCCGACGACGCCACTTGCCGCCTCTTCGACCTGCGTGCAGATCAGGAGTTGATGATGTACTCGCACGACAACATCATCTGCGGGATCACCTCTGTAGCCTTCTCAAAAAGCGGTCGCCTCTTGCTAGCGGGTTATGACGACTTCAACTGCAACGTGTGGGATACTCTGAAAGGGGAGAGGGCAGGTGAGTACGCGTAGCTGCCACGAGCCGAAGGGTTCCGTTCCCTTAGCAGGAGAAGGGTGTTGGGTATTGGTCATTATATATCTGCGTGCTGGAAGATACCAGCTCTTGAGGCTAAGGAGCAGCCTCCAAAATCACATTATGGCTACAGAAAAATTATTTCACTGAAGTCCGTGAAACAAAATAATACAAACTTACACACTTGCATTGACTTTTGTACCCATCAGAGGAAGTAATTGAAGCAGTAGTATGTTACAGCCGTCTCTTTGCTTTGGGGGCCGTAATTTCCTGCTGTTGGGAGAGGGGAAGGGGACGCTTTTAGTCCTTGACTTAGTCACCGCTGTCGGGATAGACAGCGTGTTTATAGCACAGCTGCGTCTTTCTCACTTCATGCAGTCACTTAAATGCTGGGGCCTGGCTCAGTTCTGAACCTTCATTTTGCTGTTCAGACTGAAAATACATCCTTTTGCTCAAGGGACATGGAGAGGCCGAGGTCTGACAGACCTGGATGTGGTGCCTTGGGAGAGCAGGCGAGTGCCAGAGTGGGTGGAAGGAAAGTGAAAACAGCAGGAAGAGCAGGGTACAGTGCTGCTTCTCAATGGCCTGGCACGATACCCAGGGGATTTCTCATCCTTAGGGTCTGCAAAAAATGGGAAACTCGAGGTAGATCCTGTATCCAGGGCACTGTCAGAAGACATCATGTGTGATTTTTGGAAGTACTTGATGGCCGAAATTATGGACAGCATTGCTGAAAAAAAGGGAAAAAACCAGTAGAGCGCCTGATTAGGGACGAGGAGGTCTTTGGGGCAGAGGGAAGGAGAAGTCGTAGGGGCAGAGAGAAAAGTGGAGGCGACACTGCCTGTGCGTACTCTTAAAAACTTCATTGTTGAGTTTCTCGATACGGCTGTTGTGGTGTATGTAGTTCTTCAGGGTAAAGACAAAAAGGATGACTAGGTCTTGCATTGCATCTTTTGTAGCATATTTGAAGACTTACCTGGGGGAGCAGAGTAACAGCTGAAGTCTTGGGAATCCCCTGAATATTAACTTGCGTTGCTTCTTCTTTTCCAGGTGTCCTTGCTGGCCATGACAACCGTGTCAGCTGTTTAGGTGTTACTGATGACGGCATGGCTGTAGCTACAGGGTCTTGGGACAGTTTTCTCAGAATCTGGAATTAACTGGGAGCCAAACATGTACATTCTCCATTTGAGATCTGGAGAGATCAATGCTGCAGCCTATAGCTGTGAAATAACATTTCTACCTTGTATTTGCAGGTGAAGTTTTTCTATTCACTGATTATTACACAAAACGGCTTTCTGTAAACTAGAAAAAAAAATCAAGTGAAGAAATAGGGGAGGGGGGAAGAAATCACTGACTTTTTAAAAGGGGCCAGCACACATAATCATGGTGACCGACAAACTAAGAGCCAGTCTTTTTGTTTTTGGTGGTTTGGTTAGATCGTCCTTGAAGGGTTTTTGCTTGTGCTCAGTCTGCTAATCCTGTACCTTTTTTTGTACATAACAGAATATTCACATTATAGCAGCCGATCATGTAACATTTGTCTGTATGTAAAGAAGTACGTTCGCATTTTTTAAGGAACTACATTTATAGCTTTGCTTTTAACCCGAGATGTCACTTCTGAGTTTTGTAGTGGACGAACTAGATTGCTGTTCTAAATGTTTTTGTGAATTTACTGTAGATAAAGCGAAGCCAATGGTATGTATGTGTTTTTATAATAGAAGGCATTTGAATTTTTTTTTAAAGGCCCTGGAGACTCCCAGTTAATACCTACCGCCTTATTCACTCACTTCTTGACCTGCTTGCCTATTTTTAATTGTGGGGGTTCTTCCTTCAAGCCAGTGGTTCCTGGTTCATCCATTGGCAGTCACGGCCTCCAAACACCAAGGAGTTAACGCCAGGCAGACTTGCAACAACAGCAAAAACAATTAAAAAATAAAATTTAAAAAAAAAAAATCCGGTTCCAGAAGTATTAGCCTCCTTCCTGCAGCTTTTCGCATCAGCTATTCCACGCAGTCCTTGGGTGCGGGAGCCAAGTGACCTGCATTGCTCTCGTTAAGTGGCCCAGTGCTTGTCCTTTTGACAATTCAGCTCTAAATGAGGTAGTTTTGGCCCATCACAAACTCCAGCTGATTTGCTCTAACAGAATGATTTGGCATGATGCTCAGTGCGCGGAAAGCAGCGTATCCGCAAAGCTTCCTCAATCACCCCGATAAACTGAGGCGTTCAGGAGGACTTTGCTTAGATTCTTAAAGATTTCAACGTGCAGTTAATCTCCTGTAATCCCCTCCAAATTAGGGGGCTGCCAAAGCATACCACAGCCGAAAGCGCTTGTTGTCAGTTATGTGCAGTGTGAATTTTACAAGGAATTGTGTAACTTAGGGTGAACCAAATAACCTTCCTTACCTGTGTGGCCCTTCGAAACTTCATACTATAAACCTAGCGACTTGCTGCTTCTCCTGTGGCCGCAGAGGTCTGCGCCGTGGGGGCTTATTTAGATGCTACCTGTTCTGCCCCTCTAACACTGTAAATAGCCATTTCCTCTCCTCTTCCTGATTTCATTCTGATTTTGATGTCAGTTGCTTATAAACGATAGGTTCTGATCAAGTACAGTTGAGTGTAGATATAGGAGAAATCAAGTGACTGATGCCCATTTGAAACTACCGGGGAAGACTGCTGAACTCTCTGGTGCCTGGCAGCGTGCCTGCGCTCGCAGTGGATGTTCTCTTGGGAATCTGAACATCTGTGGCCTTTGCGGAAAGTGGAATGAAGTCTTCTGGCGTCTCTTAAGTGACTTATTTCAAAGATAACGCGAATTTTAAATCGCCAGGTTGGAAGATCATGTTAATCTGCCCTCGTCTGCCGTTACGGGGAGCCTGGGTCAGGCAGCAGATAGAAGTGCCCGCTACCTGGCGATGCGCCAGGCCAGCTCTGTGCCCGAGATGACGATTTGTCAGGTTTTCTGACATTCGTAATCCTAAATTTCAGTACTTCCGGACTGTGCCTGTAAACTTGCCGTGTCTGTGATGGTGAAGGTGCCAATAAACGTGCCAGGAGATTGGCCGTTCCCATTTCACAGGAGATCCACCGTTTAGAAAAAGGTGCGCCCTGCGCTGGAGCAGCGCACGCCTGCTGCCGGCAGGCCGTGGCGCAGGACCAAAGTCACCCTGTATTGCATGTCGCGGGAATTCCTCAGCGCTTTGCTTTATGATCCCTCTGCATTAACGGAGCTATGACGGAATTCTTGTCACTCTGAGGGGAGCAGCTCTTTGGGATCTTGCAGGCTTCCTGGTTGGTTTATTTTTTTTTAGTGGTGCACTTATTTTTTTTTTTGTGAACTCCCAGCTGCCTTGAGTGAATCATTCTGGAAATGTGTTACTAAGGGATTTTAAGAAAATATTCTTTTTCTAAAAATGCTTTCTCCATAGAAGCGTGTTTTGAACCGATTTCCTAGTCAACGCCTTGCGAAGACAGGTGCCATTTTTACATTCTGGTATTAAAACTAGTTTCTACTTGTGAAACCCCAAAAAGAATTTTACAAACGTGTATAATTTTTCTTAAAAGCCCGGGTGGACTGTGAAGGCGGTAACGGCTCTCGTACAGGCATTACTGGGAATAATTTCACTGTCATCGTTGATGGGCGATTGTCTGTTGGATTGAGCTGCTTTTGAAATAAATAAAGGAACGCCAGTGACGTGCTGATGAGGTTTCCAAAAGCGTCACACAAATACCTGCCCGTGCCCCAGGGCCGCAGGTCCTGCGGCGGCTCCTTTTGTTGGAGCACGAGGAAGCCTGGGAGAAGCCTGAGCATCCCGGGGAAGCTTCTTGGGACCTTTAGATCTGCCACGGTGGTGTTCGCTGTTCAGTTACTGCCCTGGAAATAGTTTTAAAAAAAAAAAAAAAAAAATCCAAAGCCTACAGATTTAATGTAAGGCATGTTATTGTGTGAGGCCAGATACTGAACTAGCACAGGCTGTGGCACTTCCTTCCCCAAACAGTTGTCAGAGGCCTTCCAAGAGCGATGCCCTTACTGGAGGGGATGCAGTTTTAATGGTAAAAGCTCAAAAAAAAGGGGGAAGGCAATGAAATAACCCTTCATAGGTTTTGCTTAAAAGGTTTTATTCCCAGCTTTCTCAAAGAAAATGGGGCATGCCTGGGGGTTGGTGTAGGCTCCCGTGTGGTGTGTCGCTCCCCTACTACACCGCAGCGGTCACAGCGCTTGCGGGGGCAGCTTACCTGTCTTTAAAAGTTTGTTGCCAAACTCCATCCTTAGCTGAGCTTCTTTCATCACGGAAGAGGAGTGACTAAGAACATGGTGCCAAAGCGGTGGCGAGTAACTCTTTCCCAGCCTCCCCTCTCAAAAGTCAGCTGCTTGATTGGGGCTCCGGAGGTGGAAGTGTTGTGCCCTGTGTAACGAGAATAATTTTTATCCAGGTAGTGTGTTGGGTTTGTGTGTGTTTTTGTCAGCATCTGCTAAGGTGGCTTTGCCTTTGCAACAGGGACCACGGCTCAGGCGGGCGCTGGCTTGGGCTTGCTCCCGCGTAGGCGCAGACAACCCTTTTGTTGGTAGAGCGAGTGGCCAAGAGTCTGGAAACCACAAAAATAAAAAAAGCGCCTCTGCGTGGCAGCTTGCTGGTGTACGCGCGCTCCCCGGGAACGCGGGCCGCTGCCCCTCCGCTGCCAGACCCTCTTTCTCAACTGCAGGCAGGGCGCAGCGGCCGGCAGAGCGCTGCGTCAGCGTAGTGGCCGCAGTAGCTACCGTGGGAAACGGCCCGTGGCTTCAGTAGCCTTTTCCCCGGCCGAAGGCGAGGGCCTGACCTTGACTGGGCAAAGCTGGGCGGCTGCACCAGCCCGGCCGCGTGTGCGCCCTGTAATGCACGGGTTGGCACTAGTTAACGCGTCAGTTTGTGTAACCGCTTGTCCCACACCGGAGTCCCCGTTACCGTGAGGTGGAACGAAACCCTTGTGAAAACATTCCAAGAGTGCTTGGTCCCTCCTGGCCGAGGCGGCCGTCGCCTCGCTAGGTTTAGTGCTGTGCTTTCCGATGTTGGTGAGAGTTATTGGCTACTTCAGCTCGTTGGTATAAGTGGTCGTGTAGCAGAATGACTGAGTTTTGAGATAGCATTTCCTGTAAAAGTACTTAAGCATGGGTTGATGGTGCACTTTGTATACAGTCCTCTGGCATGCATGCTGGGAAACTACTTCCTACCCTTCAGAGGCACCACAAGCCTTTTTATCCAATTGCTGGTTATGTAAAATACATGCAGAATGTTAATGCGGTGTTGTTATGGTAAATGTGTGACAGTGTTACTAATCGATATAACTGATAACCGATTACATGTGCCTGACATTCTTATACCACACAGTATGTTTCGGTTTTAACTAATATGGACTTCGATGGAATAGTCTTAGGTATTTCAAGCCTTTGTTTTACTTACACAATGGTGCTCTATTGGTGGGGTTGTTTTCTCCTTTTTTTAAAATAAAAGCAGCTGAACACTTGTAGTACGTATTACATCCAAAGGAGTCCACAACAACATGCTTCTGAACATGCTTGATTTTGAGTTGCCGTCGGTTTCCAGCGTTTCTCACCGGCTACGTTTCCTTGGGGTTTTGGGGGGGGGGGCTGCTTTTTTTTTTTTTAAATTGTTGCTGACTACTTTGGAAAACTTTGGTAACGTTACCAATGATGAAGTGATTCTGCACTGCCTTTGGATTGTGTATGTATTCAGAAACAGTCTTAAAGCTTTTATTTAAGCTATTAAAAAACCAGGGACTTGTGCCATTTGTTCTTTAACAGTGCTGTTGTAAAAAGACTTCCCTGTGAAAAAAAAAATCACTCGCTATGAACTCTGTTTATAGCTTTTTTTTTTTTCCACGATGGATCTTTTTTCTTTGTATTTGTACAGTGGCTCAGTGAAAAATGTTGCCATGAGTTGATATTGTAACCAATAAACAAGTGCTTTTAACCAGACCCTGTCAGTGGTGGCTGTTATTAGAGCGGTAGAGCGGAGCTGGGGCTTCCCCGTGCCCGGCGCCCACGGCAGGGCAGGGCCAGGCCGGGCCTGCGCCTCCAACAATAAGCCGCTACGCAGGTAGCTGTCCCTGTGACCAAAGGGCTACGGTGATTCCGTCCCCTCCCAAGCCCTCTGTCTCTGTATGTTTTATGTTTTCTGCCCGAGAAAGGGGGGAGGCCTGTTCCTGCTGCAGCGAAGGGAGCTGGGGACGAAGCACCGGTCTCAGAGTGGGGAAAGGTAGGTTTCGGGGCAGAGCTCCCGCTACACACGGCCCCGCTCCCGGCAGGGGCGGGCACCTGCCCTCCTTCCCTTTAACTCTGCAGCATCAGTTACTGTCTCCAAGCCCCAACGCCTCATTGATCAGCACCCGTGTGGGCGGCGGAGCTCGCTCGGCTGCTGCAGGAAGAAGCCTCTTCATTCGGCCGCAGGGGTTCCGTCCTGTGTTACCTGTAGGAGAGCTGGGGGGAGGCCTGCGCCTGTCACACAGCTGCCAAAGAACTTACCAGAGCAAAGGGGGTAATATTTTTTTTAATAAATAGCAGTAGAACACATGCATGTAAAGTTTTATCTTGACACAACATCCATAAAAATGGTTCAGAAAACAAGCATCGCTACACGTCTGTAGCCTCGGGTACCAGAGGCCGGGCTGCCGCTCGTGTTCGTGTGTCACAGGGTCCCTCAAGTCCTCTGACGCCCCTCGCGCATCCGCCAACAGAAGCTGCCCGAGGGCCGTGCTTGTGCTGGGCCAGGCAGAAACAAATACCCGGTGCTGGAAACAGGCTCTTCGGCCTCAAATAACTCCCTGGCTCTAGCCTTGGCCTTTCACTCTGTTCCTTTATCGATAGCCCTTATTTACTGGAAAACAGCAAGTCCCTATCGCTTAGTCATGTTAACACTTCCATAAAAATATATAAATATTCTGAAAAGGCTTTTTCTTTTATAATAAGTTAACATTTAAAAAGTCTAGTTAGAAAAAAGTGGGTGTTAAATGGCTACAGATGGCAACACCAAACACTTGATTTTAAAAAAGAGGCTTTGCATTGCTGGAGGTGAGCACAGGTAAACGGCTCCAACAGCCCTGCCTATAGTCTCGCCTAGCAGAGACCTGGCCTACAGCCGAGCCACAGGCCTGCACCAGTAAGGCCTGTCAAACCCAGCCTCTCCCTGCTCTCTGGCTCCAGCAGCAGGAGCTCGAGATCACACTGGACACCTTAAGCTTCCCCACTCAACGTGCAAAAAGTGTATTTTTACTTAATCGACGCCATCGTGCCGAAAGGTGGCAGCCAGAGGGGGAACCAGAGCCTTGCGTTACTACCATCTCTCGCTCCGGTTGGAGAACAAGAGCTGCTGCCCAACCCCGCTTCCCTCGCTTTCAGAACAGAGCCCTTTCCCCACGCTCGCGTTCAGCCATCCTTTCACTAAACAAAACCACACGAAAACGCAGCCTCCTCCCGCCCCGGCTCATTCCTAAGCACCGGGCGACAGGAGGTGGTGATAACCGGGGTAAGCTGGGCCTCCCTGCTTGAGCTCCTGGATGCCAGGAAGCGAGACTTGCCGCTGCTCAGTACTAACAAAAACCAGTAAGGATGTGGGGTTTTATTGTCAAGTGCCCAAAGAAATTTAGTGTTTAGAGATAATTTTTAACTCAAAAATCTGCAAAACAAACATAACTGAGTACCACGGCTCCTCGGTTTGGTTCACCGTCAGAGCCCAAACCAGGTTTGACAATAATTAACAAGTGTAATCAAAGTAACATTTAAAATATAAATCATTTCATGTGGCTCCACAGAGGAGAAGTGTCACCTGTAAAGTTTCTACTTTGTCCTACAAAGGATCACCAGGGAGGTTCGCAACGATGCTTTATTTACTCTTTTGCAGGAAATGTTTTGTAAAGCGATCTAGTTCATTCTCCAGGTGAATGGCTTTGTTTCTGTAAAACAAACGCAATGGATTTACTTCAGCACAGTCACATCGCAAGTGTGTGATTCCTGTTCCTCCGTTCCCGAAACCCGCAGCACTGGGGAAATGCGCCACCAGCGCTCTGCCCCACCTTCCCTTCACCCAGGGGCCGAGTCCCCCCGGGACCTCCCTGCTCCCGGCCTCTCCTTCCGATGTTTCACCCGGGAGAGGCTCTGCGCTCCCTGGGAGGGCGTTCAGCGGGGCGCCCGCTCGCACGGCGCGGACCCTGCCCCGGGGCCTGCGCTGCGGGGCGAGGCGCTCCTGCCCTGAACGCCCTAGGCCCAGAGGCAGCCCACATCCAGGGCAGGGGGAAAAGCGCAGGCGGCTGAGGCTGAGGCTGCTCCCAAGGCCCTAAACCACCAATTGCCTCAAGTTTCTCTTCAGTCAACGCCTACTACTGGTACTAAAAGAAAAGCACACACAGAGAGCAGCTGCTCTCATATCCCCTGCAGGGAGGGCTCTTGGGGGCTGCCACCCTAACTGACCTACGGAAGACTGATATTCTTGAGAAAGCCATCTCTCCCCCACAACAGAGAGGGGCAAAGGTAGAGACAATCTAAGACAGAATATTTTTGGAGCTTTGCTCACTCACCTAGGTAGAAGCCCACCTTTATTTAGCTTAACCAGAGCTGTTCAGTTACGAGTAGAGACAAGAAGTGCTGCGGCACAGGGTTCCGCACCCGCGCCTGCCTCATTTCAGGCACCACTCTCACTGACTCTGCTCGTGGCCAGGCACCCCCGGGCTCACCTTAGCTGCTTGGAGTTGCTCTGTATGTTCTCCAGCTGATCTATTTCTTTGGAAAGCCTACCAATTTCTTCTTCCAGGTTTTTCTGGGTAATATCCACCTGCTGACAGAGCCGAGCGAAGGTTGTGGCCATTTCCCTAAGGGGAAAGAGAGTTTGTAATCACGGTTTACAGAAGTCTGTTCTGTAAAAAAAACTGAAGAAGAAAAATAAGTAAATAAAAATCGCATGGCATTGCAGTGTGCAGTAGAACACAGCAATCAAAGGCTCCAGCTGTTAAAGGATTACAGAATAGCAGAAAGCAGGAGAAATATGGGTTTTTTAAATTAAAAAAAAGAAACCTTAACCATACAAAATGCACCTCAGTCTACGCCAACACCACCTCCGGCAATCCTTCATCGAGTGTCACAAGAGGTACAAGCCCGAGGCGGGGCCTCGGGCGGTCGCAGGCGCCCCGCGCCACGCTGCGCGCCCTGCCCAAGGGCAACGCGAGCGCTCCCAACCTGAGCTGCGAGACTGCTCCTTGCACAAAGGAGAAGCACCCCGGTCACCCCCCCAGGCCAGCAGCCAGGCGCTCCCACGGGAGGGGCGGCGCCTCCTCTCCTCTCTACTTCACCTCGCTGGAGCACTGGTTTGAGTCCAGCTCTTCCATGTCCTCACAGAGACACACAGCTGCTGGACACGGGGATGATTCTCTGTCCTCTGCGGAACTCTGTATTAGTAAAGTATTCCCTGGGCTACACAGGAGAGGTGTTCTGCACCCTGGTGGTTAGAGGTCTCATTTAGCAGGCCCAATTTTCTGAAATAATAATTTCATCAAAACAAGCTGTTTCAACAGGAGAGGCTGAGGGAGACAATCACCCAGACAGTACTTCGCAGGGACAGGTGGAAAAGTATTTGGGAAAGAGACATTAAAAAAAGAAAATGAAAAAAAAGGGACAGATCAGAAAGGCTCTTACGTTCCTCTTTGGCAGCACAGAAGAGCCAGGCCTGGCTGCTTGGAACTCGCCCGCGCCAGCCCTTGGGGCAGAACCAACGCTCACCGTTACGGTGACTCGGGGCTGGTCCAATGCTAAGCCAAAAGCAGACCAGTTCAGCCTCCGCTGCAACCGGGCCAGCTCCCGCCTCTTCACAGGAAGGTACCGGACAAAGAGGCTGCATCTTAACAGTTACTCCCGCTCACCCACACACAGCGGCGCACGTGTTGACCTTTTCAGGTGGTAACTTCAAACCCTCTTACAACTCCCTCGTGATAAATGCCCAGGGACACTACAGCTGCCTTCCCACACCACGCACAGCCCGGCCCCGCGGTACCCGCGCCGACAGGGACCCCCTACCCCAGTGAGGGCAACACCAGTTTGACCAGTATCACACCAGTGTGATACTCACTGTTGCACCTGATGGCTGCAATTAGCACTCGTAAGACTGACGATCATCTGCAGCTTTTCAGTGGCGTAGTTTACAAACTGCTGTTTAAAGGCTCTCTCTTTTGCTTTAGTGGTCCAAGTTAGTCTCTCATAAAGATATAACAGCCCATACATACTTAAGGAAAGAGAGATGAGTTTCCAGCCTACTGTTCTCCAAATCTGAAAAAGAGGATTCTTCATTAGCTTAAGTAAGTTGCCCTACAGATTAAAATCTAATTCCACCCATTTTTTAATCATCTCCGTGGCCCTTTTCACCAGATTAGTTTAAGAAAATATATTATTTCCATAGTATTATTGCAGAGCAATATGGCTATATTCAAATGAGCTGGTACCCCAGTGGCACGGAGAATATACAGGTTACAAAAGCCTCGCTGCTTTTTAATGAAGGAGGAAGCAAAGCTCCCGCTAAATCCACACTGAATGAGGCACCATCAAGTCATCCGTTAATTCAGAAACCGAACACAGACGTATGTCATAGAGAATACATCCGACTGCGCTCGGAGTAATTAGAGTAATCTTCTCGCTACACGCTGACTGCGGTAACCAGTGTACCACACGCGCTCATCCCGCCCCGTGTTATTAAGTCCGTTACACGCTTCATGTTGCGCCCAAACAGGAAAGACCAGCTTCATCTCTGCCACCGCTCTAGAACAGTGAATGCTGCTAAAGCTACTTGCCACTCCGCCAACAACGATGATGCTCATAGAGGTCCGCGATGTCAGCGAAGCTAAACTCGTTACCAAAGGAACCACAAAATCATCGTGCGATACGTTCTCTGGCGTTAGGGCAGGAAGGCTGGCAGCAGACGGGGTGGTAGCTAAAGGATGAGGGATCTAGAAGAGTGGAATACGCAGCCTGAGTAAAAAGCATTAAGGAACTACACAGGAGACTGGTTTTATTTTATTTTCATATATTCAGGGTTTGATTTACTTAAAGGAAACTCCGAAGTCTGAACAACGCTCCCGATAAGCAGTGGGGGTTTTGACAGTTCCTTGCCTAACGGGGACTGGGTTAGAAGAAAGTTCCTATGCAGGGCTGGCTCTGCCGTCAGGATCCAGAAGTTACAAATGAAAAGGCTACTCAAAGGGTTCAATCTCAAGGAAAGCAGACCTCAGGTAACAGCTGCGGAAAGCTTAGTGATGGTTTTTTGTTCCATTCTCACCCTGAATATAATCCTATTAAAAAAAAACGTCACCAAAAATATTTCACACAAAGGGACTAGGGGAAAGTAGCAGCAAGCATGTAAATAGAAGCAAATCCAGTAAAAATCAATATAGTCTCACCAAGGTAAAACAAGGCACTTAAAATGTCAGCTTAATCAAGCACTCACTTGTAAATTCGGCTCTACTAGTCCCGACAATACTCTCTGAGCTTGTTTAGGACCCAAGAAACGGTTTACAAGCGAAGTCCATCCCAAGGAAAAGTGGAACATGATATCCTCTTGAAAATCTGCACACAGACTGTGACAGTTTAGATCATAGCTAAGGTCAAACCTCCTGCATGGAATTAGCAAGTGGAGCTGGTTCTGAGCACCAGAAGGCAACAATGGCTTCAGGTTTTCTAGAAATAAAACAGAAGAGTGTAGATGAGTTCACATTAAAACCTTTAAAGCATGTTCACAAGTAGCGCCCTTGCGCTGCTGGGCAGCTCTGTGAGCTACGACCATCTAAACTGACCAGTTTTTTATTTCTTTATTTGTAAAACCAGTGGGCATTTTAGCAGTATTGACCCTAACAGAGCAGGCCATCTATTGTTCCGGTAAAAGAAAACAGTCACAAAACCAACTCACAGAGAAAGCACTGCTGGAAAAAAATGGTCAAATTAACTGAAAGACTCTATTAGTGGTCAAAAGGTAAGGATGGACCAAGAAAAAGTTGGCTTATCCGGCAGTTCTGCGGCGCCATACAGAAAAGGCAACATGACTGCACAAGATGACAGAAGGCTTCATGTAATTCCATGATCTTGCTCTGAATCTTTTATTACTAGAACAGACCAGGAGAGATACGGATGTGCAAAAAAGTTACTGATTATTTAAAAAAAAAAAACCAAACAAAAAAACCGCAGCAAAAACAGCGCACAAATATGTTGTGACAGGATCCGGTTTTGCACTCAGGATCTGGAGGGACCTGCGGAGGGGATTATACTGCAGAAACATGATGTAACAATTAGTGCATTTCATACACCTGCTGTGGAAGCCGAAAGTTTAAACGGGTTTATAAGCGGATTAGACGAGTTCCCAGAGCACAGCTCCGTTACTGCTTGCTTAAGCCATTAATCCAGCTGCAGTATCGTGGCTCAGAAGTCCCTAAATTGGGGGTGGATCACTGTATTTACCCTGGTTCTTTATTCTTCTCCCCAAGCATCCGTTACTGGTTAATACCAGAGGCAGGCTACCCAGTCTTGATCTAGGATGGCTTTTCTTTTATCATTTTATACTGTTAATGTTAAATCATGATCAGAAGGAAAATACTTTTAAAAGCAAGTTTTCTTAAATTGTCTTCCTCTAAACACAAAGCGCTAACATTCCTCCCTCCTCATCTTACCAATTATCTCCTGCTGCGACTGATGCATTGACTGATTGACTTCACTGGAGCAACGATCAGCCAGGTTCTTTCCCAAACCGTCTTCTATATGTTTGTTCAGTTCCTGAAGTTTTATAAAGAATATACACTCACCAATTTATATTTAGCTAATCAATTACATCATACAGAGCAGAGGTATGTTAAACACTGAGCACTGTTTTCTGCAGTGGAAAGAAAAGCATGTTACCATGGAAATACCATGCTTTTAAATTGCACACTGTGACTGAAAACCTAATTAAAGTGGCACAGGAAAGACTCCTCTAGGACTGTAAACATTAAAAGGCATGTGGAAACGTCTGTACTTCCAATGAACTGTGATGAGGAAAAGGCTACCACTGCCATACTGCTGTGCAGAGCCTTTACTGCCGTCATTTGATGGGAGCCACTTGCGCTGCTCTGCACAAAGACAACCAGAAGCCATCAACTCTCACGGAGGTCTGCTCCGGACACTCTGCAGAGCCACGACAGCACAGCCTGTCCAGAAAATGCAGCGCTCCCAGCTGATCAACAGCACGGAAACGGGTGGCACTTAGGGCAGCCGTTCATTAGCACCGAGGCCCGAGCATCAGAGGCAAAAGATGAAACTTACAGGTGTGTGCTCCTTTAAAATGCTAAGTTTGAGGAGGAATTTATAGAAGTTTTTACTAAACTGCCTTTTTTCCTGAAAAAAAAAAACCTACAAAGCCTTGGGTATTTGCAAGCTCATTTTATTTTTTATCTGTTTCATTTTAGGATTGATGAAAATTGTTGATGTAAGGTCTGTTTACTAGAAGTGAAGGCTACAAACCAGGACACCAGTTTCAGGAGCCACTCCAGTAAAGAGACAGTTGAAACGAAAATTAATTTCTTTCCAAAAAACAAGGCAGAAAATGTTTTCAACCTTTTCCAGTTTTAGGTAAATGGAGATATGCGTATGGCAGAAAGCAAAAATCCTGCAATGCTTAAACAAAGCACCACATCAAGTGCTACGCAACTCATGGAAATTACAGAAATTAAAGGTAAGGCAGAGCCCGGCTTCAAACCATGCAAGAAAACTTACCGTCTTATAGAGCTTCAATACTTGAGGAGAAGGATGAAAATCTGAATAAAATTCATCAACTAAAACCGAAAGTCGGCAGATCTCATCGGTCATGGCAGAGGAGACCTGGAAGAATGCGGTAAATCCATAAAATGTTTCTCCTGCCTTTTCCAGCCAGAGTGAAAATAGACCACTGCATTAACCCTTCCAGTAAGCGATTCAATTACCGGACAGTCAGGAAGGATTGCCATTCTGAAGGGTTTCTTTTTTTTTCTTAATATTGGAAAGGGCACATATGAGACATTTCAAATGTACTTTGTAAGGTGGATGGGCGCCTGAAGGAGCTGCCTTACAGAAGGGACAACACCTGAATCTGGGAGATGTTTCACACTGCCATTACTTACTTTATTTTCTACTTCCTCAGTAACACGTTTGATTTTTTCCTTTGTATCTTCCGTCAAAATGTTCAGCTGATTTCGAACAAAGTCCAATCTATCCTTCTGATCTTCTCGCTCTTCCATTGAATGGACTCTGGCAGAGCAGAAAGGAGATCGCCATCACCAGCAGGCATTCGCCCAGTAATGGAACAAGCCCCAAAATCAGGCACAGGTCACCTGGCTGATGGTTTACTAAGCAGCCAAAAACAACCCACAGCAACAGTGGCCCAAGAAAGCAGAGGCACTGCTTCAGAACGACCGCAATGTAGATGTTCAATTTACAGGCGCATTGAAAGGCTGCACTGATCGAATGTGACTCAAATTACTGGGTTTTGAAATATTTACAAAAACTTTGTATTTTGTCACTTACAGAAGCGTTTGGAGTTGGAATTGTTAGCATTGTACATAATTACAACTAAAAAAAGGCAGGGGGGAGTCGGGGGCCTTTAGTACTCAGTCTATCCTGATTTGAAAAGAAAAGAGAAAGGATGAATCTGATCAAGCTGTCCTACTGCTGCTCACCAGCACCACTCAGCTGTTCCGTAACACCGACATGGGTCTGATGACCCCACAAAGCAAAGGGGAGGCAGCAAAAACTAACCTTGTCACAAACAACTCTCTTCAGAAGTCCTCCACCTATCATTTCAGTAAAAACTGCTTAAAATCTAAAGCAGTTCTATCTCGAAGGGCCAGCAGAAACATCAAACAGCAATTCAGATTAAGAGGGGTCACTACACAGGTTTGGGCATGTCAGCTGACAGAAAGAAGTAGAATATCAGAATATTTTCAACCACTTCACAGCATGTTTTCACAGGATCCGACAACGTGAGACAAGCTAGTATGCAAACACGGAGCTTGTAAAAGCTGACACACTCAGGAAGGCGAGTGTGTTTGACAGGCACAGTGGAGCCTGTTGAAACATAAAGACACGCTATTAACAGACACAGGAAGGAGATGGATGGAAAGGATTAAACCCAACAGCAAGTTCACCGTGTATAAGAGGGACGAGAGGTAGCAACAAAAGTGAGGAAAACGCACATACATATGCAAACCTCAGAGAATATATTGAGCTCTCAGACACAGTAGATGAGCTGCTCTCATTAGCACTAAAAGGATTACAAGAGCAGAGAGAGAATAAAGATATTTAAGGATACAATCTGGACAGGGCCAGAGGCGAAGCCTCTATTAGCTCTTCTCATCCTTAACCGCATTCTAACCACTTGCAAATTAAAGTGCCTACAGCCTCCCATTTATTTTCTCTGTGTTACTGTTAACAAAAACTTAGGTAAAGCAGGCCCAAACATCACTTCTGAAATGCTGGATACAGCTAGAAAAACTTAAAATGTTGAGTGTTTTTGAAAAAAAGATTTGAAAAGCCACAGACTGCCTTTGTAATCCTAAGTCAGTAACAGAGAATAACAAAGTAAACCAGGATGCCTACACAGAAGCCCCAGACCAAGGACAAGACTGAGCGGTGCAAGTGAAGAGTAGTAAGACTGACACACCAGAGAAATTCTCTATTTCTTACCAAGTGAGAAAAGTGAATTTTAAAGCCCGTAATGGCCCAAGAAAATCACCAGCATAGAAACGGCTCCTCAGAGGATTTGGATAAACCAAAGCCAACCAGCCCTCCAACCGACCTACCTTTTCTCTGCTGCTGCCACGTTTATGGCGTCCATTATGTTTTTCACAGTATCTATTATCTGTTTAGCTCTGATAGTGTGCTGTTCAAACTTGGTTTTCACGGCTGACTGCGAGATACACTCCTGCGAGGGGCCCAAGCCACAACACATTACTGCAATTCCATGCCAACGCTTTCAGGAATTTCACTGTCAGAAAGCACATGCTGCTAATTTTACCATGAACTTAAACCAATGGGAAATCAAAAGGGAGAACGCATATAGAAATTAAGAGACAAGAGAACTGAAATCTCAAATGAGTCTATAGCAGCAAATCTGTACCTTCACGTTCATCCACAGTAATGTGCATAGGTTTTTATTCTTTTAAAATAAAGTAATAGTGTAAAATAAAAAGAAAACTCAGATGAATACATAAAATAAATCTAGCTCTTCAGAAAACCTTCCAAACTGTCTCTTTGGAATTATAAATGTCTAACATGAATGCTGGTGATATTGCCGAGCTTGAGTTTTCTCTCTAGCAATAAATATTCTTAGTTTGAGGAGCAGTTCTGTCGACAAAATTTGACATGCTCATGTCAATACTTACTATCCAGAAACAAAATATACAATTAGGAATAAGAAACAAGGATTCTCTCACAGGATAAAAGTAAGCTGTTAAGTAGTCCTTAAAATATTAGCTCATTTGCAGATTACTGAAGCGTTAAATGAATGAGTAGCGAATGCTCTAAAGATATGATTTCTAATCAATCTGCAATCTTCAATATTGTACAGCGATTCAGAAATTACAGGACACTGATTGAAAAGATATACAAATGTTCAATTTGGGAAAAACCAAATCAACTGTGATGAGCCATAAATTAAGACTGACTTTTTGCAAGCAACTGCACATCCTGAGCTAGGCGGCTAATTAAATGCTGTTGGAGTTCAGCCCGCACCGAGTCACCACAAAGGAGCATCATCATCTGTCTTTGAGGGGAGGAAAGCAAGCAGCTAGTTTCTTCCTAGCTGATCTATGGGTTTTAAAAATTGTTCTCAATCTACAGGTGCACCTTTTCTAGCACACACAAGCGTAGGTAGCTTTTAAAAGGCTTGCCTATGACCTTAGCATACGCTGCAGTAATAAATTTCACCTAAAAATAATAGAGCAAAACAAAACAAACAAAATGGGTAAAATATATTCCCTGTTCCTCGATGAAGCAGATCTAGAAATCAGCAATGAAAGGCCAGAGTTTCATAAATATCAGCACATTGTAAGAGCTAGACTAGGCACAGAGGAAAGAGTCTTCCCACATTAGTATGCCGTAGATAAAAGGAGGACAGTCACTCACAACACAATCAGAAAATCCAAGTTAGAGCACTAGGAAAAACACAAAGGTTAGTTAAACAACCGGGAAAGGTAAGAGGGGGACAGCAGCAGTTTTGCTGTGTCTATAAACAAGTATTTATCAAAACAAAGAGAAAAGGTGTGTTTCAACAGCATAACCAAACCCAGTTCCCTTCCAGCCCACTTCCAGAATAGCAAGAGTCTTTCAGCACACAGCTTCTTGCGTTCCGTGCGCTTAGGGAAGGACTCTGCAGCAGCATACTAATTCAGGCCGTATTATTCACTCCAGTTCACAGCCAGAATTACTATTCTGCCCTGCCTCCCTCCTCCCCACATCATTTCTGTTACCAGTTTCTTAAAGAAACCTGGGAAACACTACAGCCTGAGGCACAGTGGGGTTTGGTTTTACATAGAATACCCGCTAAGGACTGCTGCACAGCGCACTGTGCATGCGCTTCTTTGTTGTCTCCATAAGGTGTTTCTGTGTGTATCTCATTGCAAAATTTCAGAAGATACACACACAGGCTACCTTCTCTCATTCCACAACATAAAAATTCAGAGTCAATCCACTAATACAATCCTTTAAGACTACATATTTTTTTCTTAGTTGTAATACAGCTGACATACATAGTAAGATGACCTTTTAAGGCCACTACACGAAGCTCTAAAATCTTAATTTCAGCACTGCTTACAAGTATTTCTAGTAAAGCCTGGACCAGTTCGTCTTTTAGCAACTTTAACCACTCCGTGCTTTGCCAAAGAACACGTTAGATCGACTTTTGGAATGCCTTTCGCCCTCACACAAAAGTCTACATAAATGTAATTACAAACCTTTCAAAACAGTCCAAATTTTTTCCCCATATCACAACAAACTGGCACCAATGGGTTGTTTCTAGACTTTTTTTTTTTTTTTTTTTTTTTACAATTCTAGCTGTACTGAGCTCATATTAGTCCTGGGACAAACAGGCTTTCCCACCAGGGAACTGATACTAAAATCGGGAATGTGGAAGTACTGGAGAAGTAACAGTTCCTCCTCTCAGCCCTTGTGGACGAGAGGAAGAAGCCGTCCGACTTTAGTGAAGACAAAAGCAGGGCGGGAGAATCGAGGAGGAGCAAACCCAGCAGATATAGCCAGTGGGAACACGGAATGTGTGGACAGGTTTATAAATGAGGTGATGGGATAGCTGAGAGATGTGAACTGGACGAAAGAGCGCAAGAGACATTTGGAAAGCCTGAGTGGGGCACCTGAGCAGGGACAAGGAGCTAAAGGCAAGGCAGACAGACTGAAGCAGAGAAGGGGTCAGTGTTTGACAAGGACAGACAGAAGCATCTGTGCTCTCTTCTCCTCCCTTTCACACCCTGGAGTATAACCCGAGCGTCCTGGGACTTGCAGCTCCTCTGGCAGGAAACAGGGTAAATGCAAAGCGCTTTAGCCAGAAGTGCTTAGGCTGTACTCATGGCTAAACAGCGTCTGAGTTTGGTCCAGCAGTTCATAAAGCTGCATCAAGTAGGATTTGGTTCCCAGACTGAACACAGGAAAGCATATCTAATGTGTGATATTCTTCATTAATATATGAGCTGACATAGCCTGCTACTGGTAAACATAACTGACACCAGCATGCTATTGTCATCAGTTACTTTATCAGCTCAAGTGACAGTAATTTGAGTATTAGGTCTGAAGATTTCAGACTTGGTGCACGATCTAAGTATCAGCCTTGCCTTAAAAGCAAATCAAACGCCATCATAACTTAGGAGATTGTCCACAAAACCTGAAGGTAAGAGAGGCTGCAACATCAGACACTCCAAATTGCTTTGGGAGTCTTCATTTAGCACATGTTGTCATGCTCTTTAAGCGGTGTGATCACGCTCCTATTCAAAGCCATTCATTACGATTCCAGGATGAAACATGGCTGAGCAGGGAAAAACATCACAGAATCCACTCTCACTGTTGGGAGTCGTAAGGTGTGCAACAAATGAAACAGATAATGTGAAAGAAGATAAAAGCTGTTTTAAGGCCATTCAGTGCTGTCACAGAATTGTTTCTTGTCCCTGCCTCTGCCAAAGAAACTCGTCATGGTTGCGACCTTGTGATGGCTGCTTCTCATTTTGGTGGCCAACTCGAGACTGTGACACCTGACTCACAGGTGTGCTGAGCACTTACAGCAGCACATCATTTACTAAGTCATATGTCCATCTTAATCTTGAAATAGTCTAAGTGTTGAGTAGTTAACTGTAAGAGATTTTGTCAAAAAAACTTTGGGTACAGCACGCAGCAAAACATGTTAGAGAACAACAATTGATTTAGACACTTAATTTCCACTTCTCTCCTACCGGTTGCAAGTTTCCTACTATAATTCTAAGAACAAAAATTACAAACAAAAATGCATGTTTGGCTACAACTAGTGATACAAGCAAGAAATTTCACGCCTCATGGACGCAGGCCATGCCGGTACTCTGAACAAATCATTTCAACACTCAGCCATCTATCCTAAGAGTGTGGATAGGGTTAAATTTAAACTTTAGTCTGACATTTTCTTGCTTTTGCAAGACTGAATCAAGCTGTTTTTCAACAACTTTTGATACACACACGTCACTACAGATCTTGGTGTTGCTAAGGTCAAGTGGGCTGCTTGTAGTGAGAGAAGAAATACTTTTCAGAGGCAGTTTGACTTTTGTAAAATACACCAAATAAGAAATTACTGGTTGAGGCATGCAAGAGCAGTCTTGAGCATTTGCTGTACACAAATCACAGTCACACTGTTCAGGCTCACGTTGCGTGAAATATGCCGATACATACCACACAAAACCATCAAGGCATATCCCAAATGCCTCCTGCAGATATTTAAGAATGGCTTTAATCAGAGTTATCAAATTCAGCATGACAAATGGATCCTACCACAAAGAAATTACTCAGCTGTCTAGCCAGTCCACCTGGAGAAACTGTAAACTCCAGCTATGAATACAGGTAAACTGAGGGTGAAGGGTGGATTCTGTACAGCAACAAGAATGCAAAAATAGCATTAGTGTTCGGAGTATCAGAGCTAAGAGGTAGATAATGGTGAATATTTCGAAACTCTGGCTTTAAAAATCCAAGTAATTATTTAGATTTACATTGGTGAAACAGAATGTCTTACTATTTGTGTCCTGAATTCCAATAATTAATTACAAATCTGCAACTTCAGAAATAAAATAAGGCTTACTATGCAGCAAACATTTCACCAGCTCATGGTTCTAAGTGACACACAGCTTTCTAAGAGCATCATCTCTTTTTATATAGACTACATTCACATTGAGGTCTCAAAACACGAGCTGAGAGTCCAGTTTTGGTACTTTCCCTCACTGAACAACACTTTTTTCCAACAACTACTTGCTACTCAAGGTGAGAACAGATGAACAGAGGCCACAGATCAAGCACAGCTGTTACAAGGTTTGAATGCCTTACGCTCCTCCACTTGGTAACATGGGTAATTGTGCAGTAAAGTTAAGCTAAGCGTAAGCAAAAGCTACCTTTGCATTAAAAGACAGGCAGTCTAAAAAGGCGATCATAAATACCTCAAATATCTGCTCAAAATGTTGAAATTCCTGGAATCTTGTTTGAAATCCTTCAGCAAGCGCTTCACCTGCGAAACATAATGGACCATGAGGGAGAGAGCAATACCTCACAGCAACGACTATCTTAATTTTTTTTTTAATCAGGTTTTACAATATATTTTACAATATTTGAGGAAAAGCAGGAGTTCCTACATACCACCCTCTGGCATTCCTTGGGCCTTCTGTCTCCTCGCACTCAGGACTTCTTTTGCTGAAACAAAAAAGATGCGATTCTTCGCTTCTACAGGATCAATAACTTTGAGCTCGTCAACTAGAAAAGTGAGACAGCGCTCCATGTGCTGCCTACGCACCTGAGGAAAAGGTAAAAAGCTCATGAGAAAAATGCAAAAATTGAGCTGTCATCAACTCAGAACATCAGGGTCAGAAACAGATGCCGGACAAGCCCTTAGATAGCAGATGCCCTCTAATCCTACTGATGCAGCAGCCGCTTTTAACTATTCAAACAGCCCTGGAAGCAACAGTACCTTCTTCTACAACTGCCTGTGTTTATGTAAGCTAGCTGCCATTGGAAAGATCCGAAGAGCACACTGAACTGTTACCACCTGACGCTGTACTTTGCCAGCTACTCTATGCACGTGTACATGTGTAACCTGTCCCTCAGGCTGCATTGCCATTACAGAAATAAAAGGTAATCCAAAGAACAACTTTACACCTTTAAAGTAGTAAAAACTTTAAAACTACTTTAAAACAAGCTTAACTGTGGAGGAAAAAGGTTCTAAACAAACTTCCCACTGTATTACCTGCCTCCTGCATATATTGCAGCTTGAATTGCAGGTTGCTTTTTGCTCTGAAGAAGGAATAAGTTATTTCCATTTTCTGACCAAATAACTTATCCTTTCATTACTGAGACAAAGCTGGTGTTTTCATATTAATAACCGTATACCTAGGCAATTTAGTATGCTTTTATGCATGTGGAGGCCTTTTCTTTATATATATACATACACACACATTTTTTTAAAAAAAAAAACCAACCCAAATAAGAGCCATCAAGTCACTCACATCTTCCATATATTCTGGTTCCGATGCGGAGGCATCCCATCTATTATTCAAGATGAAGATGTTTGGCTTGGAAAGTCGTTCATTCACTTTATGGAAAAAATGTTTTTCCTAAGAATTAAAGCACAAACAGAAAATTCCCCAGACATCCAAAGCAGAGTCACGCATTCTTCTCCAACAGACTCTGAAGTTAATCCAGCTTTTTAGAAGTGTATTTAAAGGAATTCATTAGCATTAAAACCCACAGATATCCAACACAAAAGAAAAAGGCTTATGATAGCTCAAAAGTCATCAAATGTCTTAAAACTGATGCCAATGCTAGAAGTCAAAGATACTGCAAGCTTCTCTAAAAATAGGTACAAATACAAATTAAGAAAACTTCCAAAACACATAGCTTAAAAAACAGTGGAAAAGAAAGTCTGTTTTTTCTATAAATCCATCACATCATTTCCTGACCTTTTTTTTTTTTCCTCCTTCTTTCACTCTTACTTTCGCAAAACTTCATCTCCTTTGATACTTCTAGCACTCTGTTAAATTTGTACGCAATTGTGTGACACTCAAAATATCGTGTGGGAAGAGAAGAAGGGATCAAGGACACATAAAACATGACTGCCTCAGCTCATTTTGTTTTTTAAATAAGACGCTTGGCTACGCCTTCCTTACTGGAACCACTAAGACACTCCTGTTCACCCTGCCAAATCTGGTTTCCGCATCGAGAAAAACACCCTCCAACTCTATTCTTCAACTAGGCAGCGTCAGCTTCAACTACAGACAAGTTACATTTCCCATACGGGGATGTATGGCTTAAGCCACTGGAAAAGCCATTGCTGGATGTTTTGATTTTAAAAATAAGACATGCATCCACCTGAAAATGTAGTTAGGTCCCTTGCCCATACCTACACCCATCATTGCTGTTTTCATAGTCATAACGGGTGAGTCGTGATGGAGTGAATCCCCACTCAGCACAGCTCAAACAGCAGAGATCTCTGTGCTGCCATAAGCTTTTGGAATCCGCAGCAGGACACCACCACGTGTTCTGGGCACAACACTGGAGATATATTAGCTCCATCAGCCAGGGAGTAAGCATGTGTAAACAAGATTACTCTTGCAGAAATACAAACCTTGTCTACAGAGAATTTATGAGGGAGTTTTGGAAAAATCACATTTCCGCAAGAAATCTGTAGTTGTGTAGCAGCTGCCAAATATTCTCAAACCTGTTATAGTAAGAGGTAAAAATAATGCCTAGGGAGCATGAGAACATAGTTATCATATGCTTTACCTGAAGGATAAACTTGTGCAGATGAAAAAAAGATATTACCATTTGCCACAACGCAAAGGGAAATACAAATGCTTTAGAGCAGTTACACAATTGTTAAAGGCAACTTCTTTGTATCTACCAGGCTAAAAGAATTAAAAAGGAGAAAGAGAGCTGCTTATTAAGCCAGAGCCTCGATCGTAACAAACATGTACTTCCTTTCCCTCCAATATACACCCTGGACACACCGGTTATTTCCAGATTCTAATAATTACAAGGTGCTCATTGTTACATGAGGATTCATAGGCACGGCAACCAAAAAAACTCACCACGGCTTTAATGCTTCAAACAAGCTGCAAGACTAACCTACTTCTATTTAGCAGCCTTCAAGCGTGCCTGGCAAGGAACAAAGATTGGCCAAAAATCACATTAAAAAGCAGAGCAGCACTTCTGTGACTGGGTGTTAAGGGTCAAACAAAAACAAAATTAACTGAATCTTCCAGTAGACATACAGCCTATACATCTTTCCTGCATATTTACTCAGTCAGATTGTTTTTAATTATTTATTTCTCCTGAGCAAATGAGAGCACCAAGTCAAATTTGGTCTTTTCTCTGTTACTTCATTACACCAAACTGAAATCTGGCACACAGGTCCCTATTGTTTCCATGTTTTTATATAGTAATGTGGTGTTCACTAAAACCCAATCTTTTTTTCTTCCTTTTTTTTAATTAAAAAACCCAAACCAACTATGGTAGGCACATAATGCAAACAATTTCTAGACTCCCTCCATACTAAAAGCTAAAAAGCGCCCTTCACGTGAGATAATGGAGAAGACAAAGCCACAGTTGTGCCAAATCTCCTTTTTGCCTTGGATGTTGTCAGAATCTTCTTTCTTTGTCTTTTAAATCACATCTCTTTTGTATTTGAGTCTTTGTGGCTTCAGCCCAGAAGATGGAATGTAGTGTTTCTGAACTCATTTTATGCTCTCAGATTTCTACCAAACTATTCTAATTTGCTACAATGCAAGGAAATGCTGTCTTTGTACACTCAGTTCTTTATTTTATTAGAAATTGCCTCAATAATTAGAAAGTTCAGGCACTGCATGCCAGAACTATGCTCAGATCAATCACAGCATTTTATTTGTCTGCAGTAGGCTTAATAAAAGTCTTCAAGAGATTTCACAGTAGCATTACACTACATTCTGGCAGTCCCTCATCCAATAACTTAGAAACCTTATATTGATCTTGTCTGCATTCACAATACTTAGTTTAGTCAAAACTGGAGATCGCTACAAAATTAAAGCAAATCTCTGGTCTTGTATTCGAGTATCACAACAGCTCCTTTGGCCACCTTGTATGCTCTCCTACGAGTCATCCAATATTTAGGCTGCAAGGCATACAGAAGTCTTCTCTCTCCTGAAACAAGGCTTTATAGAATAAAGTTGGTAAAATAGTATCTTCAGCTCTCCACGTTGCACTGAACCATGCAACATGAATGCTTATTGCTAGCATCTTCAGAGGAAGAAACACAGTCCAATGAGGGCAACTGGTAGCACCTGTCCTCAACGCAAGGTGTATCGAGGGAATTCACCCTCTTCTGAGACAAGAACACATCAGGAACAAGACAGAGATTCAACTTCCTTCACATACTTTGTGTATTTTACTGAACTTCTGGATATGAAATATTCCATAATTTATTTTTCTTTGATAGTACAAGTGTCTTCAGCTGACAAATATCAACAAACTGTAAAGTGAGACAAGCACTATGTCATCCATTTATTAAAAAAGAAGAGATAGAGGAGAAAGGAGAGACAGAAAGGAGAAATGTGATGCTCAAGTCAGAGTAAGCAAAGCAGGTAAGAAACCTTGCTCTCCTTTCCCTAGTGAGGGCTATACATTGCTTCCTGCCTCCCACCCCCAAATCCTGTTCACAAGATCTAAGTGCAGCGATTCGTGGAAGCTTCGGTAAAGGTCAGTTACGGAACTGCTGAATATCTAAAGGAAGAAGTAACAAAATCATTGCACATCATACCGTGTTCATGAGAGTTGATTCAGAATTGGCAACCAAGACAAACACATCAGCATCTAAGCAGAATTTGTCAATCCAGCTGTCGAGTTCTGTAGTGACATCTGTGCCTGGGCTGTTGAGGATAAAAAACCCCACAAACTCATATTTATCCAGCAAAGGAGTATTTGATTTTTAGAAACCGATAAAAATAGAGTAGGAGTGCCTAAGGGCCTTTTAAGAAGGTACAAAGCTTTATACCTTTAGATTGATGTCTAACTCAGGCTTAGGGCAAACATAGCAAAAGACAATTACCATTTAGCACTTATCAGTCAGTCACTCACTGGACCATCTACTCATCCCAAAATGCAATTTCTAACGAATAAATATGCAGAGCATAATAGCCAAGAAAAGTGACAGGCAGTCTGTCAGAAATCCAGGCAGTCTCACAGAACCATCTCCCTCCCCATGCTCCAAGTTTTAGATTTTAATCAAAAAGGACAGATGTTCATAAAATATTTTCTCCATTGATCAAGGCTTTCTCTGAAGCAATATGCTATACCAGCTGTGCATAGATTTAATAAAAAATTTAAATTAAGCTAAAACTACAGTGCTGCCAGTTTTTCAAAAATAAGTGGAACACAAGCATTAGGTCATGTTTGCAACACCTGAATTACTGCTGGTTCTAATTTACTCTATTTAACAGTAAAAAGACTATTTTCTCCTTATAAGCACCTGTTCCGATTCCAGGCTGTTTTCTTTTCCTTTTGCATTTCACCTTTAGCAACCAAGATCATGCAAATCGAATCACGCCTTATATCATACCTATGCAAGGATCCCTTCTGGGCTTCCAGCACACTTGTGCTACGCAGATGTCCCCAGGGAGATGGCACAACTGCACCAGCTTGAGTCCAGCAGTGCATCAAATCAACCAGCTCCCTGCCCCAGCCAGGCGGGCTTTTTCTGTGACTAGCAGGACCTGAGCTTGCACCCAGACTATAACAGCTAATTTATTTAAGAAAACATTTACTGAAACAGAAAACATACCTGTCCACTAAAACCAAATCATCTCTCAGCAGGGCACACTTTGACTTGGGCCAAAAGACATGGACGAGGCAGCCAGCCTGCAAATCTTTATCCATGTGAAGCGCGTGGGCAAGCTGATTGACTGTCTATAAAGAGCATAAAGAGAAGACAAACATGAATATGCACCACAAACAAGTCTGTAAACCAGTCTAATTTGGTTCTCAAGCAAACCTGGATAGGATCTATCTTGAAGAGGATACAGAGTTCATGCTTCCTTCTGGTGAATATTTGCAATTTTTGTTTGTTTGTTTTAAAGCTCTTAGAGTCACCAGCATCAAAAGAACAAGTTCTGCCTTGAAACCTAGACCGGAGCTCGCCTCAGAGGTTTAACATCTCGATGTGTGCAGTTAAATCAGCTGAGCACCAGAAGGCATGCATGAGAGGCACATTACAAATCCTTAACAAGTAACAGAACTTACTCTCAGTCCTATAAAAATAAATCACTCAACATATGCTATGCTACAATGAGACACACATAAGTTGTTTCTCCGAAATATCCAAGAAAAATTGTGAAGTAGACCATTTTAGTTTGTTAGTTATTCCCTCCTAAAAAAGAACTTTAAAAAGCAGAACAAGTTAGCCTTATATTTTTCTTAAGACTTCAAATTGCTGTTAGAAGACAGATCTTTTGAGGAATGGTTACCGTGAAAAGTAGAGTTAATAATTCAAAAACTGTACCTTGACACTCTTCTTTTCATCTGATCCTTCCGTCATGAGATAAGCCTTATCTCCATCTGTCCCTTCCACACTGAGAAAGCAGTTAGTTGTATGGCCAATCCCACTAGGAAGTACCTTATCCCACAGCATTGCATTAATGACCGAACTTTTCCCACTGCTCGTTCTAGAGGGACAGAAAATAAAAGCACTTTGAGCGTGGTCTTGACCCGAAGGCACCCCCATTTAATTGCATCAGACCCACACACTGCAAACTGATTTGGGTGCGAGAGCTTCAAGCCAGTACAGCACTGCTTGCCAAAACAGAATAGAGAGTGCAGGATAAGTTCATCTGAATAGGAATTCCAAAAATCTTTATCGGTATCGAGATTGCCTATCCAACCAAGAAAACCAATTTTCAATGTCTAACACACACTGGCTCAAGCTCAACCAGCCCAACGTGTATGGGAAAGCGTGCTTCATCTGGCATGCCTCAGCCTGAGTAAGGCATTTCTAAAAGGTATTGGCTCAACCTTGCTACCAGAAAAAGCATCTAGCAGAAAAAGATGCCTCAGATCACTTTAAAGCAATTGCTCAACCACAGCATGCTGTCCCATGTAAGAGGGCAGCCTGCCCTCTTCTTTGTGCCAGCCCTAGCATTCCTGTAGAAAACGGTCGACTGCAAATACATGTAAATTCTGGGCAGAATTCTGTTCTGATCAGACAACAATTCCACGTCCCTGCTCACAGCAAAGCTAAAGGAGTTCCAAGGATGCTGGAGGAGGGCACGAGGGGAACACTGCATGACAGGGGCAGGGAAGGACTACCCTCTATGGTGGTAATCAACAGTGACTCCTTAAAACGTCCATGAAATTACCACCTCAGCAACTTCCCGTCTTTAGAGAAACATCTGATCTTTACCAGTCAGAATGGAACTGCTGCTTCTGATGGAGTCTTCTAGGCATGAGATGGGGTGCAAAAAGAGCATCGCTGTACTACTGCCTTCAAAGCACTGCTGTCTGGGAATTCTCATCACACCCAGCTACGACAACTCAGAACAAATTGATGGATGATAATCTCAACTGAATAAAGATTCCTATGGTAAGACATGTAAAAATGTGCAAAAAACCCTCAAATTTATTTCTTGTGCATAATCCTTTTATAATGCAAATGCTGCCTTTAACAATGAAACCTAGCCTTGTCCTCATTTCAGAAGGAAGAGGTAGCTAAATTAACCAAAACTCTGTTGATTAAAAGGAACTCGTCACCAACTCAAGATTCTGCAAGAACCTGAAGTTCTCAGTAATGTCCTACTTCGCACTAACCCCCTACCCCTCACCCAGAAATAATTGCAGTTTAACTATTACACAACAGTATGAAGTCACATAGACTATAACTCATTTCTGAGCTGCTACTTCTGGAAAAAGTTCAGTGCTGACTGTATAACAGTTTACAAATGTCTTCAAAATGTCAGCAGCAGAGTTAAATTCTCTTTTTTCTGCTCTGGATTTCTGCCCTTTGCAAAAGCAACATTTATCACACATCACAGCTTGTAAATGTGTTCCTCTTAACTCTATGAAATATCAAGGCTGAGAAACAACTAATTTCTTTATCCCAAATCCTTTTATCGTTTTTCTTTAAATAGCTCAACTATTTTTAGCAAAATAAAGGTAAGACCGCAGTTGTACACACTTTTCCCAAAACTATTACAGAATTTTTAGAACTAAAGTATGAAGATTCATACTCCAGAAAAAATATGTAACTAAATGCTTAAATTTAAGCACAGAAAATCAATCTTGCTGAAGCAAAGTGGACTAACAGCGCCCAGAATAACAAGGCACATAAAAGCATTTGAAAGCACTGGAACCACCGTCTAAAAGGACTTCACTATCTTATATCCAACTTCACATTCGGTAAGGCAGATTTTCATAATCTTTCTACACCCTCCAAATTTTATAGGAACAGAATGGCACAATGTTTGGAATGCAGGCGTTTATTAGAAGTGTCAAGACCCAACCAAACTTTCTCACTGAAAACCTGAAGACCTTTCCACTAAGACGAGACTGAAACACAAAGTGCAATACATACAAGCAGAGACACATAAAACCACAGTGCTCTGGGTCTATACAGCTGGCAGCACCTCTCCAGAATACTCTAGTAACACATTTCAGGTGCAAATACCTTTAACTTTTTTCCTGCCACAAAAATAAAATAAAATATAGCTGAGATGATCCCAAGGTGACCAAAGCTAAAAATTTTCAAATACTGAAAGTACCTTTTTTTTTTTTTTTTTTAAGAACAGAAGGGACTTTAAAACACCCATAACTTTGGAAGCGGTATCTAAATATGCAAAAGGTTTGACACTTGGTCTGTAGGAATACTGCCAAGGACTGTGAACTAGAGCTTTTCCTAATTAGTGATTCAGAAAAGCAGAAATTCATAGCTTCATTCAGACTGATCCCTCGGCTGTACAGCACGTTGTTACTGTTATCCCTTACAATCATCACACAGATCTGTCAGACTAATGATACAACCAACAAGGCAACCGTCTCTGACTGTTTTTCTTCAACTACTTATATACGGAAGGAGACAGCTCCAAGTTTCCTTTTTGAGTACCTGTGATCAAACACAAAAGTTCTCAACAGTAACAGTCCACTAAAACAAAGCTACTGAACAAACAAAACCACCACGTTAAGAAAACAAAAGCCGTTCTGGAGAAGATGACGACAAACTCAGACCTTCCTAAGTCAAATTATGGATCTATACACGATAATTATGTTACAAAGATTATCAGTGAAACACATGTCTCAAGATATACATAATTAACCTACAGTCACGAAGCAAAATGGCAGCAAAGAAATATTCAGCAACAAATAAGAGCGATCGTGGTTTTATGTATTATATTTCAAACAACAATTCTACGATGAAGCACTAATTACAGCGCATTTAAGTTAGAAAAATGGACACTAAACCCTGCAAGACGGGGAGGGGAGATCAAATTAAATTCTGGTAATCCCATTCGTTACCTGCCAAAAAATGCCACTTTCATGTGTCTCCGTGAAAGCACCTCACCGATGACTGCTAACTTATTTTTATATGCCTGTATTTTTGCTAGGTCGTCTTCTGTTGCTACGTGTTCAAGGTCTGGATTCCTGTATGTTGCTACACATAGAAAAAGAATAACATAAAAGCAATTATGTACAGAGCACGTGTGCCAGGATACAAGATACAGATTATCAGTGCTTCACATGCCAACAAAGGTCTGTGCAAATTTTAATAATACAGTGGTAAGGAAACAGAACAAACAAAACCCCACTACAGGCACAGGTATCGGCCCTTGCCATTTGACAGCTCCACCACAAGCACTTGTGAAACCACGGCATGAAAGAGTTTGGCTTAATCAACAATCTAACTGCTGGATTCCATAACCCTGTGAACACAGCCTGCCATGCCGATATGCCCCTCTCTTGGCAACACCCGCTTCCTTCAGAAGAGAGCCGTGACCTCTCACAGATGCACCAGCTAGGCTGGGCTGTCTTCTCCCAGCAGAGCTCACTGGGGCAATGAGCAACCAACTCCGTGCGGCGACACACGCCTCCACGTTGCTAACATTTCCGAGGGTGTAACCAGCGGTTCCTTGCGTTACATCATACTGATCTACTTTCCTACTGAATAGTGGGAGAACCCGTTTGCCCTTTCTTCTGTGCATAAGAAGGCACAACAGGACTACCAACGCCGGAGTGGTTAAGCTTTCGCCCTCGTGGAAAGGAGGCTAGGCTACCAGCCCAAGCGACGCAATCAGCTTTTCATATACATAACTCCCCTAGGCACCCCTGCTAGCCTAAGTTGAAAAAGATCAATGTTGAATGAAAATCGTGACTATTTCTGAAGGCACATGGTTACACAAACAGCATACCGATACGTATTGTAATGTATGTTGTGGGGCTGTAAAACATATTCAAAGCCACAGACAGGACACTCGTGTTTAAGTCAAAAGCTAACCTTCCACAAAGGTCGCTCCCTCCGTGACATAGTCCAGCAGCTGGTCGAAGATGGCAGTGATTGTCTTTTTAGCCAGCACAAAGTGCTTCAGCGGAGAGACAGTAGCTTCTGCCATTATGCAACTGCAAGGAAAGTTACATAAAAGTGACCAAAACGCTCAGGACACCCGGGTACGCGAAGAGCGATACGCTTCTCACCCAGGGGTTGCAGGAAAAAGAAAAAACCCAAAACTCCAGACCACGACGAACGCCGGTAAGCTCAGTTTATGCCGGTTCTATTCCCCTGACCTCTCCGCCTCACCTCGCGCCCCGACAGCGGCTTACAGACCTCGGGGACAGTTTAAAAGCGATTCGGGGCGGTCTGTTCTCGAAATAGGAAGACTTTCCCCTCACAAATCGCGGCTCACAGCCTCCCCTTCCCCCCCCGCCCGGAGGTCAGCGCCGCCCCCTCAGCCCGCCGAGGGCAGGCCCTGTCCCCGCCACCGGCCCGGGGAAGGTCCCGCCGCGCCCGCCCGCCGCCGAGAGGAGGGCGAGGGCCCGAGAGCTGGAGGCCGTGGGCGGCCCGACCCGGCCCCGCTCACTTACGGAGCCCCGGCCCGCTCCGCCATTACCCGCCCAGCGGGGCCCACCCCGCCACCGCCGGGACGGGGGCGGACACCGCTTCCGCTTCCGCCCCACCCGCCCCCAGAGCCGCCGGGGGGGGGGGGGGGAGCCGCCATTTTTAATGAGGGCGCAACGGACGGGGCGGCCGCCATCTTCAGCGAGGGCAGAGGCGGGGCGCGACGGCGGGGCCGCTCCCAAATGGAGCCTGGGCCTTCCCCGTGAGGTGGCGGCGGCCGCCCGCCCCGGCGGAGCGGGGGGAGGAGGAGGAGGAGGAGCGCGGCCCCCACCCCGTCAGCGGGTGCCGTGGGGGTCTCGAACAAAGACAACGCAGCCTGCCTTGGGGTTCCTGCGTGCTGCCAGCACCGTGGTTTAATCAAAGTCAGCTCAAACGCCAAGTACGTTTCAGGAGTTAAAAAGCACTGCTAAGTTATACATTTGATACAAGGACATAAGAAAATGAGAACAACCACAAACAACATCAACGACACTTAGTAAGCATCATAGAGAATGCGTTACTTGAGAATTACTAATCTAATTAAGTTCTTGCAATAATTGGTGGGATCTAATTTTTGAAGTCAGAACGTTTCGTATAAAAAAGTTCTCTTGTTCAATAACAAACATGATCCAGGAAGCTGAAATGCACAGCACGCATCTAACCTAAGCGCTCGTTAGTCTGAAAAGCAAAGCAGCAAATAGAAATTACTTCCAAACACAAAATACTTCCAAAACCAACTCTCATGATTTTGTCTAGCTTCTAGTTAGAACGCTGCTCTTGAAGCAGACGAGCCTTGCAGGTGCCAGCGCAACGACCAAGGAACAACTGAATTCGATATGCTCATTGAGTGCCTCAGCGGGAAGAAAAAATACCAGCATACTTCCGATTACTGCAGTTAGTTTCTCTCATTGAAGACGGAGAGGAATGGCCCAGCTGTGGGGCTGAAGACGGCTGCAGCCTCGGGCAGTCCCAGCCCAGCTGCATCCGCTGCTCTCGGCCCACCTCGGCGCAGCAATGGCAGAGCTCTGACCTTCCACGTACGCGCTCCATGGAAATAAACCAAACTCGTCGCCCCTTCGATGGGAACGCCACGCTGCCCTTGGCACGTACAGTCATTCCTTTTGGCTGCCAGCTTCTAGACAGACTCCACTCATTACCTATTTTTTCTACTACTTAATATCTATCTTGTTTTAGGCCGCTGATCACGTGGAAGCCGATATCCTACTTCTGTTCCTGCTATGGTAAAATGGGACAAGCTACTCCTGTACATTTTCATTTACTTTGACATATTAAAAAGAAAATATTAACATTGTTCCCTTATTTATAAAATCCAACCTAAGACAAATTTGAATACATTTCCTAATTAGACACCGTGAAGTACCTTTTAGTTAGGATTTATTTGGCTTCATAACATTCCTGCAGGGTATTCTTTTCGTTCCCAGTTTAGAAATAACACAACTCAAAGATAGACATGGAGTTTTTCAGGAGTGAAGCAGCAAGTTTTCTGTGTCTCAGGGCTCTCTGCTTTTGCCTTGCCTGTACGGGACACAATGCCAGTCTATACAAACAGACACACTTCTTAAGCCCACTTATTTATTTTGGGCTGGTTTTTTAAATGCCTTTTTTCCCCCACTTCTCGTCACTGGCCCCTGGAGCAGTCTTCTCTCCAGAGCAAAACTGTGCCATTCCACCCGTGTCGTCACCAAGAGCTGGGTTTTAAGAGAACCAGCGTTCCCCGCTCTGTTATACCCCTATGAACAAAATCTCCTTTCCATATGTAAAGTAATTCTTATTAGTGCTTTGTTAACTATATTGTTGCTACCACTTTAAGCCAGCCAGGATGAATGTGTTGAAAATAGGAAATTAGCAATTCTACCACAGCTACTGTCATTCTCTATACAATGGACTAATCAGAGTCAGGACACCATCAGGCTGCCCTCTTCAATGACTACACAGAAGATTTAGTAGTAAAATCAGCATTTCAAAGTGACAAAAATGGTCTCGCCTCCTACAAAGAAATATACGCTGCTTCACAGCTGACTTTCCAGAAATACTTCTCTAGAAATTAAAACTTCCATAGACTATATTCAACCAATTTTTATCCCTAGCTTTAAAAATCAAACGCGAAGACCCTTGTGCACCTTGAAGCTGATAATACCAAATCTCACTGGTCAAGAAATGTTTTATACATTAATTACATCTATACAGAGCTTGCATTAGACAGACTTACATTACAAATTTACAGTCAATGTAAAGAAATAAACTCCACCACTAATTTATGGGTAATTTCACCCTGATAACTAGCACAATCTAAATGAACTCACCCTTATTTTTATCTGTCCAAGCATCCACTCAGAAAGACAGCTACAGAATGAATTGTAATTCACTTCTAATGATTATAACGGCAGGACAGCACTATCTAATCTGAACAGATGCATGAAATCACTTGAAAGTGATTAAAGTTAATAACATTTTTGTTCTGTACCAGTGTTTTAAGCCAGTATATAGGAGAAGTTTTAAATTTACAGATTTAAAAATAACTGTCCTTGTATTATTAGCAGTGGAAAGCTAATTATAAATACACAGAATTATAGTAATATGAACTAATAGAGGCTTGCTCTAAATGAGGTTGGTGACATACATCATTTCAGTGAGAGCTAAATTAAGATTTTAGATACGAAAATCATGCTCTTCGTACGTCCTCAGTTAGATCGCTTTGCAAATTCCCTTACAATTACTCCATAAAACATGTCCCAATCTACACACAAGCAATGTGCGTCTACTTGGTGCATTGAAAAACAGGAACTGAAGGTACATAAAGGAGACAAAAATCATGTGTAAGGTCCGCAGTGACTGTGTGGAAGAGAGCGCTGTTTGGCAGTTGCACAGACAGGAGTTGAAATTAAACACTGAACAAAGAAGGAACGGTGAGGTCGGATAAGTAACCCAACGGAAAAACAGGACAATTTTAAAATCTTATTGAGAGGTGAGAAATGCAGGCTGGTACGTGCATTTGGAGGCGTTCATGCCTGGGACTTTTTGGAACGCCTTCACCTTTGGCAGGCTGGTGCAATTTGCTAAACATCAGCACAAATGACCTGCTGCCACAGAGGGTAACACGAGCTGGATGTGTGGTTGGGATCAGTACGGCGTTACTTAAGCACGGAACTAGGCGTTGGCTTTCTCTTTGTCCCGTTTTAAACTCGAGGGAGGTGCCAGTGTGCATTAGATGTGAAAGTGCGGGGTGACCATCAGAACTGCCATTACAACATGCAGCTACCCCCATTGTCCCTCCCCCCAAAATGTGATCCATCGCACTGTGATTATTCCTAATGAAACCCCCAGGTAAGGAAATTCACACCACCGAGTTGTTACACATGCTTTGCTGATATAAAAACATTAAAATTGTATAATTGCTGTTAAAAGTGTATTTAATACCACGTTTTAGTGACTGGAAATTAACTCCAATTCTAACAAATTGATTGCAGGGAAAGAAAGTAATCAAGCTGTCTCATGTATCTGAAGATGACTTAAAAGATCTTTTTCATTTCCAAACCTCATTAAGCAATCGGTGCATTTATGAGGCAAATCTGCTGAATGCCTGAAATCCAAATGAGTTTTAAGGTCTTCAATCTGTCCTGTTGAATATTCACAGTATTGACACAAGTAAATCCCTTCAGATAAATGAGAGCTTAGATGCTTGCAATATTCCAACATACCTGAAAAGCCCTTCCCACAGTCATCACAAACATGAGGGAATATTTTGGTGTGTTCAATCGCTACGTGCCTGTTGACATTTGTATGCAGCCTGCTCCTAAAGCCGCACACTTGGCATACAAAGAAGTTTTTGCATTTGTCAAAACTGATTTTGTTTATGAGACTGTACTGTCCGCGCTCCTTGTTATTATAGCTGTCGCTTAACTCTATCAGTCGACACGCGTGTTCGTTCACCACGTGGCTGTGCAGATCTTCTGGGTCATTCGTTTCATGCTCACAGAACTGACACAAATACTGCTCGTCGCAGCTGTGCTCCTGGAAGTGCAGGTACAACTCGCTGCTGGAGGAGAACTGCATATCGCACTGCTCGCACCAATACAGGTGGTCATTGAAGTGAGTGTCTGCTATGTGCTGACTCAGATTCTCAACTATCACTGTCTTGTAATCGCAATATTTACAGATGTACGGATCCTCCTCGTGTAGTTTTACATGTTCGATGAGCTGCACTTTGCTGGAGAAGCTTTCTTTACAAACTTTACAGACATGAGTGTCTGTACACGGCTTATGCTTCAGGATCATGTGCTGCTTTAAATCAGAAAAGTACTTGCTATTGAAGTCACAGAGCTCACACTTGTATAAGCCGCTGCTGTTGGCTCTCAGCAAAGGCCATTTCTGTTGAGCTGTGATATTCAACGCCTGGTTCTTCTCAAAGATTTTACAGGTTTCCAGAGGGATTTCCTCTAGGTCCTCGGCTTCTAGCTTCTCAGGTGACACGGTTTGTGTTTCTATATCGTGAACTTCTACAGCATTCACTTCTGTTGTAGAAATTTCTACAGTTTGAATATCTAGAGGCTTCTCTTCTTCTGTAGGACTGTCACTGAATATAGGTGAATCACATAAGTCTCTGCACATTCCATTATTAGTGCCTTTGTCTGCAGGATGAAATAGATAACAAAAGCAAAAGGTCAAAAAAAAACCCCCAAACCAACCACCCTGCAAAACACCTGGGTCCATATTTAACTTTTCAGTTATTGTAGCCGCTTAGAAAGGCAAAGAGCAGTTATTTTTCCCCAGCCAGGCTTAGTATGATATTTAACTAACAAATAACGTAAACCACAAATCCTTCGCCTCTCCCGTCAAAGCAGAGGAGTTACATAAAAAGCCAGCCACCAGCATGGAAGCTGCGAATACACGTTTACCTTTACCTTTATCCTTCTTTTTAGGGTCTGTGTAGTGTAACCCCACAACGCTGGGGTGCGACCCGCTCCACTGCGAAGTCCCAGCATGCACTGGACTCCCGTCATCATCGGTGTCTAGGCTCTGCACAGGGCTGTGGAATCTACCTGCAACAACAGATTTTGTCATCGCTTGGCTATACTAGCATCATCATGACTCTAACCGTAGATCTTATTTACTATTTACTTTTTCTAGTTGCTTAAATTTATCTTTATATACTAATCACATCATAACCTTCATTAAAAAAATAACAATACCTCAGAAATTATTTCCATACATACACAAGACAATAAAAGAATTCAAAAAGGTGGCAATGCTGTCTTTAAAATATCAGAAAAAAAATAGTAAATTAATTATACTAGAAAAAACTTTAAATCCTTACATAGAACTTTACATTTGAAAGACAATTTTAAAAATATTAAATATTTCTGGACGTCACATTTCTAAAATATACTACTTTGTAAGACTTCTGGAGATTTAATGGCTGAGTTTTAAGAGTGGAAAGAAAAATATAATAAAAATCCATCCTCACATCTGCTCTGCTGAACTTTACATCCATTAGTGGATGTTGTACAGAAAAGGCAGTTTGTTTTCTGTAAGCACAGCCCAATGCAATTGGTAAATTCCACCTGAGCTTATTTACACCAGCTTTACGTTACCTAGCCAGCAGATATTTACATAAATAAGTCTAACAGTCATTAGAAATGCTGTAAAATGGAAGGATCTTTCTGTTATTGTTTGTAATTGAAATACAATTTTCAAAGTAGAACGATTAAACAACCTTCCACCAGTCTAAGGCACGTCAGATCACTACAATGCTCAGAAGCCACCCACTATGTATTTTCTTTTCTATTTAATTCTATGAACAGGAATATGTTACACGTAGTAAAGAATTACAGAACAAGACCCCAAAACGTACTCTTACCTCTGTTTTCAGAAAACTTGATATCTGGCTGTTTCATAGAACAGACACTATAGCAGTGGTCAGAAAAGATTCCACTGTTGTCTATGTATTTGCTTGCACCTGAAGAATCTTAAAAAAAAAAAGGTAAGTTTTTGTACTAACACATTGATGTAGCCACATACCTATTTTGTGTTCAGCAAAATTCTCCTCACCAGCAGCATTTTTGCTTCTTGTGTTGTGAAAATTCTGTGCTGGCCTGATAACATTCCTGTTTTGATTTGCAACTTTGAGCTGCTCTCCCGGCACGCCGAGTATCAGACACAGTCGTCATCAAGCTCTGCTCCCACGGAAGGCAGTGATAGGGACACAGTCTGCTCAGCCCTGAACGCTTCTGGACACCCCCATCGCAGCTTTTACAGAATTCCTCTCCCCTTGTGTTTTAGGAGAATCGCCTTCATTTTGCAGCGTGAGCAGGTTTCCCCATTTGCAGTGCAGAGGGAACAGAACAAAACCGTTCCGACGCGCTGACTGAAAGCGGCTTAGCAACAGAGTACGCAGCACAGGTACCCAATACATCCGGCCCAAGACTTCTTATCCCACCCTTTGTTACTGATCTTCCGTGTACCAGCACGTGTGGTTCCTTCTCACCAAGTAATTATTCTGAGAAAAAATAAAGTGTATGTAACTCAAGCTCCACACTGACCTGAATATCGAGAAGGATGCAGGGTCTTCCTTTTCCTCTTTTTAGGATGTTCGTTCATTTTGAATAGTCTAAATTAATTGCAAAATGAAAACATTCAAGAATTAGACTTGTTTGCACCTAATTAATCTTTTACGACTTTACGAAACAATACAAACATTTTGAAAACTCGCACATTAAACACAAGAGGTTTTTTCCTACTACCCTTTCTCGCCCCCCACCCCGCTCTATTACAGTTAACACCACATTAAATGCATGCAAGTGCTGAAGCCTAGTTTCATATTCCTGCCGTAGAACAAAAGAAGGTTCACCATAAAGGCAGGCAGGTCAGGACTCCAGGCACTCAGGCAATCAGTGAGTCCTTCGAGGCAGTTCTCCAGCACTCTGTTACCTTCTGTCAGATACTCTGAGGCAGCATCCTTCAGATAAAAGTTTTGATGTTGAAAATACTAACAAAAGTCATGCTCTCTTACCCAAAATCCCAGACTCTTCAGTATCGGCAAGCAGAGCAGCTAACAAGCTGGCAGCTGTACAGCTTCCAAATGTGGCGAATACATCAGCTCAAGAAGATTTTCATCTACAGAGTGACAGCGTTTTAAAACACTTTAAAATTTGAAAACAAAATTTAAAGGAAACTAAATCAGATAAGTAAGTATTACAAAGAGTTAAGCTATGGAACTTGAAGCTAGGAAACAACTTAAAAAGTTGATATTCATTTGGTTTAAAGTATCAAAATGAGTAAGGCAGATGATGCATTAGAGTATTCATTTTCCTTTTGTCCCAGCTTAGTTGGCTTTTGCTGCACTTGGCAGCTCCTGACAACAGAAAAATAGATGGAGACAACACTTGAGCTACAAATCGGCCCAAGGAGTTTTGAAGAAGGGGGTCAGCTGTGAACACAGAATCTGATGTCGTTTCCCATAAGACTAGAGCACTTTTGGGCCCAGGATCTTCTAAAGCCAAGGCCACCCACCACAGGTGGAAGGAGGGAAAAAAAGACCCCTTATCGAGTAAAAGCTGTTCTCATGGATGATTTGTCTGAATTCAAGCTTTATTTTAAGGGGAGAATAACATGGAAAACCCAGTTTTTGAAGTATTGTATCGCGGCCTAGAAGTATCAAATACCCTCTCCGCTTTTCTGATTGCGAGGGACGAACCCACGTTACACCGAGCGGGCGAGCCTGATCCCCGTTAACGCGGCTCGACCTCTCCCCGCGCATGGGCCCGCGGGGCAGCAAGGCCGGCCGCCTTCCCCAGCGGCTGTCCCGGTGGAGCCGGGGAAAGGGCTAGCGGAGGCCCTGGAAGCCGGGATCCCCGCAGCCCCTCGCCGGGCCGGGCAGGACGCGGCCTGCGGGGAGGCCGGGGCCGGAGCCGGGGCCGCCGCGGGCGGGAGCGCGGCAAGGACGCGGCACCGCTCCGCTCCGGGGAGGCCGCAGCCACGCTCCGAGGGCGCCGGGGAGAGGGCCCGGCCGGGAGGAGCCGCCGCCGGGGAGCGCCGCGGGCCCGGCCCCGCCTCGCCTCAGCGCGGGGTCGACGGTGGGCAAGGCCGGAGGGAGGCGGGCGCTGGCGGAGCCGCGGGGCGTCCCGGGGCTGCGGGCGAGGCTGGGGGCCGTCCCCCTCCCGCCTCGACTCACCTCACCTCCGCTCCGCGCCCCGCAGCGGGCCGGGCTGAGTCGGGCTGGGCTGGGCCGGGCTGAGCCGGGCCTGGCTGAGCCGCCGCTGCCGCCTCCGGACGCGGCGCTTCCCGCGGGGGAAGGGGCGGGGCGAGCGGCGCCATGGCGCCCCCTGGCGGCCGCGCCGCTGCCGCCGCCGGCCCCCCTCGTCGCCATGGCAGCGGGGCCTGCGGTGTGGAAGGATGAAAGGGAGCAGCTTCCCCCTTCCCAAAGTCTTTCCGAGTTTATAATCATAAAATAACCCCCCCTTCACTTTTTTTTTATGCCACAGTGAAGAGCAATAAGCTATGTTTCCCCACACAGCAGAATATTTCAAACAGCACCTTATTATTTTTCAAAATAAGTAATTCTTTTGAAGACACAAGGGAGACAATTGCAGTCACTGAAAACAGATCATGGGATTCTACCATGCATTTCATGCATTGAGCTATTCTGCTCTGTCTTAGCCTGAACGCACCTGACTAAGATCGAGCTTTCAACTAGCAGAGAATCCACAACATCCCTTATATCATTGCTCTAGTGATTAGTGAAAAAAAATTATACCCTGCTTCTGGCCTCGGTTTTGTTCATTAGCTGGAAGTTAAGATTGGACTTACTGTGTTTATAAAATCCTAGCTTTAGCCTTTTTCCTGAAAGCAGGAGACACGTCTTCAGGCGGAGCTGACTTGGTTGGAGCCACAGAGGAAGAGCTTCGTCCTGTGATGGCACGGAAGGTTTGATGGAAGGCAGCGTGAATTCAAGTAAAGGTATCCTTTTGAAGACACACTGCTGCTGAGCCCTCAGAAATTAAACAAGTGTGGTATATCCACCATCTCCCAAGCCAAATTACCAATCAGACAAGATCCTGGCACCCCAGTTCAGTGTGTTCTCTGCTGTTTATTCCAGCCATAGCAGCAGAGGTTTCTCCAGGACAGCTTGCATTGAAGTCCTCATAAATTGGCTACAGCCACCCAAATGGGTGGATGCCCACATATTTCTCTCTCTATTCACCAAAATGTTTTCCATGTAAATATTAAAAAAAAAAAGGGGGGGTGTGGGGGAGCACTTTCCCCAGTTCCCAGCAGAGAGCAGTAATGGGAATTTACAAACCATAATTTCCCAAGGGAAAAAAAAAAGGAAAAAAAACCAACACTCCATCAAAACCAAACCCTTTCCTTTGAACTCAGTCCTGCTCACTGAGACATAACAAGGATAACCAAGGCACCTCCACATAAAGCACACACATCTTCTGTACCTTTTGATTGGTTTCTTCTCCACACAAAGCAGCACGACCCTACACCACCTATGTCGGGTAAAAAGGCAAGGCTTTGAGCAAAAGAAAAACATCTGAGGCAGATCCCCTTTGAAGCTGCAGGTCCAGTCCAAAGTCATGGGCATCAGTGCTTTAGACAGAAAAGTCTAGATGAGTCTCATTTTCTAAACCACCACATGCTTGGCATGTTCAGCCAGCTCTGGGTCAAGTTTTAATCACTCAGAACCCATTCCAACTGGAAAAGTAGAAAAGCCCACGTGATAGCCACCTTATTGTTTAAATGGGCAACACAGATTATGTTCCTTTCAGTTAGCAGGGATGCATCTCTACCAAAATAAGAATAAAGCAAGCCCTTTCTTCAATGAAAGCAGTAAGTGTAGCACAGGTCAATAACCTTTGCTGAAGGTAGATTCGTTAGCATTTGAAATGACATACAGGAGGCTATCTGAGGTATCCTGTCTATCATCAGTTTTCCTGTGTTTGTTACATGGGTTCAGATTTTGGATTGGGTTTTTCCAGTGCAGGTTGAAAACCAGACTGATTTCCCAGCATAAAATCGGGAGGTCTCACAGATGCCCATGCTAAAGCAAACTGCCCACATTACAAGTCATTCTTCTGTTTCACCAGCATTATTTGGAAAGTTTTCCATGATTTTTTTGATGCTTTGGGGGTCAACTTTTAACTATCACAAAAGTCACACCACAGTAATGGCGTTAAGTTCTAAGTTTTGCTTTTGACCAAGAACTGAAGATCCCCCTTTCCCCAAACCATCCCTGTGCATTTAGAACAAGGTAGAAACCACTCATAACCATTTCAGGAGTTACCAGAAAAAGTAAAAGTCACCTTATGCTGTAATGAAGAAGTTTAATCTGCTAGTTCAGGTTACTGAACTAGCTACTTCAAAATCACTAGCCATACTTCGATTTGCTCTCTCCAGACTAGAGTTCAGCTTGAGCTTCAAAATAAATGTAAGGATGTCCACCTTTCATTATGAAGTTTGAATCCACTGCAGGCAGAGCACCTGCTGGAACGCAGTGCTTTTCAAAGCTAGGCAGCGGCAACCTGAAACAGAAGTGACCAAAGTTTAAAGCTTACTGGGGACAAGTATGTGGAGAAGCGACCTGATTAAAAACCCTTGATACTTCCCTTACCCCTCAAAAAAGGTGACATTCTCAGCAAGAGAGCTCGAATCCCTCCCATGATTACAGTTTGTCAGCAACTGAAGCCCACAGTAGACCATCACGTTCACAGAAGCAACTCCATTGCAGCCCCGTGCACTTTACTGGCCAATGAGGTTTTTTCCCCAAATAGGTTTCTCACTCTTTCAAAATTCTTATTGGATACAACCACAACCTGGTTAGTTTGGTGTGGGGTTTTTTTTGTTTGTTTTTAAATATAGCTTTGGTAATGAAAGCATGAAGGATATTTTTAAAAACCAAAACAGACTGATTTAGCAGGGTCTTTAAAAACCATCCAGCTGAAACACTTCAGTAACATCTGCTCTCTTATCACAACTTTTACAACCCACATCTAAATTAAGTTACTTATTTTGAGGATCAATGTGTACAAGAATGCCACGTGCATCTAGGACTTCCCACCCATAAATAATGCAAATTCTATTTCTGTGTGCCCCCCTCCCAAATTAACTGATGAACGCAATTTCTCTCTCCTTTCTACTAGCTTTTATGGAAAGCAGAGCTGCAACACCAAATTACACCTCCAAGACCGGATTCCTTAAATTCTCACTTCAGAATTCACAACTGTACCAACCATATTATTTTAATTTAGTTGTTAGTATATACATTAACACTCAGAAAGTGTGATAAAAACCAGAAGTAGGGTTTTTTAATAAACAGCATGTGATACAGACCGCGAAGATAAATAAAAAGCAGACTTTTTACAGTTTCCCATGAACATGAACTACAATAAGTATCATAGGCCAAACTTTTGTTACTTGAGTAGCACAGCAGGAGAAAGAAACGGTTGTGGGGTGGTTTGGTTTTTTGTTAGTGGTTTGTTTTTTAAAAAAAGTACTGCAAGACTATTCTCAGTATGACAACACATGCATCTTGCTGTATCTTAAATACTTTTTTGGCCCACTATTACTAAAAATGTCTTGCTTTCTAACTACTTTACCACAGGACGTTTATTACAGAATGACATACACATGGCAACATTCTACATCCCCCCCCCCCCCCCCCCCGTAGTGGTTATTTCAAAAGATAATTCTCTCATTTTTAAACGATATTTCAAGCACTGGTGGGTGTTTACACTCTCCTTTTGATGCAGACACGTAACTGCTACGAGCTTTGACGAAGTAACATATAAGCATCAAGAGATCACACCCTCCTGGGCTCTATTTATCCATAATGCCAACGGGACCCTGGGCTGCCTGAGGAAGAGCATTGCCAGCAGGTCACGGGAGGCGAGCCTTCATCCTGCCCCTCCGCTCAGCACTGGCAAGGCCACACCTGGAGTGCTGGCTCCAGTGCTGGGCTCCCCAGTATGAGCCAGACATGGACACACTGGAACAGGTCCAGCGAAGGGCCGTGAGGATGATGAAGGGATAGAAGAGGCTGAGAGCTGGGCTCACTCACAGCCTGGTGAAGAGAAAGCTCAAGGGGCAACTTGTCAATGCATATTAAATACTTGGTGGAGAGGAGTAAAGACAACAGGCAAGGGGCTTTTCTCAGTGCTGCCCACTGAAAGGGCATTAGGCAATGAAACAACAGAAATGCCATATAAGCATTAAGAAAAAACTTTCACGGTGGACTCTGTCTTGGGCAGGCTCTAAATCCAACTGGATGCTGGCCTGGGCAACCTGCTCTAGCTGACCCTGCTTCAAACCAGGCGGCTGGACTAGACTATCTCCAGAGGTCTCTGCCAGCCGCAACGGTTCCGTGAAAATCCTTGCAATTGTGGTGCCAGTTGCAATGACGACAATACTCCCAAAATTTCAAGCCTGAGAATCCAGGGCACCAGACTGCAGCCATATATATATTTTAAATCCTTTTCTACACCTTGGAAGTGGATTTTGATAGTGTATGTGGATATTCACAGCTAAAACTTGCAGAGGTGCAAGGAGACAAGGGGAAAGGATGATGCTCCCAGATGATGAATTACATATTTAATCTTCACAAGAGAATAATTTGGACCACAGCAGCTCTAAGACAAGAGGAAGATTGATCTCTTCTCCCTTCTTTTTCTTGCCTCTGCCCCAAATGAAACAGTAATACAACATTGGACAGCCTGGGGCAGTTGATAATTCAGGATCTAGAACACTACTAATAAAGCCTGGAAGTAGATTAAAAGTACTTAAACCAAAGAAGCAAAACAGAATAAGATTGCAGCTATGAGTATCCACGGTTTGGCTCTTAAGGATTAACTGAACTACAGCAGGCGTAAGATTCTTCAGAGAAACAGCTTCTGCTTGAATTCTATAACTCCAGCAGTACAGTTAAGTCAGGTTTAACTGTGATTAATTTTACTACTGGAACATGTTCCTGACAAAATCGATGCAGTTAAACTGAACTAAATGGTTCCTAAACCAATTTATAGATACTGTGGAACGGGCATCATAATTTCAGAGTCAAGAAGTGCATTTTTGGCCTTTATGCCGAAGGAATATTGCATCACATACAGAAGTAACAGTAAGGACACTTAAGACACATTTATACAAACCAATGGGAACGCTAGCTTCAAAATACAAGCAGAGCATTGCTTCAACTCATCTTCCCTTGCAAATATTTTGTTGTTCTTATGCTACAGGCATGTCCCTTTGTGGGGGAGAGTAGTGCTGGAAAGGGAAGAGGCAGGGACAGAGGGATCCACCTCTGGCTCTGAGTCAGAGTGCTAACACAGTAAGACCTCATACTTTAAAAGTCTACCCCATAAAGCTCAGAAGTCAAGAATACTGCACTGCAAATTAAGAACAACTATTTTCCCTGCGGTTCAACAAGTCGTTATACTATGAAAGGGCAGAAAGAGGCAACGTTTAAGCTAGCAAGCAATAAAAATCCTGGAAGTCTCAAGACCAGAAGTAACTATCGGCAAGGTTATAGTAGTTATGGAGAGCTGAAGAGGCCAGTTCATGAACACTATTTCAAAGTAAAATTGTCAAGTGTTTAATTGGGCTGCTAGTAAACATTCCTCATTTAAGAGAACACCTTTCTTACTGACTCATGAGTAAGTGACCTGGGACTTTAATGTACATATAGTCTAATTCTGATTTCATATGCTGTTGTGACTCCAGAGCGATTTTGATGAAGTCAGTGTTACAGCAGCATAAAATGAAATCAGAATTTCTCGATGACCAGAGCACCTATAGATTTGCTTCGTATATGCAGATAGAGAACTTCTATATCCCATTTCCAGCTGGCTTTCCTTCATTAACACAGATGTAAAAAATAGAACAAAAACAACCTAAAAACCCACCACAACTGTGGGGGTGGTGACCTACACATCATTTTGGACAGACAGAGCCTTACCTAAACTGAGACAACTTTCAGCACAAAATAAAGATACAAATTCATTATTTGTATGAAACATGTATTGCAAAACTAAGTTGGGATTCAGCAATCTGCAACAACATCCACAGCTATATAGTATTTAAAAAACCCCAAAAAAACACCAAACAAGTGTGGTTCTTCCATTCAAGTAAAACCAAAACAAGAGAAAGAAACATGGACTTTAAAAAAAAATATCTTAGAAGCAGCAAGTTACAATTCTTTCTGTAATACCACACCATTTTCATTAACTTGAAGCATTTTAAAGATGTCAAAACCATCAACAAAGTAGTAATTTCAAGTGGCTTTTCTGATAACTGTTTTTTGAATGGGTCCAGCCCAGGTCTGCAACCTGTACAGACATGCAAAACAGGAGGAATTCACAATTAAGAACAGGTGTTGGAACATGCCAGTTATGAAATGACAAAGCAAAGAAAATACCTTCAAGTTGTTAACAAACATGGGCTACTGACCACTAAAGGGCATTTTTTACATAAAAAGGAAAGTTGGAAAAACACCCCAAAACAACCCTCCAAACCACCAACAGCAGGGTCTTCACAAAGTTCTCTACAAGCTTGGTAATTTCTATATTGCCCTTAATATGCAGGCTTATATCTTTTCCACAAGATGCCAAACCACTAACAATTTTGGGTTTATTTAAATGCTTTTTTAAAATATTAAAAATTATACTGAAAGTCTGTTTCGCTTATGAAAGAACTACTAACGCACCCCTTCACAACAGAAAAGTGTACATACGTAAATCAGTACAGGTGCTTTTTCTGCTACCTTTAGGAAAGCAAAGAACATATTTTTAAGAAAAACTAAGCAGCAGCAGCCTGTTCTGTCGTTAAATCATAGTTTCACAGTTGAAAAAGGTACTGTTTTTAAATTTGTGTTTCACTAAATCAGCATTGCCTAATGCTTTGTGATAAATCATGTGGCCCAGCCCTGGGCTCCTTGCTCCGGTAGTTCTGTGACAAAGCTTCACAGGAACAAAGCGTTCAGATTCAATTCAAGCTCAAAATAAGCTAGTTAGCGTTCTGTGCAGCTGGCTGTCAGAGTAACGGGAACATTTTCAACTCTCCATGAAGTGGGAATAGTTAAAAAATAAAAATGTAAGTTCCAAGCAATCTCTGTAGAACTCGAGCTCAGTTACAGGTGCTTTCACAGTCTGTACGCAGAGCTTATTTCTGCTACTGAGAACAGATGACATCCTCTCATTTACACCAACGCAGCTAAGTAGTGCCCCTGCTATCTTCAGCGAGGTTACATCAGCACAAAACCCACGTGACAGGATCAGGTAATTAGGGTTGAACATTCTGAAGCTTAAAAAACAGATTTTTCTTTTCCTGAAACACTGGCAGAATGTTTTTCAAATGCCCATCCTGGGTATGGTAAGAACAACTACTTAAAGCCTATGAACTTCTCTTTTCTTTTTTAATTGTTTAAAGCCTTTAACTACCCCAAATCATATTATCCCTGTATCACTATGAAGTTTCCTTTCTTTTGCTAGCTGATGTTCATAACTTCTCGAGCTTGTGCACAGCATTTCGTTGCAGTAACTTTTAGAAACAGAGCCCAATTCCTCAAACGCTTCTGTTTGTGGAAAAAGGGTGCAGAACACCATATGCTTGAACTGAAAGACATTTATACTAATATTTACAGAAGTAAATGGCTAGGAAGGGGCAAAGTACAAAAGAAGTTGGGCTCATAACATACAATAAATTTGAGTTGATCTTTTCATCCAGGCTGGAAAAGGCTGACCATCTCAGATAAACGAGGTAAAGCATTGTTTCAATACCAGATAAATAAGGATAATATAGCACCTAACGTGGCATTTGTGCAAGTGTTACTCAGTTAACTTAAGAGTTACTGCCAACAGGGTTTCAGATTTTGAGAACCAAATTTAAACTGAAACTAAGCCGTGTTTTAAGAGAGCTAACCCATTAGAGTGTGTTGACTGCAAAGTAACACACACAAGGGTAATTTTGCTCTAGAAAGTACAACCACGGTTAGCAGAAGTTAACGGTCGTATGAACAGAAAGGAATATGTAACAGTCAATAGAGTAATGGGCAGTCTATTGGACGACTCCAAAATATTTAGTAGAACTAAGGAAGTAAAACTTCACATTCCCCATACTATTCTCGGAGCTGTTTTCACAAAGACACGTTTCCCCCCACAACATCAAGTATCCGTGTGCGCAGTGATCAACCGCAGGCTCTTGACTATGAAAGTGTCTTGAAAGACCAAAGTCTCGGCTTTACAATCCCCAAAGCCTTTCATAACGTAATTGATTGCACATTTTTAATATATTACAATTTGCTAAGTGAAGCCAACCACTCATTACCTCACCAGTACAGCCTGCACAAAGTACAGTCTAGTTATATACTTATATTCTAACCTAACACCAGCTGTCAGCGTATTTTATATTACATGTGGTATTGCACTTTGAGTGGCACCTTGGTGCGTGTTTGCAAGTGAACAAGCTGAACCCCCGAAAGCCCCAGACCTTTGGAATTCACACCAAGTGCTGCCAATCTAACAAGTTCAAAATGTTAGGGTGAGCATCGCCCTCAGAATCATGGGCTTCGCTAATTAAAATACCTCTAATAGTTAGACAAACAGTCCTACCTGAAGTTGTGCATAAGGGCAATCTGAAATCCTCGGTACTCTGATGAGTTTCAAAAAGTGGTGCCAATTTAATTGATTGCACACATCGTAACTGTGTCAGAGGACGACGACTAGATTCACAAATATATATTACGCGCGCGCGCACAAAACAGACAAAGCTATAAAACGTTTGGTAACTCCACATGCTTTGAGCTAGCCAGTGCATCTGCTGTATGTTGAGCTGCTTATTATTGATCGTATCGAAAATCTAAATTGTTATTTCTGATGTATCTGTTACTGGATTAAACAACCACTTCCAAAGGAGGAAGAAAGAGGAGAAACGGTGGACCCAAAGACTGAGGGTTTAAATGTACGTTCCTTGAATAGCCGGCATATCACTTCAGTAATGTGAAGACTGATGCCCCAAATTTTTTTGAAGAGACTTAGGCCAAGTTCACCTCTGGCATTAGTGGGTGTATCGCCCACTACTTCAATGGTACTTGTGTCCTCTTTCACCAGGGTTGAATTTGGTCCTAGGAGTATATCTGGTCACCTTCAGTGACGTTAGTGGAAACGGGAGTCTTGGACAGATAGAACTGGGCTGCAAAATTAAAAGAGTGAATATTGGACAAATCATGTAAATAAAGAATATATATTAATAATAGTTCCTATTATATAAATAGCCTTTATAAAAAAATAATCTTTCAATAATTTTAATAACTCGCCTTTCTTTAGGTTCTGGAAAACATGTATGAAAAAAATCTATTCAGTTCAAGTTAGATTAAAGCAAACCTAAGATGAACACTACAACTCTCTGTTGCACTAAACCCAATTCTGACCATTCGGTTTCCAAGTTAGTCAGTTTTTGGGGATGTTAAGGAGTTTCTTTGTGAAGGTATGAATTGCACCCCTAGAAATACTGAGCAGAAGAAACACCATACCGACGGGCCTACTTCCTACTGCTTTCAGAAACTGTGCAGCTGACAGACCCAGGAATCAAAAGGGTCATTAGACCCCGTAAGTGTTTATTCCTCCGAGCACATTTGAAAGGCACTGTCCTCTCACGATTGTTTTTAGATCTTTGAGCTTAGAACTCCTTCCCCTCAAACTATGCTGCATTTAAATATTTGCTATCACTTGAATTCTCCTACCACTCTTCTCAACCCAGCATAGTCTCCCCCTGCTGTACCAGATCTAAGGTAATATGTGATGGACACTGTTCATGCTAGCACTATTTGCTTTTTCCTTCTAGTTTATCCTATCAAATGAAAAAAGGAAACATTCTCCCAAGTTTACCTTTTTGTCGGGCTTAAGGCATAACATGAAGTCACACATCATACTAAAGCTTAATTTTTGAAGTGTACAATTTTAGTGCTATCTGAAACCCTGTTTTACATTATTTTTCGACAGTTGTCTGAACAGTTCATCTCCTTTCTTGCCATAAAGTCTAGTGTTGTTCGTGGTTTGTGCAATTCCTATGCAACCAGTCTTTGCTGCTAACGGGTATTAACAGTGCAGTACCCACAGAGCGGGCTATCAGTTCGTGTTTTCTTTGCTTTCAGTTCAGTTCAAAGCATGTTGCTTTATTGTGTGGAAGATCCAGTCCATTTTTGTTGTCCAGCCACCATGGTGAGCATCATTCATTTGCTTCATGAAGTACTCAAGAGCCTCCTGCTCGGTTTTGTCCAATGCAAGGGTCTTTCGAATGTATGCAATATCGTCAAAGGACTGCAGTTCTGGCATTCCTGAGCCAAGCATCATGGAGAAAAGATTTATGAAGAGGTTGGCATGCTGCCGAATCGCTAGATAAGCTTTATAACACATCTCCTGAAACCTGGAAGAGACAAGGGGAAAAAAGCTCAGTGTATTTCCCTGCTAGATGCGTATTACTACTTCACCTGCAAAAACGTTTTCAGGTAACTGGACACTAAAAAAGTAGACAGTCTTAGTCTAATAAGAACACCATAATGTTGCTGAGAAAATATCCTCATCTTCCTACTTTGGTTATCTTCATTTCTATAAGAATTAGTAGTGGTCAGACCAAACAATAGCCAAGCTGAAGACAGGCTTCTTAGCCTTAAACCTCATTTGCAATTCATGCAAGGGCTCCACACGAGTTTTATGGGAGTTCACAGAGCCATTTTAGTCACTGCTACTGCCATTTCAGATTTCAAAGCACATGTCCTGATATACTGCTGCAAACAGCGCTGTCCAGGTTATCATCAGACATACACTTCTCTCCTGGGGTTTTATGAGGGCAGTAGCTGTTGGTCCTCCTTAGAGACTCTGGAGAATGCACTGAAGATGGGCATTTGCTGTATCACAACAGTGGGTCAGAAATGCCTGTTTATGCTGAAATCACTAATTTAAGTCAGGTTTAGAAAAAAAAAATGCAGGAAAGCTTCACTGCAGCATTCAGTCACTGTAATTTAAAATGTGTCTTCCCTGTCCCCAACCTAATGAAATTAAGATTAAAATTGAAACCTCTCAAAGACTGGGTCTCTGGAAAGACAGGTATTAGGAATGACTACAACAGAATTTACTTATCTATTTGCTATTGTTATTTTAAAGTTATTTCTTAGCAGGTTCTGCAGAGTGTCACACACTACACAGGCCAGCTGAAGAGCTGGTATCACAGCAGCTATGGGCGACAGAAGCATTGCAGAGTGACCAGCAAGGCTCTGATGCACATTGTATCTGACATTTCGGGGTTCTCAGTTTTTGCAGTTACGCAATCCCAAGAGGATTTTGGTTTAAGCGTTAATAAAAAAATTTTAGATATTTAAAAATTTCTTTATTCACTCGTGTGCTGGCCCTGCAAAGCTAAGTGAGGCTTCATGAACCAAAGGCCACATAAATGCTAAGACCACCTACTGATTTACAAGTGGACGGCTGATCTTCAACTAAAGAATTTGAACATACCCACAGCCAGCCAATTAAAATACTACTTTTCAGTTGAAAGAGCTAATTAAATGTCACCAGTAGTAAAGTGCATTTTAGCTACAAAATACTCTGGAAGTTAAATGCTTAAAAAGGCTCACCTTTCAAACTCCCTTGTTTTGGTACATTCCTGGGCTCCTTTACTAATCACTATTAAAAAGTCTTGTGTTAAGACAAATGGCACACGCTCTCTTTTATAACCAAACTTTTTCTTCTTGTGATCGAGGAAGTGCCCAAAGTCAATGTGAAACAGCTTGGAAAGACAGAAAGGGATTTTAAGATTAGTAATTCCTTGTTTAAATGATATAATTATAAAATCGATCATTTACTTACAGTTCAGATGGATTTTTTTAAAAAACAAAGCAAGAGATGACATTAGGCTGCGTTTTTAGAAAAACATATCTTACTTGTCCATCATCTTTTACCATGATGTTACTATTGTGGCGATCACCAATGCCCAGGATAAAGGTAGCAACGCAGTAGCCAGCACAAGAACGTGTAAACAAGTCAATAGCTGCATCGTACCTATTGAAAGCAAGCAAGGACAACATTTTCCTACAGATATTCTAATAATACCAGAGTGCAGGTTTTTTCCTTTTTGTTTCCTGCCCCCTCCCCATTAAGGAAGAGCTAACTTCTATCTTCTCTCGTTGAAGTAGAGTTCCTGAACTTTATCCAAGTAAGGGAGAAATTCAGCATACTCAGAAAACAGAAGTACTTACAGTTAGATCACGGAACAGTAAACTAGCTATTAAAGTGACCGTCCCTCTTTTGAAGGCCAGTAGTCCATTTTCATGAACTACTGTTAAAATACAGACTTAAGCCATATCTTCATAGCTATACCTGCACCTTACTGCTGAGAAGTCACACAGCCACAGAAACTTAAGAGCTACAAGCAGGAACACTAGGCAAACGGGAGCAGGGAAAAACCCCACAGAAACAGATGGGCATTATTTCCCACTTGATGAACTTTAGTTCTTTTGAAGTTTCCATCAAATAGAGCACATAAACAAGAAACAAAAGCAACAGGAAATCTCACATTTCTCCTTTGTTCTTGTCCTTGAGCCACTGATGCAGTGTATGGCTGTTGAACTGCAATGCTCCTTTTAAGCCTCCTTTACACTGGATCTGCATGATCGTATGAGAGCTCCTCACTACCTCGATGAGTCCCACACAGTCGCCAATAGACAAACAACCATAAGGCAACATCCTGAAAGATGAAGGATTTTTTTAGAGTTAAGTTAAGACAGCAAGCAACAGGTACATTTGACAGCCGTTACCAGGTTAGTGTCATCTGTTACCTACTGTTAGGATGTGAAAATCTGTTTTAATGTTTTATAGGTGTATTATCATTAGTCTTGTAGAAAAAAAATGTACCAGGTATTAGTACAGTAACGTGCCAACCATTGTATCCACCAATGTTATTCTTCAGTTTTATCTCAGGACAAAAGGTTAAGGCAAAATTTTACTACCATGTTCTTGGAGAATACACTGGAAAAACTCTTAAAAAGGCATTCAGCACGATTTAACGAGATCTATTCAACTGCACTCAAAGTGAGTTACTAGAGACAGAATCTAAGCAATTCAGAGAACAAATGTTAGGATTTCATGGGTTACTGTAAACAAGCCGCAGGTAAGACCTGGTGTGTAAAACCAGCATGGGACCTTCAAAATGGGTTTCCAAATAGTACCCAAACGTATTACAAATTTGTAACTGGAATTTTTAGTCAGCAGTGTTACAACTTAGCCAGATATTAATGGACTAACCGTAAATACATCTTTATTTATGGACTCTTTAAAGATCATAAATCACTGTCATCCATAAGTGAAACTCAGTAGCCTATTTTTCTCTTTACAAGTAGAAGAAATTAATTCCTCTGCCTCCCATTTCCTTTCACAGGTCTCTCTCCTCACCCTCCCCCAAGGTCTGTAATTTCTTCTGTTATGTTCAGAACATTTTACCTGAGAAAACCAAGTCAAAAGCAGATTTTTCTTCAAAGACTGAGAAAAACATGGCCATTACCATGTTTAACATCCTCTGTTAAAAGATTTCGGAGAGAGGGTCATGTACCTAAAAGCAGCCTTTTTCTCTGCTGAAGTTTCCTTTTTAGAGTGAAAGTGTCATAGAATAAAACAGCCTTCTAGGAACGCTGCAGTATCAAAAGTTGTTTTTGTGATGCCGTGGTAAAGAACCCAGAAAAAACAATCATCCTTTGTATTAGACCTAAGAATCTACAGAACACCAGCGTGATGTGTAGCCAGTGGCAGAGCTGACGGCTGGTGTTGCTGTGTCTCCTCTCTGGATTAACAGCACTTCATTTGCAGCTACTAAAAGTATATTTGTATCTATCTACACCTGCATTTTTAGATAAAAGTTTGGTTGACTGAAGCAAGAGTTGTTTGATTTGGAGGTCAAAGAAAAACAGTGAGACACATCTATTTTCTTAAGGATGGGGCACAAACTTTGGACTGTTAGACTTTCTGTACCATAGAGACATACAGTTTAGTGGCCTTAGTGGGATGAGTTGCAATTTCTAGATCCTCAGATTCTTTTTGTCCGCTAGTGTAATCTGTAGCTTGCTCAAGATTGAGTCCATCGCTACATCTTCTTTCAGGCTCATTTCAGTCTTTCAGTATAGCAGATTGACAGCTGGGAGCTTGTTTTGATTTTTTTTGTGTTTAAATCCCTTTGTCACTTACACCATACCTATCCAACGTCTCTTCTAAAGCTCCGTGCTGCCTCTTTAAGAATGGTGGCAAGAGATGGGAGAGGATGTATTTTTGCAGATTTCCATAGCGGCTACTCTAAGACATGAGCACTGTGAACTGTAACTCTGCAGACCATTCTTGGACAAAGCCATAGTTCTGTCACACATTACAATCCTAGACACAAAATAGTGGCCCAGATGCATGAGAGAGGATGCAGACCAACAGTTCCTTCCATCTAGATGATGAGGAAACGAGAGCTGAGGGCGCAAAGGACATACTTGGTGACAGTGCAGAGGCAGCTCTTATGCCACCGCCTACGAATCTACCACATGGCAAATGCTATTTGGAAGCATAACCCAACTGGCGTCAGTTTTCCAGAAGCAGAATAGCTTATACTCAATGGCATTCTGCAGAAGCTACGGTGCCCACAGACTATTTAGAGGTGGAGAAGCTGCATGCATATCAAACTGGGTAATACCTCCTTGGTGTCCTGAAATGAAGATACCAGCTACAAAGAGCCATCGCTCAACAGGGCTGCAAAGTTTGGCAACTTTTTCAAAGCAAATCCTACAGATGCCATCAGTAGACCAGTGTGTTGGCTCTAGGAGCCATTCCTGGTATGTAGGTCCCTCATACCCACTTGATTTAGACTTAAATATTTTTCAAATATGGTCTTGATTTTACAGGATCCAGTAGTTTAACTGAAGGTTATTTTAAAAACACATTAAAAATTGCCCTGACATGTACAAACATGCCTATTTATAGCATTTCATATCCCACCCTTGGGAGAACAGAAGCAATCTCTGCTAGCAAACCAACGCAAAAACCATTAAGAACAGTATTGCTTGAGAATGAGCTCTAATGCTTACCGAAGATCAAGACCCTGATTTTGCCAGATGTTTTCCATAATTCTAATTATCTGAAGTGTCAGCATGTCCTGACGCAAGTCTGGAATAGTCAAATACATAGAAATTGCAAATTTCATAACATCAGAACGCTGTGTTACATCTTATTTTACCTCTCCCCCAAAAAGTATGTCTAAAGGAAATAAGGCTTGCATAGTTTAGCGAATGTTTTGTTCTCACAACAGAGAAAAGCAGGTTTGAAAAAGATGAGAATGAATATAAATTTGTGGTGGCGATTTCAAAGCTGTTTAAATTATACACTGAAAACATGAAACAGAATTACAGATTACATATCTATTATCTTGAAGACATTTTCAAATAAAAAAACCCCGAAGTATTAAATAGAATCATGCTCCACCTCAGACTGAGCATCTTAGAACAACCAACATTTGTACATGACTGAGACAAACATTTATTTGTACATGCTTTGTTTTTCTGGCAAAGAAAAAAAATCGAGCAAAGCAATTAAGTTTTTTTAATCCTGTTCATGTATTTTATATACTTAGAAACAACACTGAACAATAGGCTAGGACAATAAACAGATACATAGCTTTTGGGTTACACTTATTTTTCCTTACCATCTCCATTTTTAAAGATTATCTCATTGTTCTGAAATAACAATTCAGACATAATATCTGGGTTTTCCCAGTTCAGCCACAGGGGCCTCTTCGCAGAGGACATTATCCTGCACTCCTCAAGCCTATGAAAGAGAAGATTCTTATGACATAGGCATAATTTGATTCTCCTACCATGCTCCTGTAACACTACTAAGCTCTCCCTGTTTTCTTCAAACTCCTTGAACTAGTATCAAATTAAAGATGCACAGGTAACTGAATCAACTACTCTTACTTTCCGCTTCAAACTTAAGTTGTTCCTGTCTCCTCAAAGGAACAGCTAGCTCAAGCTCTTCCCCCATTTGTTAAACCATTAGATTGAAACTACTTCACTCTTTTCAAATTACTCTGCTACAAAATTTTTTCAGTTAACTAAATATTAGTATCTTCAAAGTATGTAAACATTTAACCTTAACATTGCTAATGTCAACATTACTGAGCATTTACTTAAATATCTAGAGAAGTTTCAGAACTGAAGACAATACCGAAGATTTCCCAGTTGATGCGCAGGATTAAGGGGCGAGATAAAACCTTGTAAAGCATCCATAAAATCTGGCCGTCGCATTTGTTCAACAAGAAACTTCATCTGTACCTGATGAATAATCACATTCAGGTTTTGAGAACACTAATTACATGCAGACGAAGGTAAGTACCAGATTTTTAGGTTCGGTTTTAAAGCAGAGTTTTGCACAGTTCCAACATAAGCAACTCCGCTTAGCCACATTTACACAAACTGAAACCCTTAACTTTAGTTCTTCTGCCTTAAGAGGTAGCAACGGCATGCACACAGAATACTACAGCTTCTAGGATAACATACTATCTACTGAAGTTAGCATTAATACTTTTCTAGTTAAATAAAATGCAGTTCTAAGTAATTCCTGTGACTCAACAGCAACAGTTTTGGTATGTGGACAGCTTATAATACCTTCTGGGTCTCATCTTTTTTTTCCTGCTTGAGAATATCTGTGAGGTTAATCAACTTCTCCATAGCCTCCACCTGCCTGCTCAGATGCTTTAGGTACATTCCACACGCTCGACAATAGGACTCCAGAAGTAAACCAAACCTCTGACTTACAGTTTTATTGTGCATTTCAGACCTACACAGAGAGGAAGAACAGTTATAGCTTAAAGACAAGACTGTTAGAGGTGCCAAAAATGAAGCTATACCTGTAACACCTTCCTGAGGGCTGCTTACAGATCCTTCTTTTCAGGTAAATAACTTGTATTGACCTCCCACAACTCAACTCATTTTGACAGGACTGATTAGACCTTCAGTACCCTTTACAACTAATTCAGCATAGAGTTTACAGGCTTTTTCCCCCATTCCTTATTGCTTCATCCCATCCTTCTCTACCCCATAGCTTTATTCAAAATCCATGCTTCCCAGAAACTCTGTAGTAAGCCTCAAGCTTTCAATTCAACTTCCATTTTTCTTTGCTGAGAGCAAAGCTAACCTGCTTTGTTTTCTCCTTGTCTCATTTAGCCAATCCCAGGCTGTGGCCCCTCTAGTCTCCTTGTTCTTACCTACTCTCAGTGTTTGCACAGTCCTAAAATACATCCCCTCAAACACGTTAGCTAGGCAACTTATTCCAATATCCTCGAGGATTACCAGGGAAGTAAAAAACAGAACACAACAAAGATTGCCTGCTTCCGTTTCTGATCACACTAGCTTAAGAAGAGCATTTTTAGGTGAGGCCTAGCTACAACCCAGTATGCTGCAGGCCGATTTATGCTCAGCCTTCTCAACACTGGGAATTACAAAAGCCCACGTTATCTTAGTGAGGGAGAACACCGACATATTTTGGCTATCAAGCTCTACAAAGTCTTTCATAAGCACGTATGAACAGTTATATTCCAAAGCCTTATCTGGCCAGATTGGGTGGCTTTCTTTAGGCCTCAACTATGGCTAATACCTTCTGGAGAAAGACTGGTGGGGGATCTGGAATACAAATAAAGTTCAAACAGCAGGAATCTGTCAAAGTTGTAAACAGCTAAGAATATGGGAAGCTTCCAGCTATCTTAGACTACCCTGCTTTTAGAATAATCATCACTAGACAAAAAGTACAGGACTAAGTATCTATTGTTAACTAGCTTTTGAAGCTGCAAGGGACAACTTCTATTACCAAACTACGCACTCAAATCTTAACCAATATAAAATAAACTACGTGGTAATATTTTCCTAAAAAAGGACATTTACTATGCCAAGCCTTTAGAACAACTAATTGTTTACAGCTAACAGGAATCCCACCACCCCGTAACATGATATTAAGCTTACTTTAAATGCCAAAAGAAGAAGTGTCCTATTCTTTGATTGGTCAGTGCTTTCTTGAGTAAAAATCTCACAAGCTGATTATCTAAATACTGTTCGTATTTCAGAACCTAGTTAAGGACAAAGAAAAAATATCAGCTGAAGTTATTTTTATGAACAATATACAGAGTAAAGGATGTGAAATAAAAAGCAATTTAGGTTTTACATTAAATTTTGTAGAATGAGTGATCTTGGTATCAATACTTGCATGTGTTAGGATTTGAACAATATCGGCTAACACTGCCTCTATTTCAAGAGCTTACCATCTGATGCTTCCTTTACTGTTACCAAATATTTTAGCCTCAACTTGCTCAAAATTTTGAGAAGATGCTTCTGCTCATACTTTACCATATGTTAGGACAGCTGAAATAGCTGCCTGTTCCAGCTGGTTGAACAGTTCTACATCTCTGCAGAATTTTGGCATTTAATACCAACAAGCAAAACCACAGCACTACAGAAAATGGACTACATTTCATCTCCTCCTACTAAATAATCTGCAACACAAACAGATGCTTTCGATGACCTTTTTTCACATCGTCTTAACTTTAGTTGTATTTTAAGCCTCTCTGATTACCGGATGTACAGAAGACATCAAGTATACCAAAATGTGTGTGTACCTGTACTAGCTGGATCAAGTACTGAGACAGTTTGTCATCTGTCAAGTACTTCTCTAGACACCGAACTGCAAAAGCTCGCACCATTGGATCTGGGTAATTACAGTCCAAAAGCTCCATTGCTTGCTCTGGCTTGATTGGAGGCCAGTCTTTTACCAAACAGTACATCTGTGGACAGGAAAAAGTCCAAGCACATTACACGTTTGCATTGATTAGAAGTTGTAATCACAGCCATTAGAAGGTGTCATCAGATACAAACTGCTTCTGTGTAGAAGCTGTTTACTTGCCAGTCCTCTCTCAATAAACAATGTGGTATTACTTGCCAGCAGACTTTGTTATTTTATCCACTACAAGAACGAAAACAAAACCTGACATTTAACTGTAATTGACAAATCAGCAACATAACAAGAATGGAACCAGACTGATCAGCCAGTTATAGCAGCAACTTGAATTATCTAAGTTTCCATTCAATGCATCATACACGCAACATGTTTTTAACTTGCAGAAGTTTTCTTTACAATATCATATTTAAAAGCTTCTTCAAAACTTAACACTTCTTTGGTGCTAAATGTTACCTGGGCAACTTCATCTCTAGAATTCCATTTAACAGATAGAAGTAATTTGGGCAGAATTTCTGGAGTATTCACACAATAGTGTCTGCAAAAGAAGAAAGTTTTATGTACAAAACATCATTTTTGCTTCGATAACTGTCTGCTGTGTCCCCTCAGTCTTGCACCTTTTTCTTCCCCTGTCAGCAGGACTCGATCAATACCATGAGGTGGTGTCAGGATCCATGCATGAAGGTAAGGCTGCAGTAACAGGGAAAACGTAAACTAATTCCACAACTTGCTTCCCTCCACAGGCTTATGAACCAAGACATACAACACAGAACGCTTTAAAAGCCTTTTCTAAAGCACTAATCACAACAATAGAGAACAAAGAAAAGGGAGTAAAACCCAAGACAATCATGACAAATTTAGAGTGACTGGGGTGAAGTTGGCCTGTGACACAGGTTTTTCTTTGGTTTGGTTTTTGTTTTTAAATACCTGTGGCTCCAGAGGAAGTCCTTCTCTTGCTCAGTGATTTCAGACAAAGGATCTCTTGTACATATGGCTCGCAGTTGCTCCTTGTCACTTTCTCTTAATTCGTTATCTCTAGCTATCCTGTTACTCTGTGGAGAGAAAGTGGTCCATTAACCCTCCACATCTCCTTCTGTTGTCAGAAACATACATGAAGTATTTTAACAGCATAGCAACACTTATAGCCTATGTCACATGGTACCATCTTGTTGTTTCCTTTTGTTATCACTGAGGACTTACAATTTAAAACTAGAGATGAAAGACTAGGCCTTTGATTTCTGCAACTGCTTTTAGTCACTATTGGGACAAGAGGTACATTCCAACTAAATCAGCTGTGTGGAGAAATAGCAGCAGTTGATATCTGATGAGCAACATAATGCAGCAGAGAATGAAACTGGTCATTTCTGTCTCCAGTTTTGAGATTACTGAGAGCTGCTGAAAGGAGTGAAAAAGAATCCGAACTGAAAAAGCAGAATATGGGGGGTGAAGCCAGGTAAAAGGAAGAACACTATAGGAAACCTGAGTAACAGGAAGACTGGAAAACATTAACAAGAATAAGATATTGCCCAAAGTGCACAGAAAACAGAACTGGTACATGCTGAAATTAATTTTGTCTAAGACTTCATTCATTAGAACCAGCTTAGACCAACGGCAGAGGTATTGCAACTTTGTCTGCCAGTTTTGTTGGTGGAAATTTTCAACTGGTTGAACTAGTACTTCAAAACAGAAATACCTACAAGTCTTATAGAAAGTCTTTCCAATCCACCTAGCTTAAAAAAAAAAGCTGTAAAAGAGAACAATCTGAAATTTCCAGGCAGGAGATCAAGGCATCCTTTAAAAGGCAGAGTGATGTATTTCTAAGAATACGCACAAATACAGGAACGGTTGTTGGGTTATACCATATTGTACCTACTTCAGACTGAAAGTTCTCTACTTTACATTTATCTTTAATTATGTAAATTATGTGTTCTCATTATGAGTTCGCTATTACATGGGACAAGCATATTGTGGCCTTCAAGCTTACATCTACCAATATTAAGGTATTAATCAACCAACTAACAGGATTTTTCAGTACCTTGCCCCATTAGTAGTGTGGTAGTGAGTTTAGTGCACCAACGTGGGTATTTTATTACCTTTCTGAAGCACATGGACTGGGCTTAGAAGGGGGGGGAAACTATTTAGGACTACTCTCTATGTGGCACAGGAAAATTTCTGAAACACGTTCCTATATATGATGGTAGTGGATATAGTGCAAGTAGCCAGAGTGATTCCCTAAGGAAGTTAATGGATAAATGACTTTATAATCACCCTACTCTGGACATAAGATCAAATAGTTGATATTGAACAAGTGATTAATTGCACATATTCATCTTGATTCTGAAAGAGTCACCCTAAGTAATAAGAGAAAGTAAAAAAGTATAAAATGTACCTGCATAGTGGGTCAGAAAGATCATAGTATAGGTCAAGTCCAGAAGGAAAATGCATTTATCCTGTTGCAGTCAACACCAAAAACTTGAAATTCTATGAGTTGTGGGACAGTAAGCTAGATTTAATATTTGAAAATTCCTTCATATTTGAGATATTAGTGGACTTACAAATGGTCTCTTGTAAGTATGTAGTAACTGATTTTAAATGCAGTGTAATGCATTGCAAGGTTAAATAAGTTATGCTCTTTGCATCATAACAAAAACATTTATACAGAAATCATACCTCAGTGACTACTTTGCTGGTTTTGACCATTTCAGACAAGCATTTTTTTACCTCTTTCAGATATTCAGATACAGCTAATGCTACACAGTAATCCAATACCCAATTTTTGAATGAGTACAATATATAGCCTTTTAACTCCCTAAATATAGTTTAATATTACAAACAGCCATAAATATGCACAGTACCTGAATACAGAAAGCTTTGGCTTCACTCCTAAAGACACCACACATTAAGATACAGGGGACAAATACAACACTAAGAGTTAACAGTGATTTTCAAACTTACCAAGCATTTAATGAAATGATTTAAGAAAGGATAAGCAATAAGAGGATTTTGGCAGACAAGGAGGATTGAAAGAAAAGCAGTATGAATAATGAGACACCAAAGCTGTGATATACAGTATGCTTCCCTGCCAGTTTAGTCACTGATGCAAATATGCTTTCTCCCTATTTAACCACTATGACCTTCTACAGTATTCTAAGGATTATCACAAAAAAGAAAAGGAAGTACTTGTAGACTTTATTCTGCCTCGGAATGTTGGGTTTTTAACTGTAAAGCATAAGTTGATCATTACTTTGCCACTGAAGTAGGAGCTTATTCTCCTCACCATTTTCAATTTTTGCCTACAGATGGAACAAAACGATGAATTGAGCATATATATGCCCAGGTAATGGGCTGTGTTACAGCCAAGGAATGTTATTTACCAAGAAGCCAGCTGTCCTCAAACACTTACTAAGGAGCCCTGCGGCACTGCTCAGTCACAACACATATCCTAAGCAGATGCACCATTCAGTGATGGACCTCCTGTACAGTAACTGAGAGAAATCAAATGCCTACAACCCTTTGTTCAAGATACTTTGAGATGAGACTGTTACAAATATCACCAGAATTCCCAAAGTGGAAGCTTACTGACACCTACGCACTTTTTGGCACAGCAAAACTTTCCACCCTGAGACTCTTCTTCACACAGACCACAAAAGCTCTCTTGGGGAAACTCTTTGAACCAGCCTCCAGAAGAAAACATAAAACACACTGACTAATTTCACAGACTTGTCTATAAATACATAGCATTTTTAGCTTTACTGCTTTTCTTTTTTTCCTCCTTTTCATCATCCAAAATGTGCTTTTAAGAAGGCTTTTTGGTGAGGTTTAGAGCTAACTATCACACAGACTTTCTTCCTGGGAGAGGCGATAAAGGACTACACTCGTGTATGCCAATCCATTTCCTTAGCATTCCCTGTGCCTATGTTCATAACTAGCTCATTAAACAGCCAAGTAAGCACCCTTAGGTTACATGTGGAAGCCTACCCATAGACATGAAATTGCAACAGAACAGTATATCACTGAAGAAGAGTTACAACTTTTGAAAAGTTAAACTCAGTAGTTTAGATATTGCTAATTCAGATGTAAGAATATCAAAGAGGCCCTAGCAGTTTGCACAGTAAGCATTTCTTTTTAGGGTGTTTCGGTTGGTCAGTGAAGCATTAGGTCAGTTTATTGGTAATATAAAGAAATTAGAATATATTACTCCCTTTGCTAAACACAAACAAAAATTGATTTCTTGCTTTTACAATAAATCAGGATACACGAAAAGAGTTTTCTTTATCGCCAATGCGCTGAGTAGAATAAATGATACTTTCATATTTTAGTAGCTAATCTTTGAAGAGGAGTTTGCCTTACCAGCCCCGCATAGCTGTAGTTAAACCCCAGTTCACGTGATATAGTCCAATTGGCATGTTCTTCGATCACCGTCATGTCTGGAAACTTTACTGGATTGCTAAACCAATCGAATTCCAGCTCTAAACATGGTGTTTCCTACATAAAGGGAGTTTAAATTACTTTTTCTGTTGCATGGTGCTCGTTATAATACAGCACATTTTGAAAACATATTCCTAAAGAGGAAACTGGCATGCAAATCCTTACCTTGTTTGGATTTGATCCAGTAACACCAATAGGATTCAACAAATCCTCCAGCCCATGAGGTACTGCCCAAAGATTCAAAGCCATTTTCCCAGATACAAGAGTGTCTGTGTAGTCAAACATGTTTATATTCCCCCAAGCCAATGGGCAGTGCTCCTGAAAGAGATTAAAAGATTATTTTTTGTGTCATCTATTAATTACAGCAGAGTGAGTCAGGAGAAATAACATTTTCACCCTGGAACAAGCTGTTACATTCCCAGATTAGCTCAAAGCAGGTGGTGGAAGCTGTACCATATTTTATTATGAATGACCATCATGGCAGTCATTTTGCAGAATGATATCAGAACACTTGCAAACACAGGCTAACGTTTTCCCCATGTCAAAATAACTCAAGATGATGGAGGTTTTTTGACAGCTAGAGACTTTTTACCAAGGCTTGTAGTGAGAGGACAAAGGGCAACAGTTTTAAATGGCAAGAGAATATATTTAGATTGGACATAAAAGATTTCTTTTTTTTTAATGATGAGGGCAGTGATGCACTGGCACAGGTTGCCCAGAAACATCGTGGATGCCCCATCCCTGGCAGTGTTCAAGGCCAGGTTGGATGGGGCTTTGAGCAACCTGGTCTAGTGAAGGATGTCCCTGCCCATGGCTGGGGGGTCAGAACTAGGTGATCTTTAATCCTTCCCTTCCAACCCAAACTGTTCTATGATTCTATAAGACCTGTAAACCTGAGTGTAGGCCAAAGGTACTATATAGTACTTATGACACATTCAAACACAAAATTTAATGATGCTGGTGGCCAGAATTAGATGCCATATATAGATTCTTAAAAATTACTATTTGGGATCTTGCATCAAATGCTAAAGCAGCACAGATTTTATTTACTTTAAAAACCAACTCAGAAAGGGTAATATTTATAGTTGAATTTAAATAAATAGGTAAGTAACTTTTGGATTTAGAAACTTGAGTTTAAATGCACTTGCACCTCAAAATACTAACACTGATCTTTGTGTCTGACAATACAGTATAGATGTGATTTACAGCATTGAATGGATGAACTTTTTTCCACGTTTAATTTCTGACCACAAAAAAGCGGTAGCCTGAATTACATACAAGACAAGAAAGCCTCCTATTTTAATCAGATTCAAATCAAACACTGGACTAAGACTCATTGCCAGGATAGCATTTACCAAATACCTTCCCAAATTTGACTTAAGTAGCTTTTGTTCATTAGTGTGTTAAAGCCATGAAATACTTCACCTCTTTAGCACCCTTCCGGCCTTTAACAGAACAGATGGAAAGGCAGAGCCGAGCAGCACGTGGAAGATCAGGAATGTACATGTCATACAATAGCCATTCATTCCATCTGTAAGATTTAAAAAGCAGAATAAAACTAGGTTAAAGGAGACCACTGCATTCAATCAACAGTTGTACTAAAAAGCATTTGTTATATTCCCACCTGAACCGTATACCTGCGTAAAGAATACACTTTCTTACTGAAGAAGGGTCCTCCTACATGCATTTGACCACATCTATTCCTTTTGGGAATGGAAACTTCCCCCATTAGCCTTCTAGTACCAACACTGTTTAAAAATGTCACACTAGGTTCAATTCCCGCAAACTTGGCAATAGATTCATTCACTTTCACTCTTACAAACCTACTGACTGCAACTGCCAGCATAGGTATAACCTAGAGAGAATGGATTTGCACATGTGCTACACTCATGTAAGGCTCAGCTTGGGAAGTATTTTTCACTTCAGGGAAAAGCAGCAAGTGGGAAAAAATGCGCATCGCTTTCAGAACTCAACTAAAGTTGAGTTAGTGAGAAAAATGGCTTCAAGCTGTGTCAGGGGAGGTTTAGAGTGGATATTAGGAAAATTTTCTTCACTGAGAGTGGCCAGGCACTGGCACAAGCTGCCCAGAGAGGTGGGGGAGTCACCGTCCCTGGGGGTGCTCAAACAACATGTAGTTGTGGCGCTTCAGGACATGGTTTAGGAGGCCTGGGGGTGTTGGGTTGGCGGTTGGACACTACGATCTTAGAGGTCTTTTCTAACCTTAATGATTCTGTGATTCTAAATTTGAACTGCTAGAAAATAAAATATAACTACAAGATGGGAATATAATACAGAAATCCAACGCAATATTCCCCACTCAGATATTATTCTGTTCACCACAGTAATAAGAGCACAGATTGGTTCTACAGGAAATACACATTTTATTTTCATGAACTTCTGAGTAGACTTTCCCTCTCAACTGGCAGAACCGTGCTTTTGAAGAGGAACTTCTGAACACAGTATGTTTTCCTAAGCAGATTGCCATGCTGAATTTTCTCAGCTGGAAGAGGCAGCAGCTTCCAAGGATAGCACTAATTTTTCAGCCTGTCTGTAGCTACTAAAAGTAGAGTTTTACAAAGAAATAACTGTCCAAGCACCCTTCTCTAGGAATGAAGAAATTGGCAGATAAGTTTTAATTCACCTAAGTGTTCATTTCATACAATATAGAACTGTGTGGTTATATCCATGTTTTCAAGCCATGCCCTTCACCACCTTTCCAAGAAGATTTTCTCTAAAGCAGTTAAACTCTCAGTTCAAGTACAGGTTTCTTTGGGCAAACTCCAAGGGAGATGCTGTTTTTCAGTAACTGCATATATTAAGCTCTCTAATTACAACACCTAACCATATTAACAGAAAGTGTACAGACAAAACATTAATGCATTCTGAAACTTCCGAAGACATGAAGTCAGGCAGAAAATGCAAGTCAAGAATTGCTTCTGAACACACACTTCGCATCTTATCCTAGCAGATGCTAAAATATCACACCTCCTCATCAGGCAAAGTTACAGGCAGAAATCCAACACCTTTTAGATACTTTTCTCAGTATGTTTATATATGCTCATGTAAAGCTTATTTTTGTACACTAATGGCACTTTTAAGTTCATGTGATTTCTTTTTCCAGGTAACATTCACAGTAGGTCAAATCTCATGAAAATAATCAGCCCAGAGCTGGCAGTCACTTCCATGTTAGCAAATTATATTCACCCCTCAACACCGAGTGGTTCTGTCTTAGTACACACTAGGCAGCCTCACCGAAACAAACCTGCAGGTTACATGACATCACATTGCCTCATGCTGAAGGTGAAATCTGAACCTGCAACTGGAACACCTGCTGTTGATCCACAGTCAGGAACAGCTCAGTCGCCCAGAGCTATGCTGATTTCACAGTATTAATGAGTAATTATATTGGAGTTTCAGAGGCAACCGCACATGCATGTGTAAAACAGATCTGTTCAGTAAAGAAGCTGTACTATTATATGCAACGAGACAAAATAATTATGTTTGAATTACATTAATTCTATTTATATGTACAGGGTAAGGTAAAAATGTTCTTACAACACTTAAGGCAAGGAATTCCCAGCACGGAGCTCTACCTGACTAATGGCTAAGGCAAGCGTTTACTCCTTCAGTACAATCGTTTATGATGGCCTGAAGTCAAGTTCTCCATAGTTGTTAAGGTACTTAACTTACCTGGGATTAGAACAAGGCACCCTTTGAGTATTCACATTGTCACACAAAGGTTCCCCTCCATGGTAGATACCTGTTCTAACATAGATCTGAAAACAACATTAATATTAGTACTATCTTTGAAATGTTACTGTAAACGTTTTTTTTTCCACTACTGTCAACATATACTATGATTATAACATATTACCCCTTAATTTCCATCAAGTAAACAAAAAAGGCAAAAAAATATTGGAAACCAGACAGTCCCACCATTCCACAACCCAAATTCATTCATGCTCTGCAAGGTGTGAAGCACACTCTTCCAGAAAAAAGTGTTTCTGTCTTTTTCCTCATGAATTGCAAAACTAAATCTTAAAAATACAACAAGAAACCTGAAATGAACTCAAGACTTGGAATTTATTTTCAGTTCTTCCTGTGCCAAGCTATAGTGAAAGAAGAGACCAAAGAAATTGAGGAATTTACAGCCAGGCTTGTAGTATGACTCCAACGGGCCTGAACCCTACCTGCCTTTTCTCCTTGATCTTCCCATCCCTCCCGTTTTTAAAAACAAGGGTAGCAGCACACTATCCAGCATCCCCTCATCAAAAGTATTCCAATTACTGTAATACATTCTTAGACATTATTATTTAGCATACAAATAACAACATGGGGTTTGTTCTTCTATCCATTACATACTCAGCTGAAGTGAACTATGCAAACTGAGTTCTGCTCCCATCAGGCAGAATATTTAACTAAATACCACAACTCATGCCATTTTAGTAGCACACAAGTTTTCAGATGGTAAAACATGGCTGTATTTTTTAGAATGGAGTGCTTAAATTTGAATAACAAAGTGGTTATTTAACAGGTTAGAAAATTAGACATCTCTTCCAATGTAAACACAGAACAGAAGACTCAGGAGGGAAACCATGAGCTGCTGAAAACCATGTATGATGCCATACAGCATTTGCCTTACCTTGTCTATGTCTCTGATGTTCACATTTACATATGTTGCACAGAGAATTCTTATTCTGAGAGCACTGTTTATAGTCCAGAGGGATTTGGCTGTAGCTTCTCCATTCATGTAAGGCGTAGCTGTAGAGATACGCCTGGAGTAAGAGGGCATTGTAAAGGTGTCCAGTGGCAGCTGGGTGTATAGGCTCTCCTTAGCCATCAGCATCAGATTGGGCATGCGACCAAGCATTATACAGCTTCTTATGTACTGTAAGAAAACAAAAAACCAAAATTCAGTATGTTTTCAAAGTGCATACTCTTGGTAGTGTCTATCTAAAAATATTCAGGGAAATACAGAAATAAAAGCGTATTTAAAGAGCTTATCATTGTCCCTGTGTGCCCCTTTGCAGTGTTTATAACATCCAACAGTTCAAATGCATTGTTGGGTAGGGGATCACACAGTCGTGCTTCATACATATTGAGATATGAATGATGTCTGCAACAGTGGAAGGTTGAACTGGAGACAGGGCAGAGCTGACAAAATGACAAGTCAGGTTTCTTTGCAGTGCTCCTTAGCTCCTTAGCGCAGCACAAACAAAGCAGACTGCTTCCAGCTTAGAGATGCTCCTGGAAGCAGAGGAGCTGGTTGTGCGTAGCAAGCAACTGTACTAACCTGCTGTGCAGACCTAGCACAGGTGACACTGGCACTCCTAGTCACAGGCAGAGAGCACAAGACATTTTCTGTGCAGTTGTGCTTATCACCTCATGCTCAGCACTGCTCCTGACAGACTCTAGCTGCAAGCCTGTATGGTGTCTGTTCAGGACCGAGTGCATCAAGCATTTTGTCTGGCAACAGCACCACAGCATACAATGCGTTAAGACAAGTCCAGCCCTGGAGTGTAATTAGCAAGCTCTTTTGAGCACAGTAAAGGCATAGCAGATACTTCTGAAGAACCCACGCTAGATCAAATAGGTCTAGTGTTTGATCTCAAGATGACTGCGCAAAATTATTCATGTATGCCTGTGCTTGTTCCCCAGCTCCCATGGAACAGAGCTGCCCTTCCCATTATTCAGGATGCCCCAGCCCCCTTCTCTCCCCGCCACTGCTCTGCAGAGCAGATTGTCAACCATTTTAGATGAAGCAATGGAAGCTGTTTATTACAACAATACATTCCTCAAAGAGGAAGCAGCAGCAGTCTGCCAGGAAATCTACAGGCTAACATTGTTGTCTGCTCCAGAGGGCTGCTCAGATGCTCTTCTGTCAGCAGCTGTCTCACACTCACAGCACTAACAAACCCAGGCAATGAAGGACAGACAGCCACAAGGAAGATTTAACAATGAGTTGTATAGCACTGAAGTTTAGCGCTCCTTTAATAAGGCCAAAAAAATTAAAGATGTAAATAACAGGAAAACAAAGGTTTTTTAGATTTTTTTCCACCTGTAAAGCGGGAAGGGATGAGATTCACAGTAGCAACAGTTGCCTCAATTTAACATCTGACTGAATTTCCTTTGTATTACATCAACGCCATTCAAGCGTAACCCATCTCTTTCCATCAGAAATCTAGACTATTTCTGAAAGTACCTACCACTGATTTACCACTAGCGTTAGAGGTAAGCTACTTCATTCAAAGAAGAAAAATTACACTAGTGATATCAATTCTAGTTTAAAATCACGTTTTCTCCCCCCCCCCACTTCTGAAACACATACAGCAACAGGCATATGACACTCAGATTAGTGAATTAGTTTAAAAGATGCATACACTTACTTCCTACACTTTAGATTGATTTAAAGAAAAAGCAAGCCAGTTATAAAATTAATCCCTTCTCTCCCTCACAAATCCAGATTGTTTTAGTGTATTTCAAAATAAATTAAGTATGTAACTCACCTTATACTGGCTCAGGGGATATTTTTCTAGCAAGTATTCATCACAGCCACACACCTTCAAAATATATTTGCCCTGGTACTCCAAGACGCACAGTTTCAGTTGTTCAGATGACAGCAGCATACTTCGCGTTTTCTTCCTGATTGCTTCAGCAATCACTTGCTCAGGCACACAGTCATGATTGATTTTTAAGGTGTATTTCTGCTTATCATTGTTTGGTGAGACTATTACCCATATCACCACTATAATTTGCCCTAGAATAAATATAAAATAATTTAGGCCTATTGTTTTCAATACAGTTTCAAAACAAATAGTTTCAGAACAAAAAACTCAAAACAAACAACTCCCACCCCAACGACACAGAGAATTGCTCGCAGTGCTACTGAAAGAAGATTAGACAAGATTCATAGCCCAAACTGACAGAGAGTTTATAACTTCTGCAAGGAATTACGGGGGGTTTGTTTATTTTTGACTCTACCGTAAATTCAAACTTTTACCCCTTGAGGCTAAGAATATTATTAATTAAATACTACTGGCTATTTAGCCTTCAAGAAAACAGCAGTAACTGCTTTATACTCGAGGACTGCAAGATAACTCAGTGATTCAGCATCATTTAACTCCAGATTTCTGAATGTCAAAGATAAATGCTAAGCCAACGAGCTGTTTCTGCCCATCAAACAAATCGCTTCTATTTACCAAGTTTACCTCAAGATTTAGTTATTACAATAGCAAAAAAAAAGTAATTTTAAGTGTTGTCTTCCTTCTGATTTTACACTCTATCAAGAAAGTTATTCTGAATAACTTAAGGTGTGAGATGTTGCTAGAGTGTGCTAAACGCAGTACCTAAAACAGCGTTTTACCCGAGTCATCAGCTGTACTCTTTGATGCCAATCACTAAAAGCCCATTATGTTTATATTGTAAATATTTATCTTACCTTTATCTAATTTATTGTATATATGTTTGGGTAGCTCAGGTGAAGACTCTACATTTGGAGGACAGACATATAATGCTCTACTATGCGGTGCATTGGCATCTCGAAGATCCACTGCTTCTTTACAAACATTAAGAATATTTCTTCTGAAGTCTTGTACTTCTGGATCCTTAACCATATCAAATTCGCAGACAGGCATGCCAATAGCAAAACCTACGGTATTGAGGAAGCATAAGGAAATAATTGTAACTGCTAATTAACTTCTGTCAGTGACAGAAAAAGCATGCTTTAAGCAAAACACAACCTACAAGATTTGCGCTGGCTTCTACTTAGATATGTAATTGTTTTATTCAAGAACAACTCATTTCTAAAGTTAAGTGCACTCAGCAGTTGCACAGAAGGGTAGTAGACAGGCGTACATTCATTGAAGATCCTAGAAGCCTTAAATCCCCACTCTCACAGCTAACACCCCTCCTGGAGAAAAAAGGACCAGTAACAAGCTTCCTTTGAGGTCAGCACAAAGTTTACCAGGCAGACCAGAGAAGCAATGACGTCTGATTTTTTCTAAAACCCTGGCAGGATTATTGGTAGCTGTCAGGACCGTAATCAGCTTTGCTTACAACTGAAGGACAGCTATTCATTTTTTTTTTTAATGAACTATGCTATTTAAAAACATGACAAGCACTCCAAGAGACACTGAACTTAGGTCTTTGGCACAGAGCCACATAATAAGAGTCTATTTCTCTCGGGTCCTCTGTCTCAGATGTAATTCCATTTACTTTAATGAGATTAATTGCATAAATAACTATTTACGCATGAATGTTCAAATGGAACCTTTCAATCGTCCTGCTGCACGGTTAGCTAACCGCTGATCTCCCTAAGTCTTGAAAAGGTTAAGCTTCACAAAACAGAAGTAGTTTACCTATGATGCATTCACAACAATTAAACAATTTAACAATTAGGAGCACCCCAGAACAAGTATTTCCAGTTGACAAGTCTCTACCACTGCAGTACACATCTGTTAGCAACCAAAAGGGAGCAGGTATGCTCGTACCACCCAAACCTAGATGCTGAAACAAATGCTGGTCTCCCTGTGCTTTATCAATGGAAAATGGTAAGCTGCTCCAGAGGTAATTCAAAACATTACCATTTCTCTCCCCTCCAACCTCAGGTGTTTGTTTCCCTCCCTATGCTCTTTCGGTAGGAAAGAAGCAGGGAAAACACCTCATTTTTTACTTTCAAAGCAAGATAGAGCAGTGTTAAAACTTGTGCTATCACAAACGTAGTTTAAGATTTGTAGTTAAATCCAGAATTTACAATTCTGTAAATTTCAAAACAAGCTAAGACTGACTTCCCGAACAACAGAACAGGCTTGGCTCTGTAATAACATGAAATCCTGCAAGCAAAAAATATCCTGTAACCCACATACAGCTACAAATATGTACAAAGCAAAACTTCACATGTGAATGAAACAGAACAGCAAAAGTTTAATTCACAGTTTATGAATGTTGGCTTTACTATGATCAGCATCTTTGGACTTTTGATGGAACAACGGACAGTTATGAAATGCAGGCTTTGACAGATCCAGGTGACAAACACAACCCATTTCCATTCTTTGTATTTTGAAGAGAAGCCAGTTAAAAAGACATGCTATGTTTAAATAAAGACAATCTTACCTATTTCTCTATTAAGAATCTTTTCCTCTCTGTTACCTACTGGTTCAATGACTTTTAGAAAAGGCTGAAATAGTCGCAGGTCACAAAGTCTCCGTGTTTCATCAAAAAATTCCTCTCTTTCTGCTTCTTGTGTAACACTTACAAAAATGTAAGAAGATTCATCTTGAAGGAGCTGATAGAGAGGGTATTTTCTTGCTTCTTTAAAGAGTTCGTGTTTAATAGTTAGTAAGGTGGCCTCACGGAGGCATTCTAGAGTCACTATCATTCCATTTGGGAGAAGACACTCCACAAGGATCCTTGGTGGCATCAAGTGGATGCCCCATAGTTCGCCAGATGACGGTCGTGGAGGCATTTTTAAGTCTTTAGATAACTTTGTAGCAGAAGTTTTTCAAGCAGTGATTTGTAGGAATAAACCTAGAGTAAAAATCAGAAATTTAAATATTAGAATTTAAATACAAACATCACATGGAACTTCAGTAAAATTGTTCAAACATCACTTATAACTGTAGATGAATATTCATGGCTATATTTTACAGTCATGAAAGACTTGATGAAACTGATGTCTAAGGAACTTGGATGTAAATACCTAAATCCAATGAAACAAGTACTAGCAGAATCACAGTAGTTTGGCGAAAGAAATGTCAATACGCATATGGTCTTAAATAGGATTAATTTTTTTACCTGAAGTTTATAATAAATTATTAGAACACTTAAGTAACATGGGGTGAAAATATCTAATATTCAAATTATTACAGCAATTCTTAAGCAAATCTCAAACCCAGTTCTTCACATTTTTAGTTTGGAAAGAGAAACATCATTTGGATCAGATACAAACCATCAGCTCTGCTCATTTTAACCAAACCAATGCTTCAATTTTTTAAAAAAAACTTTTTCTCATCCCAAACCTCTTTAGCATTCAGCCATCACTATGATAACAGTTAAACTATTTACTAAAACCTCTAAACTTGATTTTAAGAATCCATGCTCACACAAAACTTGGCCATAGCTTTTTCACATCATTATAAGCAACACACCAGCAACAAACCCTTTTTAACATGAAATGAGACAGAAGAATTAAGCTCCATTAACACTTTCTGGTGGGCTTGTTTTATTTAGGATCAACTCCCTGTTCTAGTTCCCATTAGCAGTGACACAATGTCTTTGCCAAGCCAAAGGAGAGGAGGGGAAGATGTGACTGACCTTCTAGCAGCGCTGCCTTCTGCCAGCTTAGAGCAGGTACAAGACAAAGTGTATGGACAGAGCAGCCGTGTCTTAGAGCCCCATGGCCAACAACCGATGCCAAAGGACAAGCGGAAAAACTCAGCAGGCACACAGTGATATGTTCTCAATAAACTCTCCTAATCACTACCTGTTTTTAATTTCCTTAACTAGGTCAATATTAACGTATTTGTGACAAATCCATCACGAAGTATTGAGTTTGTCCAGGAAATTTTCACACGCAAACTGCTGGCATCCTGTGACAAGAGCAAAGAACATTCCATGCTACAAAATATTTGCTTTTCTTTGTCCTGAAGCCTGCTGCTTTCACTCGATACCCTAGATTTCTTGTAATGCAAAGTTCCTTATCTTTGCACTCACGGCTCTTAATTTTAAGAGATCCAGCAAATCCTCCCCACTACTTCTTTCCCATAATACTCCCAGATTTAGCCCTTCTCTGCCCAAAAGGCATTCTGTATTTTTTTTAGTCGTCACCTTCTCCATATCTCTTCCACCTTTACCATATCTTTTTTGCAAAGTAGAGGGGGAACAACCATATCTGCATACCACATTTGAAGTCCAAACTGAGCACATGTTCATAGTGACACATTTTCTACTGCTTTCCTAATAAGTCTCTTTTCTGACTGTCGCTCAGCAGCAAGACATGTTCACTGAACTACATACCACAGGCCCAAGCTCCCACTGCAGAACAGTAAGTTACTGCAGAGGCCATCACACATTATGCAAATCTCAGATAGCGCAGTACTTGCACTCAGCCGTAGCATCGCTAACTTCAGCACATACATTATGAGAGGGTAACATAGACATCTACAGAGCAGCCCATCCTCCATCACACCTCCTCCAACCACCAAGTGTCCCGCAAGCACAGGGCTAGGGTAACTACCAGGCTACAATTCTAAAGCCATTCTTAGTAGTTTTTTAAGTCAAGAACCTTCTTCGGACTGTCCCTCTATCTTAGTTTCTTTTCCTAACAGAAAGGAGGGGAAAACCCAAACCAACAGCTTCACACCTCGTCTGTTTCATCAGCTTCCCGATAGCTCCAACTGTGGAAAAGCAACAAATGCTGTGCTTGTCCTTTGCTCAGCAATTTTTAAAAATATATATTTATACATGCATATATACACATAAAATGTGTATATATAAACATATATACAATTTTAAATATGAAAATATATATGTATGTAAAAAATAAAGTCATGATCCCTATTTCTGCACTTCTCATGCCTTGGTACTTATTTTCTGCAAAGTTTTCTTCCAAGTATATCCAGTACCTGTTTTTGCCACACTTCCGTTCTTCAAAAGAAACATTAGAATGAAAACGATGTTTTCCCAAACCCACTGCTTCCTAAGCGACTCAGTAGCAAGAGGGTTGTCTTATTTTTTTATCCCTCTCTGTAGTTGTAGTTTAGGCTTTTAAAAATATCAGCCAAAGCACTAAAGTGTTACAGCAGATTTAGAAAAATGCTTTTCCACTAACACCTCATGCATATTTAGAAGGGCTTTGCAACTGACTTTTTTAAAAAAGAGATTAAATAAGCTATTTTATTTTCCTCGTCATTGTGACAGTCTCAGTGAGCGGCTGCTGGAATGGAAAAGTCTAAGCACACTCACAGTGTATTTAAAGAGCCAAACTTGGAAAGCTTACCAATTACAAAACATCACAAATGAACTCAAATAACACCATTTAGAGCAACTTGGAGAATGCCGCATTACAGATAACTATCCTCAGTTTACAGATAAAAAGAAATACACAGAGAAGGTTAAATAGCATCTTTTTGATGAGGCAAAGCATGAACAAGACTCCCTCTCCATACCAGTGAATCACATGCTTATTTACGTTTCTTAATTACAAGCAGGGGCAGAAACACATTACTGTTAAGGCATACACCAGCATAAACACCAAAACAAGAACATGCAGTCATAAGACCTTTTCCGTCCACCACACATACAAACAATGATAGTGTAGATGGACCACAATCAAATTAAATGTTCACAACACAGACTGAGTTTATACCAGCAGTCTTTTAAGTTCAGTTCCACAACCCTGCTGAGGCTCCTCTGACCTGACAGCTCTCAGAGCTCATCTTCTCCCTGCCCAAGGCGTGTGTTCTCATTCTTCGTCATGCTGGCACCCAGGCTCCCTGAGCCAGCTCGTTACAGGTTCAGATGGATTAAAGTGGCACAGAACTACTCGCTCTTCCTTTCTTGGGTTAGCTCCTGCTATTTTAGCTGCCTTGTTGAGATCACCAAGGAGTCAGACAAACACCAGGGTCTCTGCTGGACAGTGAGCACAGCTGCAGCAGTGCTGAGCTGTTTCAGGTTCAAAAATGGTGGTGCCACTGCAAATTTCCCCTCCCTCCCCACCAATAATTGCTAGCAAAGCAACAGAGGCGGGGCTGGGGGACACACATACATATGAAATCCTTTCAGACAAGTATCTTTTCAAAATAAATGTCAAGTGTGGCTTTTTAAAAATTTCAAACATTAAACACCAACTCAATACCATTTCTTTAAAGACTTGCAAACAGTCCAAAAGAGACACCCCCAAAATCTACACTCTTTTTAGAGCAACTGCACCAAAACAGCAACTTTTGTTTTAAACTGGGATACAGACATGTGCTGGAACGGCGCATATAGTCATCCTGTGTGCACTTTCATTTTACTTGCACATGTAAGCACGCCTCCAGGGTTTGGATTTGGAAAGCAAAAATGTAAACAGAAACACTTTTGAAGTATAGTTGGCAGCTTGTGTTCCTGTGTTTTCTTTCAAATCTGGAAGGCTGCCTGGCATAAATAGAATCAATTACATTCTTCGACAGTAAAAAGACTATAATTTTAAGAGAATTCTAGAGGGATGTTATTTAAATCCAACCAAGGGTACACACAAACACTTCAAACGAACACTACATCACACCTGCAATCCCTGACCTTCCAAACACACCTTAAACTTTTTTCCCCTGCCAAAAGCTTTGGGGAACCACAGACAGTCAGACAGGCCAAACTCAAAGACACCCACTGATCAAACTGCATTCTTTTCAATTCAGTTCCGCCTTCCCGATCCATTCAGCACATTTTTATCACCTCACAGCACTGAATCATGAACTACAGCAGCATGGTTAACTCAATTTCATTCTATCAAATATTATATTCCACATTACAGCCTACAATTTTTCTAATGCCTTCCTGATGACATACAAATATGTTAACTCTGAAAAGGTTTACACAAGACCATCAAAAAGTTCATTGCTACTTCTTCTGAAAAGAACTCTTTCCCCTTGAGGAACAGAGTGCAATGAGGGAGAAATGCAGTAAGAATTGTACTGCAGGTGAATTAACGTTGGTTCCTAACATTAGTACTCAATGAAGTACTTTATGTCCAAAATTTAAGCAAACTTAAGCTTGGAACAAACTAACTTGAGTCAAAATGGGAAGAAATATGTCGGTTTTTCACCACGCTTTTACACATAAGTCCTGTGCACATACAGATCAGCAGGACACCCTGGCAGAATTTCTTCTGGCAAAATACAGTGGAAAAATCTCAAAACACAAGTATCACTGACCCAAGTTTTGTGTGTCTTGCTAAAAGGACTGTTGCCCTTCAGTACAGATGAAACCTACACTACAAAAACAAGCAATCAAGATAGAACCTTTCATGAGCCCTTCTGTCAGAAAGTGCGGGGAACCCTTCCTTGCTGAGAGAACACTCATTTTTACAGATTACCTGTTTACAGATTAGATTAAGTGAATTGATTTTTCACTGTCTAGAGATTACTCAAACATTCTACCAACTCCCCACCAAATCAATACGTGGCAATTTATATATATATATATATATATGACATAAAAAACCAGAGTTAACTGATACGGTTTTTTTTCCCTGTTTTGTAAATTATCTGTGGACGTGTTCTCCAAAGAGGAGCTCCTTCTAACATGAACACGTGTCTCACAAAGCAGGTGAAGACCCACCATTCAAGTCCTTGGGCCAGTCTAGGGGGGAAAAATTTTTGTTCGCTTTAGGAGACTTACTGTTAAGACTGTCTCTCATCAGCACAAGCACCTTATTCAGACTCTGCAGGAAATCTAACAAGCACAGCAGGAAGAAGCTGCCGAAGCGTACCGTGCTGTAATACCATATTAAATGTATCAAGTACGGGATGCTTACGCAAAGAGGTACACACTCCAGTGACTGAGAACTGAATAATCATGCATTTCTATAAGCATCAGCTAGTGTTTCAAAATCAAAAGGACAGACTAAACACTCAGTACAATTTTCTCAGTCCATACTTGAAACTGAATTAGTCATTCAGTAAACTACTACACTTTAATTGAAGTCCATTAGTTTTTCCCAGTCCTAAGACAAGTCCCATTACATTGCCTTAATAGACAGGACATAGCAATGTTTGTAATAGTTTGCAGTATCTTTAGTATTACAGAGCTGCTCATTAGGATTTGTGTATAGATCTGATTTCTTTTCCAAGCAGAAGTTTCCCCTAGACTCTTAGCATTGCCTTAACAAAGTCTTCTACTCATTAAACAATCCAACTACATTTACAGATTCTGATTTACTGCACACTCGTGTATAGGTTATAGGATTTTTTTTTTTCATTCTCTGTCAGACTGACAGAGTATCAGCTATGTCCCCAAATAAGCTTTAACTTCTGTGGAACCCCCCAAAACAAAACGGGGTGGTGTGGCATTCCTGGGACAAGAGTAACGCTTTTCAAAACGCAAACCCTATATTCTACTTTGTCACAGGCATTTAAAACTTTAAAAAAACAAAAACGTTTTATTCCCATCTTCAGACACATCAGGCACTCCAAAACTCACCATGAAGAAAACTGGGCAGAGCTGCTCGTCTCATTTTGCTGCTGTCCAAACCTGCTGTGTGGGGACAGTAAGACTGCCCCAGACTAGATATTCTCAGTCCTGTCCTTTTGTTCTTCCTGCTTGCCAAGCTGGCACCTCTCCAAAATCCAGGGAGACTAGTACAAAGATGGCTGAAATTGTCTTCTGTGAAAACATTATTACACACAGATTTAAGCAGCAGCAATATTGCTTTGTTTAAAACAGAAAGCAGGAGACTGTTGTATTGCAGTTACGTCTTCACAGTTTTTACGTACCACTTTCCTCCTATTTCACAGAAAAGGCACAGATACACAGAACTGCTTATCTGATCACAAACAGCAGCTCAAGGGAAGACAAATAAACAGAAGGATTTAACAGTCAAAAACATATCATCTCAGCATTTCATTTCCTTCTGAAACAGGCAAGTATTTCCAAATACTACCAGTTTTACTACAGTTTGCCAATTTTACTACTTCTTTCCCCCTGCAAAAAAACCTGCTGAGTACATTTGCCTTATTCTAGACGGAGCAAAAAACCTAACATTATTGGTAGCATCTGTAGAATTACAGTACAGCAGAAATGCAAGATCATTCTTTCCTGTGAATGTAAAGTCTCACCAGAAATGAGTGAAAAGAAGTTTCAGTTTAGTTAGATATGACAACATGGGTTGACTGCGTTTCAAAGCAGTTTTCTTTAAAATTATTTTACATGCAGATTTTTTTTGTTTGTTTCAGAATATAATATTATTGGATTCTGGCTGTACTGACTTTCAGATACCATGAACAAAATTAATGGTGAAGTCATCCTGGAAAAAAACCCTCACTATAAAGTATTGCCCAAGAGGTAATATATATAATGTTACACTACTAAAAAAATATAGGATCAAGCAGCTGAAAGCAAGATGAACAGTATAAGAAGATTTACTATTGCTCAAATCTATTTTTCTTTTCTCCAAGAAAACCAAAAGGCCTTTGTAAATCCTTTGTTTCAGCTGCCCTTACTTGCTCTCCCACATCCACGCAGGCATATTGTTTATAGCTTCACTCACTGTGTGGAAGCCATGAAAACAGGATCACGAGAAAGAAACATTTGCAAGTTGCTGGTGACCTCTACAACTCCCACTACGATAAGTGCCTGTTCCCTAGGGATCCCATGACATACCAAGAGCAGAATGTCTTTCCTAGAACATTTTCTTCCAGTTTAAGATGGATTTTTTTCCTCTGTGTTAAAGAAAAGCCTGGAATTAAATCTTTTTTAGCCCAAGATCACTCAGTAATTCCATTTCTAGCTTTACCTCAAAGGAAAGGATTTCGTTATTTATAGAATACTAGTAGCCATAACACACAAGAAAGACTTAGAGAAGCAACATATCTTCTCTTCACACTTCACATATCTGCTTACTCATTATTGCAACTATTAGCTTGGCTTGTTATGTAGCAGGATGAGAATTCCTCTCCCACCTGGCCATGTTCTGGTTGGAGCTGTTCCTCCACAGCTAGGCATGCAGGCTGAAGCTCAGTGAGCCGCACTCAAATTCTTTCAAGCTCTTTCAGTCAAAAGCCTTAAAGTTTGGCAACAAAATCAGAGCAACACTTCATTTTGTACCAATAGAAACAAGGTTTTCCTCTGACTACATGTTTTTCTTTAATACTCTATGTGGGTGACAAACTTTTTTTCATGTGAACATCAGAAAGAACATGAAGTAAAAGCAAACAACAAACCATAGCCTGTTCCTTGCTACAAACACTAAGGGCTTCAATGCTAGTTTTCGCATGCAGAGATGTTCTGCTTTTGGAAATTAGTGCAAGATGAGGATGTGTATGAAAGATTACTCTAGAATATCTTTCATTAAACTAGATTAGAGAGGCAACAAATGCTGAACACATAAATACTATAAAACTCCACCTTAAATAATGTTGTTTGCTTTTCTTTCCATTTTTCTTCCCATCCTCCCACCTTCCTGGGCTATTTGGAATCCAGCCAGTAAACAGGATCTTTAAAAACAGGAAGCACTGGCACACAGACAAGGACAGGGAGCCGGAGCAGAGTGAACCCAGGTGTTCTGCACTCTGGCCTAGCCTGAATCTTCACCTAATGTGAGCAAGCTGTGCAGCAGAGCTGTAACTCAGACACCGGGCCTTTCCTGGTGCAGATCCCCCCAGGCATGTCACCTTGGCTTTTGGAAGTAATCCCCTCTGCTGCAGCACAATGAACCTCCAGCAGTACTGAAAAAGAGGAAAGATCTCCCCTCCCACTGCCCATACCTACAAGGACAGGGGAAGGATTGCAAGCCAGCACCGGAGGTACAGCAGTCCTCCCACCGCTATGCTTGTCTCTACCACAAGCAAGAGTATCAAGAGCATACAACATTCACCCGACCAGCATCTCTTTGCAGAAGGCAGAGAAGTGTGTGTTCATAAGAAAATTTGACTGAGATTAGGCCCCCTTTAATTTACATCCATCTGTACTCAAGAGATCCACCCTGTGAGCCCTTCCTTTACTGAGAAGCAGCTGAAAAAGACATCAAACTCAGACTGACTTACAGCACATAACTTACATTCATCTTTACTCGAAAGATCCACCCTGTGAGCCCTTCCTTTACTAAGAAGCAGCTGAAAAAGACATCAAACTCAGACTGACTTACAGCATACTGTGTACTTCCCATATAGCATTTCTTAGGATGGCGTCTGACAGCAACTTTAAATTGAGATAAAGGGTTTCTTCCATGCTAAATCACTCCAGACCCTGAAAACTACTAACATGTTAAAAAAGGGGTTTTGGAGTGTCAGTGTAGAGCAGAATTTTTGCAACTTTGCATATTTTTAGTATTAAACGTAGAACAGAACTGGAGGACAGAAGTTTGTTCTGTAATCCAAATATAAATTAGCGTTCCATTTATCCTAACTGACTTCTGTAGCCAAACAGCATTTACAGAAGTACGCGTTTAGTCTGCATGGACTTACTGAATTCCGTAAGCAAAAGTCATTATCTTTTATTTACTGGCAAACAGAGGATGGGATACAACTTCACTTTCGATTGAGCATTTGTAAGGAACCACACGCCTTAGCAAAAGCCATGGAAGTAGGTTTTTCTTTAAGCTCCTTAACTGAAAAACAAAACAATACATTCTCCATTGAGGTATTTCTTAACTCCCTTTTTAAAACCTTTTGTTGAGAAAAGGAAGTTTGTGGCAGAGTTAACACAAAGGAACAGCCACCTTAATGAAAAATTTCAATTCTGCAGCTAAATCCTCTTGCCCCATAAACAGCTGAAATAAATATAGTTCTTAGCAAATTGTCCTATACAAAGACATATGGAACAAGACAGCATGCAAGCAAATCCAGTTCCTTGCAAACCCTGCCCCGTAGTAGTAGTTGTCTATTTCTACACAGGCTATAATCACAACAGGAAAATACCATGGCTTTTCAAGAGTCAGTTAGAAATAATGAAGTACTGCTCCCTGGTAGACTTGTTTGGGATACAGAGTCAATGGTGATTAACTAAATATTTATTTAGCACTAGATGATAACCCTGCTGAAAGTAAGCACCAACAGTTTCCCATAAAAGATTATCAGCAGACCTTTATTTACTCCAGCATCAGACTGTCCTGCCCACCCCACGCGCCAAGCCTGTGAGTGGCACAGCGGGATACCATTCAGCTGCAAAGCTGTTAGGACCACTCCATGCCCCCATCAGGCTTCATCTTCCTCAAGGTCACAGACCACTTCGGTGTCTTGCACCTACACGCATCAGAACACTGGGCCTTCTATGTGGAACAATACTCTTGACCGAATTCCTGATTTTGTAAGCGTATTTGACTGCTTGACATGTTACAAAGAAACCAAAGTTTCTCTGAAACCTTAAGGAGTGTAGGTTCTAGCTGTTGACTCCAGCTGACTAGGACTCCTCTCCGCATTTGAATGCCAAAGCAACAACCATGACTCAAGACCAAGAAGTGCAAACAAAAACGATTCACTGTGATTATGTATGTCATTAAGTCCTGCATGCATCAGCCTGAACTATAAGAACAGCTATGGTAAACTGTGACAAATGGTTCTTCAGCATGTTTAATCAAATGTTTATCACTTCTGTACGTATCTGTTAGAAGCATCTGCTCTGCAAACCCTATGTTATGCAAACACGAAAGCAAGACTTGGAGCGTGGGGCTGCTGAGACGTTAAGCTTGCTGTCAGTGCATCTCTTTCCTGTGCTTCAAGCTGTTACCCAAATTGTTTCTCTAACAAGGTCAGGGTACCAGCAATTCATGTTTACTACATCTGAAAGAAAGAGCTAATATTTGCCTAAATAGATCATGTTTGCAATTAACATGAACTTTCCAAAGGAGAAAGTGACATAAGCTCATAGATATTTAAACAGTGAATACCAGCAATATCTCCACAATAGTTTAAAGCTTTCTCAGCTTCCCAGCCTGGAGAGTCACCTTCATATCCGGATTAAATGCTTTGAGACTAAGGCAGATGCTGCTTACTACTACAATCAGAGCTCTGTAAAAGGGATACATTAAAACAAAGACCTTTGTTTAAAAAAGCCACAGAGATACTGGAAGTAGTCAGTCACTGCTATTAAGAGACCTTTACACATCTGCACAAACAAGGAAGTATTTTTAATACATGGTTCTTTGGAAACATTTTGTTAATGTTTTTGTAGGTGTGTATATTCAAAAAGACTGAAAGCAGTCTTCAGCTGGTGAAGTTTAACCCTGGGACAGAACAGGAGACCAGAAAAGCTTAAGTGTTTTGGACTTAACAGCAACCCATAAAAACACCAATTAGGGAGGGGTGACTATATTGCAAATCATCTTTTTTTGTTCTTTAAATAACCTGCTTGCATACCAGGACAGCAAGAGATTAGAAGCTGTAATAACGGTTACACTTCTCATATCACCTTGCAGTTGCTTGTGATACTATCCTGTCTGATGTACAGTCAAAGGCTTCAAAGAGGTGATGAAAGAGCTGAAGACCTGGACTGCGAAGCAATTTGACAACATGTATAGAAGAGTTTCCACATTCAGGAATAGGCTTTGCTATCCTTTTCATGTATCAACTCTGCCATTTCATTGCTTGTTGGTTTCTGTTTTCACCCTTTCCCTCTTGGTGGTAGTTAAGCCGTCCTTCCCTACATGTCAAAACATCCCAAGTTGGAGGTATGGAAGACCAAGGGAGTGCTGCTGAGCAGCGATACCTACAGTGCTTTATCCTCATTTGATAGCAAGGTGAAGACAAGTTATTAGAATTTCTCTGACCACAACCTTACTTAGCAGTTAAACATCAGAAAAACAGTTGAACTTTACCTTCTCAACTGAAATGTTAAATCAACTTCAAGGTCTTTCTTTTAGCTAGCCACCACTTCTCAAAAAATTCACAGAAGTGGTCAAGTTTATTACCCACAATGACAACATTTCGGTTTCACACCAAAACACAAACATAATTTATTATCAACCTTTGTAACAAACTTGCTAGACTAAAAACAGCACTCGCAGGCACCCTGTATGGACACATCCTCAATTATACACCACAATCAAGACTCTTCAGGATGTCTGGATGCTGCTTAAAAATTAGCTCTTCCACTTAGACACTAGAGTTTTTCTTGGGACAAGTGCTCTTGTACAGCACTTAACATCAGAATTGAAGGAGATTTCAGAGGTGACAACATGAAATTGCAAGAAGATAAAATACATTAATCACTTTCCTCCCACCAGTGGAGACTGCCTTAATAAACTGATGAGTGGAACTGGTTGTTCAACATCCACATAAACTTTTCAGAAGGCAGAAGAGGAATCTTCAGTTTTATTAGTATCACTTCCACTTCTAAAATCCAGCCACAACATTTGCTGATTATTCTGTTAAGAGCTGGGAATGTAAACAGAAAAACTGAGGAATAAGTGATATGTTTTATGATCTAAGCAGTTTAATGACCACAGCAAGTATATCTTAGAGCATGATTTGGAATGGAACTTCTGACTTCCCTTTTCCCACAGAAAGCTAGCTCTATCTAGAAAATTCTCCTAATGTTAGCACTATTAACCTCAATCTTTTGAACTATGCCTGTAGTCAAGAACCAAGTTAGTATTTTCCAGCCGTAATGAAAAGTAACTTAATGGCAGAAGCACCGAACCTGGATAACAACATACCTCATCACACAAAGCATACTTGTTGAGTTTGAAAAAGAAACATATCACCTCCACTCTGCTCGCTTGGTAAACCAGCCTTTACTCTCTGCTCATTCTTACTTTTTTGTGCTTGCGCTTTCAAGCGGTCAGTGTTTAGTTTGCCTACATCTTTGCAGAGATCAGTCTCATCGCTTTTGCAGTAAGTCAGATAGATGTCAGAGTCCCCAGGTACAGAAAGTTTTGCTCTGTTAGATCCAGATGACAGAACAGGCAGGGATTTCTACTCATGGTTGATTAGTCTCTGATGAAATGCTGAATCTTGAGTATTTTCTTTTCAGTAACATCCGAGGTTCCTTGCATTTTGAGGATGTTCAAGAACTTGTTTCTTTGTTGACTGCTAATAGCTAAAAGATGGAATACAGTTGCAACAAGGAGTAATTTTTTGCTCACAGATTTAGTGTCCTCTGCAAGGATCCAAGGCTAAACAGCTGATAGCTTAAGACACTTTTCCAAGAAAACAAACGCAATCTCGGCAGAAAATCCACGCTTCTGGAAGGACCACGGCCCAAGTTCACAAGAAGCATTAAAAAAATCAGGAACGGTCTTGGAAGGCATTGCACAAGAGTCATTCATCACCATGAACTGCCACATTAACTATTGGCGAAAGACTGACTAATTAGTATAGAAGTAGCAACAGTTAATGACAGATAAGTTTTGTGACATGTTGTATAATCTAGGAGGCAACCTTCCAGTTTTCTTTCTTTTCTGTTTGGACTTTTAAAGAAAACACCCAAGGGATGTTTCTCTACATTTCTTTGCCTTAAAAGAGGTTCATAATGTACAGCCAGTAATATGACTCAGCCGTCTCAAAATTTCAGGGAACTTTACAGTAAGTCTTAGTCAATTCAATAAGTCTCCTATATTTGACAAATATGCTTTGTGGTTCACAATCCTCAAAAGCTACATTTGCAAGCCTTTCTTTAAGTGGAAACCGTAGCAAAACTACCCAAGTTTTCCTACATAAAATCCATTAAGATAATGTAACGCAATGTGTTAACGGGTAGACAAAAAACCAAAAAACCCACCAGTCTGAGGTATATCTAACCTTCTACTGGTAAAAGGCAACAGGGCACAAAACAAGTTCTAAGTTTGACCCAACTGTTCTTAAACTAGACTGCAGAGATAGTAATTGACTTCTACTGGTGCAAGTTAGCAACATGCCAGAGAGGCAAAAGCTTCAACGGTACTCTGCCCTTCTCTCCTGATCATTTTCACAGAGCTAAGCTGCTTTCTTTGAATTTCTTTTTTATAGTCTAAAATTCAGGCATTTGAGCACCATTTTTCGAAAACCAGACTATAAACGTTGCCAGCAAGTATACTCAGTCAATTATACCTGCTGAGTGCTTTTATTCCCCACTTTAAAAACATTGTTTTCTTCAAGCCAGTAATAGAAAACAAGCAACGATGGCCACTATCTCTCACACTTCTTGTTTGAAATACATAGGCTTAAGACTGCCTTTCACAAAATCTGCATCCAGAATTAACTAGAAAAACACTTTTCTAGAATTGAAGTTTAAGTGTGTGCAATATAAAAAAAACAACATACTAGCTGCAAAAACGTTAAGTACTACTTAGACTAAGAAGATGGATCCAGAATTACATAGACTGTTCTCAGTCCACTTCATTTCCATTTGACCACAAGTTAGCTTACAGTATTTATAAAAATGTCATGTTCTGCCCCCATATGTATTTTTTAAAAAAACAATTCAATTCCCTCTACCCCCTAGTTGGGCTTGGTTTTGTGCTAGTTTTTTTTTTTGTTTGATTGGGGTTTTTTTGTTTGTTTGGTTTGAGTTTTTATTTTAAAGTTAATACTACAGCAGTGCTGCAGAAGAAAAGCAGTTAATACTTCACAGTATTATTTCTGGTTCATTTAATGCTACATTAACCATTCAGAAATAGATTTATGGAATAAATTCAGTTGGAAGGAACTTCTGGAGGTTCTCTGGACCAACCCTGTACTCAAAACAAGTCACATGTGTTTGGTGTCCAAAGAAATACTAAGAGAAACAAACCTGTTTTCTCTCCCTACTGCTCACATTTGGATTAAGATACTACAAAGAGAAGCTTGCAGCAGAATGCTTTGCCATGACACATTCAACTTAGAGGGCAAAAGAAAAATTCCCATCCAGTTTTAGCATAAATATTTTTGTGGCCTTTTCTAGCCATAGCTACAATTTCAGACAGACATCATCACTTGGAGCAGCTGGATGTCTGGCTTTTTAAAAGGATGAGACAAAACTCCTACAAGCATGGAATGTAATGCACAGAAAGCCACAAAAAAACAACAAACCCTACCTTAGCTTACACTATGAGCCGCAAGTCCACTTCTTCAGTTAGCCAAAGTATAAACTTATTCTCCCCCTAACGCTCCCCCTCCAACTCAATCACACACACAATAAAGGCACACAAGGCACATTTTTCCTCACCTGGAAGATTTACTAGATTTCACACCTTTTTCAATCATTGTAAAACAGTAAGACAAAACTTAGTTTTATAATTGCATTTTAAGACTAAACTGGAAAGACTAATTTTGCAGTATTGTTCCCACTCCATTTATAAATCATAAATTTTGATACTGATGAGGAAACTGATTTTTAAAAAAATCTTAGCTTCCCCTCACCCAAATACAACATTTTTCAGATGTCCTATTAACTACAACTTTTGTTAATCTTGATTAATATACTCAAATAGGCAAAACAAACCTACAAGCGATATCCATCTACAAGATGCTACTATTTCTTGCATGGTTTGGAATTAATATATCACCCTCTCAATTTCCTTTCCCCCAAAACAGGCAAGAAAAGCCAATAGCAACAGTTTTCTATTCAGAAGTGACCCATATTTGCAAGGTGTTCAGATATCTGCGTATTCCTGGTAGCCAGAGAATCTGCACCAGAAGTCTAGGAGACTACATAATGAAATGACTTTTTATGTACAGAAATTTTAAGAAAGCAGTTTTTGCAGACTAAATGTCAGCCTTAGGCTTGCTGTCCAGCCATTTATAGGTAACTTTCATTTCCTTCTGAGTTAAAGCCCTGACAATCATCAAAGCTGTTCAAAATTGTATTACATGTGACCAGCCCATTAAAAAGCACACTACACATTTGAACCTGAGGAACAACTGTGATCAGGAAGCACATTCCTTATGCAAGAACACCTTTTAAAGGTGTAATTTTTCTTCCAATAACTGGAAACCTCATGTGATATACTTGGTCTTGGAGATAGTACAGGGGTAAAGCATGAAACCCTTGCTTGTTGTAGCAATTCCTACTCCAAAGCTTTCACCAGCTTCCAAAAAGTGAGTTATCCAGGAAGAAGTATCCCCCATTTGCTTCCAGAAAGCAGGAATAGCCTGATTATCAGCAAAACAGTTAGCTAGCTATTGAACTAGTTTATGGCTTCCAGTAAAGCACAATTGCTTTGTGAACAGCTCAGCTACACCACCTTTCCCAAAGAATACTCAAAAAAAGAAAAGCCCTACTCAGTTTCATTATTCATGCAAGTAAACTGCAACAAGAAGAAAACAAATTTGCCACTGACACAGATCAGCAATTCGAAGCAGCCGAACAACTGAAGCACCTTGGCATGGATTTGTAGGCTGGGCTCAATGTGCTTTACAAAAACAAACATGAAACACTGTCTCCAGGTTGCTAAGAATGGCATCAAGTTAACACCTGTGAAACGCAGGGCATCTGCTCCAGTCAAACTAACTTACAGCTCTGAAGTTGTCATATTTATTGCCTTAATGAAAAAGCAGAATATTTCATGGATCACATCAGGAATTGTGTGGTTTCATAAATTCCTCCGTAAACACCATGAGCTTGGTCAATGTGTGGTTTGTCTACTTGATGACATTAGCTAAAATATGCTTCCAAGTAACTAAGCACTCTGGAAAAACTTGCCAATATTATTGTTTGAGAATAAAGTTATTTATTGTGAAACTTTAAGTTCACGTGGGGCTTTATTTCAGAACAGCTTATCTCATCAGTTCCCCATAGTAGACAAACCAGTAAATCCCATCAGCCCGACTACTGGAATATTCCTAGGAACTAATGATGTTTACGCACAACAAGAGGTGGACTTTGATTATTACACTGCATTATGGAATTGCAGCATGGAAGCAACAAGTATGAGAACATCTCTCTAAATTAATTGTGAGGTGGGAGGAATTCAAGAATGATTCAGATGATGATGGGGGAGTTTCTAACTTTAACCAATGTGCTGAATTTGAAAGCCTGCCACAGCTCAAAGCGGGGAAGCTGCAAAAATACAAGTAACTAACAGAACAGAGCCCAGATTTCTCCTACTAAGTACTACAAAATCCAGATTCAGAATCCAGTTGACTGCTCCTTTACAAGTTTGCTGCAGAATGCTCATAACTGCAGAATTAACTCAAGCAAAGCTTTAGTACTGCCTGTTTTTAAACATATACTTTCCTTGTACTTGTTCTGACTGTGTCCTGTTTATAAAGCAAACTCTGTTCCACCACATTTTTAAAGTTGCCAAGGAAAAAGTAGGAGGAAAACAATTTACAGAGACATCCCAGTAAGAGCAGCAGAAGTAAGGGGTCTGACAACTTCAGGAATACCAAAACCAGCAGCAAAACCCCTAAACAACAACAAAGACGCAGTTTGTATTAGTTCAGTCAGTTTTGTTAGCGTTCAGCCTACTGGAAAATATGCAAGGACTGGTAAGAAACAGCAGTTTCATATTTAACATTAGTAAAAACAGCTCCCTGCATAGTGTGGGATAATAAAGAAGTTTTTACAGGTAGCGCAGCTGCGACGCTGCTGCTGCCCGGCGCCCGCAGCCGGGAGCGGACGGCATGCCACCGGCTCACACACGCCCAGTCGGATGAGGCTCCGCTCCCAGTATCATTAACCGGCCCAGCCGCGAGCCGCCCCAAGAGCTGCTGAAATATATTTATAGAAAATGGCTATATTTCGGAGGCGGGGGAGCCGCGTTCGAGAGCGACAAGCCGCCACGGTTCTCCCTCTCCCGGAGGGCGGAGACCCACGGGCCGGGGCTCGGTGGGGGAAGGAACGCCTCGGAGCTCCCTCTCCCAGCCGGGGAAGCCCCACCACACCCCAGTTCGCGGAGGAGGCGGCGGCGGCACCCCGACCCCCGCCGCCACCCGCGGGTCGCGCTCCCCCTGCCCCTGCCAAGCCGCCTTCCCGCCGAGCCCTCACCCAGCCGGAGTACCGGGAAGCCCCCGGCCGCGGCGGGACAGCAAGCGCTGCGGTGTGGTGTGGTGGGCGGCTCCGGCACCGACCCCCGCCTCACTCACCTCACGGGCGCGGCCTCCTCCCCACCTCCGAGCGCGGCTCGCGGCCGCCGCCCAGACGGGCCGGGCCCCACAACGCTCCGAGCACTCCGAGGCCCCACCACAGCCGCCACCACCGCGCCCCTCGGCGGGCGACTGACAGGCCGCCCCCGCGGGCGCTGGCGGAAGGAGCGGCGCCGGCAGCCCCCGCGCCGCCTCCCGCACGGGCAATAACAGGAAGGGAGCGGGGCCCTGACCCCGGATGGGGATGGCGCCGCCCGCCGGAAGTGGAACCGGGGCGCGGAGCGGAGGCGGGGACGGGACGGGGCGGGGTCGCGCGGTGTGACGTCAACGCGCCGTGAGGCGATCGTCCCGTCCTGTCTCGCGCCGGCCCTGCCCGCCCGGGGCTTCCTGTCAGCACCGGGGCGGCCGCTGCCCCCTCGGGGCTCCCGCTCCCCCACCGGCGCCGCCCGGTCCCCCTCAGGGCCGCTCGTCCCCCCCCGGCGGAGCCCGTCCCCCCTCAGGGCCGCCGCCGCTCTCTCAGGGCCGCCGCCCCGGTGTGCTACTGCCACCCAGCGCGGCGGCGGGGCCGGAGCGGCCGGTACCGCATGGCCAGGATGATAATCCCGAAGAAAATGGGAAAATTTCTGCTAAGCAATAACAGTGACCCGTGTGAGCCGGGCAAAACAGAACGTGGCGGCCAGAGAAGGCAGCTGAGAGGCAGGGAAGCGCTTGTTCTGCGGCTGTATCCTTGAAAAAAAGCTGAGAGTCTGATGGAAGGGAACATCCCGCCTCAGGACACCGAAAGCTGGGTGATAAAGTACATAGTAAGGAGGAAAACTAATTGGGATGTTGATAAGATCTAAAACTAAGTGTCCTTTAGGTGAACTTTCCTCATTATAATACTGAAAATCACGCCCATAGGCCAGAAAACTCCCCACTCAAGCCCCTTGCTCTCTGAGCATGTGTGGTGAATTTAAAGGGAGCTGTACCCCAAAGAAAAAGTGAGAAACTAAATAGTTAGCTGAGGGGTATAAATATTTCCTGTGACTGACACACTGAGCTGTATAAATACCTCGTAGTTTCTCAGTGCGGCGTGCTAGCGTTGGAGAGTTACCACTGAGCACCCAGCCGTGTGTAAAAGGGAAATTAATAAAATACCTCTGCTCCGTGTGGAGTTTGGTGTTTTGCACACTGGGCAAATGAACCCACTTTTTGGCAAAACAAGGGCACCAGGGGCCTGGAGGCGGCCTGAGGCGGAGAGAGTTTTCAGCAGAATAACGTGCCGGTCCTACCCCGGGTGAGCTGGGTGCGGCGGCGGGGGCCCGGCCCGGCCTCAGTCCCGCTTGTTATCGTAAACTCATTAATTTCACATGCCACACGCCAGAGAATGGGGTTGATTGCCTCCAGTGTGCTCTCATCCCTCTCCCCCTTTGGGTCACTGGCAACACCCAAAGCTTTGTTTAAAATCTGAGCCACCACTGGGATCAAGTCAATGTCTGTGACTGGCGTTGCGTTAAATGGGAACGGCCTGGCAAGCAGACACCCTTACAGATCAGAGAGCGGAGAGAGAACATTTAAAACGTGCAGAAATGGTGGTTTGGGTCTCCGGGCTCCGAAATGGGAGCGCTGGGCTGGTTCAGCCGAGTGAGAGCCAACAAGATGCGACAAGTGTTGGCAGGAAGGAGGCGACGGGAATAACCCAGGTGATTAATCAGCCAGGCGTCTTGGTTAATCGCTCTGTTTTTCATGGGATGTTTATCCTCTCAGCAGGGGAAACGGCATAAGCGAGTTTTGGAGCCAGGTGTGAAGGCAGTGAGGGCGTCAGTGAATTCTCGAAAGGCTGCCCCAGGGCTCAGCATGGGACCCGAATCGCTGCCGTGGCCAGGCTGAGCTGCAGCGGTTCCCGTGAGCACACCTGCCCGTGCGCTGCAGAGCACCACGGTTTGTGATTCCGACCTGTAGCGAGGCCTCTGATAAATGGGATTTTTTTTTTAAGATCTCACAAAAAATAGTAACAACGAGTGGGGCTGCCCGATGGATTCCCAGGCGGGCTGGCCAATCGCTACCGTACAGTCTTGGTGATTGATGGTTTCAGCTTGTAGTGACTTCCCAGCGCTTTTCAGTTCCAATGAAACAGGAGAAAAATCAATGGAAACTATATAATATGTGCTTTGAAACAGGGTGGCCCGACCATAACGGTGAGGCCTGCGCTGCTGTCCTTGGCTTGAGGGGAAGTTAACCTGCTCTGGCTATGGATAGCATAAGTAAGCTGCAAGTGTTTATGTATGCAATTCCAGGTTAACTGCAATTTCTGCTGTCAAAACCAGAGAAAAAAAAATTAAATTACCTTGTGCAAAACCCCCACTCAGGATCTTACTGAGCAGTTGGGTATTTGGAGCGATTTTTCAACCGCATTTTAGCCTGTAAATGGCAAAAAGCGTGTTTCTGAGGGGTTACTACGGAGGCAGCCGAGAGTTGAGGAGCCAGCGAGCAGCTGAGGCTGGATGGGAAAACCAAGGGGTAAAACCCACCGGGGAGCGAGGGGCGGGGCCCGGTGCCTCCGCCCCGCCCCGCCCCGCCCCGCTGCGGTCACTTCCTGCAGCCGGTCCCGGTCCCCTTCCCGGCCTTTCCCGCCGCTCCCGGCTCTCCCGTGGCCTCAGGCCACCGGCCGTGCCGTGCCGTGCCGTGCCGTGCCGTGGACAGGCGGCGGGGGACCGGGGCCGCCGCGGTAGGTGCTGCGGGGGTGCGCCGTGGGGAGGCCGCCCGGCCCCGGTGGGATGGGGGCGCCGGGTTGTTACCGGGGATGGGGGCCCGGCTTTCCCCATCGGTACGGTTGGGCGTGGGGAGGAGGGACTCGCAATGTTTCTGCCGTGTTCGGGGGTGCTTCGGCCGCTCCGACGATGCGGATGGCTGCGGCTGCCCTTCCTTCCTGCAGGTTTTATATCTGCGCTTCCAAACCCCTGTGCTGCTGCCTCGGATTCTTGCTCAGGTCGCAGTTATTCCAGTGAGGTACATAGCAGGGCTTTATTATTTTTTTTTTTTGTCTTAGACTCCATCACCAAGACTGCAGGGCACGCAACTTTGCAGAAACGTCAGCTAGGACGTCAGGATGCACGCTGTCGTTTCCGATACCCCGTGGATGTGAAAGGTGATAAATGCCCTCTGTTGCTGCGTTTCCAAATATTTATCCTCATCAGTAATTAGCAGGCCCTGCACCTTAAGGTAGAATTGTGTATGATACGTGATACAGGTAGACCTGAGAAGAAATGTTTCCTGTCTGGGGAAAAAAAAAAAACCAAACCCACAACTTGGTCATCATTTGTTTAGATTTCTATCGCTGTTATTAGCTGCCTCAACTGCATTTAAAAATTCTGGTGGGAACACACGGCATGTAGATCCCTCACTGTGGCTTGCACTTACAGCCGAGGAAGGTCACACTCTGTGTGTGCTTCCCCATCAGATAGTACTCAGGTTTAAGGCCATACCAGTTCCTTTCCCAGAACTGTGCTGTTGACAGCTGGGGAGGTTGCTCCCCGTTACCTGTGCCACCAGCAGCGCCCGGGTCCTGCCTGCCTGTGGTACTAGGGGCACAGAGGTTGGGTCTCCTCCATCAGAGCTGCCCTTGGGATGCCCCAACCTGAAAGCCGGGAGAAGAGCTGTGCGTCTGTGTCTCCTGCATCCACCCGAGGACAGTGGGCACGGAGAAGTACCTCCTAGCCCATGGCTGAGATCTGAGAGGTGCTGGCTGGAGGCAGAATGTCTCCTCAGATCACCCTGGAGAGCTGCAGGTCCTTACCCTGCCCCGGGATGTACCACTATGTGCACGAGCCCTTGAAGATAGAGGTTCCTTGTTCCTTTGCTGTTTTGTAGTGTAAAGATTTTGCAGCTTCTCATGTGAAAGGAAAGGAGGGGTCAAAGATGTCCTGCTACCTTCTCCTGGACAGGGTATCTGTAATGACCAGCAGTGGAGGGTTACAGGGGCATGTAAATAAGCTGAATTTGAGGGGTTTTTTTTCTTTTAAATAATACCTGTAAGAAAGAAATCAATGTAATTTGAGCACTTTCAGTGATGAAAGATCACCATTAGAAGAAAAACAGAGCTGTATATGCCAAGTCAAGAAGTTCTACTTCTAAAATTGCCCATGCAGCCTTAATTTTATTTTCAGAATACTGCATACTTTCAGAAGCAGTAAATGACCTTACAGTTAAAGATTTTCCAAGAATATTACATTATACTTTTTCCCCTGTGGATGCAGATCCTGTAAGCACTGTGTCCTCTTATATATGACAAATCCTGTATGTGACAGATGCCTGTGGAAGACTTGATGCAACAAACACTCATGCAAAATTAAGCAGATGGATCCTGATTGCCCTTTACTGTAGATCTCTTTATTTCGCTCTATGAAGTATGTAGCTGTAATTTGCTCCCATTTTAAGGTAAGAGGCCCATTACGGTGGTGTATTAAAACTCTGAAATTGGATGGCATGCTTACCTGCTTGCATAGTTGATCTAAACAGCCTCGATAGGCCTGCATGATGATATATTTAACCATCATGAATGTGAACTTGTTGCTTGTTGCTACTTCTTGTAGCCCCACTGAAATTAGTTAGACTTTCTACAGAGTGCTAGCTGAAGAGACTAAAGATAGCAAAAATCTTGTTCTGAAGTTCTGTTTAAACAGGAACATGTATGCTGAAGGTTGGAGAGAAGTTAGGTAACGCTACAGAACTTATGCTGCTCATGGATGATTTGCACCACGCCGCTCCGGTGGTGGTTCTTCTGTCTTTGTGGTGGATTCCATTTGATCTTGTTTTGGTTAGTTTTCAGGATATGGGTTTTGATTTTGGTTTTATGATGACATCGTGTTAGGTATAGTTCTCCTGGAACTCACAGAGCCGTGATGGTGAATGGCTATGTAAAACATAAAAACTCCTGGTTGCTCTATTACTGTCTTAAAAGTGTGTCCCCAAGGCAATGAATGCACTTTTTTCCTTTTTCTTTTTTCCCTTACCTTTAGTTATTAGTAATAACTGAACTGCCTCCAATCTTGTATTATTTGGAAGTCTGATTTTAGAGGTAAACATCTCAGAAATGCTTTTGTCTCTTGAGTGCTTTAGGCCCACTGATTTTCTGGTTTTTTCATTTTCCTTTTTTTTTAAAATTATATTTTATTTTCCCTAGTAGAATATAGACTCACTGGGTCCAGACTTCCAAAGGTAATACAGTACCTAAAAATGCAGGTGTCAACTGGGATTTTCCCTAGCTTCAATGTAGCAAGGTATTTATCTCCTGCTAATTTTAGCAGATTGAAAATCCCAGAAGTTATCCCAGATAAATGCTATCTGCTTCTGCAGGTTCCTAAATGCCTTTGAAGTCAAATTCTATTTTCAAAAGCAGCCTGGGAACAAAGTTCCTAACGAAAGGTAAAGAAAATGCCACTTAATTCACCAGAAGTGCTATTTTAAAATGTAGATGTGCCTCACTATTTGCTTAAACAAACAAAGCCCATGGCATAAACATGGTGCTACCAATGCAGCCCTAGCTGGAAGTGATCTGCAAAGGCCGAGATAATGCTTCTGTCGATCCCAGTGTAGCAGTGAACAGGATTTGTTATGATAAGAAGCTAATAAGACATTAATGAAAGTAGCTGTGCCTTGATTCATAATATCACTGCTCTGCATTATTCTAGGAATGCTCATCCAGGCTTTAGATGTGATTTATAAAGTTTAATTAAATAAGCCTCTCAGAACCCCGTGTTTGAAGCATAGGGTTAGTTCTAAGAACTTGAATTAAATGAGAAATAATTGAATAAAGGCTAATATGGGATAAGCACTCCATTTTGCAGAAGAAGAAGATATAGCTTTAAATGTTGCATCGGTTGTAGTTAGTAAAGGAAACACAAGAAATAGCTCAAGGTCACTCAGCAAGACCATGGAGGAGAGCCCTTGGGAGCTGACTGTGTACTACAAGGGATGCTCAGGTTGATTCCCACTCTTCTGCTTTTGTTGACTTATGTGAGAAAAGTTAACTGTAGAATACCTTTCCTCAGGAAGGTCTTTGTGAGTATTTGAGGGGGGAAGGTGTGTGTGTATTTTATATCTACCTGCATAGAATAATTCTGCTTTGAAATATTTGGGTTCTTTTTAAGTCATCAGTGGCAGTAATATATTGTAATATTTGTTTAGGTCTTGGAGTGTGAGCTTGTCTTTAGGCGGCCAAAAGAGGCTGTGGCTAACGGTTGTATCCCTCCCATTCCCATTAACACAGCTGTATGTGCTGTGCATGTTGTATGGCACACCTTCTCGCGGGTGTGGAGCAGCAGGGCGTGCGTGCTGTTGGCCAGGAACTGTGGGTGGTTAGGAATCTTCACCTGTCCAGGAGGGTGCCGTGGGGTAGGAACCAACTACATTTTGGACTTCAAACCACTTCTTATACGCGTGTCTTTTGATCTGGCCCTGGATGTCCAGGATGCTGCTGTTCCTGTGGACTAAAGTGTTAGAAACTGACTTTATCCCACTTGGCATTGTGAAAGGGCATGAAGTATAGGCAGTGAAGTTACAGAGCTGTCCCCTGGATTGTCCGTGTTCCTGTTAGCGCTGCTTATTTCAGCATTTGTGTCTCTCTGGTCTAGGTCTGAAGACGACTCCTCATCCTTCAGAAGTAGTATGCCTACAGACCACCTGGCCAATGATTCTTCTACAGCAAGCAGGACTTCCTCCTCATCCTGAGAAGCCTTCATCTCTTCCTATGTCAGTGGCTACAAGGCCAAGAGCCAGCTCACCACTGTCCCCACCAAAATCTCTTGGACTGGGGCCTTCCTTTCATCACACACAAGAAGAAGAGCTTGCAAAGGAGGTGGAGCAGGACCCTATGCTGGAGGAACTATGTAAGCCTCTGTGCTGTAAGCTTTGCAATGTCACTCTGAATTCAGCACAACAAGCCCAGGCTCATTATCAGGTAAGGAGAGTAGCAGGAGGCACAGCTTTCAGGGCTGCTGCATCTGCAGCTTGTGCAGGCGTACCTGTGCCGGCGCGTTGTGTTGCTGCAGTAGCACAGAGTGAAGTGTGGCCTAATACACGACAACTAACTTAGCTTCTCAAGGGGGTTTTGAGTGTTCTTCTGAGGTGGCTGCACACCAGCAGCAATGTTTGATTTGGCTCATCTGGAGCTACCTCTGCACCATCTAATGGGCTGAAACTGCTCTGTAGAGGTATCTTCACCTTGCTTGAAAAAGCAGACACTTGTGATTTCTCACAGACAGGATTTTGTAAGGCCCAGACAGATGTGTTCTGCTGGATCCAGCTGTGCCATTAGGAAAGGGGGCTGCTGCCACGTGCTTATCACTGTCTCTATCACTGTCTCCATTCTGAGGTTAGGCATACCACTGACCTGGTGGGGCCATTTATGCCAACGCTCTCATCAGCTGGGTCAGTTTAGAGCAGATTAATTTTTTTCAACCTGATCTGGTTGACTTGTCTGAAATAGGTTAGGGGCTATCGCCATATGCTGCTTTGCTGAGAGATCGAATATGTCAGCATCTGACGTTAACCCATTTTACTAGCGCTCTCTCTGCCTAGTGCTATATTTGTGTGAGATGTGGAGATGGTGACATTCTCCACCAGTGAATCCAAAAGGGTAGTTGTCAATATCCTCAGGACACCATGCCCAAATCTCAGATTTGCTGTTGGCCCTGAAAAAGTGGTAGCCTGTCAGTGAAAGCGTAGGTTGAATTAGTGTTAGTTTTAATGTCTGATTTCTGCCAGGAGGGGACAGAACTGTAGTACATAACTTGCATTTATGTGTATGCCTTACTATATATCCACAATGCATATACATACTGTCATGTAGCTCTGTCAGGTTTTCCAAGCACCAAAAAGAGCTATAGTGTATGTTTCCCAAGCGAAAAAAAAAATGAAGCAGGTTTTTTTTACATTCAGTCTCGTTTTAACTCATGCTTGCTGTCTCATGAAGGAGTGTGTGTGTTCAGGCTTATAAAAAAACTACACAAAGTGGTTTATGTTTCATGTCTAAAATACAAAATACTGGTTTTAAGTGAAATGGAGACAGGTTGCGGAACTAATTGTAAACTTGTTGGTTTGAGAAAATTAGTTGAAAATGAGGCCCAGCCATGCTAGGTGATGAGCATTTTAGAGAGAGAAGGTGGGGTGCCAGCATCTCTCAAGTTCAGAGCTGTTATTTTCTGAGTGACAGCTTCTTTACCTGAGTCGCTACCTTCATGGCCACTTTCTTGTTTCGGTCTCTGGATCCTTTTTCTTTTAGTATAAGATACTATTATTAGGACAGTCATTAATCTGGGTTCTCTTTCCAGGGTAAAAACCACAGTAAGAAACTCCGAAACTACTATGCTGCCAATAGCTGTCCGGCACCTGCCAGAATGAGTAATTCGGTTGAGCCTGCCCCACCTCAGGTTGTCTCCCTTCCAGCTCAGGTAAGGCACGGGAAGGTGACTGAGATCATGCTGCTTACTTGTCACGTAACCCCCAGGAAGGATAACGAGATCTCACACTTTGAGGATTACTGCAGGAATTGGGAAAGAATTTTCCCTGTGATGGCACAGGATGGTGGAAATGGCCTGTTGAGAGCTGTTTGCTTTCCTTTGAAGATGCAGATATTGATCTGCCCGGGCAGCAGAATATTGGACTTGAAATGTTCTATTTCTGCATGGCAAATACTTTGATTCCTAGGTAAGTCTGATGTGCTGATGATTATGGTTGTTTAAGGGCAGGTATAAAACAGCGTTGTTGGAGCTTGATTTGGACACGAGGGTGCGGCATCCGCTCAGCACAATCATCCCTCCATTGTGTGAGGGGAAACCTGCGTGGAAAAAGAGCTTAGGTGCTCCCACACCCATTGCCGAGGGCTGTTATCTAATTCCTCTTTTGTTGCTCCTTTTGCAGTGCTGGTTCCTGTGTGTAGGGTGAATGGATGGTTCCCTCAGTGATCCAGATCAATTCTGTCTCAGGCACATTAGAGAAAAAAGAGATGAGTCTTGCTTTCTCCGTCTAGAATTCATCACTTCTGATTGTCACAGGACTTAACAGCTAACCTGGCTTTTGCATGTGACTGTGCAGGGAACCACAGCTGGGCTGCAGGCATTGAATCTGTGCCTGTCGTTTCCAAAAGCATAAGCCTCTGTTGTCTGTACAAAAGCAATGAGCATTCGTATAAGTGGCAGACTGTTATACATGCTGTCGGAGCCGCCAGAGGGAGACTCAGTCCAATGTAAAATGACTTTGCGGCTCACGGAACTGAATTGAGAGGGTGTGGGGGTCTGGTCCTAAGGTAGTGGGACGTGGGTGCTGTACCTGCTAGGGTATCTGATGCTTTTTTTCTTTTAATGGAGAAAACAGTCCACAGCAATAAAAAGACGACTCTGGGGCCGTGTGAGGATTCATGTTGTAATGGAGAAGTCAGAACTGGGTGCGTGTGTCTGTAAGCTTGAACAGTATCAAAGGAGACGTGAAAGAAATAGGGCTTGGCAAGTGCCGCAGTGACATGGCTGTTTGAGTCGCTGCTGCTGCACTGTTTAGAAAGCACTTTTCTCGGGATGACATACACTGAGGAGACACGGTTGCTGTCCCCATTGGTGTGCGGTCTGACTGGACAGGCAAGGTGTCCTTTGAATGGCAGGAGCTACGCATGTGAGGCCAGGTCCTTCCTCTGAAGGCTTCATCCAGGTGTCCCTCTATCTGAAAGGTAAGGATCAGCGGTTTGGCAGCTCTGCTGTGGTGGATTTTTTTGTCTCTTAGTGTGGTCAGGGAGCTGTGTAGAGACAGGGTACTGTGGAGAGATTAGATACACTGTAAATAGGAGAGAGGAATACCTTTACCTTTCAGTGGGTCTTCCTCAGTGTGAAAGTCACTGTTCATCAGCTCCCAGCAGTCAGGAGTAGAGGAGTTAAGTCATTGCTGTGAAGTAAACAAGCCCCTGTAGCTATTGTGGAGGTACAGGGTGTTTGTTCAGCTCGCTTTTCTCTCCACCTGAGGCCAGGGGTTTGCCTAGATTTCAAGGAAGTTGCAGGCTCTCCTGGAGGCTGAGGCAGGGAAAATGATGTTCTTGTAAGAATAGTTGGGGGAGCACTTGAGAGTGTCCTCATCCATATGCTCTAATTCCAGCTCTCTTGTTGCCTGATGAAGATGACACTGGTCTCAGTCCCTGTGATGCAAATATTTCAACAGTTTAACCTTGTTGTGTTTCACATGCCATCTCTCCCTTTGCTGCTAGATGGGATCCAGTAAACCAGGAGGCCGAGTGATCTTGGCCACAGAGAATGATTACTGCAAGCTTTGTGACGCCTCGTTTAGTTCTCCGGCTGTGGCGCAGGCTCACTACCAAGGGAAAAATCATGCCAAACGGCTGCGTCTTGCAGAAGCACAGAATAACTCATTCTCGTAGGTATTGTTCAACTTCGTGCTCAGGCTGAAAGCATGTGGCAGTGTCTCTGGCAGTCTTTTTCTGAGAAAACTCTGAATTGCAGCTGTTCATATTTGTTTAATCTTCAGGGATGCATCAGAACTAGGCAAACGGAGGGCAAGGAAAGAAGGGAATGAATATAAAATGATGCAGAACAGAAGAAATGTGTATACAGTTCAAAATAACACAGGTAACTGGGAGCTTCCCTCTGTTCTACAGTTGGAATAATAATGAATAATAAACAGACTTGTTTTTCTTCTGTTTCTGAGGTCTGTTTTGGCAGAGACAGGTTGTGAGAGAATCTGGTCCTAGCTCTGCTGATCCTTCATGTCTGCATGTTTTTTTCCCAGCTGCTAAAGTTGTTTTGTTTTGCCAGCCTGCTTGTTAGTTTGGTTTCTCAGTTTGTAACTTAATTTACCATCTGCCTGTCTCTAAGGCTGCTCTAAGTGGTGACAATTTTCCTGCTTTATTTTCTTGGCAAGCGGTCAGGTGCTTTGACTCCTACTGTAGCACATCAACCTGTACTTGTGCTCCCATGACCAGAATGAGAGAACATGTTAGCCTCCCTCTAAGACCATCTGTTCCTAGAGCTGAGTCCTTCCTCAGGTGTTAGAGGAAGGACTTAGCCTCTTTACTGTGATTCAAAGGGTGTTTTTAGAGTGTGCAGCCCAGCATCAGTTTCTCTTTTTCATTTTAAGTTGTTATGAGCACATATTAGCTGAAACCCTGATTGCTAGTGAAGCTTGCTTGAATCATATCATTCTAACCACTGTCATGTGGAAAAGACAAACCTTTTAACGTTCTATGAAGTGTCATTTTGTGATAATTTTAAACAGAGGCAGGTTATTCTAGTCAAAGGACTACGCTAATTCTGGAATCGGAAGGTTAAGAAAAAAAAAAGACTCATCACTTAAATGATTAGACTCCTAATTTTCAAAGCCATATTGATTCTTATTATGACTGGGCACTAAGCACACACTGCTGCTTTAGAAAATACCAGCAAGTACCGCTCCTCTATGTGCTACAACCCTGCAAATCTGGATCTTGGTGGCAAAGTCATGTGGGAAAATAAGCTTCAGACTCTAATCAGTTAAAGGAGTTAATCTTTGGCTTCTTTTTAAACGTTTGTTCGACTTAGAAGTTGTCACTGAGCTACCTCAACTTTTCTTTCTTATGGATAAAACAGGTTTTTCTGTTGTCTCCTCAGGTCCCTACTTCAATCCCCGCTCACGCCAGAGGATCCCTCGGGATCTGGCCATGTGCGTCACCCCCAGCGGCCAGTTCTACTGCTCCATGTGCAATGCCGGGGCCAGCGAGGAGATGGAGTTCAGACAACACTTAGAAAGCAAACAGCATAAAAGCAAGGTGTCCGAACAGCGGTATAGGAACGAGATGGAGAACCTAGGCTATGTACAATGATGCACCACCCTTGGTAGTAGTTTGCAAATAGAGCAGCTTGTCTCTCGCCTGCTGTTTGCCACATGCCCTGCTTTGTGCTCCGTTTGATAGGAGTATGCTCTCGAGCTATACATGTAACACCTGCAAACTTAATGGTATGGTTAGATTTTTTTTCTGTCATAGTTGGCAGGATGACGCTGTGCAGGACATGAAGTGTTTTTGATGTTTGTTTGCTAATTATCTAAGGCTCTTCATTGTATTGAGTGGTGGGGAGGGCTTTATGTCTTCTCCCCAGCCTTCTGCATGAATATGCAAAGCCCAAGAAGTGCTGGGAACTTCTGTGGTTCTACCACGCGGGTGGACCATGTGCAAAGCTCGCTCCCATCTTTGCACACCATAGAGCAGTGCTCCAGAATGCCTCCTTACAGCAGACTGAATCTCTGGGCAGCTTGTAAAGGAGGGAATGGGGCCTGTGAATGTGTGAATTAGGTGGTGTACTTGTCCACAAATTGCTGCTTTGGCCCCCATTGCAGCCCAGAGTAAGTTCTTTCCACATCCCTGTAGAAAGGCTGTGCATACCTCCCCTCCTTGGAGGGTCATGCTTCTTACCGCTTCCTCTGTGATGCAGATTTCATTCTGAAGATCTGGCATTGGATATCAGTTGCTTAGCCACATCCAGAAATACTCTCTTCTACCAGTTAACAATGATAAAAGATTCTCAGGGTTGTTGGCTGGGCACCTTGATGCACCATGGGTGCAGCTCATCTCCCTGAAGAGAGTCTTTGGGAGACTCAGTGGCTTAATGAAGTGAATTGGAAAGCAAACCTGCTCAGATGAGATGTGCTCTGCTCTGATTCTGCCTTAGACTTGGTAGGGTTGAGAATATGTTGGAAGGAGCTATCAAATGTAAATTCTTTGCATACTGTTGGTCTCTGGCCAGCAGCTCCCTTGCTCTGGGAAAGCAGGGATGCCTGGACCTTGGGGAGCAGATACCGGTATGTCCTGCTTCCATTGCCATTCCCTGGACAAAACCCAGCGGGTTATAGAGGAGAGGTGAAATGCTCCTTTGGGCTAGAGCAAACAATATTGGATGAATTCCCTCCCCCCTTGCTTTCTTTTCCCATCTCAGAATGGGTTTTAATTCCATTTCTTGATGTGAACTTCACTGTTTTAGGGACCATCAAAAATCCAAAGTTAGGTAGGATGTAAATGTCAGGGGTGGTGATTGTTTGAGTAACAGCTTTTTGGCCAGGCAGAAGTATTCATGAAACTTGTTAAGCAACTCTGTAAATGCAGACAAACCCAAAGGGCGTGTGTCTGTTTTGGTTTTCCTTAGCAAAAGTAGAAAGAAGATAAAGAGCAGAAGTAGGGCTGGCATTTATTTTTCAGCTCATTTGGGTAGACGTGAGGAGCTGTGTTTGGAATCCAATTTACAGTGTTTCTCAAGCCTTGGCTCCAGTGGCAAGTGCAGCATGTAGGTAACCTCCGCTGGAGCTGATGCACCACTGCGCTGCTACAGCTGTATGCTGGCGTAGCTTCGTTGACTTCAGTGGAGGTGCAGAGAGGGGGTAAAGGAAGCATCATGGCTTGTCTCTCACTCCTTGTTAGGCAGTAGGTTGAGTTAGATGCAGCTCTGCTGGTTTCACTAGCATTTTACCAGGGATAAATTTTACCTAGTGCATAATGTTGATGGTAGCTCCCCCACCCCCTTTTTTGCCATTCTTGTCCTGCCTCTTGCATTCCAGAAGGACTTTCTGCTTGCCTTAAAAAACCAAAAATGAGTAAACTAACAAATCCAGATAGCTTTCATTCATCTTTCTAGTCCACCTCGAAAAGGTTTGTTGCACTTGGCTGCTCCTCAGAAATCGAGTATTGTTATCTTCAGCTACCTGGGCATCAGGTAGCTGTGCAAACTTAACACAGCCTACCTGAATCCAGGTAATGTGAGCTCTTGCACAGTAGTTGAAAGCAACCCCCTCCGTCCTTCCATGCTGATCCTTGCCCTGCAGGTACAGGCAGAGCAATGGCTATCCTCTTGAACGGGATTCCCCCTCTCCTTTCTGCAAAGCCCAATTAAATAGGGTTTGCCTACTGGAGCACACTGGAAGGTAGGAGGACAGGTGCCCAGGTTGCAAAGCACTAACTAAGCAGTGCTGACAGCCTGTAAGTCTGTTTCTTCTGTGCTTTCCTGCCCCTGGCTCACCCTCTGTGTGGCCTTGAAGAACATTCCCCTTGCAAATGTCTCTCGTCAGCCTTTTCCCCGGTCTTTTGCAGTCAAAGAAGGGCTCTGGTTTTCTCTTAATGTTCTGTCTTTTGTTTTGCTAGTCTAACACCACTGTGTAGGGACAAAGGGAGCTGGATGAGCCTTGCTGCTATGCATTTTGCCAGAGCGATCCTTGCATTTATGGTTAAACATCTCTCTTGCTGTAAATTCATTTGTGGCATTTCCTACAGGCTGCAATTAGTAGCTGAAAACCAACACTTTGTAAAATATGAGCTGGAGGAGCTGTAGGTACTGGTGTTGTCCAGCTTATTGTTAGGGCCGAGAAGGCATTTTTGTCTGCTCTCACGTGTCCCAAAAATCAGCTGTTCACCACTTTGCTTTGGTTGCTGCTCCTGCTCCCAGCACGGTGATCTGCTCCTCATCTGGCATTTCCAGTGACTGCTGGAGGTGTCAGAACTCCGTTTGCTCTGTGCTGTTACCTCGGTGTTACAGCTGGTGCAGACATGCCACAGCTCGCTAGTGCGTTCCGGAGGGTGTGTGAGGGAGATGCAGGGGGCTGTTCCTGCAGGCTCCTCTCTGCACAAGCCTGAGACTGGTTTTGAGGAATGGTCCTGAGCAGAGAGGCCTGTAGCTGCTTTGTTTTGTTCAAGGGAGTGCAAGTGAGTGTCACCACCCTGAGAATTTCGAAGTGGTGGGTTATATGGCAGGTATAACGGAGACAGTGGGACTCAAGTGACAGGAGTAGGACAGGTTTCCTACAAGGGAGGAAAGATATTTCTTGCTGGGAGAAGCAGCTGAGACTTGCTTTGCCCCAGTGCTCTGTTGTGGCCATCCCTACCAGTGACCAAAGCTTGCTTCTCCCTCTTCAGCATTGCTTAACGGTTTGTGATCTTCCCACTGTCCCTCCAGCATAGAAAATTGTTGACTGCAAAGAGAAAACATCCCACCTCATTAATGTAATTAGGGTTCAGGCCAATCCAAACTCATACTTGTCAGCATGAGAAACTGGGTGGATCCTGATTTTAATTTCTGTGAAAGCTGTTCCCTAAATCAGTGTTCAAAACACATATTGGAAACACATCCTGGCCAAACCCTGTTTGGCATAGATGGGCTGGGGAGAATACTGTACAGCTGTAGTACCATTTTCCAGACCCACTGAATCTTTTTCTCATGTTAAACAAAGTACCAAACCCAAGAAATAGGACTTCTGTGAAGCTGTCACATTGGCCAGTAGGTTAATGACCTTTGCTGCTAGAAACAAAATATAAATCAATGTGTTAGTATTTATTTTACTGTGCTGACCACTAATTGATTTGTTAATATTAAAGGCATTATTCTGTAGGTAGTTTTTGTTTAAACAGAAAACCCTACATCGCACTTTGCTTTTGGATCAGAACAGGTATTTATTATATTTGTGAAAATGTTTTCCCTCCCACATATGTATTGTTTTCTTTCCCTTGATGAAAAAAAAAAAACCCAAACAAAACCCACCCCAAACAAAAAAAAAACCCAAACACCCCAAATCCAACCAGTGGATCTTCTTTGTTTCTTTTCATGGCAAACAAAATGGGGATTTCCTTGCAACTCACTTTTAAATGTCCGTTCCTAATTTTTGTTTTTTAGCTCCAATGGTTCCTTTGGTAACCTGGAATAGTATTTTTAGAGACATAAGAAGTTCATACTGCATAACTATTTCTTTTAAGGCAAGGAAGTAAAGTATGGAATCCATGAATTTGTGAGGAGTATGGAAGTGATACTGTTTTGTTTGTATGAAGCATTAGCTGTTATTTTGTAATCTGCACTAATGAGTAAATGTGTTATAATCTTGCCTAACATTGCTCTTTTTTTGACTTTGGCTTTCTTTACGTACATCAAAAGGAACCCTGAAAACTTCTGTGGAGTTGCTTAGGATGGTCATCAATGTAATGCAGGGGTTTTTTTTCTGTAAAGCTTCTTGTCTTCTTTCCTTTTCTAGCTGCCCATCATAGGGCATTAGAAGGGAAAGCTACTGCCATGAGCACAGATTCATATTTTAGCTTACTAATGCATGATGTCCTTTTGCTACATTACTTAAGTAATGCTCTCACTGTAACGGATGGGAATCTTGCCCAAGGCAGGAATAAATGATATACCCTGGCTAAATGTATTGTGTTGGCTAGGGCCGGGCGAGGTACACTGCTGAAACTTGTCTTTTACTCCTAAGTTTGGTTTACAACACTCTTAAGGTTTTGCTTTTTGAGGAATGTGTATCTGGTTCCGTAAGGATTTGGTCCTGCTCCAGCTAAAATAGTGTGAAGTACATTGACTTGAGTAGGAGCAAGCCTTGAAACCCTTCAGGAATTTCATACTGCTGATGTTTTCTCATGTATGTGGTATGGTTTGTTTTTTTTTAAAAAAAATTTTACAACCATATATACAAGGATGCTCTGGATGAGATGAACATCTGTTGCCGATTATGGAAAAACAAATGCCATGGCTGCCAAAGGATTAACGGAAAATGGAGAAGTATGGACCTAGTTTCTTGGAAGTTAGTGGCTAAGCTCCTGTTGTTTTGAGCTGGGCTGGCTGCTTTGCCATCTGCGTAAAGTTGGAAGTGAAAATAAAATCCACTTTCAAATAAATGTGGTCAAACAATAGTTTTGGGAATCTCTCCTTTTAAAAAACAGTGTCACGGTTAAAACTTTATCTTTTTACCCAAAGCATCTGCAGGTAAAGGCAGGACTGTGGATTTTTAAAAATAAAACCAGTTTTTAAGTCTGTGTTTTGCAGGGGAGGAATTACTTGATTTAATTTCCTTCTGCATCTGTCCAGCAACATCATTTGCAAGTGCTTTGAATGTGTTTCATCTAGAGCCTTCTTGTCAGGTTGGTTTTGTACATTTGTCCTTATTTTCTTTATATCGTACTGACCCCCGTGAGGGAATAGTTGATGAAAATGATTATTTTTTTTTCCTTTTATTTTTTTTTCTTCAGCATATAATAAATCATCTTGCTCTTATCATTGTACAGCCTTAGTGTTTGGTATTGCTACTGCTCCCGATATAGCTGGACTATGCATGACTGAATTGATTTTAGCCTAGCATTGAGCATGACTACAGGAGTAATATGTTTTAATACACTGATAAAGGAGTATAGTCCAGTGTATGATTTGTTACTCTGGAGGGGAGTCAGCATACTTTCAACTATTAGCAAAAGCCAGCTGAGTTCTCCCCCTGAGCTGTCTTGGCTTCAGGAGGGGTTGGGAGTGTTCAGCATCTGACAGGACGGGAGCCAGAAGGTACGGGAAGGGCTCTGTTTCCAGCGGTGCTTTCCCCCTGGGTAGACATCACGAGCTCTGCAATAGCCCCAGGCTGAGCCATGGACTGACTTTCAACTCTTACTGTAAAAAGGTGGGGACGAGCTGAGCCTGATACTTAGGTTTGCACATTTTTTGCCAATGTGCTCCTTCCCTCTTTCATTAACAGAGGGCTGCAGAAGAGCATATGCTTATGCAGCGTAAATGACTTTCCAAACAGAAAGGACATTCTGAACTGGAGCCTTGAAGCACAGAAAATCTGGGGTTTGCTGGGTTCAGCTCAGGTAAGAGAAAACTGTTGCCCTTCCTCAGCGCTGCAGCCATGCTGTTTGTGCAGTGAGCTCTTGACCTCAAGGGCACTACCCTGGTGGCACACGTAAGACATTGTGTGGCTGCTGCTGAGGCACGGCGCCGAGTGTATCGGCAAGTGCGAACAGGGATGTGCCCCTGCACTCCCCGGTCCTCTGTTATTCAAGGCGTTGGACCATTACGGAGAATAGTGACACTGTGGTGGAATCATAGAATCACAGAATCATTAAGGTTGGAAAAGACCTCTAGGATCAAGTCCAACACCCACAGGCCTCCTAAACCATGCCCTGAAGTACCACGTCTGCATGTTGTTTGAACCCCCCTCAGGGATGGTGACTCCCCCACCTCTCTGGGCAGCCTATGCCAACACCTGACCACTCTGTGAAGAAATTGTTCTAATATCCACGCTAAACCTCCCCTGACGCAGCTTGAGGCCATTTCCTCTCGTTCTATTGCTGGTAACTTGGGAGAAGAGACCAACACTCTGGTAGATCCTGGCTTACCTTTTTGATCCTGGTTTACTGTTTTGTTGGGCTGAGAGCTGCCTCAGTGCTTAGGTGACTCTTCTGTGCTTACAGTGAAATGCAGGAGGCTTTGTGTTCTCATTTATAGTAAATAGAGTAATAAAAACTTGTAAGTGCAGCTTAATGTTAAATCTCACCCCAGCCCTTTGTTGCCTTAACCCATGCAGACTCTGTTATTTTTGGTCATCCTAGGAACCAGAGAAGAGCAAATCTCTACAGAGCAGCATGTCCCCACTATCAAATGTTAAAGCACTGCCTTTTTAATACTTGCATGTAGTAATTGTATTCTATGTTAATTCTATAGAAACTTGCTACAGTCAAACCATAGTGACACGCAGAGAGAGATACCTGGGCAACCGAATACAGAGTCACAGGCATTTGTTTAATTAGTCAGCAGATAAAAAAAAATACAAAAATGGATTAAAATCTATGAGTAATTGTATGATTTGAAAGCATAAATAGCCCTCCTTCCACTTCTCTGATTACCTTGGTATCTAAGGATCTCGTTTAGTTGTTTTGCAGTATTCTACAGCTGAGGAAGTAAAGTTTAGAAAAAAATAAGTGAATCACGCAGAAAGCCTGTGGCTGAGAAGGAAGATTAAACCCTTTAAAGGCCAGGCTGCTGACCCTGCCACATCTCCATTCAGCTTCTCAGTTCACAGGCTGAGGAAAGTGACCGGATTTTAAAAACAATTTGATTAAGAATAATTTTTTTTTTTAAAATATATAATGGCTTTACAATAAACTACAATGGTTAGGAAATGGACTTTAGCATATGGTTTCAAAATAATGAAACTTGGCAGAGAGAGCTCTCAATATTGCTTCTGCCATTAAATCTTAGTGCAGAGACGGGAAAGTAACAGCTTTTAGGAGAATTGTGGAGGGTGCGTGTTTGTGAAGTGCAGGTTCTGGAGGTGCTTCTGTATTCATTTATGTCCACTTCACATAAATTCCCTCTGTTCCTACTTCCAGTTCTCCTAAAGCATTTGAATTGAATGCTGCTTGTCTGTTTTGGAATAGTAATGAGCTGCTCTAGCAGGTAATACCTGGAATTTATTGGCCTAATCCTTCAGCGAGTGACACGCTTTCCATTGGCCTTATTCCACTGGGCTTGCTTCACCTCTCTACCTGCATGAAACAAGAGCAGATCTATTTAAAGTCAGGGGAATTACACAAGTGTAAAGAGAGAAAGTAAGATTACCCACAGTATATTATCTGAGACTAGAGAGAGTCTCTGGCTGGTGTTTGCTGTACACATGGAGATGTTAAAAAAAAAAAAAAAAAAAAAGTATTAATCTAAGGCTTGTTGCTCAATATTAAGGTACAAGAAGGTACTGTGAATGAAAGAACAAGGTGCAGGGTTGTAAGAAGAAATTAACATAGTTGCATGATAAACTAAATATGCTGCATTCGTTGTGTCTGTGGAATTTTATGCAGGAACGCAGTATTTAGCTGAAGAAGCCAGACTATGTATTTAGTGAAACGCAACGAGATCATCAGTGTGAAAAACCCTACATTAGCCTGTGCATTACCCTGGATTTTAAAAGGTAAAATGTGGATATGAAAAAAACCTGTGAAAAATCAAATGGCAAAATCCCAGTGCACCGGAAGAGATGATGACATATGGGTTAACGCCTGCTATTTCAGGGAGGCTGTGAAGAACACTTCAGACTTAAGGGACTTGTAAAAACAACAGCATTATGCGAAAAATCTTTGCAGCTGACTAGAGAGTTTGGGAGCTGACCGAGATGTCGTTCATGACAACAGCTCGGTTTTGCTCTGTGTGAACTTGTACAGGTAGGCGTTGTTTCAGCGAGGAGTGGAAGCTCCTGGGTGAGGCAGGGCTGGCTGCGGCCTCAGGAGCCTTGAGGTGTTCGTCCTTCTCTGCGTCGCACATGCACACATACGTGGCAGGTCATGCGGAGCAGTCCCGTTAAGGACTTTTCCTCCTTGGTATTATCCAGTATTTATACGAGCTCATTTTCCAGTAGCTCCTTACTGCAGCTACCCTGAACGCTGCTTGCAGTATGTCAGCAGCAGCATGTTGGGCCTAATTAGGAAATGGCCAAACTACCAAATACGTGGGAGTCTTAGACGTAGCTTCTGTTTGTAAAAGCTGGGGAGCACCCGCTATTCGTGTAATGGTGATGCTCAGAGTGTATTTGGATTAGCGGGTCCAAATTTAGGCAGAGGAACAATGCAATTTGTCTCTGGGGTATTGCATTTATTTATGTCAGGTGGGATTACGGGCTGCTGTGCGTTCTGCTGGTCTGCTGGATAGCTGGCACCAGGGTGCCCAGGCTTGAGAGCTGGGTGCTTGTCATGCCTTCTCTTACGACTGGTCTCTCTGACTATGTCTTTAGGGGTCTGTTTTTGACTAGTCTATCTCTGGTTTACCTTGTTAAACAGTCCTAGAAATGTAATTAATAGGACAGCTTTTATAATGTTTGTTTAATGACTTCAAATCAAAGTCTGTTTACTTGTGTGAATCACAGATTTTTATTATGCAAAACCCAAGTAATTTCTAATGAATGTTACTGAAAAGTACCATGAAAAGCGGTAGCAGAAGAATGTAAATAAAAACAAGACAGATCTTTCAAGGTTGCAGGATGAATGTGGCGGGACACAAAACTGAGGAGGTGGAAACGGGAAGCAGCAGTGGATAGTACCAGTCTGTCTTTTCCCGATCCCACAGTCCCAAGACACATGGTGGATGTTCAGCTGCCGTATTTGCAGTTATACCCTTGAAATAATGTCTGATAAAATCCGAGCTACACTGCTGACCGTTTGTATTAGCCTTCCCTTGAGACTGATCTGCTGCAGCCCGGGCCACAGGCAGGATGCACAAGGTTTGGGGATCATTACGCACGGCTGAACTCCGGCACTCTGCTCCCACAAAGGCAAAATGCAGCAGGGGCAGGTTAAGCCCTTGCCCCCAGGGTGGGCTGTGTGTTAGCCTAATACCAGCGCAGAAGACACAATGACACTTGTTAAAGCGTAAGATGTAGCTGCCGCGTTCTTGAAGCTTTGAAGGAAGCGTCGGAGGTTGTGAGTGAACAGCGTATGAAGAGAGGCACTAGATGTCCAGGGGGGATGTGGACGTGTGGAGTGGTATCTCTCCTCCTAACAGGTTTCTTGACAGACAGACGGTTACATTAGCCTGGAGCCCTTTCATGCACTGCCTAGTGTCTAACATGGGGGACAGATTTCTGGAGACACATTGTTAATCTAGATTAGCATTGATCTTCACACAGCTTCTCCCAGCTGCCAAGCGATGCAAGGATGGGTCAGACCACTGTTATATGTATATACGTGCTGGGTATATATTAGAACATAATAAGCTTCCAAGGGAGTTCTAATTTGGGTACGGACTATAGACGCTAATTACATGGCAACAGTCTTGACAATTAGCATGCATAGTTTTAACTTGCATTTCTGATTGCAGTAACAAAGCCAGCGTTGCCTTCTCCTCTCACTGACTTCAAAGGCAGCGTCTTGATTTAAGAAACGATGTCCTAAAGCTGTTACAAGAGAGTGAAGCTGCGTTACTGCAACTGTCAGGCTGCCCACTTAACAAACTGGATGGTAAGCGGGTGAGCAGCCAAGCTCTCTGAAATGGCTCATGAGAGCTTTAGGTTACAAAATGCCAGCCAGCATTTATTGTCATTGCCATACAACATAATATTCCCACGGTGAATCCAGCATGGGTCTCCCAAATCAGAGTGTGCCTCCCCAAAGTATCAGGACCCAAAATTATACCTTGGGTCTGGGCTGTAATACTTAAACGAGGGGGGAAAGTAATAATCAGTGGAAGATGAGAACAGAAACAGAGAGAAAATTTGAAGTTCCCTTGGGTGATCCTGCCCGCCCTTGGACACAAGGTCATGGGTAACACTTAGAAATATTTGGCACCTTAATCTGTTTGGGTGTCTTCATAAATCTCAGCAGGCATTTTAAGTTGCTGTAGAGCTGCTGTAAATCTGATTACAAGTATTCTTTGAAAACAAGGCTTAGAAACCCAAGTGAGTTAGTCTTTTACAAAATTTCCCCTTACAAGGAGAGCCATTGGCATGCGGTTGTGAGACTGCAGCGGGTGCAGTGGCAGCCTTTGAGCCTAGCTAGGGTTTTCCAGGACAATTCCCTGCACAGAGCTGGGGTTGCCTGAACAGCCTATATCAAAATTAAAGACTGTAGTCCCCTGCCTCTGCTCAGGTGCAGCACTGGTTACCAGTGCCAAACTACATGCTCTGTATAGAAACCCATCGTCTCAATACTGCAGTGTCAGTCAGATTATAAATATTTGAATGTCTTCCTGGAGACTGGCTGAGGTCACTCCGCGCTCAGCAGGTGCTGCTGAAGATGATCTAGATTTCCTCCAGAAGGAAATGAAGCTGTGTCACATCACACAGAAGCATCACTTATGTTTGGCGTTTGGGATAAAACTTAATGTTCTACAATTATAGTGTCGGATGGCCGGCAGCAATTTTGCCAGACAAATCCCACGTGTCTTTCCCAGAAGGATTCAATCTTTAATATTGTTTTGATGCTGGAGGCTTTTCCAATTTCTGTTTATTAGAAATGACTTATTTATGTTGCAAGTGCTGCCTTTAACCCAATACAGCTGGTGCCACCTACAGCACTGTGGGAAAATCATGGCTGCAGCGTGACCGAAGCAAACTGTCGCCTTGCAGAAAGGAAGCCTTTGAAAGGCTAAATGCGCGTTACCTCTTCGTCCGCTTTGTGTGCTTTGAGGCTGTTTCCAAATAGTTTCACTTTCACACCCTCAAAGCATGGAAATCTATTGCTGAGACTGCAGGGAAACGTTGATAGTCAAGCGGTGCATGTGGAAAGCTTGCAGAAGGAAAAGCAGAACAGGAGCTGTGAGATGCTAGGGCGGCGCTGGTCCGGAGCCAAGCTGAGGAGGGGTATGTCCACCCAGCTTCACTCTTTTTTTTCCTACCCTTATGTTATTACCTCTTTTAACCTCAAATCACCAACCGCTGTGAAGGTTCTTGTTATGAAGTTAAACTGGTGATGAAATGTACGGTTTAGGGGGGCCAATCTTGTCCATTTGCAGCACACGTACAAAGCCAGGTGCCCTGAGTCCACCCAGGCTCTATTACCTGGAAAGGATTTCCACATATGCAGCAAGAAGCCAGTTTTAATCAGCATCCTCATGCCCAGCCTTCCTTTGGAGCAGAGAATAGGGAGGGGCTGTTTGCTCTGTCTTCACCTCTTCGAGCCACCACTATTTTTTTTTAATGGGACCTTGGTGAAGCAGTGACATTTATCTGTCTCAGGGGAATCTTGCCTGTCCTGGGGAAAGAGCAAGTGTGGGGTGACTGGATTCACTGCTATTTCATAAGGGTATAAATAATATACAAGTTTGTAATATGTGAGTGGCAAATCTGACTGTGCTGAATATTCATGTCAATGCAGTGAGGCACTTGATCCTTCTTCTAAATGTCTGAGCTGCCCAGTAAAAACCTTTTTCTGATGCATTTTATGGGGCAGAGGAGACGAGTGAACAATCATGTTGTGCGATCACAAGTCACCCTCCTGAAATGCTCTAACAAGCATTTAATCGTTGTTCCCTGGAGGAATGGCTGTAGTAACTGAAAAAAAAAAATTGAGAACAATACAGAACTGAGACCAGTTCTGGAAGAAATGAGTAATTCATAATTCCAAAATAACTCATATTAGTTGGTGTCCACCTCTCTGGGCTCCATTTTCTCCCACTTACCTGCAGGTCCAGCAGCTCTGCTGGTGGCTCTGAGCTTCTGCTTGGTTAGCCCCAACCAGCCTCACACCCACTGCAGGTTCAGGGTAGCCTAATTGGCTACCAAAAATATCAAGAGTGAAGTTATCAAAAGTCTTGTAGCCCCTTAGAAGACACCACGCTTTCATGAGTTTGAGCCTTCTGGATGCAGAAGTCCCATCAGTCTTCAGCTGGGTCGAGTCTCGGAAGTCCTGGCTGCAGCTGGAGGGGTGGTCGCAGAGGTGGCTGTACCTGTGGTGGGTCTCACGGGTACCCGCAGCTGTCACGATGCAGTTGTCCCTTGAAAGATGTGTGCGGGATGTCCATCCCCACCTCCCCGCACCGGCGTGCGTCTGTCCTGACGGCCGTACTGCCTAACCAAGCCGGCTGAGCCTCCGCTCCGGCAAGCTTTCCCATGCTGTGATCACACCTCCTGATGGCACTGCAGACGTACTTTTAGAAATCCCAAACAATTCCCTCCTCAAACCCATATTTCAAGCTCTTATTTAATATTGTCCCCTCTTCAGAGGTTTTAAGAAAGGTGGCAGTGCTTTATTGATATTGGTTGGTTGTTCTGAGGCAGGCAAAGGGATGATATTTTGATTTCAACAGCACACCCCTTAGGATTTTGAAAGGTGGTAATTTCCCCTGAAAACAGAAGAGGGCAGCTGGTTTTTGAGAAACGAAGAGTGCATTGACTATTTTTGAGAATGAAATAGCAGTCACTCAGATCTAGTCGAAAGGGCTTTTTATTTTTTTTCATGAATGAATAAAAATAGCACAGCATTCCAGGGCCCATGCTAGTGTAATTAGTGTATAAAATAGCCGGACCCCCATCACCTTCCACGCAGCCCCTGAGCTTCGCCTGGCAAAATTAGATTCCTTGCAATTTTATTGCAATGTAATTAAAAAGTAACCAAGGGAATACCGAACTCAGTTTCCAGAGATGTTCGGCATCAGACAGAATAAAACACATTCTGCAGCTCGCTGGATTAACAGCCGGTTTCTTTGTTTACTGCCCAAACTGAAAAAAATAATTGCTGTGAATCGTCACTCTGTACATATGGAAAAAATCAGATTCAGTAAAAGCTTAGTCAACCCTCCAAATGTATATCTTTTGAATTGAAAGGTGTTTTAAATTTGTATTGAACAAAAAAAATATGCATAAATTCCAAATCGAAACATCCTTCTGGAATAAGATCTTTCTTTATAATCCAAAAGAAGGCATTTTGTGACTTCTTAATTTTTCAAGCTTCAATTTCCAATGGAAACAATTACACAAGTTCGACAGGAGATTACCATGAGGTTAAGTCCATCTGGATCTTTATTTCCTGGCAAATACTTAGCTCAGAACCCTGCAGCTGCTCTGGTGAGCAGTCCTGAGCCCTGATTTTAGCCACAGACCAGCCTCCCTCCCTGCTGCCGCCTGTACACCTATTTTTCAACGCACGCAGGCTGCGTACAGGCGACGTAGCACAAGGTGGCTGGTTTTTGCGTAAGAAGTTTCCCATATCTGCTTGGTCACACGATGCCTGTTCCCTGCCCAAAGAAGCATTCCTCCGTGCCCAGGTCCCCATGGCTGGGGCTGTGCTGAGGACGTGGCTAGAGCCAGAGTCAGGAGCCTGGCTATATTTTTAAAGCCAAAATAATCATGCTGGTTCATATGGAAACATACATCCTCGTATGCAGTTCTTAATGAGAGGGACGGTTAATCCTCATTCCCCGTGGGACTAAACCGCACCCGGAGGGAGGGTGGGAGGAGGTGGCCGGGTGGTGCTACCTCTACCAGCCGAGCAAAGTGATAAGCAAGAGAGATGGTGCAGTCAGCTGCTGAAGTCAAGGAAGGCTGAATATCCGCATGGGACTTACACCTCCCACTGCCTTCGTCGGTCCAGTCGGTCGGTAATTTGGAAAACTCAACAGTGATGCCTTCCGGCGCCTTCCCGGTGTCGGTGTGCCTCTCTGGCTCTGAACACAAATGGGAATTTTTGTGTTTGGCTTCACCGAGGAGCATGTGAAAAGCGATTTGCCTTCTTTTTTTTTTTTTTTTAAATAGCTCTGAGGCAGGAACAATTAGAGACCCTCTGTAATGAAACGGTACTGACTAAAAGGGTAACCCAAAAAGACAACTCTTCTGATGCAGAAAATAATGAGGGCTGCCCTAAAATTTTAATCAGGAACTCAACTTTTATTTGCAGCTCCTGACAAGGATAGCATCCCTTAATAATGTTTCTGACAGTTCCAAACTCCTGAAATTAATATGAGAGCAATGAGAATTTAATGGAAGCGCTAATTACAGATGCTGGAATTATTCTGCTGTGATTCAAAACCTCTGATGTGGAGAAACTCTTAGCACGGATGGGCTGTCATCTAATTTCTACAGAGTTTTGCTCCAAAAGGTGACCCTGGCTTTACGCACCTTCATTCTGCAAGACGTGGGCGTCCTTCCCTCCCGTTGACTTCCACTCCTTGCAAAGCGTTAGGATGCAAGCAATTAATTCCTCTTGCTCTGGAGACTGTACCACTCAGACCCCTCTTGCATGCCATTCCCTCTATTTCCCCTCTCGTGATTAGTCACAATGTCCTGCGCTGGTGGCCTTGCGTCCAGGCTTTGTCCGAAAACGCTGACTGATTATGCAGGTGGATCAAACCCGGGTGGCTGTAGCAGTTTGTACCCAGGTTGCCACCTCTGCAGTGGAAAGAGCCCAACTGCACATGAAACAGCTCCTCCTTCGTCGTACTCGACAGTCAAATGTATTGCAACAAACTGGTACCAACAATTTGGTGCTACTTCAAGCCTTGGTGGTGCAAGGGATGGATCTAGAGGCCAGGCAGCCTCTAGGAGATGTGAGAGAAGAGCTATTCATGGGGAAGAGCCACCTCAGCCTTTAATTCACCTGAGTGAGCCCCCCCAAAATCACAGATCTTTGGAAAAGAGACCTGACATCATCAGAGCTACTCATGCCTTGCTCCAGAGCCACCTTTCACCCTGGGCTTCCTCCAAAGATCACAGAGGTGCACAGAGACACTGCTGGGTCCCTGGGTCCCGGTGGGCTGTGGGAGGTGGTCCCTGCACCGCAGAGCCCCGGTGTGCGCTGTGCTGGTGGGCTGCCCCCTTGGTGTGTGACCTGGCTCTTTGCAGCCTTCCTAGGGATACCGTGAGGTTGCTGCCGGCCTGAGGAGATGCTCTAGACCCCCAGAAAAAGCCTGTTATCATCTTTCCAAAGGTGGTATTGGGTTTTTGGAGGCTGGCTACACAGCAGCAAGCCCACACTGCCCTCCTTGCTTATCCTGAAAATGCTCTATCGGGCTGTTCAGAGCTCGGGACATCACGAACTAAGTCTGAAGGCTTTAACGGAGAGCTTCGATTTCAGACTATTAGTTAGAGAAGGGAATAAGTCACAGTCCTTGGGGCTGAATGTGGATATTCCCCAAAACACGAACAACTTCTGAACTGTACAACTTTTTTCGTGTCTCTCTTACAGCCAGCTGTGAAACCTGAACCTTGATATTAGTTCCAACTGTTGAATGGCATTAGGTGATTCATGTCCTCCATTAATACAAAAAGTAATACCATTTTCTGCTTTGCACATAACGCCTTTTGAGAAATAGATGAAGACATAAGGGACATCGAAGAATTATTTAATCTAAGCTTTTTTTCTTCAGTCCTGTATTTTGTCGCGTTATTGAATGATCACACGCCAGTTCCTGCCCTTCCCCACTTACTCTGGGGATGGTGCACAAAGGCAGGAGCCATCTCATCCTGCTTCAGTGCCCCTCTCTGAGGGAGGGGTGTGCATCCTGTATCAAAACACAATAAACGTCCCTTGGTATAACGGAGGGAAGAAAAGGAGGGGAAAAACAACAAGCTGATTTCACTATGCTCTGTTAATAAGCCAAAGCCGCTATCACGAGCACTGAAAATTGAAGTATAGCCTCAATGATTCAGCTGAAAAATCTCATTTGGCCAAAGGGGTGGCTTGGAGATTTTACACCTTATTTGGTCAGTGTTCAGAGAGTCATGTGCATAAATACCAATGCTCTGGGAAGCATTGCAATGAACCAATACGCTCAGTGGCACAAAAGATGAAGTTTTTATTGTTGTGGTAACACTTGGCGTGTGATGTAGATTTTCCAGATGAAAGATGATGGCCAATTTTATGGCTTTTCAAGCTCTTTTTACATTGTGAGGACCTTGACAGAGTGGAATTTGAACACCCCTTTCCTCCTCCCCTTCCCCTCTGCTATTAAGAAAGGGAGCAATAGATAGAAGAATAATTGATAGAAGTGAAAATGAGAGTCAAGAGAAATCTTACAGCATTAAATTTTGGGGAAGGACATTTTTAAACCCAGTATTTAGTTCCAAGTATCACTGTATGATAACGTTCCCTCTGCAGTTCCCTGAAATCACGGAGCACATACTGACTGCGAATGCTCTCAACCGCTCTTAAAAGAGAACAAACCACCCATGCGGTCAGAAATAGGTGCTGCAGACCCCTGCGTTGAGCTTACCCGGAGCAGGGAGGGGTGGTGACGCTCCCCCCAGGACCAGCGAGCTGCCCTGCACGGTACATCCTCGTCAACGTGCCGCTGCCGCCAGCCCCCAGTTACAAAACTACTTCCCAAGGGAGAGACACCGCTCTCCCACCCCTCATCGCCCCGCTCCTCGCAGCGAGGGAGCAGCTCTGCCGAGCCACAGGGGCTGGCGGGAGCTTGGGTTGAGCTGTCCCCAGATCAGGACTCTACGTCTGTGCATGGCTTCTGTGAATAACTGCATACTCGTGCTGTTTCCTCTTGGCTTGCTCCCCTCTTTCTTCTTTTTTGCTACATCTCACAGTAGTTTCATGTCCTGTCTTGAGTGCCAGTTGACCGGGCTGTGACCCTCTTTTATGTTATATTTGCACAGCACCTGCCGTGGTGGTCCCCAGCCCCGAAAGAGGTGGGAGGAAAAGGGGACCCTGTGCTTCCACTTCATGGACGCTCAGTCTTCCCCTTTTTATTTTGCTGGGCGTTGGGGCATTAGGTGGCACTATCAGAGGAGGGATGATCCCAGCTCACACTAAAGCTATTAAAAGTAAACGATTTTTTACTAATTTTTTTCACTAAAAATAAAGAAATTCCGGTGCTGTGAGTGGGGGAAGAATGACATTTTACATAAGCATCTTAAAAATGCCAGTTACCCATATAAATGAGTGGTAGGTGGACTCCTAAGAAATCCATACTTGTTGTTTACTGGGGTTTGTAAGTGCTATTGTAACAATGGTAAATTATACAGAAAGACCTGAGTTCGCTTCCTGGGACTGTGAACAGAAAGTCCTTTCTCCTTTAGTGAAGTTCTCGCTGCTGTTAAAGGTTTACCAAGAGGAAGCTGCATTTTTCTCAGCAGGTTATTACTGTGATTATTCCCGCAGCGCTGACAGCACCCTCGCTACTTTCTCATTATGTAGTAGATGTGTAAGAGCCTGGTCTGCCTCCCATTAAAGTCAATAACTATCTCCCTTAATTAGCGTTTAAATTACGATCAGTCTCTTAACGTTACTATCAGTTAGGTGCAGCGCGGCCACGCTCCGGTGTCCATTTGAATTCTTTGAGGTGAGCCGGGTCCGCAGAGGCCGGGCGGGATCCTGGGCAGGAGCCAGACCCCAGGGGCTTGGGCTGCATCCACTGACGGTCACAGGCTCTCCAAAATGCTGCCGGAGGAGAGGGAGGAGGAGGAGGAGGCTCTCCTGGAACAACGGACCCAGCACAGCTAGATTAATTGCCCTGTTCCAATCAAATTAATAACTTGAAAGTGTCCGAAATTTAATTGTATCCACAGAAAAGGGAGTCTTTCCTCCTTTTTCCTCTGCGCTGGATCTCCAAGGGCTGTAGTGACCTTGGCACACAGTGAACCTCCACCAAGAGCTGGGCTGGGGCCCAGAAATTAAGACGTGCGGGTTTCTAAGGCCAATTACAGCTCATCGGAGTGAATGATCGCTGGCTCGGGCGCTGCGGCTTGGAAAGCCGGTGTGTAACAGCGGCGGGTTTACTCTGCTCTGAGCGCAGTACATCAAGGAATTGATGTAGTTGTTGAGGAGGTACAAAGGGAGTTTGCAATGATTGATGTGTCATCGTGACTCCTCCAAAGCGCCCGACAAGTGGGACGTGGGACGGTGCAATGCAGGTACCGGGGACTGCAGGCTGTTTGCTGTGCAAGATGATTTATTCAGATTAGGATCAGAAGTATTTGCAGCACTTCAGTCAAAAAAAAGGAAGAAAAAAAAAAAAAAAAAGAAGGAAAGAAAGAATGTGCTTTGATGAAGTTAAAGTGCAAAACAAACCTGGCTCCCTGCTGGCTGAACCAAGGTTTGCTGAAATTTAGCTTATCAGCGCATGGTGATATTTGCTAGCAAAACAGACTAAATGATCTAAACCAAGGCACGTGGGGCTGTTATAAACATCCTTTGCCTTAGAATAGAAAATTGCCTAGCACTGGCCATTTTCTCATGGGGTCCCTCCCCAGTCTAACAGAGATTAGCCTCTGGAAATATCTGTTTTCAACTATGAAAACGCAGGCTGCCACCTATTTTTCTCTGACCCAAAAGCCCGTGTTACGTTTGCACTATTTAAACTCCTGCCGTTTTTTTTTAGATTATTTTTTAGACTATTGTGTTTCACAACCACATGGTGCATTTGAATTAATTCTGTATTTGGGAAACCGAGGCAGACACGAACCTGTGCTTCGCCCTGGGTCCCATAGGTTAATGTGGGAATGAGGACTATTTCCACTTAGATCCCCTTTCTCTCTTTCCCTTACCTAAGTCAATGGAAGACCCTCCTGACAAGGACAACAGTTTTCCACGTGGAAAAATGGCCTTTTAATCTCTATTTTCTGTTTGTCTGGATGCAACGAGCATCTGGCAGGAGTGCGGCTAGTGCCATGCTGCCAGAGGGTTTTCGAAGACAGCCAGCAGCTGGTCCATGGAGGTAAGACAGGCAGCTCCGGACCAGAACGAAACTATTAGCATTAATTTAAAGACAGAAGTATCTGAAGGAGATGGAGGGTGCCTGTATTTCTTCTGGAGAAGACTCTCACGCTTACTTATTAGCCTCTTCGCTGCATACTGAAGGACAAGCCCCAGTCACCTCAGCACTGTCCAGTGAGGAAAACATCAGTAAATATTGATGGAACCAGGGCTTTTCCTGCAGGATGGAGGACATGAGCTGCCACAAATATACTAGCGTGGTGCCCAGGCACCACCTCACCTGGACGTTTTGCCAGGGCTGCTTGTCGAAGCAGGAGATGGGGATTCGGGGACAGGGAGGGGAAGCAGGGCCCCCTCCCAGCTCCATCTCTCTGCCGTCTTCTGTATCCGTTTACATCTCACAACCCAGTTCAATTTATCTCGATGTGCCAGCTCAACGAACCTTCAGTTTCTTCTCTTAACTGCTGTGATAATCTCACCTCTGCTGCCTTTTGAAAATAAAAAAAGCCATGCATCTAAAATGGACTGTTTTTGATGAGTATCTTCATGCTTTTTCAACTCTTTCTTTGCTTCACATCACAGAAAACTTCAGAACTTCACCTCGGCACCTGAAGCGCTGATTTCAATTTACATTAATTTCCGACACCACAAAGTGATTCCCTAATAGCTGAGAGCATTGTGATGCTTCTCTTTTTTTGAGGTAAAGAATGAAGAAAAGGGTCTATAAGAAATCCATATATTGTACATAATAACAATTCGCAGTGAAGCAAATACCCTTAATGTCCCAATGAAAGTTCTCGCAATAAAATATATACAGTTCCCTCTTTGTTAATTCTTATTTCACACTTTTTATCTGCTGAACTTTTCAGTTCTCTGAGCAAGGCGAGAGCCAACCCCCGGCGCTCAGGAGCAGTCTCATCAGAGAAAAGTTTCCTCCCTAACCTTGGGTAACTCGCCTGCTTTCCGCAGGGAAGGTGTCGCAGAGGGGAAATCCAGTTTTCCAGTTACCTCGCAAGCTCTGGTGGGGAGTCTCCAGAGGAGAGCTTCAAAGAGTGGTCACTTAAAAACCTAAAATTTCTATACATATTCTGACAAAAAGGTCATAACTCTTCTTTTTTTTAGCTTGGAAGACTGAAAAACGGCTTTGTTTAATAGCAATATACTTCTCCCCCTTGGAATGCGAATGAAGATTAATCCCCAGTCACACTGGGAAAGACTTGGCTTTGAAATGACTGTTACAGTGATTTAAATTAACATATACAGCAGGCAGAGTGAATTATTTTCCTCTGGGTGTGTCCACTCTGGGCACTTTTTACCACAATTTAATTGACTGCCAATTAATGTAACGTAGTCACACGTTTTTAAGGCTAGTGTGGACACTTTCCCAGATTAATGTCTGAGTTGGCTGATAATTAATGTGAGATATCTACCCCCTCCAACCCCTGAGATAGTTTTACCTATCGGATATGAGGCACCTGTTACTAAAAAAACCCAATTATGTCTTCATTCAGAGCAGCTTGGGAGCAGAGCAGTGTTTAATTAGAGTTACACGCTGTATATTGTGGACAACAGACTTCCATACAGACAGGGGCTTCAGTCGTCTGAGTTGTATATTTAGCTTTGCTGTCAGGTTTGCAGATCATCTTGGGAAAGCATTTGCTGCTTTGTGCTTCTTTTTGACCTCCTCCCTAACACCAGCCACAGAGAATGAAAGATGCTATATCAAACTTAAGTGGTATTTTTTTTAAAATATTGAGTTTGTGGGTTTTTTTCAGAGTGAAGGAAATCTCAAAAAATGAAATGAAATATTCCTCTCCAAATATTTATTCAACCTGAAGTTATTTTTTACTTTATTTTTTAAAAAATGAAAGCATTTCGAGAGGAGCCAGTCTTCTGCAAAGCATGCTGCTCTCCTTGCCTGCATCTGGCTCGTGTGTCATCATCTGAAGCTGGATGAAGTGCGTATACAGGTGCTTTTGCATTTACATGACATTTCCCATTTGCTCTGTACACACAGACACAGGATAACGTCAGGCTCGCTACAAGCACAGACTTTTGCTATTTCTTCCCTTGCCTTGGCGAGATACCCAGCCACCCACAGAAAAATCGTTATCTCGCTGCGCAATTGTTCCGCATCGTCATATAGCGCAGCCCTTTACGGGGAGCCACGCTGCGTACGGTCGTACGTACAGGGGAACGAGCAGCCTCACATAAACGCCAGAAACACGCATTTTGTGTCTTATCTCATTTCCAAGTGAGCGCAGCCACCTGCTTACAGCTGCCTAATGATGAAAACCATCCACTCTGCTAGCTAACAACTATGGTTGAGCCAAGCTAGTCCTTGAAAGAGAAAAAAAAGGAGCTGGCAGAGCCTTCTGCTTTCTGCTGGTAACCACCCCACCTCCCAAAGCGCCAGTGACTCATGCTTAGATCTTGAACAACAACAGACGCGTTGCCCAGTGCTGTTGTGACAGATGCTGCGGAAACCATTGGGGCCTCTTTTCTTTGCCTAATCAAAGCAAAATATTTAAGCAAGCGAGACCAAGCGGATTATTCTGCTCCCAGGACCCTTGTTGAATTCGTCGCCTCAGGACTTGCACCAACACTTCAATGACTAGGTCTGCTGGGCCCACAAAAGCCCCAAACCCTAGCAAATGTCTCGAAATCAGAGCGTTGCAGGCGTGCTCAGCAGGGTCTGGCAGCCACAGGCTGGACTGGCCAATCTTCTGGACTCAGCCACACCAAATACATATTGGCCGTACCCAGGGGGAGTAGAGCATCTGGAGCTGGTGCTGCAGTACGGAAAAGGGCATCCATACCCGGCTCCCCAAATAACAACAACAACAAAATATCTGTCCCCCTTCACTTGCAAAGACACGCTTCAGCTTTGTGACTCCCCCCCCACAAAGTCCTTCCAAGTCTGCAGATACTCCCGTGGCTTAAGGCAGAGAAACTTCTGCCAGGCTGATTGAAGAAAAGCCCCTACACAAACATTGTGAGTGTCTTAATCAAGGTCAGTAAGTGCCAGAGCAAAATGAATTGAACTTTAGGGAGAAAAATGGCTTTTCTTTTTAAGAAAGCTGGATACTTTCTATTGATTTTTTTTTTCTTTACTCAGGATTTTGCAGTGAATCCATAAAGCAACTTTCACTGCGATGCTCTTGGAAATAAATGGACCACATATTATGCACATTCATTTAAACCCAGCATATCTATTTAAAAAGAATAGGAGCTGATTGAGTTAGCTTTCTGTAATTGAAAAGGGGTTTAGTTGTACCAGCCTTTTTGGAAAGTAATTTATCTGCTTGAAAGTTGGATCATCAGCTGTAGTTAAACCTCATTCTGCTTTCAGGATGCTTGTTTTATGTCTCCAGTCTAGGTTTTTCCTAAACCATCCTGAGCTTAACTTGTAGCTTAAGCTTGCACGATCTTCAGTGAATTAAATTAGAACCAGGGATGAGCCCTGCTGCTAGTCCAGTCTAACCAGTACCTCAACCCCCGACCCCTGGCAGGGGATGGTGGTATAACCAGGGCAGCTCCTGGAAAACTGGTCCTTGGTAAACAAGTGACACCAAGGCAAAATATAAGCTTTGAAGAGTTCTGCTTTTTTAGTAAGGATGCTTATTTAATATTCAATGTGAAGTCCTGGTACGCTTCTTGAACCCACAGGGTTTCACAGCCTCTTGCCCTTTTTGTCTCGTGTCTAGGCAGCTACACAAACCATGCAGAGAGGTTTGCTTTTGGCCCTGTAAAACCACTCTCTCCTTTTTCCATCATATTCCTATAGCGAGTAGGGCACCCCTAAACCTTTCACCACCACTAGTCATCTCTGTCTCCTTGCTGGGCTTTTTTCTCCACCACCACCGGCCTTGGATGTTAGCTATCCTACTGCCCACTTGCTTCCCTTTGATATCCTCCCTCTCAGAGAGAGGCTACTCCTGGGAAAAACCCTCCCAAAGCAGCCTCTTTCCTTTCCGCCTGCTCCTAGGCTGATTTCCGACACGAATCAGCGAGTGGCTCCCGAGAGCGGGGTTGGGAAGAGCAGGTCAGCGCTCAGGGCACATCCCCAAGCCTCTGTGCAACGGTAGCGGGAGGAGCTGCGATGCTTTGATGCCAGGAGAGCGTCCCCTCTTCATTTTCGCTCACATAAGCTTGGGCTGGCTCTAGGGGATGTGGCACATTGTCCCCCTCTTGCGTTCATCAGATCTGCCCCTTGGTGAGAGCAAAGCTCAGCGGGGCCACAGCCTGTAACGCCAGAGGAAGATCGGGGTATCCCAAGAGCGCAGCAGTCTGCGGGCACGGCTTGAACCACGGTCACACCAGCAGGCAGCGCCTGGGAGGTGGACGTCACCCACCCCAGCAAGGAGCTGAGATGTGCGTGCCCTCGAAAGCTTGAGCAGCATCATCATTTTGCAAGCGAGGAGGCAGGAAAAAACAACCTGACATAACACCCTCCCCCCCAGTGAGTTACAGCAGCCCTTTCACTTTGAGCGAAGTTGATAGAGTCCGTGGTATCTCTGGATCAGGACAAACAGAGCCGCACCACCAGCCGCTTTTTGGTTGCCCCCTTACCTGCAGAGAGGGCTGTAAAGCCTGGCTGGAAGGTGCAGGAGAGCTTCGGCAGCGGGCATGGGCTCTCCCCAGAGCTGCCGGGTCCTGGCTGAGGTCTGGAGGAGATGCTGATGACATGGGTGTGCTGCCAGACCCTGACAGCCTTTTTCCTGATTTATAGCCCTGGGGGAGGAAACACATTCAGAAATCAATATTAGTGGATTTTAAATGAAGTACTAAGTTATCGCACCTTCAGTCATAGTGGATTTACTCCAGAATGATTCCTACAAAATATTTCCTGGTTTTCAGTGCAAAGAAATATGTGGTGAGTACTGCACTACGAGCTCCACTTGCTGAGCATAAAAAAAATAATCAAATATTCAAAATATTCCCTCTCCCTCCCCAAATTTGTGTAAAGACCTCCAGATTTACCTCACAGAGAGTTACTAGTGAAAATATCGCAAGGTAACGTTATTTGCGGAATAAAACCCCCCGCATTACTGCTGCACGTGGCATAGATACAATAATTACATCATACATCAACTATGGTGAGTTTATAAATATATGAGTAGAGAATGAACAGCAAGTTGGCTTTCCTCTTGACTGTGGCACCAGGTGCCAGTAGATTTAATCACCGTACACTTACATATTAGTGTAATGCGAGTGAATCTTTTCTTATACTAGGAGAGAAACACCTGTGATAGAAAAACAGCAATATAAATACTTCATCATTTCAACCACAGCTGCTCTATGGCTCTTGTGCTGAATTCTAAGAGATAGTAAAACCTATAATAATGTCTCTCTTTTGCAGTTTGTAGCCAAAACATACTTTTAGTAAAACACCAAGATTTGTAAAACAAAAGAGGTGAAATCGTGGCGCCTTGGACCACCCCCAGGGTGGGATGGGGGTAAGCTTGAGGATGGCAGTACCGCCCTTGGAGCCGAGTGCTCCAGGGGGGACAGAGGAGAGTAACATTACACTCTAGCAGAGGGTCCATGGTGAGGCCATAAAGCCCCATCCACGCCCCAGGAACAGAAACAACCCTGCCCAGACCCAAGGACAAAGCTTAAATGCACCAGCTGGGCCAATGATCAGGGGTTGGGGGTGCCAGGTGGGGATGATTAGGGTGATTACGGCTTATTGGTGCGCTCAGGGTCCCACACTTTAAAAGTACCTCCTTTAGAAGGGTTTAGCTTTGTCTGGGGCGTGTGCTTTGTTTCCTGGGTCTTAGGAGTGTTCCTTAGGTGCATGCTATGGCAAGCCTGAGCAAGCTTAGCGTCCTCAATGTGCTTCATCTGATGCTCTTAATGCTGCTACATGGTGACTGCAGTTGGAGGGGGTGCTGCTGGTGGAAAGGGTCTTCTGAGAGTGCTTCGAGAAAGGTATGATTTTCTTCATACGTGGTTGTAGCTATAGGCCATTGGTTTGACTCAATCAGCAATTGCTAAAGGCTTTGATAAGGGTGGCCCTGGCGGGTGGCTGAGCAGTCTGGAGGTGCCCCTTGGAAAGTCAAATCTTCCTACTAATGAAGAAGGCTGTGGAGGGGTCACAACCTGTTGGGCTGCTGCCTTTGGCTAGGTGCCTTTGGCTGTACCCATCTGTTCCGAGGAGGATATGGTCCCGCTAGAGTTGTGCGGGTGGGCTGGTGGCTCCGGGTGTGTAGGGAGTAGCTCTTGTCTCTGGATGGCACTGGAGGTGGAGGTGCAGTTTGTGAAGAATGGGGAGCTGTAGGTGCACGGAGGTGCTAATGGGTGGCCAGGTTGTCCTAGAGAAAGAGTCTGTGACACTGGATGTAGTGCCCCAGCGCTGGCCTCGCCCCCTCTGACTACACATGGGTCTGGATGGTGTGAAAAGAGTCAGGTTTGCACTTGGAGGACTATGAGGTCTTGCCAAAATCTGGCCGTGAGCTGGGTCCTCTGCTCAGTACTGGGAGGCCATGGCATCAGAGAATAGCTGGGCTCTCTGTGGGGCTCTGGGCAGCTTTTTGAGGGAAGTCACCGACCCCATCCTGGCTTGGCCTTGGCCAGGAGCTCAGCCCTTGGGCCAGCGCTTTTGTGCTCCCTCCCCCTTCCGTGAGGCAAATGGCTCCCACCGGTGAATGTCAGAAATTTTTCATCATGAGCACAGTTATACCCCAGTGTGTTTTTCCTTAAAGAAACTTAAAAAGAGTCAAACTCCATACCCTGATGCACACATTTTATCTAGTAATTAAAGGCCCTTATCGCACCAAGCTCTGGTTTAAAAATAGTTCACAATTCCCCCTGGACTATAGAGGGAAAAAGTAATTCTTAAGCAACATAGGCTGGAGAAGCTTATGCATTTCCTATCACTTCTGAAACCTGGGTGGAAAGCCCTTCCCTGAGGAGGGAATGTGGAGAGACAAAGTCAGCGGGAGGAGAATTACAGCAAGGAAATACTCATCCCTTTCTAAAAGGAAATTTAAACTTACTTATTGTCCCAACTGTTTGGGCATGGAAAGACACTCCTAGTGAGGAGAAATGTGGAAGGATAGAAGGGTGAAGCTTCACTCTGGCTTGAAGTAACTCGCTGTGAAGGGCGCGGGAAGGCTGGCAGTGCCACCAGGGCTTGTCCCTGTCCCTGCCCCAATGGTGGTGTTTCTGGAGCTCTCTGCTACACGGGCCACCAGCCTTCTTGGCTACCATTTTTAGCTCAAAAAAAAAAAAAAAAGCTGGTGCAGTGAATGAGGAAACAAGGGTGGCTTTTGCAACAGGAGAAGCCTGCCTTCCCCCTTACCCTCCACAGCCTAGGGTACCCTCTGAGGGCTCTCTGGTCTCTTGCCCGATGTCTGAAAAATACCAGCATCTCTGGAGTGTCTGTAATGCTCTGCTCAAAGCCTGATCCAAGAAGATAATCAAAGAATAGAAATGGGTATTTATTTCTTTGCTCTTCTATTAACTCAGCTTGACAACATAATAAGGGGAAGGTGACCCCAAGTGCTGGCGGTGTCAGGGTGATGCATGGCTGGGGTGGACCGCAGGCGAGGGAGGAGCGCTCCTCCAGCCCCGCGTGAAGCCCCCCCGCCCGCCGTGCTGCACATCACCCAAACCACACGCGCAGCTGTTCCAGCACCAATTAGTCATGTGGTATTTGAAACATCAAATATTCTTTCCCTGCTTATCAACACTGTAATTATGGCCTGTCAGGGTTTTATGCTCGTCTTAAAATAAACACCCGAATGTTCGCGTTAACCCTTCCGCGCTCTGCTGCCGTGGGCTTTCACGGCCGCTTGTGGGGCAAGCGGGGACCACGGGGCTCCCGCCGTGGGGCGAAACGGGGGCGTAGGGCAGTGGCTTGCACAGGGCACGTGGCGCCAAGGCCAGGATTAGGACTTAAGCTCTCAACTATCTATTCAAGGCCTTCATAGTATGTCACCCTTTTGCCTTTCTCGGTGTACATGTGATGTTACGAATGTACTGAAGCTACGCTGGCTATGGCAAAGCTTTGGAGCATCCTGGGCAGAACTGATAACTTTTGTGATATTGCCTTTCTTCCCCCATCAGAGATGTTTTTACTGCGTAATCAGAGTTTTATAGGAAAGAACCACATTTTGATGGAGTTTGCTTTAATTTCTTTGCAGTAAAAGCCTGTTTACTTTTGATCCATCAGCCACAGGTGTTCTTGCGTTCAGCTTACAAAAAGGGGATGAAACTCAAAAGTTTTAAGTATCCTTTTGAGAAAAAAAAACTTCTGCAGTTTCACACGGGAAAAGAGAGGCTTGCTTTTTTCCCTCGGCTGCCTGCAGCCTGAGCCTGCGTTAGTGCTAGCTGATGTTGGGTGCGCAGCACCGGGCCGTGTTGCAAAACCTTTTGCCTGGGCAGGGGCTGCGAAGATTTTGCAGGCTTCATTTTGGTGGCCAGAGAGGTCCTGTGTGCTGGGCTGCACCACTCACCGGCGCTGTGAAGGCGAGGAAGCCTCATGGGGCTCTGGGGTGGCAGAGGGGAGAGGTGAGGCTTTGCCGAAGCACGTGCAGTATGTGCACGATCTTACCGCGGCTGCAGGCTGAATTTCTCAGATACAAGCACTGGGGCCATCCTTCCCAGAGCACCTCTGGTGTTCGGTGGGATGAGCTTGGCAGGCTGTGCTCAAGGAAGACAGGAGCAAGGGGTGCTGGCACAGCCAGCCCTGGGGAATGTGCCCTGCTCCCACCTCGGGGGGTGCTGGGGTCTCCGGCTGCTACTTGGGCTTTGAATTCCCCAGCACTAAATTCACCTCAAACTGCTGATTAAGTAAATGAGCAGGGAGAGGCTGCAGGGGAGGCCACGTACATGCGTTGGCCCTGAATGACAGACCCGGCTCTGTTCTTACTTGCTTGGTGACCTTACTCCTCCACTCTCCACGCCTCTGTTGGCTTTGCCATGCGACATTTTGTCTGGAAACTTGAAACTATACCGTGCGCTGCAGTTAATAGTAATGATGCGCAAGCTTGGTTTTTTCATTATTCTCTATTGCTGCTTAATGACCTAAACATCTTGAACGCTTTTGATAAGTTGGCTGAGGTGTATAGATTAAACTCCTGGAGTTTCTGCTGTGAAGGGCTTTTAGTGATGAGCAATGACGCAGCTAACGCGCAGCGTCGGCCTGGGGCGCGCTGCAGCAACGCGAGGGACCACCGCCCGGCTCCCGCGGGAGCCCTGCTTTATGGGTGCAGCTCCAACGTCTGCTGCTGCAGCAAACGTCGATGTAAAGCAGGGAGGAAAGGTGGTGAGACTGGCTTGGACTAGGAGAAGCTCAGCTGTGTCCCAGCCTGCTCTTTCTGGGTGTCCCACAGGCCTTTTGTGACCCAATGTTATCTCAACCTTGTGTTACTTATTTCTTGAAGGGCAGAGCCTGCTGCTGGGTTTCATCCTGAATGGCAGCACTAATCCGTTACAGCTGCGTAGGGACAGTCACCCAACTTCTGCTTTTGCATCTGTTGTTTAAAAAAGCGCAGTAGTTTAATTCTTTATAAGAAAATGTTAAGAATTTATATTTTCAAACAACACTTTTGCTGATCTCTGTTATTTTGCTGTTAGAGGATGATGTTTTGAAACCTTGCTTTTGCTCCAGCCACGTTGGGTGCTGCCTCGTGCTGGCTATTGATCAGATCTGGAAGATGAGCTCTTGCACAGGTCTTGGTGATGTGCTGGCCACGTCGGCCGGGTGCAAACCTCCTTTGCAGGACCCTCACAGCCTGCCTTGCTCTGCTCGGTGGCTCCCTGGCAGCAAGGTGGCAGATGCCAACACAGCTGGAGTCTGGGGACTGAGGGGGGATGCTGCTAATGAGGGATATCAACCCAGTGTGGTGCCTTGGTGCAGGCTGGCAGGCGCAGCCCAAACAACTCGGCTGTTCAGCAAATGTTTCCCTGCTTCTGAAGGGCTATCAGCCACTCAGGACCTGAATTTGAAAAATGGCTTTAGCACAGCCTCTAAAAATGCTGGCTGTAATGTGTCCCTGATCTTCTGGGCCTCTCAAAATACCCGAGTCTTGTACGTGTCTGGTATTTCAAAGGCAATTCAGTGAGGCAGAACAGACCTGTAGCTGTCCAGTTGTCTAAATCTGCACCATAGCATGAGCTGGACATGACAGCCTGTACTCTGAAATATTCACAAAAGCCATGTCTCCAAGAATTGTGACTGCAAGGACACAAGCTCAGTGTCTGGCTTTGAAAATGTCTAAGAAAAACGCATATTACCCATTGACTGAAGAGAGCGTGCCTCGGTTTCCCCTCCCGCATGGGCTGGCTCAGCCCTCCAGCAGGCCCTGGGACAGACAGGCTGCTCTGCTCCTCACGTCCCCACAGTACCCAGCTCCAGCCCTTGCCTGCTCCCCGGGACCCATAAGCAGTCAAAACACCCTATCTCAGCTTCAGCTTTCAGACCTAAAACATTACCCAGCCTTCGAGCGCTTTCCCTGCTGAGCTGTCGCTGCTGCAGGCTTTGCTCCCCACCAAAACCAGCTCCCCCGGACAAACCTGAGGGCAAGTCCTTCAGGTCTCCCAGTCTCCTGGGCCGAACGCAGCAGGCATTTCCTTAATCTCAGCTGTACTTTTGCTCTGCAATTCCCACATCCCCAAGAGCGCAAGTTTTGAAAGTCTTCCCTTGTGCGTGACAGCAGAGTTGGGTGTTCGAGCACGAAATTCCTGCGCTGAGTCGTAGCTGGAGCCTGGGATCTACTGCCCTGTGCGACAGCCTGGTTTGTCGTGTCTCAGCGCGGCAGTTCAGGTTAGAGCAATCACCGCAGCCTGGTGATGCCTTTAGATACCAAAAAGACATTTGATTTGTTTATAATAGAAAATAAATGAAAGCAAGAAATGTTACTTTGTATTGTAAACAGAAAATCTAAAGAGGTGAAATACCCTTTTTTGTAATTTTCAAGATAGAATGTTATTGATACTGTCACAATCCCCTTTTGAAATTTGGGGATAAGAAATGCTGTTATCTGATGGAAAACTATTTTGCTGAAAAATCAGTTACCCTGCTTCTGTGAGTGAGACCTCGGACACCTGCGGAGAGGCATGCTATGGGGAAGCCCTTTGGTGGCAGCACAGGAGGGCTCAGCTGCTCCTGGCCTGCCTGAGTGGCCCAGGCCAAGGTGAAGGGGGTGATCCCGCACAAGCAGCGCGTGGCAGCTGGAAGAGGTGGAGGCCAGCATCTCTGGGTCTCTTGCTGCCATGCTCTGGCAGTGGCTGCTCTCACCTTGCTCATTCTTCAGACCTTCCTCTGGGCGTGAGCTGTTTTAACCCTGTGATTTGGGGAAAAACTCGCCTGCCAAATCCCTGCTCAGAGCGCCAAATCTGGGCAGCAATTTTTGTGTAACTGTGCAAAACCACGTGAGTACAAATATGCAGAAGCTTGGCTTCCTCTAGTACATCGCACTCAACACCTTTGTGCTCGGTAGCGCTGTCCTGGGCAGAGGCGATGTGCTGGCCGTGGCTGTGGGAGGCACTCGTGCGGCTCAGCGGTGATCCCAGCTGCCCGACCTCAGCTCCAGATCGCCTTGCTCACAAATTCCCAGTCCAGCGGCAGAGCTGGAGCTATAGCTGCTGGCGTGCGTTTAGATACCCGAGGACAGCGAGGATACTGTCATTGGTGCTTGTCCCTTACAAGGCATGGGCAAACTTGTGCTGACTGCTGTTGGCAGGCACACAATTAACCTTGCTAATCAGCAGCTCTCTGAGGAAGGAACTGTGCTGCTCCTCCAGGGAGTTCATTTTTTCACTTCAGGTTGATTGAGGTTCACGTACTTCAATATTTTAACATTCCCCTATGAAGAGTATCAGGTCTGGCTGGAGCAGGAGGGATTTTTCTCTGCCAGAACAAGGCAGAATTGTTCTGTGGAAGCTGCAAATGTGATCTGGGCTGGGAGCTTCTGCTTGCTTAATACCACTTACGGAAATACAGGGAAAGGAGGAGAGGGGACCAAAGTCTATAGGGGAAAGGATCAAGTGAATTAAATAGCAGAGAGGAAAAAATAGGATTCAAAGTGGGACTTTGTGGAATCCTGGAGGCTGGTTGTGTCAGCTGGTGCCACAGGCCCCAGTCTAGTGTGGGTCCTGTTAACTTGTGTGGTAATTTAAATCTCAAAGCTAAACTGAGTTGGAGAGCGTTAGGGTCTGTCCCAAATGCACAGACGGGCTTGGTTGGCAGGGCAGGCTGGAAAAGCCAGGACTTCAGTTATTCACTGCCAAAGAGAAGGTACGCAGTAGCAGATGCTGCCTGGTGAGCCCCTCTGCAGCCCTGGGGTACACCCACCGGCAGCAGGAGAGTGGTTGGACTCTGGATCTTGTAGCAGGCTTTAAAAGCAAAACTTGGCCCAAACCATGGATGCATTGAACTTGGAACTTCTCGTTGCTCATTTTTCCAGAAAACACCTTGCAGAAGGAACTTTTTTTAGCTGCATCATGATTAGTGGCAAACCCCTTCTGCAAGCCAGACCTGCATTTTGTTGACTTGAACCACACTCCAGAACTGAAAGTGAGTCCCCAAATTTGTGAGAAGGACACTCCACCCAGAAGCACAAGTATATGCATTTATAGGCTACATAAATATATATTATACTCCTTCCTATGCAGGGAAACAAACTATAGTTTTTAAAGGCTGTCCTTGTGCCAGCCCACCTTAAAGACCATCCGAACACGCAGATGTGGTGCTCCATCTCTCTAGAGCACTGGTTCAAGGCATCACTGATGCCCCCATTACTTTCACTCACCACCCGTAGCACTTCACAAATGCAGTTGGGAAGGAGGGTGACTCTGTGTCCCAGCACTTGCTCCTTCAGATTGGCTGTGGCCTGAGATCCTCTTTCTTTGATAAAATCATCACTCATTCTAATGTATTTTCCCTAGCTGAATTTATCAGTTTAAACAGCTCAATTAAAAGGCCAGCAAAAAGTCCTTAAGGGCACTGCCTTTCAACACTGATGAGAAGATAATGCTGTACAAACAGATTGCAGAGCTATGACAAATAGCACTGAAAATAGATCCCAAAAATAAAGGAAAGGAAAAACTTCCCAAGCAAATACCTACCTCTTCTCTATATGTTACTGCAACCAAGCTCAGCGCAGCAACACAGCGTTGTGTACCCTGGATGTGGCCTTGGATGATGGCTTAGAATTTCTTCCTTGTGGCTGGTGGATCATAAAGAGGTTTTGTGCTTGTACCCTGTGCAGTTCCCACGCTGTAGGGATTCAGCCCTGGGGAGAAGTGTTGAGAGACCCAACCAGCCCTGTGCTCCAGGCTGCAGAGAGGTTTTTTTTCACTAGAAGATTAGCCATAAAGTTGCTTCTGGGGCTTGTGCTTCCTTTGGTAACTGTAAGGTAGCTTCAGCTGTGTATATAAAGGCTCAGCTGTGCTCAGCACTGTAAAACCAGGGTGGAAGACGGTTTTGTGCCCAAAGAGCTCATGGTCTGCAGTGGGAGATCCCAGATGGACACCACTGGCTGTGGGGAGCAAACAGCTGATAGTGGTTAGCATGGGAGAGACAAACTTTACTGTAGGACAACTTTCTGTATCGCTGACCTGTTCTATGAAAGGAAGCTCCTGGGCTCCCATGAAATTTTGCTAGCCTTAGTCTTTTCAGCCTCTTGCTTCCTTCTCTTGGCACCAGCCCCCAAACCACAAAGCTAACAGCAGGACTTGTGCTTCTGCCCAGCTGCAGTTACGTATGGAAGGTGAGGCTCAGGTACAGCCTGAAACCCGCAGTCAGGAGGACACATGTTCCTTGTCTCTGAGGGCCTTGTCCAAGTGCTTCTGGAACATCGCCAGGCTGGTGCCGTGATGCCTCCCTGGGGAGCCTGTGCCAGGGCTCCACCACCCTCGGGGGGAAGGACCTTCTCCTAATGCCCAGCCTAACCCTCCCCTGGCACATCTCCCTGCCGTTCCCTCGGGGCCTGGCGTTGGTCACCAGAGAGCAGAGACCAGCCCTGCCCCTCCTCCTGCCCTCGGGAGGGAGCTGCAGAGCGCCATGAGGCTGCCCTCGGCCTCCTCTGCTCCAGCTGAACAACCCAAGGGACTCCAGCCGCTCCTCGTACGGTTTCCCCTCTAAACCCTTCCCCAGCCCCGCGGCCTCCTCGGGACACTCTTGCAGTAGCTTTATACCCTCAATGTCCTGCGGCGCCCAACGCTGCCCACAGCGCTTGGGGTGAGGCCGCCCCAGCGCGGGGCAGAGCGGGACAATCCCCCCCCTCGCCCGGCTGCGATGCGGGGCTCGGTGCCCCCCAGGGCACGGCTGGCCCTCGGGGCTGCCAGGGCACGCTGGGGGCTCGGGTTCAACTTGCCGTCGGCCAGAGCCCCCCGGTGCCTGCAGAGCTGCTCCCCAGCCCCCCGCGCCCCGGGCTGGCTGTACAGCCAGGGCTGCCGCGCTCCAGGGGCAAAACCCGGCCCTTGCCCTTGTTAAACTCCACACCGTCGGTGACTGCCCGGCTCTGCGGCCTGCCCAGATCCCCCTGCAGGGCCTCCCTGCCCTCGGGAGCACCAACAGCTCCTCCCAGTTTTGTGTCATCTGCAAACTTAGTGTTCCTTCCAGTCCTGCATCCGAGTCGTTTATGAAGACACGAAAGGGTACTGGCCCTACGAGGGATCCCTGCGGAACCCCGCTAGTGACTGGCCGCCAGCTCGATGTAACCTCGCTTACTATGACCCTTTAGGTGAAAATAAGGATGTCTGTTCATTTTTTCAATTTCAACTGCTGAAGCACAGATCTGAAAAAATCACCTTTAAGAATGCAATAAATATACCCAACTTTCCTGTACGTCCAAAGTTTGTTATTAAGCAAAGGAATGAATCCTGCTTGCTTAACTGTCTAGGGCTCTATCTTACAGAAAGGGTTCACCTTCCTGGTTTTTCCCTCTAAAAACATGAAATGCATGCTCAGAGGAGGTTTAGATTTAGGAAAAATTTCTTCACTGAGAGAGTTGTTGAGCATTGGAACAGGCTGCCCAGGGAAGTGGTTTAAATACCTCCCTGGGGGTATTTAAAAGCCATGTAGAGGTGGTGCTTAGGGATGTGGCTTAGTGGTGGACTTTGCTAAATTAACGGTTAGACTTGGTGATCTTAAAGGTATTTTCCAACCTAAATGATTCTGATGCTGTGATTCTATGAAAGTCTTGAACCACTACACAGTCCCCGTCTTAGCGAGCTTAGACTGTCTCATTTTCCGCAGAGCCATGTAATATTGAGAAAGCAAATTTAATTCATCATTATTTTTCAGTTCAAAAAAGCTTAATGTTTTGCAACTTGCAGACGCTTATTTGCTTCCCAAGAAATAGGAGATGCCACACAGTGCAAATGTGTTATGCACTGAGATTGCATTAATTCTTTATATTTCATTTGCTGGAGATACCCTGGAGTCACTGAGGAGGAACTCTGCTAGATTCAAACCAAATCTTAAAAAAAAAAAAAAGAGGTGGAGACACTGAAAACCAGGACCAGTGAGAAAAGTCTGTTACACTGCCTCTGCCATCTGTGAAGCTGTAGTTACCAGGAGAGAAAAAGTTTTGAAACAATCCAGGTAAATCAATTAGTTTTGCTTCATTTCTTCCTGGCTGTTGCTCTGCCTTATCACGTTTCACCACATTTTGCTGGAATGAGGTGATGTGCACCGTGGCTGCTGCTGGTTGGCAGCTGATGGTAAATCCAGGTGGACACTCGTGGCTCACTGGGGGGGTCTGGAAAGAATCCTCTGTGAGGGAACAGGGCTCACTCTGTGGGGCTGATGGCTGGTTTTGACCAGTTCCCCCTTTTTCACGTGGACAAACACCCTGATCTTTGGCCTGGCATGCGGGTAAGGCCAGGATGAACTGGAGGAGCAGTGTCAAATAGATTTTGACACAGCCTCTATGTCAATAGATCTTTATTTTATTTGGGGAAGGGCCAGAGATAGGGGTTTCAGGGAAAGTCTGTTTGCTGGTCTCATTCTTGTCTATCTGCTCCGCCTTGAAACAAGTCAGCAGAGCTTTCTGGGGAGAGCTGAGCTGTCAGCGTATGTGGCCCTTCACCGGCGACCCCCTTGGCTGCGGTGGGTGGTTTGGTGATGCTGCTCTGCTGGCAGAGCCAAGGGGTAAATTCAACCCCGGTGCAGGGCACTGGAGGGGGCTGATGGGGCTTCTGTCCTGCAGCGCTTTCCTAGGGTTTTAACACTAGGGAGTTAAAAACTAAAGGTAAACTGGCCTTGCTTCCCAGGGTCACAAACGTCTGAAATCAATCAATCTGGAGCTGTCAAAATGTTTCCTTCAGGTTGATTTTGGCACCGAGCTGACCTGCTTGGGCCGAGCCCAGTGCTTGCCTTGCACCAGCCCGGCAGTTTCACTGATGCTTTGCGGAGTTGAGCAGTGCTGTGGGTTGACCCTGGCTGGACGCCAGGTGCCCCCCAAAGCCGCTCCATCACTCCCCTCCTCAGCTGGGCAGGGAGAGGAAATACAGCAAAAAGCTCCTGGGTCGAGATAAGGACAGGGAGAGATCACTGAGCAGTAACTGGCACAGGCAAAACAGACTCGACTTGGGGAAATCAGCTTAATTTATTGCCAATCAAATCAGAGCAGGGTAGTGAGAAATAGAACCAAATCTTAACAGACTTTCCCCCCACCCCTCCCTTCTTCCCAGGCTTAACTTCGCTCCCTATTTTCTCTACCTCCTCCCTCCCAGAGGCACAGGGGGACGGGCAGTGGGGGTTGGGGTCAGTTCTTCACAAGTTGTCGCTGTCACTCCTTCCTCCTCTGGGGAAGGACTCCTCACACCCTTCCCCTGCTCCGGCGTGGGGTCCCTCCCACGGGAGACAGTCCTCCATGAACTGCTCCAGCGTGGGTCCACGGGCCGCGGGGGGGTATCTGCCCCACCGCTAACGTCCACGGGCCGCGGGGGGGGTATCTGCCCCACCGCTAACGTCCACGGGCCGCGGGGGGGGTATCTGCCCCACCGCTAACGTCCACGGGCCGCGGGGGGGGTATCTGCCCCACCGCTAACCCCCACGGGCCGCGGGGGGGGTATCTGCCCCACCGCTAACCCCCACGGGCCGCGGGGGGGTATCTGCCCCACCGCTAACCCCCACGGGCCGCGGGGGGGGATATCTGCCCCACCGCTAACCCCCACGGGCCGCGGGGGGGTATCTGCCCCACCGCTAACCCCCACGGGCCGCGGGGGAGTATCTGCCCCACCGCTAACCCCCACGGGCCGCGGGGGGGTATCTGCCTCACCATGGACTTCACCACGGGCTGCGGGGGAATCTCTGGGTCCTCCCTGCCTTCTTCCCTAACCTTGGTGTCTGCAGGGCTGTTTCTCTCTCATATTCTCACTCCTCTCTCCAGCTGAAGTTGCTGTTGCACAGGTTTTTTGTTTTACCCCCTTCCTAACTATGTTACCCCAGAGGCACTACCCCTGTCGCTGATGGGCACGGCCCTGGCCAGCGCTGGGTTCCTCTTCGAGCCACTGGCTCTGGCTCTGTGGGACATGGGGGAAGGTTTTGTCAGCTGCTCACAGCCACCCCTGTAGCCCTGCCACTACCAAAACCTTGCCACGCAAACCCAATACAAGTGGGAAAAGGATAGGCAGGACTTTTGGGAAAGGAAGGCTCTCCATCAGCCTCCTTTAACTTGATCCTCACCACCCTCACAGGTGTCACACCAGTGTCCTTCTCTGAAGGACATGAGACATGTCTGCCTCTTCCATCTGATGTATGATACCTTGGCCGTGACCCTCCCCTGGGTATCACAGCCTCGTAGCTAACTTTGCATGATGCTCTGCCACGGAAATACAGCTTAATCTGAGTGTCAGCTGGTGCCCATCCCTGAGCTGGGCTGCTCGGGGGTCGCGGGCTATCTCTGGAGGGAGCAGCTTTGTGCCCTGGAGAAGGAGCCAAACAGCTCTGCTGGCGGAGCAGCATTCGGCACCGGTGCAATAAGGCATTGAGGGCACACACGGAACGACGAGTGTTAAAAAAGACTTTGAAGAACGACTCGTTAAGTAAATATCATTCGTCTGGGGCAGGGCCAGGGTGCTATGGATATATCGCTGTATGGTTAGAGCCTGTATCATAATGCGTATATACAAGCGGCGCTGCATGGAGGCTATTCAGGCAGCTCTATTTCTGGCATTTTATAACTTTTGAGTGCTTGCTTTTACAGCCTGAATAATGTTCTTTTAAGTGTAGAGTTTGGTTTTGGTTTTTTTAAAGGATGTAATTATAATCTTGTTCTACATAATTTAACAGGATTGGGGCAGGAGATTTTTATCCAAGGCTGGAAGTAATTGGCAGGCTAGCTTGTTAAATAGCTGAGGCGACCCAAGGGAAGGACAGAGGTGCGTATTTCCAGTCACATAACGGGGAAGAGGACGAGCCTGCCCGCGGGTGTGCATGCACAGCCTCTGCAGTGGGCGGGATGGCTTGTGACCTTAGCATTGCCCTGCTCTAGGCAGCTCCTGCAAACTGCTGCATGGGAGGGATAAAGGTCGCCACCGAGATCCCTGCACTGCAGACACGGAAGGCATGAAGCAGCTGTCTGGGGCTTGCTCGGTGCTGCGTACCCGATGGCATGCCCAGGGCAGGCTGCCACCTCCTGTCCCGCTCTTGGCGGGAGGTGCGAGAGCTTTGGGGGTTATCTCGGGCATGGGGCAGCAGGGTTTGGGGGCCGGGATGTGGTGCAGCCCAGCAGAAGGGCTAGTGGCCAATGACTGCATGGGAGGGCCCTGGATGCTCCTTCCTTGTGCTCCTCTTTGGGGACCCTGGAGTCATCTGTGGTGGTGGGTCCATAGCAAGCTGCTGGTGGTTGTGGCCAGCACCGAAGTCAAAGGGCTGGTGACACCAAGGCCACCTTGCCAAAGCGGCTTAATTTGGGTAGGATCCAGTTTACGAGGTTCTGATGATGGGAGATGGATGGCGTTTTGACTTTGCTTCTCCTGCTTTCCTGCATGTGTGGACCAGCGTGACCAAGTCGTCACCTGGAGAAAGGCCAGAAGGAGCGGGAGGGGACTCTGAAAGGGTATGAGGGAACAACAAATTTCCTAGATCATTAATTTGCTATTTGCAGACAGAATGTTATTGGCTCAAGATGAAGGACTGCCAGAGACGGCAGCAGAAACCTGGGACTGCAGATGTTTTTCCTCCTTAAGGTGACTGCTTGGCAGCACAGAGCTAATGTCAGGACACCAGAAAACCGGGAGCAGGGAGTGCCTCCAGGTTCCTGCGCACAGACCTGCAGGGGTTCCAGAGCAGGCACCGCTCGCTGTCGGGGCAGGGACACTCGAAGCTGCCCAGGCTCCCCTGTGCCCCTCTGAGACGTAGGCTGCACTCCCTTGCTCCTGGCTCCTCGCTCAGGATCAACCTCCTGGTTGGAGGTATCATGTAAGGCCCTGGTTTTGACAGGAGAGGATCTCAATTCCCTTTAATGCCAGTTCTAATTTTGATGCTCCTTAGCATGGGGAAAGCCTCCTAGATAGCTTTGCCTGGTGTCCTCCATAGGATGCTTTGAGTTGAGTGAAGATGTAGTGTGGTGGAGCAGAAGATTAATCTTTTTAAATGAGATTGATCAAATTCTCCACTTACAGCCAACTCCATCACAGCTTCTGACTCGGCTCCCGTTCGTTCGACAAGGCCTGTACTCGGGGCACTTGCCTGCCAGGTGCTGGGGTGTCCTTCCCCGATGCCACGGGGTGCTGCTGTCCCCAGAGCCCGGCCCAGCGTTTTTCTGCCCTCCACGTGGGTTTCTCAGCATTTGCAGTCCCTCCTCACCCACTGCCCAGCTGGTGGGACCCAGGTCTGCCGGTTAGTCATGGTGCCTCTGGTGATCACCGTGGGGAGGTACCATGAGGGGTCCTGAGCAGCTGAATATTCAGCCACAAAGGAGCTGAAAATCTCAGTGCTCAGTAATGCAGCGCGTCTCGAAGGCGGCTGATCCGTGTGTCCGCTCTGTGCTGCAGAGGAGAAGGTCTGTCTTCAACTTCTTGTCTCTGATAAACAGAGGAGTGAAAAAATCACCGGTGACTTTGGGGAATGTGGACCCTCTGGGTCAGTAGTGTCGCGCTGGAGATGTTTCCATTGCGATGTTCGGCAACGTTTTTTTTTTAGGTTTGCCTGACACGAACCCCTTTGACATGAAGGTGGCTGGGAAGTTAACGATGCTGTCCCAGCCCAGGTGCGAGCGAATGCAGGCAGTGAGCGCCCACAGAGAGCGCAAGTGGGGACAGCCTCACTGCTGGAGGAAGTACTTGCTTTCCACGTTCATTCACTCATTGGGCTGCTCTTGAATCCTGATTTATTTGAAATCAGCGGAGGTTTGGCTGCTGATCTCAGTGGACCAGGGTCAGATGTCCAGACTGGATATTCTCTTTCTTTGGAAATATTTCTTTGGTTCTTTTTGGGTTTGCTACCGAATATGCAAAACTTCTAGCATCTGGCTCAGTGGGACTAATAAGCAGCTACTCCTTGGGAAGCAGAGATTTGTGAAGGGCCACACGTTGCACCCATGAAATGAAACCCTGGGTGTTATTTCCAAACAGGGCATGCCACCTGCACGAGAGTTTTGTGGCCTCGGACTTGCCTTAGGGCCACCCTTCAGGGCCAGCTCTGTCGGCAGGAGAGGCGGCGGTCGCTGGACCGAGGGTTGTGTGTCTGGTGCGTCCCGGCTACTGCAACCCCCGGTGCTGCCCGTGCAGAGCGAGGCCCCCCATCAACTCACGCCCTGGGAAACCCCCGCGTGGAAGGAGATGATCCTTGTTTCTCCTGAGCATACCAGAATGTCTCATTTATTCATGTTTGCTAGTTGTCGCTTTCCCTACCTGCTTTCCCCCTCTTTCCTGGGGGCGGTTTAACAGAAGCACTTCCCATGGCAGTTTACGTGCTACAGGCTAGCACGCTCTGGGACAGATTGCCTGGCCCGTGTTTGCTGTTGGGTGGGAGAGAATGTCTAATACTTGGAGGCTGAGTCCCATCACCTCCCCTGTGCAGGGGTGGGAGCTAGCACGTGCCAGGGAGGGAAGAGAGCGGCTGGTGGTGGGAAATATGCTGCCGCTGGTACTAACTTGCTTTCCCACCCATCTTTAAGCATATGGTAAAGTGGTGCAGAGGAAGAGGCAACTAATTACACCAGGACTCCCTCTGTGTTGGGTTTTGCAGCCTTCTGCAGTTTAGGCAAGCTCCCGTTGTATTGTTCAGCTGTCTTGCTGTATTAATGGCCTTGAACTCTTGCTTGTGAGGGGAGTGATTGAGGTGTTGCTGCTTAGTCATCACACTTTGCTTCCTACTTAATCTGTGATGAATATAACAGAGCTTATGTGCACGGTGATTAAAACCGTAAGTGCCTTCCATGTGGAAGGGTTTCAAAGCACTCTTCCTTCTTGCCTACTTGATTTTGGGGTCTGGAGCTGCCCAGCAGCCTCTGATACAGGAGATCCTTTGCTTCTGACCTGGAGTTAAGTGTGCGGGTGGCTGGGGTATTAAAAAGTGCTTTTATAATTAAATACAGAATAATAATTGTGGTTATGCAAAAGAATAGCCCGGTTGGAGACTTTAAGGAGAGACATGATGATGAAACCGCCCACCTTCCTCATGTACATTATCACATGATGTATTGCAAAGTCTACCCTAGGAGACGCTTTCTTGGACATTTTACCCTGAGTTGTGTGGGAAGGATGTTTTCAGTTCCACAACATTTTAGTTGTTTTTTTTCTATCCTGCATACGGGATGAGAAATGGAAGTTTTCAAAATTTTCTGCAAACTGAAAAATCTGAAAAAAAAAGAAAAAGTTGGGTCAATATAAAGAACTTGTGGGATAGTGGCAGATCGCTCCATTTCAGGTTCAAATTTTATCTGTGTATTTTCTTCCAAACCAAATGAGTTTAACTTTTGGAACAAAATGGTGTATTAGGAAATGTTGTATTTAAAAATGAAGCTAGCGCGGTGTGAACTGAGTGGCACAAAGAGTGTTTCAGCAGTTTCCTAACGTTTTTCCCTGTAATGCATTAGAAATGGAGGACACTCCTGGAAAAAAATAGTCATCGCTTTATTTTTTTTTGCGACCTATAGCAGGGGCCGATCCTGCTGTGCTGCGCCAGAGGGGGTGCACATATCTGCTCCCCTGAATCTGACCTGCCTGACTCCTTCTGGAGACGCTTCTACTTCTCACCTGTTTTTCTTGAACTTCCGAAGTAAACAAACCTTTTCTGTGTTTTGGGCGAGAAAGTCGATTCCCCATCTCTGCTCATCTTTTTTATGAGTCATTTGATGCTCTTCTGCCTGGAAATGGCCACGCTTCAGTATTTCGGGATATATTGAGTTTGCAGAGCATTTGAGAATGAGCATCTCTTACCCTCTATATTACAGTAAAATCAGTAGGCAATGAAATACGTAAGTTGTCACCTGAATAAATGTAGTTCAGTTAAAAATATATACTCACTTACCAGCTCCCTGTATGAAAATGGAGAACTATAAAAAGTAGACAGGCTTGTATGGACGGTTCTGCTAATGTTAATGCATTTTTCAGTGTTTGGAGAAATTTGATTCATTTAAAAAAGCCTGGTGTGAATTCACCTGGCAGCATTTCCCTTTTTTTTTTTTTTTAGATCACTTCAGAAGGGCAAAGAAGTCCTTTGTGTGAAATGGGGTTTGGTTTACATTCAGTAATCACAGGTCGGGGCCAAAAAAGGGCTTGTCAGGGGAGCGGCGCGTGGATGGAGGCATCCACCCCTCCTGCTTCGCTGTGATTTCTCAAAACGTAAGGGAGGACGCAGGCAGGGAGAGCCAGCTCCCAACGGGCCAAGCGCTGTGCCGGCCCTGGGCTCTGCCCGCGGGGCCCTCCCTATCGCGCAACCGCTCGGACACCCGAATCGCGTGGCCCGGCCGCTCCGCTTCGTGTGACAAGTATTAAGCTGGTTTGGTTTAAGATGCCCAGAGGACGTGCCCACGAGCTGCTCCCTGGAGCAGCAGCAGCTTCTGCGGGGGCACCCGCACCCGGGCGGGGAGCTGGTGTCCGGGGGCCGCTGCCCCACACAGGTCGTGACAGTGGATAAATGCTCCGCTCCCCCTGATTTCGTACCCGTTATGCTCTTCGAGGTAGGTGCCGTGCTCTGCTTTACTCACGGCGACGGTCAGCGCTGCTGTCTGAGGCGACCGCCCCAGCCTGGCCGGAGCTCGGTGGTTACGCCTGTGTGACCGATCCTGCGCTTGGCTGATGGCTCAGAAAAACGGAAGAAAGGAAACGTGTTGCTGGTCATCCCCCCCCCAAAAAATAAAATGTTCAAAATGTTCGGTGAACTGAGCCGTTTCTGATAGTTTTGTTTCACATCAGAGGAGCTATAACATTTATTTTTCAAGCTTTCCTAATTAAAAAAAAACCTACCCCCGCCCCTGGGCTTCAAAAGGCAACATTGATTCAAGCTAAACAATTGAAACATGTTGTTTTGAAAACACTGAAACAAAATGATATATATTTACCCCAGCTTTTCACTTTTCTGCCCAACAAAAAACAATTTGGCAAGGTTTGTGCCCAGCTGTGAGGTGTTGGGGAACGCCACAAACCGTGGGTTGTTCCTCCTGCAAAATCAAGGGCTGGGAAGTGACGAGGGTTCAGTGGAGCTGAAAAGTGAGGTTTTTTCCCCAAACCTTTGATAGATGGTGGCTATTGGAGAGCTGATGCTACTGTGCTTAGACATCGGGTCTATGAAAAATTTGTATTGCTGCCAAGGTACTGGTTCAGTCCACCTGAACGGCTGCCGCTGTGTTAATAAGGGCATGACTGTGTGAGAAGGGAAGTCAGCTGGCCAGTTTTCATGGTGGTATTACCTTGAAATTGCCGTTCCCTTTAGAAGTTACACTAGTACGGTTGTATCGTTGTCAGGTCAGAGCTTTCATAGTCAGACAAGGGCAGGAGTCTGCTCGGACCAGGCTTGCCCCAGACAGTACTTTCTCAGCAGCTGCTTCCACGGAACTCCTCTGTGGCTGGTGACGAGGGTGGAGATGCGGATGCGAAGCCGGCACCGTCCCCAGCCTTGCCTTGGGACCTTCATTCCCTTTTTGCCCCTTGGCTTTGAAATTACTGCATGTGCCTTCTCGAGGTGTGCCGGCTCCCGTGGTTCCCCAGCCCCGACTCCTTTCTGCGTCCACCTCAGGCTCACACTGGCGCCGGGTACACGAGCACCCTGGGAACCTTTTGTGAGGTGAAGTGACATCTCAGAAAAGCTAAACCAAAATAAGCCCTCCCTTGTCCTAGCTGGTGACATTTAGTAAGCCTGCTGCAAGGTGCTGAGTTTGAGAGCATTACAGCAGGGATGTTCACACTTCAGCTTCAGATTTAGCCGTTCCGGAACAGAAATAAGATCTGACGTGATCTAATTAAGAAAATAACTATTAAAAGGCCATGTGAATTTGGCACCTGGAAAACTTACGCATGCTTTAAATCCCACAAGGGTGCCTCTCACGGGCTTACGATGCCTTGGAACGCTGCGCCGCCGTTTCCATACCGCACTTTTGCATTCAGGGGTTTTGCAGGACTGGTTGTTACCTGCCGTCCCGAACGCCCAGCTGGGACGTCAAGAGGTGAAATATTTGTGCTGGGAAGAATCAAGACCAGTCTCAGACACGCGGTGGATTTGCCTGAGCGCTGAATTTCGCTACCGTGGATTTCTCGCTCATTTGAGCCGCCTGCAGGAACATCAGTTCCTTTTGCAGGGGATAAGTGTACTATTAAAATGGAAGCAGAGGAAGAAATAGAACAGGGTAATATCCCCTCTGAAACACAACCTCTTTTTTGGGGGCAGCAGGAGATGTCAAAATGGTGTTTGCAGTGCTAACGCTTCAGTAGGGGGTTAACGGTGCCAGCGATCAGACGGATAATTCCCCTCAAAATTATTGTTTTACCTCACTCCATCCAATTACTCAAGTCGTTTTGCTATCCCACAGATCTCTGTTAACGTCAACAAAATGATTACAGACTGCAACGGCGTCAAGATGTTTCACTCACAGGAGCGCCGGCGAAATGTTTGTGGCGCGACACGTTGGAAGCAGCATTTGATGTGTAAATGTCAGGACAGCCAGCCTTCCTGTCACCAGCACCAAACCGCACAAATACGGGTGCTGAAAATGTCACCCCCACAACCAAAGAGCGCTTTTATCGCGGGCCGCGTAAATCGCCACGTAAGAGGCCGACGTCGCTGTCAGTAGCGGCGTGGAAAAGCTGCGGCAGCCCTCCGCTAGCGGCACCGCGCGCCGCCTCCGAGAGCTGCGGTCGGCAGCGCCGTCCTGCCTCTGGCATCGCCGAGGGGGCCGATGGCAGCCGGACGGGTGAAGGACACCCATGAGGGCGGCAACGCCGGCCACGGATCAAACCTCTCTGCTTGGAGGGAAAGCGACGTTGTTAAGGGTGAGGGGGCACCCCGGGAGCCACCCGGGCTGGCTAGAAATGGGTCAAGAAGCCGCCTCGGCTGTGTGGCTCTGGGGCCTCGCCCAGTACCTCCGTTCTTGGCAAAACCTGCAGAATAAGGTTTTGTGACGACGACGACGAGCGGCTGTAGCCTGGAGCGCCTGGCGTCACGGGCACCGGGCGAGGAGCGCCCGTGTCCCTGCACGGCGGGGCCCGGCCCCCGACTCTGACCCCCAGCCGCTCCGGCCCCTGCGCTGTCGCGCTTTCTGCTGGCCGACGGGCGGTCGAATAAAGGTTGCTCTCGGTCCACCGAAGACTTTGCGGCTCCAGTCCCACTGGCTGCGCCCAGATCCGCCGATGATGGTTTCTGCGAATCCCAGGAATTGAGGAAAACTACATTTTTGCAAATAAACCTCTATGAATTCCCTGTTGCCTCAGCACTCTTCATTTCTTGGTAAGAGAAGCTACAAAGAAAACTCTGATGAAACAAGCCAGATCTGAAGGCAGGAGATACTGAAACCTGGAAGATTTAATTTCATATTTTTATTACATGTTTTTGGAGCCCTGATTATACCCCCACCCTCCAAGAATTTATTTACCTAAGGAAAATTATACTACTGATTACAAGATTGCAGGTTCATTTTCACTGTTGAGAACTCATTTTTTTACAGCTCACGTTACACTCGCATGACTTGTAAAGTTTTGTAACATCTTGAAATTTTTAATGCTACATCGCAGAAAGGTACTTATATATAGATGAACTAGGCAGAACGCTTGCTTTGCAGTCTTATTTGGGGGGAAAAAAGTTAGTTTCTTGGTTTGAATAGGCCTGTAAATGACTTCTTGGAATTACTGGACAGTGAGTTCGCAGGGTGCTCGCAGGAGCTGCCTCGCATTTGTCCTTCAGGCTGGGTGCAAAGTGAGAAACTGAGACATGTGTTCATAACATAACATAAGAAAGAATGCTTTCTACAGGGGAATAAAAATAAATTATGCAGAAATCGTGACTATAGTGTGCATGAAATGATACTGGCAAGGTCCCCATGGTAAATATTTGACAGGTAGGACATCTTAGCCAGAATCTCAGTCTTTCCAATAAATCATTGCACCTGGGCCTTTTAAATCATAATTCGCATCAGCCAGCATTGCACACTGAGTTAAGGCCAGGAGAGATTTCCAGATGTATTATGACAATTATTCAGTTAATAGAGCCATAGAATTGGATGAGATTTTTGTCAATTCCGATGTCACAGCAACAGCGACCTTTGACTGAAACATCACCATGACTATTGGATAAGGTCCTGCAGTGCTGCTCCTCCGTGTTACCCAAGGATGAAGGTTGTAAATACATGAGTTACACTGTTCGCTTTTCAGTTGGTAAAAACAAAGGAAAAAAAACCCCATAATCAAGTTCCAATACACAACTAGATATAATATAGCTTTTTCTTTTTATATATATCTGTATATATATCAAGTAAAAAAATCTAAAATAGTTGGAAGTAAAAAATGAAAAAATAGCTGATTATGTTATTTTGTTTTTTCTTTACAGTGATATGGTAGCAAATACAAGACAAATGAATAATAAACCTTTATATAAGGTGTTCTGGTCCCATCTCCATCGATTGGGCTCAGACTAGAATAGAAAATGGATCAAGGTGATTTTTGTGGTTTTTTTGGCTACAGCTTCTGCAAGTGACAAAGATGATGTTGATAAGACAGAAGGAAATTATAGCACTAAATAAAATAAAACTCCAAAGGGTTTTCCAAAAGACCTTAAACACCACAGGGTGAAATTTACTTCTGAACTGGGGGAGCAAACACAAAGCATCACCAAGTCCTACTTAGGCTGAAAATACTGTATGCTTATCCTGGCCTCAAAATACATCCTTTTTGTGCCATCTTGCCATAAAAAAAAAAAACCCTATCAATGCGTTCCCCCCCCTCGGCAGCTGATAATAAAAAAGCAAAGCCACAAATCCATCGACTGGACCGAGCCAGACGTGAGACCTCAGTGGTGCGCTAGTGGCTGGCTGCCCTTCGCCCAGCGTGAGCCTCCCCCAGAATCCTCTACACTGAGATGGCACTTGACTAAGCTTGGCAAACGGTCACACCGAGCCCTGTTTTGGCTGTAGAAAAGAAAGAAGTACTACTCTCAGCCTAAAACAAGATTATATAGACGGTCAACACAAAACAGTGGGTTTTTTTCAGTTGTCTGCATAATAATAACATCATGTTTGCATATAGAACAGCTTTTGCATTATTGCTCTACTCATAAGAATATAGTAAGGAACTTATAACAGACTTGCACGTTACAAACTTAAGGTTCTTTGGTGAAGAATGAGAAAACAGTATTTTCGCTGTAATTGAATCTCAGAGAAGTTTTTGTTTTTTATCTGTTGATCCTTTGGAGTCTCTCACAGAGGAGGGAAAGATATTGAGTCAGCTTTACCATGGCGACGATGGCGACCCCGCCGATCATCATGCAGGTGGGCCAGAAGAGCGAGTGGAACAGCACGTTGGAGCTGTACAGTTTGGTTAATATCACGTTCTTCTGAACGCCTTCGGGGTCGTAGAAGCAGGAGAAGCGTTGGTACTTTCTGAAGTTTTCCATCACGACGTTCACCAGCGACATGGACTCCTCATAATTCTTGCCGCACTTGGGTATGTACGAACACTGGGAAGAAATTAGAGGGAGAAAAATGCATCTCCAAACCAGATACCTTGTCTGCTTTCAGGTGGCAAGCAGGAAAATCTCAAGATGATTATGCTTTTCATAATAAGAGTGGAATATTATTAAGCTAATAATAAATTTATCACAGACAAAACTCAATATTTTGCACATCTACAGAATTTCCCATTGGAGGCCCTCCAAGTGCTGTACAAACATTAATGCTTTAATCTGCACAGCGGCCTCGTGAGATAGGTGAATATATTATTACTGCTAATTTACACATGCAAAAATGGAACTGATGAAGTACCTCTTCATCTTAAGTGGCACGCATATGCTCGCAGTTAGATGGGTAATTGACTCTCTGTAAATACAAATCTGGTAGTTCAGATCTCACTCGGGTTGGATCCAAGTGATCACGGTGGGCACAGGAGGTTGCTCACAGAGGAGAGGCTGATGAGGGACAATTATACATATCCCCCTGGGGGTAAAGCCTCGATTAGGGACAAATAGATAGTCTAGGAGAGACCGCAGTTTTCTTACTGACGGCCTGGAAGACTTTCATTCAATCTCTAGCTGAAGATCAGCCTGGCAACCAGGATGGCTCTTAGTGGTGTTTTTGCTCCTGACCCCAGCGTAAGTCCAACAGTTCCTTCTCTCTGAAGATGCTGCGTGAATTTCGGTCTCAGTCACAAAGAAAAGAAGATTTGGGGGTGGCTCTAAGACAGTTTCAACCTAGCATTCCTAAGGAATACTAAAACCAAGGTAATTAAAAAACCCGCTTATGGAGTCTATGTGTTGAAGATACTCCACGGGACACGTAGGATGGTGGCTGTGGGCTGTACTGACCATTCCCTGCAAGGAGCTCGTGTGGGCTGGTGAGGTGGTGGGCAGACACACAAGGATTGGGGCCACTCCTGGGTTTTGATCTAGAGCAGAAACACCTGAATTTGTTGTTGTTGCTGCTGCTATTGGTCTGGAAGAGGATTGATGGGAGCAGCCCAGGGCCCCTCGCTCCCTCCTCTCTTTTAGACACTTATGTCCCTCCACACCTGAAGGTTTTCTACACCCGCCCAGGAGCTGGATTACATTCCCGACCTAGGCTTCAGGACAGGGGGAAGTCAGCTGCTTAACTTCTCGCTGAACGTGCATGGGAGGGCCCAGCAGGTCATTGTTCCCTGGCAGCTATGGGGGGATCGTGGGTCCCCGCCATGTTCCCTGCCTGCGCTGCTGAACCTGCTCGGTTACTGTAGAAAGTAAGTTTTGCAAAGGAAAAAAGCTATTTTGTTTGCAATAACGTGACCCGTGGCTTTTGATTATTATTGTTTTAATGTATATACTTTATAAATGCCCCTCAGTTCTTTTTCGTGACTATGCTGTGACTTTTTGTAACGTACTGCGACAAATCTCTAGTCCTAATAATGATCAAAGGATTAACCTCATAACAGGGTTTGATTGATTCATTGGCGAGTTTATTAGCACAGAATATGATCTGAAGCGTGGCAGAAAGATTGCCTGGTGGTAGCAGGCTGGAGCGTTAAGGGTAGAGCATGGCAGCACTGCCATTATGAATATTTCATGCAGCTCTAGAAATTAGAGATGGAAAATATTAGGGCAGTAATATCCCATCTGTCTTCCTGCTGGTGCAGGTCTGCTTCCTCCAGGATATTCTCTTGCACTCTGCCCAGCTTTGTTTTAAATGTCCAAAGCCACAAGCCCTCCTCCAGCGTTATGACTCTCTAACGGTTCATAATCCCATAAGTAGGGGAAATTTCTCAGTGAGGCGTACCTCATTTTCTTTTACTAAATTCTGTGCTATCACTGTCCTAACAGCAGTATTTCCAGCTCAGATATTTTTTTGTTGTTGTTTTTTTTTTTCTCTTGCGAGTTTGGTGCTATACATTTTTGTTTCTTGAAGTCCCAGCTGTTACTATCCTGAGCAGGGAGATTAAATGAGGACTTGGCCACACTTGCCAAAGCCCAGCCCTCCCTTCCTTGACAAAAAACAGCAGGCACGTGAAAGCCCAAATGATGACAGATTCCCGGACTCAAAGTCTGTGGAAAAGTCCCAAAAGCGTGGCGGGGGGAGGTCTGACTTCCTGCAAGTCCAAGTATTTTCTGAGCATTTTCAAAGGAGACCCGATGCTGAAGCAGAACCCGAGGTGTCGCCTCCTACACGTGATGGCACAGAGCCACCGGCTGTGTCGGGCTGGTCAGGCTGCCCATGACATGAGGGTCTGGGAGCGTGAAGCTGTGGAATGCAGTTGTGTAAGGGAGGATGATTTACTTCGCCTCTGAGCCAGGCTCCTTGTGCTGAAACCGTCGATCTCCAGGCTATGGTGTCCCCAGGTGCCCTTTACACCACATGCTATCTGCCTCGTCTCAGTTCTCCTGAGCTCCTGGAGGCATCTTGGCCTCAGCTTTGAGGAGCTCCTCGGCACAAGAAATCGCTGCGTGCATTAAGCTGTGGTTGTGGCATGGTCCTGGCCTCCTTCCCCTCCTTGGCTTCCCCAGAGAGATCCCAGGGATAGCACAGGGCTAGCTCTGCCGTGCTGTGTAGGTCATCAGCAAGCAAGTAGGTAGACACGGATAATGGGATGCTTTGAGTGTTTTCTTTGGTTTGATCTTCGTTGAGTTTTCTCCAGTGCCTGGTAGTGAATTCTAGATCTGCAATCGTTACGCTGTACATGTGCACGTAGGCTACTAAATCTATGCCATTCTGTTAGACCTCTGCATTGTCAAACACCTGGAAGTCTGCAAATCTGGAAGTAAACAATGCCTGGCTCTCTACGTCAAGCGAGGACTCTGTGACACAACGTAAGAAAAGCGGTTCTTGCGTTACTTGCAATCTGATCACAAGAGGGACATACTGGACAGTTACAGAGAGAATTTGTTATTACATTTCCAGCTCAGTGTTTCTCATTTAAAGGACCGATAGGTAGCCTATACGAACCATCTTTGGACGTGTCCAGTCCAAGGCCCTGCTCAGTGCAGAGTTGCTCAGGGACCTGTCCAGCCTAGTTATGAATATCCCCAAGGATGGGGACCACACACACCTCCAGTAATGCTGGGGGCAGTTTCATTTAAGACGATGAAGTTACACCGACAACCCTATCGCTAGAGAGGCCCCCAGTTCAGGCTGGGCAGAGAAATACATGGCTCTCGTCATGCGTCTGCCCTTGGGGCGTATGTCCCTGCCACGCTGAGCTTCGAAGCTGGGGCTGGAAGCTTTGACAGGATGTGCCGTGGCAACCTTTGTGAGAAAGTGGTCAGGGTGTCAATTTACACCTCTTTTGGAAAGTGCAACAGGTTTGAACCAAGGGCTGAAGGAGGAGCTCTGCGTCTGTGTTGGCCTGATATTGATTCCCGAATTCTCCAGCCCCAGCCAAGAAATGGGCCTGGTGGGAACCGCAGCTGAACATCGCTGCTCCCCCCACACCAGGCAAGCTCCCCTGGGATATAAATATCTGAATCTTCGGCAGGAAACAATGACATCCCCCATCATTTCTTGGTCTCAGGCAGTTACAGCTGGTATAACGGTGATTCTGGCGATTAAAGCCTGCTTGTTATCTCACTTATGGAGCACGGGTATAAATCAGCAGTAGCTCCGACGACATGAAAAGAATCAATATGATATAGTATGAGATTGAAATGGGGCCTCTAGAACTGCTTTAACTACTGCAGCCCTTCCTCAGGGTGACAGCCTGGCTCCGTGGTCCGGGCGCGAGGGGACACCGGCCGATTTACCTCTCCCAGAGGCTTTTACAGCCTCTGACAGCTGAGAAAGGAAAGTGTAGCTGTGAAAGCATTTAAGCTGCTATGGATGTAGTATTGATGAGAGGCTGAGCTTGTCTTAAAGGCTAGAAATAAAGTATGCACAGCGAGAGCAATGAAAAGCCATGAAAAACCTTGTGTGCTTTCCTGGGAAAGACTCAAGCAGCTTGACTGGTATCCATTTACTTCCCACTGATTCCCACCGAGACTGGCAGCAGCACGTTGTAGATCTCAATATAAATTGCACCTCCTTCTTCCCGCACCTTGTGGGACAACAGCTACATTAGACAGCAGGTCACCTAGATTAATCGTTATTTAAAATCCAAGTGCATTTTGCTCCATCCATGCTAGCTGGCGGGGAGAGGAGAGAGACAGGCTCCACATGCTGCTCCGTGTGCGCGGTGCTGCTCAGCGAGGCAGAGAGGTTGGCGGGGGGATGCTGACCTTCTGAAGGTCGCTGGTGTTGGCCTTGGAGGGTAAGCACCGCGCTCTGCGGCGTCCCCAGTAATGCCAGGGCTCAGTGAGCCGGGGACGGCGCTTTTTTTTGTTTATTTGGCAAGGAGAAAGATAAGAAATGTAGACCTGAGTAGGTGGGTGGAGAGAGACAGCTAGCCCCCAGCTCAGCACCGCTCGTCCTGCTGCACGGGGCTGCTGAGGGAGCGCCCATCCAGGGGGCTGGGATGGGTTGTGCTGGTCTGAGCTTGGAGCCTCTGCTGATCCCAGCCGGGCACAAGAAGGCAGGCATTTTATAGACATTGCAAACTTCCATTCAAAACCGTGTTTGGATTCAGGTCACATAGCCAGTGGCATGGCAGGAAAACCTAGGAATCCTCCCGAGAACAGAGCTTAACCTGTAAAACAACCTTGGGCAGGAGAAGTATTAACTGTGCCTACATTAAATTAAGAGGAGGCGGCATCTGGGAGAATTTCAAAGTCCGTTTCAGCAAGCAAAAATCATCAATAACAGAATGTGGAGATTTACGCTGAACCTCTTGATTTATTTGAATCCAGCAGAGCACAGAGACCGATCTGATCTGTTTTAATCAAACTGAGGTATGAGCATCACTGGATTTTGCTTCTGCCCCGTCAGAAAGCAGGGTCTGTCTTGCCACAGGCTTCACGAATGGCAGGTGCCTCCTTTCTGCACCGACGCTGAACAGGAGGGTAAGATGGGGGCACTCTTCTCCATTCCACACTCCGCACCCAGCGGACTTCGTCTCTCAGCCACCGGAGCTAATTACCCAGCAGAATAAGCAGCCCGGTGCAACCATGCCGTGCTTTGACTAATTTTAATATCGCTTCATCTTAATATGCAGAAGTAATTTGGTCTACTGAACTGCTGCCATAAATAGAAACACAATAGAATATGTTGTCAGCAGCTTGAACCGGGGCTCTGCTGTTAACGGGCTGTGCTTTGCCGAGCGCCCATAGTTTGGGGTTCAGTGACCTTGGATAACTAAGCAGCTAATGCAAATCTGGCACTTGTAAGTAATGACTTAGCTGCGTGCTGGCTCACTGCAGCTTGCAGTCTTAGGTCCCCAGGTGCTGTAGGTATGAAGAAAGGAAGGTGGGGAGAGGGACGTTTCTCAGTCCGACCCTGCCTCGCTACGCGGAGGGAGCCAAGAGCCACCTGCGAAGAGGCGGTCGCTTGCCCGGGTGTGATGCACGGCCCTGTGTCAGCTGCACAGCTGTGGCCGCGGGCCGGCGGGGAGACGCCTTCTGTGCATCCGCTGCGTTCGTTATAGCCTCCAGACAGGAGCTGTCTCCGTCCCACCTGGCTGGGGGTACGCTGGGTTTTTCACTTGTTGAAGCAGAGAGAGGAATTCTTCTGCAGACTTGTTAAAAATAATTTTTTTTCTTCAATGTCGGCAATCAGGGAATCTGTGCGAGAAAGATGGGCTGAGCCCTTAGCTTACGCATGCCCAAAAGCCAGGCCTTTTATTTTTGTGCTGCTGCTTTTATCTTGACAGTCCCTACACAGCAAACTTTCAGCATCTTTGCGCCATCCACAGGGGTAAGTGCTGTGCCTTGGCCCCAGCGGCACAGCTGACCGCAGCGGGGGATGCTCAGGGTGCAGACTTTGTCACCAGAGATTAAAACAGACGCGCCTGCTGTTAGACACGGGGCTCCTGCTGCTCCCCGTCGCCTTGCCTGGCCCCGCAGTAACCAGGCCATTGCTGTTCTCACCTCCGCGGACACCCCGGGTGCATCGCTGGGGTGTTGGCTAGCCTGCAGAGCCATTCCCGGGTGGGAAGCGGCTTGTCCCCAGCTCCACAAGAATGTCGGTGTGAGAAGCGCTCAGCGCTGGCCTGCACCCGGAAAGCACTGGCAAAGGGCGAGGGAGGCTCCAGCCCCCGGGGCCACCATCCCGTGTGGGATGGGCTGCGCTCCCTGCATGGGATGGAGGTGGAACACTGACCCTGCCACACATGGGGGCTCTGTTTGTGCACTCATTTCTGCTTTCTCTGCTCTGTATTTACCAGGGAAGCAGGAGCCTTATTACTTTAGAGCGAGGAATGGGTATAACAAGGTGAGCAGCCCTCCAGAAACCCATTTAGGAAGAAATTTGATTCCGTGCTCCTACCTCAGAATTAATTTTCATCGTTTCCTCGGTGTGGTAGAGCAGAAGCTTCTGGCCAGAAGAGGTGAGATTAACGTACACCTGGAGGCAGGGGTACTGAGAGATTTTCCAGCAGTCTGGACCGCAGCTAAATGAGCAGTTGAAGGTTTCTGTGATGGATGCGTTGAGGAGCGAGCACTGAGCCTCTTCTGTCCAGACACTAAGCAGGAAAAAAAGAGACATTAGAGCATGGTGAGAATGGGCAATAAGCACTAAATACAGCTCAGGCTTTCCATCGCGGTGGACCAGGGGCATCTCGTAGGGATAGTACATGTTGCAGAGCTTTGAGCAAAGGCTGGGCTTTCCCACATCACACATCACAGAGAGAGTGTATTATTCTGTAGTACCTAAAGTTTGTGCTTTGGGCGGAAAAACATGTGATTCGCTTATGTCTATGTATAAATGAAAAAGGAACTGGAACTTTTGGTCTGGAGAAAAGGTATATTTGAAACCAAAGGGAATCAGCAGAGATATCGGAGAAGAAAACTGAGCAGCCGGCCCCGGGAAGAGCACAACACGTGCAGTGCTGCATGACGGGGCGTCCTGGACTAAGACTTGATGGTTAACCACCAAGCCCAGTTCAATTTAAAGCAAAGGCTGGGAGGACAACTTTGAATTTCCAGGGCGTGTATATTCATATGCATGAAGACACAGTAACACACAAGTGGTACCGCATGGAGCTCCACCTGCGGAAAGGCTTTTTCTAGTGGCAGCTTGCTGAGTTTTCTGTAAATTAAGCCAGCTGATGCAATCATTCTGGAGGATTTCAGCTTATCTCCAGTTCACCAGAGGCTAAAACTGGAGTGATGGAGCCTGGGTGTGCACTGGCAATGTTCACTTGGGTCTCTTGCATGTATTTGAAAATCCCCGGCTGTATTTTCCTTAGGGACGAGAGCAGTGGGAAGGGCACGCGGAGGGCTCTGCGCGAGGCCCTTCACGGGCTCGGGGACACGTCTCACCCCAGAGCTCCCATTTAGCCCCTCTCAGCCCCTCAGCCCACACCCACGAATGGGCTGAGGGTCTGCCCGCCCCTTGCCAGACCTACAAAAGGCTTTACAGAGCAAGAGATATAAAAGATTTCTGACTAATTCTCTTGGTATTTTACTTTGGCAATAATTCTGCCCATATATTCCATTTTACATTTATATTAAATTATGTTATGATTTCTGGGGGGAAATCAAGTGAAAGGATTTCCCCCCCTCCCAGGCAGTATTTTGCTGGAGGGGTATTGCTGTCTGTAAAGGAGAATAACCCCTGAGCTCTGGCTGTGCAAAGAGAAGTGACAGCAGAGACTCCTGGGTTGTCGTCTCCTCCTCACTTTCACCTCTCTGACTGCTGCTTTATTCATGCATGGGGGTAATAAAGTAACACCTACCTACAACAGACTTGTGAAGATGGAATATTTGATACTTCATAGGTGTTTTGATATCTTCTGACAATTTTTCACGTAGTTTGTAATATAAATCCTCTCTTTCCACATGAGCAATTTTGACCTTAGCAGCCTCTGCGACTGACCCTGATATTGCTGAAAGGTCTGCGAGAGCAGTTTGAAAAAGCAAATGCTTTTGGATTCTTAACAGGTCTTGACCTCTGTTTTCAAAATCTAAACTTTGCCTGGATTTAAAAGGGGACAAATACCTTTATTGCACAGATAAGATGCTGCAAATCTGTACGGCTCCTCCTCGGGCATTGCTACTTTTTCCTTATCATTGCGGGGTCAAGAAGGAATATTCTCCTGCAGGTACGCTACTAGAATAGAGGAGGTTCATCCCAGTTAACTGTAGGCACTTATTTTACATGCCTAAAGAAGGAGCCTGTGGTGGACAAGCCAGGACATGCCAGGTATTGGCTGCTGCCTCAGGGTAGTTTTGGGCATGACAGACTAATGTTTTGAGCCCCAATTACCCATTTTTCATTCTCCTAACTCCACTGATCAGGGCGGAAAAAACATTGTTGACAGTCTCATTACAGTCTGGGCTGGATTTTAAATAGGGCTGGTGCTTGAGAACTGATTTCAAATGCTGCTAATGAATCACAGGCCAAACTTCCTGCTCCGTGGCAGAGAAGGAAGCCAGAGAAGACCTCAGAAAAATTAAATGCAGTGCAGTAATGATGAAACATGATCTTTCACTTTCAGTAAATTACTATATTTCAGGAGGATTTCACTTGTTAAAATGAAAGTAATAACCTACATGGAAAACTACATGCTGCAAAGCAGCTTGGTTTCTTTCCCAAGCTAATTATCCATTCTTCACTTGAAAGTGCGTTGTTTCTCGAGGCTGCTAAATTTTTTTGCTGTTTTCTCCTGAGTTTGTCTGGGCTTTGCAGCAACAGCCCCGGAGAGGCGTACAGGGCTCAGCAGGCTGCCCACCAGCAGATACGGATATTCTACTGGTGTTACGCTGTGGCAAGTCTAAATCCTACGGATCAAGATCTTGTCAAACAGGGATCTAATTCTTCCCTCACTTATGCCAGTATTACTCAACTTGCTTTCACTACAGTTATGCCTAATTTACACTGGGGTAAGGAAGTGGATAATCAGCTCTGTGTTGACCAAAGGAAAAAATGATAAAACTTTAATAAAAAGAGTCAAAAGGATAAGCCACGAGAAGTAAGCTGGAGCAGAGAGTGTGAGATCATGAGATCATGAAATTACCTTTGCATGTAAGACCGCAGCAGGGTGATTCCCAGGAGGAAGTACATCATGATAGAGCACACCATCATGGCCAGCCCGAGGAGTATGGCCCGGTCTTCTCCGGCTTTTAGGGCTGTGACTGTTTTCCTTTTGTCCAGTAGATCGTGATCCCTGATTTTTTGGTAAATATTTCTGAGGTTGAAAATAATACATTCTTATGTGAAGTTCATATTTAATCAACAAACCCTCTACAGGGTGGGTAGTTCCACCTCCATACCCATCTCGTGGGAGAGAAAGGCTTAAGGGTCCTCAGGTGTCCTTTTTCATCGGATTCACTCTGACCTGGTGGAACCTTATTCATCTCCAAAACAAATTACAGCCATTTCTGAAAAGGTAAAAGCCTCTTATAGCAAATATAAAGATTAGACAGTTGTGCCAGCTCAGTAAATCCTTCTTTGGTACAGCTTCATTGGCTCAGTTGAATTATACCATAGGTGAATTTGACCTGTCAATGCCAACGTAGGCCACTAGATGTTGATTAGGTATATGAGGTGTCTTTCTTCAGCTGAATATGGTAACAGGTCTTATGTTACCATATGTAGAAAATAGCCTGAAGAAAGTTGTCACTTAAACTATCTGAAAGGATCATGGGTTGGTTTTTCTTTTTTTATTCCCTACAGGCTAGAGGTTTGGGTAATTTTCTGCTCCGAGTGTGACTCAAAGCTCATGAAACACTATGGGGATTTTGCAATTGATTTCTGTGGTGGTTTTTTTTTTTCGCTTGGGAGCTTTTTTATTTATAAAATAGCCTTCTGGAAGCCCAGTTACTCATTAGAGTGAAAACCCTTGCTGAAAATTATCCACCAAAGCTATTTGTTCTGGGATTAAAAAGAAGAAGCTACAACAAACCATTCCCCCTTCAGCAGAGAGACCGTTGCATTTTCTAACCATAAGTCCTCCTTTCATCTCCGAGCCTTTGATGATTCAATGGGTCATGAGGACACAATGGTGAAGAAGGAAATATTTGAGTACATTTCAAACACACTCAAACTTTGTGGGTTTAAAATGTACTTACAGACCTGAGGCTGGTCAAAATCTCCTGTGTTTTCTGTTACGGTTCTTTGAATCATCCAGGCAGCACCCGAAGCATGTGAACCGCACGCCTCTGAGCCCTGGCACCACCATAACGTGGACATAGTAGTGCACGTGGAAGAAGTTCCTCTTCTACTGTCTGCAAAATGGCAGGTGAGCAACGTCAACATCACTTTGGGCTCTAGCAAACCCGCCACTCGTTTAAGCTGAAACCACCAAGTTTCACTCAACCTTGGAAAAAAGCACTGTGTGTCAGAGCAACCAGGTAACTTACATTCACCAACAGGGACAAAGAAATAGAGTTAAGACAGGTGTATAATCACACATAAACAGAGTAGAAACAAGAAAATCGGTATAATCATAAACTCCCTGAAACTGGAATTGAATTTGTATTTCGATGATGAGTCACAGCCAGGAAAAGCACATATGGTGTGGGGTTTTATAGCAGAAACTTTGCTTAGACAGTACTGCAGGCAACAGTCTCCCATACCAAAGACCCCTTGAGGTTTCTTCATCCAACTGTAATTTACGTCTTTAGATGTCCATGGTTTCTCTTCAAAACCATCCTTTAAAGCTTGTCAATGTTTTCCTAGTTGGAAATGAAATGGTAATTCGGCCTGTCAAATTTTTCTCTGGTGTTGGGGAGAAAAATACATTGTGAACTGGCAGATGCAATTGCCTTCAAAAAAAGTAATGTAGAGTAATAATCTAATATTTCTTTTCTATTATTATTTATCAAACTGTATTTAACTCTGAGAGCTGCTATTAGGATTTGCATTGCTCCCAAATGGAAGCAGGCAGGAAGGCAGAGATTGTCATGCAGTTCCAGCACATTAACCGATCACACAGCATAACTTATGTCAGCACGTAGACATAAAACAGAGACAGTGCAATCGCTCACTGATGTCACCGGAGCAGCTAGGCCATAAAAGGGAAACAAATGGACAACTGAAAAACAAATAGCTAATTGAGAACGGTTACAAATACTTCCCGTGTGGTCTTGAGCCAAGAAACGTGCGATGAGAGGTAAAAAAGGATGGGCTGAAGGGAGTGTTGTAGAAATGATCTATCTGGCAGGTGACTGGCAAAGGGGCCCCTGTGCGGTGACCGCCTGCCAGGGGGATCTCCCACGCTCGCCTGCCATGGTAAATAAAGCTAAATAAAGCTCTGCCTCGGGGGTCATGCTCGGAGCAGACGTTCCGTCGCTTTTTTACAAATAGTGGTTATTCAAAGCCCCGAACAACAGGAAAGCGGTAGCCTGGTGCACCTTGCGGGGGGTGTTTTTTCCTCCTGAATCCCTGCCAGGAGTCAGTCTGGTAACACAGGCCAAGGCGTGCGGTGGCGTGGCACGCGCCGCGCGTGACGCACCGGTCCTGACGCAGCCCAGGGGACACGCTGAGTAACCATTCCTCCTCCTCCTCCTCGCTTGTGCCTGCGCCGGGGAGGTACCGATTTGCTCTGTATGATACTGGGAACGCCTGCTATTACCAGACGTCACGTTTTACCCCCAAGAGCCCTGGTTTTGGGGGACGGGATACGTTGCGCAGAGTATTTTGCCACTAACAGCGCAGCCTCGGCACCTCCTTAGCCGGAGCGGCAGCGGTGGCCTGCCCACGTGTGTGTGCTCCTCCGTGGGGGGGGGGTTGTGTTCGTGTGAACTTTTGGCACAGCTCAGGGACCTCTTTCTGCTCGGTGAGCTGGAAGAGCGCCGTGCTTAGCTGGCTGATTTTGGATGCCAGGGCTGCACCGCCACAATTAGCTGACGGCTGCGGTGTGTTTAAGTGCGGAACACTGCATCCCAGACGCTACTCCTCTAGGTGACTCCATCTAATACTTATGGTTACCTGTCATAACTCCCCAAATGTGACACCGAGGGGGGCTGTTTGTTTTTAAAGAAGTCCCAGCTGTCAGACCACGGGGTCTCTCTGCCCAGCACAAAGATATTTAATAGAAAGCAAGCCTCCAAGGACAAAAGGTCTTTGCTCTCCTGATCATTTCCAAACCGAAGTTCTCTCCTGCTAAATCTCTGTGTTCCTTTTGCCAAATTGCTCAGAGGATACGGGCTGGCTGCTCTACCCAGGCTCGGCTGCCAAAGGGGAAATCTCGGCCGTGACCGTGCCTGCTGGGGACGGAGCAGAGATTTCCCTCTCCATATCTCTGCACAGCGCAGTGCGGGGATCCCTCTGCAGTGTGGTCAGCAGCTCCTTACGTGATCTCCAGGCTTAGGGAGGACCTGTGCGATGAAATCAGGCAGCCCAGGTTGCGTTAGTCAGCCTGAACACGAGACAGCCGAGGAAAATTACAGTGCCAGTGGAAGGCTACTGGCCTTAATAAGAAATTCTACGTCTTCTGTAGAGTTACTCATATTTGCTGCAGCCAAGACCTTTCTTTGCCATCATGAGGGACATGGCCTTTTAGCACTCGCTTATGTGAAGGACAAGGCACGCCACGTGCATCCTACGTGCTCTGTGCTCTGCTGGTGCAGCACTGCTCTGCAGCTCCGGGGATATGATGAATTTATTGGCATGGATTAGGAACAGTCCGGTATGCCAAGGGCTTGCAGCTGGGCACTGCCACGTAGAGCAGAGAAGGGTAAAGTAGTGCTTCTTCTGACCCAGTACAACCGTTCTTGTTTTGCTCCAAAATGGGTAGATCTAAGAGCACTGCAAAGGGGCTCTAGTTTCCTCCCTAGAAATCTAGAATAACCAGGCACCTGCAATTACTTTATTTTTTTGAAAATATACACGAATTACCTATCCTCGAATTCCTTCCCTTGCAAATGGACCGAGGGGGACGCTGCCTCCCCCGGCACTGCGCCGTCACGGGGCTGTCAGGTGGGGATACCTGCCTGCCTGAATTATTCAGAGTGACTTTGAGTTCTCATTCAGTTCTCTGATATCACAGTTCTTATGCGGATGTCACTCAAATTACCTCACGTTAAGGTGTTTACTGATACCAGAAATCCTTGAACACAAGGGTCAAAAAACCCTCCTGTATCTTACCTGCAGAATTCCCAATGCTCGGGGACTTTTCTGCTCAGAAGCCAATTTCTTAATTTTTTCCTTACCGAGTATATTTAGCTGAATCAATTTTTGTTATTAGAGCTACGGCGACAGGAAAAGTCTCTGGAGCTCTCACAAAAGTCTCAGTGATGGCTGTAGAAAGATTTCTATCAATACAAATCGAGTTCATTCACTCAATTCTTTCCCTCTTCCCCACCAAACTGGACCGAACTGAACCAAACTAAACCACTGCTTTGGTTTTCCAAGCTTACGATGCTGTGGAAAACATAACTGACGGCTGAGAAAGAATGAGGGCTTGACTAGGTTCCCGAAGCCTAAAAAATGGCAGTTGGGAAAGAGCAGATGTCTAGAACAGCAATGAAATACATAAATTTAGGGCTCGATCCTGCAAAAGCAGATGCCTGAGAGACACCTTCCACCCTGGAGGAGGTGATTCATCCACAGCAAGTGACCCGTGGCTGCACAGGGTGTTATTATGGTGAGATGCCTCAAAAGTCAGCAGTCGTGGCGTATGTTAGGTGGAAGGTTTTCTGCCCCAGCTGACAGTCTTCCTGTCTACAGTTTAAAGAACAAGATTTGCTAGGAAAGGGTCATTTAGGGGAACTAATTTCTCTAAAATGCACCGCCTGTTTGATACAGCGATGCTGCTGGTGACCTTACACGTGTTAAAATCACTGCCAGATGCTGATGGATGAGTTTCTCCCACCAGCAACACTTGCTTTGTGTTCACACCTCTCTTCTGCAGTCCTGAGGCTGCAATCAGCACTCTCCTATTTCCATTTTCTCTTCCTCCCTTTCCCTCCTGCATTTTATTAATCGCTCATAGGATATGAACAATTCCTTCTGTACGGCTCTACAGGACCACCTGGGAAATAAACCCACCTGAAGGCTTCAAAAGGCACCTGAAATTACCGCGGCTGGTGTGTAAGCACAGAGATACTGCTCCCTGCCTCCCCATTTCTGCAGGCAGACAGGGACGAGCTCTGCCCAGGGTTTAAGCTGACCACATGCCGGTGAGCCCTGCCCAAGTTAATAAATCCCACTGAAAGGCACGGTGTGGGCTGAAGGCCACGCTAATCGGGAGTGCATGGCTTCCAGCCAGCCCAACTTGTGGGCAGATCTCTCCTGCAAGTGTCTAACCTTGGACCATCCTGTCTGTGACAGTGTTTTAATGCAGCAGAACATTAGCCTGGGGAGAATTCAGGTAAAGAGGAGCCTTGCAGAAGTACAGCTAGATAACCAGCGCCAGCCGAAAGCCCAGGGAAACCTGCTGCCAAGCTGGCCTTTGCCGCTTCAAAATACCTGCTTGTGACCGGATTATCAAAAGAGCTGAACACCTATGCAGCCTTTGCAGAAAAGTTCAGCAAACGGACCAGTTCTCCAAAGAGGCCCTGTGTCCTGAGGGCAGCTCTGCTGCCTGAACCCCTGAGTGCGCTTTCCCAAGCAGATGCCAGCAGTAATGTCTCATTAGTACAACTGAGGAGTGTGCTTTGCTAATTGGCACTGTGGATATATTGACCTCTGTTTTTGTTTCACCGGAGTCTGATTTATTTTTGCGATTACATTTAACAGTGACTGCAAGGGGAACTGAAGGAGAGGAGGCAAGGAAGGGAAGGGGGAAAGAAACAAGAAGAAAGGGAAATGTGTCTGGTTGTGACAAGACAAGCTGGCCGGCAAATATCACTACAAAGGAGAAAGATTTTGGGAGGGTGAGCCTGAGCATTACCGACAATTGTTCTTTCATCAGTGATATTTAACTTCTTTCATTCCCAACTGAGCGCTGCCTTTGTGGACTTAAAACCTCTCCTTCCCTTTCCTCTCTTCTGTGTGATTCTCTGCCCCCCCTTTGGAGATCCAGTAACTCTTTTATTCCTCTGTCTCCTTCAGCCTATTCCCTCCAGGAGCACCACTAAAGTGAGCTGGTGGGCTACCAGTAATCAGCTCGCTTTCAAGCTGCTTGTCATCCCCCAGCCCACGTGCAATGTGCTGTGCTCACACTCATCCTCACACACACTTGCATATAGACAGAAAACACCTCTAACAGCTGGATGCACCATCCAGATGTGTAAAAGTTGCATAGGGCTGGGGGAGAGGAGGCTGTGTGTGTGTGTGTGTGGTGGCTGGGGGGTGGTGTGGGAGTGGTGTGGGATGATGGCTGGAAGCAGGATGCCTGCAAAAGACATAAAGGCTTCACAGGGCTTGGAGCTGGGGCTGCAAACCTGCGGCTGGGGGTTAGCGTGTTTTTAAAAGTGTGATGTCTGTGTGCTGACCTCAGAGTCACAGTGTGCTGCTGATGACCTGAGGGCAAGGAAGACTTTGGCCATGGGTCTGGCATAGTCCCTCCAACTCTGTTTTTTGCCATGTTAACCCTGGCACTCATCAGCTGGTCCTGTTGTTTTTGGAGCAATAGCCGGGGCCAGGGGTGAGAGGCAAGGTGGGCACACCGTTTGCATCCCTCCTACTTCTCCAGTGCCACTGCTGAAGAGAAGCTACAGGCCGCACTCCTAAAGATTCAAAACCCATAAGAGACAATCAGCATAGATGCTGTTTACCTTTTCTCATCATGTCTGTAAGATGTAGAGCTCCGGCCACTGGTCCAAATAAACATTTTAGAGGGTTGCCCAGTGTTGGCTTTGCTCGCTGTAGTGGGACGATGGAAGGACCTGTGGGAAGAGGCGTAATTTTTGTCACTGCCCATCCACCGAGGCAGACCACGTTATAACCAGCGTGCCAAATCCCCTGTGGCCGTGCCCAGTGTGCTCTGAAGATGGACCATTTGTTAACTCAAGGTGGGATGTAAAATAATGGGGATGAAAGCTCACCGTGTGGGAACGAAGGATAAATCTCATTAGCCCCACTGGCAAAATGTGATCCTGTCTAATCAGGCTTAGCTACGCTCCACACTGCAAAGGATTTGCACCATGGACAAGAAATCACCGGTAGTTTAAGAAAAGGTAATAGCTGCATCCAATGTTCTTATGGCAGTATTCTGGAGGTAGAAAGCGGCTCTCGTTTAAGGACACCCACGTTCATTGCAGCCTGTTAGCTGTATGGCAGCTCTCAGTGCCATGAGGCTCTCAAGGAAGGCGTCTGAACGAGGCACAAGCATGAGACATAAATGCAGCATTTTGTGGAAGTGTAACTGATGTGACAAAGGTGCCTTTTCCCATAGAGAAATTACTGTCCCAAAGCCATTTGACCAGACCAGTTAGATTTCTGCCCAGGGACTTTGTTTCACAGTAGAGTATGAGACCTACTGCCTGCTCTCAGCGTCTTCTGAAGAGGGGAAAAGTCTGAGGGGTCTCATTTTAAGGACTGAATTTGAACTCTGAATTTGACTTAGATCTCATAAAATCATAAATATAGAGTTGAAAGGATCTTGAGTGTTGCTGCTCTCTTGCCCTGATTCAAGACACATTCACTATGTTATTCGTAGCAGATTTTGGTTATCCTAGATCAACTGAATGTGAACAACCAGCTTTCCAGATGGTAACTTCATTGCCAGGCTGGAAGCATAGGCTGTGTCGGCCCTGCTAGTGGGGCTACAGCTCCCTTCGTAGCTCCTCCTAATCTGCTCCTGGTTTTAGTGAGGCTTAGTTAAAATATCAACCTCTCAGAACAGGGTGCTTCTTGGTGAGGGCTGTATTTCACATTATTTTACGGCACAGCACTTTGTCCTTTTACTGCACTCAGAGAAAGGCTTAAGGAAAAAAAAGAAATATTCCAGATACCAAATACTTCAAAATACTAAAGGTTTTCATGAACTGGGGACCATTCTTTAGCTCACTGAAAAATAAACCTGGCTGTTGATGCTGTCAGCAGAGAAGGCACATGAATTCCTCACTGCTCCTTGCCTGAAAAAGTCTGTAATGTCACTATCTACATAATTACGTAAAGGGATAATTTCAATATTTGCATAGTGGTGAACCTGAGAGAATACTTAAATCCTGTAGAGGTGGCTGCAGGGGAAGGCTGATGTGGACGGGAGCCAAAATCCATCCATAGGCAGACAGGCTGATGGGTGCCAAGCGACCAGCCTCTCCTGGAGTCAGCCCTGAGCCCCACCACGGGGTCTGTGTGCAGACCCCAGCCAAACTCACCAACTGGCCAAACTGGTGACCCTGCCACCTCCTCCTTGCTGGGATCCTGCTGCTCCCTGTTGCTGCGATGCTCAGAGACGCTGCCTCGGGACTGGCGCTTGCAGGCAGGGACAAAGTTTTTATGTTGCATTCATGTGCAGCAAATTGGGCAGGAAGGTGGCCCAAAAGAAGGGGGGCAGAAGGAGAGGAATCTCCCCCAGCCCTTTCCCTGACTCTGTGGTCATCACTGCGGCTGTGAGAGTCCCAAACCAGTCTTATCTTTCCTTAAAACTGCTGTAGTTAAGTATTGGGAAATAAGCAATAAGAGGAGGCACTTTCTCCCTGAAATAAGTACAGTTTAGAAGGTGAAATAGCATCTACCAGAATCTAATCAATATAGCCACTGACTAAGAAGTGGTTGTATAGTGATCACGGCCTGGAATTTGGGTCGCAGGGCCTTGGGTTTAATCCTCACTCTGGTATGTAAGATTGCACCTGCACTACCCGAGACAGCACAGCAGCGACTGCCAAGCCTGCACCGAACGAGCTGGTGTTTCTGTACCGAGCAATGCAGGAGGGCTCAGAGCAACTATCCAGGGGCTCGGAGGCCACACTGGATGTTGGACTGAGACCTGTCCCAGGCTGAGCCCTGAATGATGGAAAATAAAATATTATATATATAATTTTTTTTTCCACTGCACCCTTTAGGATGTCACGGGTGAGTTGCATGGCAGGAAAGCCTGTCTGGCTGTCCTGCCACAGCCTGAGTGGTCCCAGAGCCATCAGGAGATGGTGGGGAATGCTATTAGAGAGTCTGTTCTTAATTAAGGAAAACTTGGGCACACATTAAAGGTGATCAGCAGCTTCTGACGCCTGTCTGAGTCAACAGGGACACCTGGGCAGGACTGCCTGAGCAGGGAGGCAGGTTGACAAGCTCCAGAGCAAATTGCAGGAGCACCCCTGGTGTGGGAGCGGGGTGAGAGGGCTCTGTTCCACCGAGGGGACACCAGGGGAAGAAAAGGGGTGTTTCTCTTCCCACTAAAGTCGCAGTGATTTCAGATTCCCGTATAGTGCCAGTGTCCTGGAGCAGTCCACATGTGATGCTGCCTGCTCCATTCGTTGGGCAATCCAAGCTAACCATCACTATTTAACACAGAATTACATGCCTAATTTTGTGTAAAATTGTTACACTGACGACATTGCAGCGAAGGTCAGATGTAAGTGACTAAAGTCCCTGTTTCCTTTAGGTGGGGGTTAGCTGTGAGGTAAGAGCTTTTTGCAGGACAGGATCAACACAAACTCCCCAAGACCCACCTTTGAAGGCCTTCAGAGGACTTGTAACTTGCAATGGTTACAACCTACAGGACCATGTTCTGCTCCACCAGATCAGTTAGCAAACTTCCATGCCATTCTCCTCCCCTGAGTTAATCCCAAGGCAGGACTGTGAACCCTGTTCCTTCCCTGTTCCTTCCCTGTCCCCTCTCTGTTTTCTGAGAAAACAAGTAGCATTACTTTTTTTTTTTTTTTGCCCGTTGCCTCTCTGAGTCAGCTGCTGGCAACGTATTTTTATCATGCAACAAGTAATCAGCCTGTGAAACTCATTACTGCAGGATGTCAGCCTGGCATTTAGAGTGGATTGTGCTATTGCTCAAACAGGCTGAACACCTGAAGTCATAACAATACCTGTCAAAAAAACAGTTTAGAAGAGGTGCTTCAAGCTGCTTTTGGGCTATCAGGAGTATGTGGGGGATATTCCTATAGGACAGGCTACCAGCAAACCGCTCTGCTTGATGGGACTTTTGCTGTGTGCTCTTAGTCAGGAGACTAGGCTGGACCCCGGGCTTTGCTCGACTTTGCTCGAACATCCCTGTCTCCATTATTTACCTAGTGTGGCATCAACACAGTTGTCTCTTGGCACGGTTGCCACAGGGACAGGCAAGGAGGCCATGCTTTGGTTTTTACAAAACACGTCTTGTTCTTGGCATTCGGGTCAATTCTGAATAAATGCGCAATGTTTAAGAGAGAATTGCAGAGCGGAGAGTATACAATCGCCTGTGCATACACGTACGCTGGCCAAGGAGCAACCGCAAGGGCCCGCGATGCTGCCACAGCGGGTCTCCCCGGCACTCACCCACTCCTCCCATCTTCACCCGTTCTCATCCTTCTCTTGAACATTGTCTCCTGGTGAATGTTACGGACCTCACCAGAAAACCTGACAAGACTTGAGATAGTTCTTATAAGATTAGAACTACTCTGCCCGATTCTAAGGAGTACCAACAAGTCCACCCAACAGCAACCCACCGGAGAGAGGGCTGCAGTGTGAAGAAAACAGGCTGGGGCAGCATTTGCTTCAAATTGCTCCAAAAAAGATGTAATTCTGAGGGTGAATCTCAGAATCCTTAGGAGGTGCCTTGATTATATTATGTATATATTGTACATACATATACACACACACACACACATCTATGTACATATTTATTTTTACCCTGCGCTGGCCGCTTTCCTTCCTCACGCTTCAGTTTATGTCACAATTTATATGAAAAGTCCCTTACCTCGAGGTCACCACATCTGTGAACAGAGGGATATTGTGGACCACGTTTTTAGATGGAGAGCTAGGTTTTATATGTGTGTTTATTTGTAATTGCCTCTGTCTATGTTTATGTTAATCACAGGGTTTCTGAGACCTTGGAGAACCTTTTACATCACCAAACTAATGAGCTTTGTTCCCCTTATGGCATTTTATTTCCTGGGAAATGTGGCCACTGTAAAAAGAGAAGCACTTGCATTAATTTTGCCTCATAGAAGACGCCCTGAGTCATCAAAAGCCAACAAAAGCTAAGCATTCACCTAAAGACATAATCACTGACCTCTTAAGCTTTGTCTGAGTACACCCCCATCCCGCACTGTCCATGCTGCCGAGTGCTCTGGGTGCTTCATCCCAACATTTCCCAGCCAGAGGATTCATTTGGACCCCGAGGCAGTTCCCTGCGAGCCCTGAAGTTTTCCTGCTAGTCCGCCCTTTAGCCACACCACAGAGGTCAGTGCCAGTGCCTGAACAGACAGGGTGGCTGCTCTCGAGTGATGGGAGATATTTGGTCTCCTTCACAGGTGGAGAGACTTTTTTTGGGGTGGTCCCACCCACCATCGCCCTCGGAAAAGGCAGAGGCTGGAACTGTCATCAAAGGCAGCCCGTAAGGGGATGATTGTTCACTTCGAGGTGATTTTACTGAATATGGACAGTTAGACTTAATGCCCCGATAGGTCTTACCCACATCTGTGTCTGATGATAGTATGTTTTCCTATGGCTTTGCTAAGCCAGAAAACAGGGAGAAGTATTGTGTGATAAAGGACGGGAGATAAATAAAATGGCCTGTTAAATTTCTGATGTAAAATGTAGCCTGGCTGCTGGGTAGCCTGGCATTCAGGTGCCTTAGTGCGTGGAGTTTCCCAGGCGGAGTGGTGGAGGTAAGTACTAAATCAGGATGCTCCTGTCTGATTCAGGAGGTGATCCAGGGATGGTTTTCAGTCCTGGTATTAAAAGAATGTAAGAGCTGGACCCAGGACTAAAACCAGTGCCTGGAATTTGTGACTCCTAGGTATGGTCCATGGCAACATGAAGGGCAGATGGAAGCAGAGCTACACCAGGGAGAAACCCAACGGGGTAGTAAAAACTGAGCAGGCGACTGCCTGGGGTATCTGTGCGAGACCTGCTGGGGCCGTGGCCGTGGTGCAACACCGCATGTACCAAGGGAGGTTTCACACACTAGCACTGAAGATGCAAACCAGAAGCCAGGTGAACCCCCAGCTGGCAATGCCCCTGTTCTGACACGATTCGGAGGGCAGTGTTTCTTGTGTAACAAAAATCCCTGCTTTCTCTGCACGGCTCCATCTGAGCACAGTATCTGCTTGCCCTAAACCCGCTCGTCTGCAGCCACAACCGAACAGCAAGCATGGACCAAGAACAGCAATAAGCTAACTCATAAAAGAAATGCATCTGCATTAGTAGAAGACAGTTACCACTTAGCGAACGTTTAACGCTCTGGCAGCAGCAACACTAAATTGTGAAGCAGCAACAGCAACATCAGCTGTATTTTTGCCTCATGACTGGACTTTGCTGTACCGCAAGCTAATGGGCACAGTGCAGGACAGAGCGACATAAATAACTGCTCTCGCTGAAGCATCTCGGGAGCTCCGGCTGTACTAACTGACTAATCCAACTGGTAGATGACCTTGAATTTGGGGTTCCTCATTACAGCAAAGAAAAAATAGACAATGGGCAGCTGGTGTTAATGTACTGACAAGGGTTTAGGAAGCCTGATGGCTAATGATGCTTCATTAATGAATTCAACTCTATTTCTGGCCCTTCTCCTAAATATCCCCAGAGCTCAGAGCTGAGCTCTCCATCTAGTTTTTGAGTTGAATGGTACTGTGGTAGAGGCATGTCTGGGACACTCCATGTCCAAAGGAGGAGAAGAACGGGACAGCCAGTAACAACTGAAGCCACCACATATGGATGCAGCTTAGCTGTGTGTGAAACACAGAAGCATTTGGTTACGTTTTCAAAGGCAAAATTTCTTTTACCTTCAAATCGTACCTTACCATTGTTGATTTCCTCTCCCCAGTACATACAGGAGTAAGAGATATTCAGAAAGGCTGAGGTATCTGTACCTCTTTGCTACATGACAACATGCAATATGTACACACTTCAAAACCAAATATTCCAAAGTAAACTCTAAATCTTCCAGGTTTCCATCTCATGATGATTTTTTTCATCTAGTGCTGGCTGTTTTGAAAAAACTTTTCAAGCCTTGCCATTTAGTGATGCCTGTTATCCCTAGGCTTCTCCTTTGCCAAGAACTACCTGCCTAGTATGAGTCTAAGTAGCCCACATGGCATGGCTAGTGACTTTATAGTCTTTATTCTTCCTAATCTTTTTAATTTTAACTTCCTTCTCCACTTTTTCTTTTCCTTTTATTTTTGTTTCCCCCAATGCCTCTTCCTATACATTGCTATCCCCATGACGACTTGTTTCACTCACCCTGGCTGCACTGTGTTAGTCTTGATTATTCTGATTTACCTGATCAAAACAGTAACTTTTTGAAGAAATTCCTGTCTCCCCAGGTCAGCTACCAAGGAGGGAGCTACCATCTGTCATCACAAGCAAGAGAGTCCCAACTTCTCTTCTTTGGCAACCTTCTGGCCACCTCGGAGCAGTCTGACACTACGGCCTCAGCTCCCTCACCTGCACAAGGGATGTGTTAGTGCCATCACTGTTCCTGGCAGAGGGCATTTTCAGGCCACATCCAGGTAGCAGAGCACCTAGTGAAGAGCCCGCCCGTATCACCATCCTCATGTTTTGGTGTGGGTGAGTTTGCAATCCAAGCACGAGGCAATGCCTCTCTTGGCACGTTGCGGTCACCAGGGATGAACGTTTGTGAGGAACAGCTGAGGATAATTGTCACCTTTGCCTGTCAGGACTCTGCAAACATTTTTAGCTTTCCATGCTGAATCTGAATTTACGTAGCAAGTGACACATTGGACAAGCACTATACTCATCATCTTGGCTGCTCTCTGGCGTCAGAGAAGGGCACAATCTGCATGTAAAATGGGCTGGCTTTGGGAGGGGACAAGCGCTGGGTCACCCCCCTGCAACATGCCCCTAGTCAATTGAGCCAAGAGAGTTTTATGGGGAGATCTACCCTGCCAAGGACCAGGTAGCATTACACTGATGAGGAAGGATCGTGGGGGTGAGAATGAAGCTGTGAAAGTGCTGCGCTACTTCACTTGATGCTTTCCTTTAAACCTTAGCACACTTCTCTGTGATTGCAGGGGGATATATCACCTTAGGTCCTGCAATGTACCAGGAGAGCTATATGGCCCTGGGGCAGGATGGCTGGCAGTGAAGATGTTCTGTGTCCTGTGATCATGCCATGATAAACCCAGTGGGAAATGGAGGGAGGGTGAGAGAAAGGAGACAAAGTGGAGGCTCACTGCTGCATTGCTCCTCCACTCCCAGGGCTGGGAGGTGTTTCCAGCTCTAGCTCCGTGCTGAAGTCGGTCTCTTTGATGGTCATCAAGAAGGAATGACCTTCTCCCCAGCTGAGATTTTGTGGGTATCCACTTGACCAGATCTTAGAAGAGGCTCTTTTGGATACTAAAAGGGCTATTTTTAAGAATATTTGGTTGCACATTTGGGAGCTGGACACCTCTGACTATGCTGAAGTGAAGTGGCTTTTGACACGACTCGCATGTCCCTGCACCACTGTCATCTCGGGGACCTGGGATTTACACCCAAACTGTGAAGCAACAGGGTGTTGGCACTGCCTTTTTACAGGTGATGAACAGAGGCACAGAGGCTGCTAAGACTTGGCCAAAGTCTCCCAGGAAGTCTGCGGTTGATGTAGTAGAGAAAACAGCCTAAAAAATGGTGGACAACCACTTTCCAACCAGCAAGGAGGGGGGAGAGCCAAGACACATGCAGATTCCCATGTCAGGGAGCAAAGGCAGAGCCTTGCTTTGGGGAAGCGCCAAGTCCCATCCATGGGGACATCCCCTCCAGCCTCAGCTTTACGCCCTCTCAGAGAAGACCTGCTCTGAGAAGTACACGGCTTTTAAAAATCCCTGAAGAGACCGTTTCATTTCAGGAAAGCAGTGCTAAAACCCTGAAGGTGCGTTCGCGGGTGGGAGCACAGGGAGGGGAAGAGTGGGGTGCTGCTAGGGACAGGCAGCCCTTAGGGAAGCCACTGAGAAGCAGCAGATCACACAAGCAACGTGGCTGGGGAGAGAGGTGAGGACTGAGAAAGATAAACAGACGCAGAGCAACACCCAGAGGAAAAGCACAAACAGCCAGGGCAGATACAGCAGGAGTGGTTTTTCTCCCACCTAATTCCTTGAGCGGGTCAATCATCTTTTATCTCCTTTAAGTCAGGCCCATGCCATGGAGAGCACCAGCTGGAACAAAGCAAAGGCAGAGGCGAGCAAAAACTACTGCCCAGCGGGAAGTGAATGCTCTGGCACTATTTATTTTTGAGTCCACATTTGGATTAGCTGTAAAAAGCTGTGTGGATAAGCAAGCAGGCAATTACAGCTGGGACGTGCTGCTCATGAATGGAAACAGCTCCAATCTGCTCAGGACATATTGAAATTCTAATTCAGTTAGATTCCTTTAGTTACAGCGCTCATCACAGACACTAAAAGAGATGGGATCAAAAAATAAATACAATTCTTATGTTGCCTTTGGTGTGCCTTCTCTGCTCCACTTTCCCCCCTCCCCTCCCCAGTGTTAGCTGTTGTTTGACTTTATTTTCTGTGGCAAAATACAGCAGTCTGCATTTAGTCCGCTTGTTAATTTTTACAAGAATCTAGCGAACTGCAGTTGGCCGAACGCGTGCGCTGCTAACGAGCGGGCAGTCAGCATGCACGCTAGACCACCGCTGGGGTTTCACGCATCACATCTTACTAAAGACCATGACCCGGAGATGTCTGTTAACACTGCAGAAGGGCAGGTGTGAGACGGAGGCACAGAGCAAGAGGGTGATTCGCACAAGCTCTTCACTGGCTTCATTCCTGGTTCGGAGCAGTGCTCAAGGCCACCAGCCTGCACTGCTGGAGGATCTCTGAATGCAGAGGGATGTCTACAGACAGGTTGTGGATAGTACTGACCACATCAGCTCAGAAACCTGTTTGTGACAGACACTGGGCAGAAATTACTTGTCTCCCTCGAAACTAAGAAAAGGGCTTGTTGGGCAAAGGAAGCTATAATACCTCCATACTAGGGTACTGAGGCAGGGAGCTGTGAAATAAACACTTCTGTGGCAAAAGCAGACACCCAGCTTGGATCTCTTGAGCATCTTTCCTCTTTGTCTCATTACAAAAGGGTGAATCTTGCAGCATAAACACTCTGTGGTGGCTCCTCATCCTGTCAGGACACAGACTTCACCATCTGGAGCCCTCTTAGTTGAATATGATCAACTGTTGCGTCAAATCTACAAAACAGAATTTTATGCCCAAGTGCTGTAGAAAAAGCACCGGAATTATTTTTTTCCTGCAGATATTTCATGTAATTTTCACAGACTTGAATACTTTAAGTGTCCTTATTTTTTTAAAATGTAATTCTGTAGAGGCAGCCACCTATTGGCTCTTGAGTCTAAGTTGTGTGCTACAGTACGGCTACATCCCCGTGGACCGCTGAACTCACACGTGTGCTCTCTGGGGCTTCCTGGTTGCTTTGCCTACTGGCATCTCCCAGTCGCATATTAGGGACAGAAACCTACTGCCTGAATGGGAAACCAATGCAAAATCCTAATTTCTACTGAGAAGGTGCCTGTGCCAGAGAACAATTTCCAGTGTAAGATGAAGGAAGGGTTTCTAACGGATTCATTTGTAGTTAGAACAAAGAACAAATCCAGCCTGATGAGCAAGACTGGGAGAAAGTGAGAAATTAAGTGGGTTGCATTAAGGCAGAGCATTAGAAAGACAGGGAACACAACATAAAAGATAATAGTGATGTGCACACACAAGAGAGAGCAGGAACGGCTGCATATTGCACAAAGGTAGTAACGAAGTCTACAGAAGTAGAGGGAAATCTGGCGGAGTCAATGAGTCAAATGACTATGGAGACAGGGCTGATGAGCCGGGCTTAGCACAGTGCTGCACCAGTCTATTAGGTCAAAAATCAGTGTAAGCAGTAAATCACCTGCTTTGTGGATGAGTTCAGTGCGTGATGCGCTGGGTAGTACAGATGCAGATTTAGCTTCCTTAGAAAACCAATAGCTTGAGAGCTCATGAATCTCTTTATAAATGTGTTCTTGTAATATACTTTTTAGCATAAACACAATTTTTCTTAAGAGTCAGGAGAAAAGATAATGAGAAAGAACAAAAGCAAAGTCACTGTAAGAAAGAACAGTGTAGATATGCCCTCTACCCAGTTTTGAACCAACAAAGAGAACAAAATCTCTGCAGTCCTCTGAGGCCAGCGGCACACTCCAAACAGCGAAGGGGCCATGTCCATGAAACAAAACCCCAATGTATTTGTTGTGGTTTAGCCCCAGTCGGTGACCAAGCACCCCACAGCCGCCCGGTCCCCCTTCCCCCCACCCCCGGTGGGATGGGGGACAGAATCAGAAGAGCAAACGTAAGAAATCTTGTGGGTTGAGATAAGAACAATTTGATAATTGAAATATTGTAATAATAATAATATTGATGATGTAAAGGAAAGGAAAACAATGAGAGAGAGAGAGAAAACCCAGGAAAAACAAATTATGCAACTGCTCACCAACCGCCGACTGACTCCCAGCCCGTCCCCGAGCAGCGATCGCTGCCCCCCAGCCAACTCCCCCCAGTTAATATACTGAGCATGACATCATGTGGCATGTAATATCCCTTTGGCCAGTTGGGGTCAGCTGTCCCGGCTGTGCCCCCTCCCCTTCCAGCTCCTTGTGCCCCCGGCAGAGCATGGGGAGCGGGAAGTGTCCTTGACTAGCGTATGCACTATTTAGCAACAACTAAACCATCACCGTGTTATCAACATTATTCTCATCCTAAATTGAAAATGCAGCACGGGACCAGCTACTAGGAAGAAAATGAACTCTATTCCAGCCAAATCCAGGACAGTATTTTGGTCTCATAACTGGTCTAGAAACGAAAACAATGGTAGGAACAGGCACAGACGCTTCTATTCCTCCGATGGAATCCATATTAATTACAACAAACGTCCAGCTTCGAACAATGTCACTGCAGTGCTATTACTGTTGAAGTGTATTGAGTTTCCAAGGAGGTGAATGTCTTTTTCTCTCCCTAATCATGATTACTTGGCTTAGTACTTGGGCTAAGCTTTCATTTAACCAAGATAAATGGATATTTCCAAAACCAGCGAGTTAACACTATGCATCACATTATTACTTTCTTCTCAGATTTCTTGCCTCGCGTGCTGTTTTACTCAGCTGCTAAACACAAATAACAATAAGAATAGGAAGGAGGAGCTGCGCAGGATGCCATATGGATTAAAGATCAAAAAAAAAAAATCAATCTGGTTTTGACCCATTACTTTATCCTATTCTGTGCTAGCATTTTCCCTCAATCAACATAACAACATTATTTTGTCCTCTAATTTCCCTTTCTGGAAACACGAGTGCCCACACCACATTTTTGCAGACACCACCAGCCTATCTGACTAATATTGTGTTGCTTTCTATTCGGAATCCCTATTTATCATTTAAGCTTATGTGCCAATACTGTAAGTTAACATTCAGAAGAGCAGATGGGGAATTAGAGGCAAAACTTCTGTCAGTGATAACGGGACTTCCACGCTTCATTTCCCCCAGGGCACAGCGAATATCTTCCTTTCAACAGTGCTGGGAAAAACTGCCTTAAGGAACAGGTGGCAGCAAAACTGTGCGCTGGCAACACACTGAAGCTGTCAGGATGCAGGGATGGATTTTTGGTTGCTGTGCCATTTGCGGGAAGTTATTTTGTAGTAGCTCCTGGAAGATACCCATCTCAGTACAGAAGTTCAAGTGCAAAATAGCCAGCAAGAATTGCTTTTCTAGCAAAGTCAGAGAGAGGTCTGGCGGCGAACACCTCCTCCTACACAGGCGGGTTCACCTGGCCACGTTGCTGCCCAGCGGCTTGGCTTTTGATGACCAGGGCAGGCTGTGGATCCAGGAGAGGTCCTAACTTCAGGTCCCTAAACTCTGCAAATGGCGTTATTTCAGCGGCCATCCCACTCCGCACTCTTCTGTCCCTCTGGGGACCAACGCTGGCAACATGACTTCACATGGTGGGAAGCTGTTCATCTGCTGTAGGCACAAAACCCCTCACCAAGGAGTGACACTCAGACAAAAGTCCGTCTGTCCTGGGGATGCTCCCCAGCTGGAGAGCCCCATGGCACCTCACTGGGACCCATCATCCCTGTGTTCTCGTGGCTTTGCTCCGGGCCTCAGGCTGCGCTGCCGATACCGGCCCGCTGCCACTCCGCAGTTGCTGAATGACAGGATCTATCAGGATCAAGGCAAAATTCAGTGTCCTAACACACCAAATGCCACACAGGAGATTAAAAGCAGCTTCTGGCTCCTAAAACGTGCAGTAAAGACATGCTAGAGGCCTGCCCAGAGAGCAGGAGCTTGCCCCCGCTCTCAAGTGCCACACAGATGGGGCTTGTCCAAATAATTACCACCAGATACAGGCTGCACCATCTTCTCTGGCCCTTTATCTATAAGGTGTCCATCATTTGGCCAGCCTCCAGCCACCTTCTCCCCAACAACAAAAGGCTTCTGCTAAGCACTTAATACTGCTATTAATGAAACAAGAAAATAGACGTTGACAGTCAGGACACGTGGGTTATGTCGGTGTTCTCTACTTTTTAGAGCGGTTTAACAAATGCTTGTTAATTTTCACCTTTTTTTATGCTTTTATGAAAGCTCTTCCTGCCTCTGCCTCTCCTAATGCTCCCTGAGCCCCAGTAATCATGTGAATTACATTCAAATCAAAATGCAGAAAAGCTGTGTTTTCACATTGACCTTGAAATCTTGAAGGCCATTTCCACTTCCCACGGGACAGCATTGAGGAGGCTGCTAACATAAGTTTAACCAAAAATGTCTTTCCTATGTAGATGTTCTCCAGATCCTGTCCTGCAGCTAAAAACTGGCATCTGAATTCTTCAATTTATTTAGATCAATTTAAGGAAACCTACCTGTGGGAAAACTTGTTAAGGTACCAGCTAACACCAGGCAGGAGACTTGAGCTGGCCCTGTTGTAACACTTGTGTGCCTCTTGCTGTAATACAGTGTAGTAGGTAAATAAAAGCCGGTAGTCTTCCTCCTAATGCGTTCAGGAGGCCTTTCTCCCATATTAATTTGATAGTAGTAATTAAATTACAGAAAATATTATCAGAGGCTGCTGTAATATTGACGGACTTTTATTTCATAGGGTGTAAAACATAACTTTCACTCCCACCTGCTCTTCTTCCTTACACTGGAAATGCTGCCATCAATTCCCCAGCTCAGCTTTTTTTTTCCCTTTTAAAGCTAACGTACTAGCTTAATGAAGTCTATAATTTCAATGTTCTTCGATACGTGCTTCAGAAGAGACTGGGTACTTGATTCTCTTCTTATTTACATCAGCGAGGTCAGGAGCCGAATGCAGAAGCAAGTGGAGGGGTGGAGCAATGCCACAGAACCTCTCAGCACCAGAGCAAAGGCATTTCTTCAGTTTGCTGTGGTCCCTTGGGAGATCCTAACGGCTGGACTGACGTTGGGTGTAATGTAAGAAATAGCCTCATTAAAACACCAGGAGGTTCAGTATCCGAATATAATCCCTGCTGAAAGAATGCTCAAAAACTGAATTTTGACCTTCAAGCAAGCCAAAAAAGAGATTTTTTCCGTATCTGTAAAGATTTAACAAATGATGTGGAACACTTTGTCCAATAGTAAGTAGCTTTTTGATTTCTTCATACTGTTTGTATTTATTTTTACCTTTTGTCACAATGGAAATTCAAGTACAATATTCAATCAAAGTCAAGCATTCTATCACCTTTCCACTCAAATTCCTGAGTCAGATGCTTGAAATGTAACACCAGCAGCACTGTGAGTAGTGGGTGTACAAGTACATGGAAAATCAACCTTTTGCACTATAGTCCAAGGAAGTGCCTTTTCTTTTTTGCTTTATCCTGGTGGAGCATTTGCTATCAGAACACGCTGCCATCAAAAGGGATCTGCTATTGGTGTCTTACAGCTGTAGGAAAATGCTACTGCCCGAGTATTCCAGTTGCGCTCCCCAGTCAGACCAGTTCGCTGGTGCAAAGTTCGGAGCTTGTGGCGCATTTACCAGCTGGGAATTGGCAATTTGCTTCCTCTCAGGTGCAGAGAAAGGCAATGGTTGTTTAATCTGAAAGGTGGAAAGCTGGCGTGGACCAAGAGTGACCGCCACCCTGTGCCTTTCCAGCTTAAATTTTTGCTCCCAGGAATTTTGCTTTTGCACCTTGAGAGCTCTCTCTCCCTCTGCTGCTGCTAGAGCAGCCGTGCTTTCGGCAGTCAGCTCCTTCTGGGGCTTTCTAGTCCCAGGCTTGGTCTGATGCGAAGGCGACCGTTCGGTGACAGAAGATACTCACCCAGCCTATTGCCACGGTCAGTCCTACCACGGGACACCAACACTAGGGTTAAGGTGGTGGGAGAGGAAGGGCTGCCTACGAGACAGCACACCCAGTTCTGTTTCTGCAGGTTTTGATGAGCAAAATGGATTGCTGTGGGATATGCAAGTACTGGGCATTGGCCACTGAACAAAGATATCCACCTGTGGGTTCTTACTCCATGTACCCCGCAGTAAATACAAACCCGTCCACTGACCTGGAAAGTCAGGTTGGCTCCAGGAGTGGCCTGGCCCTCCTTTCTGCTCATCTCTTGAAAAGCATCACCCCAAGCACTGAGCAGCACTTGGAAGCGCAGCAGCAGTTGCAATAAGTAACCAACTGTATTTCCTAAGCGTCTGTATTTTCACTTTTATGGAAAACATGGAGCTGCTCTAGGAGTACTTAATTTGGGAGCTGTAACTCAACTGGAGTGAAAAGCAGCACTGGAAGACTACCCATGGATTTCAGCAGATCAGATCCCCTGTAGTTAAACTAAATGCCATCAGACTGTACAAGGCTGCTGATTTCAGGTTTGCTAATTTGTAAAACAGTGTGAAGAAGATGTTGCAGTTGTGAGTGGAGCAGCTGAATTATGGGTACTTAGGCAGCACTGTAGGGATATGAATTCTGTTTATTGCACAAACCTGCCTCTATAATTAATAGAAACAGTAACATTTCCTTGCTCTGTTTCCATTAATTCAGACTGATAGCTTTGGAAGATCAGAATGGATTAGGAAACACATTTTGGAAGAAGAGGAGAGAACCAGAGGACTCTCTTGGCTTTTCAGCATCACTCCAGATCTCCTCCTTCAATGTGCAAGGAGCAAAATTACTAGCAATGCTCTGTGTGTAACAGACCATCTGTCACCATAATTGTAGCTTTATTTTAGTTTTCCCTGCTTCTGGGAGAACAGATCCAAACTTTCCTAGCTGCCTGCCGGAACGGAACATTATGAAATTTATTTTAAAACCTTGAGAAACAATCACAGTCAGTCCAAAGCCTGCTTAAACCCCAGCAGCTAACACCAGTGCCGGCACCTCCTAAGAAAAACTGGCTCCAGGGTTTACCTAGGTAAACCCAACAAGATGCCAACGATCTGAACAGCCACCTCTCCTTTAGCAGGAGTTTTATAGGCCTTTCCCCCTCTCTTAGGAGGTGTAAACATATCAAGGTTTAAAATTGCGCTTTATTTATCTCAGTGGTATGGTATGATATTGTTCCCACCGAAGCTCTGGTGATACTTTATCATGGCAGAGGGGAGGGCACGGCATGAAGCAGAGCTGATGCATGAGCCAGCGTAGCCGCAGCTGGTGACAACCAAAGTATGGCACAGGCTTCAGTCTGGGGGTTATTTTATTATTTTGGATGCTTCGGGGACTGGAAGAAAGGGGTGTCCAGAAATGTGCATGAAAACCAGAGAGCTACCCGAAGGGCTTTTCACCTCTCCTGGCGGAAAGCTTTGCCTCCCCCTGCCCCGTCCCTCTTGGGATTACCTACAGGAACAGGTATGTCAGAGGGGACTTATTTTCCCAATGACTAACTGAAAAAAAATATTAATCTTAATAGCTTTCTAACATGAAGTACGTGCAGACCACTGAACCGCTCTAAGGAGGGCCTTTTATTGGTATGACTCCTTAGCCAAATGTAATGCAATTAAATGATTGGGTTTCATTACGTATATTGACATGGTGTCAGTGACAATTTCCATTCTCCCTATTATTTCTATAAATGAAGTCATCTGCCATAATTAGAAAATATGAACGTGCTAAGACCTCCATTAATTCTTCCCTATATTAATCTAAGAGCTGGGCAGATGTTTATTAATACCTTGTTACACTGTGTTCATCAGCTGTTACCAGGAATAGAAAGGCTGGGACCAGATCTCATGCTGAAGGTTAAATAAGAGCAGATCTGGCTAAATCACAGAACAAATCTTGGATTCCAGTTAACTTTTTGGCAATATCTTTGGTTTTATCAGAATGCTTTTTAAATTTCTAACCTCTCCCTCTCTTTCCTCCCCTCGGTGTGCTTCGGACCACGTATGAAACTCAGCAGGGTTCCCCTCCTGGAGCAGCAGTGAGTTCAGCCGTCCTTTAGCCACATCCTGATGTCTGTTTTGATTTCAGCAGAGCTGAATTACATCAGCCTGTGACCTGCCCTCTGCTTCTCCCTCCTGGAAGGTATTTAAACGCAGCGGTGCCAGGCGAGAGCCCAGGTCCACCCCATTCAGTGCTGGGATGGATGTGAGGAACAGCAGGTATGGATGGACCCGCACCAAGCCGCAATGGGTGCTGCGACCAGCCCGTGGGACCTCCCGCTCCCTCCTGGCATCTTGTGGTTGGCAGGTTTCAGAGCTGGTCTAACCTCTGTCCTAAGTCATCTCCCATTGTCACCTTCACGGGGTCTTCTGCCAAAAAGCTCCATAATTTACTTATGTTTTCTGTGAAGGTACATTTTTTCCTGTTTCTTTTGAATCTTGTGCTCAATAATCTGAGGTTTCTTCCTGATCTTCTCCTTTCCTACTTGCCTGGCGTTTTCGGTCTCTTCTCACTCTCTGCTCTTCCTCACCACCACCTGGACCTGTTCTCTTGGCACTTACCGTCTGGGTTTGGTGCCCATCAGGGCACCTCCGCTGACTTCAGCAGTGCTGCAGTGACTTGTACCAGCAAAGCAATGGTCCTGTGACCTCTGCAGTCACGGCGGATGCTTGGCACTGCCTGTGCCTATGTGGCTGCATCAAGGAGCTCTGAGGTTCAGGCTGGTGCCAAACTCCTGCTCGCACACGTTCCAGGTGTGCTCAGGCTGCCTACGGGGAGAGGAGGTGCTTGATTTCTGGGATGAGCCAACTAAAGTACAAACAGTGCTGATTCACATCAGATGTTCACAGAAACAGCGCATAAGATATATTTTTACTGTGTTGGGACTATAATGGAGCCTATTTCCTTATTTCAGGAAAAGTTTAAATCTTGCTGGCTAAACCTGATCAACTTCTGAAGGACTTGGCCTTCCAGGCTAAAACAATTTTTTTGCATCTGATAATTTTGTAATTTTTTGCAGTCTCAATATTTTCATGGACACTGAAGTGGATGAGATGAAATTGTACGTATCTTGTGACCTTTCCTCAGAATACTGGGCTGCTGCCGTTCCTCATTTAAAGCCAAGCAAAGGATGGCTGTTCACAACTGGGATTCACTTCTTAGGGTAAGATGTAATGCAGTGGAGCGGATGAGGCAGTGCTAGGTCTGAACCTGCCTTTATATTTTCATCTGGGCCAGACCTGAAATAAAACTAGAACATGTTGTGAGTTGTCCAGGGCTGGAGCTGGCCTTTCTTTACTCCTGTACCCAGCACTGAGCAGCTGGGGCTCCTGGTCTTCATCAGGCCTTGAAAAAGGATTTAAATAATATTTTCAAGATAGGTTGTCTTCACTACAGTGTAGGATAGGCATGACCCAAAGCCTACTGTACTGTTATCAGCCTAAATCCTGAACTGATGGCTGATATGTACTTTGAAAGACTGGTGGTGGCGGAGGCTGGCCCAGGCGCATCCCACCCCATCCCAGGGCAGATGAAAAATGGCTCAGTAAATCCAACAAGCAGGGTTCATGTCAAAACTTCTCTTGACTTCAGACAAGAACATGGATGCTAAATTAGACTGCCCAACCACGGAAAACATATATATGCAGATACCTGTGCTGTTCCTGTACTCTTCCCTGGGTTGATTTCAGTAACAGTGCTCAGATCTTGCTCTGTACAAAGTCATTTTAAATTAATATATTTTAAAAAATATTTTAAAATCCAGTGTTGCTTCCACCACTTTCTAGCCTTTGCCCATCTCCTTTGAGCTGGGTGCTGCTTGTCGTCTTGTCTGCCACCTCTAAAATTACCCACTTACTTTTTGCGTTCTCTTTCCCTTTCTCAGAATTGCCTTTGCAGAAATGCACATAAACAGCTATTCTTCAGGTCAGCATTTCAATTTGTTTTAAATTGTACGTTTCTATTTCCTGGGTCCTTACTTGTTTACTATTGTTTATATTGAATCTTTTTTTCTCAATATTTGCATTGATTCCGATAACTCTGATAGGTGCTTATCTGTATAAATAGATCAATAGCTTTTGGACTGTGCTTTCTGAAGCAATGGACTGAGGGGCTTGCTTTGAACGTGAAAGCTTCTGTACTGAATTTATTAATACAGCAAGCTATTGCAAATGTACGATCCATAAAATTACTTCAATCCCACATTAAGTAAGTGGATTTTGTACCTTTTTTTTCTGGCCAGTTGTATTTAAGCAGCTGCTCCTCCTTTTTTCCATTACAGACACCCTCAGTTCATCAGGGACTGATGTCACGATGACACTCTTTCCAGCTAATTGCTGGTCCCAGCAGAGAAGGGTGTGTGGATCATCCTTGGCTCCTCCAAGGGACTAATCATAAGGGAGGATCTAACAGGAATCAATCTCCCACCTCAAATGAAAGATGCTCCCTTCTCTTAAATGGCAGTAAAACAAACCCTCCTCTAATCTGATCTGCATTAAAATCAGGCACGAGCTAAGACTTTCATTTCTATTTCTAGCTTACTCAAGGGAAGACCTCTTTGCACTGTCTTCCTCCAAGCCAATTTTGGGCTAAGTGAAAAAATGTAGTTCCACAAAATCTCTGTGTGAAGCCACCAGGAACGCAGCAAGATAATAGTGTAGCAAGATAAGGGGGATTAAGATTACGTCTGGGCTTTTTAAGAAATAAGGGGTGAAAAAGTTAATGGAACACTCAACTGGGAGACATTGCTGGGACCTGCAAAAAGTGATAGACCAAGATATCTGGGTGCACAGCAGTTGTGTTATGTGAAATACCATTGCATGGCAGCCTTTTCCCTACACATTGAAGCCTGCAGGATTCCACGTGGATTATGGCATGGAGCTGTTAGGAGCTATGGATAATGATGCTGATCATCTCCAGCTGATGTGTGCAATAAAGAGGTAGCTGAAGGACAATGAGCTGGCCGGCAGTGACATGAGAAATACAATGGCTGGCAACGCGACGGCATAATCGTTGCAAGATGGGCGGCATGCCTCTTGTTGGCTGTTCATGGGTCTCTCGGAGGATGAGCCTAGGATTCTTGTCTGGGGTCTGCCTATTGATTACACCTCATTTAAGAAGGTCTGATGTTTGCATCCCACCCACTTGTGATTTTTCTTGGCCAGTTGGGTTCTCGTTTAGCGCAGCAAATGGCTCTGGCGCAAACGCAGCGGTGCCAGCAAGAGCAGCGCACATGGAGAACGTGCTTGTATTGTTGTGGAAATTAGACGTTACTTTAATCGCCGTGGTGAGTTTGAGTGAAATATTCTCTAGATACAATAACAGCCACCGACAATCCAAAACCAACAGAGGCCTGATCCAGCTTGTATTGGAGCTGATGAAGTATTTCTATTGGACATGGGTGCCAGGGACCCGAAACCTGCCCCGAGCCCGCCGGCAGGACAGGTTTCACCACCGCAGCTCAGTCACCGCGGCAACCGAGCGGGCCGGGCCGGCAGCGGGGCCGCCCGGCGAGGCCTGCCCGGCGGCGGCGCGCCTGTCCCGCGGCCGCTGGAGCGCGCGCCCTCCGCGCGTGCGCCGGGCCCAGCGCCGGCTGACGGGGCCCGGGCCCTCTAGAACTTTCCCGCGCCCTCCGGTGGCGGTACTGGGCATGCGCGGCGCCGCCGGGCGGGAGGCGGGGGAGGGAAACCAGCCACTGTAAAAAGGGGGAGCCGGCGAGGACCATGAGGAGTGCCTTGGAATATCCTCCTTGTTGCAGGATTTGAAGATACATTGGATGTGTGGACTGCACTGACCAACTGGACAGTAGGATGGGATGGACTGACTGCATGGACAGCCGCAGATCCGTGGTGGTAGCTATTGCAACATTCTTGTGTTTGCTTGCTCTCTCTTTCCCCCCTCCCCTTTCCTCCCTGTTTTTTTTCTCTCTTTCTCTGCTTTTCTCATGTGTATTTATTGTTGGCCAATAGTCTTAATTGGCCAAGAGTCTTAATTCTGTTCCTGGGAATGTAAAAGGAACCTGGTCACGATAGCACATTGGAGTCAGTCAGAGGTTAAGCCCAGCTGCCCCCGGCCTCCCAGAGGTACCCGAGGCTGGTTGGAAAGCCAGGGGGTTTCACCTCTGCCAAACTGCTCAACCCAGCCGCGGATCGTGTCACTGGGCCTCAGCCTCAGAAGGTGCACTTCAGATTGAATGTCTCTGCTTTTGCAGAGATCTTATTAGATTTGCAGAGTTGGTATTAGATTTGCTCAGTGGTTTGAGAACATTACTATTCTGTTAAATTACTTTTTCAGTTCATAATATATTCTTTTCTACAGGGGTTTTTCTTTCTTAAGTCCTTTTTACCTGTTTGCCTTCAACTGGTTAGGGAATTCATTCTCACTTTGTCTTGAACTACTACCTACCGTTATCTTGCAGGATTAAACAGCTCTCATCCACCTCTCAGATGAGGGCTCTATATGCTAAACTTTATTGTTCTTTGGGCAGGGTGTCCCTTTTTCACTGGTGGAAGCAAAACAAGACCCTCGTGAATTATGAGGAAACCTAAATCAAAACAGGTTCTTGATCCCAAGCTCTTCCAGGACCAGGCTCAGCACTAACTTCTGGGGAAGCCCTCCTCATACCTGAACATCTTTTATCACAACATACAGATACACTTTGTAAGCCCATTCCTAATGAAACAGATCTCCAAGATCCAAACTGTATTACATTATTTGTAGTATTTACTCCTGTAATACCAGCAGCAAGCTAAGTGCTTTGAAGGGATGTTGGAAGACAAAGTCCCTGCCTAATGAGCTTAATATTCATATTTTATTCAAAATAAAAAATATCCATACCTCGAGGCTGTAAGATACTGGATTAAAAAGGCTTTTCTCCTTAAATTAGCTTACAGAAATACAACCCCCCGCAGGGAGCGGAGGAGACAGCTGCGGAGGGAAGGGAGCCAGCACTACGGAGTACAAAGCGACTTTCAGCTGCCTCATCCAGAGATGCACTTTCAGCCTCAGCCTGGGGTCCTTAAGGACACTTTTATCCCTGGGAGCCCAGCTGGGATTAGAGAGGGTCATATCCACTGGGCGGCGTTCCCCATGCAGAAGGAGACCCAGCCCAGCTCCACCTGGGATGGGGGGACCGGGGGTGGTATAATGGGAAGTTAGCCTTTGGATCTGCCTGTTCAAATGGCAGCCCTTGCTATTGGAACAAAATCGGATCTTTCTTCCTTTTTGTCAGAAGTCAGGAGTGTATAACGCACAGTTTCTCAGTTCTGGTTGCACTATTCCCAGTATTTTGCCACAGTACAACTATTTGCTGTTTCTATGTGCAGCACGTCAGTGTCAACATTCTTTATAAAAAGGTATTAAATTATTTAAACCAAAGGAATTTATCTTTTGGAAAAGGTTGTATTTCTGCATCAGGTAGACTAGAGGTTCAGTGGAAGTAGGATAGTTTTGCTGCAATGGACAACAGTGAGGGAGAAACGGAGCACAGCGCTCAGGAAGGGAACAGTGAGCGCGCCTAGCAACATTTTGAGGAGAAGGTGGCAAACCACCAGTTACCTGTTGACGGTTAAGGAGCAAAGCTGATGAGTTTTGAAGCTGTAAGTTCCATCTTATTGCAGAATTTTGATGTGTTTCCACATGAGTGATATTAGGTAAGATATTGTAAACACAGTACTGGAAAATTAGGGTTAGCAAATGAGTAAATTAAACTGCAACTTGGGCAAAGGGATTTGAAGGTAGACATAAGCACTTCAGTCTTTTTTTTTTTTCTTTTTCTAATAGTCTGTGAATTCTTATTGGATTTGAAATTGTCTCCATTACAGACGCTAGAGATTTTGCAAGGAAATCTGCTGGGGTTATAGAAGAACGGTAACAGAACAACAACAGAAGAGGCGTAGGTTGAAAGTGATGCGGTTTTGACTTAATGATCTCTCTTGTGAAATGCTTGTCACAGACGAAATTTCTGGGCTTCATTCCTGGCCACAACACAATGACAAAACCACTTAACGCAAACCTCACTGAGCCACTCCTGCTTCTTAAGAAAATGTCTGTTACATGGCCAAACCCCACATCTGTCTTTGCAGGGTTAATTATTTCTGAAACCCAAGTGAGACACAAATAAAGCTGCACTGATAGATGCAGGACGTAAATAACGCTGGCCATTAGCTGCACAGCGGGGAGATCACCCAAAGGCGGCAGGCGGAGGAGGTGGATCTGCGGTGGACCCTGGGGTACGCCAGCATGCCCAAGCACCTGCACCGGAGCGCCCTGCCAAGCGCGCTAAGCTGAATCCACTTCCGAACAATGGTACTTTGATTAACACAGGAGACGGGATGCTGTGCAAACCGGCCTCGCGCTGATGCTGAAATGAAACAGGCAGCTCAAATACGAGAAATGGAAAAAGCAATAAGCATTAGCAAAAGAAAATAGCAGCTTGTGTGTCGCCCCAATGACTTTGCCAGTATATTGTCTATTGTCTTTTCCATGAAGATCTGAAAGATCTGACGTTTTTATATTGGTTCTCAAGGAACACTGCAAGAATATTAGAGATAGAGGAACAGAGATGCAGGGCAGTCCTCCGATAGCTTACCATGATAGTACCTAACAAGGCAAAATTACATCCAAGGCTTCCCTTTCCAATTTGTGAGGTGAGATCATGCTGATTGTATCAGCAAGGTCATTTTAGCACCCATGCTTAATCCAAACTCTAGTCTGATATTTGTTTAGGAGATTTGAGTAATCTCTTTAAGAGAATTAACAAGTGCTGGAGTCCTAAGGAACAATCTTTTCTCAGCCCTGTCTGGAGCAGAAGGATTTGAGGTCAAAGCTAGGTGAAGGGTTTTTTAAGGCAGTCTGGAAACAAAATCTCTTTAGAGCCAGTCAGATTATGGAGAATGGTAGCACAAAACCTGCAACTGATTTTAGGTTGGTTTTTTGGGTTCAGTCGTTTGGCTGCTCTGGAGGCGACCCATGACACCCTGCATGATGCTGTAGTACTGATAACACGATATGCAGAGGGGCTCGCTCCGACGGGTTTCCTCTCTGAGCCAAGTACACCTGCAGTCAGTAGCCAAAGAACACGCGAATGTTTTGCTGCCTCTTCCACCGTCACTGCGTGCTGCCTCTTGGCCCTTTGTGACGCAACGCTGGCCCTGGAGCTGTGTGATGGGAGCTAATTCCTATTTAAGGGAGCAGATGGGAAAATTCAGTGAAACAGTCACTGAAGGTGAAGTGCCAAGCTGTTCAATCCTTAGTAAGTCTTAGTTCAGGAATCAGTCATCTTTTCTTACAAATAATTAGATAATCAGTGGACATAAAGTCAAATATTCACTTGAGGTTCTTGGGATAAATGTTGGGAAGGGCTTTGAGGAACTGGCTTTGAATCCTTGTATCCAGAGCTATTCTGTGTGTTCTGATTGTCAGATGGATCTAAAATAAACCATTTCTACATGTTCTTGTCTGAGAATGTGTGGCTGACATCACATAAGATTAGCCCTTCTCTTGCAGATCTGTCCAAGAAAATAATGAAAAACCCACAAAAGCAGCGTTCTCACGAGACTTCTATCATGTCAGGCAGAACGGTCACCTAGCAGCTCGTGGCATTGTTGTACTGTTAACCCTTACACCCTTTTGCTTCCCAAAAGGCTGATGAATTTTTATCTAGATCCAGGAACAAAGAACAACATCTTGGCCTGCGGAGGTGGATGCTGCGGATGCTCATCTCAGGCACCCCGCCATTTCAGAGCTGGCAGCAACAGATAAATTTATCAGTCATGTGAGCCAAGGTTCACCAGATGGAAGCACATCCCACTTAGAGGTAACGTTGGACTATTGCAGCTTCAAGAGAAGAGGTAGGTTTAGGTATTAAAGTTCCCAAGTTTTGGACTAAAAGATTTGAAATATAACTGGGAGTCCTGAGGCCAAATACCCTAAACTTAAGAGCACATAATGCAGCAGCTACAGCTGGAAGGGGGACTAAAACTCACCTAGCCAAGTTTTACAGTGAAGTTTGCTATCCAAGCCATAAGAAGGTTGTTAGCTCTATGAAGCTGATAAATTGCAACAGAAGTGGGAAGAGGACACTGCGACTGCCCAGCCTTGGGGCTCAGAGGGTGCTAAAAAGCCCGACTGTAATGCAGGCCATACATGTCTCCTTTAAGATGAATGATGAGGACTTGCTGCAAGGCAGCCTGCCTGAAGGAAACAGATGTGTATTAAAGGGCCCATGCAAGTGTGGTCCACAAAACCACTGCTTAAAGTCACTCAGAAGAGATGGTTAGCCAGCCAAGCGGGCCCATTGGGGTGGGTTCTCTGGCGTGAGCGGCCGTGCTCCTGCAGATGGTCTGATGGGGCACCCATGCTGAATGCAAGACCACAAGGGTTAAATACTTGGCACTTGCAGACTTCTGTAATAAGAAAGCTGTAAAAGAAAGCAGCCATCTGCTTCAGGAAAGGCATCATGCAACGATCAGCCTGCATTTCTTACCAAAGCAGTGAGATGGGGAATCGAACAAGATGAGACTAGGCAGGCTAAGCCCCAGCTGCCTTCAAACTCTGCAGGAGGAACTCAGCCTTCCCCGTGCTCTCACAGTGGTTTACAATTACAAAGCAAAACACGCCCGACACCCTCATTAGGGTCCTCTGAATGCCCCAACAGGGGGCTGGAGCCGGAGGTCACAGTACTGAAAGTGTCCCTGTGCCAGGTCCCTGGCTGGCGGCTCTGGCAGGCACCGACCGACTGCTGGTGGCACCTCAGACTCTTCTTTCTCTGACACAAAACTGTCTAACACCGAAATGGAGAATTAGGCAGTCCTGCTCCTACTGCATGGGAAAACAAAATGAACACCCCACGGGGGGGACAGGGGAGGAAAGAGGAATGCGATATTTCCAGCGTTCTCGGTGCTGTGTGGTAGTAGACATGAGAAATTACCCCCAGTGCTTAAGCCCTTAACCCTTAGATACTTTCTTCTATTAATGCCAAATGGAAGATCTCGAAGTCTGAAAGTATAGTGAAAATACATTACAGGAAGGCACGCAGAGTTAAACAAGTCATTGAATGCTCAGTTCTTCAGTTCTGTGCATCTTGGTGTACCACTCACTTCAGCAGAAATGCTACCAGCTCCCTGGGATCCGTTCCAGCTTTATTCCAGGGCAAGGCTGAACAGGTACTGCCCAAAATAAGGGACCCGTGAGGCTGCCAAAGAAAAACGCTGGGGTAAGAAATACCGGCTGCCGCTGCCCAGACCAAAAGTTTGGCCTGAATTTCAAGGAGGAGTAGAATTTGGCCCGATTCAGACTCCTGGTCGCCATATCTTCCCATGATCAATCAGAAGAGCTCCAGGACACACTGGAGACATAGGAGGCTCTGCAAGCTCAGCTAAGCTTTTGGATGCTTACCCAGATGGAGCCTTAAGTACAAATATATAATGTTTGTCAGTGTTAATGAAAGCCTCGTGATGAGCCTCTCTGTAATACTCACAATTTATGATAGCCTAAAAACACCTGGTCCTATATCAAACTCATCACTATTTGCAGAAACAAATTCAAAACAAAAAGCCTGAAGCAAACATAAATTAAATAAGAGCTACTTCTTTGGTGGCTTCTCAGAGACAAGACACCTGAGGGTGTAGAGGCACCCCATAATATACAGTTGGGGTGTATATATAACTATGTATGGTTATCACATCCATATACCAGCACCTTTCTGTACATAAGCACACCTAACTGGTTCGGTAAAGGTTAATAACCATGCCTTTCTTCTTCAACGTCCACATCTTCAAATTGAAGCCTACTGTTGCTGCTAGTGCAACACAAAAGTCACATGAATGTCTATTTCTGGTGATAGTTTCAGAAATGATTAGGTGGTTTAGTAACTAAGGCTTTGGTTGTATCACGTAAGGGGAACTAGAAAGCACCAATATTCAGAGCGTGGTGTCATCAAGACATTTTTGGCGTGCCATGTCCTGATGTTATACCTTAATGTTGCCAGGAGCTGTAACAGTGCATCGGAAAAATAGGGGTTTTCTTTTCCTGTGTCTATCTGAAGGGTTAGATATAATTGTTAATACATAGCATGCTACTACTAGTAAGAAATTTAGTATAGAACTCCTATTGCTAGTGTTTTATATTATTAGCTACTTCTCTTAATGTGTATTTTCAGAGGTGAGTGAAAATATGTGATAAAGGCATTCCTCACCAAGTTCGTGCAGTATACTCTCCAGCTATGACTCACCCCTTACTGGGAGAAGCAAAGCCCAAGTGACCCAGCTGTGGTGAGCACACGGGCAGCTCGGAGGGTGGTTCCTTAGCAACACCAGCCACACAAAAACATCCAAAACATCTACCTCCTGCTTGCTGTCCCTTGAAGTTGTTGCTAAGTAAGTGGATGCTAAACCTCTTACCTGAATTTCAGAGGTACTGTCAATGTATCACAAAGCAAAACCTTTTGCTTGCAGGCATGTCAACCTTTGCTACTGCCCTGACTTCAGGCTTAATAGGAAAAATATCTTTTCTTTTTGTACTGTGTTACCTCCAAATCCTGCCTCAAAAACAAATAAAGGAAGCAGCCCCTTGGCCCTCAGCTGATACCAATTGTCATTAGGGATCTGTTAAAGGTAATGAACTATGGCAAATTAGAGCAATCAGCTGAGGGTCTGCTGGGTGTTTGCTGGTTCCAGGTGCTCCTGATCAAGGCTAGATTAAGAGTGGACAAATAGCTCGCTCACCAGCTGGTGTTGGGTGTGGTTTTGTGTTGAGGCACTGTGGAGAAGGTGGGGTTTTTGGAGGTGTTGGACCAAAGAAGTGGGAGCTGTTTGGAGTGGGGAAAGATGTTTGCAAGCAAGGGGAAAGCACTGCTTGTACATCCAAGGTATTGTGTTCTGAAGTATTTCTTTTTTTATTTGTGTGTTTCTTGAAGTATCTTTGCTCCTTGTATTGCAGCCTTCTGGGGTAGAGCATGTGTATTGTACTGTGCTGAGATTCTACTTCTTTGTGTTCACTGTAATCTAAACTAAAGCTCACTAAGGCTGAATGTGTGGCTTTCCTCCTTGTGTAGGCACACAGTCATGGAAGAGCTGTGCAGAAATAAGTGTATTGATTTATGACTACTGTTGTTTGGCAAGAGCAGGTGGGGTCTTGGAGTTTTGGTTTAGCTGATGGGCCTTACTAAATGTAGCCTGGTCTGCTGCTATTATGTGTGAGTTATCTTTGATGCAGCCAAGTTGCTTCTGAAGTGTTGTAGAAGGTGAAACAGAGCCAGCTTTATGGGCAACAATAACAGAATGATATTATTTAGGCTAAAATGAATCAATATTTAGAAAATTCCACTCTTAGTAATATAGACCTTGCCTGAGGGAGGCTGATTGGCGCTGCCTGTAAGGAGAGAGCCTGTACCAGTGGGGAGGGTGAGTTAGTAGCATGAGACAGAGCCTGAGTGCTCCTGAGAGGCAATGCTTGGGGGGGGGCAGCTTAGGGGGAAGCACAGGGGTGCAGCAGGAAAAGAGGAATATGGGCACCCAAGTCACCTGAAACTGGGAAAGTAAGATATGGGAAATAGAGTTTTAGTTGCAGTGTTGTATAGGGCATAAGTGCTGGTGGTGGTAACCTGGTTGGTAGTGGGAGGGGATGCACATCTGTATATTGAGGCATAGTGTGAGCATGGCATAGCCACAGCTTTTGGTTAAAGGTGGAGAAAAAAAGGCAAATTTGGAGGAGGTGTAAAATGGTAGAGACTTGAGCTATTGGGGAGCTTGTCCCTGGTAGCCTTTGATGGTGATCCTGTCTCCAGCTGGAACCCAGCACAAGGCTGCCTGACCTGCTTTTCTAGGGCTGCTTAGCTCCTGCTGGCGTGAGGAGCATGAGGCCCTGGCTATGCTGTGCTGACACTGGTCCTATAAAACTGACAGCAATAATGAATAACAGTCCATATTTCTGTAATATCTTCTTCCTTGGAACACTTAACATGCCATTGACAACACTTTTGAGGGCTGGGTTGCAGCCAGTTTCTTGAACAGTTTGGCCATGGCCCTACAACAGGGAGCCCCAGTCTTTAATGCTTATGAGCGGGATGAGGGATTTCCTTTCCCTTCTCCCCCTGCCTACCTCTCCCAAATTATTAACCTGTTCTTACAGCAAGTGCTGCACATCCAGGACTGTCAAGAGGGGCATTAAGGGTGTTAACTGCTCAACTTGAGCACCTAGCTGGTCTCTGATAATCAAACTCTGAAGCCATCCCCTCTAGCTGAACAAGTGTATGTGCTCTAATCAGTGTTATTAGATGGGAGCAGCTGTCTAGTACCAGACAGCAGATCTAATGACACATTGCTGGAGGAGTTCTGGGCTAGACTATAGCAATCAGTTATGAAATATAACTCTAAGGGAGCCAGTTTTGCTAGTTTTGGAGAGATTACAAACAATTGAGAACTAAATGAGTGTTCTTTCTGTCCTTGGCCTGTTGCACATGTCAGGACTTCTAGTTATCTGTGGGCTGAATCTTGTTATTGACCATTGTATTCCTTGGCATGAACTGACATTTCAGCCTCCAGGTTCATGGCCATTAACTGTGGTGAAAATAAGTGATGCATTCATCTCACATGATGAGTTTGCCTGTGGAAGCTGCAGGTGGTTTGATTGACTTATGACTGGGTACTTGTATCAGGTGCCTAGAAAAACAGCCAGTCTGGAATGGCTGCTTGCTTGTGTGCTGAGATGGTCCCCTGCAGATGCTGGGCACTTGGCTAGGAGAAGTGCTCCAAAACAGCTGTGAATTTCTAGTGCCCTGATGGAATTTGCTGCTTCTGTGTTGAGAGTGTGGTTGCAAGGATTAAAATGGGATGGATTAAACTGACCTGATCCTTTATGGTGGATTCTGGTAGAGCTTTTCCGCTCTTTCGCCTTGCTTCCTCTGACATGAGCCACTGACATGAGCAGGTCCTTTTGATTCAACAGCATAAAAGAAAACAGTTGTGATTTGGACTGCAGGAGTAAGGATGGGAGCCAAAGCTTTTAAGCACCTTGTGTGTATGCAAAGGAGACTAATGCACTTGAGGTGGTGACTACACTAAAGACTACTTTAAATCCTTGAGTGTGTGCCTGAGTGGAGTTTGAACAAGCTGTGTGCTTATGTAATTAAGGTGAAGCTGTGCTGTTGCTTGAGCACTTAGAGCACTTGATAGGGATACAGACAGGTGAGCTAACTGCTATGTGGTCATCTATTTAATCACCAAATGGAGGGAAATGGGCGCCTGGAGGAGGCCATGGGTTTCAGTCTTGGGCTGTGTAACTGCAGGCTCAGATCCCGAGGAGTGACTGCCTCTTTAGCAGCACCAGTGCTCTTGTTTTGCTCGTGGTGTTGCTTATTTTTATGGAGCAGGAGGTTGCAGTCAATTCCAAAAGTACCAAACATACAGTCTGAGCTTGAGATCAGGAGTGGATGTGCACTGAAGAAAAAACACTTTTGAAAGAAGTAACAATTTTATAACCACTGTAAAGGATTGATACAACAAGGGACTGTTTTTTTCGTTGAGTGAAATGGAAAACAAGGAATCAACATTTCCAGATTCTGTTTTCAGCTTTTCCATCAACTTGTGTTTGGAGGCAATCAAGCACCTTCCTTCCCTGCTTTGCCTCCTGTACACAAGGCAGAGCTGTAACTGGGAACAGAGGTGTCCTGTGGCTTTAAGACCGTACAGTGATGGAAAGCTCTGGTGAATACTCCTATAGAGATATAAAATGATTAATCTGCAGGCATCCAAGAACACTTATGACTTAGCTTTTGGTTCTGTATCTGTCATTTTACTTATGGGGCTGTTAATATCTCATAATGCACATCAGACCATATCTTAATGATTAAAAAGGGTCTGTTTTATCTGTAACTAGTGAGAAATGCAATAATTTTTAGTAACTCTTGCACCAGTCAGATGAGTGGCATTAAATGGCTTTAATAATTTGGCTGGAGGCTTCTTTCGAGGTGCTGACAGCACACTGTCCCTCAGATCAGCATGTCATCACTACGGCTCCAGAGCTGGTGTGGGGATAATGCAGAGGGGCAAGAGTCCTGGAGGCCATGAGATGGAGGGGAGGGATAAGGCATTTTGCAGTGTCAGATGTAGCATCTTGGCCTGAGAGCAGCTGGGGAGGGAGAACTAGACCTGGGCAGGATGGGAGAAATCTAGTAAGGAAGACAGAGCTGGGGGATACTGAAGGATGGACATGTGAAGAGTGGGAGGGAAGAGGGCTGAAGCCGGGGTGAGGGGGAAGGAAAGGTCATTTCTTTCCACACCAAGACCTTGTTCTGACAGCAAATCCCATCTAGGAGCAACCTTTGCCTCCTAATGCTGACCTGCTAATAGCTGGGATGCAGCCTGCAGTGCTGTGACCCGGCAGGTCTGCCGGCAGCAGCAGGATGCTTTCCATCATGCTCCCCTGCCCCTGAAACTTCCAGCACTTGTCCAAAACATGCAGCTTCACTCTGAGCTAATTAACTGTGTATTAGCAGAGACTGATTTTAAGCAGAATTAACCCAACTGTGAGCATGTGGGTAGGACATGGGTGGGCTTAAGCTATTTCTGAATTTTGCATTCATTCTTCCCTTGTACAGGACATGTTTTGTCTCCTTTGCACATCAGCAGAAGAGTTAAGAATTAGAAGCAGAGCAAAAAAAAAAGAACAGTTTTCCGAGCTTGCCATGTGTCTAGAGTGGAGGGCTACAGTTCAATTCAAATAAACCAGTACAGAAGGTAATTGCAGAGAAACAGTGGGATCTTTCAAAGCTCTAATTAACAGCAATTTAAAATCTCCGCTGATAATAGTGGGAGCATAAAACTGCTGCTGGACATGTACCAGTTAGTGAGACCAGCTTACCAACCGAGGGGTGCAGCTGACCCGTTTTAGAAATGGGCATGGTTCTGCTGAGCAAATTGGGAGTTAAATTGACTGATGTTGTGTAGAAATTTGGCCTGTTACCCCTCCTGCACACCCCTGGCAGTGCAGCTGGGAAATTATATTTCTGAGCACTAAGTGGCAGGTATGTGCCTGTGCTGAAGGGTGAGCGTGGTGCTAAGTGAAGCCAATCTGATTTGGACCCAGCCCAGCAGAGAATATCGATGTGTGCCTGAAGCACAAGGGTACAGGCATCCTTAGGGCTGCATCAGAAGTGCAGATTTCCAGTTCTGTACTGAAGTAAAAGCTTTACCTAAATGACAGTTAAGTCACTATCTAACTCCATGCTTTCGTCTTGCTTCATTTCTGGTGAAACACCTATTGAAATCACACTGCCTCATACTTTTGTAAACAACTGATATTCCACCCAGCAGCATTTATCTGTACGTGGGTGCACAGAAGTGAGTCCCTGGCTGTGCAGGAGCCGGAGGGAGTTTTGCCACTTAGTTCAACTGGCAGTAAAACTATTCTTGTAGAAGTGCATTTCTACAGTTGCACTGTGATATCTCTGCTGTAGACCTCTAGTTAAATGCATGTTAAAGTCTAGGGTCAAGCCACCTGGTAGTAAATTAATGGTCCATAGTGTAGCTACTGCTGTGATGCCTCTCTTCCATTCAGAGAGGCGATGTTGCTGTAAGTGGCTTATATGCCTAGATAACGGTGCTTGTGGCTTGCACCTGCATAGGAGAGGATGCTTGTTGCATTTAAAGAAGATTATATTAGCCAAAAAGCATTGCTTAGCTCAAGAGGCACTGTGGAGCTGCAGCGTCCCAAAGTCAGACTCATGGGAGTGGGGATTTCTGGTGTGTGTCCCCCGTGCATCACATCAGGAGGATTCACGCAGACCCCTTCAATTATAGGGTTTTGCTGCCTCTGCCTGCCCTTCACCTGGAGGGGTGTTGCAAGCATCAATGCTTCTGTGTTTGCAGCCTCTGAACAAGCATGCAAAAACCAGGAGGCTCCTCTGCTACCACCGTCCCTCTGCCAGCACAACATGCAGCACTTGCTTATTGTTACTTATTTATCAAATAGTCCTTAAATTTAAAGAAGAGAACTGTTGGATCATTCTGGACACATGCAACACTCCAGTCCACTAGGTTGCCTCTCGGCTTTTGGATAGTAGCCTGGAAGGTGAGGTTCAGCCCTCGGCATTGGAGTCCCCCCAACACCCTGCTGCTTGGCATGCAAAGTAGCACAGGGAGGGGGTGATTTCTCTGGCTTCTTTAAAAGAAAGGAGTAGAAAAGGAAATAAGAGACATTACCAGCTTTGAAGGTGGGAAGGTTGCTGAGGCTGCCTGCTTTCCTTTCCCATTGCTGTGCTCCTTGTCTCTCTTGGGCCCCATGTTGTAAATCCTATGCTCCCATCTGAAGAGCACCAGCTGTGGGCTCCCTCCAGAGCCCATTGACGCAATCTGGGTCAGTCAGAGAAGGCTGTCAGGAAGGATCCTGCGCCTCCCTGCTGTGCTGCTGCTAAGCTTTGCCTTCCAGAGGCTGCGAGGGGCTGGTCTGGTCCTGACCCCTGCTCTCAAACCTGGCTTGCTCAACCCACTGCAGCCTTGGGCTTCAGGGTGTCCCATGGGGTGACTGGCTGAGGGAAGGCAATGCTGGGGCACCACATCGGGGACATGGGAAATACCTGGTGGGATCTGTCTAAGCACTTTTCTGGGTGGGGACAAGTCAATGGCTGAAGCTAGCATGGAGTATCTGTGAGAGGCAAACCTAACCTGCCCTGCCAAGGGACTGCTGGTGAATGAGAGGGTTTCTAGCAAGGCAACAAAGCCCTCCTGGGGAAAGACAGGATTTGTTCAAGTGGGACTGAGTGGATTATGACTGAAAACTAATCTGTATGGTTGCTTCATAAGTTTCCCCAGTGCTTGGACTCCGTGCTCAGCAACAGACACTCTATGTGCTGAGAATAACTGATTTCTCAGAAACACTATGTAAAAATATGCATGCAGAGGTCTGGAGCAAATTACATGAGTTTCTTTGTATTTTAGCTTTATCTGTAACAAAATCTCTCCCTGTTCCAACACCAAATTAGTACTAGGGGACCAGATGTGCTGTCAAGCACCATGGCTTGATGGAGGCCACCCTCCACCTGGCAGTTCATATTCCTCACAAATCCCGACCTTTTCCTAGATATTTACACAGACACATGCTAGTGGCAACAAACCCAACTCCAAAGCCAGTGTTTAGATGATTGTCAATGTCCTGCTCACTTACTGCAGTCAAAATTCACAAGCAAAGGCAGGATGCAGGTGGTACTCTAGCCCAGGGGCCACACCATACTGGGGCAATGCTGCTGTTAGTCCCTGTGCTCTGACCAGCTTTGCTGCATAGCAAAAGTCATGAGTGATGAACTTTCAAGATTTTCCAGATTAATAGAAACTTAAATCGTCACTTCCATTGCTCTGTAGTAAGTACCTGGACACTTTTTCTGTTCGGCTGCAGGTTTTTATCAGAATTACTTAAGTGCTTACTGCCTCAGTTTCTCCATTTGTAAATTCCTAACCTGCCTGTTTGCTATTCTTGGATTAAAAATGCTGGGTAAGATAAGCTTCACGTTCTGGCAGCTGCTGCTTGTACACATTTGGAAAAGCAAACTCGGTGTTTTCTGGGGTTGATGGGTATCCCAAATCAGCCCCAGGCCAGAATAACGGCACTGTTGCAGCATAGCATGGTGTTTGTAAGCTGGAGAGTGCCTGGAAGTTTGTGCTGTGCCCCTGGGAAGTTTGTGTGCAATTACTGCATCCTCAGCCCTTTTCTGGTTTAAACGCAAATATATAAATGACTTCAACTTCACCTTAAAGTGGATAAAGATCATAAATATGAAGTCAAATAAGACCCAATAGCCCATTAAGTGCATGAAAGCTGACAGCTTGTTTTAATTTGCTGCTGGCACACCTTTAATATGCCTGGCACAGCTGGGAAGTGCAGTGAGTGAATGCTGTGCAAGCCCCTGTGTGTGAAGTTGGAGGGGGGATGAAAAGCAAATTACCCACTGGCTGTGAGCTGTGGCTTGGAATTTCTGTACAGATTATTTTTTTGCAATGCTGAAAGCAGCTTGCTGCCAGCAAGTGTGCTCCTTCCCTTCCCTGTCTGCTGCTTCCAGTCTCTGTTGCAGCATGCTGAAGTGTTTTGCTTTCCAAACAAGAGGGCCATGGGGTATTCAAGGAAATTGTGTCCGTCCCCCCATAATAACATTATAATATGCATCACTAAAGTACTACTGTATGAGCGTCTAGCTCCAGCCCACAAATGCTACCAACACCTAATTCCTCAGATGAGCAAGTGTAATTTAAATCATAAAACAGCACTTGAAACTTTTGCCTCTAGAAAGTCCTTCTCTTGAATCCTCCGTTAAAGCCTGGCTTGCACCAGCCTCTTGTCAGATGTAACTGCTCTAGGAAATCCTTTTCCAGGCTGCGCTTAGCAGCAGTGCCTGATTTTGCTCTAACACATGCTCTAACCTTCCCCGATACTTCACGGCAGCCCAGCTAAGCTCCCGACACTGTCCCTGTCCCGAACGCCTCGGCACGTCCTGCAGCTTCCCCCGGTAAGGATCAGGTTTACCTTAGCAGCAGCAGAGCAGCAGTGCCCAAAATGGAGATTTCAGTGGGATCTGATGGGGAGATTTTTCCCCCTCATCTACATGCTTCTGTAGTTTCCACCGTTGGGAAAACAGCCTATCTACAAGCAGGAGGCTTTCGTATATCTTGTCACTTGATGTCTCCAAATGTTTCTCACTGCTCTTGCAGTTCCCAGGCAGTTTTAATTACTTTGTGTTTTTAAATAGAGGCGAAGCACCAGTGTTCAGTAATTATTCAGAAACAAGTCACCAGAAGGAAGTGGGTGCAGAGACCCTCTGAATAAAGTCAGCCCTAAAAAGCTGAGCCTTCTCTCTCCAAACTTTATTTCATGATGCTCCTTGTTATCCTCACCTTCATAAAAACTCCTCTTCCCACCTGCTCTGCCCGTGCATCCCCAGCTGCCTGGGCTCCTCTGGGGCATGATGGCCATCCCATGGGGGCAGGATGCTCAGCGTGGGGTCAGTGCCTTCACTGTCACTTGGCAAAACTCATCCCTTTCACCTGCTCTTCGAAGAGGAAGAGAACTGCAGGAGTTGGGCAGGAAAGCAGGCTCAGACTGGGGCAACCCCACTACTGTGCCGAGCCTGTGGCTGGCACACGGATAGGCAGCGCTTGCCCGTGCAGTCTTTACTTTCTGAGATGCCAGGGCTGTGCAGAAGCAGGTGTGCAGCTCTTCCTCCAGTGCTCGCTCACCCCTGCGTATCCTTGTTTGTGCTGGTGTGAAATCGGGGGTTTCCCAGCCTTTCCCTCAGTCACCTCCATCGGCCCACTCTGTCCTTGGGTGGTATTTGCTTTTCTGAGTCAAGAGCGTGCTGGAGAGATGCTCCCGTTTGTCTCGGGCTGCTCACTGATTTCTCATGCTGTGCACTTGCTGTTTGCTCCTATGGCAAAAATAAAAGCTGCTTTCGCTGCTGTGGTCCACAGTTGTGATAGGATATTTTTTTCCCTGTTTAAAATGTAAGGTCTCACAAATTAAGAAGCTACAGCCTGTCTAGATCTTATACCAGTCAGTCTCTGATTCATCAGAGGATCTCCTTGGTAACTAGCTGTTCCTCTCTGATTTGTTACAAAAAAGCTCTCCCAATTTAAAGATAAAATACAGTGAAAGTAGAAAGAGGAGCTATACTATATAGATACCTTATACAGGGACATATGCCTTGTGTGCATGTAGCTATACTGGATATTTTCTGCTGTGTGTGGGAAGCAGCCTCTCTGAAAGCGTGGTATCACCCCCTGGATGGGAAACATACCCCGGCTGCTAGAAATCCTTTCTGCTGCTCTAGGGCCAGCAACCCCATCTGCAGGGTAAATAATCCCCCAGGGGAGGATGTTATTGGCGTCTAACAAAGGGTTCAGCGGTTCATGCTTTAATAAGCTAGATCTCTGGCCTTGTGTGGGACTGGTCACCAATTACAAGGACTCGGAGAGGGGGTGACTCTGCCGGAGGTGTGCCCAGCATGTTTGATGCTGCCTTGTAGCCCTCCTACTCTCGTAATGAGCCCTGGCCGCCTGACCCTCCTGTTGGCACGCACCAAAGCACTGCCTGTGCTCCAGCAACTGCTCGAGTTGGAGGGAAGGTGTTTGCTGAAGATTTGTGGGTGTCTTGTTTGTTTAATTGGTTTGGGTTTGTTTTTCTCCCTAGAAACCAGCATTGCTGGAAAAGTTGATCCAAGGTGAGGCTAAGAATGCGTTGTGTTTGAAATAGCTGGTAATTGTGTTCAGAAAAAAATCAGTGTAAGGGAAGTTTGACCCATGAATGCCCAAGGTTGGGAAGCTTTGCCGTGAGAGCTGCCCAGGTCACAGAAGGACAAGGCAATGGTACAGGGCTAGGAACAAGTTTTCACACTGCATATGTCATCTTCCTCACTGTATTTTCTCAGTGGCATTATGCTCTTTCTCTCCTGTAACGCTAATTCCTCTGAATTAATACAAATAAGAGCAACCCCAGGTCTATGAGGTGTCTTTTATCTCTGCACGAGGCACTTGAGCTCACCGTTGAAGCTTGCCCACACCTGGGGAAGCACATGGCAGCTGGAGCAAGGCTCCCCCAGGCAGCTCTGGCAGTAGGGCTATTGTGTACCGTGGGTGTCAGCCGCTTGGGACAAAATCTGTGTTCCCACAGGTGTTGTGGCATCTCTAATGTCTGGGCAGGAGGGACCCAGGATCGTGTACTCTGCTTGGAGGGGCCTGATCCAGATACAGACCTGTGGTTTCAGGGTGTTTAAATCTTTGCAGGCAAATGCACTGCCCCTACCAGAAAAGCCTAAAGCACTCAAATCTCCTTTTACCAAGTAATATAGGAGACTATGAACTGGCTCTGATAAATGAGGGTTAAGATAATCAAGCTCATTTTTGATGCAGTTGACCTATGCCAGGAACACAACCTCATTCTGATAAGGGATGGGTCTTTAGATAACCAAAGCTGTGATAAGCAAGGCTTGACTCTCCTCCCCCTCAGCCAAGAGGAAAAGGAGAGAGATGTTCATCCTTCCGCAGTCCTGCTCTCGTGCAGCTGCTGTGGGTGCTGAGCCGTGGGAGGGTGGGGAGCCCCTCCTGTGGCTCCGGCTTGTTGCATGGCTGCGTGCTGTCTCAGGCCAGAAGGGGAAATACAAGGGGAAGTTTCTCTTCTGCCCTGCCTCTTAGTTTTCTTTCTGAACCTTAAAAGAAAGAGCAAAGCCTTTGCTGCTATCAGATCTCTGCACCTGTGTGTCTTGGTGAGCGGCAAAGAGAAGTGGAGGGAGACCCTGATGGGAGGTATGTCTGTGGGGCATGTCCCGTCTGGCTTTGTCTCCAGGCTCCCTCGATGGAGGGAGGTCAGGTCCCACAGTGCTGGTGCCTGATGTTGACATATCTAATACCCAGTGCCAATCTGAACCACGGCGTGGCTGAAGCTAGCAGGCTGGGGAAAGCAGGCTTGCTTTTGTTTTACCCAGGGGTAGCAGGAGCCGCATGTTCCCCCAAGCAGAGCATTGGGGCAGAGCTGGGGTGCCATGTCCCACTGTGTGATCCTCCTGGAGTAGGAGATGCTCCTCTGGAGCCTGTCCTGACCTGTGGAGGTGCTGGGCAGACCTGAAGATGGGCTGTTTACCCTTGCTGAAGCTCTGGAGCAGCCAGGAGGGGCAGATCTCAAATTTTTTGTTACATATTTTAGATGCACCATTGTGACTTGGTGCTTGGTGTGGGGAGAAGTGGAAAAGCAGCAAAACCTGCTTGTTCCTTACCCCCACCTGGTGCCTGCAGCCTTCAGAGTTGACCTGCAGGTGCCTGCAGACAGCATCTCCTCGGCTGTATTATTGCATACCTTGGGAGTTTTGGTTATAAATTCATGTTTATGAAAAAAAAAAAAAAGGTTATGTGCAGTGTTTTGCTGTTCCTATTTCCTTTGCAGTGTGTTGCTATTTTGGAAACAGCAAAGGTGGCTGCAGCTATTTATAGCAGGGGAAGGTGCATGGATCCGGGTGTCTGCAGCTTGGGGTGGGCATGGGGCTGCCTGCCTGAAGGTGGCAAGAGTGTGCCCTGCAATCAGATGTGGGGTTTTCTTTTTGCTTTTCTGTGGCTCATCCTTTTTATTTCAATTGCTGGCCTAATCCTCAATCAGATTTGAACTCAAACGTATGTCAGTGACAGTAAAAAAATCGGGGGGGGAGAAACCAACACAAAAAATGAAATGTGCGCAGCCTTGGCGAGTATTTTTTATGAATTGAATCTCTTGAGATGAAAGCTTCATTACTATGAAACAATGAGCCCGCTACAGTCTCAGTAGTACAAATGGTTTCATTTGTATTAGGAAGATACAAGCTTATTATTTTTAGTCTGTTCGTGTAGCACCAGGAATGTTTAATGTGATAATCAATGTAATTGAGGAACTGAAGGTACAGAAAATTGCGACACTCTCAGGGGTGATAACGACTACAGCTGTAGCACTGTTGAGAGGTCTGGGGGACGGGTACAGGTGTAGGGAAAATAGACTTGGATCCTGAGTATGGATGATGCCATGTCATGCTGGGGTCTGGGGGAGGGCACCAGGCAGCTCCAGTGCAGCCCTTCCAGTAGGGACTGGACCTGGCCCCAAGCACCCAGTGAGAGGCTCAGGGCTGTGGGACGGACCCAAGGGTGGCTCAGCTGGAAGGGCATGGGGAGAAGGAGCTGCTACTTTCTTCCCCCAAACCCAAGGGCTCAGGAGGGGCAGTGTCCCTTCCTGGGGTCTGGTGGGAAGGAGGGCATCCCAGAGCAACCCTGGCTGCTGAATTTGGCAGCTACATTTGTTTGACCAGGTCTTTCCTGGGTGTTTGTAAACCTTGATACCTTCATAGGTTGGCCAGTTAGGCTGCCTTTCCTCCCCACCCCCTGAGAAATAGCAAAAAGCACACTTTTGACACCAAATTCCCAGCTCCTCCTCTGAAGCAGAGGGATGCTAAAGCTTTTCAATTTAATGCTTCAGAGCCTTTAACGTAGACAAATCACAGCGTTTTCTCTCCAGCCTGGTGCTTGGAAACTGTTAAGCTGTTTTGTGAGGCTTCCCCCCCTCAAACTCAGCCTGTGGCAGGCACCCTCCACAAATATCAGTCTGAATTCTATGGAAAGCATAAGTAGCAAACTTGTCAGAGGACCCGCCAGCTATAGGTGGGCCACCTATAGCACTTCAGCCACTTCTTGCCATGACCCTGGCCGCATGCAGCTTCTGCTCAGGCTTTGGGGAGCTGCTGGTCACCATGCACCAAATTCAACAGCTCCTGTACCTCCAGGCAATTTCACCACTAAATTTAGGCCCTCTGTGATAATACAGGGTTTTTTTTCCCCTGTTTGCTGGTGATTTACTGTGTGTGTTAGTCTGTAGAAGAGGTGGCAGGGAGGAAGACTGCTCGCTGGCTCTGCCCTGGCCGCTGCTCCTGGGGCGAGGAGGCTGAGTGTGGGGCAGCTGGGCTCCCCGTGAGCTGCTGGACATCAGCCTGGGTGGTGCTGGGTGAGGAGACATGTCTGGGACCCAGGGAAAATGGAATACTTTTTAGATGCAGACTCTGAAGCTGCTAAATTTAGAGCAAGCCTGAAAGAAGTGACAGCCTGCAAGGGTGCAGTCAGGTTTGTTTTTGGCCCTCTCCATTTTAATTTGTTTCACTTAAAGGAGGGAAATTTTCTCTGTTAGGGAAGTAGCTGTGTGGCTAGTGGTTTTCTAATAAATCATGGCTTTAGAGCCACTTGGTGCCCTCCCTTTTGGGGAGGGCTGCTGGAGCTGCCCTCCCACACTGGCACCAGCTCCTGGTTAGAGCCAGTGCCCAGTGCCACCCCACGCTGTGGGGTTTCTCCCTCTGCCAGTCTCGCACAGACACCTACAGAGAAGCCAGGTTTGTCCATTAAATGAACTCACTTTAGCATATGTAATCAGTTGTGCCATGAGCTGCCTTTAAGCGTACTGCAATTAGAGGGAACTCTGAGGGAAAGGGCTGAAGCCAGAGCCGAAGGTACGGCGATGCACTGGCTGTGGTGTTCACGCTCATAATGCAATTGCTTACATTACAAAGCAATTATCAGGGTTTAAAATTCCGGTAGCAGTTTGAAGGTGTGTATGCCTGGGGGTTTTCCATTTGCAGAGATGTTTCTTTTATTGTACCTACTTGCCTAATAACTTTTATCATCTTAAACACATCAGGTGTTTTAGCAACCTATTTGTGATCTTTGTTGAACAACAAAGGCAATCCTGCCAGCACCACGCAGAATGCTTGCTCCATCGCATGCCGCTCCTAAGGCCTGATTTAGGTTTTGTGCAAGTTTAATGAGGTAAAACCCCTGTAAAGTCTTTCCTGCTCCCTTAATTTTTGGCAGTGCATCCTTCAGCTGGGGCAGAGCACTTCGGTGCTCTATCACTGTGAAACCATTAGCTTTCCCCTATCTGTCCAACCCCTCTGGGAGCAGCAGTCACTGTTGCAGTAAATTTTCACCCCAAATAACACATACATCATTCTCGCAGCCCGTTCCCTGTGCTCTGCAGGCAGGCTGGCAGAGGGAGTGGGAAGGGCAAACTTTCTCCATCAGTTGCTAAAGAGCAAATTTGCTGCTGGTGCTTTGAGGTGGTACCGCGTTGGAGAAGTGGGGTGCTGGGGCAGGGCTCTGCGCAGCTCCAGTCCAGCCCAGAAGGGCCAAGAACTGAAGTGGCACCTACTGGAGGAGATAATTCAAACAACCCTTTTCGCCTCACAAGGGAGAGACTCTGCAGAGAGGGTGATGTCCGAACCTGACACTTCAACACCTCCTAGGGGTGCTATGGTTCCCTTAAACAAAATCAACAGCCTAATTATCACACAACCATTTATCATGTGCAAAATGCCTGAGTAATTTCCATAGTAACCATAATCATAACCTTCCTATGTTAGGGATTCAAATGCCAGAATGAGGCATACTTGATAGTACCATGTACATATGTGTCCTTGCACAAAGCATACACTCTTCTGGCAGCCAGCATTTTGTTTCTGGGCTTCCACTCCTTGGTGCTTAAGCGCTTACAAAAAACCTTGATTACTCATGTGTAATACCCTTGCACCAGACACGTGCTTCTGTAACGTCTTTAAGGTTATGTGGAAATCTATTTGCAATCCCTTTTATAAATAATAATACAAAACACTTGCTGCTAAATCTGGCTGTCAGCAAGCAAATGCCAGCAACCAAAATGATTATTATTACTATTATTTGTACCATTCCAAAAATCCATTAATTTGCTTGTTGCGGCGTTAGGTAATAAACGCCTCTGCAGCAAGGTCACAATTCCATTTTACATCAGATAACTATCTTTTTCTCATGTATGATACATGAAGCATATTTCTTGCTGAGGGCATAATGTTTTATTAAAATTATTTTCTTTGTTCTCTCTTTCAGATTGTCTATTATGACTCTAAACATTGCCTGCATGACATCTTTTTTAATTCAATGCATAATTATATAAACCAGAAATTCATCTGATGGTACGTTGTTAAACCTCTCATTTTCTTTGAATGGGGCAACACGCTGCTACTTTTTTTACCAGACAACATGGATTTATCGAAGCTTTGTGGAATTTCGCAGTCACTGACACACGTATCGGATACGGGCAGAGCAATGATGGAAATAATGTGAAGGCAAACTGTTCAGTTCAAGCCAAAAAGAGTAATGGAAGTAGTAAAAATAAAGATATGAAAGCAAGAACTACTGAAATAAATAGACGGGAACTTGCAGGAAAGGTTCGCTGCAGCTGTGCCTGGCTGAGTGTCAGCCTGGGTTAATTTGCAAGGTGACAGATGCCTTGGGAATGGGTGAACGCTGAAGAAAAGCTGGTGTTTCTGGGCCAGGTCTGCTCGTGGAGCTGAGCCGCACTCGGGTGTCCTTGGAGCATCACTGATTTACTGCAGCTGTGGCTTTGCTGCTTGTGTTTAAGGATTATTATGCAAACTTACACCTCTGGGTTTTAATCTTTGGTCATGCACAAGGCCTCAACCCCCTCCTGGCAGCACAAACATTGTTTTGATTGACTGACCCTACACTGCTTGATCTGCTTCATCCACTTCAGCTGGTCTTGTCTCATCTCTGGCTCTTCCTTTGAGCCCGTTTTTGCCTTGACTGGCTGTAACCACCTCTTGCTGGGCTTCCCAGGGCTCCCGCCAGCCACCATGCCCTGGTGCCTCTGGTTCCCCTGGCTCCTTCTGCACCAGGCCTGCTCCTAAACACCCACCCGTGCTGTGCTGTGATTTCACTGTCTCCTTGCTGTGGCTGGAGGAGCCTCAAGGATGTCCCCAACCGTTGTAGCATCCCCTGCACAAGGACAGAGCAGCAAAGTGGTCCCCATACCCTAAACTTGGCTTCTGAATTTGCAGGTAAGTGTTGCTGTTACAGTTCTGTAGATAGAAAAACTACTGGGTGGCAGGTGTTAAGTGGGTGGCTCAAGGTCACAGCGTGTATCTTTGAAAGCGCTTGACAAACATTTCATTTGCAGCAGAGGCTGTGATCTTATCCTATAACAAAAGCTGTGATACGTTCCTCTTTCGTTCTAGTCCAGGGGTATATTTTGCTCACACTTAATAAGTGGAAAATCATTAACTTTGCCTTCTGATATATGTTTTTAATTTCTTTATTCATAATGAGTTCATTGCTACAGCAGCAGGAGTGAAATATGTGATGCTACTGGAATTTCTTTGCAATTCAGCATTAATTAATGTCCACTTCTTGCACAGCGTTAACAATAATGTGCCTAATCTTTCAGAGGCCGTTGTGGGAAATTCTTTGTTCTTTTCCAGCCAGCAAGAAAAGGGAAATTTGCATTTTAGCCTCTTGTTTAAAATTGCCTCTTAATGGTTTTGAAGCGTAGGAGAGTTGAACGTAGCGCCCTTGTTGTCTGATTGGGATTCCGGTTGCTCTGCTCACCTTGCCTCTCCATGTTTTTGCCCATCGGTGCAGGGAAGAATGCTTCATTTCCACAGAGACCCTGATAAACTTTTTGTTAGAGCAATAGATCTGTTAAGCCTTATTTCTCCTCTTCCAGCAGAGTTTTGGTTACATGCCCTGTGTCGCTTGCTACCACTGAGACTCTTTGCCTCCCCTTGCGTGGGAAGGACTCCTGGTCCCGAGGCGGGACTGTAAGGTGCTTTTCCTCTCTTGTCCATTGCAATAACAATTTACTGCAAGTTTTGCTGGTCTGTGGCTCTCTGGAGGATTAGACATGCAGTTTAGCCAAGCTAATAAAAATACGACACTGAACTCAAGTTTCTATTTGTCTATACTCTGAGACTTGCCCTAATACCATCCCCAGGTTAAACCCGTTTCTTCATGGGTCAAAGGGGATGGATTTACTGGTTTGAAACGCTGATTTTTAGCACACCTTGCTGCCGCTTTGGGTGTGCGGTGTGCATGCTCACCTCCTCAGCCCTGCCTGGGGGAAAGGAGCGGCTGGGGGTTGGGAAACCCTGGCCTGTGGTTCTCAGTACAGACTGGGGGGGGAGCTGGGCTGATGGTTCATGGCTCCTAAATGGTGTGCAGCCCTCTGCATTTAATGATCTCTCTAGGTCAGCAGCAGGCTTAGGTAGACTTTAGGCCTTCAGCACCTCACCAAATGCCCCTGCTGTGAAGATTAAAGGAGCATCTTGCTGTCAGAAGTCAAAAGTTGTTGCACTCTCTCTTCCTGACCCTTTAAAGCATGGTGTAGTGTGTCCTTTCAATGTAGATGGAGAGCTGAGAACTTTATTGATGCGCACAGATTTAAATAAGAGATGCCGCTTCTTTGCGAGCCCAGTAAGGCCCTGCAGGAGTGGGATGTTGTTACATGGTAAACTTGGGAATTTCTGTGTGACCTTGCTGCTTATAAGCTCCATCTTGCTGCACCAATGGATACCACTAAACTTGTGAATGAACTCTTATTTTTGGCTGTTCTTAGGCTGCTGAATGAGCAGCTGTGGAAACCAATGGGTTTGAGTGCAGAGATTCACTCTCAGGTACTATTTGCTATTCGGCCTTTTTTTAAAGGCAGGAAATTTGCTGATCTATGTAGGGATCTATGTGGACACCAGATCTCTTCTCCAAGGCCACGTGGGAGTTGGAAACCCACCTTCTCTGGGGTCTGCATGCTGCCTCTGTCCCCTTCCCCTGCCTAGATGGGGCTGCCTGGACTCTGCTGCCTGCTATGCATGACAAGGTGCTCACAAATTGCTGAGGTGGCTCTGACCCCTCTCCAAAGGTGGCAGCTGAAATATCGCTGCCAGCTGGGACGTGCTGGCATCCATATTACAGGGGGTTGAACTGGTTTTATGTAATAAGCCCCTTCTGTCCTAAAAACCCTAACTAAACTGTTTCCCATCACTGGAGAAAGGGCACAGTTTAGCAGGGAAATGCCATGGGAGCTTATGGGATTCCCCATCTCCCTTTCCTACTGGCACCGTGCTGTCCTCTATTAACAGCTCCGTGGCTCCTTGAGCCCAGTTTAAAGAACAGGAGAGCACCGTGTTGCTGTGCTGAGACTGAACAATGCCAGTGTTAGGGCACATTGGAGGAGGCGAGAGATTTGTGGCACAGTTCAGAGCTATCACTGGCTGGAGCCACTGCCTGCTCCTGCCTGAATCCGCCATCTCGTAATTGTGTGCCACAAAGGGAGCTCTCTTAGACCTCCCTGGATCAGGCAATGGAGAGAATTGGCTGCCAACCAGCCTGTGGGAAGGCAGGGCAGGTTGCTCATGTGCTGCTTCTCGCAGCTTATGCTCTGCGTGCTTGGGAAGGCATTCCCAAAGGCTTCTGCCATGGCCAGAAATGTCCTGTGCCTGAAGACAGCCGGCGGGTGGAACAGCCTCGTAGTGTGGAGGGGTGTGATTGGGGGGGGCTGCTCTTCACCTTGTGCCCTTGGCCATCCCTGATGCCTTACTCTGTGTGTGTGTGCATCTGAGCTTGAGGAGTGACTTTGCTGGCTGGGATAGATGCAGCTGGGAAATCCCTCACCCCAGCAAGAGCCATCTCTTCTGCTTTTCAGCTTTCCAGCCCTGCTTCGCTCCAGGCTGGAGCTCTCCCAGTGCCAGTGCAAAGCAGCAGTCACAAAGCCAACGCCTGGGGAAGCTGCGGGTTGGGGGTGTGGAGGCATTTTGAGCTCTTGTGTGCCGGGGATGTCCGAGAGGCATTGGTCTGGCCCCTCTCCCTCACCAGAGCAGCTGGGGCAAACTGCTTCTTTCACACCCCTGCACCGTCACATCGGAAACAAAACTGGAAGTGATGGTTATTGCAGCTTCCTATCCTTGCTCGGCAGGGGGACGGCACTCATCGTCACAGCCAAGCCTGCCGCCTCCTGACCTGGCAGCTTTGGCAGGAAAACTTGGCGGGAGGGATGCCGGATCCTGCTCCAGCCTGCTTCACTAACTTCCCATTAATAAGGTTTCTTGCTTTTTGTGTCTAATTTGGAACATGTGTAGATTTTGGTAAAGAAAAATGAACAAACATCAACGTTAATTGCTGCCCCCTGAGGGCAATGGCATCAGCCTCCCCATACTGCATCTAACTTACTGAGATTAAGAGAGGCTAAATACAAATTCCAGTGGTAGCTCAGGCTCTTTAGTAGTATGCTATATTGCTTATAAATGTGTTTTGCAGGAAAAAGCTTACTTTAAACCTTCCTCTTTGCTGTACTCACAGACAAATGTGGCCCTGACTTAATGATGTATTTTTCAAACCTCCCATTGTATCTGTCTGCTGAATTCATATGCAGAAGTTTATGTGAAGAAATGAATTGCTAAAATTCCTAATGAATTTAGTTATCAGAGAGGCCTTTCTAATAAAGATAATATATGTCAGCAGAGCTGGCAGGGTTCTTACTGGGGCAATTTTTCATTGAGTCCAGAGTAGATGTTCTTTGATAAATCTTGTCAGTGCTGTCACTCTTGGTCTTAATGTCATGAATTTAGCTTGCAAACAGCAGAGGCGGTCAGTGGCTCCTGGGATTTGGCATCCTGCTCTAGTGTTCTCCAGCCTTTCCTGTCTTTTGCTAATATCTCTGTGACTAATTCACTACCTTCTTTATAGTGCAAGAGAGGCTCCTGCAATGCATCTCATCTCTTAACCTCTGCTGTTCAGACCCTTATGATGGATGCTGCCTACTTTGACTGCAGGGTCTGACCACTGCTGCAGCTGACCTGGCTGCACCATCACAGGAATGTAGCTAGAGTTAACAGTTTGATCTCAGAAGAGCTGCGTGGTTTGTTTTGTATTTAGCTTTTCCTTTCAGAAGCTCTTGAGTCAGGCTTCCTCTCTGGCTCTGACAGCTAGTTACAGCTCTGGACCAAACCGAAGTCTGAGATCAACCACTCTTTATATTTTTTGTGCATCGTTTTGTATGGCAGGTTCATTCATTGCGGGGATGCCGTTGCTTGCTGAGCCACCGCCAGCTAGTTGTGTATCTCCTGAGCATTGCGGTCTGTCTCATGGAGACACCCGCAGCCTGAGGCTGTGAGTCCACAGCTGCGATGGTCGCTTGCCGTCACGATGACAGTGACCTTGTCTCCCTGGCTGGGCCTGAAATTACCACTGTGTAATGCAGGGTGTGTACCCTGCAAATGGGGGCAAGCGGGGGAATTTGGAAACTGCCAACCTGTGCGTGGTACCTGGGACGAGTGCTCATGCTCCTTCCTTGCCATGCGCTCTGTGGGACCAGCGGGGCCTGGTCCTGCTGTGTCAGCCTCACAGTAGCATGTGGGAGAGTCTTTATTTCTTTGAAAGTATCTGATGCTGATCTTATGTCAACAAACTCCAGTGTCTGCAGCAGAAACGATATCTTAATGAGTGAGTTAGCATCTGCAGAGACCTCAGGAGAAACAGAAAAATGAGGAAATGCTATATAGTTTAGTGAGACCTGTGTATCAGCTTTATCTAATACTGACCTTGCAAGAAGTCCTTGGATGAAGTGAACTGGCTCTTATTGCTAGCGGAGAAGATAAAGTTGAAGCAGTTTATACCAGCTGAGCACCTGGTCATTATATCTAATGTTGTAAAAGCTGCTGTGGAAGCACAGGCTAAAATGGCTATTCATCTTTGATCCCTCAGCAATACAAGAGTCTCTAGTAATCTCTAAGATTAGGGTTAGAGAGCTCAAATTTTATCTACAGCCTGCTAAACCCTGTTTACAAAATCTTTCAGTTTGAAGAGGAAAGTACTGCACATGCAGGGTTGTGAGGGTCTCCCCTCCTTCACCGTGCCTCTCTTGGGCTTTTAAGTGCATGTACATGGTGCCTTGAGAGTCTGACTTTGTGCTGGGTGCTGTGAGCTCAAGGTCAGCACCGCTGGGCCCAGCACCTGGTATTTCCAGGGGAAACAGTGCAGCTGGAGGCCGGGGTGCCACGTGTTTACCGAATCCCCTGTCTGCGGGGAGCAGGGATGGAGCCAGACTGCGTTTGAGATATGTAAAACCAAGTTAAAGGAATACACTAGTCCTGCAAGACTAGTGGCTTTGCTGTCAGCTGGCTGCATGGTGAAATGCACTTCACGTTTCCAGGTGGCTTTAATTATTCCTCCTCTGCAGGCGAGGATGTAAAAATACAACTGCGCAAATAAATAAAATGATCGAGCTAGTAGGAGGCACAGTTGCAGGCTCTTAGTTTCCAAACCAACATATGTTTCCAAACCAGCCATTGTTTCTGGGTTTGCTGTATGTGTCTTATTAAAAAAAAAAAAGGCAATTAATGAGTGGCAGAAAGCCACTGACACTGGGAGCCAGCTTGTCTTGGGCCAAGCCTGGGCTTGCTCCCCAGGCTTCGGTGGAGCGACAGAGGGTTTGCTCTGGGAGAACAGCGTGCCTGACCATCAAGAGAAAAATGTAGCTCAGACTGCAGAGCAAAGCAGGGTGAATTTTGTGGTTTGCTTGCAAAAGCCTTGCTCTTTTCAGCGTCTGCTCTGGTCTCGCATGCGATAACGGAAAAAGATGGATATGGTAAAGGTTGGGGTGCTTCAGTGATGGATGGAGAACTGTTTTCTTCTCTCTCAACTTGTAGCAGTTACATCACGTATCTGTTCAGAAGTTTCTTAGGAAACTATTTGTATCCCTTCTGCAATACTGGGTACCCTGGGTATCTCGGAGTCTGCAGGAAATGTTTACTCTGTCTTGTTTGCCCTTCTCCCAACAATGCACATGCATAAAAGACAACTTGGAAATGTTTGTGCTTTTTGATTGACAATAGAAGTCTTTGCTTTGAGTTTTGGCAAAAGGTTCACGGTGCCCAGAATGCTTTTCAGTTAACTCTCATTTCATTTGCATGACTAAACAGCGGTTCTGCATCGCTTCATTGCAAAAGACTTGCAGAGCTCTGAATGTGTTTCGCTGCTGGAAAAAAATCCAGCAGTAAATCAAGCTTCTGTGTATGGTTAAATTGCTTTAAACTGAAAATCTCAATAGCAACAATGCATTCTATCCCTTCAAATGAAGCCTTAGGCAATATGTAATGGTGAGGCTTCAAACTCTGGAAGAATCTGGATGTGGATGGTAGAAAAAAGGGGAGATACCTTCATTTAAGAAATAATCCTGGTTGCTGTCAGCACAATAATGTGAAACACTGATGGTTCACTGCTGGAACTTGCTACTACATCAAACATCTTGCCATGAATTATTTAGCAAATCTAATAGAATGTTAATTTTGCTATTGGAGATAAGTAGCCATTGAGCTTAGTCTGAAAAATCCATTTGTAGGTGTCACAGTTCTGATATCCCATAGAAGTTGCTTGGAATCATGCACAGTGCTGCCTCCTTTCCGCTGCGGTTTTATGTCCTTCTGTTGGTACTGGTTTGGCCTGGGATGTCCAGCAGCCCTGAGCTCTCTGAAATTTTACATGCAGGAGGATGTAAATCTCCCTGGATTTCCAGGGTGGGGGACATCTCGAATGCTGCTTTGTCCTTTCTGGAGCATTTACAACATTTTTTGGGTGCTATGACAGAAACACCTGGTTCCCCAAATGGTGCGGGAGGGCTTGGGTTTGCTCCCTGCAGCTGGCAGAGCTCGCGGCGGAGGTGGTGTGGATGCGCTGAGCCACAGTGGAAGTGAGCCAGCACGTAACAGAGCTGGAAACTAGCTCTGCGATGGAAGCTAGGAAACAGCGTAAAGATGACGTGTAGGTTAAGAAACCTAGATTTGGTCTATCGAGGTCAACATCATCTACTGGGGATTAGGTAGGATCAAGTAATTAATGAAAAGGATAATTTATACCAGTTTTCTAATCCCTTCAGACAGAATAGATGACACACTTCTGCTGTCAACTCTGGGTGGTGTGGTTTTTTTTGCGAAGAAGTGCGGGGAGGGGACGCACGGGCAACAGGCTGCAGAAGTTGTCATTAATGCTTCCCGAGTGCTCTTCTCTGCCAGCCCAGCAACCCCTCTCCATGGCAGATCCCTGGTATGCCAAACTCAAGGCCCATCCATGAGGCTATGCCAGCCCCACCCCAGTCCCCTAAAGTACCCAGCAGTGCAACCTGTCCCTGCTCTGGCACACTGCTGCTGTGCCCTGGGGGGATGGTGATGCTGCTGAGTCAACTCACGCCTGAAACTGCTCCTGGAGGCAACAACGGGAGCGATAGGAGCCTCCATTGCTGTATTTCATTAATCTCAAAGTAGTGGGAAGAGTAGCATCCTTGGGGGTGCTCAAACTCTGGTCTTAACTATGTGGTTTGGCCTAATTGCCTCCGTGGCTCACGCAACCGAAGCACTTCCCTGGGCACTGGTGTGTGACGTGGCTGGAGCTGCAGGCTGGCAGGTCCAGCCGTTCCGTGGGAAGGGCTGGATTCTTAATAAGCTGATACCCCGTAGTTAGAGCCAACAAGAAAAACAAGGAACAGGCGTACCTTTCTCTTAGAATATATGTCTGAATGACAAAAAAAATAGTTGGAGTCAAAGGTAAATCAACTGACCAAGGACTAATTACTGCAAAATAATCCCCTTGGTCCATGAACAACGGGATTTGCTACCTTGTGAAAGCTGTCTCGCATCAGGTGGACGCGTGGGTCTTGGCAAACTACAACTCCATTTGACATCTCCAGTGGTAGGGTTGAATGAGCTCAGTGGTGGGTGGAAATTTTTCTGCTTCCAAATAGTTTTCACCAAAATGGCCTAAATCAGAGGGATAGTTTTGGCTGCAGATAGGAGGAGGAGGACTACTTCTGAAACTGTCACTCTGTTTCAAAGCTCATAAAATGCTGTTTCAATACTTTCAAAAGAAAACTCTTGGACTCTGTTCTGAGTTAGTTTTCTAGTTTAAAAATGTCAATTTAAAAATGGCTCGATTTTAAAACATTTGAAGGAGACTTGACATGAAATGTGGGTTTTATTTAAATGAAAAATGTCCTCTTCAGATCAACTTAAACTAAATTTTTCCTCTCTGACCTGCTTTGTCCATTGGCCTGGAAACTCCGTTATTTGTCCATCTCTACAAGGGTTATTAGATACTTAGCAGGGGGGAAATGCTGCTCTCCTAAAACGGGTGCTGCTTCTGCCAGTGCCCAGCCTGGGCCTTGAGATGGGAGAGGGCACAGCCAGGTTGGCCACGGGAAGGGTTTGCACCGGGGAATCCCCTGCTGCGTTTTGGGGTACAGAGGTGTGATGTTTTAGTACGCAGGTGCACTGCTGCTCTTGACATAGCAGCTTTGATGCCAAATACGTGAGGCCCGAGTCCTCTGGTGCTTGCGGTTTCAATATGGATATCAAAGGTTGTTTCCCACAATGTTCTCGCTTTTATTGCTGAAACATGACACCCCAAATGACTTTACTGTGGTGCCTGGAGCTGTTTAGCCACGTGCAAGGGCCTGTTTCTGGGTGTACATTGCAGGGCTGCATCTCGCCTTGCTCTACAGGGTGTGCCCGCTGCCGCTCTGCTGGTGCCCTGGTGCAAGGGCGTTTGCCCACCCGCTTCAGCCCTCTGTGTGGGGAGCCTTAATGCTAAAGTAAAGGCGATGTAGTTGGGGAAATGAGTCATTCCCTTGGTGCCTGTGTTCCTCCTTTGGCTGGAGGCTGCAGCGCAGGAGCTCGGCTGCAGGGCTCAGGAGGGAGCGGAGTGCTGCCACCCACGGCTGCGGGGATGTGGGGGTCAGCTGGGGCCAAAAGCCATTTAAACTACTCCAGCCTTCAGGCAGAGAAAGTTGGATTTACAGGCAGCTTTGATCCTGCTCGGAGAGGTTTTGGTGTGCCTGCCTTCTTGCTCCCATACCCATTCTGCTCATCATGGGACATCTATCATCTCCCTTGACCTATATGAGATAGATAATCTCTTCTAAAACTTTTTCTAGCCTCTTCTAAAACTTTTCTGGAAGTTTGAATTTTGCCTTGCCTCCAACATCAGAGAAATGGTGCACTCACACCCTTTGAAATCAGTGTCTGCAATACAAAAGCAGCATATTGGGTTACACTGTTACGCTGGGTTTGGCCTCTGCTAGGCAGCTCTTAGTCCCTCTGCTGCAGCAACTTGCTCAGAAACATGTTATTAGATTAGCATAACCAAAGTGGGAATGGCTCCAAAACACTGGTAGAGATAAAACAGCATAATCAGATGCAACGTGCCTGTTTTTTTCCCAGCACATGCGAAAAGATGTGATAGATGGTCACCCCGGCAAAAGCAGATAAGAAACTCCTTGAGGTAGAGGGAATTAAATAGGAAGCTGTTTCCCACTGCCTGTTTGTAATAGTTTGTAGAGCACTACAGATCAAACTCTGTAGTATTTTTAGTCTGCATTATTGTCAGCCTATAGCATTTGGGAGCATTTGGGACTCAAAACAGGTTTTACGTGCACAATTTTTTGCCTTTTTATGTCACTTTACAGCTGTGTGACGCACCACCGAGGCTGCAGCTGGGTGAGGAAGCTTCCAACGGGGCTGTGGTGGGGCATGGAAAATGCAATGGGATATTTTCCATCAAAGGTGGATTTCTATTTCAAATGTTTCTCCAGCAAGACGAGCCCTTTCCTCCACTGTTCTCATGACCTTATCCACCTCAGAGTGAGCCTGAGTCCTGGGGAGCCTCATGTTCCCGGCAAGACCTCTGCAGCATCATGACTCTTGTCTTCTAAAGCCTAGTGCATATATTCCACGCCATATGCCACAGTAATCCCACTCCTATAGCACTAACTGCGAGCAGGCAGGTACGAGGGGTGGTGGTGCAAGACATTTCCCCAGGAGGGGAGGAAGCTTTGCTCCCTGCTTGCAGGTTGTGCACCTTGTGAACATCTTGCGTGGCCCAGTCTGGGCTGCCACTGCCGCACTCGTAGGCTCGTGCACAGGCAGCAGGCAGAGTCTGACAAGCCCTGTTGTACCTGAGCAGTGGCTGTTGGCTGACTGCATGGCCGTCCTTCTACTTGGCTGTTTGTCCTGCCCCTGTCTGTTTGGGGAAGGTATTCAGTTTGTTGCGGGAATAGTCCCAAGAGAATTTGATCCCAGCTTTGGTTATTTAAAGCCAGTGAATCAGTGCAGTGTTTTATGGGCTGTTACTGCACTTTATTGGACCATCTTTACGGATGAACGGGGCAGTGAGAGGCGTAGTCACTTGGCTCTTGCTACGTTTTGCATGGTAAAGTACTGACTTGCACAGGATGGTGGTAAAGCTAATGTCAAAGTGAGAACTGTAGTCCTAGAAAGTATAAAACACAAGCAGGTCAAAAGCTTTGGGAGTTACCCACTGGCATCCAAAAGCAGAATAAAGTGCAGAGGTCTTGCCAGCTGAAGAAGGAAGCGGCACCCATCAAACTTGCAAAGACCTGGTGGGAGAAAGGCCTCGTTCAGCAGTGGGCTATCAGCAGCTGGCGCCTGGGGCCCTGGGCTGTAAGCTAGCAGGCACACCATTTTCTGTGGCCCTTGGGATGGGTGCCTTCCCTCACACCTGCATGGGAGGAGGGTATCGGTGTGAATGCCTCTCCTCAAGGAAGCTTTGCAGGCAGGAATCCTGCCCCAGCTGCAGGTGAAGCTGAAGGCCCTGAAGTTACTTAATCACCACTGCCATCCCCAAACCGTGCATTTAAAGCTGCTTTATTTCTCTTTGTTATGTTCTCTGGGCCATACTCTCTCCTGATAGCATGGGTATTGGAGGTAAACTTTACCTTGACATAACTGTAATGGTTATTGAGCTTTACGCTGAGTGTCTTTGCACCCATTAACAGCACAATCAGCCTAACGCTGCTTAGCTGCCCTGCAGTTACAACTAAGCAACGCAGTGATGTTTTGACAGGCAAAGGGTATGCTTTAAAAGGTTATCAGTGAAAGGAGGGATGGATCCCATAAAAGCAAGGGTGCAGCTGGGTTGAGATCTCTTCACTGCCTGTTTGCGTGGGATGATACAGCAGAAATGTTAAAATAAGCAAATAGGCTGGGTCTGCTTCACAGCTGGGTGGGGAAGGGGGTTTTTCTGCACATCTGGAATTCACTGATCCTCCCTGGCAGTTGTTTTGGCCCTTGCTCCTGTCCAGCCTCGATGCTACTGGGCCTTGTCCTCTGCTGAAAGCCCTGCAATGTGCAGCAGGAAAGGAGATAGCTGGGGTAGAAACTCCTTGAATGATCGGGGGAAGTGCTCTGTGGGGGAGGACAGAATGGAGAGGCAGCAGAGAGGGCTGTCCTGGGCTAGCCTGCAGGGGTGGGCAAGTGGCCAGAGCCTGAGGGGGGAGCAGGAGGGAGAAGAATTAGAGAAGGTGGGGCAAGAATCTGTAATAACCCCACTCCCTGGTTTCATAGATCTGTGGTGGATTAGGATTGTCCTGTTGAGCTAATATGGAGTTGGAGGTCCGGGAAATCAATCCACAGCAGTTTGTGCATTGATCTGTTTGGAAGCATTAACCTGAGAAATTTCTCCATCTACACTTGTTTTCATTGGGGTGCATGCTCACAGGGATTGATTTTCTTAAGATCTGAGCATTGAATTAGATGTTTTTTCTGGATGCACTGGTTCAGCTTTTGTAAGGAGGTATCAGCTGGGATTTTACCTAGTTTGACTTTGTTATTGAGATTCACTGACAGCAAGCAGGAGGTTTGTGACTGCGTTTTCCTCAGTAGCCCTTGAAAGGGCAGAGAGCTCTTTTATCTGTGAGGCTTAACTGTGTTTTCACCCAAGTGCTGCTGGAAAGGGGGTCTAAACCCAGCTATCGCTGTGCAGCAGGGTTGTGTGGCATGACATGGGGCTGAATTCCTTACCCAACAAAACATGGTGACCTCTTGACAGGCAAAGATGACACTAAAGTGTCATCTTTCCTTAGGAAAAGCAATGTGTGTATAGATACATATGATCTGTGTGTAAATATGTGTGTGTGTGTATATATTTTCTTAATTGCTTTGTTGTCCTCTGGCCATAGAAGAACGAGAGTGGAGCCTTAAATAAAGGCAAAGCCTGGTGGCCCTTGGCTGTGCGATTCTCGTGGAAAACACGTCTGGGAGAGAAGGAAGTCACAGGATATACCAGAGGGCTATGGGAGAGGATCCCCATTACATCCACTTGGTGATGGTGCTGCCCATTTTCTAGCTACTCTTGTTTGGGTGCCTTGCTGTGGCTCTTGGAGAGTGCCAGGCCACTTAAGGAAAGGGGTGGATATCTGTGCCCAAATCGCTGAATCGGGCGTTAATACAGCCTCGCTTTCCATGTCTGCGCCTCCCCCAAGGGCTCTCTGCATGCTCCTGCCCGCTGCTCGTCACTTAGCCCTGGTGGTCCCAGGGTGGACTGCCCTGAATCACAGCGAGACTGCTCCAAAGCCAGCTGAAAGTGGCGCTGCTGCGCAGCTGCAGAAATGAAAGAAGAGTGACTTCGTCCTCTGTAGGCTTAGCACCTCTTTACCTTGAAGCCATGAAGAGCTTGACGTGCAGGGGTCAAGTTGGAGTGAGATAAAGTGCAACTCATTTCAGTGGTATTTTGTATGCAGGGTCTGAGCTCAGCACGCTGCGTTACCACAAGGTGATAACAAATAGATATGAAACATCTTTGAAATGTTAACTTATTCTGAAAAGCCCATTTCTTGAATGCTTCTGAGCAACACAAAGCTTCATCCCAGACAATCTGTTCCCTGCTCTCTCTGTTAATAAGCGAGAAGCATAGCATTTGGCTGAAAAAGGATGCAACAAATATTTCCACATTCAAAAAAGCTTGGGAAAGAAGGGATGTTGCAAAACTCAAGAAATCCCAGTTTCGAAGCACAGAGGTGAACAGACAGAAGAGAAAGCAGAGAGCAGCGAGGTCTTGGGGAGGAGCATGCCTCTCCCTCTCAGCTTCACGGCCCCATCTTTTCCCTGTAGGCTGTAAGTGTCTGCAAGGGCTGTGCCCTTCCAGGGGATGTTTTCTTTTTGACCTGCATTGCGAGAGCAGCCAGAAGACCAGCTTTCCGTTGTTCCAGGCTCTGTTTAACACAATACACGCTTGTTCTCCCCGGCTGCGTTTTCCCTGTGCTCCTTCTGAAGTTTGGTTTGCTGCTGAACTCCTTGTGTGGGTACACTGTGACCCATTTCAGTTCAAATGAACTAGGTTAGCTAAAGCAGTGTAAAATGTAGGTCTCTTGCTATTTTGCCTCGCTTCGAGTGAAATCCATTGGATGCAAAAGACCAGTCCCTGGGCTGATGTAAGTCCTGTGACTTTGATGGAGGCTCACCTCTTCGTTCAGCCGTGGATCTCGCCTGGCATCTGGTACAGTGGTGTTTATTTTGATAGCCTGATAAAACTATTATTCTCAAGGGGACACAGTGGCTAGTAGCTGTGTTTAGCAAAAATCTGCACCCGTACAGATTCCATAAGTATTTGCTTCAAAGATGTAAACACCACATTACCCAATTAAAGGAGTGTCCTTAATAATTTATCAGGCAATTAAAGTATTCATTGCCCTTTATTCCAGAGAGCTCTGCCAGTGATACATAATCTGAACCTAAGTTAAAATGCTATAATAAATGAACAGTGATGCAATGGATCAAACATAATGAGAACATTAAGGCAATGAAGGGTGGTTTGTCAAGAATGGAGGATATAACGCAGTTAGTGGAGCCAAGAATTTCTGGAAATACCACTGCTCTTGAGGAGTGGGGCATGGACGGGGATGTCTGAGGAAGAAATCCCAGTAACGTGTTCCAGGGGACGCTTACCCATTACAAAGTTAGCGGTGGAAAAGATCTGTCTCACCAGTTGTTATTAATAAGACTCTTGAGATTGTCATGAGAAAGGGAAATGAACAGCCAAAAGAGAGGGATTATAGCAGAAGCGGTGGTTCAGTTTAGCTCTGACTGTTGTAGTACAATACTGCTTCATACTTGCGTGATGAAAAATGCAAAAGCAAAATGGAGGGGTGGAGAAGCAAATTCTGGCCTGGATGCTTAAAAAGTGACCCAACAGGTTAGGGGTCCATTTCACAGAGTTGTAATCAGATTTGGACGGTTTGTTTACCTTTTGAAAATCTCAGTCACTACTGTAAAAACGCCAGAGCCTCGGTGGTACCAAATCTCCTGCCTGTGCCGTTACCTCTGCTGCTGGGAGTTGCTTCTGGTGGTATTTTGGGGTGTGAACGTGTACCCAGAGATGTGGAGGTCATGTAAACGTACAATTGTGATGTGTTGTGCTGTGAATGAAGAAGGGATGATGGTTTCATCTTCCCAATTTTTAATAGTATCTTGAGGCGAGGGGATGATTAAGGGCCACTATTACTGCTTTTGAAGAGCTCTTCTTAGGCCATTCAATTCTGGATATGAAAAAGGATGGGACGGAAGTGAATGGAGGTATGAAAGTGATGGTCCTACAGCTCTGAGGTTCAAAAATATAGGGAAGTGATTTGCTTTAACAGGAAAAACCCAAGTGAGGCTTGTTCTCTGACCAGAGTTTGAGATGGGCTTCACAGATATTCACAGCTGCTTTGACTGTGGGCAGGAACGTGGCATGCTTTGAAAATGGCTTCCCACAATAGTGCTTTTAGTGTGTGTATCTTTGATCTTTTTATGGTGACACCCCTTATCTGCCAGTTTAGGAAAGAACTGCCCTGTTCAAGGCACTACTCCATGCTTGCTTGGTTTATTTGTAAGCCTTGATACCTATGGAAACTATGGTCATTAAGACTGGAGTCTTAGCACAGCGGCTTACATCAAGCTATCTGACCAAAAGACATGTTGCACGCAGCAAGGACAAGAAGGATGTGGGCTCTACTCCTGCTTCCGTTAGTGGCTTGCTCCCTAACCTTGGCTACTTTGTGCTATTATCATTTTTCCTTTGCTTATTTGGTCTCTTGTGACTCTTTAGAGAATGAACAGCTGCTTGCTGCAGGATCGCACGGCACTCGGCGCTGGCACTGTACACCAACTCGTAACTATGGCAGGGAGGGCTATTGGATAGCGAGCTTTGTATCAGCTAATTTGGATTGGATTATACGGACTAGAACAGTGTAATTGAATGCAGGGCTCATCTTTTTCCCCATCACTTGGAGTATGCTTTAACTCCATTTATTTATATTGTCATGCTTTCTTCTTTGTGTGGTGCAAATGAGAGTCAGCCTCCTGTTACAAACTCCCCAAAGACTTTTGGGGCTGGGATCTGCTCTTTACTACACATCAGAAAGCTTTTGTAGTTGTTGCTAGTCTCTGGAAGAAGCCGCTTTCCAGACGTACGTGCAGCTCTGCCATCCTAGCCTGCACAGCAGCATCTGTGCTGGTGCTACCTGCCCTCCCTGGAGCAATCGGCTGGGGAGCTGGACGCTTCTTAGCAATCCCCTGTCCTAGTTTAAAGAATAACCACATCTACAGGCATAAAATGGTTTGGTTTGTCAGGTCACTTCAGAACTAACTTTTTCACTGGATAAAACTTAAGGGCAAAAGATTGCACAGAAATAAAAGCATGAACCACAAAACAAATAGCAAAATATGCTTTTAAAGTGATACCTAATACAAATGACTCTTTGTTGGTTTAACTGAGCCAGCTTTTAGTTCTTTGTTGTAGGTTACAGCAGGCATCTCCCTCTCTTTTCTTCTCTGTGCCTTTCTGAAGCTGCAGTGTCCCTGTCTCTGCCATTAGGAGCCTGCATGTCCTTGTCTTTCCCTCTTGCCTTTTGCACTTGGTTCCCTTCTTTTTGTAACGCAGCATTTGGATGCGGTTCAGCCCGATGGGGGACTACAGCTGTTCCTTCCCTCCTCATCATTCTGGTCATTTGGCTGACATTTCTACTGTGTACCTAAACTTTCCCATTCCTGGATTCAGTCTGCTTTTCTTTTCACCCCTTTGAAGGCAGAGCAGTAAGACCTTTTGTATTGTTATGAGATTGAAAATAAAATGCCCAGGCTTTTTAGCACAGTCATAACTATTTTCTCTTAAGATGCTTAAATGAGAAATGGCTTGTGTGGTTTGCTGATGCTCCACCTCACTGCAGGGTTATAGTGACTGCTGAAAGTCCCTCTGCAGCTAGACACTGCCATTATTTTGTTTGTATAACTGCTATTCCTTGCATAAAACTTAGCAGGAGAGCTGAACCAAAGCCAAAGATGCAATATCCTATCCTGAGAAAATCAGGAAAAACTCAGCTCTAAATTTGCTGTGAAAACATTTGATTTGTGATTAATTTCGGGGGGTGGGGGATGGAATAAAAATTGCCACCTTGCAGAAGAATTGCATGCACAAGAATTTCAGTAGCTTACTAAAGAAGTGTTCCTCTTGACTGCCTGAATCCTCCTCATGTCATATAATTTATGTTAATTAAATGCTGATGGAATCTGAAGAAGCATATTGATGGAAGATATATTTGAGATACTGTTATTAATTCATCATTTGGTAGCTAGTGCGTGAAATAATACATTCCTAGACTCTGATTTAGGACATTTCACTTTCAGTATTACCAAGATGTCTCTTTCCTACAGAAATAACCCTTTAATCTACAATTTAACAAAACAACCCCACAAAAAAACCAAACACAAAAAACCTCAAACCCAAACAAAACACATCATCAAACAACAAACTCACCAAAAAGTGCTTTGGAGGCAGCCTGAACAGCTCTGAAGTAATTATTTATGCACTTTCAGAGCTCTAGCACATACTGATCATAATTTTCCAGGCAAACAGACAATAAAACATTAATTTAAAAGTAGTTATAACATTCAGGTATGAAGGAAAACTTATAAACTCAACAACTTGTGCTTCATTGCACCCCAAGCTTATATTTCAGCAAGCGTAAGGATGTGGCAACCTTTCTGCAAGCTCAGCAAACCTACAGTTTGTATCTAAGCTACCTACAGTGGTAGCGAGCTGCGGCCAGGACTCAGCATCCTCCATCTCACTGAGGCTGGCTGCTAAACCTGACCTTAGGACAAGGTGATGTGGGGGCACTGGTGGTGTCCGCTTGATGCGGATGGCCTGGTACCGTCCCAGCAGGCAGGCGGGGATCAGGGATGGTCCCTGCCCCTGCCGAGCCTCTCCGCCTGCCAAGATTTCCATCAGCACAAGTGGGGGTGAGCCTTGGCTGCCCCTGAGCTGCCAGCAGAGACTCTTCAGCAGCTCAAAGCATGGAGAAGGGGCAGCCTTGCCTTGGCTCTGGCTTGTCACCTCTCTTGGACAATGGCATAGTTATAAGTAGGTGAGCCTGGAGATCATCCCAAACTGTTTGTCGCTGCTGCGTCTGCTGCTAGCGCAGGAGTCTGGCAGAGCGGAGCACAACAGGAAAGATGGTCTGGATACCTGAGACCCTCAGCTAGAGCTGACCTAGGAAGCAACCTTTGTCAAACAGTAGGATGGGATGTTTTGGAGAGCGAGAGACTAAGGAAGAGTGGTAATGATAGTCTAATGCAAACCTAAAAGCTCGCCTTCTATTCAGGGGGAGCATTTCTATTGACTTGTGTGTGTTTTGGATCAGGTCCCCAGTGCCGAGGGTGCTCGTAAGTGCTCCTAAATAGTTGGAGGGAGGGAATGAAAACATGGGAGCCGGTTTCCCACCATGCCGTGATATTCACTGGTGCTGGAGTTGATTTCAGAGGTCGTCTGTAAATGTACAGTGAGTGTTTTATAAGTTCATTTGGGGAAGCAATAGTGCCCGGAAACTTAACTGCTTCCACTATCCTGAGCTTTATGGGAAAAAGGGAGGCAGTCTCATCTCCAAACGTTACAAAAAAGCTAAAGCTGTAGTAGTTAGCTAAAAGGCAAAGGCTGGCTCTGTAACCTGCACCCACCTGTTATGCCACCAAGAGGAAGGACCAACACATGGCCCTGTGATTCCCTTAGCTGAGGGATGGAGGGTGTCTGACCCCAATGCCAGGAAGAGGCAGAGGGGGTGCTGTGATGCACTGACTCTGTGGTGCCTCTAGAAGGGCTTTGCTGCTTTCATGGGACCACATGAAACTGGGTCCTGATTTGTCTGCAAAAGCTTTAGGGGGTTCACCCAAGGCTGACAGCTTCCTCTCCTCTATAAAAGCATTATTGCTTCAGGTGATGGGGAAGTGTTGCCGTTGACAAGTTAATGCAAGAGGATGTTCATGTTTTCCCCATCACTGCACTGAGTTCAGAAGTGATGGAGAAACCTAATGATGAGCTTCTCTGAGACTATTACAAATGTAATGGGGAATGGAATGAGGTAAGCAATGAAAATCAAGGTGAAATTTCCCGACTGGCTGAAGCTGAACTAACTGTGGGCACTGCTGAAGGAAGCTCTCCCACCCTCTACTCCTAGGTGTGCAGGTTTTGCCAGTTTCTTGACCCAGTACTGTCACACGGGTGGCAAGCTGAGCTGCGTTTAAAGCTATGGGATTAGTTTTCAGGTGGATTATTTGAGCTAAAGTCACTGGGAAATTCCTGCTCTTGCTACAACTTTACCCCGTCTTAAGCATTACCGAACTGTGCTGTACAATTGAAAGTATAGTGTGGCTACTGGTAATGCCGTAGGCTGGATATATAGGCATATGTCACAACTATGCTCTCTCTCTGCTTTGGGGAAACGTTGGCTTTTAGAGCTCATAAGCAACTGGAAGAACTGAATATTAGGTTTTAGCCTCTGGGGACCTTTGTATTTCACCATCAAGAGAGAAATTAAGATCTGGGAAGAGGTTTCTTTGAGCGTCTGCATGGAAAGGACAGAGGTGTTCCAGATTGCAAAGGGCCACATTCCCCTTCTGCTCCCTGAGACTAAACAACCCCAGAGTCATTCTGCATTTGCTCATAACCATTCAGACTGGTGAATTCCTTTATTTAAATGTAATTCCTGCAGCTTCTGAAATGGCAGCTGGAAACCTTTCCTTGAGCCTCCACCAGGTTGCTTAGAAAAAGCACTTCTAGCCCGTTGTGTTTTGCCAAGGAGATTGTTATTGAAGTCGGTGTGAAAGGGGTTTGCAAACAGTGTGTGTGTTTGTGTAGAGCAGGGAGAGGAGGCTGCCTTCTTTAATTCCGAGTTAAGGCTGTGCTTGGGGAAGGCTCCAACTATCCCAAAGACCAAAGGTGCCCATTTATATGACCTGCTTTTTGACTGCTTTCTGCTAATGATGGTGTCTGGCCAGGTAGTCCCAGGTATTAGCAGTCATGACACACGGACAGCTCTACGCAGAGGTGCCAAGCTGGAACTACTGACGCATTTCCCTTTGCCACCCTCCCTCCCAAAGCCGTTTGGATCTCTGGAGGATCAACTGGAAAAGGCACTCACCAGAGACATGGCTAGGAGCTACCAGCATCCCATCCTGGTTGCACTCATGGATTCAGGCATCTCTATAGCCTGCAAACCTGTGTTCTCTCTCCCTAGCTGTCAGTCTTCAGCGTTAAGGTGTTTTTATGATAGTAAGGTTTGAGAATATTTCTTGCTAGGGCTGGTATTTGCCTTTGGTTTTGGCTTCTTCGCATCCCAGGGTTGGGGCAAGGTGCAAGACCAGAAGCTGTGTGGTCTGTACAGCAAAGCACAAGAACTTTTTAGCTTCTGCATCGCATTCATGTCCTCTTTGTTTTTGCACTGCTGTGGTTTTATGTACATCCACTTGCCTGGGGACTTGTCATCGTATTTGTAATCTATTGTTCTAATTATTTTCTGTGAAGGTGCCCAAAGACCTTGGGGTATTGAGACATAAATGCATTATTTATTCATTAATTATTCATTATTGCTAACTGCTTGCTACAATATAGTTGTCTGCAGTAATGTGTCTGGGTACCCCCTCTTCCATGGTTAACAGGGTAGCTGTTTTATTTGCTGACTATTCCTTGGTCAGGGGTAAGATTGCTTAGAAGAATTGGGGGGGAATAGCTATATTTGGCTAGTAACTCGCTTTCTGACATGAATCTCTAAGAGTTGACCTGAAAATCATCAGATGGAACATAGGCTCCCTAATCAACATCTGGGGCCATAACCTATTGCTGATTTGTCCCAGAATTACCAGGAGAGGGATTTACCGGCTGGGTAAAAGGGCTTTAATTGCCCTGGTGATCACTGACTTTTCCCACTTCTGAAATCTGTCTCCTCCTTCCTCTGCAGGTTCACCTCAGTTGAAACCACTCCGGTTACCTCTGCAACTCAGTGCACAGGTAGTCATCTTCCCTGCATTTTTCTGAAATGCAGAAATAAACACAGGAATGTTAAAAATAGAAATAACCCTGAGCTGAAATAACTTCCCCTTCCTGGCTGACTGCCTCGCGCACCAGCCTTCAGTCGTATTTCATCTGAGATTGTTGAGTCTGGAGCTACCCACTGCTAATCTCAGCGATGATTTTTTTTCAGAGGAGTACTCGGTCCCAGTTCTTCATGGGCTTTTACTCTTTTTTTTTTTTTTTTTTTTTTTTTGTCCCTCTGTGATTTGCTTTCCATGATGTACTTGCACTGATTGCTAAAAAAGAGGGGCCTGCAGCAAGCCTCCAGGTGCCGTCCTGCCTGACTTCCACAGCAGCAGATGCACGTTCTTGGCCAAAACACAGTGACTTCAGCCTCCCTGATGCTGCAGGTCATTGCATCCCTCGATACCAGCGAGTAATTGTGTGGTTTAAAATGCAGGTAGAGGTTGGAGCTCTGGTCCTTGTGGGGGCTGTGATCCTCTGCCAGCCCCACCGCTGCACGTGCAGCTGTGGGTCAAGCGGGATGATGTGCAGCTTTGGAGCTGGTTAAATACAGCCGGTGAGTGACAGCTTTAAACAAGGTCCTTTGAAACCTCAGGGGAGTTTCACCAGGCTGTAGGATATCTGTTTTGGTGTTTTGTTTAAAATAACTAATAATTGCTGAACTTCTTGGATTTTTTAGCTTGAGGGGAAACCTCTTAATTAGTGACTTGATTGGTAACAGGTCAGAGAGGTTGAAATATCTCAGGTGGATTGATGAGAGCGGACTTTCTGGGGATGGGGAGACAGACTGGAGGGGTCGGAGAGCTGTGTGTAATATCTAGTGGCAGTGTTTTGTCCTCCCAAAAGAGCGTCTCTTCAGGGACTATTGCGGCAACTTGAATTTGTGCGTGCGCTTCTGGAAATAAAGCTCCGCCACACAGGAAAACCAGTGCAGGCTGCTGGGCACTGTTGTGACTAGCAGGTCTTGTGGGACCGTCGGGAGAATCTTTTTGTTAGTGTCTTGAGATAATTTCTGGGAGTTTTGAGTCTGAGAGAAAAAACCTCTTTGGGTTCGTAGCCTCATCAAAAAATCCCTCCTGGGACATTGTGGTCACCATGACTGTCTGCTCAGGAAATCTTTGCATCTGCTTGATTAGTGTGTTGGATTGCTATGGTAATCAAGGAAATCTAAGTCTTTAGTGATATGGACAGATTTTCTGTTGGCCTGGAGAGGGCAGAGAGGAAGCTTGGGTAGAAAATCCTGGCACTGGAAGGGTAAATGGAGCACCCAGCATTGCTGTCAGCTCTTGAATGGAAGACAGCTCAATCACTGGCACGATCAATCCCTATAGACCGAGCCCATGGCTATTATCAGCTTTTCCTATGTCCTTGCTGCTTTTAAGTTTAACTCCACCTCTCCATAATTTTAAGTGAAAGGCACAGCAGTGCTGCAGAGAAAGGAAACAAAATGCTTCCCTACCACATTTCTTTCTGAGTGCCCCTCTTTCTGTGTGAAGCTTAGCTTCTCCCTGTTGCCTACGCAGGTCTGTGGCTCAAGTTTGTTCCTCCCTTCGCTCTCTGTGGTGGTTGAGTGCAGCCACAGCGTGATGCAGCCGGGATGTACCTGCCTCTGCCCCTCCATAGTTACGAAACCCTCTTGTAAACGCTTTAAGAAAAATCTTCTTGGGAGAGCACAGCCCATTACAGGTGGTTGTGAGAGCCCCTAGCAGAATTGCATATACTGAATGGTTAGCATCTTAGGCGTTTCGCAGGGTAATTCTCCCTCTGTTGCTCTCTCCAGTGCTCCTACCCTCTTGGAGTTATATGAAAGTAGGACTTCAGTGTTTTCAGTCTGTCCTGGTTTTGGCTGGGATAGAGTTAATTTTTTTCCTAGTAGCTGGTGCAGTGCTGTGTTTTGGATTTAGTGTGAGAATAATGTTGATAACACGCTGATGGTTTAGTTGTTGCTGAGCAGGGCTTACACCGAGTCAAGGCCTTTTCAGCTTCTCATGCTCTGAGAAGGCGGGGGTGCACATGAAGCTGGGAGGGGGCACGGCCAGGACCACTGACCCCGACCGGCCAAAGGGATAGTCCATATCATATGACATCACGCTGAGGGTATGAAGTTGGGGAAAGGTGGCCGGGGAGCTGCTGCTTGGGGACAGGCTGGGCATTGGTTGTCTGGTGATGAGCAACTGTTTATTATTTGGGTCACTTGTCTGTCTGGGTTTTTATTTCTCTCTTTTTGTTATTTTCCTTTTCATTACCATTTTTTCAATTATTACATTTTGATTATTAAGCTGTTCTTATCTCAACCCATGAGTTTTGTCACTTTTACTCTTCCAATTCTCTCCCTCGCCCCACTGCGGGGGAGTGAGCAAGTGGCTGTGTGGGGCTGACTTGCTGGCTGGGGTTGAACCACGACAGTCTCTTGCTGGTCTACCTGGAGAGGTCTGGAAAGCAAGGTGGGAAAATGCTGGAAAAGTGACTATTAGCATTCTTGCACCAGCAAACAGCTTTGGAGCTGTGCTGCTTGGCTGCCTCTTCCATTTGAGAGGACCATGAAAAGGGGCATCAGTGACCACCCAAAAACTGTCAGGGTAGTGGCTGAGCGCTGCTGGCTCGGCTGCTGGGAGGCGATGGCCGGAGCTGGGGTGAGGAATGACAGAAAAAGCTTGCCTAATGCAAGCTCCAGGTTTGGCTGTAGGCGCACAGCGAGCGTTTTTAGCTTTCACGCTCTCCCTGGCACTTAGGTGTTAATTTTATAGCACCCCGATCTGTTTGCCTACAACTGTCTGTCTCACACAGCCCTGCTGTCCGCTTCGCGTCAAACCCAGGCACGAAGCCAATGACTGGAGGCATTGGATATGGCAGCAACAGGAGCATCCCATGCCAAATACCACCTCCTAGGCCCGGGTTAATAGAAGACCGCCCAGATGCTTGCTCGGTTTAACAAAAAAAAAAAAAGAAGAGATGTCAACATGTCTTGGCAACTGAAGGCTTTAGTGTGTAATTGTGTAGAGGCTAAAATTGTGCAGAAAGTGATAAACTCGGAGTGTTTCAGCATTTATGGGAACGAATACCCCATATATTATCATCAGACATTATAATATAAATTATCACCTCCTCTATACCTCCCAATTGCACCATAATCTTCCCTAACGCTGCTCTTTGCCGTGCAAGGAGCAGCGAGGAGCCCTGTATTTCACACTGCTTTTCATACAATGAAAGTGCAACATTATTCTGACAGCCGCTCTGTCTGGTGCCCGGGTGCCTGGAGCACGTCCAAAGCCGTCTACCCCGCACCTGCGAGACAAGCAGAGCTAATCTGACACTGCATCTGCCTACTCTGTCCGATGCTCCTCATAAATAAAGAAACAGTTCAGACTGACATCTGTAGAAATGGGATATTACAAGCCTCGCTGCCACATATATTTCAATCTTTGCTCAAAGGAGAGAGAGAAACTGAAGTCGAAAGGAGCCTACTTTTGACGCGTGGTTGCCGTAGTAAAACCAAACTTCTTCCATGCAAAGGGTGTGAAAAGGTAAAAGTTTGTACTTAAAGCAAGCAGGTTCATTATAGGAGAAAAAAAAATAGAGGGGAGAGCCCTAGGGTAGGAAAACACTCCTTCAGAAATTTCATCATGGATTATGTGAGACAAAGGAGCCGTTGAAAAGGCTTTAACACGTTCCAATTATGTTGCTTTCAACAGGTCTTGCCAAAGCCTAAGACCCCAAGGTTCCAGGCAGAATGTGATAACGATGGAGATGGGCCTCAAAAATACAAATTACAGAAACTGGATCTGATGCGGGGAGTTCGCTTGAGGTTGTTTTGAAAAGCAGCATTTCTCTCCAAATCCTCCCTGTCTTAGTCTGTCAGGAAGATATACACATGTATATAGGACACGCTCAATACCAGACAGGTATATCACTGATGAATAAAGAACTTTGTAGACGGATAGCCGCAGGTTTAACACACAAACAAAGCCTCTTTGCCGTAGTGAGCAAAAATACGGTAGGGAAAGCTAACAGCCTTTCGCCAGCGGATTGTTTTCAAATGCGTAATTGGTACCAAGTTGTGACACCACAAAAACCAGCAAAAAATGTAACCAATGATCAGAAAGCAGCAGTTGCTAGAGAGAAAGAGTTTTCTCCCTGGTTTTGTAGACCTTGTTAATTTATCTGACCGTGCAGGGCAGATGAGTGCTGCAGCATCTTAGAGCTCTCCTCCTCTCTTAGCGCCTACAGCTGCTCTCCACGCTCCCCTCCCGTCGCAGCTGTTTTGATCCCAGGCATATACTGCCAGCACCTGAGAAGGTTTGCAGAGTGGCATTGCCCGTGTCCAGCCGGGAGGGCTGTTTGCCTTCTCTGCTTGACATGGGAGCCCTGGGGTGCAGACCTGCAAGGACACCATGTGGAGAGGTGTGGGGATCCTTCCTTTAGAAAAACAAGGCAGGGCCCATCCTCAGGTCTTTTCCCTGTAAGAAGGCAGTTTTTATTCAGTCTCTCTCTTTGTCTCAATATGCATGTGGAGCCATCCTCCCTTGACCTGGGATAACTGGTCTGTGAGGGTCGTGTGCCCCTCGCAAGGATTACAAGGTCGCTTCATCCAGCATGGGGCAGATCCTGGGGCTCTCACTCAGATTTCTCTCGGCTGTTATTTCAAGCCAAAGATCTCCCTTAGACAAGCCATCTGTATTTATAGCTGAGCTAATGTTTATACCATTCCCCCAACAACCATCTTGTTTCCAGGTCCCCCACTTTCGCCTTGCAGAGCACGCCTGGCTCGAGGCCTCATTCTGCCTCGGAGGAGCTCAGAGGCGGCCAAGGTGATGCTGTGCTTTGACCCAACTCCAGCTGAAGTCAATGCAACTTTTCTCTCTCTCATCCTATTAATGTATATCGGGGTAGGGGTTTTCCAGATGGGGATAAAGTTTGCAGTAGCGTTATGGTGCGGTAAATAAACATCAAAGTCTGCTCTGCCCATAGAAAATAAATTTGCCCCAGTGAGCTCGCTGTGCAGCGCAAAGGTAGCTGCCGTCTGCTGAAAAAAGACGCTGAATGTAAGGACCCACAGGTAAAAGAATAAGCAAGAAAGTCTGCTCCACATGTACGTAGGAAGTTTCTGATCGAAAGCAGCAAACTTTTTAGATTATGGAAGTTGTTTATGAAAATGGTATCTGGGGGTTTTTAGCTGGTACAAATGAGAGGGGCTCGTCCTCCCCTCCCTGCGGTTTGTTGGTCTCCAACCTCTCACTACCTGGTTGCACAGCTGAAAACCTGGCTTTTACCTGAGGAAATGAAATTTAGCAAAAAGTATTTTTATGAAAGCAATCTGATCCCTGAGCCTGGGGAGGAAAACACTACAGCTGCAGTATTTAATACAATTTAAAAGCTGATTACCCCGCATGTGGAATAAGTACTTGTCAGGAGGCTTTCTGCTATGTATGCTATGCGCCCTAATTCCTATTAACAGCTCCTAAGGAGCCATCGTAGCTTATCAAGAAAGTAATATGCATTTTAAAAGCACTTAAATGGAGATTTACATGATAAACCTTAATGACTCCAGAATGTGTTATTAGCTATTGTACACTTCCAGAAGCACTCACTCACTGCAGGCAAGTGAGGTAATTCGAGAAACCCGTGAAAAACTTCAGAATTAAGCTGCTGTTCAGCCACTCTCTAGGATTTATTTCATGTATTAAGGGGCACTTTCCACCTCAGCCTTTGTATGGCAAGTGGCTATTTTGTGCGCAGGAACATTGCTATGATCCCTTCTAAAGAAAACAACCTGTTAAGCTTTAACGCTCATTATTTATCTTATAATGGCCTTATATCTCTGGCAATATTTTCCTGCAATTGTCCTGTCAGCTAGATGCTAAGTAAGATATCAGTATAAACTGGTTCCACAATATCTGTGAAATATGGCTGGAAGATAACGACGTTACTGAGATGATGTTTTTAAATCATGACAAAAGCCAGCCAGTAAATGGATAGCTTCCGTAAAGCCAATGGAAAAATGAATACTGTGGAGAAGCGGGGCTAGCAACTGCATTTCCCCCAGCAAGATGAGATCAAAGCAACTGTGAAAATGAAAATTCAATGATTCTTAATTGTGCTGAAGATTAGGACCTCCTTCCCCCCCCCCCACCCCGTGATACAAAGACTTGCATGGAAAAAGAAAAAAAATGCATCCTAGGGAATAACTGCGTCCTCCAAGTCAAAGGATTAACTGACCTTTCTCTGTCCTAGTCCAGGTAATTTTACTTTATACATCCTACTGTACTACTTCTTAGTGAGACTGGTCATGTCCTTAAAAATGAGCGATTTACACTTTTTTCCCCAACACTGAATTCTGAACTGATGTTTTCGTGCTGTTGACCCTCCATTTTTTGGCTTTTCTGTAGTTGTGGTCATTCTCACGTGGCAGTCGCTCTGTGCTGCGGCTGGTGCTGCTGGCCGGTCAGCCTCACGGGGCTGGCTGGGCACGAAAGGCTGCCAGCCCGAAAAACAGAGGAAAGGCTTAATTGCCCAGACCGTGAGCGTGCTGCCACAGCACTGCCTAGAGGAGTGGTTTTTTCTTCCTTTTTTTTCGTGGGGGGGTTGTCCTTAGACGTGCTTCTCTTGTGGGCTTACTGTGCCCTTGTGGTTTTACACCTTTGCAGCTTTGGAGGAAAGCTCTCTGGAGCACAGGTTGGGGGAGCCGCAAATGCTTGTGTATTCCTCTGCCGTTCAGAGAATTAATAGGAGTGGAAAAACCAAATTTTAAATGCACTATACTTTTTAGACACTTAGATACCAGAGGGTCTTAGTCAGCTGGAGCAAACTCGGATAGCTAAGACCTGGTGAGGGAAATTATTCTGAAAGATTAAAAGCCTTAATTTATCTTGAGTGGCACTAGAAATGTTTACCCACCTTTGCAGGGCCTGCGCTACAAAAGATCAGCTGCTGACTGTGGTCAGGGGAAGAACTTACTGAGGGAAAATGGGATCAAAGGGGAGAAAGATAATTTTACCTAACTGATCTGCTCGTTACCCGTGCCTCTGCATGACCGGACAGTGCAGAAAAGTGCGTGCAAATGTGGATTATAGCTGAGTGGGGCAGTGTGGGAGCTGGCTGTGTCAGAGCCACGACCACCAAACGCCTGGCGGTAGGTGTATGGCTTGCATTACCCAAAAGCTGTTATCTGCTGGACTGCAGAGCACTTGGTATGGCAAAATCACATCAAGCTGGTTAGTGCAGAAGCGATTAGTGCCGTGCACTGATTGCTCCTCACCTGGGCTCAATTGCGAAGGGGCCAGCCCAGCACTGCGGGTGGGGGGAAAGCTCAGCCAGCCGTCGCTGGCAGCAGGATCATCCCACCTGGGTGCCCAACAGCGAAGGAGAAGCTGGAAAAGGCTGCCTGGGGTTTTCCTGGGGATTTGCTTGGATGGTTTGTTGTTTTTAAATGCCTGTGTAGCAGGGGCTGAAGGAGCAGGGTCAGGTGGCTGCCTGCGAGGAAGGGGATTGTACCATCCTTCTTCTTGCAGAGAAAAAAAGCAACTTTTGGGGAGTTCTCTGTATGCTATAAGGCTGTGATATCCGAGTTACTGCCTCTGGACCCCCTTGCCCAGAGTGCTGTCAGGCAATGCAATGGGAGCTTTGCTGCAGGGGAGGAAGGAGCCCTGGCTTATCCCCAGCTGACCCACACTCAGTACCTGTTTATAAAGAGGCTAAATGTCCCTGAATGCAAGTGCAAATCTGAAAAACTGGGCTGCCTCCAACTGAGCTGCAGCTGCCGTTTGAGTAAATGACACACAGCTTTGTCTGGTGCTGGGGAGTGGACAAGAGGAGGTTTGGGAAGTGCTGCACTGTCTGAGGTCTGTGCAGCCTCACTGGAACAGTGCTTGCCTTCCCTTGGACGGGGTGGCCCTGAAACACCACGGTCCTGCCTCGGTCCTTGCTTTATAACCCTTCCAACAGTTCGTCAGAGCTAGGCAGGGTCAAAGGCCACTTCTGACTTCCCTCTGGTCCCTTCAAGGTATGTCTCTAATGAGGTACCTGAGAGAAAGCACGTTCATCGTGGTGCTACCCGTCCTCTTTCTGGTCTGGTGAGTGCCGTGGCAGCCCGGCCTTGGCGTGGAGGAAGCTGCCTTTTGGTGAGGCCATGGGAGGCAGCGGAGAGGGCAAAGGATGACCTGGGACATTTGGTGATAGCTGGAGAGGGAGTGCAGTGGGGCCAATGACTTGCATCCTGGGGTATTTTTCCTTAGCACATGAGAGAGGAAGGGGAGGTGGGTCTCCTGCTCTGTTTCTCTGTTGAGTAGCTGCTCAAGAAAGTGAAAAAGAGACCATCTAGAGTCATCTTCCCCTGAATGCCTTGCTAATAGCTGCCTGGGATGGATTTCTAGCTGTGTTAATTACCTCTAATAGGCTGCAGCTTTGTGGTCAGCCTCGCCTCTCCCCAGGAGGTGATGGCCTGGGGGGAACAGGGGCGACCTCATTGGATGGGACCCCAGGAGCTGCTCCTTGTGGCCAGAGACCCCTTGCCCGTGTCTTCCCCCAGTGCTCAGCACCGATCACTTGGGCATCTTAGCACCTGTGGGTACTCAAGGGAAAATAAATGTTTTGGCTCCTACTAGTTTTGTAACATCTTTATAAATATGCATATAACAAAAATGTTTTTTTAACCTGAGATTTCCTTCAGGTGCCTGATTCTGCTGATCTCAACTGGAGCATTATATGAATTTCTGGGAGTTGTAATGGGAAAATAAACCTTGAAAAGGGAGTTTAAAGTGTTCCTATAAAGACACAGGGAAGTTTTCCTTTCCTCCTAGTGCAGAGATAGACTTTTGGTCTATCTTTGATTTGTGCACTTGAAAAAAAGAAAGCTGGTTAAGAGTTTTAGGGGCATTTAGTATCTGTCTACACAAAATCTAGGGCTTAGCTGTGAAGAGATAGAAGTAAATCTGGCTTTATTGTTTCTCTTCCTCATTTAAGCGATCACAGAAGAAGCAGCCGTAGCCCCAGTGCTCAGACACGCTCCTTTCACGTTTAGTTTTTTTTCGTATTGGTGCAAGTCAGAGTTTGAAATGAATTTTCTGCAAGTTTGTTTGTACGAAGTTTGGCACAAAGCAAATTCAAAACTTGGCATGGCAACAGTGAAGGGGAAACCATTCAGAAATCCAGAGAAACAAGCCTGGCAGCGTTTCAGCCTTCTCCACCTTGATCTAAAATCTCACTTGTGAATACCGGGACTAGTGAAAAATAGGCCGGGCTCCTCTCTTCTCTCCTCCATCATTAACCTGGTAGTTCTTGTTAACTGACAGGCCTGTGGGTCTCGTATTATCCCCTGACATCCATCACAAAAAAAATTGCACTAATGAAACAGGTAACTGAACGGTTCGGTGTGAGAGTGTGACTTCTGCGATGGACCGGACATGTCTGTGGGTAATGTGAATGCTTGCAGTAATAATATTTAGCACTAATAAATCGGATTTTTGGAACAGCCATAAAAATTTATGCTTCAAGGCTTAAGGTTTATCTCTGTCAGGATAAGAGCTTCATTGGCATAGATTATCCCACATTTACCAATTAAGGAACTTCTCGTATCTTCCCTAGAAGACCATTGCTGCCTGGCTTAGACAAGATTGTGTCAAGGCAGAGGTTTTGCCTTACCGAGGTGGCGGTTCTCACACCGGGTGCACCAGCCCAGGGGGATGAGGCAGAAATGGGTACGATTCCATGAATGCAAGAGTAGGAGACATTAATTGGGGTTTAGTCTTTGTGCTGGGATTTGGGAGACTGACTGCTTAACTCTGCTCTATGCTTCCGATGTGTTTTTGGACAATACCCATAATTTTTCTGTGCCTCTGCTCATCTGCTTTCAAATAAGAAAACACCTTCCCTCTTCCCATGCCTTTCGGTCGAGCCACTAACCCTGTACTGCGCAGGGATCAGTTCTTGCTATGGGCTGCCACAGTGAGCACCTGGCACTGCACAATCATGGAACATTGATTGAATTTGAGGGTTTTCATTTTCTATCGTGATGCTGTTGCCACTCTTGGTGATAAGGATGACAGCTGTAGCTTTGCATTTTCTGAAGTTTATTGGTTTCAGCATTTGTTTTTATGTTTCATTTTCTTGTGTTAAAAACCGCTTTTCACGCATAATAGCCTGTTTGTTCGATTTTTCAGTTGTGAGGATGGATAGTAAAGACAATCGGGAGTTAGCAGAATGTGAAGTAATTTGACAATATCACTAGAATCTGAATGAAGAAATCAGGGTTAATTTATGATAAAACACTTTTGCAACACACGCTCGGTCCTATTCACACAGATTTAGTAAAAAAGATACCAGCGAGACGCATCTGAAACCTCAGGAGGTGGGGAGGTGCTGTCAGATATAATTTGTAACTGTTTTTTCATGTCTGGATATAAAATAAGTTATAGATGAAAAATGAGCTAGAGAGGAAAAGGAACTCTGTTTGGATAGGCAATGTTTCCTAGTTGTGTGCATGCGAAAGCCAGAAATATAATGTATAAAATACACGTAAGGAGGAGTGGAAGAAAAAGATATACTATCCTGGGAAATGTGTGCCTGAGAATGTGAAAGGCAGATGCTGCTTCAGAGAGGGAAGATTTGTTTCTGTGGCTCCTATGAAACCTCATGAATGAAAATGTCGTTCTGGATTTATGATATTATCCAGTGTAATTTAATGGCAGGCAACAACCTCTTTGGAAGAAGAGCTAATGGTCAGGTTCCCGTGATGCCGTTAATACATCCCCCCACCCAGAAAAAAAAATAACCAAAGAGCTAGAAAATAGTACAGTCTCTAATTACCCTTCTACTTTTCACTTCCCTGGCCAGACCACCGCTGCTCTGCTTCCCTCTGCCCCAGGATATTAGTTATCGTGTAACCAGCCTCAGGTGGCTGCAAAATAAACGTTCAGTACCTGCGATACGGCAATTCCTTTGCAGCTGCTACTCCCCCAATCTTTCATCCCTCTCTGCCGCTCACACCGAACGCTTTAGAAATGCGAATAAAGCCCTCCAGGAAAGCGAAGCAGCCAGAGAGATGGTGAGCGTGTGTTTGGTTGCTGGGGTCTGCGCAACCTTCCCCGTACGAGGCGCGACGCCGGCTCGGCACTCGCTCTCGGGCTACACCCGGCGCTGGGTCAACGCGCGTGGCTCGGCCGGGTGACCAAGAGCCTGCGAGGGCAAGGGTGGCCGGAGGGTACTGCTCTCCTAACTGCGTGCGGCGCCTCGCGTGGAGCTGCCGTGGTTTCGCTCGCTGCACGTCACCAGTTCGGCCCAGTAGGAATCTCCGCGTCTAAGGAGCACAGAGTGGCCAGCAGGATAATGCCAACGGTACTGCAAACACGGCCAGCTGCTTGCTGCCCTGCCCCTCTGAGATGCTGCAAAAACACGTGTAAAACTCACGCAGCGATCGTGCACGTGCTTTGGGTGTCATTTTTTCTGTGAAAGATACACTCCGAGCTGTCAGCCTGCCGTTGATCGGCAGTCCTGCTCTGGGGAGGGACGAGAAGTGGAGCGAGAAGTGCCCGGGTGAGGCTGCGGGAGGGCTCTGGCTGCAGCGGGGACTTTGGTCCTGCCCAAATCTAGCCTGGGGACCAGCCGTGGGTTGCTGTGTGGTGTGATGCTCACGGGCACCAGGCCCACCAAGCTCATTTTCCTAGCAGGTCCCCTCCCCGTGCAGGACCCTCCTCGGTACCATTCCAGTGTTCCCCTCCAAAGGTCACCGTGCATTTACAGCGGTGGGAGAAATGGGGTGCTGCCTCTCCTCCCCCGGCTCGGGTAATGCCCGCGGGGCTGTCCAGTGCCTTTTGCAAGTGTTGCATTCGTGTGCGACGCCTAAACGCATTTAATTGGTCTTTATGGCTACATGTTTGTCTTCCACCTGGCACAATCTGAGACTTTAGTTGGCTGCCATGTAGCACGCATCAATAATAAATACACTAATTAGATAAAATTGCGCTTATTAGTTTGGTAACTGCTTTGCATTACGTATCACGCATTGAAGGTACCCAAACGTTGCCGGGCGGCCTCACCAACCAAATACACAGGCACTCGTTCAGAGCTCATGCCGGGGACTTTCTCCTGTGCCTCTGCTTGAAGCAGCTAGCAATGCGAGTGCTCCTTCACAAAAAATAGAGATTTTTCAGTATTAGGTAACCCTGTTACACATCACGCCGTTTTCTGACCTGTAGGAAAGGTGTGGTGGCTGCTAGTTGTTTTATAGGGCAGGCTGGTGACGAAAGCCCAATGCCCCCGTCCTCAGTTCTCTGTTTCCCAGGGAAGTCTGAAGGCACTCTTGATGCCAAGCTGCTTTGAAAATCCAGCCCGTAATTTTGGCAAACTCTTTGAAGATAAAGTGTTGTTATTGTTGGTGTTCCCAGCTCTCAGCGGACCCCAAATTTGTGATGTTGTATCTCTGTCCCCTACCAGCCAAAAGAAGGCAGTGCGCAGCCACCTTGTACTGAACAGAAGAAAGGCAAGTGCCTTTGTCATACCTCTGATGAAGTACTTGGATTTGATTTTGTATCAACTTTGAGACAAGAATCAAGCTGGTTTTCATCCAAAACAGTTTGTTCATCTTTAGTTGATTGAAAAAGGTCTTTATACTCAGTCTCCAGCTATCATTGGCACTGTGCTGTGTAATCCCTTCTGTTGCGCTATCGGACTCCATCATAAAAATAGTCAGGAATTTTTCCCCTCCATCACTGAAGGTTACTTTTCATATCCTGATCCCTTTAGGGTGAGGTGATTTGACACCTAATATAATTTTCAAGGCAGAATATATTATGAAGGCAAAACTAAGCATTAACATTTATTCTCTGATTGCCTTTATACACTCCTAACACATCTTGGCGCACTTAACTCTTTTATAAATCTCTGACATCTGCATAAGAGATAAAAGTTATCGGCGTAAAGAAATGCAAAAATCATTAAGGATGCTGTCACAGGTGACTACGATATTTATTCCTGCATGTCTGGGGGCTTCTAAGGTTTACGGTGTCATTCAATAGAAATTACAAGGTTGGGTTTTTTTTAGCATTAACAGTTGTTAAATGTGTCAAAGCTAGTGAAGTCAGAGGAGTTTAACAAAGACAAATGTATGAGCAGCATGACAGCTGGTGAAGTTCATTGATGAATTCTAGTAAGATTGATTGGAAAGAATCATCTCAACTTCTTGTGTGTTGGTGGATTTTAAATTAATTATATTTTAACTGCTGTGGAGACAGGTCTGAGAATAAATTTGTGGAGCCCAGTGTGAGTGGCTGCTCAATAAATGAGAGAGGAATAGAAAAGTAATCAACATTTTAGCTGTGTACAGAATGAAAAAGAAATCAAACACTGAAAATATTATTACAATGCCATTAACATAAATCAATTGCATGCTCTATCCTCAGAATCTTTTTTCATTTCTGGTCATCCTATCTCATAAAGTCTTTAATGGGTATAAAAAGAGTCCGGAGATTGACAGTGAAAATGATTAGAGACGTGTGGAGATTTTTGTAAGAGGGGAGGCAACGAACTGGGACTGCTTAGAAAAAAGCTTTAGCTCCACCAGGAGCCTTAAACACCTCAGCAGGGCCGAGGCAGGTTGTAGGTGGAAAAAGTGGTCCCTCGACCACCTTACTCGCCCCCTCCCCAGCCCTCGGGGTCCCCGAACTCCATGAGCATGTTGGGTTTTGATCGGAGGCCCCAGAGGCTCGCGGTTGTGCATCTGTTGCCAGCTGTCACTCCCGTTGCAGCGCAGGGAAAGGCCCTGCAGCATCGACGTCCGCGGCAAGCAGGAGCAGCTCGCCCCGGCGTATGGGGCAGGCGCGACTGACCGCAGCCCGGCCTGGGGCTATTCCGAGGCCTGCAGTTACAGAAACAGTCGAAACTTCCCAAAACGCTATTTAAGATGATGCAGTTCTCTGAAAGACCGATGGAAGGGCTCGCCCTCGATCTGTGCCATGTGCCCCTTGGTGGAGGTGGGATTTCAAGCCTGTCTCGTCAGTGCCTTGTCCAGGTACCTCGGTTTGGGGAGCACCCAGCGCAGCACACCTGCTGACTCTGAGGATTTTAACTCCCTGCCCCCTCCAGACCCCACAAAATGAAGCTGCTGGTACCTTTTTATCATGCTAAAATATTTGCCAGAAGTTACCCACCAACTGGATAATAGGATTTAAAAAAAAAATCTAGAAATATCTGTAGGTAAAAAAAGCGTATATCAGTTTTATTGAGCAAGCTAAATATTTTAAAGGATATGTTATCTCACTCTTCAAGGTATGACTCAAACACGCAGCCACAGCAGGTTTGGGCAATGGTTCCCTTCTCGGCAGATTCCTCTGCAGTTTTGTGCCGTCCTTGGAGGACACGCGTGGGCTGGTGGGATCCCCAGGCACGATGCAAATTGGGGTTCCCACGGGCAGGGGAAGGAGACCCGTCTTCCCTGCCATTGCATTTGGGGTGGGCTCAGCCCCCTGCTCACAGAGGTGCTCCTGAAAACCTCATCCCCTCTACCTTTCTCCTTGGCAAATGGAAGAGATTAAAGAAATAGCATTTCTGAGCGAGACGTAAATAATGTTTAATGAGTGGGCCTTGGACTTGTAAAAAAACTCATGCGCTTACGCTTAAATCATGTTGGTGGTTGATTTAGAGCCAAATCCTGCTGGCCTTACTGAGGCAATTAGCCTGATTATTGCCAGAGGGATGCTCACACGGTTAAGGTGAGCAGTGTTTGTTTTTTATCCCAGACACCAGTTGTCTGTGCAGAAGTAGTTGTTGCCGCGTTGTGGTGCTGAGGCAGTACCGTGACGGGCACGGAGAGGAACCTTCGCACCCAGACGAAAACCTGGCATCCTTCAAAGAAGAGGGATGGACAGACAGACCACCCACCTGACGCTGCTCTGAGAGGAAAGCTAAAACCCGATGGTGAGAGACGTGACCTCGCGTGTTTGCTCTGTGGGACTGCAAGCGCTGTTGCTTCCCCAGCTTTTCCAGAGGAGGGGACCAGCTAATTGGATCTACAAATGCCATTTATCAAAAAGAGCATCTGAAATCTTCCCGTGATATTTTTTTCTGTCTCTCCCTGCTATTTCTAAGGCACCTATCAGTGTGGTACATAAGTACCATCTGGATATCTGGCTAGTGACCAGCAGGCTGTGATATGTGAGGCTTTTTAAATAGAGACAAGCAGAATGGAGAGTAGAAAGAGTAGACAAACAGAACATGTTTTAATGGAGGCTGAAGAAGGCATATATTAACTCAGTGACAAAGAGGGTTGGCAAAGCACCTTTGCCCAAGATTTCCTGCTCAAAGAAGAGGTGGGGTATGTGAAATCTTCTAGGAACCTCCCCAGGTATATTTAAATCACCTGGGAAGTGTGCTTGCAAGACTAACAGGGCTGCTGCATTGACTCTGTAGGTGAACACTCACCACAGAGCATGAACACCTCTGCAGAGGAAACGTCTTTCTGCTCTGCCAGGAGAACCTCTGCACCTTGTGCTGGATGCCAGCGCTTGTTTACGTTCCTGGCACAGATGTGCTGGGGTTTTATTAAGGAAGGGCACAGCTTTGAGATCGAGAGTCTTGATTTCCTCCTCCCTCACCCTGAATTCAAGGAAATCTAGAGTTTTTATTTGGCTTATAAGAAATCAAAGAAACTTTACAAAATGGGAATTTGCCTTTTGGATCATCCTTAAGACCTTATGAAGAGTCTAGCCCAAGGTTTTAGTGTGAAGACACTTGTGTCTTCTTGCTGATGGCAAATTCACTGGTGTCAACGGAGTTTACTGTTTGTGTTAGCACTTTGCCCCGTGTGGGTGCCTGTGCGTGCCTAAAATAACGTCTCAGCCTGGCAGAATATCAGTGCTGAGAAAACTTCTGTTGCCAATTACTGGGGATTTTCCCTGAACTCTGCTGGTTCTGGAGCAGAGTTGGGGCTTCTGGTGTTACGACAGAATTTCACGAGTTCTGCGATAGCTTTTGACAGTCCAGGTCCCAGCAGGGCGAGACTCCTCACTTGAAATCAATCCACTTCATCACACGGGAAAAAATAAACCCACTTAGAAACTCAAACCTAGTGTAGAAGGGGATCCTCTCTGACTGAGCTGAGTTACTGCAGGTATCTCCACACGCCAAGTGTGCTCATGTAGGGAAGCATCTAAAGGCAGGCGCACCTAACAAAGACATCCTGTTCACGCTTAATGCACCGGATAAATTGTCTTAAAATGCAGAGGTGTTTTGTGAGTTATTAGTGAATAACTCACATATTAGCGCATCCACATATGCATCTCTGAAGAGATTTTTAATTAATTGTTTTCAGTCATTTTCTCTTTGTAAAATTAGAACAATGATGGAATAGACTGACTGTGGAGTTTGGCCGAGGAAAGATTATACTAATCCACTTGAAATATGACTGAAACAGAAAGCAAGAAGGGATAAAAGCAATATCTTTATAAAGCTTGTTTACCTGTGAGAGAATCTTTCCGGATCAACTGCACACAAATTACTGGATCATCTTAATTAAACTCTACCAGAAAAGATTTTGCTGTGGACTTTTTGGGGTATTTTACAACCAGTGACGCTTTTTACAAGATGGGGGAATACGCGTTTCAAGCAATTAATAATTGGAAGAGCAGAGTGGCAGCAAGATCAACGTGTTGTATGGAAGCAGGCAAAGAAGGGGAGTTCGTCAGAAGTTTATGCTATACCCTGATGCATCATTAACGTGGGCTTTCAAAAGTCAGGGGACTTTTCAGTTGCAGATCATCCCGTTAATAAAATGCTATCTTTGCAAATGAGCTTCCTTTGTTCCCTGCTTGGATTATTGCTCCCCATGCCTTGAGGTGTATATGCTTTGTTGAAGGAATTGAAAGATGCCCTAGTTTCATTGATGTTTTCCATTCAGGCCTGCTTTCTGACACTCTTATTTCCTGGATCGGTAAACGTCATCAAATCACAACAGTCATCCTTACACCTGCTCTGCAAGGACAATTTTTCACAGCTGAATCAATTCTTTCCCTATCACCACAACAGCAGCTCTGGAATCCAACATACAAGCTTAAAAACTGCTCATCGATAGCTAGATGGGTCCTGACGATCAAAGACCAATAAGCGCGGACAAGCTGTTGTCCTTTTCTGCCCTTCACTTCTTTTACAACCCTTGGGCTCTGGAACATGTTGCTGGGGTCAAGGTGTGGTTATCTGAAGCCTGCTTCTGCAGCAGTCTCACTGGGTCATTAGGACAGAGTAATTTAGGGGTGTTTAGCTAGAAAACGTGCTGTGTCAGGACTGGCTGCTCCTTGCTCCCCATACCTCGCTCCTGGCTATGCCCTTCTGCTTTTCTTGCGCCAGCTTTAGTGCTCGTTGGCTCCCAGCTGGGCTCCCTCAGCCAGCCAAAAGCAAAGCATGGTTTTCTGGAGGTTTTGTGAGCCGAACCGGCTCCCAGAGGGCCAGGAGAGCCTGGCAAGGTGCTGGAGGGGGTGGCTGGGTGGGAAGGGGAAGCAGCAGGAGAGCGAGGGGCAGCTGGAAGCTGCCAGGGCAGCCTGGCTTCTGGGTCCCTTGGGCCGTCCCGCCAAAAAACATACCCACGTAACCAAGGTCAGGGAGTCGGTGTGTCTGGCAGTAGCACTGAGGTGCACGCCAGCTCCCGTGGATGGAGAGGGATACAGCCTCCAGAAGGATTTTACATTTCTTTGTTTCCTCTGACTTTGATTTAACCATGGGCTCTGATGCTTTAAGTACAAGATATTAATTAGAAGTGGTAGGGAGTGTGTCCCAAAGGGGCCATACTCCTGGTCTTCTCACCATTCCTAGTTTGACTTATTTCAAGTTATTGCGCTGAAACATTATTTATTCACTCAGGAGCCTGACGTTTATAAGGCCTATCCAAATTTGCAAATAACTAATGGTTGTCAGTAAGAAGTACCACTCTGCTGAGGTGGAAAATAGCTTGCCCACAAGTAAAATACAGCCAAGGGTACTGACTGTTTTCTGCGACACTTCTTTAAGGCAGGCAGTGTTATCTCGTCCCTTCTTCGGTTCCGCGCCTCAGCAGGCACACAAGGACAGTGCTGTCCAGACGGATCCTGCCAGGATGGCAACCTCGGGCAGATGAACCACTTTGGGCTTAAGAAGAAACTTCAGTCCCGCTCTGAGCCACTGAAAGGGAAGCGGGGGAATGGGAGAAATGCTCTTTTGTCTCCTCTGGTCTTCAAAACCCTTCTGGCAGTCATTCATTTAGGACAATGCAGTGGCACACAGCACGGGAGGAACACTGAATTCAGACAAAATTGCTGGGTACCTGAGGATGGCTGGGGCATGGGTCCTGGCCGGTTATTGTGCCCATCACGTCTGCAGTCTGGGGATCTGGCTATAACCCCCTTTTAGTGTTTCTGAGACGCTTAACATCTATGGCTTGTTTGAAATTTTTCTCCTTTCCCCTGAAGGACACCTTCCCTATTGCTTTTGGATCTACCAGTCCCCTGCGATGGGGAGCTGTGGGGCAGATCAGTGCCAAGGATTCAGCAGGCAAGATAGGCTCGTGCAGGCTTTGATGAGGTTTTGTCCAGTTACGTGGTGCAAAGGCTTGCCTAAAGAGCTTCTGCAATTACCAGAGTAGTTTTGAAAGACCGTTGAGGACCTCAGAGCTGCCAGGTCACTCCTGTGGAGTTTTAGTAGATGATAAATAAACAGTGGGGACACCCAGGTGCACTCGTGACTGTTGCTGCCTCCAACCTTTCAAGGACCTTAGGAAAAGACGCTACAGCTCCAAGATGTTGCTGTGTGTCCCTGCAGGGCTTGCCAGTGGGAGCTCTCTGCTCTCGACCGGACATCAGAGGCACCAAAGCATGGACCAGAGGGGCAACTGGCGAGGTAGGCAGAGAGAGCTGGGATTTGACTTTTTCTGTGTTTTCCCTTTAAAAATTATCTACTTCTTTAAAAGTGGTCCATATGAAATTATCCCACTTGGCACAAGCAGAGATGGGGGTTAATTATGGGCAATAGGACAGCTTGATATTAAGAAAGAAAAAGAGGCATTGGAAGACCTAATGGGAGCTTTAGTGGTGTCCAGGGGGAGTTTCAAGTGGGAATTTCATTCCAGAGTACACAGAGTCAATTTTTGTCCTGGCAAAGATCCTCTGTGCTTGCTTTGATTTTAGCTCCTCTGATTCTTCCCATTCTCTTACCCTCCCCAAGAAATATTAACCTGGAATTACATGTGCCCTGACAGAATATGGAGGCACACGTACTGCCCGCAGTGGCACTCGCTGTGCGGCTCGCACGGAGTGCTTGCTGTGTGCAACGTGGATGCGTTCCTGTTTTTAGAACAAATAAGGATATTTAGGATCTTTGGACTTGAAAATCATTGAAGAGGTAAAAAAGGCCGCCTAACGGGGGCGTAACACTGCTGGTTGGCTCCGCGCAGTCACAGCAGCCCTGTCGATTCAACACACACCTGGTTTACTCTGCATAAAGCGGGAAGTAGTTGGACAGCACAGCTCACCCGGTAGGAGACCTGAGGTTTCCTCCTATATGCTATAAGTACAGCGCAAAGATAATTCAAAAGGCAAATATATTCGTGTTTTATAACCTTTTCCGCCTCGTTTGTTTCTTCGTCAAAAGAGATTGATGTTTTGACGGCTGATTTTTTTTTTTTTGCCTCTGAGACAACACGCTTGACAGAAATTCTTCACCCAACTGACTTTTGCTGCCTTTAAACCACGCGTCAGGTGTTAGTTAGTTTTCTTCTTGTCTGTTATTTTCACAGCTCCTCCATACGTCCCTGGCATGCCATCAGACCCCTGCCTGACAAAAGCTAAACTACCTCACCTCCTTGCTTGGCTGCACCTGCAGCGAGCACCCCCGTAGCGCCCGCGTGGGGAAGGATTGGGAGCGGCAGCTCCAGGGCTTGCCGTGGGCTGGGTCTGGTAAGACCATAAACCTTGAGGTTAATGAACCCAAATTCATTAGATTAATTGTTGAAAATTATACTAGTGTGTTTATGTGCTCATGCTCTGTCAGTCCCTACCTCCTACATATGTACTCGACATGTGGCGGATCCCCCTCTACCTATGGTCATCCTTATTTTCCCCTCTTTCAATGTTTTCTCTCCTACGCTCATACGTCACCACTGATGCTCTCTTGCTGCCCTCCCCGTTGGCTCTCTTCATCTCGTGCAATGTGCAAGACAGGCACAACAGGAGTGGCTACAACGTGGAAAATGTAGAAATTTCCACGATGGTGGTATTTTCCCTTTTGCTTTGGCTGCACAAGCAGTTTCGCCAGGCGTTGTGGGCTTATACAGGAGCGTTAGGGAGAAGGTAGGGACATGGCAAATGCTGTGAGAGAATGGCCCATGCAGCACGCGATGGATGACGCTGACTATTCATTTTAACTGAGCTGCAAGGATTCAAACACTTTCCATGAATATTCATATGAAAGTGAAAGCTGTTTAACCCGGCTCTCACATCTGTCTGGTGGGAGCACTTCAGCGCTTATGTGTTGCTCCTATGACTACTTGCAAGACATGAATTTTAAACCTGACTGCTCAGATAGTGATGGAAACCCAATACGAAACAGTACGCTTGGCTGTGAAATTTGCAATTCACTTCCTGCTAGTTAGCTGTACAAATCATCTAATCAAGGGAACGCCACATGACTGAACTAAGCAACGCAGGATGAATTTGCAAACATTTGCCATTCCCAAAAGATCTGGAAGCCAAGAGTTATTCACTAAAGAAATTCCCAAATAATATCAAATAAATACATTAGAAAATTGCATGAGCTCCACAGACAATTCATAGGCAGAAGGGCAAGTGAGATTCGCGGCAAAAAGTACTCACTGAGCATCTGAAGAAAACGAGGAAATTGTTTCTCAGTGCAGTGAATCAATCTGATGCAGTTTGTTTCATTATCTGCTGTATGTCGATGGAGCAAAGGGGATGCTGAGAGCTTCGGAGTCACTTCTGACAGGCTCTCAGATGAATGGATATTTGCTGCTGGCAGAAGTTTTTGTAAGTGGCAAATTATTCTGGAATAGTTTTGAAAGCAGATTTGGTTTTGGATCACGGGATTTGCAATATGTCTTATTTTACAGCTGAAAATGTCTGAAATATTAACCTGCTCCTGCTCCAGAATTTTGCCTTGTATTTTTCCTTACCCGGAGCTCTGTGCTCAGCCTCGTTCCCTGAGCACCGCCGCCTGTATTTCCATTGCACCGTTAGAGCGCTGTCCTCACTCTCACTTTGCAAACCCTGCCCGTTTTGCAGAGGGGCTGGGGGACTCGCCCGAGTCCCCCCAGAAGGCCGTGGCTGGGCGCAGTTTGAGCGCCGTTTCCCACCTCCTTGTGGTTTTACCCTTCCAGCCCCTTCCCTCAGAAAGGCACTGAAGTAAAGCAAAGTAAAATTGTCCGAGCCTCTAGACGAAAGTGGGACAGGGAAGACAAAGTAGGTACTTGATCTCCATATGCATTGCTTATTTCTGAGACAGATTTAATATCGCTGCATAAAATCTCTTTGATCCACGCCGCAAACTGCTAGAAACGATTTCTTTGGAAGAAAGTTTTCACTCATATCGTTATATACCAAGTGGTGAGGATAACACAGGTTGAAATGATTTTTCCCCCCAATTTGCAGTGCAGAGTAATGCACTTGACTGAAAAGTTGTTGCTTGGAACTAATGGAGAATATTTATGTTATGTTTCTTAAAAGGAGTCCTTACCACTCCTGAGCCAGTGTTGCTTCTCTTTGGCACAAGCTCTATCTACTGTGACCGAATGCATTGAGTGTTCTTGTTGTTAAATTGTCATCAGTGTTTTGTTATTAAATGAATTATATCACAACCTATTTACAACGTAGTATAATACACTGAAATTCTCCTTAAAGGGAACATTAGTTAGCGTGAGTAAATTCAAATGACTTGGTAGGTCCCTGCTGTATAGCAATTCTTTTTCTAATGAAGATCTAATGAAAACAATCAGTCTAACAGAATTCTCTCAAGTTGTGAGCTTTTGACAACTGTATTGTAAAGTATGCCTGATGACACCCACATTAAAGTAGATTTAAAATGGCATCATAACCTTAATTTTAAAATTTAGCAGAGCAAGGGATAGTACACCCCTTACTGCAAGCTCTCAGCTCCTTTAAGTGCATTTTTAATAGCTCCTGTGAGAAGCATTTCCGCAAGCAGAACGTTTTATTGTTACTAAATACCGCTCACTCCGAAGTCTCTCTCGTGTTTGGAAATGAAACTTTAATGCACGAGTCCAAACAATTCATCAACACAGGGAACATCACAAACACACCAAATGATAAGGACTCCGCATCTGCATGCACGTAAGGTTTTCGCTCGTTTAGTCCCCGCTGCTTATCTCAGCGAGGGTCATAGGCAAGGACAAAACCGCAAACTTGCAGCCCAGCGCTGCCCAGGACCCCACGCAAACCTCACCGCCCTGCTGTGCCGTGCAGACCCGGCTCTTTGATGTTCAGACATTTTCTTGTCTGGTAATGCTAAACAGGCGCGTCAGGAAAAAGTACACGGGGCTTCTAACCTTGCATATCGCTTCCTGGACTTCTGGCTGGGGAGAAACACGCTTTTTCAAGGGGAAGCTTCCCTGTTATACTATTCCCCCCTCAGCCCTCGCTCCCAGCCTGTTCAGCATCCGACCAAACGGCGTTTACATCCTTCCCCACACTGCTGTTTCTCGGTGGGAGGGAGGGTGGCAGGGGACTGGTGGCGGCACAGGGGGAAATCATACCTTTTTCTGTCTGAAACTACAATCCTTGTCCAGCAAAACAATGCCAACAGTGCAGAGGAAGCTTTGATTATGCAAAATGGATGGACACATCGTGCTTTTTTTTTTTTTTTTTTGCAATAGGTTATAACCTAAGGAGTTCCTCACGCGGAAAATCCCTCCCACCCCCCACCCTGGCTCTGTTTTCCCCTTTTCAAATGACATCGGTGGCACTCCAGACACATTTTACACGCTAATAGTATGTCTCCCTCATCTTATAGGATCCATAGCTCTCCTCTTCCCCTTTTATTTTAGGGCAGCTTCCTCTCTCCCGCCTCAGAAACAGCCCAGCTGGCTCAGTACAAAAGGAGTAAAGTGTTTTCTGCATGACCTCTATGTATTTTACTCCGTGGGAAGAGCAGCGTGGAATGCACACTCAGCAGGCGGCGAGATTCGAGCCAGTTCGTCCTCGAGGCATTTCTGCCATAAAACGCAGGACTATCAACAGTATTTCCACCCTTGGCTCTCCCCTCCGTCCCATCACCCCCTCCCCACCACCGCCTCGCCGCTGCCGACTGCACCTGGCTGTGCTGGGAAAGCCGGGGAGCAGCGCACAAACAATGGGCACCGAGCAGCAACAGCTCCCTTTGTTTCCCATGCAAATCCTACCTCCGATAGCTGTCACATCTTCCTCCGAGGCGAAGCCTAATTATTAATAAACAGAGATCCAGCGGAATCCTCCAAACTGCCACCAGTTGTTAAGCGCTGTCATCGTTCCCTCCTGGTGCTTAAACCTTTTTGGACCATTAAAGTCACAACCTCTGCTAACTCATAGCTTAGTACTCCCTGCTCAAAATGTCTGAAAGAGTTTGAAAGAACAATAGGAATGACAAGCACACTAGACAGCCATGCTTGAAATTAGTTATCTCAAGCTGACTTAAGGCTGTTTTGTGGTGCTTTTAAGGCATGCTCTCAGTAGGGTTTCTTAACCTAGGCTAGACATGCCATTCCTGCTTTTATTCAGCGCTGTAATAGGATGGCTGCGAGAAACGCAGCGATAGGTCTAACCCCATTCATCCCTCCGTAGTTTTTAAACCTCCCTAGGAGAGGAAATAGCTTCAGTCATCCTTAAACTTACTGAGGCTACTGTTTCTGCAGAGCAGGGTTTCACACATTGTTTTGAAACTAAGGAGAAAACCACTCCCGGGAATGGAAGGTGCCGTAGCTCTCGCGACTGATGCGAACAGCAAAATGAATGCGACAGCATCCACCCCCACCGCAAGCCGGGGCTGCCGCAGGAGTTAGTGGAAGTAGCGATTGGAAGCTGAAAGTTCATAAAACTCTGAGAGGCAGATGTGGCATGAAGCGAATTAGGGGGACGTATGGACCCTGCCGTGGTCTGTATTTACACAGTGGCGCGCACGCTACGCTTCCCGGAAGGCGAAGTGCAGTTTGCAGGTAGCACAGCCTTGCGATCTGAATTTGCAAGTTGGCAGCACCGGGGATAACGATGGGCAGGAGAAACGCGAGCGATGCACTGGCATTCGCGGTGCCTGTGATGTGTGGAAGAGGGGTGGTGAGAGGATGCTATTGGATACTGCTGTTTGTAGGAAAACCGTGCGCATCCCTAGATCCCGGAAATATCTCGGAAGTCTCAGTGCTCTGCTGAGACTTTTTCTTCTTGGTTGTCAGTTAATGACCAGCCTGGGTCAAGACGGATCAAAGCTTGTGAACATCTGCTGTCAGTTCAGTGCTGCTGATCTCGGTGTGGTCCCTAGTGGGCAGACGTAAAAGCCACCAGCACAGATGTGTCCCTGCCAGCAGCAATGGCACGCTGGCTGAAGGGCTGGAGAGGCAACCTGCTGCCAAGGCAGGCTGGGAGAGAGCAAGGGGGGACTTAGCACTTCTGCTCCTTGTTCAGCACCTGCCTAACTTCTTGGTACCACCCGGTTCACAGCCCTTGGCTTAAAATGAAAATACCATGCATGGAGACATCTCAGAAATGAATGGTGGTTAGAGAGATCAAGGAGGAGATCAGATCACAGCAAAAACCCAGCCGTGGCTGCCTCACCGTGTGGGAGTGAAGGGGATAAGAGAGCACTAATGGCAAACACACATTAGGTTTTTAAATGGCTGGGTCCTGAGGGCACTGAGGGTTGGGTAAGGTGCGATCCTTCTCATCTGAGAAGATCTCATTTGGATTTGTGTTGGTCCTTTGCCCTGGTGACTGTTAGGGACTACCTGAAGGTTGCCCTTGCTGGAGAGGAGGCTGCTGGTCTGTGCTGCACCAGCTGGTGAATTCTGCCTTGCTCCCGGGGGGAAAGTGGCCAAGCTAAACCCCTTTTTATTACCACAGAATCCCAGGCTGGAAGGGACCTCAGGGATCATCTAGTCCAACCTTTCTAGGCAGAGCCCAGCCTAGACAAGATGCCCCAGCGCCCTGTCCAGCCGACTCTTGAAGGTGTCCAACGTGGCCGAGCCAGCCCCTTCCCTGGGGAGATTATTCCAGTGGTGACTGTCCTCACTGTGAAAAATGTCCCTCTGGTGTCCCATCGGAATCTCCCCAAGAGCAACTTGTGTCCATCCCCCTTGCCCTCTCCATGGGACTCCGTGTAAAAAGAGAGTCTCCATCTCCTTTGTAGCTGCCCCCTAAGTGCTGGTACATGGGGATGAGATCCCCTCTGAGCCTCCTTTTCTCCAGGCTGATTTCCACATCGTTTCCTGCCACCAACACGCTGCCAAGGGCTTTACCGAACAGTGCGCTAGTGTGTGCTACAGCCCCTCCTTCTGAATTGGCCTTCGTGGGAACTGCTGAGGCAGAGCAAGCGTGCTGCTGGTGTAAGCAAGCCATAGATGCTGATGGGGACCTCTGGGGCTACCACAAGCATGATGTTTGTCCCTAGATCAACATTGCTCCTACCCAGGCTGCCTTTGCGCTCTGTGCTTCCCCATGCCTGTACTTGCTGTCGCTCCTGGACGTCCTCCCTTCCCCTTTTCACCCCCTGCACCTGACACAGTCAGTGTGTTAGAGGGGAGGTCTCAGGGCTCCAGTCTGGTTTCCCAGTTTACAGTGGGGAATTAACACTGGAAGCTTCTCCCAGAGTTGGTGAGAGCAAACGGGACGTTGAGTTTTTTAGGCGCAAGTCTCAGGGTGGGCTGTTGCATGCCAACTCCCAGCACATCTCCCAGAACGATAGCTGCTCTGTGAATAATTTAAATAAATTTTTCACTGCCATTTATCTAGTATTTTTCATAAACACTACATTTGCTTTAAGGCAGAAGACAAAAAGGGGGAAAAAAGAGTAGTTCTTGTCCTGAGCAATATACCTGTGCCTCGCTAAGGGGCTCGCTGCGGAGCTGATTTCTGAGTGGGATGACACAGCAGTTGAAGAGATGTTAGGGAGATTCCTGTTGCAGAGACACAGGTCTAGGGGTGCTGACTTTGTTGATGACCTTTTGAGAGATTTCCGTGCTGAACTGGACACAAGAGTGTTCAATGACAGGTTAAAGTAGGTGACCATCGCCACCCATGTCCGCAGCCCACCAATTATGTGTGCTGTATACAAGGCAGCTCATAAAAACCAGATGACTATCCCAGCTCCCCCCTTCCTTACGCGGTGAATACATTACCGATGGACCTCCCCGCCACAGTGATCCCAAAGGCTTCAATCCTTTGCCTTAGGTTAAAGTCACTCAGACTTGGTGGTCAACAGGTGATAACTACCCGTGAGTGCTGCGCACTGGAAGGGACAAGGAGATGTATTTTCATTGCGTGGTAACTGAAAGGGGGGCAAACCATTCAAGATGTGAGGTGTAAGCCAGCGGAGGATGATCAGAAAGATCTAGGGGCTGATTAGTTCAAAATGGCTCAGTTTTAGGGAGATATTCTGAGACGCTCCCCCTTTCCTCAGGCTTTTTCTAATCACTGAGCAGCAACAGCAGCTGCCACCAGTGATGGGGCTCGTGCATACTCCCCGCCCTTGCCATGGCTCTGCTGCTGTTGCATTTTTCTGATGCTCCAATCTGCTCCTTGCTGGAAAGAAGGTACAAAGAGCGGTGGAGCACTGATCTCATCAGGTATGGCAATTTTCTGACTTCCTGGACTGTATGAGTGCTGCAAAGTAGGATTGCCCTGGGAAACAGAGGGCTCACACGTGCTTTCACTTTGACCTCCATCAGCAAAACCCTATTGACTGCTGTAGGAGCTGAGATTGCGGCTCCGCTCTGCAGCAGTAGCCCCTCTGAGAAAACTCATTGCTTGCAAAGGAGTTGCAACAGTTTAAAAAGCCTCTGTCTGTTTCTGACCGGTATTTGCTTTGGAAACGGCCAAGGGGGATGAAGGAGAGGAAGACTGCAGAAGATTTGTAGTTTGCATGCTGACTGTAAGTCAAACAATATAATGAATTGAGCGACTAATGCATAATTTCATTATGAGTCATGCTAATTATAAAGAGAATTTGACAGACACATAACTAGAAAGTGTAACTATCTGTTACAAATACACATTTCTAATTGCACAGGGAAATACACAATATAATTAAAGCTGCAGGTTACACACACAATAACCTTTTCTTCCCCTGTGGTGACAAATTCTCCAGGAACAGTATGAATTTGTTTTGAAGTTGCGTACCTATCAGACAGCGTTCTTTCTACCCACTCACTGAGTCTTTTTGAAACAGCAGCAGGGAGCCTCACTAAGCCGTAGATACTTGGTGAGAATCACGTATTAAAGGAATTGCAGGAATGATCCATCGACAGCTCTTCCATGTTGGGTCTCTCTATGGAGTGTCAGTGGTCAGTGCAGCGTTACCCTGGCATAGCTACAGCTGTGACGTGCACAGCAGGTAACAGATTGTATTAAGTATGTATAATTACAGTGTAAATGAAAATTAGTCTAAACAAGAAGAAGGACCGTTCGAAGAGGCCAAATTCTGTCACACACACCTAGGTAACTCCTGGGTTTTGTGGAGCCTGAACTCAGGACTGAGCTTTGCAGATGGCAGCTGTTCCCTAAGAAGGGCGAGTCCAGCATGGGGGAAGGTAAATTCCTAACAGTTATCTTGGCTACATGCATTAATCCCTTCTCTGTCCTTTAAATGCAAGAATTATCAAGAAAGCTGGTTGATGTCAGTCCCTCAGTTTGCAGCTCTGGTGGGTCTCCCTTGCCTTCTGCACCTTCAGACGTGCCGCCACAGGAAAACACAGCCAGGCTGCCCTGGGTGACTAGTCATAAACTGTTATCTTCAGCATCAAGTCAGAAATCACTTGTTTATTGATGGTGAAGTGCAACCCTGTGTTTGGGAATAGTCTTGCAGTCTCTCTTATGCTGAGAATCACAGGACACCCAAGTGTCCTGGGAATCTGTTTATTTAACTGAGTTGTATTACACCGTCTCGCTAATCACTTCCACATGCTGCTTGATTGTCCCTCTTTATATGCTGACTGTCTTTTTCTTGCATAGCTCTTTTTGAGCCACTCGCCTAGGAGAAAATAACTACATCTGGAGTGGTGTTAAATGACCCAGAAGTTGCTGCTTTGCAGGCTGACAGCATTTGATGCAAATAGATGGCTCCTTGCTGTGAAAATCTCCTTGGTTGACAATCCATTGGGTACTTTTGATGATAGTTGTCTGAGGAGTTAAAACACTGGCTCCTCTTTGCATATTCACACTATCATTCTAACAGAACTGCTGGTATTAAATTCTTCCTGCACAGTTTCAGTGGAGGCCTTTCTACTCCCCATTTGTTCAACAGCTGCTGGTGTGCATTGCTCCTTCTCTTTGCCTTCAGCTTTTGCCATCTGCCATCATTAAGTTGCCCAGGTGTCGGAAATCTTCTTCCTCTTCTCTTGTAAACATTATTCTGCCGCCTTCTTCACTAACTCAACCTTCATTTATATAGAGGCTGATAGATCAGGCTAGCTGTTCTCCAAACATCTGCTACATTTCATACTTTATGGGGGCGGATGGAGAACAGAGTATGTATACTTGCTTTGCAAAAATAGAGACTGGTTAACTCTTCCTTCGCTTTCCTTTCCATCTCCGAAAGCCTACTGTTCTCCTGCTTTTCCACTTCTGGATGTGCCAGTTAGTTAATACTTGCCAGCTGGGATGTTACCTGGAGCAAATATATCATAAAGCACAGCTAATTTTCAGAAACTTCAAAGCTTCTGCGTATTGTACCAATGGCTAGTCCTCAGTGGTACTGAGGAGCAGCAGAGATGGGACACCCCTGAGGCAGCTGTCAGCAAAAGCGTCGGCATAAACCTTTTTCCCGCTTTAGACTGCTTCTGCTGGTGCAAACAGGGGCCACTCCACTGGCTTCGGTATGTTTTCTGCTCAGATACTGGTCAGGCATCTTTTTATGGTTAGGTGGAGGGGAAATCCAGACTGAAAGAGCATCTTTCACAATAACGGATAGTGTAAACTATTGAATTCTTTTGGCAGAGATGATGAAATTAAATGATTTCTGGTGCGCCTAATCCTCCTCAGTAAATCACGGAAGATTGACCGTGAGTTTGAACAGCAACAAAACAGATTCCAGCAAAACAGGCTGCTTACACAATGCTGCTTGCTGGGCCCAGTGAATGTTTACTGCTGAAAGGGTAGTAAAATATGTATCTGAGGATGCACACCCAGTTGTTGGGGCCAGTCTCCAGTGCGAGCATTGAGTAATTCCAACAGGATTTCATGCTTCAGTGATTTTACTCTCCTCAGTACGGGTCTCAGTACCAGTGCTTTCAAAGCCTGGTTTTGTGTGCAACTATTGGGCAGAGATGGTTTCCTGCTCTGAACGGTTCTGCTGAGCAGCAATTGCTGCCTGCTGCTTTCTCGTTTGTTAAGCAATGGATTACTGTTCAAACATTTGCAGCCCGTGTTGGTCTAAGCTCTGTGTGCAATTCTCCACATTTACTCCTCTCCTGGAATGCCGTGATCAGAGGTTGTTTCTTGCTTGTTCAGTAATTTCCTGAAGCATTGCTCCAGTCACCTCTGCCGTGATTTCCTTGCTTTGTGACGGGTAATGCATTGTGCTATTCACCTTTCACAGAAAAAACAAATTGGCCACTTAGACGCGCTCTGATTTTTACATACAGTGCCTAGCTGTTTCTCCACCAACCCTTCGATGGCTTTTTCTATTCATACGTTCCTATTCCTGTGTTAATATTACTTCTCCAGCAACTCTAGCAAGATATTGCTAGCTAATTCTTTCCTTGCCTTCTTCCACCCCCTTGCAGATCATTTGCTATGCAGTGCTCTCCTTTCCTGAGGATTCAAGTATCTCCTTTAATCTGTTCTTCCTTTTATTCTTTACTCAGCTGCTGCTTTGCTTTGGTGGAATAGTCACTACTCTGATGAAGCTTGTGCTTCTATTTCTGTTCTCTCCCTTTTTGAAAGGTCTTTTGCATCAGCGAAATGCCTGTTTGGGTTTCTTTGATGATTTGGTGCTGTACGCTAAGCTCTGCACTCCAGGTGTGAAAGTTCAAGTTGTGGAGTGAGCATGCAAAGGGGAGGGAAAGGGACTCTGCCGTGCCTGGGCGAGGGGAGTTTTCAGTGAAGCAATGACAGAAGCAGTTGCGTAAATAGCCTGGGAGGCAGGATCTGTGCTGTGGAGAGGCCGTTTTGTAGCACCGTGCCTCAGTTTCCCCATTTGTAAGCTAAGAATGATCCTCTGCCTTTATAAAGTGCTTTGCGAACTTTGCCTGACAACTGAAATTCAGTCTTGCTAAGCTTTATGTTGTCGCTGTCTTGCTGAGAAACTTTAAATTCAGAACAGTAAGAGCCTAAAACAGCCTAAGTAGCCTCCATATTTTGTGCAGTGTGGTTTATGTTGTGTGTTGCTGCTGCTCCTGAACGCGCAGCCTCCCTTGCAGCTTCCTCACAGCCGTCTCGCTGCTGTTTTACTTGTTGTCTTTGGACTAAAGAGCACCCAGAAGGAAGGGCTGGTTTTCCTGTGTGCCCAAGGAGTCGGAGCCATCAAGGTCACAACTTCATTGACTCCGTGGGCCTCTTTCGGTTCTCTTAAGCTGAGGACAAGCAACACATCTCATGGCGCTTGCTGTGGCACGAGCATTATCTGCGGGGGTGTGCCGAGGCGCGCCTGCGCGGGACAGGCAGAACAGCACGCTCGCCCGCAGCGGCCCTCGCCTCCCCTCGGGCTGCGGAGCCAGCGGTTGCCTCCACGCCAACGCCAGATGCAGGGCGCGTTAGCAGGACGGCGCATGGAGCTGGGGGTTTGCACCCTCTGGGGTGGCTCAGGGTCGCGCCGGGCCCGGGAACGGGGCGGCAAGGAAGACTCGGCAACTTTTCTTCCATTTTCCCCCAGCACTGCCTTGATATCCCCAGTCTCAATGTCCCTGGCTCTCGTGTCTGTGATTGCCATGGTCACTTATGAGGGTGAAGAAGGATTTCGGTGGCTGCTTCACAGCCGCTGAGGAGCAGGAGGGACATTGCCTGGGCTGGGTTCAAAGCCCAGCCTGTTTGGAGCAAACATGTGCTGGCAGGGCCAGGAGAAACCTCCCACAAGATGCAGCTTTTTAATTTTATGGACCTAGAGTCTGTAGCTGGTGCTCAGAGGGGCTTATCCTGCTCCGTGGCACGGTGCTGCGGGGTGTGTGGCTACCGGCAGAGGATCTATGGTTGTGAATATGAAAAATTCACCAAGGTTCAAAGTCTTTCTCCATTTTCCTGTGTAAATCTGCAGTGACCGCAGGGATTTGACTGTATTTACTGAAGTAGAGTTGTTTAGGATTTATACCGCTGAGGGCAACACTTGGTCTTAAACATACATCTCCAAAGATATATAGGTTTCGTACAAAGTCATTTCCCCCGCCGTGAAAAACTTCCAGCCCCTGTACAAAGCTGCCACCTCTTCCCCATCGTCGCAGCAGCTGAGGACACGGGACGTGCTTATGGATAAATGACTTGGCGGGGGGAAAGAAATGGTATTTGGAAACCAAGCAGATGCTTTCCAAGAGGAAATAGGCAGAATGATAAAGCTTTGCCTTTAACACAGGCCACAGGGACACTCCTTTGGCATAAACACACGTTTTTTCATTGATAAATCTCTTTTTTCCATCCTCCCTGATATGTTTTTCAATCTCACATATGCAAAAATATTAATGTATCATCAAAGGCTGAAGTGGACTCCAGAGGAATTTAGCCAGTGAGTTATCTCTGTTTTTAATTACCTAACACTATTTGTTTACATCTGTTGGAAATTATTTTATACTCGTTATGCCTATTCAAGTAATGCTGCATTATTTCTCCACTTTAGGTAATTTTTAAAACAGGAAAAAGAAAAAGGAACAACTTGTCCCTAAATACACCTGTAATCTGACCTTTGCTCTGCTCTGAGAAGTTTTGAGTAGATTCTCTAAATTTTTTGTGTCTGTACTTGCTCTATTTTAAGACTCTCTGAAATAACCTTGACTCTAAATTGTGGACTTTAAGGTAGGCACAGAAGAGGCAGTGCAAGCTGGGGAGTTCACCCCGAGCGGGACGAGGGGCCGTGTCCGTAGCAAGAAGCACTGCACAAGCATTTGTGCAACTGTACACAGATCCTACCCCTTGGTCGCGGGGGCTCTCAGCTGGAGCTTTAGACCATAGAAACCAGCTATGTTTTAATGGTGAGTAAATACAACAAATCGGGGAGAAAAAGCATCCCAGAAAGCCCTTACTTCTGCAGATAACGCCCCAGCTCCAGCATGACCAGCCGGGTGTTGCAGGATCAGGCTCGGGGGATGTATTTTGGCCTCAGCTGCCTGTGTTTAAAGATCGAAGCGCCCTGGTGTGCCCCCCCCCCACACGCGCACCCCCCGCCCCACGTCTCTAACCCTTGGCTCATGCATCTAATGCGCCCCCCTCCCACCCACAGCCGCTGCAAGAAGGATGCGTTTCCTTTACTTAGTTTTCATGCTTGTATTTCAAATACCTATCGGTGCAGTAAACCAGTGAAAAACCCCAATCCCGGGAAACAGAGCACCCCTTGGGGGAGGCGTGATGGATCTGGTATTGCAGGAACAAATCCCCCCAGGGTCCTGTTTGTCTCACACAGCGTGTCTATTTACCTTCCCCCTGCCCTGAGCTGCTATTATTTTTGCACGGAGGACTAAACCAGCTCTGTCCCTTCTTCCCCTCTGCTGCACACTGGCTCCTGCTTCGCCCTCCTCGCTGCTGTGCTCAGCTGGCTCATTAACCCCTGCCAGGCTGGTGGGCTTAAGCCACGCTCAGCCTTCAGCAGCAGGCGAAGGTAATCCCTCAGAAAGGGCAGGCAAGTCCTTGGTGCGCCTGCCCGGCTCTCCAGAGATGCTGCACTGTCTGCGGGGTGGAGGCAAATAACTGCAATAGAATAACAGGCTCTCGGCTCTCCCAGTAACGCTACGCGGGAGCAAGTCCAGCAAAAGAGCAGAGTATCTCTGTCCCTCGTGGTCCCATGCAAAACCTCTGCCCGGGTTTAATTGCTGGCTGGTACGAAAGGGACGGAAAGCCCCTGTGAGCAGGGAGGTCTCTTAAGCTGTGAAGAGCTCAGGGGGCACTGTCAAGCGTGGAAGCCGCTACCTGGTATTGAAGCGTGGTTTGCTCTCTCCCCGTGGGTGTGCATGGGGCATTGTACAGTGTAGCTGACTGGGAGCACTGGGAGGGTGCTGGGGATGGCTGTGGAGCGTGGAGCTCCCTGTGATGGGGCTTTGCGTTGCCAGGCTTCCCGCCTGAGCCCGGCATGGCCTTTCCCAGCAGTGAGCTCATTGAAACCTCCACCGCAGCGCGAGGTACGAGGGCCTCCGCGCCCTGCCTCAGCGATGGCCGCCTGCCTCACCTGTGGCCTTGCAGGGTTGAAATAAAATACCTGTGTGGAGAGCAGTTCCAAAAAACGAGTAACTCGCCCGTGGGTGGGAGGCGGAGTTGGCTCCTGTGCCGATGCAGGGGTGGGCAGTGCCTGCCACGGCATCGCTGCTGCCGCCCCTCTTTTCTCTATAGGGAAGCGCAGGGGGAAGCCTAGGCGGGGGCTGTGCTCGCGTATGAGGTCGGTGATGACATACTTCAGCATATTTGGCAAGACAGGCTTTCAAACAAGGGGAAAATCCAAACTACACCTTTCAAAGGGGTGAAGGAATTGAGGCTCCACTCAGCTCTGAGCTCCACCTGTGTAAATAGAGAGCAACTCCCTGGCGATTCGACAGAGCTACCCCTACCTGTGCTGGTGGAGACGGGCAGCGTTTGGTCTTGCCAAACCCGGGATAACATGCAGGTTTTTTGGTCTGGAGCCAGTTAGGAACCCGTCACTGGACTTGCAAGTGATGTGTCTCCCACACACCAAGATGAAGAATTACAGGTCTGAGTCCAAAAGCTGAAGATCTGCTTTTTCTTTCCCCTTTTGCAAAGAAATCAATCATGTGTGTTAATTATTTTGGACGTCTTGGCCCTTTCAGGGACCGCTCCATTGTGTCAAGAGCTGTACAACCACTGAACAAAAAGACGCTGTCTGCCCAAAGTTATTCATGTGTTTCATTTGAGTAGCCTCCTGATATTTTAGCTACTAGAACATTCCTTGAAATATTTGAGATACTGTGAAGAAATTTCATGCCGTTAATTTTTAATATAGCTATTTTTAATGAAATAGAGGATGGAGATGCTGCGTTTATATATTTGGTGTGATATATATGAGATTTATTCTCTACTGTATAATTACTACTGTCTGCTGTAATTCCTGACTTTAGATGTACAAACGCATTTTACTCTTAAAAACTTAAATCCCGAAGTGGGGTTTTGCTCTGGAGATCTTTTGTCCTTCTAATAATAAGACTCAGTAATGTTTGAGTATGATGGGAGAACCACCTAAATGTAAGTGTGAGCCCGGTTACTGTCAAGCAATATAGTTTTACAAAGGAAGTCTTAAACTTCCCTGAAGCTCGTCTGATTTCAGTGGGTTGACAGGAATATAAATGAGAAGGAAATTTCCCCCTTTGCTGGCATCTGATTTCTGAATTGGATTAATTATGACAAGAGCTTTTTTTCCCCTGCATTATCAGATTTGCTAAAACTTCCTTACTAGGTTCATAAAACTGTTTTGTGAAACAGAGAAAATGAAGTGGGGTTTTTTCTTTGCCACTGAGTTCAAATTTGACTGAACTTTCAGCTGGACTCTGGTATCCTACTAGAGTCTGTCTTTGATAATAGTCACGTTTCATTATTTTCTCTCCCAATTCCACTCACTGACTGTTCGTTTTATTTTTTATAATAGATTTATTGTCCATGCAAGGCTGGTTGAGACAGTCCTAGAACAGCTTGAGTGAAATGCCCTCATTTTTCTTAATTTTCATTAACTTTATTGTTCATATGTAGTATAAACAAGTTAGTAGCTGTTGAAATGGTGTCGGAGCTCCTACACCTTGGCATGCATGCTAAATACGAGGAGGGGGGATGAGACGCGGAGCCCCAGGCAAGGGCCACGCTGAGTGAAGGCGCAGTAAGGGGCAGGCGCAAGAGTGATGCGATGGACAGTCGGCCACGGGAAAGCAAAACCACAGCATGAAGGTGTGACGTGACCTTGCGCAAGGCACAGCGTTTCTGGGACTGAAACCCCTCCAGCTCACGGCCTTCCGCCCTCCTCTGCCCCCGTCTTCCTCCCTCAGATAAACTGCACCTCTCGGGGGCTAATGATCGCTTTTGGGCTCACCCGTGGGCTAGATTGGTGAAAAGCTGGCGGTGTTTATTATCTGGCAGGATACAACCAGACCCGGCCATCTACCCCCAAAGCACGCAGGGGCACCAAAGGTTTGAGGGGGAAAAGCCAAAATGCTGGCTGAGCAAAGGAAAAGGAATTCCTTGGTGGGTAGGATGAAGGGAGAGCAAGGGAGAAAAAAAATGTTATGAACAACTTGCTGAGATAAATTTAGCACATAGGAGCCTATCAGGGCCTCAAATCCAGGTCCTTTTCCATGAGCGACCAAAGGAGATAGAGATGCTTAAGAACTCTATCCTCAGCCAAAAGGCTGTGAACGCCTAATAGCCCGTTAGCTGCACCACCCAGAAACCTTTGGATCAAACCCAAGCAAAACACATGCAATATTCTCATTTTATTTTCATTTCTTATCACCCGCTTCTATGCGCTTCGCAATTCTCTGGCCTATTTCAGGGAACAGATTCCCTAATTGCCATGGGAGAAGATACAGCATTTTGTTTCCACTGGGCAAGTGGAAGTACAGGTCTCATATTATTTTTCTAGATCTTGGTCTGTTTGATTCCTAAGCCCCTGATTCTGCACTTTGACACTGTAAAAGCCCCATTTCAAATCTCTTTTGAAGTAGAGAATGCAGAAAACTCCAAACATAAAAGAGAGTAGAAGAGCAGGTAATGGAGGTTAGCTGCTGTTCTGCTGCGGCTTTGCTGGGGCCAATATGTAGGAAATCCGTCTCCAGATGGGGCACTGGTCCTGTCTCCCCTTTGTACAGTACTTGCTTAGTATATTTTAAGAGAAAAATACGATTGATGTGACTAAAGGGTGATTTGTCTGACCTCAACGTATACAAAGCTTTATGAAGGAGAAGGACTTCTTTTTGAAAGGAAGAATGCAGTACAGCTTTACCGAAGGTATATTGTGTCGGATGAATTTGGTGATTTTATTGGTAAGATAATTGATTTTCTTGACAAAAGCAGTGCAGTAGATCTAATCTCTCTGGACTCCTACAAAGTATTTCACACAGTGAAAAGATGAGACAAACTAGAAAAAATGGGGATTAGCGGAGTTGTGCAGGAAACGTCTGGAGAGTAAATAATGTATTTGGGAAAGTTTGGGGTGCAGTGGCTGCCCCTGGGTTCCCTTTAGGGGTGGTGGGGGAGCCTGATTGCATTTATAGACCTAATGTTCCTGGTATAAAAGGAGAAGCTTTGACATTTGTGGCTGAGATGAAGTTAGAGCGGATTAGCGCAATAGTGGTGGTCCTGAAAACTGTATGAAAAAATGGGATGGTCTCGAGGGCTGCGGCAGGAGAGATGGAAGCGTGAGGATGGACGTGATCGTACAAAAAGCAAGACTGGGCACTGAGGGAACCTTGCCATGCTTTACTTCTGTGAAATGGCACCTATCTTTTGGAAACGATAAAGGGAAGTGATGTTAGCTGTTCTGGGGTGCACCAAGGGACCCTGGAGAAGGAATTGGTCAACCTGTGATGCTTCAGACATCCAGGGTGAACATCACTGGTCCAGGGCCTGATGAGACCCTACCTGGAGCACCAAGTAGCCAGTCCTGGCACACATGCTCAGAAAAGGTCTGTTAAAATAGGAACAGCTGCAGAGAAATGGAGCAAATGCAGCCTTTATTTGGCTTTAAGAGATGTGATTGCCGTCTATAAATGCAGGGGGGAGGAGGGTTAACACTGGAGAGTGAGACGAGCTATTTAAACTCAAGAACAGAATTGGCACAAGAACAAATAGGTATAAATGGGTCATGGATAAACTTAGGCTGGAAATTCTGAGAAGGTTTCCAGCCATCAGAAGAATGAGGCACTAAATTAGTCCTCTTGACAAAGAGATGGAGGTAAAAACAAACTGGTTTTAAGCTAGAGCTTCACTGTTGGATGAATGGGTTCTTATGATTTGGTGGCTTGCGACTGCAGCAGATGGGGGCTCAGTGACACAGAACCCTCTCCCAGCCCTCTGTTTTCTGCTTCTGTCGTGGCATCTTGAGTTTCACAGTGATTCTGTGAAATTCTACCCCCTGCAAGGCAGTGGCTTAAGAAGGCTCAGAGAAGAGGCTTTGCACCAGTCAGGAGCATAGAAAATATCTACTGAAGGCCAGCTCTGTGAGTCCATGCGTGAATATCCCTGGTGTGCACGTTTGTGGGTGTCAGCATCTTTATGGCCTCTGGATGAAAGAATCGGCTTGCTCCAAGCTGGGCACTCCAGCCAGGCAACACTGAGCTTGGCAGGCACAGCGCCGTGGCTGCTCTCTTGTCCCTGCCCCGCAGAAAAAAAGAGTCAGGCTTTCTTGCAACTGAAAGATTCATGACCTATGACGGAAACTTTTATCTAAATCCTGAAAATAGAGCTGGTCTGATCCTCAGCTCCCAGGAACAGCAGCAGCAGAGGGTAGAGCCGGCAGGCATCAGCTCAGCAACGGCAGTTCTTTTCCCCTTCTCCCTCCTCAGTGTCTCTTGCTAAGTGGCCTCCAGCTGCTGCCGCTTCTGCCACCTTCGTCTGGGGAGCAGCAGTGAACCAAGCAGCGTCCCTTCAGAGGGCTGTGGCACCCGCAAGCAAAGCGTGTGCTGCTGCAGGCCGGGCTGCCGCTCTGCCGCAGCGCTGCTCGCAGCCCAGCGCTCTCAGGATACCTAGTCGCAGCCTCCTGCAGACAGCGGCTCATTTTACCCCTGGTCTAACCGCCCCAAAACCCGCACGGATGCGGTGAGCTCAGTGCTGGCCGCCTGCTAGCCGCGTCGCCAAGGCGCAGGGATGCGAGTGGTAGGTCAGGGCAAGTGCTGATGCACCACACGTCTTGAGGTTGGCTTGGCTCTTTGACCAGGCTTGCTCATGTCCGCTGGAAAATGCCGTAGCTCTGTGCCACAGTGATGCGTCGCGGCGGGTAGTGGGATTAGAGCAGAACGATACAGTCCTTCTGGAGCACAGTGAAACATTCTCCTTCTACAGGGATGAAGTAGATGTCTCCTTAGCTCCTGTAGGTAAGGTTAGCTGAGGAACAGCATGGCTGAGACATGTTACCCGTGAAAGTGCCTCTTGAGACATTTTCTGAGGACTGACTGAAGCAGCAAGGATGCCAGTCAAGGAGCAGTTCTTATCTGCACAAACATCTCCTCAACTCATCCTGCAACAGATCCTGCCTTCTGGGCATGAAGGTACTTGCAAAGTCCATAAATTTACTACCATAATCAAGTCAGGAAGCAAAGGGGACGCTCTGTTCCTGCAAGTGTCTGTATGTCTTCTTTTTAAAAGTTCAGGCCCTGAGGAGCGTACTGCACAGTATCCAGCTGGTATTGTCTGAAATGACAATAAAAGTGGGTAAGCAAGTGTCCAGAAGTTACATGCGTTTGAGAAGTACCTGGTACTTCAGGAGAGAAGAATGAGCATTTGCTTTTGGGAAGCTTCTTTGTGTCACAGGGTTAAAGATGGGAAAATAAGCCTAGGTTTGTAATCATTGCAGAGGGGACAGTTTCCCAGAGGCAAAGAGCTCAGACCAAACCTCCCTTCCTTTTGGTGCCGTGTGACACCTACTAGAGCTTCTCCAGCAGAGAGACCTTCACTGAATCACTCCTGTAGCCCTTTGTAACTGGCACTGGTATGTCTCCAGCTTCTCTTTTTTCCAGAAGAAATTGAAAAGACTGTGTCAAAGAGCACAAATCTGGTCTTTGACAAAAATAGCAGACAGAAGTATTAAAAAGACCCAGAGGACAGAAAATGAGTATTTAAAATAAACAAAACAAAAGACACCGGCCCATTTTTCAGTTTGACTGAGTTTTGGCTCACATCTCCTTGCACTCCCTATACGAATGCCAGAGCTCTTGGAGTTAGAGGTGCAATGTTGGGTCTCCTACCCCCATCCCAAGTGCAGACACCTTGGGGCAGCCCCTGCACCCCCAGGGTTCTGGAAGAAAGAGACTTGCCCATCTGAAACTACCTAAGATTTTCTTCCAATGGTGAACTTCTGCTGAGAAAGAAAACGCTCTTCAGAGATTGCTCATTGATGAAATTATTATGGATCTTGTGAATACCCTTTGGGATTACTCTGGCGATGAAGGATTCATTGCTATCTTTTGTCATTGAGCAATATGTGTGAGTGTGCACGCTGATACTTTTCCCTGGCTTACTCCCAAGGAGAATGCAGCTGAAAAGAGGGACTGGCAGCCGTAGTCTCTGTGGTTGCCGAATGTGCTGTTGGCTTCTTGGGCAAGACCTTATTTCCTTGTGTTTTGGTTTGCTCATTTGTAAAGCAAATATTTTTTTCTGTAGCTGGAGGTGTCCACGGATCCCTGACCCTCCAGAATCGCCCAACTCCATTGGAGTGGGCAGATTGCTGCTGCTCAAACCCAAGGTCACGCCGACCTTGATCGCTGAACATGACTGAGCCACCTTTTTCTGTTGCACTGAAAACAGTTCACTCACTTTTGCCATTTCAGCAGCTTCCCTTTTACCCTGCGAGCTTGCTTCAAGTCAAATGGTCAAATGGTAAAAGGTTTCCATCCGTCTGGTAGACGCCTCAGAATGAGAGGAAGCCAGCAAAGATGACACCGTAGCAGACATAAGCTGCCCGAACTCAGCTATTACAGAAGACTTTTCCCCATCACCTCATCTGAGCACTAAATAGCTGAGAAGTAATTACGCCTAATGTTTCCTGATCCCTTCTCTCTTTGCACATGGTAGGCTATTCTGTTTCTGAAACGCTCGCCTCATGTTCATGGCATTTGGCCTGCAGCAGTGAGGTTGAGTCCAGCCCCAGAACGTCTAAAACATTTTCTTCTAATAGATGGCTCACCATAAGCTGGAAATGCGTCACACACCAGCTAGTTATTTCCACATCATAAACTCCTAATGCTTCTTTAGACTGATGGGGTTTTGTGTTTGCTAAGACCTGGAAATATGCCAAATATTCTCCCATGCGTGCCACTTCTTTTATTTCAGCCACTGTTGAGTTAGTCATTGGGTATTTCTGGTGTTTGAAAGCCCCTCCATTTGTTCCCGAGTATTAGTTTAAAGCACCAAGCCACTCCACAGCTAGGAGCACCCTGTATAGCCAGGACACGAAACATTTGTGCTGAGACGTGACCTCCCACCCCGGCCGTGGGGTTTGCATTGCAGGCATTCCCAGGACTTCAGGGAGCTCCTGGGGCGGGGAGCTGAGCTGTCCTCATGTCCAGGTTCCCACTCCAAGTACTCCTAAACGGTTTCTTTAAGCTCTGCATGCCGCCGATCCCGTTCCCACACTTCATTTTTTCCTCCTCCACCCACCTTCCCCACTAAAATCCCAGTAAAGCAGCCTGGCTGGGAGGTTCAGATATCAGTGTTTGCTGGAAGGAGAGGTGTTTGGGAGGGTAGTGAGAAGGCACTGGCTACGAGTACAAATTTTCAGTGGCGACTTGACTTCTGTACTCAGATCTCTGGTGATCCTGTTGGGATGCAATTGAGCGTCGGCCCCAAGAACCAAAAGGCAATTTCACTTCATTATTCACTTTGCTAGCTGGTTTCCAATGGTCTTAGCAACATGCTTTGCCATCTGCAGACTGCCCCATCTTAGAAGTGCTCTGTCTCTTTGACGCTCTCTTTAATTTGTTCTGTTTATGGCAAGACTTTGGCAACTGCAGAATTTCCTCTTTTCCCCACTGACTCCAAGTTTGAGGTGCTTTCCAGATTCTCCAGCGGCTCAACTCTAGTTAAGATTGTGCCAATTTGCCAGTGATAAACCCTTCTTTATTCCACCCCCCCCGAGGCTTGTGTGTGTACAAAGCTTCAAGCATAAAAATCTGCTCCAGTCCTGAAGCCTCGCGGACAGCTTCTCAGGCCAGGAGCAAATATCTTTGCAAGGTTAAAAACAGTGATAATACGTTTGGCCATTTTTCAGTACTGAGAGTGTAAAAAGAATAGTTTGTGTGATGGAGGAGTTTATGAGCTTACTTAACTAAAATTAGTTTGATTTAGCACAGGGATTTTGCAAGGGATTTATCCTCAATACAGCCTTATTGCAGTGCTTTAAATCCCTCCTCTTTGCTTCTTTTAAGGTTAATGCGGTTGCGTTCACACAAAGATGAGAATGTATTCTGCAACTTTATACTTTGTTCTCCAAGTGCGTCCAGGAACCTAGGAGTTAATTATATCCACAAACCTACGTGCATATGCACATGCATGCAGATACACACAGGCGCATGCATGCGTGGATTGTTTTCTCTTTGCCCTTTCTAAAAGCGCTGACCTTGTACCAACTCCTCTTCTGTAGCTACTGGAGCTGCTCCTTCCAGAGCTCTGCAGAGCTGTTCTCCACAAACAAAAGCTTTACTTCCTCAATGAACAGCACAAAGTATCTGTGAGCCACTCTTCATGAATCCTTGCTTCCCAGGCTGACAGCAGACCTCACCACATGCAGCGAATCCTTCAAATGTCAGCTCCCCTAGGGACTGCATTTCAAAGGACAGCAATAATAGTAATGCTTTTCACTTCTGCCACACTTCTCATCCCAGGATAGCAAAGCGTTTGATCAGCGCTAGGTCCTGGCTACAGGCTTGGAATAACTTTGCCAAAGAGGGGTGTGCTGGCACCCTTTACCCTCGAAGCAAAAAAATTCTCACCCAGCCTCACCAGCACCGCCGGCTACGACCATGGCCCGCTCGCAGGGAGGTGGGACTAGAGGTCTGGGCACGACCAGCCACGCAGGCAGGATGTTGTGCAAGGAAGGAAGGAAGGAAGGAAGAAAGAAGGGGCAAGGCAGTTTGAGCAATGAGATCCCGCTTTTGCTGAATCCAGACTGTGTAAATTAAACTGATTCACGCCAAAGTGTTTTCAAGTCACAGCAAACTGCCGTAAATCATAGTAACCGTAAATGCCTGCAAGATCACCTCTGCATTATCAGTGTAGCTCCTAATATATAATCTTACAGCCATCCCTACTTACCCGGCTGTGTAAAGGTGGACAAAACCTCACACTTCAAGATATATGAAACCTCTAAACATTTCACGGCGCCTAGAAAATCGTTTAGACAATGCAGTAAGTTTGCTACAAGTCATAATGCACAACAATTAATGGCAAGAGCACAGTTCCTGCCCAAATCCCTATAAGCACAAAACAAAAGCCTTCCTGTTATAAACACAGAATCACACTATATTGCTTAATTCCACCCTGAAACACTTCAGATCCCCGGTCCCACTGGAGGGCTTTATAGTTATCAAAAATCCAGTAGATGAAACGACAAAGGCATGGCAGAACCCAGGCTGTCCAAATCAAAGCCTCTGAGATTCTCTGTAAATCCACCACAGAACATAAGAATCATTAATTTATCTCCTGGCTTCACATCCTCCTGACAACTCAGTACCCAAATGCATTGTCAGTGGCCATTCCTTTGCAGTTGGTAACAGCCCAAAGAAAATCGGGAGGGAAGGAGCTCGTGGTTACCAGTATAGGCTCGGGGATCGCAGGAGCTGCGCTTTGCCACGGGCTTGCTGTATCCTCTTGGTCAAGTTGCTTAACCTTTTTATGCCCCGTCTCCCTCTCTGCCCTGGATAACAACTGCTGATTTACTTCACAAGGCTTTTGTGAAGGTCCATTTCTCAATGCCTGTGATGTATTATTTATTGTCAAAGACATAAACAATCGCATCCTGAAAACGCTGAGCACGTCACCTGCATTTTGATTTCTGCCAAAACCTCTCTTCCCCTTAGGATTAACCTTTTCTTTCTTCTCCACTAGCCTAATAGTCTTTTATTCAACGATAATTAAATCTAACAGGCCAATATTCATATTTGGGGCCATGACGTCCGCTCCCAATTACCGACCTTCTGTAAGGGGAGGCTTCAGGGAACGCTACTGGATTTGTGATGGGGCGGCGGCAAAAAGCATTGCGGGATTTGAGGACCCTATGCAAGGCGCTTGCAGCTGGGGGTCCTGCCAGCAACTTCAGCAAGGTGTCACTCGTGTCTGAGGGACAGCTTCCAGGGGGAGCATATGCCCCGCACAGATGCTTAAAGAGCAGCAGGATAAACATTTGTGAAGAAAAAGCTGAGCAGAGCCCAGATAGGGCACATCTATCTCTGCTAATGCTACACAGGGTAAACGTATCTGAGAAAAGGCACATAAAAAGAAGTGCATTTTCTATAAATCTTGGTGAAAATACTGGTTTGTTTTTAATATTTTTTCTTCTGGAGCCCCTGGTCTATCAGGCTCCCTTGTTCCCGTTATAAAACCTGATGACAAACTAGGCAGTGGCGAGATTTAACATCCTGACTGACCTTATCTAACTGACCTTGCACCAAAACAGCACAGCGTGCTGCCAAATTTTCCAATTCTCTTCAGTATCTGAAGTCTCGGGAGGTCCTTTCCTACATAATTTTGCATCTGCTGACCTTATCGCGTTGCCCAGAAACAAAACTGCCGGGCAGCCGGCGGGGGGATGTAAGCAGGCTGACAAAAGGGGGAGCTCTGGGTGCAAAGCTCTCCTCCCAAAACGCAAAAGCTTGCCTGGGTGATGGGGGGTGCTGTAAATCGCTGAGGAAAACAGGGTCTCTGTCGCTAAGGTAAATTTGGCCTCTAAATTCAACCAAGAATGAGGGTTTCACCAAAATCCTGCCCCGCTCTGGAAGGCTGGAGATGGTTGGAATGACATGAAGTGTTGCATTTCTAAAGATGCGTGGTTTCAGTTTAGGGAAGACTCTCCTCAAACACTTAAAAATAAACAAGAGGAAGTTAGAAATGTACCTTGTGACTCTCCAGAGGAGTTTTATGTTACTCCTCTTGTTACACAAGCCAAAAATGGTTTTAACACAAAATGGCACTGACTTTTCAATCATTAATGGCACAATCAACTAAAACACATAATCTGTTGCAGTGAACACAGTGTTTGTAAACACGTGCAATTAAAGTGGAATAAGATTCAGTTATAATGGGTTATGTGTGCATAATAATGCAGATCATGCAACTCTTATTAGCTGGGCTGTAGCCTGAGCTCGGTTCAGGAGGAAATGATATTGAAATGTGCTATAATGAAGAAGAAATTTTAATGAGAAGACAAGGTTGAAAAAATATTACTCAAAGCAAGAGGCATGAAAGGGTCCGGAGGCAGAATACAAATGACAGTACTACAGAGTCATTTGACTGTATCTCCGGCTTTATGCAAAGATTAGAAAGGCGCACTTGACAGCTGCCAGGAGCTAGGCAGGCAGGGCTCACCCCGCTGGTGGGCGCCGCTCGGCGAGCAGGTCCGCGCTCTGGCTCCAGGGAAGCTCTCTACAAGCTTTGCTCGTTTTAGGAGTTTCACGTGGTGCAAGAGGCCGAAGAGTTCAGCTCTCAGTGCCGTGAGAGTGTGTAGCTTCTCCTGGGCTGCTCCTTTTTGGGTGGGGGCAAATAATTAAGCCTAAGATGCTTAATTTCATTTCTTTCCGCTTTTTTCCTCTGATAGATAGGCTTATATCCAAGGTAGATATTCTGCACCTGTCTGATCTTTCCCTTTGTTTAATCACTCACGGAAGTTGATTTACTTCACATGAATTGCTTTAATTAACCACCACTAGGAGTGGGGGAGGACCAAACTATGTTTTCTAATGCACAGAAAATTACTAGTAAACAGAGCCTGGGTGATAGTGAACACAGAAGAGCTGGTCTCGGCTAAAACACGCAGACCTTGTCTAATTCTGGAAACAGATAGCTCCCCAACTTCTTTACAAAGACCAGTTATAATGGGTACACGTGTATAACAATGCAAACTGTGCTACGCTGATTAGTACAAGGTTTTGGCTTAATATCTGAGAGGCAAAAGCAATACAGCGTATGAAGTAAAATAAAACAAATGAGAAAACCAGGATGCAGCATTGCATTAGCTACACGGTCCTTAGGAGGCTGAAATCCTGAAGAATAACCTGTTTTGGCTTGGACAGGGCATTGAGGGTGTCTGCCCTGAGCTGGTTGCTGGTGGCACAGAGGCGCTACGCTTGAGAACATAAAGGTGGGCTTCTGTAGGGTGGTAACAGTGGCTGTAAGATTCAGTTGGGAATTTTACACGGAGGAGCGAACCTCTGTGTGCGTCGGGTCCCACAGAACCACCGAGCATAAAAACGTGCAGATGATCAAGGGAAAAAAATGCCCAGAGACCGGATCCCAAGTTCTTCATTCTGAACAAATGCTCGCTAGCGGAAATCTGAAATTATATGAAGGAAATGATGCTGTCGCCACAGCTAGCAGTGAACAGTAGTCTCATACATATTCATACCTTCGCTGTTGTCTTGTAACCGCCCAGCGAGGGACCTGAGCCATTCCCACAGAAGGCAGCAAGAAGCAGGGTGTACCTCTGGTGCCAGGGGCACTGCGCGATCATCCCCCGTTGCACATCTGGCCTTTTCCTCACTCTAACTTCCAGTGTTGTGACCTACGAGGCTTCCCTTGCCAGGAATTTTTTCTGGATATTTAATCCACGTTTCCCTTTCTCGCTTCTGACTCCTCATATTTTCTTCTGCACCCCACTGTGCTACTTAATTCTTCCTTGTCTTCGGAGTTTACACCTTTCAGCACTAGACTGCAATGTCCCTCCATAGCCATTTTTCTCTGAATGGCAGTATATTACAAATTCAGTTTTTCCAGTACTGATTTAGCTCCTTTAATCTCCCTTTATAAATGAATCTCTCCATCCCCTTGATAATTTCTGTTGCTCTTCTCTGAACTCACTACAATTTTTCAATATCTCCTTGCTAATGAGCTTCCCAGAACTGAACGCAGTGTTCCAGGTGCAGAACCAGCGGAGCAGCCTAAAGGCGGTCTGAACCTGCGCTGCCGCAACCCGCGCTGCCCTTTTTGCTGCCATGTCTCACTTCTAACTTGGGTCTAAGTTGTCTCCACGAGTTTTGTGGGAGAAGATGGAATTTCACCTACTGCTCTGTTTCAGATAATCAGCAGGCAGATTCTAAAATGCTAAATTTGATGACTTTTTTTTTTTTTAGCAAGTAATTTTGGGTGTGCTCGTCTCTCCTGGAGACTGCAGTCTGATCTCGAAGCACCGTCACCCACGTGGAAGTCACTAACTTAGAAAATATCCAAATTGTGCAGCTGGATGTGTAATTCAAACCCTCCCATTTAGGAAGGATGCTGGGGTAGAAGTGGATTTTCCTAAGTCTTCAGGCTAGCGAGATTCACACCCGCAGAAGGAGACACGCACAGTTATGAACCAAAACCTCCTTTCCTCCTACCGATGAAAACGGATTGGTCTGTTTCATTCCAGTGACGAGGAAAAGTGCTCCAGTTCTCCTGTTCTGTAACTACCCCTGAATTCGTTTTATAGCGTCCTGACCCAGCCGCTTCTCTCCCTGGATCTGTTTGCATCTTTTGTGGAGGGTTTTAGTTCCTCCTAATTTCAGCTCACCTGCATGTCTTATTGAACTGGTGCTTCCTCCTCCATTTCTAGACGAACAGTGAGGATTTTAAATAAAACTGATTTAAGAGTAAGATTCTTCTGTGGTCTCCTCATCTTCAGCTCCATGCTTTGCCACTCACTGTTAACCTCTCTTTACAGCCTTCCAGCCTGGTTTCAGTCAAGAAGGGAGCGTTCATCTCCAAGCTGAATTAAAGTAATTTTTCTAGAAAGATTTCATGAGGCACAGTATCAAATGCACTACTCAGATGCAAATGTATTACAGCTCCAGCATTCACTTCATCTGTTAATTTTCTGTTTCTATCAAAAAAGCAATCAAGTTTGTCTGGTGAGATTTATTCTTGCTAGACCAGCGCTGCATGAGGCTTCGTGCTGCCGGGGGCAGCTCTCAGGCACCCCAAACACCCACGACCAGAATCGCCTCCAAGGCAGCCAGGGCATCAACGCCTCCAGAAACGGGTGTTGGGGGGGGCACTATTATGTCAGTCCTACGCTGTGGGCTGAGCTCGTTGGCAGTTCTGTCATTGTATCAGTGCAAGCCCAGGCAGGACGGGGATTTCTGTCCAAAAATGTCTGGGATCCCGCACGACGACCTGGGGCGTGATTTCCCTGCGGGGCTGCAGCCAGGGGTTGAAGTCCCTCCACCCAATGCGAGCAACTGCGCTTGTGTTGTGGCAAGGTCGCCCAAAACACCTCGGAAAGCCCTGTACTGGCACAGCTTGCTCAGCACCATCTGCAGAGCGTCCCGTTCCCTGCCAGGCATCGCTCCCAGGGCTCTCTCGATGGTGGCACGGCGCCTGGCCGGGGCGGGGAGCCCCTGCCTGGAGTCTCATGCCAGATTTAGGAGCAATGAGCTGCTGGGCAGCGGCAGCCACCCAGGGACCATTGCGGGGACTTTTTGGTGGGCCAGGTTGTGCTGGTGGCCTCCATATTCCTCACCTGCACTACAGTCCAAAGCAATGCTGGTTTCTTTATTTTAGAAAGGGTAAAAGGTAGATTCTCAGAAAACAGTGTTTTGGGATTATTTGTTTGTCCTTTTCAGTGTCCGTATGCACTTTTCTTTAGTAACTTCTTAGACTTCTGTTCACAAATTAGGAGAAATAATCACATGCAGTGTTACATTTTCACCACTTTGCCCAATATCCTAAGCTCATCTGCATCAGCTGATTTACGTATAGACTCATTTTCCCTCAAGTATTTTCTCACATGTTACTAAGAAAAGATATTTTATTGGCTTTTCCTCATTTCTGAATAGTCCACATTTCTTTTATCTGTCTCATTAAAGATAGATTCCAGTCATCATTAGTTTCATACCCATCCTAGTTTACTAATTAATGGACATACTTTCTCTCTAGGATTTTTGCTCGTCTTCCCCTGATACTCATATAATAAATGTCTTTCGTATTCCCTTTAGTCCTTTGGCAGCATTAATTCACTATGATTTTTTTTTAATCCCTGTCTGTTCCCTGCTGAGCTTTAAATGAATCTGTATTCTCGTTTGATTTCCTTCCCACCGTTTCCTATTTCAGTAGAGGTTTTTTAACCTCACATCCGTGAGCAGTCCCGTGTGAAGGGGCTGTAACCGGAGCAGATAACCAACTTTTCATGCACGCTTAGCGGCCGTGCAGATTTGTGCATTCCTGGCTGCCGTAGAGCTTGGAGGGGTCAAATCTGGAAGCGGTGCTTTGTGAACGACGGGTGCAGGGTCTGGGTCAGGACAGGGGCCGCTGTCAGTGGGTCCTCCTAAGCTGAGCATCGTCCCTGGAGCCAGGCTCCCTCCGCCCCAGCACCGGCCACCAACCCCCCAAGGCCAGCAGCAGCCCCAGCGGGTCCAACAGGGTCCTTCAGAGGAGCCCTGGCACGCACCCAGAAAAAGCAACAAACATCTCTCTGTCGGTAATTAGTTCCTTAAAGAATTAGTTAATATTTGTATAGTACTTTGAAGATGTTAAGTGCTCTGTAAGTGCACACATTATTTCTGGCATTCAGGGGTCCTTTCAGGCTCTGCTGGCAGCACCTAGTCCTCAGCATTAATGAGTTATGTGACATTGCTTAGGGGTAGATGCGTTTAGCAGAAAGGATTAGTTGCTATCTCTCCCCACACTCTTTTAAAAAAAAACAAAAAGAAATTGCTGTATGCCGGGAAAGGGAATATCTAGCTTCCCTGTGCCCTTAGGGCAGCAGAAAGCCTCATCCTGGGCCCCTGCTCCAGCTGAAAGGCTTTTGTCCGGGGGGTGGGAGCATAGCTAAGCTAGTCTGACCCATTCCAAGGCCGCTCCTAACAAGTTCTGGCTGCAAATCCTTTCCTCGTTCAGGTGTGGCTCGGTGGGGTCAGGGGAAAAGGCAAATTCTCCTCTTCCAGGCCAGGTAAACCATTACATCTTTTGCTGTCAGCTCTAACGTGATATTTTTGAAAATGAAAGTGTTCTTTTTTTTTTTAAGCATTTCTAAGATTTCAGCAGGGACACCGGTGAAATTATTCTTAATGCTGGGCTATCAAGATATTAAGTAGCCTCTCGATGTGATTTATCTAAAGCAAATGGAAGCAGTGCCTGTGTTGGTACTGTTTATATTGTTCTTAGCAACTTACTTAAAGCTCCTAGCTAATTTATTATTCTGGGAGTCGAATGCAAGGCAGCAGGTACTACAGTTCCCCCGCAGAGTCTATTTTCGATATTAATTATCTTGCTGTGCTTTAAGTAGTTTTTGTTTTTGCGTTAAAAGGTTTATGAAGATTAGATGATTAAAATGATAAAACCTAATTTTCTCAAGCATAGCCACTCTGCAGCAGTCACCTGGAAAGAGGAAAAAAAGGTGCACTTAGTTTTCTTGGAAAAAATGGCACTATTGCTGAATTATCACATGGGGGGAAGGGAACAGTGGGAAAGGCTGTCTGATCACAAGTGTTGCTGTCCTGCTGGCCACACGCTTGTGCATGTGTTGACGTGGCCGCTGCTCATTTTTGTTCCCAATAAAGCAGATTTTTGTCTGAGAAATTAATTTCAGTTTATGACAGGAACGGCTATCGCTTGCAAACATACCACATCTGCTGCAAAGCTAAGCTCAGCGTGACAGCAGAGTGTATTTTGACTGCTCTTTGAGGAGGAGGGGGGCTGATGAAACACCTCTGCGGCTGGGTCTGGTTTCATGGCATTAAGCTGGGCTGCGGTACAAGTGCCTCTTACAGGGGCAGCTGTTACTGGAGGATGATCTTACGGCTAAAGGAATCTCTTTTACAAACACCGTTACTGCGCCTCGGTTCCCTGGCTGCAAAATGATGAGGGAACTCTGAAGGAGAAGGATAAGTCACAGCCCTACCTTCTGTGAGACGTTGTTATTAGGCTGCTAATGCTGACAGATACCTGGTTTCACTCCTTTGCTATCTATCCCCAGTGGCATCCAGAGGGACTCTGCAGAGCTGTTGTGGCTTATTACAGTATATCACTAGGTTTGAAGCTGTTGGACCTCAGCAGATTTGTTGGGTTTAATTCTGGCCTAAGAATGAACTCTGAAGTGAGGATCGGTTGGTTAAGGAAAATATATCTACCCCTTTTTCATTGAAACCGGTGGACTTGAAGTGCGAGGCTGCCGCCCTGAAGAGCCCACGCTGCAGGTTTCGGCCCTATCACCACAATCACGTCTAACTTGGTGCCCGCTCTCACCTCGCCGCGGCCATCGCAGGACACGGGTGGTGGGTGAGCGAGGGCAAAGTAGCCGGGGGCAGACCAGCAGCAGCGCCGCCCCCATCGACGGCGCTTCACATCGTGTCCTGTGGCTGGCACAGGGTATCTCTTTCCTTTCCCCTCGTTATAAACATGGTGACTTATAAGCAGCATAAAATGTTTTGTTATGACGGAGTTTCCTGCCCGTCAGGCAGAGGAACCCGCGCAGTATTTGCTGATGCTGAAGCCGTGGGAATTAAAGCCGCTCTTGCCATTAGCGGTAGAGGCCCCCGTTGCATTGTGAGGATGAAGCTGAAAGGGCCGGAGGTGCTTTGTGAGGTGTAAAGCCAAGAAACTGAGGACAAGCAGGAGAATTGCTCCGATTATTTCGCGTGTCGGATATATTAATTTTATATGGTCCTGTGGTGGTTTCTGCGTTTTGGGATGCTTTTCCTTCAATGTCTAGCACTCCAAATACCATTTTTTCTATGAGGTCGTCGTCGTTAGAGTTATGAGCTGTTATTTCTTAATATCATGCAATCTTTTCAATGACCTAGAATTTATTACGAGTATTAGAGATGCCAATGTTTATCCCTTTTACACCTTCATTATCTGATCTAGCCTCATCATTGCTCCAAATACGTACAATGGTATTATCTGTGTTGTCTTGTTTCATTATAATATCCATTTGTTTAGTGCTTTTTCTAAGAAATAATTTATTAGAAAATAGGCTGAAGCATAATCAGCCCCAATATTATGTATGTCTGAACCTCAAGCATTTGACAGAGAATGCCTGTGACTCAGAGGTGGCTCTGTGTCTGTTTTAGGCCCGTGTTGGTAGCCTGGGCCAACAAACACACTTTATGCTGGATCCTGAACAGCCTAAGACGCCTGTAGTGGATACCTCAGCCTCCTACATGTCCACAGCGAAGGTTCCTCCCAGTGCTAAATGTAATCTCTGTCCTCAGAAAATGAGGAGTTTGTCTCTTTAATGTATGTCCCACCTACAGGAATAATGACTGATGTGTATTTGATCTTTTCCCCCTAGTCCTCCTGAACTGAACCTGTATGTTGCGTGAGGCACACAGTCAGCTGCAGAAGGGGGGAAGGAGGAGAGATGGGGGGGGGGGGGCAAAAAAAAAAGCAGGGTGCAGCTGCCTCTGGCTAAGATGGACATAGATGTCACCCTGTCATGATGGCAACTGTTAGATTTTTATGTTGAGAAGGATTTTAAGGATCAACTAAACAGAAAGTAAAGCTGAGATGAGAATGCAGAGAGGAAAGGGGCCAGAAAGACAGCTGTGACACGTCTGACACGAGGCAATTCTTGATTAAGGAAACGGCCTGTCCACGCTGGGCAGAGAAAGTGCACTCAGAGCCTAGGACAACCTGCTGAACGTCCTGCCTGAGAGCAAGCACTGAAAAGCCTGACCTGAACCCACTTGTAGCAGTGCCTCTCCTAACTAGAAGTGTTTTCCAGCTACAGTGAAGCTGCACTCAGCTACGAGCAGGCTCTGCTTTGCTGGGCTCCAGCAGGGCCAGTTCTCCGCCATCGGCGTAAGGCGGTGGGATGCCACCGAGGCGTGGAGGAAGGCAGCCTTGGCTCGCTCGGCAGCCCTTACCTCTGATAGCATGAGGCAGCTCATGGCGATCTTTGGCCACAAGTAACAGAGTTACAGGAGGTCTTACAAGAGCATCTGCTGCAATAAAAGCAGATAATTATCTCTATTTTAGGGAAGCTTACAGTGAGTCCGACACAGTAATTCCAAACGTAGCACTTCATCCGTGTTAAAGGCTGGAAGGGAAAGCCCTAGTTTCTCAGCTTGCAAGGTGGCGTTAATAAATCAACCCATAGAGAAAATACCAGAAACAGTGTTTTGGAACAGATGATTTAAAAAGTGTATTTCATCCAGCAAGTAATTATCACACCCACTGATATTTGTTAAGATATAAATCAGTGAAAAATAAAATCTGTGTTTCTGCTATAAATTCTGACTCGATTCCCACAGATACAGAGTCTCAGTCTTTAGCCAAAATTTGCTGAGGCATTGTCTGACACAGAAAATGGACTCTGAGCTCTAACGTAAAACCTAATTACAGGAGGTACTGCAAGGCAGGGCAAGAGATGATGCCTGTAGTGCTGGAGAAGACGGGGTTTGGTACCCGTTCTTTTCCAGCAAAAAAAATACCAGCTATCAGTAACACTGCCTTAGATGCAGAACATGCACGCAGACACGTGCATACTCCGGTATTGAAAAGCATAAGCTGCCTTCTCCCCTCCTCACTCAAAACCCAAATGCCTGCAGCAATATCAACAAATACCATAAAAATTAGAAATACCGTTCTGGTTCCCAGTGCAAGGCAGCTGTGGCGTGTGCACGAGCACACGGGGGGAAGCGTGAGGATTGGGCTGGTAGGGAAGAAGTCAAAATTGATTCTACACAGCATAATCTTTTGAAAGCCTGTCCATCTATTTGTGAGGACCTGCCTTGTGCCTAGGCAGCGGCGGCAGCTGGGTCGGTGACTGCAGCGATGCCCATCTAGGGGCAGCAGGGTACTGGGGGGGCTTATGTCTCTGCAGGCATTAAGACCTCTGGCATCAGGACTGGATTCCCCACATGCCTTTCGCTGCTTAGCACTCAGGGGCTGCGCTTTGCTGACGGTTTTGCCTGGAGGCTGTGTATTCTCACGAATGGGAAGTTTGCCATAGGCTGTATGAAACAGCGTAGGAATGAAGAGGGCTGGCGAAGGCAGGTGAACAGCACGGCTCTGAACTAGGCTGGAGGGAAAGTGCTGCAAAATGCACTTTTGTGTGGGAACTGCTCAAAATTGAAGGCTCAGTCTGCCGTGGCGGTACTGTGCCCGTGGCGGGAGCAGCCAGCGACTGTGCTCGGCAAAGCGCCGGCTCCCAAACAGTGTCCGAGCACGGGCCACAGGCTGCATCAGGACTGACCGCAGGTACCCGCTCAGCGTTCCTCACAACCGCCTAAGTGACATGGAGCAACGGTTAAGGCACGTGTTAGAAATGAGGCAGAGGGGGTCTCAGTTCTCCAGCAGGTGCAAGGAACCTGTCCGTTGCTTTGTCAGGCAGGTGGTACAGGCTGTGTAACAGGCTCCTCTGCTCCCTGCTCTTTCTCAAGCACTATTTCTCTTTTGGGGCACGGTTTGACATTGCGGAGCGGTGGGGAGGACCCATTCCTTTGTAGGTTCGTCTCCCTGCGGTGCCGTTGTCTGTATCTGCCCAGGATCTCCTATCCCTAGTTTGATGTTCCTGCTGGATTGCCTGGACATTGCTGCGGCTGAGAAGTGTCTGTGTGATTCTAGGCAGGGACTATTTTCTATACGATGAAGTTGTGACAACTAAATGTACCAAGGTTAAGAAGGCTTTTCCTTCCCTGAGGTATATGCCTTATACCTCCTAGGATCACCTGTGTTAGACGGTGCTGCAGAAAAGCACCTTCCGATTGCTCCCATCACCACACCCTACCATCGCGCTCTGCCACCCGACTAATTCTCACTGCACATCTGACACCTTCACATAATCCTCACACATCAGCACTCAGCAGCCACCAGAGATCACGTATAGGCATTAAATGCATTTGTTGAGAGGAGCGTTCCCAGATGGAAGAATTGGAGCCATCCTCCAAGGTTTGTGCCTGATCATGCACCATCCCTTCACTAGGCTGGGATTAATATGTCAAAGGAAATAGTCTCTCCCGTGGGCACTTTCAGAGAGGCCCCATGAGCCAGCCGAAGCAGGGTAAACTTATAAGATACACAATCTTCTTGGTTCTTTCTCTGCAGTATATATAGCAACAAACCCCTTGCATAAGTATACGTGTGCTATCAGGGATGCAACGTGAACTCTGTCAGGTCTCATTGCCCGAGGACAGGCAGATCCGTTATTTACTGTTTCAGTGCTTGCAGTATATTTGTGGGACAGTGTTAAGGGTTCATCTCACCACAAAGAGTTCATGCTATATCCTGCACAAGAAGACACTGTTAATACAGCATCTCTCTACTGGCGGTGAGACAAAATTACCTTCCTTGGTTGTCCCAGCTGGCGTGGGATCAGCCGGGTAATGAACATCTTAAATTTGCATTCCTTGGGGCGTCAGGAAAGGAGGAATAACACTTTACCTTAACGCAAGGTGAAAATCGTAGTATGGCAGTGAAGAGGAAACCTGTGAGGTTGCCCTCGGGGAACAAGGGAATATTTGTTACTTGTTTGGGGAACAGCAGGATGAGACTCACAGATCTGCTAAACATCTGAGTAAAGTTCCTGGAGGAGAAGCAACCAATACGCTTTCTGGTACGTGGTCTAACTTTCCATCGCTGGTTAGCTCATTGTGGTAAGTTTATGGTGGTCATGACATGCTTTGTGATAGTGATCGATATCTAATTAGGCAAAATGTTAATTTGCTAATGCCTGGAGCTTTAAGCCTCGCCTTCAAGCACCAGCCCCATGTGTGTTACTGTTCTCTGTGACAAATCACTTGCGTTCCTGGTCTTGACCTAACAGGGTTAACCCCTATCATGACAATGCCATTAGCTCAGTTTAACCTCTTTTTCTTTGTGTGAAAAGCTAAACCACAGCTGTCACTTAGACAAAATATGATGCAGAATGCGCTGCTCAGGCTTATTCCCTCTGCTGCAGTCCCTGCAGGAAATACAGACGGATAGCCGTGCCCCGTGTGCTGGCTTACACAAGAATGAACAAAATGCCTTTTCCTTTTTTTTTTTTTTAAAAAAAGCACTTTCTGGTGATCCAGAACTGCTGCAGTTTCCTCCTGCAACATGAGGAGATCACTGCCATCCCTTTGCCTTTCCTCCTGCCGGGAAACCCATTGCTGGTCGTACAGCAGCACCTAGAGGCCCCGGGCCGGAGATGGCAGGGTGGCAGCAAGCTGTCCGGGACAGCCCCCGCCCGAGGAGCCTGCAGCCGCGGGCGCAGGGGGCTAAAGGGGGGGTGCTCTCGGGGTCCCGGTGAGCACCCACAAAACTCTGGGGATCAGGGAGAGAGTGCTATTTCCCTAGCGTCACAGAGGGTTTGGGGATGAAACCAGAATGGACCCAACCTTCCTGCGTCGCAGGGCCGTTCATCCCTTCCAAATTCAGACCCACCAGCTCTGTGAGACCTAACAGACTTACCAGAGCTGATTTCTGGGGGATCCTTCTGGTCACTCGCCTTCCCAGCGGGCAGGGGAAGGGGAAGGCCAGCCAGTTTGTACTGGGAGATCTGCCTCCTTACCTTGTTAAACCAGAGGCTCCCTGTCGGCAATACCCGCACCCCCAGCCTGCCTGCGCCCCTCTCCCTCCTGCTTCGCCCGGAGCCCCTGCTGCATCCCCCGCCGCTCCTCTGCCTGCTCTCATCTCCGGGCTGCTGCTGCCACTGCTCCAAGGCAGCCCCAGGGTCTTCAGGGGCAGGTTACCCTAGAAAAAAACTAAACAGCTCTGCCCCAGGGAAGGGATCTCTGCATGGGAGAGATCACTGCCTTATCACTGAATAACCCCTCTCACTATAGGCTAAAGCTTTTTCCATGTAAAGCTTTTTTTCTTGGTGTGTCTGTGGATCTTGTTATAATACAGTTAAAACTTGTGTGGGGGTTGGGCACATCATCTGATCCCGACTTGGTCAAGGAAGGGAGGATCTGCCGTCGACACCGACAGTCAGTCATTAGAAGCAGCTCCCCTCGCTGCTCCCTGGAGCTCGCCTGGCTGCTGCTTCCAGATGTTTTTCCAGGCACCTTTTCTGAAAGATTAAACGGTTCTTTATGCCTGATACTTTCCTCTTGTGAAACTACTTTTGTGTTCAAATTAAGTCACTTCTCTGTCTGACTTTAGCAGTTATATAAGATAAGAAAGAAACTTGTCCTCTGTAGCCTTTTGCAATTGCCATGGATCTGAACTGGCTTTGGTATTTAAGCATTCATGAGAAAATACGGATGCTAGAAATAGTGCAGCAGTTTAGTTTAATGCTATATATGGAGGTAACAGCACTTCCTCCAATTGGGCTTAATTTCCTTAATAATATAGCCGTGAAGCTCAGCTTGCCTTTGGTGTCTGCCTTGGAGAGACACTCGTTTTCGCTCCAGGTGTAGGAGGGGAAGCTCTGAGCAAAGGGGTGGAATTCGGGGAGGACAAGGAGATCTGAGGAGGGTCAGGTCAGTCCAACCCTTCGCAAGGGGCTGGGGCGCATGACTGAGGTTTAAGCCTGTAGTTAGTTTCTGGCCAAGGAAAGAGGTGTCAAACATTTGAAGAAGGGGATGAGCTGGCTGTATGCCACCTGCTCTGCAATTAGAGCTGTGCTACTTCTCTGCTGCGGGACATGAGACTGGGGTAAGGCTGGAAGAGAGAAACTCGGTCCATTTGCTGGGAAGGCTGATGAGTACATCAAGACCTGGCCTTGCCTCTGCCTGTCACTGCTTGGGCCAGCAGTGGGTTCATCCTCTAATCCTGTGGGCTGAGCCATTTGTGAGTTGCACGGCTCCTGCCGTGAGGGCTATGGCAAAAGCTGAGGTGATGGAAGGGCTCTGCGTCGGACAGATGGGTAACGTATCTGTAAACCGACACAAGTTAGAGCAGACCAGTTTTTTTGTGTGCAGACATGCTTTTCCAACCCCTTCTATTGATTTTATTTTAAGCTAGGCCTAATCCTAGCATAGAGAACAACACTAAGGACAGAAGCGTCCCTTAAGAGAGGGCGTCGGTTCTGTGCCGCATCCTGCTGGCTTTCCTTTTCACCCAAGGTTTTCCCTCTGTGGCTGGTGGCAAATGTCATGAACGCTGTTACACTGGGGTCTAGGAGGTGCAGTTTATGTTCGTAATCCCTTTGCACAGGACCTCACACAACTGTATAAGTACGTATTAGAAGACAGTCCTGGAATAAAACAGGCAAACAGACAATAGAGACATAACCAGAGAGAAAGGAGAATGGGAGGAATTTTCACAAGTAAGCCCAGTCTCTCACTGCTGCCCTGCCACTGAGACACCTTGCTCTTTATGCTTTCCTTACAACCAGTTGCTTTCTTTCACCCTGTTTTTCTTTCCTCCATCTCCCATTACCTTCAAGTTACACAAGCTGTGGTTATGCTTTGCACAAAAGCTTGTATGCGACATAGGTATTTTCACTGTCTTAATGCCACCATCGAGCTCTCAAGCTAATTCATCACTGCTCTCCCTGTGCCTGGCAAGCTGAAAGGTAAGTGCCGTTAGATGTCAGCGCTTGTAATGGTGATTGTATTTTCATTTGCTGGTTCATAATGTGCTGGTCACCCGTCCCAAATAAGCAGGGAACGTTTCTCACTCCTGCGGCCATTGTTGAATCATTAGCCAATCTCCCTGAGGACTTTTGGCAGCTTCACAAAGGGCTTTTGGCCGCAGAGGGCCCCGGGGCAGGCTGGAGGTGGTGGTGGCTCTTGCAGGCTCTGAGGTGTGATTGCGGAAGGGGAAGGTGCAATTCGCCTCGCTCTCATGGTGAGCAGCAATATCGTGCAGAGCTGCAAACTGATATCCCAGCAGGAAGTGGCGTGAGGAGCTGAGCAGGAGAGCAGGACTGGCACAGCAATTATGGCATGTCAGCAAAGAAATTTATTGTTAGTACCCACGAATAAGACTCTGCAGGTGGAACGCTTTGGAAAGAACAGGAATGTATAGAAAGGCCTGAGGCTGTTGCTTGCTTTCCTACTTGAGCAGCACCCTTGGGAGCCCTCTTTCTTGCTCTTGAGAGCAGCATAATGCAGGGAAATATTTACCACTGTTCCAGACTTTCAAAAGGATAAAACCGTAGAATGAGGCACTCCCTGATTAGCTCCACTGCCTAAAAAACTGAGTTCTGTGCCTCGTTGTCTCTTTCTGGGAGAAGAAAGATGGCTCAATCCCGTCTTCTTGTCCAGCTTGCTCCCCCAAGGCACATTCTGTGTTAACCAGAATTTTCCTTACCACTGTGCCTACAGTACCAGCACCTAGCTGGCATCCTCAAGTGAGCACCTCTGCTGCTGCAGCTATTCTTAACCTATCGGGGGGGGAAGAGCCTTCTGTAATCTAAATCTAAAAAAATCGGTCTAGAGGGAGAGTGAAGAGGGCTGCTGGAAGATATTCTCAGCAGAGGTTGCATAATTGCAAAAAAAGCACATTCTGTGCATGCCTAGGCGCTGGTTTACAGAGAGGCCAGGTCTGGGGGTAATGTTACTGATGCTAATAAATCAATATGAGTATGTATGAGATCAAGACCTATGGAAATTGATAAGGGCAACTAGCCAGCTGGTGTGTGTCAGCGCAACTCCACAGAATTTGATTTGCACCGGTTGGTCAGCTGCTGGCCGTAAGGACAGAAGCGCCCGTGTGCCACAGGGTGTGAGCTGCTGCGAAGCTGGGGCCCTGCAGAGCTCCGCTCACCAGATGCTTCATGGAGTCCATTAACTGCTTAAAGAGCAGATGAGCTCTTTGAGCGTTTCCTCAGGAAACGCGGAAAGAAGCGAAGCAGAGCATTTGGAGTGGAGTTCCACAGGCACGCCGGGGCAGCCGTGGAGGAGCAGCTGGTGGGCACAGCAACAGGAGGCAGCGAACCGGACTCTGCCTGCACCCACCACTTGACATGAATTATACCTGTTGGAGTTCTGCGTGTTCCTCCTAAACTTCTGCATGAGATCAGGCACTTTAAGTCTTTGAACTGTGGTAGTGATGCTTGTCTGGAAACTACACAAACAGGAAAATCCACAAAGCGTGTGAGTTTGTTTTCCAGACTGTTGGTAACCTTGTTTGATTTGTTTAGTAGGTATTAGGTCTGCTGGTGCTCTCCTTATTTTCAGGGAAAGGGGCACAAATAATAGCTGTTTTGCTCAATGTCATGAGTGACTACTGAAGTCAGCACTAGCTGTGAGAGCCGTTTTCCTCATTGAATTAATTTTGGCGTACAAGATTTCATTAAATACAGGAAAACAGACATTGGCTGAGTATTGCAAAGCCTGTCCTACCTGCAGTCACTTCTTCTTGTCCTTTATTTATAAACTGAATCCATACTAGAAGTGTACATCTAGCAACTCACTTAAAAAGTGACAGTAACCAATATCTTTGCAAACTCACAAGTAAGAATGATTTTTGCTTCTGGAGAGGGAAGAGTTGTATTTCCCATTCTACACATGGAGGCTTGAAGCCCAAACCTGGCCCAAGGTCTCTCCTGTTACCTGTGTAAGAGCCAGGAACTGAAGCCAAGTCTCCTCTACTCCAGCCCAACCTTGTTGCTGCAGGGCTATTCTCTAGTCTCATTCCTGCAAGCCATTACTCTACAAACATGATAAATAGACAGGTAGAAGTGCTTAGCATTGAATATTTCTAGAGTATAATCATTCCAGCCTTCCTTGGCAGCAGAAACATTACTCTTATGTCAAAGATGGGGAAATTGGGACACAGGGCTTTGCCCAAGCTTGTGGGACTCTCAGGATCAGAGTCCTACAGCTCTGGACTGTGGCTCCCATCAGTTCCATGAACTATGTTGCCTGTCAGTGCTAGCTGCTGCCAGTGAATTAAGTGATAGCTTAGTGTAAGAGGACAATTAAGCAGTACTGATAAGGGAGACAAGATATGCTTTTCAATGAGATTTGAAAATTGAAACAGAGGGTTGAATAGGTTTGTATCGCTGTGGGATCTAGAGATGTTAAACAACCAGCTATCCACAGCCACGGGGGTGGGGATATCAACCAGATGGAATCGCTCCTCCTGAAACGCAGTAACCCGTTAGTACTGCAGTGTTGCTTGGAGGGTGGTTATTTTGTCATGGGAGGAAAGAAACAAACCTTTCTTTCCCTGACTCCCAGAGTCGTAGGGAAACCTGTGTGCAACAACATGGCACTTGAATTTTTCTTGACTCTTCTGCAAAAAAAGATAGCGTCAGAGAAGCACATGGAGACGCCGTGGAAGAGAGAGAGGTTGTAGGTAACAACCCTAGTGTTATCAGCACAAAGAACACGTCTATACTGTGAGGCCACATCTATGTTGTGATGGGACAAACTGCAGGGAAGATGTTGGAGTGTGCTGAGCCCTAGGATGTGAGCGCTCCTGTCCCTGGCACAGGCTGTACCTCGTCTGTGGTTCAGATGTGCTGGCTGGAGATGAGACCAGGAGGCAAAGCGAGTGACCTGTGCTGCCTCTTCAGGTCCTGTGGCTGAATGACGCTGGGACAGATCAACTGCAGTTAAGATTACCCCTTCCAGAAAACTCTAGGGAATGTCAGATGGCAACAGGGGAGAGTGGTCTTGACAGTAGGTTGAGAACTGCAATGAGCTGACAAGGGGCGCAGGCGTGGTGAGCAAGAGAGGAAGGTGTGTGAACACCCACACACCAGCCTTGCAAGACAGAAGTTGGAGAGGGAGGATTATGGATGATGAAAATTCTTGGAGTACTAGTTTTCCAAGAACGTCTATTTTTGCTATGATGCTCCCTTTCCAGTTATGTTCCTAATGCTTTGTACATGAAATCTAGTTCCGGCTGACTGACATACTGCATCAAGCAAGGCACATTATGAATTGGTCTGTCAGCCTGGTGAGCTGAAGAGGGAAAAAACATCCCAATTTCTGAAAACTGTCTTTAAAAAAAAGATTAAACTCTACACAAACGAATTCCAAAGGAGTTGCCTGTATATATCATTGCTTACAACGAAGGCAAGGGTATGGTGTTGAGACAAGGTGGCGAGGGTCTAGATGAGGTGGAGAGGCTGATTTTGTTCCCTGTCCTACTGAAGTGCTGAGGACAAGGAAAGGCAGCAGCGGCAGCTGCTGCTCTGTACCCACACGTGCGCCTGCCTCCCAGTTCTGCGTGACTTAATGGGGCACCCGGACTCCAGGAGGATCACCTCATGGTGAGTCGTCCACAGTTTGCATTAGGAAGTTCCCCACTACAGACAGCACTGCTCCTCAGTAACAGCCCGGGCGGCGATAAGAGCTGAATAGAGCTGCGGTGCTAGCGGCGGTTTGTCTGCCCCTTTCCAAACCGAAAAAGCATGTTTTGTTGGAATGGAAAAGATTAGGGGCTATTTACAAACATCACGGCTTCCAAAGTTCTGGAAAACCTTTCAACAAGTTTCTTTGGTAGCAGAAAAGTCTCTCAAAGCACCCTGCCTTCAGTGCTGTTGTAATCCTGTTTTCCCGGTGACAATCTGCAGAGAGCAGAAGGGCCCCTTGCTCTGCTCGCCTGCTGCCAGAGATGCTCCTGACTGGGCGAAAAGCGTGGGCGCTGGGAGCCCTGGCAGGGGCTCTGCTTGGGGGACCGTGGGTGGCCGAGGGGGATGTAGCACGTGCAGCTGGAGGCAGTCATGGTACCAAAGGGTTTCTGGAAAATGAGCAGTATTTCTGGATGACTGGGCACAGTGGTGAATTTATAGGGCTCTTCTGCTGCCTCAGAAAGGCGCGGCAGAGAAGAGAAGAGGGGGTGAGGGGGGAAGGATCAGCATTGATTAAGCTGACAGTTCTGCTAATGTCACTGTGGACACAGCCACTTTTGCCAGCAGCAGCTTAAATAATAAGATGCAGCGGAAGAAGGAGGGAGTGTGAGCGCGGGGCTACTCACAGTACTGTTGGCAGTATTTGGATGAGAAACTGGGGGTGTGATGGATGGCCACGATGCAAAGATACATGGTGATCAGTGCTCTGGAAATGCAGGCAGATTAAGTAGAACTGTGTCTGACTAGTCTGAAGGTGACTCTACCAAGAGTCAGTTGCTAGATGTTAATCAGTTTTTGTCCCTCACAAATAATCTTTGTACTGAACTCAGCTGTGGGCACAACAGTTCTTCTTGCAAATATGTTGGCAGATGCTGCTTTCTCACTTTGGCCGAGACCTGCGTGCTATGCTGCTCACCAGGCTCGAGGGGTCACAGGCAGAGAAGAGCTTGTTTGGTTCCGATCAGATCGTGGCAAGCAAATCTGCCCTTCAAGCCCTGGCAGAGCTGTGAGTGGTCCAGTTGTCCTGTCTCCATGCCCCTGGTCCTGCACCCTGTGTCCCTGCTGATTAGCCGTTGTGCAGGCTGGCGGAATGGTACTCCTGTCACACCGTGGTTTGAAGATAAACTCAATTCTCAAACTCTGTTGGAGTCTTTTTCCAAATGTTCCCTTCCTTCTGGCAGTCAAGGATGATTTAGACAGCTCTGTCTATGCACCCCTAACTTCATGACCTAGTGTAAGGCAGAGTGTGGCCGGATGGCCTGGGAAGTACCTGCAAGCTGTGCTGAGATGGGATAGTCTTTGTCACCCTCCTAGGCACCCGTGAGGGCTGGAATGAATAGGGATAATCCCCAGGTAGGGAATGTGAACCACAGTGTCCGTGCCCTGTACCTGTATTAGACTTGATGATTGAAACGAAATCCTTTAGATCCACTGTTCTAATCCTAAGCCCCGCCTTTAGAGAAGGAGGAGGGGGATGTAGAAATGGTGCCGAGACCGGCTGCTGTATCAGGTGCGTTACCGTCAGCACGTGGGCCTGTGCACTACGAGCTCCCAAGCGTTTGTAACTGTAGTTACGGAGAGCGTCCACCAAGTCTTGTATTTCACACAGTGGCTCTTAAGCCTTATGTTAGACTGCTGGACTTGGATTTAGACCTCATTCCATCCATTTCAATGGATTCAGAGTAAGTGAAGTGTCTTTCTGATTTTATAAGCTTGATGTGTATTGTATATGGTTAGCTGTGACGGGCAGCTCTGAGAAGAATCATTTGTATAAATACCCAGATATCATTATTTGGATCTCCCTGTCATTACGAAGAGGTGATCTTTTGACATCTTTCAAAACACCATGTCAAGCTATTTCCAAGGAGGTTTCTGCTTGGAAATGAGTATAAAGCTTTCATTTTAATTTTGTAGCAGTTAAATTGAATGTTAATAACATCTCCAACACTAGACTTCACATACAGGACATTATGGATATCTATCTAGTGTTTCCAATTAACCAGGGGCACTGCCTGCTGTCTGTTTCATCCAAGGACAAAAGTAATTGGTTAGGATAGCAAATTGCCTTCCACTCTTGCAAATTAGCATTAGAGCATCACTATAGAAATAATCCATGCTATCTGGACTATAGCAATGAAATTGCTATAAATGAAAGCTGTTTTCTGAACTAATATTTAGAGAAGATGAGAGAGAGAGATATACATGAGGGGCATTGCTAAATAGATTCCAGTGTTTCTGTTTCTGAAAGAGGTTCTTTTTCTCCTGAAAGGGTAATGTACGTCTATCTTGCAAGGAGTTTCCGTAGTGGGTTTAAATGAAGAGTGAAGCTTTGAGAACAAAGTGAAAATGGAAGAACATACTGCCATGGGAAGCTCAAAAATGAGGCACTTGGGGTTTCAGAGAGTGATCATTAATCCCCTCCCGCCCCGAGGGCATTCCTGTGTGACCGTCAACATGACACACACGCAGCTGTCTGTCAGGTTGCCACATCTCTAGGTTGATGGACTTTGCTCTGGGGATGGCTAAACCTCCAGCTGTGCAGAGTGAGTTTGTTTTCCTTGACAAACACGGTCAGATGTTTATCCAAGTCCACAAAAGTAGCTTATAAATTGTTTCAATTTTTTTTTTCTTTTTCCAATGCCTTTTCCTTACCAGAACCTGGAAACACAAGAGGACACCAAAACCCGAAGGCCTGTCCTGCCTGAACACTGCTTTACCGTTAGATTAGGATCAGTGGTTGCGCCGGGGGCCTGCTAATATTGCTGGTGTACTTGTGGCTTAATAAAATGCGTAATAAGGTGCCCCTTATTAATACAGGGGGGGAAACCCAGGCATATATCTGTCTGGCTTGGTGATAAGACTGCAGAGGTCACATAAGCCCCCAGCACAGCACGAAGCAGTCCCTGTCTGATCCCTGGGGCAGTCCAGCTCATGCAGTTGCACGGCGCAAGCATATACTTCGAACGGGTAAAAGGAGACAAAGAGTGAGTCCGAAATATAGTCCAGGAGGCAAAGTGAACTCTTGCAAGTGGGCAGGAGCTCAGTGGCAGGGCGGAGGGGCGTCAGCCAGGGGCTGGCGCCGGCAGCAGGGGCTCGCGGGAGGGCAGTGCGTTTCTGTGTGCATGGCTGAGCCATCGGTGCCTGAAACGGTTTGGTTCCGATCACCTTGGGCAATCTCTAAATCAAGAGTTTTAGAGCACTGAAAAACAGTTTAGTAAAAACTGACAAGATATTAGCATTGATTATGAAAATGCTGGACAGTTATGATAAAAGAGCAGGTATGTGATGGATGACGGGGCTGTATGAACCGCTTGTTTGGCTTTGTTTGGTGTTGAGTAAAAGATGAGCGAGAGAAAAGGATCTTCTCACAGTACCATGTATCTTAACAGTGTAAGACACACATACATTTCGAGGCCTCCCTTCCCATCCTGTGCAGCAGCACGCTGATACAGGGATGGTTACTGAGACAATATCTGGTGCCTGCAGACAAAATGTTTATTTGCTTTTATAAAAAAAGTGAGCTAGAAGTACGGCTCAGGAACGCCAACTGGGAAAGGGGACAGATATTTCCAAAGCTACTGCCAATCCCCTTACATGGACAGGATTTGACCACTGCGCTTAATTGAGAGGGACCCATGACTCAACACGTGAATCTGAACTGAATTGCATTCGTTATGACTCCTAAGCTCCAAAAATAACAGCCTTTCAACAAATTTATTTTAAAAGGAGACCAGGGGGGTGATTTAAAAACACAAAACCAAAAAAACCCAAACAAAAACCCAACAACAAACAAATCCCTCTGAAATAATGGGAGCAGCTGCTCATATTTCTTACCAGCGAAAACTAAAATCAAAGTATCTTCTGACTCAAGAGAAATCCTACGTTTCTTGTGTGTACAGTTGAGACTATAAATTTGGAGAAATGCTCCTCCAGGAAGATGGAAATTCCCTTGCCAGATGAGGACTTGACTCTTCTTGCTCAAATACACGTGTTTTCAAGATTATTTGGTGATGGTCAGCTCTAAGTCCAGGTCTTTCAACCTCTTAACAAAACTCCTGAACATATTAAATGCATGAGCAACAGACAGGATTCAGGGAAACTGAAACCTGCCGTATGTCTGCCGAAAAGAATAGCACATCTGCAGAAAGGGCTACCGAACCGGGATGCCTAATGCAGTTGGGGCAGGAACACGGTGATTTTGGAGTACCTGGAGTAGAGGGAGCATGACCTGCACTTGCAGAACTAGACCTGCAGTCACAGCAAATCTGCCCCCAAAACGTTTGGCTCTGCAGTTAGTGCACTGGAAAATATTAGACATTTTGGTTCCTCAGTTGTTTAGCTGACCAACATATGTGGGTTTGAGGCTAGGTATTGCAGCAGCATGAAGCTCAGTCTGGTAAGCTGGGAAGATGTCGGTGCCTTCCTGAGCTACCTGGTAAAGCTCTGGCTGTGGGGCGGCTGTGCCCCAGGGTAGGCTGAAAGGATATGGTTAATCTTGTGTAGCAGGGTAGACCTCAACGTTTTGTGGTGTTTTTGTGGAATTCATTTGGTCCTTACTCGAGCAGGGCACTGACAGGCTAGTTTTGTAAGACGTAATTTACTCAGAGGTTCAGACTTTGTTTTGATTTTCCATCTGATTCAGATTTTTAAAGCAAATACCTAAACTGCAAATCAAACCTTCTGTACTTCAGGTGGAACAAAATTCAGACATACAAAAAAATATATATATACCCCAAGAACTAAACCATGAGTCTGGGTTCATCTGAAATTTTGTCTCCTGAGCCTGCAGAGCTGGTAGCCAAGCTGAAATCAGCGGGTAGCAGTGCTCCACCTTGAAGCAAGGCTTTGGAGGAGGAGAGGGCGCACAGGCTGCTGTCCGCATGTCCCTGGGACAGAGGGGGGCAAGGAGCTCCCTAGGTGTGTGTCAGGGGTACAGGGAAAGCAACCAGGCTTGGGCAGGCTAAATCCCTGCTTTACAGCTTAATCTTTCCGCTGAATGGCAGCTTTTGAAAGGAGCCGTTCCCCTCCCGCTGAAGTCAGGGGGACCCGCTGCTGTGACTGATTTCACCCAGCGCAGGTGAGAGCAGAATCGGTGGTGCTACCTCTCCAGCACGGCCAGGCCTTTGCTTCTTTACCCAGTGCTACCAGTAACACACAGACAAGTGCTGCATCATTTCCAAGTGGCCCCCACAACTGAAACCCGTGAGCTCAGTAGACTGCAAACAGGCAGGGCCACCATATGGTCAGAAATTCAGGGTCAGCTGCGTTAACCTGGCTCCCGCTTGAACACGCCAATACCAGCCTTCCGTAAGAATTCAAAGTTCTCGGGGCTCAGCTGGAAGATAAGGTCAGAAACTGACCTTTTTTTATTCTAGTTTTTAGAACTTCTGCCCCCAAACATACAGATGAAGTCCATTCCCTCACTTAAAAGTTCATATTGTGATTGCAATACCAATAGAGTGGAGGAATACAGGTCACTCAAACAGAACCACAGACTAATGTAGGCAGCCAGATATTTTCTAAACTCTGCAAAATGGTTAGTGTTTACACGCACAACCTTTCTCTTGCTGGGAAAAATTTCAGCTTTTCAGGTGTCTGAAAACACAAACAACAACCAGCTGCGCACGTAGCCTGTTAGCTCTCCTCCAGAGCTGGGTGACTGCTCGTAAATTGAAAGCAAACACTCCAAAGTGGCCTCAGCTAAGCCATGTGCATCACTTCTGTTATTTGTCGACTGATACAGGGCCAGCTCTCTAGTTAGTGAAACAGAAGCATTAAATTAGAGAAATCATGGAAAATGGAGACTGAGGGGCCCCTTAAAGGTCACCTGGTCCACCTGCTGCCCTGCGGCAGGTTCAGCTTTACCTGCCCCACTTCTCTCTGGTTTGTCTAACTGTTTTCCAAAATCATCAGTGATGGAGATTCCAGAATTACCCACCATTAGGTAAAAAGCACAAGATGTGCTTCCTGAAAAATACAACTGTTCAGCTAGTAGCTTCTCTCTCTCAGGTTAATCTGATATACAACACGTCCACTGTGTGGTTTACTAATGCTTCAAGGAAACACGCCGACCCTTCGGGGACGTGCACATCTCAGCACTGGGAAATGGGAGCTACATGCTAATTTTTGCCTGTAAGGTTGTTATCAGCAATTTGCCTAGATGAATTTTGGCTAGACGGGATTTTTGGTCTAATGCACTTAGGCGGTTGCCCTTAAGACCTTAATTGTCACAAATGCAATTGGCCTACAGTTCTCCAAGAGAGGCCGCGCTGTGGCAGGGATGGGAGCGTTTCCCTCCAACCTTGCAGGCCAGCCAGCACACATCCTAGCGCAGGATGCTGCTGCCCTACTGGCCGCTTGCTTTAATTAACATACCAGAGCTGCTCAGCCTGTACTGAGACGAAGCATAGCCGTAACCCTTTGCCCATCCCTTCTGCACTCTTTAACTGTCCTCAGCCTCTCTCAACATCCATAATTCTAGAGTTTACAGGAAAGTTACTCTGTTGCTTCCATGTTTCTTTCACCATTTCACTATTTCCCAGGCACATACTGAGTAGCTCTTGTGTAGTTTCCTATTAGTGATTGCATTGAGACTACTCAGCTCTTTCTTTGCCTAGCCAAGCCATAAGGTAAAATGGACTGAACTGTGTGTCTGGCGCATCCTCCTCCTCTTTTCTTTACGCTTTTCATCCTTGAGCACATTTTTAATGGTGGAGGTCAAAGGGCCTCCCAAAAGGGCCCACCCCCAGGCTCAGCGCCACAGTCGTTAGGGGAAGGTTGCCATGTGTTCCTCGGCAAGCCTCTTCCACACTTCGGGTCCAGTTACTTCTCCCCAGTGCCTACTGGGAATGGCACCAAATCGCTTCCTGCAACCTAGCATCCTACCAGTGCTGTCAGGCTGGCACCCCCAGAGTGCTCAAACCAGTCAGTGCTAGAGAAACAGAAACATGTAAGCATAAAGTCAGCACATTATGGATTTCTTTTGTTTTTTTTAATATCCAATGTCCACATCTTCATGCCAGTCAAATTAGCTGAACTCCTAAACACTCTTGTAGGGACTGCGAGTGTGTGGAAAGGAAGAATGTTTGTAAATGGAGGAGATAAAACAGCAGGAAGAGGTTTCCACAGAAGAGGCAATTCAGAGCTAATCCCAGGCGCTGCTGCATGGCAGTGTCTGTGAATGCCCTCTCATTCACTGATGAAGAGCAATCAACTCCTGAACGTTACCATTTATGCCATTTCTGAATTGTACTGTTTATAACACGTTTTAAACATTTTTTCCAAATCTGTGTACTTCACATGAAGATAGGGGACAAACTGGCGATGGAAAGGAGCAACTGTAAACCAGCTAATAGGCCTGACTGTCATTTTTATTCAGCCTGTATGTGTAAAGCTGTTTTAAAGTAGCTTTAAGCAGAATGAGAATCAACCTTCTTGAACTTACACTATTTTAGACAGTATGAAGAGCGAGCACAAAGCTTGTATTCCTTTTTTCGGTTCATGGAATATAAATCAGAGAATATTAAAATCTAATAAAAAGTAATTCCGAATCTGCACTGCTTAACACTGGGAAAATGGATGATTCCAGTGATAGAGAGCAACAGTGTAAAGCTTGTTTACCCATATCAGGTACTGCAGGTTTTACCATCAATTCCTGACTTGCCAGCAGCTCTCTGATTCAGCTGGACTTTCTTCACAGCCTCATATTCCAGCATTTTCCTAGCCTGAAGCTTTCTAATTTCATGATATAGCCCGATGTTGGCAAATCAACCTCTTCTCTGGCAGATCAAAACCCCCTTTGCCCCGCAGAGTAGGCACACATATTTTGCTGGCTTCCTAACCCAGGACTTGCAGAGTTTCACTTTTTGGCTCATTTAAGAAACATTGAAGTTAGAGATTCGAGGCTGGGAGGGGCTGCACTGAAGTCTGGGTGTTTGTTTTTTGCTGGGGTTTTTATCTGGCTTTTTTTTGAACCTTATCCAAAGTACTTAAATGTGGTAGAATCAGAAACAACGCTGAACTGCTGGCCTACCACTTGTTATCTTTTTCTCCCTTGACTTATCCTCCTGTTTGGTAATTGCTCTTGTTTGAGTAGATTTGGTTGAGTGCAGCTTTTAAATCCCTCTCAGAACGAGGCCCCAAAGAGGGAGTTGAAGAAGAAATTAAGAGGAGAAATTCGTGGGGGCAGAGAAACTGAGCTAAAACCCTGCTCTCACGCTCAGAACTTTCACAGGTGCTTTTTAACGTCTGCACATGTATCCAAAAGAATAAAATATCTGTCAGAGGGTTACCTTTGCCAGTATTTCTCAACAAATCCCCACAAGCTCTGGATATGCAAGAAACACTGGACGTTTTCCCCACTGTTTTAATCACCACAATATAATCAGAAATAAATAGATTACTGTTGGTTTCAGCAGAGCGTCATGCTGTACAGAAATAAGGTGGCAGAAAAACCTTTTAAGTGAAAGCAGAAATTTCATTCAGAAACAACTGAAACACTTTCTTTGTTAAGCGTAATTAGCAGTTCAAAGAGACTTGCCTTTCAAAATCTCTGCTTTGATTCCTGTCGGATGCAGAAGCAGTGATAGATGACATGACATTCATCAACTAACTCTCGACATAAAAAGACTTTTCTGTAACTGAGGGGATGGGAAGCCAAATTTTTAAGTGAGCTTGAAAAATAATTGAAGTGGCTGTCAAGTATCCAGCAGTGGTTAGCAGACAGCCGGGTAGAAGATTTTCAAATTCCGTTTTTGCCCATTCCCAATGTTTTTCTTTTGAAAGTATTTTACTTTCTGACATTTCAGATGTTGCTTATAGGAATATTTTTTTCCCTGTTTTTAAGATATCTCCTGTTCAGATTTTGCCTGCTGACTTCACTATGCCGTCCTGACAGCTTGCTTTGGGACCAGTCAGCTCTTCTGCAGTGTATTCCAGTTGAGAGGTTCCAAAGTAGTTTTATTTTATTTTATTTTTGATCTTCTATGACTACTGAATATTTTGCTGGCCTGTTTGGTTTTTTTTTTCTAGTTGGCTGCTCTAGTGTTTCTTTATTCTCCACTGACTCCCAGCACAATTTTATTTTACAGGTGGATATTGTTTTGTGTACTTTTCCTTGCATATTATTTTTCTTAGCCTCTGGATTCTGCATTAGCATGATTCTGCCTTTTTATTTTAGAAATCCAGCTAGAATGACTCAGGGCAAAATGGGAGGAGCGGAGGGACTTGTGAGTATGGACTGCTCACAGCAGAAATCCGAGGTCTCTGCTCTAGCTGAGAGGCCAGGAGAGAAGGGGTCACTGGTCCTACTTCACCTCGAGTACCTCGATGTGGCTTTGATGACTGCAGCAGGTTATTTCCATGTGTCCAAAACCTGCCCCTTCAGGTTTTACACAGGCTGTGGGCAGCATTTCAAGCTGTGCAAAAACAGAAACTGAAAAGCCAGCAGAAATACTCACTGGTGTGAGTTTAAAATCAGGCTGTGAAAATAACCGTACAGGTTAATAACGATCCTACACCCCTGTTTCTTTGTCTGTAGCAGTGGTTCAAGGTTATAAACATAACCCAGGCCTGTCTTCTGGGTTTTTCCTGACACAGGGCTTTCTCCCTCTTCCCTCGTTACAAGTCGGATAGCTTGGAATTGTGACCGCCTCTGTTTCTGTCTCAGTGCAGTGTATGAAAAGCAAACATCTGCAGCAAGAAGCATATTGGAGGCCTCGGTGGAAGAGGAAGGATGTACTTTGGAAAAGCAAATGTTCAAAGGAGCCATAGCTGCTGCTCTGTGCAGAGTGACTCAGCTTCTGGGCATGGATTTGCCAACATAAATTGCAGTTTAACTCAGTGTTTCCATGAAACCAACAAACTGACAGTCATACTCTGAGGTCTGGTACTGTCATGTAAAAACTTCCATCCACTTGAGTGAACTTTTTGCTATCAAACTGGGTGAATAGAGACAGCTTATCTGATTTATTATCTGTGCTATGCTGCTAGGGAAGTTAGAGCAAGACACTTGCAAGCACCCAGCCAGGGAAGGTCCCTGCCCCAAAGAGCTTTGGGTCCACATGGGAGATGAAGTCAGGCAGGAGGAGAACGGGAGAAGCCAGAGGTAATGTGATCAAGAGAATGATGATCCATACTTCCCCAGATCAAGGTTGTCCCTCCCTAACACCCTTGCAGAGCTAACGTCCTCTCATAAATTACGTACCCTTCACGCACCAAAACGCAACTCTGCTTTCTGGTACTTCACAACACGAGGGGGCATAGTGCCTGGTCCAGGGGAACAGAAGAAGAAACAAATCTAACAAGTTTGTAGGTTCTACACAATATTTTGGGAAAATGTTCATTCTATTTCATATATGAACTAACTTTGTGGTCTTTGACCTGCAGTTGTTTGCTTTCAAGATTTTCCTAGAAAACTTTTAAATAGAAGATCGAATGATCAGCAAACAGTAAATAACAATGGTTATGTTTTTGGCAGTAGAGTCTGGAAACTTGGCCCTAAAAATCATGATAATGCAGTTGGAGACCAAAAATGTACCATAGGTGTGCATGTAAAACAAAAGTAACTTAAGGTTTGATATTAGAAGTATTCATTGAACAGTACAGAAAAAACTCAGGAAATGTCAAGATTCTTAAAAGATAGTTTAGAAAACAGAAATAAGGGGTGCCAAGAATATGTAGTCATTTATTGCCTGGTCTCGGTGGACATGTGGAGTCTTGTTTTGACACGCACCCCTTTCTTCTCTAAACTGAAATATTCACTGCCTTTGTACATCACAATAAACAAGGCTATTTTCATCCACCTAACTGCCAGACATGACGCCCTATAAATAAGAGATCTGCATGTCATCAAATCCTGTACTGAGTGGTTTTCCTTTAAAGACACCATTTTCAATTGATCTCAAAGTCCAGCTTAGCTCTGAGTATCTCTTTTACGCCGGTACCACTAAATTGTATCAACGTTATAGGATTATGAAGTGGGATCACTTACCCTGTCAACTCTGGCTTCACATTGATACTTCCAGCAGAGCAGGTGCTATATTTTATTAGTTACAGAGATTCATTGTGCATCCAGAAACTGCCCTCTGCACCCTGCTTTTGTAATAGGTTTCAATACAGCTGAGCAAATACAACCTCTGTAATATATATGAAATAAAGGAAGATAATAGGAGCAGGATAAACTCTCTGATTAGGTATAGTGTGCACAGTGAATCAGAAATACAGAGACGCTTTGCAAGGTGGGGAAAAGGGAGGAGGGAAAATGCGTTTAAGGTCTGCTGTGAAGGCCTAGGAAATGCTGCTTAAAGGATTTCTGTCCTAACCAACTCTGTAATCCATACCAAAGGCCTGAACGCAATTACAACTTCAGTATATTTCCGTGCCGGACTTAAGTTAAATTCTTAACATCGCAGTCAAATAGGGGAAAAAAACAAAACCAATCCAACGTACTAGTTGTTAGTAACCTCCGAATAACGAACTGACAGCAACTCCCCAGCCCAAACAGCTTAATCCATTTGTTTCTACTTACCTCCATTTGTCTCTTGGATATTTAAAGCAAATGCTCATTTTGTCCTGCAGATTCGGTGCTGCTGCTCAGTATTATCTTGCCTGATCATAAAAAGGCTCCTGACCAAAAGGAAGAGGAAAGCAATACGTAAAACAAACACAGAAGCCCAAGAGGAAAGCTACACCCTAAAGACCAGCACTAATAGCAACTGCGAGGCAGGGGAAGAGAGAACACTCCCAGTTACTAACTTTTTCCATTGATACATCTGTTACAAAACAATTTTGCTGCAAAATTCTCTTCCTCCTTGCAAGCAATGCTTTGCTGTATATGTAGACCTCAGATAAATGACATGATGAGTGGTTTGGGGTTTTTTTTAGGACCAAGTAAGCAAATTAGTGAAACATAAACTAGAGGCTCAGCTGACTGCTTTAAAAGCATAGTGCTAGGCAGAAATTATCACAAGGTGCATTTGTCCATACTTCAGATTTTTTTAAATTCTGAAGTCTTCAGTGGAGGCAGAGTAATATTTGAAATAACCACCTATGGGGCTTTCTGGCCAGAAAGCCTTAGTGCAGCAGAGGTGAATGATTAATAACTTAATTTTTTAAGAGCTTGATGGGCAGACAGGGAAAATACGCCAAACTGTCCTTGCCTCAGAGGGATTTCCAGTGCCAAAAAAGAACTGCATTGAGAAGGAGAGCTCATGATTTCACCTCTAAAGACTTTAAGGCTAGAAGGATGTGCAGAGGGGCAAAGGGGGATTTACTGCAGCAGCAGAAGCTGCTGGGCCCAGCTGTGTTTTCACACCCTCGCCTCGGTGGATTTAAGCTTCTCCAAGCTCCAGGGCTGTTCCTTGGTGTAGGTCACAGGGTAGCTATGCGTGTGAGCTCACAAAGGCTCTGTGGAAACTTTTGTCACAGCCAGTTAATATGTGGCTTGGAACAAATAACAAACAATTTGGTTTGAATTAAAAAGTTTTGACAGCTACACTTTGCCAAATGTTAGTCAGAGAGGAAAACCGATGGATGTGTCATGTTTGAAAATTCCTAGGGTGTAGTAAACTCATTTGTTTTCAGAAAGTTAGGATCAGATTCTCCCCTTGCCTCAGAATAAATCTGGAACTACTTCAGGGAGGCTGACAGAAATTAAGGTTGTTCCATTCACCAGGGTAAACGAAATCTGCCTTGAGCTCAGGGCCAGAAAACACTGTGTCCAGTAGCAGAGGTGCGAAAGAGGTGCGGCAGGCAGTAAGGCTGACAGGGGTCCTGTTAAAGGTAGTATTATCACCCCGCCCTTCACCCTCCCTGTGACATCTGGCTGCTGCAGTTTTCCACCTCCACGTGCTGAGGTGGTATGCTGATGGGATTTTTAAATGTTAGAGGTGAGGAGTCACTTGGATCATGTATAAAGGTGTAACTCAGCTCATGGGAGAAAGGAGTCTTCTTGTTCCCACCTGGGATATTTGATGAGACATGAAGGCGTTTGGTTCCCAAATCCCCTTGGACCCAGTGGAGCAGGCGTGCGTGTATCCTTGGCGCTCCGTGAAAACTGCAGTCAGCATCTCCTCCAAGTCTTGTTTGCTGAAGGAGTTTTCCCACATGTGCTCCTCTCCGCTAGTAGCAAACCAGCAAGCCTTTCCATCCAGGCTGCCAAACAATGCTCGTTCAGTAAGTGATGGCCTTGGGACGCAAGCCCAGGAGAGGCAGAAGTGTCCCCAGCCAGTCCCCAGGCCTGGCGTACCCATTTCCTTTGAGCTGAGAACTGCTGGCTGGGCAGGAGTAACCCCCCCAGTCAGAAGACAACACGTGAGATGCGTGTCTCCCCTCCAGTGCAGCGGGGCCCCGTGCAAGCCCTAGAGCAGAATCTGGCCAAGGTTTTAAGGCTGAGGTCTTAAAACACTGTACAAAGGGGTGAGAACTGGTTTCAGAGGGACAGGACAATTGAGTTATACCGCTGAAGTCCTTGTGTATAAAACCAGACCTCTAAAGGAGCAGAGGAGCGACCCCTTTTTTTAAAGAGTCTTTTTGGATTATTCCTTTATGAGTGCTCCTTTTGGCCTGGTACGACATGGAGTTACACGGCAGGATGCTTTTTTCCCCCCTTATCATTTTCTCTCAGAAAAAGCATCCGGCAATGCTGCCTTTGTGGCTGGTTAAAAGCTTGACATACCAACTCTGAATAATTGAGCCAGGTTAATAGTAGAACATCACTTACATGCCGCCCAATTACTTTTAATGGGCCTGGTTGGTACAGGTGGTTGGAGTAATTGCCATCTATGGATTTGTTCACAGAGCTGGTCACTTTATGAAGGAAAAGCAGTGGAGTAATTCCAGTACAATCATATTTAAGCTACTGGTTTGCAAAAGGCCGTTATGTAGTTCGAAGGAGAATATTTTCTCCTTGTTATTAATGCAGCATTGCCAGCAGCATAGATAACTTGGTCAGGATTACCAAACCCTGCTGCGCAGGCAAGCAAGGACATGGTTTATAGTCAATCCAGAGGCTAGTTCCGACCAAAAATAGTGAAATCGTCCTGTTTTCCCCTTTCTGTATCATTCTGTATATTAATTTTATTAATACTTGAGCATAATACATAGCTAGGTGTTATAACTAATTACAACTAGTTATATAATCACATCTTATTCTGTATTTACCCTCTTTTGCATTGCTGCTTGCCTGCATGCATGGTGAGCTGGTGCAGGGGGTTAAATGGGCAGAAGACAGCCCTCTCTCCGTGGAGTTACTTTACTGCCCATTTAACCCCCTGAACCGAGTCTCTAAGAAGGTAGATAGCAACAGTGCTGGCACAAGGCCGGTGGTAGGAATGGGTGGCTCAGGGCGTTGTGTGTGGGGAAAGGAGGTGCGAGGAGCCAGGTTACCTCATGTGATTGTAAGATTGTCTAACTGTGCCACAATGGTTTAATCTGGAAGGTTTGGGGATTAACAGGTGCTGAAAATTGTCAGCAATGGAAGTGTAACTGTTCTGGAGTATTTGTACCTAGCCTGTGTGAGGCAAAGGCTACATCGCTGACTGAAAACAGCCTGAAATCTGTTAACTCCACACCATCCCAGTCAAATCATTGGAAGAGAGAGAGGCCCTGCAGAGAGCTGCTTGCCAGGGCAATGGATTTGCTCTCCTGGAAGTGCCCTGACGGTGGGGGGTGCAAGACTTGGCTGCTTAAGCGAGCACAGCAGTGACTGCAGGTGGCTGGGCACGTTGCCGTCAAGCCAAAAGGGAACTGGTTACCCCACTGATGCATGAAGAGGCCATCATTGCAATTTAACACCAAGGTGAACTCGAAGGATTTGTAGCTGGAGACTGACCCAGTAGTGTAGTTGTAGGGCACCCAACTACTGGCCCAGCTGGCGATTCCACACTGCCTAAACAGCAGGAGCTGTGGTGGGAAGCTGGTCATAGCTGGGAAGGTGCTCAGAGGGATAAGGGCACTTACTCAGAAGGGTAAGGGCACTGAACATCCCTGCTCTCCAGTCTGCACATGCTGCTAGCGTCCTGGCAATCTGGGTGTATTTTTATGGCCGTTGGCCTTACTACAGGGCAGCTCAGTGGAGCTAAGGACAGCTCTAGGCCAGCAGTGCTCCAGCCAGGCTTTAATTCTTCAACGCAAGGCCATTTCTGATTTGCTGTACTCGCCTCACTGACATGTTTTGCTGATCAACTTATTCACCGAGTGTGGCCCTTTGCACACCAGGGAGCTGTTACAGTGGGAAACAGATTTCTCTGTGAAGCTTTAAGTAAGATTTGTTTTCTCTTTTTTTGTTCATTTGGAAGAAGCTCTGTGCTGACATGTCAACATGTTTTTCTTCCATCTGTATGCGTTTATCCTTGAATTAGAGCATCTCAGAAGCTGGAGAAGGGGAAAATCGTTTTAGCCCATCTAATCTATCCGGGAGGTCAAATACAAGATGAGCCACTACTATATATTTTCCAGAGTTCATGTTCCAGTTAATGTGCCGCTTCTAATATTTTGCATAGAAGAACTTTTTTAGCTCAGTAGATCTCTTTCTCTTCAAAGGAGGCTTGTGATGGCCTTTGTCTCACTGCTCTCCTCGTAACAATAATGCCACTGTGCCACCCCCATTCATCTGTGCAGTATTGACACTTTCCCTTTCAAAATTAGCTTTTGATAAATGTTGACCAAGCCCAGTCAAATTCTTTGTTCTACTGTTGTTCGTGCTTCCTACTGACAGAGCCTCTAATTGCATCTTTTTCTTTGCCTTTTAATTGAACCAGAAAATGTTATAGCCGTGGCTATATATGACTCTGTGATCCCCATCCTTGCCTCCGTGGAGCATCAGGGGCTTGCAGGCAGTGGTTTGGTGGCTATTTCAGTTCCCATGCCCTGCTTCTGCCAGGCTGAAAGCATTAATTTACGTTCTTTCCTCTCTGAACGAGTGTTGGAAGGCATTTCCACAATGGTGGCGTTTCATGGCCAAGTCTCATCACTGCTCCTGGTGGTGGGGGAGATGTGCAGATGTGGAGGCAGGGCTTCCAGTTCTTAGCAAAATCAATTCACCCTTAACAGACAGATATTCAAAAGGGCCCAGCGGGGTGGAGTTGAGGGTTTGCACAACTTTGGCCTTAAGTGATTTGCTCAGAGTCATCAGTGAACGAGTCTGTGACTGTCAGATTGAATCTGCTAACTCGAAGAGAGAGTCGATGCCTTGCACAGCGTTACACATGTCAGTGCTGTGGTCCAACATTACAGACTTCAGTGTTACAACCCAGGTTTCTCCAGAGTTAAGGCTACAGGTTACGTGACAGCTGAGGAGGCACTTTCCAAGTCTAATTTCTGGATTTATACCCTCAGACTTTGCCTGTTAGTCTTTCAGCTCTGAAAGCACTCTATGGACTTGGATGACAGGCAGTGTATACGTTAACATGCACTGTTTTGTATAGCATAAATATATGTGAGGTGAGGGGATGTCCATTGCAAAGAAGTACGAATGAACTCCATAGAACAGTGGAGCTGATTGTACTCGGCTTCGTTTGGGAACAGAGATCAATGCAAATTAAATTTGTTCTCACAATACCAGCGAGATCCCTGGGAAAGCAGAGAGGAGCTGGAAAAGGGCATTTTAGAAAAGACATTACAAAGTGATTTACAGAAGATTAAAGGATGACATAAAATACTAGTAACCATGAAAAGCCTGGAGGCTACTCTGTAATATTTTGAAGCAGGGAAAATTTACTCATGGGAAGCAAAAGAGGAAAATAGAAATGGAGGAATCAGTCTGTACTTAGAGGGGGCTGGATTGTAAATTCACTGCAATCAACAGTAATTTTTCCACAATGGGTCAAGCCCATGTAGCTGTGTTGTAAGTGTTGCACAGGGATCTTAATGGTGCAGAAAATGGTGGAGGGCATCTGTGCAGTTCCTTTTAAAGAGGCAGAATATACTGTCCTTTGCTTTGCAGACAGGTATTGGGAATGATGGATCTCACCTGTCCCTGGGGACTGCCAGGTAACCGCGGGGCTTGGGTCAACAGGCAATAATCAAGTTAGTTAAGTGCAATAATGTCATGAGGGTGAAAAGTGAGTCAGTGAAGGGAGGGGTTGAAATTTTCCTTCCTATTCAGTAAAATATTAAAGCCTCTTTACATTATTTTCCTCTCTGGTCTTCTTCTTTTCCCTTTTTTTTAAAAAATCCTTTTTGAAAGAGAGACCCTGAACACCCTCCGCTCCACATTTTCAAGAAAATCCCATGTGCAGTACAGTTTTGTGATGTTTGACTATACTGTTGACCTTCCTGAAACAATCTGTTTGAAAAACCCATCTCCCAGGACCCGCGATGTCCACGGTAGCCGTTTCCCAGCCTTCTCTGTTCACAGCAGCACGGGAGCGAGGCGCAACCTCAGATGAGCAGGCGGGGACTCCTCAGATGGAGACACAAGAACGTGTTTCTCCGCCTGAGAGCCAGGGGTTTGTTTATAATTGACCAAAGCCGCCGTCGTACGGGGTGATTTGGCTGCCTTGTGGGCTTTGCTCCTCACGCACCTGGTGGAGCTTCCCCACAGCTTGGGACCTGTGAGGCGCGCTGGGTCGCAGCCCTGAGGGGTTCAACACGGACGCCCCAGCTCACACCTTGTGTGCTCCACAGAATGGCTCTCTAAGCCCAGAAAAACAAAACAAAAGAAAACATTTTCGCAGCGAGGGTTGCTTCCTGTGAGAAGTTTGGCGCTTCCCAGGAACCCCGCTCTGGGGCCGGCTCCCCTCACGACCCCGGCTCCCGCCCGCCGGCGGAGCGGCTGCCGCGAGATGGCGCCGTCCCCATTGCAATGAGCCGCCTCCGCCGCCTGTGCCCAGCCCGGGCCGGCGGAGCGTCGCCAGGACCAATTTCTTTGTTTTAGTGTCACTCCTCGTCACCGCGGCCCTGCCCGAGCACGCCGGTCCGCGGCTGGCCCTGGCTCCCCCTCACTCAGGCCGGCCCCATCGCCCCGAGCTCCCCCCCCCCCCCCGAGCGGAAGATGGCGGCCGCCGCCGGGCTGGCCGCGCTCTGCGGTGGGACAGGCCCAGCCGCGCCGCCATGGCCCCCAGGGCCACCTGGCTCCTTCAGCAGCAAGCCACCAGCACGAACTGCCTTTGGTGTGTCACCCGTAAGGGTTTAGCAAGGCACGAGCCCAACTCTGTGCGTACGGCCAGCGCCCTCCTGGCGTTACTCGGGATGATTCCCTCAAAAGCCGCTGTATCGGCGCCGAAGCTTTTTGTGAAAACAAATACATTAATAGCGTGGCCAACAACAAGGAAAGGATTGTACTAAAAGAGGCTGTGAAAGAATCTTGGGGAGAAAAAAAGATTCTCCGCTTTCTTATCTTTTAGCTAACAGCTTGGCCCTATGAAGGGAAAGCAAACGTAAACTTGAGAACAACCGACCGGTGGGCATAACCGCGCTTTTGAGGAAAAACGGATACTTTTGTGGGGTTGACAGAAAATCCCAAGTTAGCTGTGTAGGGGCATACAGACCGCCCATATGAATGCAGCATCAGATTCACTTTCTTGCTTCCAACAAAAGACCGTACTTGTGTCAGGTGCCTTCAGAGGACAATACGCGTTTCTTCACAGAAGTTGGGTTTTTCAGCACTTGCAGATTTCTTGAAGGTTATTGCTCCTCTTGCATTTTATTCACAGCTGAAAGTATCTGGATACTCTTATTGATAGGAACAGCTGAACCTTTTTTAGAGTCCTGCTTATTTGGCCTCATAGTAATTCATGGCAAATGCGTCACAAATTAATTATGTGTTCTGGGAAACAAGATTTCCTATCATCCCGTCTACTGGTTGTTGCCATTTAATTTAATTGGTGCACCTCTTGTTGATACAGTGTGAGACACAGTAAACCTTTACAGTCTCTTTTCCATTTATTTTTCATAAACATCTGTTAATGTCAGTTCTAATTCACTTCCTCCTTGCACTAAATTTTATTTGATCTGTGTCCTCATGAATGTCTTTTGCATGTTTATAACTGTTCTTGCCCTTCCTTGAAGCTTCTCCATTCCTATTTTATGATTTGTCAAAAGGGGGGGTTTAGTTGAGACAGCGGTATTAAAAACATTAAAAACACGGAGGTGGAAAATGGGAAGGGCTGCTGTAATGCTGAATACAGATGGGAATGCTGCACAGGATAGGGGAGGTCGCATCACTTCTGCCATAATAGTGGCAAGCCCAGATCTTGGTGCAGTTGCTGTTGAGTCCTACTGACAGTAGCTCCAAAGGCAGGTTGAAAATTTGGAGTGAAAAGCCACTAAAACATCAAACACCTTGGAAAATGTTATCTGCAGGGAAAACTTTCAGGGAACCTTACAAATTTAAGGAAGATTTGATCAGAGTCTTAAGCACCCTACAGAAAGGATACAAATTTGATAATAAAGCAACCTTCAATCTGCTAAAATAAATGTAAACAGAGAGCTGAGGGCAGTCAAATGTAGATTTACAGTAAATTGCAAAATCCTAACAGGATAATTCACTGTCAGGGCAACTCTCTGACAAATGTGATCTACCTAAAAATCCTGTAATTTAACATGGTTCTTCTACGTTGTCTGAGCGTCTCTGGTAACAAAAGGAATCAGAACTCTAAAAATACAGTTTATTTCTATAAGACCAGCAAAGGCAGCCAAACAAACACTTCCAGGCGATAGGTGCAAAAAAGGAACAATCTGTCTCATGGAAAAAATATTTAGAACAGCTGAGATTAAAAAAGTGACCCTGGCCCAGAGGCTATTCCAAGATACTGGATGATTCTTCATGCAGCCAAGTTCCTTGGGAGGCTGTGAGCAATGTTTAGTGGGCATAAGTTGCAATCTGATTTCCTCTTGATAAAAAAACCACACGTAAGCTCACACACTGTCGGATTACAGGTGTGCATACTGGAAATGAAAATTTCCAAATTTCGAAACCCAGCCAGTACTTTACTAAAATTCCTTATGATGATACAAAATCACCGTGGGATTTTACGCCCAAATGTGGATAACCGTACTAGGATGCTTGCTGATTCCCTTCCAACCCTATTTATCTACTCATCGTACCTAACTTGGCCTGAGGCAGAATGTCTCAGCCTTTCTCATGGGCAATGCCTGGGACTGTGGGGGACGCACTGCTTCTCAGCACAGCTTCCCCAGGCCTGCTCACTCCTTGGGCAACCCTGGGAATTTCTGCTGCGCTCTCATCTGCTCATGTATTTTTATTCTCTTTGGTAACATGGGAAGGAAGCACTGGCAGCGTAAGAGCGGGAGGGAGGGAAGCAATATTGGATGATGTCTGTTATCCCAAATTACAGCAATTGCAGACCAGAGCATGAGCTCTGATAATGAGCTCGTATGGGTGGTGCTGCTGAGGTGAAAAGTAAACCCAGTACCCTGATGGCTTGTACTCACCTCTTTCATGCAACACTGGCTTGGATAATGCCTGCCCAGGTAACTTTCACACCTTGTCTTGCGAACTTTAGATCAGTGTTGCTGTGCAAAGGTCTCTGCTTGCAATTTCCACCCTAGAAGGGTTGCATTTTAATAAGGAGGAAACTGAATCCTGTAACCCAAGCTGTGTGTGTAGTGAATGAGTAAACTATGGGAAAACATGAGACACAGTACCTCCAATATGAGAACAAACAAACCAACCTGATATTGACCTGCCCAGTCAAACAGGACAGGGTTTAAGATTCTTCTCTTGCTACTAGTGTAGAAAAACCTGACCAGACCTGACCTAAATCCCTTTGGGACTACTATATGTTATTGCCCAATTCCTTTAGGTTTCTCAGCATAGGTGCAACTGGGTAGGTGGCTGCTGCCAGTGTAACAGTTTGGAAAGGGAATAAAAGACCCATTAATCCCTTGAAAAATCCACATGTGCTTTGCCTTGGGGCTCGACACTCAGCGTGACCCCGGTGTGCGTCCTGTACGCATGCAGAAACGTTCCTGCCTTTAGCCCTGTTGCCAGGAGCACATTTCTCTGCTGGGCTCTGCCGGCAGCCTCCTGGTAGCCGTCGCCAGTGGCACTTTCGCTGAATGTGCCGTCTGCTGGCACCCTCTCTTGGGCACTGAAGATCTACCATGGGCTAGTCAAGTCTTCCGCAACAGATTTTTTTTGGTAGCTTCTTCCTGTTTTTTTCCTTAGTGTTACCTGTTTCTCAACTTATTATCTCGAAGCTGATTGTTTCTAGCCCCTCCTTGAACCTGACACTCCATTTGTGTTTTCCTACCATGCAGTACTGCTACTCTGAATGTTTGAAGGTTTGGGGTTCTTCTTTTAATTTTACTTTGCTCTCCCATTGCAACGTCCACCCTCTGGCATTTAGTTTTGAGGTATAGTTTCCTGTAAACCTGCTGCCTCTAAGCCTTGTTCTCACTGATCCTGCTCGTTTGCTCCAAGGAAGTGCTTTCTGTGTGAATCCTCTGTCTGTGGGTGCAATGCACGTATGTGAGAGGTAGGGCACAGAGGGCAGGCACAGGGCTAATGTGAATGGGGCACATTCATACGGTTGGATTGCGTTTTTCTGTGGCCTTGGTCACGGGAATGGCAGTTTCAGTGGCTTATGTTGGATAACTTCCAGATTTGTCCCTTTGTGGGACTGAAAATGGCACTGAGAGGCGTCCGCACAGCTCACGCAAATGCCATAAACATTTATATACAACTAATGCACTGAGAAGCCACAGCTACTGTATGGTATGTCCAAGGCATGGGCACTTATCCAAGACAGTAATTCTTTCAGTGCGCTTACTTCTTTGGAGCGATGATGATGAGGGATTTCCTTTAACATCTATAGAGGACACCTGGGCCTGCAATGTTCTTTTTAGAAAGGTTATTTCAACAATAGCTAGATATTTTCTTGTCATTATACACAGTACAGTATCTGTTTCCAGAGTCATTGCTTTAGTAGAGAGACATTTTATTGAAGTATTATTCATTGGTAATGGTCATATTCTTGCCATGTATTGCCAAATAAATATAACAATAAATGAGCAAATATTACCACACGTGTGAGTGTCTGAAAACCTACAGTCACTGAAGGTTATGTGTGCAGATAAAGTGTAAAATAGCTGGAGAGGAGCTTAATCCTGCAGAGAGCTTCACTTGCTGCAAGGGGTCTGTGTCCACGGGGGTCCCAGTGGGTGTATTTGTCAGTGGTGGGCTGCCAGCCTCTTTTGCAGACACAGGGCTCAGACCTGGCAGGAAGCAGGCCCGAAGATGGACAGCACAGATAAAATGTCCCACGTAAAAGTAGCCACCTCTCTGAATTTCAGACATATGGCCATGGGAGCTGCAGACACACCCACCCACCCCCACCCCCAGCTATCAGAAGCCTCTCCTGTGCCCTTCTCCTGTTCCAGGTGCATGTGCGACCCATTCCTGTAGCATCTAGGGATTCTGTTGTGTTGATGTCATGTTACATTTTCTCCATTGGAGGCAGGAGGAGCTTGCATATTAATTATTAAGGCAAGAGAAAGATAGATACTTATCCCACTCAGCTACCCCAGCCTGGCTGGGGAATGTCAGTGCAATGCAGAAATCCTGAGAAATGTAGCAGAAAAACACTTGTTTCACCTATCTTTATATACATATTTATCTATAATATACAGATCTGGTGTTCCTGTGCTTGGATAAAATCACATAAACCACTGCTTAGAATCAGGGTTTCTCTCAAGAGGCTGTTTCACGTTGTGGCCAGTGGAGCCCAGGCTCAGCTCTGTGTTGCTGCTTGTCAAGCATCAAAACCCCTTGGGATCGCTGGCCGTACGAGTTCAGGGTCTCCCAGCCATGGTTCATACCTTGGCTGCGTTATGAGTTACAGAATGCAGGCTCCAGGCCGCCGGGTCTGTCCCTCTCCCTTAGGTGCTATAAATACGTTTTGCTCCAAGTCAGTGCTGTCTGCAGGAGTTGCAGGCACGTTCTGTAAATTGCTGCCCTTGCAGTAAGGAGATGTGTAAAACATGACGTTTGTCTGTGTGTCAGAGCAGTCCTCAACATCGTTATAGGCAGTTATAATTTCCAATCTGTTGAGCTCACATTGTACAGTAAAACACTTCACCAAAAAGGTAGCGCTTCTTTAGATTGTCTTCTGCAAACGGGCCATTTAGGATGAAATGCTGCATGAACCCTTGCATGGCGATGCTGTGAATTGCTAACAAAGTATATTCCCCAAAGTACCCTACGATACCTCAGATGGATGCATACCTCGGTAGATTGATGTTCTTTCCGCGCTTACTGCCACACGAAGATCTGGCCTGTGGAGGTCACAGTTACCACCAGGCAAGAGATTCCCCATCATATGGAGGCGAACCAGCCCTGGGGAAATGTCGTTTGGTGTAACGTCCTTGGTCAGTGACCAGATGAGCAAACTTTATATTCACAAAACATCGCTCCTAACGTCAGAGCTTTTCTGACAATTTTCTGCCTGACTTGTCTGGTGATAAACCAGACAAAGGCTCGCTTGGTATGCTGGAGAACATTTTCTCCATTGGAGGCAGGAGGAGCTTGCTTATTAATTATTAAGGCAAAAGAAAGATACCTATCCCACTCAGCTACCCCAGCCTGGCGGGGGAGTGTCAGTGTGATGCAGAAATCCTGAGGTACGGGGGAGTTTGTGCCTAAAAGAGGAAACAGAGGGCTTCTGTTGCTCGCTGGTGTCCAGATGCCCCTCGGGTGTGAAGCCTCTCAGTGAGCCTCTCATTTGCCACCGCAGTCAGAAGACCTTCACGTTGGATGGATACACTTGTACCTGTGTGCACCTATTTAGTCAGCTGTCTTAGCTCCGTGGTTGCAGGGAGCCTTCCGGCTATTTACACAATGCTCAAGGAAAGATTTGCAATTAGATTAAAATTTTATGCTTTGAAACAAGTCTGACTATTCCCCAGGTCAAGATTCTCCCCTACCCACTCCTGCCTTGGATTTGAGCTGTATTTAATCAGTGTTTTGCTGCCCTTGCCAAGGTTGGTGGCCGGCATTATTGATACAGAGGTTTGAAGCAGGTTCTCGAGTGCTTTGCTGAGTCCCGTCCCGGGGCCGTCCTGATCAACTCTGAAAGACACATCCTGCCCAAACAAGGCAGGAGCGCACATGGGCGTTGATCGGATTATGGATCTTGTAGACCTGAAATTATTGATGGATACAAGTGCTTATACTTCTTGAACAGTATTTTCTCTCCTCTTTTATAAGTGTCTCCCTAGTGAAGAGAAACACATAATTAATTCCAAAAAAGGGAAAGCTGGAAACATCAGAGTCTTTCAAATTGCAGCACTTTTTTTTTCCCCTCCAAAAAACTAGTAAAAACAACAAAAGTACATGTTGGAAACTGTTATTAGGCTTCCACCTTAGGAAAAAAATGTAATTATTTTGTCAGTTACTTATTTCCAAAGGATTTGAAGGTAAGAAAAGGTATTCTGTGTGATTTTGTAATTTAAAGCAATTAGAAAGGCCCAATTTTGCAAAATTCTGAACTCTGGTAAGGACTTTGGTATCGAGGGTCCCTCTGGGATTTACACATTTCCTTTGCAAAATTGCAGGGCTTGTGTTCATAGCTTAGCTCTTGTTCTGCTGCTCTCCTAAAACCTGCTATGCTGGTGATTTTGAGGTGTTCCCATTGACGTTCTGCATGTTGGCACAGACCCTCATGTGGCACTGGTGAACTACACTGACTTGAGCTCTTCTTCCTTGCCCAGATTTCTGCTGACTGAAGAGGAGGAGGGAGAAACAGGAGTCTTACAACAGCTCCCTGTCACTGCTGGGTAGTCCCAATTCAATGGGTGAATTTTGGTGGCTCTGGGAAGGTGCCAGGAGCTCTGCTTGGCACTGTTAACCTTAACCGTCAGGGTGAGCCTGCAGGAAGAAGAGGCTCTCCAATTTATTGCTTTGACCCCATAACATGCCAGGTTAGTACTAGTTTAATTCCAGTAAATTCAATACGGTTACACCGGGGATCAATTTGTTCTGAAGTTTTTTTGGTGTATTCACACATAGAAGTGTCAGGTATTATTAGCAACAGAAGTTTATCTTGTGAGATAGTATTTAGAATGTGATAGAAGTGTGATTTTGTTTCATACTGGCAGATAATATAGGAAATGCTGTTTGACTCCCTTCACAGCATGGATTAGCAAAATTAGACTTGTCTCCTTTGCACTAACAAGCCCCAGAACAGAATGCGAGCCGTTAAATGACTGAAACTCCTTTCAGACACACGCACGCACAAAGCTCTGGGAAAATAAATCACCTAGGCTTCCGGGAGGACAGATTATTACAGAGTTCATACCTTTAGGGCATCCACTCTGCAGGATTTTTTGTGCACAGTGGCATGACTTTATGGTTTTATTTACATTTTCTGAAGAGTTCACATGACTTGTTGCTATGGGGAATGCTGCAGTTGTCTGGGATACCCTTTTATATTTACATCACACACACAGTTCTGCCTATATACTGGCTTGATGCTGCTTGACAGATCAGTAAGTAACTATGATAGGTGTGTTAATTTAACAGTTTGAGTCAGGTTTTAATCTAGTAAGAGTATTGTTGGATCTTTATTTTATTTCGCCATTTGTTTCTTTTTTCTTTCTTTGAATTTTTCATGAGTAATGCCTCTGGAACCCAGACAAACTCAGGAGCTGGTAAATCCTGTTCTCTGAGGCTGCCCATAACACTGCTTGCCCTAGGCAAGATTTGCAGAGAAGCTCATTTCTATATAGGCACCCCAATAAGTGACCAGAATCTGACTCGACCTTCAGGGCGCCAGCTGTCCCTTAGTCAGGTATTTGAGCATTTCTGGTACGGAGCCCTTGATAGGCATAGTGAACACTTGAAATTTTCCCTAAAATCTTTTGAAAATCTGCCCTCAAGGCTAAACCCTGAACTGATGTAGTGGAACAGAGAGACTTCATTCGTTTTCTTCTTGTGGGCCTTGAATCTGGCCCAAACTAGTTTCACTTACAAATAAAGCTCAACTTTGAGTGTAAGTTAGGTGAGGACAATAAGCATGAATTAAAATAAACAGATATTCTCAAGTCTGCTGTTTCAAAGCATGTCGTTGTGGAAGTTCGGTTCTCAGACTGTTCACACAGTGAGAAGTAAACAGTAATGTTTCAAAGTATTCCTGGAAAATTCCTCCCATGGCTGTCACCTTAAGCACATACCATCCTCTGCTTGGTTTTACAGAGGATTGTGCTAGGAAAGTCTTGGATTCAGAGCTCGCACCGCAGGCAGCAAGGCCTCAGGGTGCAATGAGAAAATTACCGTTTCTTCCTCAATAGATTCCTCTGAGCTGGAAAGAAGTGTCCCTTCCATGACATTTTCCCCTCTTCACTGTCTCCTTCCTTTTTTTTTTCCCTTTAAACTTTTCAAGATACCTGGCTTCCAAATGTCAGAAAGGAGCCTGACACTACAAAGTTTTAGAGCCACATAAAATCCTCAGAGAACTGGTTGGATGCCACAAAAACATTGCTCACATCCAAATGACATTGTTTTGGTTCTGAATGACTGTGCCTTTTGACCACATTCATGTTCTTCATTACTAACTGATCTCGGCTGTTCACGCTGGACTGCTTCTGCTCACATGCATGTTTAACGAATGACTGTCTTTCAGAGGAACTGAATAATTAGGCGTTTGTTCCCAGAAAAAGTATTAACTGTGTGTCATGTATTATCCATTTTTCATCAATTATTTATCACTTGTAATCCTTATTTAGGAAGTTCTAGTTATCCAGTCATCCAAGAATGGTGTCGTGCAACTGTGCCCTAATTTCATAATCCTATAAAGTCATGAGAAGCTGTTACTGCTTCTGGAAGTTGGTGCTGCTCCCTGCCCGTTCTTGTCCCTCATCCTACACGGTCCCTTCTTCCATCACAAGAACTCACTTGCTCTTTCGGAGGAGGATGCCAAGAAACTGATCTAGGTTAAAACTAATGCTACAAAGGAAGATCTTGGCCAGACAAATGGTCGTGTTGGTGCACAAAGGACCTGGCAGCACAGGGAGCACGCGTGAGTTTCTGGAAGACGGCCCGGCTTTGTCTTCTGGTGGCCCACGTAAACTGGCTTAAACTGATTGAGAAACAACATTGTAAAATGAGTATTACCCATTCCTGCGGAGGAGCTGACGTGTAGCCAGAGCAACAAGTCTGTGAATGCCCTAGATGGCAAACAGGTTTTAACTTCTCCTGGACGTGGATGCTTTCTCTTGCAGGGACGAAGGGATCCCCCTAGGTGCCCTTGGCAGTTCTGCAGCGCCAGTAGTCCCCACCGTAGCACTGTATGCTAAATTTTCAGGTGGGATTGCAGAGCGTGGCCTCATACAAAGACCCTGGCCAGCGGTTCTCTGTCCCCACTGGAAAAGTTAGCCTAGTTTTATCAACAGAAAAAAAGATTTAAATTAATCAAATAAAGACTTTGTATCATGTTAAGCTTTCTGTCCGGTCCAAGTTGGGACATTCCTGCCCACAAAATGGCTTTTTACTGCTCCATCCCTCTGTTCCCAGTGCTGTCGCCCACTGCATTTCCTCATACGTTCATAACCTGGTCTAATCACACAGGCTGGCAGCCAGGTGTACGCCACTGCAGGGGGGAACACCACTGGTTTTTTGAAATGCAAGTTATTCGATAAAGAGCAGCACAGCAGAGCATAGGTACAAACCCAGCACACTTTGAGGCTCTTACAAAGTATAACGAAGCACAATGTCCAATGCATCACCCTTTCTATCTATATAAAGCCTTGCTGGCAGTTTCCCCCAGTCTGGCCCACAGGATGTCAGTCATTGCCCTCTGCTCCTCACTCAAGAGCCAAGCACTAAATGAGGAAGAGAGTAGATGATGAATAGCAACAACAGGGTTAATTCTTTTCATTTCTGGGTCAGGAATAGGCTGAAACATTATCAGAGATGTAAAAAAAAAAAATTAGAAACAGCATGGTCATTTGAGGGAAAACAAAGCAAGCCCAGCATAGTGCCAATTACTAAACAGCCTAAAGAGGAAGACCTTTGGTGGCAATGACTGCTGATCAGCCACGGTGCTCTTGAAACAGATAACCATGTCCTTGCATTTCACATGGCAGTAAGAATGAAGAATAACCCCATTTTTTGCATGTATTTGCCCCATGCAGAGTGTTTCCTTCAGCTCCGAATGAGACAGGGCCCCAGTCTGGCTTGTTTTGCAGGAACGGCTCAGCTGCTAGAAGAGCTGGGCTCCCCTTCTTGGCATGCCTTATCCTCTCACTCTCCCTTTTGCTTTTCTTATTGTCTTACGGGTTGTTGACTTTTGGTTACTTATCTACTCCACCGCTCCCAGTCCTGCCCTGAAGAATGCACACAATGAGTCCGGTCTTCTATATCTCTTAACTCTGGGATATAAGAAACGGAGCAGCACATCTCAACAATGCACATTGTTCTTTGACCTTGAGCAGTCTGTTTGTGAGTTTAATTTTGCTGTCTCCTCCTCTAGCGTCTCCGGTAACCTCAAGCCTCTTAAGCCCCTCTCATCTCCTCTCCAAGGTCTCTTCCTACTTTGTGTTCTCAGAACTGCTTATCATGCAGGTAAGGACAAGCATCTGTTTACTAGAAAGGGAATTATACATTTAAACATCACCAGTCTGACACAAATTGATTTTTGTTTTAGGAGGTAACATGTAAAACATAAATAAAATACAGGCTTTAGTGGCTTCCTTCTAGGTCAGGTTGCAGCCACTCCATCACTGGTGTCTGATCATAGCAATGTTCACAGACTGTGCAACCCACCTCCCCACACTGACCCAACGGCAGACTTTCTCTGGAGATTTAATTCCCGCTGGGTGATTCGCATCACAGCCGTGTGCCTGTTTTTAACTCCAAAGTGGTACAACAAGACACCTCCAGCCCTCTATACTGGTTTGTGTCTGAATCGCACCCTTTCCCTCTGTGGTGTCTTCTGCCTTGGGTGACTTTACGGACTAGCTGAAGCTAGTTGTCCTGTACCATGGCCATTCATCAACCTGAATGTGTGCTAAGGTGTGGGGATGGGAAATCTCAGGTGTGGAGACACCTTGGGACTGCTGGGAGGCTCGTGCAGCGCTGTGGAGTGAGACCAAAATTGGGTTCAAAGAAGAGCTGTGTGTACAGCTCCAGACACGCCGCCCCCTTAAGAAAAGAAGATGCGGTTTAAACCTTAAGGCACATCAGCTGGAGGTGCCTCACAGCTGCGGGGCTGAAGACCCATTTGCTTCCCCTGCAAAGTCTTTAAGATTAACCCAAAGCACCTGCAGCCCCACTGCAGTGAGTCAGAGAGAGGTTTGCATTGTCTTTTAGCTCAGTTTCCCCCTGTAGCACAAGGGCAATGTTGTCTTTAGTTGCCCCATGAGCTCTGCAAGTAGATGATGATTTACAGCTCTGAACAGGGTCTTCGTGGGCAAGTGGTGGGTGCTAAGGAGAAGGTTAGTCAGGGGATTGTCCTTGCTGACCTCTTCTGCCTCTGAGGATGGTTGAGCTTCCAGCAGTGCTGCAGAGGGGTAAGTGTCTGCGTTTGCCTCTGTCGTGAGTGACTGCAGTTAGAGCTCGGGGGGGTGTTGTGTTTGCCTAGTCCCAGTGCAGTCCAGTGCAGAATGGTCTCAGCCTGAGCTAGGTGAGCCCCTTCCTGACTCCTGCTTGCTGGCTGCCATGTACTTCCATCCCTGTGGTTGGTGTGTGAGCTACTCTGACAAAAATAGCTCCTTTCTGCAGAAACCTGTTGTATCCTTTATTGCTCTGACTCTGTACCCTGTGTTTTAATACCAAGCTGCTTGCGGCCCCTGCCATTTCGCGTGCTGTTTGTGCTCAGCTCCTGACTGCTCAAAAAACCTTAATGCTGACCTGTATTTACTGACAATTGAGCTTTCCATGGTTTTGTAAAAAAGTATATGCTGCTTTTGATCATGAAGGGAATTAATGCAGAAAATCAGCACAAGTTGTCTACCTTTTGAAATCTTAAGCGTGAGGCTTTCCTTTTAATGTCTTATTGGAAGTTACTATTTTTAAAAATCATAGAAGAGCTTTTTGTAGTGCAACATACATCTTGGAAGGGCTTTTCAAGTATCTGTATAATTCTTGGGAGGACATTTTTTTTTTAATAGAAAAACTCTTACTATTGCTGTTCTTGAATTTACCATGAGTTGTGTTGAAGTAATACAGAAGGTCAAAAAAAGCAACTTACTGCCTTTGGGTCAGCAGAAGTTCACAGGTCTTGCCTGTGACCGTACCTGTTTGTTACAGGTTGGTCTGACTTCTGTTGGTCCCTTCTCCCAAGTCACTAGTGATAGAACGAGAGGAAACGGCCTCAAGCTGTGTCGGGGGAGGTTTAGGTTGGATATTAGGGAAAATGTCTCCACTGCCAGAGCGGTCAGGCCCTGGCACAGGCTGCCCAGAGAGGTGGGGGAGGCGCCGTCCCTGGGGGGGTTTAAAAGACATGTAGACATGGCACCTCAGGGCATGGTTTAGGAGACCTGGGGGTGTTGGGCTGATGGCCTGACTTGATCCTAGAGGTCTTTTCCAACCTTCATGATTCTATGATTCACGTGAGGGAAAGAGCGAACAGAAAGAGCGGACTTATACCAAAAAAGAAACGACGACCATTGTTGTTGGATATGAGGAGCTACCATATGTTGTTAAAGGCAATTACTTTGCAAACAAAACCGTCACCACAAAATGTCTCTATTTGATTGCAAGACAGCTTCAAAGGTCCAGAGAGCTTTGTACTTGGCGTATAACATGAGATTTTTAGGCACATGGCTTACAGTGTAACTTAGCTAATTCTGTGGGTAGTTCTTGAAACTGGCAGGGGTTGTCCCTATTGCTCTTGTAGGTTCTTCGGGGCCCGAACTGGATAAATGCATCTCTTCATGTATTCTCTTTACCCTTGGTAACGTGTTCTCGGGTATTTTTATTTCTTGACTATACCTAAGAGGCAGTCCAGTCAACCTTGTGTATTTTCTGCTCTCATTCCAAGAGTGAGGCTGTATTTTAGTAATTAACCAGTAAGAGGCCAACAGGGGTTTCCTGGAGAATCTAGGTGATGACAAGTAAAGCCTGCTTTCAGGCTGAGTCTTCTGGGAACGTGCTTTTGAAATCTGGAAAAGTTGTCCTGGAGAAAATCACTCTTGTACTTAGGAAGTATTTTAATCAGTATTTCAGTTAAGTGTTCAGGCAAAGGAAAACAAAGGAAACCGGTATCATTAAAGAAAACTGTGAACATATTGTATATTGCTACATGAATGCTTTCAGCAGGGGATATATAGCTCAGAATGTATTTGGATCTTAAAATACTATTATTCTGAAAAGTGGAAATGAGAGAAAATATCTGATGCTATGTGAAGTGTTGCCAATCTATACGAGCCTTAAGTTTTCTAGTCCTCGGGACGTGAATCAAAATGTAAGATGCTGCGTGGGGTGGTCGTGCGACTCTTGGGACAGCTCATGAAGGCTGCGGCAGTCCTCGTTCCAAGTCATTAGCTAACCCAGATCCCTCTCAGCCTTGGGGGCTCTGTGCTGCCCCAGGGCCTTGCTCCCCAGACCTTTCCTGGGAGCAGGCAGCTCCTGGGTGTCCTCATCTTACTTTCCACTTCTTAGTTATCCAGCTGATTTATCAGGTGTGCAGCGCTTCTTACTCTAGAGGTCAGTGTAATGTTAAGAATGGAAATGGTGCATATCCAATTCCCTTTCCCTGATGAGACGTTCCAGGGTGAACTCTAAATTATACTCCTTCCCATACAGGGTGGAGGAGAGATTTCATACTGGGGAAATGTACTTGTAAAAGCACAACAGCCAATATGGGAAGCTCAGAGGGCGTTAAAGAAAACAATCATTGAGCCTCTTTGTTGAATGGAAGTTATGAATGCACTAGTAGTAATTTTCTGAAGCCATAGACAATAACATAATGTGAGTGGGTGATGGAAGAAATTACATAGGATGAAATTTAGAGAGCTGACAGCAGCCTATGCATCACTTAAGACCTATTTCTGAGGGCTTAATTGCGGCTTAAATAGCATGCAGGCCTTGTGCTCATCTTCTGTGTAGAAACAAATTCCATCTCGAATGAGCACCATGAGCAGAACATGGAAAATGTAATCTGATCAGCTGTAAAACTCCTGCTTTGGGGAAGGGCTGTTCTGAACTGAGAACAGATGTGGGCAAAGTAGATTTATGTTGTAGCACGCACAGTATAAAGGTCTAATGTTGTGTTTCGCCATAGGATGCACTGATGTTAGTCCAAAGAGATGCCATGAGAATATCAATCTTTAAACAAATGGGAAAACTGAGTAATGAGCACACCCCAGGCGCTGGGGTAATCTGCTCCATTTGTGAGCTGTGTGGCTGATAACCCTGAAAGCAAGCCTGCTTACAAGTGCTTTGGAGGCCTTTATTTTACTTTTGGGCTGGCTTTCTGCAAATATTCAGACTTAGTGGTGTAAGAGATTGCTAAAGTAAATTTTCGGCTTGGTCACGTGAGAGGTCAGAACTGGTCACGTGTGGCTTTGCTGCAAGGTGGTCGCACGCTGGCTCAGTAAGAAAAGGAAGAGCTCTGTACAGCCTCTCCGAGAGATCAAGCTAGCGAGCCCCTTGGCGTAGTGAATATTGAACAATTTTTCAGTCAATTCTCAGAATGATTTAAAAAAAGTGCGGTGGGTAGAATTAAAGCTGAACCCATTGAACTTTTCCTTATCTTTTCATGCATGGATTTCTTGTAATATTTAACTTTTTCTTTGCATTTTCCGGACTTGGGATTCTTAGTTCTGAGACAATCAATATTCCCTTGTAATGTATTTTGACGTACGTTCCTGATAAGCATTTTTGAGTTGAAGGCCTAACATGTTTTTTTTTGTCAGAACAGAAAAGGTAAATTGAAGTAGTCTCCTGGTAGCCACCTTAAAAGCAGAAATAGAGATGAAAAATTAGGACTACACTAATAGCGCTTCTCAAAACACAAAGCTTGATGGATTTAACTGTTTTCTTTTTAATTGAGAAGCAACTTGCAAATCATTGCTGTTGTCTGCGGAGAGATCTGTTATTCAGATGTCTGCTAAATGGTTTGCGTGAATTCTATTCCGGTTCTGGGTTTGTTTGCAAACCATTCGCAAATTGTCTACTTTTATTATTCACAGTGTGTGATTGGGCATGCGGTATATTTTCTGCTCTCTGGTTTAACGACTGAAACGTTTTGACAGGGAATAGCGAACGGTGAATGGCAACTAGAAAACAACGTGCAACTTGGGGCGTTTGCAAAGACTTTCAAGAATATTAGCGAGCGAAAGAACGCTGCTGACGCCTGGGTAGTCTGACCTCTGTGAATGATGCTGATTCACATCTCAGCCATTTAGCTACGGATCTATTTGAGTCAGTTTGTTGTTGGTCCAGCTCTGCTAAGTTTGCAAGCAAAATCATTGTCTGCGAATGATGCGTCTTTCAGTCAATTCAAGCCTTGAATTGCTTGTAAATAAAGTCTAATTCTGAAACTTGGCCACAGGGGAACAAGTTCTCTGATTTCCATATGAACTAAAATAACGTACTTCAGTCCTCTAGGACTGACGCAGAGGCAGGTGCTGTGTTCTTGTTCAAAGAGTTAGAAATGTGGTGCTAAAGTCAGTTTGCCTGTACATTAGCATTAGAAACTCTGCATTTCTGAGATCTAAAACTAACTTAAGGTTATTTAAAGATATCCTGATGCTCTTATTCAAGTATAAGAATTAGCCTACTTTTATTTGATATAAACCTCATTCTCTGTTTCCATGCAAAACCCATAGAATTTCTTCACTTCTTCAGCTTGGCAATAGAAACCCAACCCTGTTCCAGCTCAGAAGGGTTGAAATGGTGGATGGTGTGATTCTCACAGAGAATATGTGCCACTCTTCCCCCCCCCCCCCCCCCCGCAGCCTGGGGTTCTTGAGCTGTATGACAGATTAAGATTTCATAACACCGCAGGCAAAATTCTTTCCCTTGATCTGTGCTGTAGATTATCGTTTGCATTTTCTGCACACATGGTACTTTCATTTCCATCAATGGGAATTCCACATGCCGAATAAGGAAGAAATATTTGCATTCTGGATAAGTGCCTTATTTGGGCGCTTATTAATACTTATGCACTCGGGCGAAACTCCTACTGACTTTGATCTTGTTGGCGAGCTGCCCGCTGGATTTGAATCCCTGGATTGAAGAGTTGGTAAATGGCATTTTAATGGCAAGGGTCAGCAATGATTGCCATACAACTTCTCCCGCTTTCCCCACCACAAAGCTATCATCTGAAGTAAGGCATTGCAGTTCTTTTTGGAAGATTAATAGTTCTCTGCTAGTAACAGATTTTCCACTCGCCAGAAAGCAGTACACCCACTGATGAGTTTATCATTTGAACTTTGAATCCAGTCGGGAAGTTGAGACGTAAACTCCTCCGTGATGGTGATTTGTGGTATATTTCCAGTTTTCAGGGTCAGGTTATTAACCAGAGTAACAGTGATATAAGTGCGTGTTGTAGGGAACATGAATCAGAGGAAGTGTCTGACAAAGACCTCACTGTGCAGGCAGCTTTCCCAGGAGGCTGTGAAAGTCTGACATGTGTCACGAAGCTCCAGGTGTCAGGTTTGAAAATACCACAAGTATTAACAACCTGCATATGTGTATATAAAACTTTTTTCTTGGCAGCATTTTTGGTACTCGGAAGACTTTATGCTGTGGCCTGTCTAAGGAAGGATTTTCATTTTGCTCGGAGATGTGCAGTTCCTAGAGTTTTTCTTTGCTTTTCCCTGTCGGTTTGAGGGAGAAAAATAGCAACCAGAAACTAACACGACCACCTGTAGTAGATGGCTTGTAACTTTTTCACATGGGAAGTGTGTTTCTCACTTTGTATTTAGTAACAAAGCTCTGGGCTACTGTTAAAATTAAGACATTGAAAAAGCATAATTGTCTGCAGATTTCTAATGCTTGTCCTGTCATCCTGAAAGTACTGAAATATAAAACAATCTGGGAGAAAACCTGTGGTGTAAAAGGTAAATATTATTTGAGCTGTGCTAACACTGAAAATCATTACCCATAGAAAATTCTGATATTCTGACGAGCTTCTGTCCTGAACTGGAATAAATATTGAAAATATCAGGGAGTTCTGAAAAGCAACATAGTATAGAAGTATTTAACCTTTTGTTTAGAACCAGTATAATGTTATATGTGTTGGGAACATGCTATGGACGTTGTAGTTCAGGTGTCTGTTGCCTCTGTTCAACTGCAGGGGTTAGATAGCTTTGCAGTATGGTGTATCCCATGCTACGCTCTCTTTTATGGCTTCCATAAAATATTAAACAGGGAGCAGAAACCAGAAAGTACTTCCTGTGCCAGATTTTGGTCTGGTAGAATCTGCTTTTGCTGGTGGTTTTTTTTTGTTTGTTTGTTTGTTTGGTTTTGTTTTATTTTCTCCCATAGCAAATTGCTTTGGGGGGGGAAAGACTCCTAATTGTATCTAATGATAATATGGACTGCAACCTCTTGTACTCAGAGTTATGGTATGGTAAGTTCTCTGTGCTGTAACGATCCGTTCAGATCTACGGTCTTAGGTGGGGAAAAAAGTCTGCCCTTTGCATTCAGAATAATGCTGCATCCCACTTCTGTAGCGACTCCTACTCAAGTTGATGTAGACTGCAGATTCGAGGGTGATTCATATGCAGGGAAGTTACACAAGTTTTGTGGGCAAGGTGAATAGCATGTGAGACTTAGTAGTACTTCGGTTGGGCTTAGAGAAGAAGCATTTCTGTCCTGTTCTGGTGGCATAAGCCGTGACCAGGGGTCAGGAGGTGAAGCCTTTAATCGCACTCTGCGAACGGCCTGCCTCTCTCCTCTTCTGCATGGTGGCTCCTCAGCTTTCCTCCTGGGCAGAGAAGGTAGTCCCCAATGAGGAGCTATTGTCACGTATTTACACATTCGAGTGCTAGTTCTCTAAATAAAATATGCACGAGAAATTTTCTGCACGTTGCACGCTGCTAATTCTGTGCGTTGCAGATGTGGGGGGCTGAAGCCCTGGGAGAAGCAGCCCATTCTCACGAGCGCCCTCCTGAAGGCTTTGCTTTAGCCGCTAGGTGATGTAGCGGCTTCTCTTTGTGTCCGAGGGAGAAGCTTGGAGAGTCTGGCATATGAATTAAGAATGAGTAATTGGAGAAGATCCCCACTAGAAGCAATACACAGACTAGATAATAGGCCTCGGAAAACTAACGAGATGATAGGGCTTCTAACTTTACGTTTTCTAATTGCTTCAGATGAAACCCCATTAGAAACAGCTGGTCTGATTCTCAACTGATATAAATTGTCATATATTTTTAGATTTAAATAGCACTTGGCTGGCCTACCCCAGACGTAAACTCTGGCCTAGATTATGTGAAAGCTATCAGCTTGGAATGGAAACTTCAGTGCTGCTTTTACAGACGAATTTATTTTAATGTATTATCAGGAAAATCCAGCATATTTCCAGGTATTGTGTATCTGAAAAAATAATCATCGATACAAGACTGCTATGAAGAGAGAATTGAAATAATGCATGTATCCACATCATCACTGCTCAGGGCAGCTAGATGAAACTTGAGTCCAAGCCACATGCTGGTAACAAGTAATCTAGGGCCAGATGCTCCGAGCCAAGGGCGTCTTCAGCTGCCTGAATCCACAGAAAGAGAAAGGTATTGTATTTTTCAGTGGCTGCTGAGACCCACACGGAACTGGAAATACATTGAAATGAAATGACTGAAAATAGCTTTCTGGTAAGAGTGAAGTGAATCAGATTTAAACAGATTTATCCTGTGAGACATTGTGATTCTTAGTGGAAAGACAATTAACAAATAATTTGTTGTTCATTCTAGGCCAGATTCTCTTCTACTTTAAATTCAGAAGAAATCGCAAATCTGGCCCTTAACAGTTCCTCTTAATTGGAGTTTGGATGACTGCTGAGCAGTCCATTGCTGTAGCCCTTTCTAACAGTGGTGTGCTTATAGATTTCTGACCTGTGTTGAAAGAATTGTCTTACGCCCGGATCTAAGGCCCAAGGGAGGTGGGTCATGGTATCGGAGGTCTGCAGTGATGCAAAATGATGGGGGTGAGGAAGTTTTACTTGTCTCTGGTTTCTACTTTTCCATTATGTGTTTATTTACTAAGGTCAGGGGGGGAAAAAAACAGAGCAGGATTAAAGTGGGAGGGAAAAATATTGTCCAATAACCATGAGCTAACCACTGATCTCTGGAAGATAAGATTTTTATAGGCAATAGTCTATTTCTGACCTAATTTAAACTAATTTCAGAGCAGTCGATGCCAATATACATTGCTTTAAAAGAAAGACTTCAAATGAGCTCACTCAGGGAATGAAGCAACACTGAAGTTCTTGGCTATTTGAAGCTGTGGGACTCACTTTTGGGGAATAAATTGTCTGAAAGAATTGGATTCCAGATTACTTTCCAAATTAATGACAACTTTCCTGCGTGTTTGTAGTTTCACAGAATTACATAATCAAGCAATATAGAGCTGCGTGAGTAATTATGGGTTATAAACCTGAAGCCCTGTGGTATAGACATCGATATAAATATACTCAGCAATAAAGGATTGTTATGTTAATCTGTATATATTGATCAGTTAAAAATTATTAAAAAGACGCTATTCAAAACCACATGGTTTATAATGGGACATTAGTCGAATTAAAATTCTCACATCGCAGGTGACAAATATCCTTCCTTTGATAATAAAACATTAACAAAGCTAGGAAAATTCTAAAAATACAGCGGTCTTCTCTTGTTGCTTTTGCTTCCCTCAATGCAGGCGGTGTAAATCGCTGCTCGCGTTACTGCTATTTACGTATTACTGCTTCCTATCATCTGTTTCGTGTTAGCTGTGCCACAGTTCACGGCTTGAATCGCAGCCGTGGCTGGAGACTCTTTCGCCACAATTGTTTCCATTGCAGTTAAAGCATATGAGGTGGTATTAAAATTGACCTTGGTTTTTTTGAATGAGTTGTTCTACCAAAATTTTAGTTTGGGGATGCACTTTTTAATTTGGCAGTGCCCTGATGGAAAAATTGAAGGCAGCGTACTGGGAAGCGAGGCTGGGCAGAAGAATACAAAATGGGACTGGCTTGAAAGCTACGTAAATTAAAAGCCCTTCGTGGAGTTGGACAATATTTTAGAACCTCAGAGGTCATGTTCTCATGCTTTTGTGTCCAATCTTAACGATTAAAATTTACTTCTTCTAATGTGAAGGCCAAGGATTTCACATAATAACATGCTTCCAAGAGGAGTTTCAAGTCATTAATACTGTAAAACCCGTTGTGAAATTGGGAGGGTGGCCAAGTGGTAGGACAAAATACTTGCATGTATTGGTAAGATCCCATTCCAGGAAAGAAAGAAATCCAAAACTGACATCACCTGGCCATCTGTCCCAGTAACGACTGCATTACATTCCAGCTTAAGTGAATCTAGAGGGGACTATACCCTTTTCTGGACTCGTTCAGTGAGACTCACTTTTACACCTGCAGCTTATGTTAATCTACTGATAACCCTGTTTCTGAAATCAGCTGCATTGAATGTGGATACACTTAAAACTTCAGAAATATTTGGTCTCATTTGTTTCTCCTCCTCCTTTTTTCCCTCCCCCCCCACCCCGAACATTGATGCTTTCAGTGGAGGTTCATCAGATAGTTGCTGCTCTAGCCTAGGTGTTTCTACATGTGCTATAAAAGCTTGTATTTATCTTCATTTGGTCAAGACTCTTCAGCTGATAGAAACTGGCCCTCGCTGTGCTGAAAGCAAAGGGGCTCTGCTGATGTCTGTCAAGGTTTGGAGCTGGACGTACCAAACTCGTCTCCAACATGTGCATATCATCACTTCTGTGTGACAGCAGGGGAGAGGGAGAGGAAGGAAAAGTAAACACAGCACAAAGCATCAGCCCCTACTTCGTATTTTTGTATCCTTCGACCGTTCTCAGTAGATCATCTTCTCTGTCATGGATGAGGAAGACAAGTACTGTTCACACCAAAATCTGGCAATAAATCTCCTGCTTGCTTATATGGCTGCTTCTAGCTCTGTTTCGGGATATGTTTTCAGAGTAGTTGCCAATGCCACTTATCAGTGAGTAGGTCTGAGGAGTGAGAATTTGAATGAGATGCCTGCTTAGAGACAAACATGGAGCCTTTTAAATCACAAGCCTTGTACTGATCTTTATTTTAGGACCCAAACCAGAACATGCATCCTTGAGTATTTACTGGCTTTCCATTAGGGGATGTCTGCAGTTGCTTACAGGTTTTGCTTTTTAAAATCTTACCACATTTTAAGAATTTGGACTGAAATTAGAAGATACTCTCAAGATCTCAAACAGCAAAGATCTTAGTGCCGTTCACTCAGGTGCTCTCACCAGTAAGGGGAGGACTGGATTTGCTCCGTTGGTAGCTGGTAACATCTAGCTGACAGACTTGCATGAATAATTCATGGGAGAGAATGCAAAGACACCACGGCCAGACCTGACTCCCCCATGAGAAGAGGGGCTGCCCACTTTGGGAACACCAAATCTGATTCACACACATCCTTCGTGCTGAGTGAAGACCAAGGGGGTACCTTCTGGAGATGCTTTCCCAGTCTGCCCAGCATCCAAACCGAGAACGTGCCAGGACCTCCCGTGTGCCCCTAAGCCCCGTGGAGGCTGGTCCTTCGTGCTCCTGACGTTCAGCCTCTCCTCTCTGCTGCTGATGCAGCTTCGCTCTTGCGTGGGAGGTTTCGGCAAGACTCGGGCGGCTGTGGTCAAAGGTCTTTTAAGATGTTGAGTCTTCTGCCAAAAGGCTTGGTTTTCAAGGCCCTGTCACAATTTAATATGTGTGGAAAGTAATTATCCCAAAAATGTGAAGGAACAAAGGGATTATTTTTTTCCCTTTTAATCCCCTTGCATCTCGGTTTTGCATCTGTAAAACGAGAACAATACACTGCTGCTCATAAAAGTGAAGATGTGTATTGTGTTCCTCATGAATCATGCAAATGCTGTGTGATGTCCCATACCCTAGTAGAGCGAACAAGGAAAGAAGCAATGCTATTGTCAGAGCTCAGCCTTTACAGCGGCGGGAGGGAAAAGGCTGAGTGATTTTTCGGAGTGAGGATATCGAAGGAAGGCACTGACTAGTTGCTCTTTCTGCAAATGATTTCCACCCTTTTCACTGAATAAGCAGGGGATCTTGAAGAGAGATGGTGTATTGGAGGAGGACAAAATCGGTATTCCTGTGCATAGTAGGATGGAAGGAAAGTAGGGGTATCTTTGGTGTTTCTGGACATCCCGAGTACTAATTAAAATGAGGCCTGGAGGCACCTTTCCTGCCAACTCCAAGCCCCAGGATTGGATTGAATAGTACGGTGAAATAAGTGTTAGTGGGTTTTGGGGATCCACTTGGTCCTAGGGGTGACTATCATAAGTCCCCCTTCTGTAACAGCCTGCTTGTGGCTATGTCCCCGCTCGCGTAGCGGTCGGTATTCGCAGACCGTGCATTAACCAGGGCCCCAGTCCCAGCTGGTGACCCTGCTGGCAGCCGAAGCTGAACCGGCCGTCCCCGCCGGGATCCACGGGCATCGGGGAGCTGCACAGCCGAGGTGGGAGCGCCGGGGAGGGGGGGATGTGGGATATGTGCGATACCACTTCAGCAACGTGACCGGTTCCGCCTCCCAGTGAGCCCTGCCGGTGGGTGTGTAGGGTGGGAAGGGCTCCTCTTGTTTGCCAGACTTGGTCCTGTGCTCTCCCAGGCTCCTGCATCGCACAGATCGTTTTGTAAATGCGGAGATTTAGGATGCTCAGGAGGCGAGTTCCCAGATACGTTGCCTGTCTGATGCCGAAATATTTTAATTTGATTTCCCTCTTGAATGTTCTGCTTGCACAAAGGAAAGCTGTGACAGTGGAGGTATCCTTGAGTCCGCTCGAGTGAGGACGTTCCCGTTGTGCTGATATAGAGGCCACAGAGGAGAAGTGGTGTGACTCAGTCTTATTAGAAGGTATTAAACCACTTCATCTCTCACCCCTGCGAGCATAACCTGAGGAAGGCTGTGGGTGGCTATAATGTCGCTGTCTCATTTTTCTTTGTATTTCTGTTGCTCAATAAACATTACTGCGCTGTAGGAGAGTTAGAGGTTTTTATTTAACTGGAGCTGTGAAAGTGCTTGTTCCCCTCAAATTTCATTTCCTTTTTTCCTTTGTTCCATTGATGACTGGCATCATCTGTTCATCTCCTGGAGGGTTTTGAACTCAATTATTATGATTGTCTCTTGCTGCCCTTGTTTTCTGCGCACAATTTCTGTATTCCTATTGTCTTAGATTAAATTAGCCCAAATTTAATCCCTAGCCTTAGCAAATTTAAGCCTCAAAATAGGGAAGAACATTCCTAATTTTTAATATGGGAATTGTCTTGTCTTGCTGGCTTGGGAACTTTCTGAGCTTTTGAAAAGCAGTCATCTTGTTTCTTGTAGCACCTCAGTAGGTGTTCTTGCACTTTCTGCTCTTCCCCTCACCTTCTCATTTGCCCAGGACACACAGTTCATGGCTTAGCACCTTGGCTTCACAGATCATAAAAACTGGCCTGGCCTGGCAGTTTTTATTTGAGCAAATTTTTTTTTTTTTTTAATACTTACCTAATTTAGGATCAGGCCCTAAAGCATTGGGGTATAGTATATGTAACAAAACAAATGTCTTTTTCAATGTAGATGACTCTCTTCCCCACAAACCTCCAAAATTAATTTTGTGTTAAATTAAACTCTGGCCCAAAATGCAGGGAGGGAAGAGTTCTGCTTATGGAGATCTTCTGTTGGAATATCTTCTTGTGCCAAATGCAAAAAAAAAAAATAAAAATAATTTGGAAACAAAACAGAAAGATGAGACTTGTTGTTTCAAACTACCAGATTAAAATATGCACGGATTTTTTTTTTTTTAGAAGCTCATTTTCCCTTCTTTTATTAAACCTCTGAGGCAATTCACTGAATTTGGTCTGCATTTGCAAATCATTTCAGTTGTGAAATAAGCCCTTTTTGCGAGTAAAATATTTGCCTGAAAAATATTTGCTTGGCTCTAGCAGTGTAGCATATGGGCCCGTGTAATTCCTCTCCGTGGAGCGCGTTTAACCCCAGGTGACAAGCACACTGTCGGCGCTTAATAACGCGCGGTGGAGAATGTCTCAGAAACGTGTTGTGGTTCTTGGGATCTCGGCTGATTTTCCGCTTACCTGTAGCAGACCCTCACCTGGGGAAGACGGGTTGCCCCGTGGGCGCCTTCCCAGGCGCAGATTTCTCTCTGCGGCTGGAAGTTCCTCGTGGCGCTCCCCAACCGCCGGCCCACGAAACGCCCCTGCGAAGGAGCGCTGTGCGGCAGAAACGCTCTTCAAACCTCAGGCTCCCATAAACCGAGCCTTAGGCCTGCCCTGTGCTGAGCCAGGCTGCTTTTAAATTTCCTTACCGCCGCCTCGTTGCGTATTCCCCTCCCGTAGAGAGGAGAGGGGGAAAATAATGTAACATTTGGTAGTAAATTGGAGAAATTATGACCACGGGGTTCTGCATCCCTTGAGAACATTTCAGCTGTGCCGTGTTGGAAGCGATTTAAGCCATAGGTCCAGCCGTACTTCAGAGTATGTAATATATTAATTTTAATGACAGAAGTAGCGAAGGACACTTGGATAGCTGAGGTTCTAATACAATATGTAAGACTGAATGAAAAATAAATTAATTTTAAATGGTTTGCAGACATACAAAAGGTTCATTCACTGCATATAACATGCTCAGTAAAATAATATCCTTTAATGTGCTGAACTTTTCATGCTTTTCATGAAGCTGCATCTAATTGTACTGCTCAGAGTTGACTAATTCTGCCGCTGCCTGCCTTTGAGAAAAATAGCATTTCAAGACATGACTAACACTCTAAGTAGTCATTAATTCTTAATTAATTCAGAATGAAAATTAAACTTCTACACTGTATATATCAACCTGAATTCCATACAGAATACATACAGTCAGGTCATTTATTTTGCAATGAATATTACTACATGACTTTAAAAAACAAAAAGCAACCACAACCACTCAAAATATTAGCAAAAGCTAAGCCATTTCCTAATATAAATATTGGGTTTATTGTCATATATGTGTTAATGTATTATAATAAGGCTTTGTGTATATTTATACTGCATGATGAAGCTCGGCTTCTAGGAATATTTTACACTTGAACATTAAGTATGAGCTTATGATCGTACCGGTGTGAATGATCCACTATCTTTTTGTTTATGTTAAGAATATTTAATCTAACAGTCTCTGTTGTTTTCTGTTTGCCTTAATCAAAGGAGATGGGGTGGTTTGCCTATCTTTCTCCAAGCAGACATTTCCCTCAGCGGTTCCATGGGAGCTGAATTAAAGCTTTCTGGGCTGAAGTTCACATTCTCTTCATGATGCAATAGTTCTGTTTTATAGGTCTCGTGGGCTCCTCGAGACAACCCTTCAGTGTGCTCCCATGCTTGTCTTCTGTCCCAGCTGTGGCTGTGAAAGAGGTCCGAATAACCCTTATTAGCAGAAGCTTATACTGAGGGTGGGTCAGCTTGCTATCGTACCCTCCTGCGCTGATCCAGCTGGATCCAGAGGAGGACCTCAGTGCTTGGGGACACAGTGGGTGAGGGGACTCACCTTTACGTAAGGGCAACGGATTCAATAACACGTGCTTCTGATGATGCCCCCTTCCCCTGCCTGCCCGCTGAAAGCGTTTGGCCAGATCTAGGCTTGTGCAACATTTCGGCAGCCCTTAGGTGCCTGTGGTCACCAAGAGGCACTTACACTCTGTACAAGTACGCCGGTACCTTCCTCTGGTGAATTTGACTTGAAATTGTATCTATTTTTTCATTCAGAAGAATGGCTATAAAGAGCAGAAATGTAAGGTGAATGCTAATATGAATATATATGTACACCTGACTATGAGTATACGTACAGGCCTGAATGTCTGTGCCGGAGCCATCGATGGGACATCCTGATGTCTCCTTCTGAGGAAAATACAACTTTATTGGTCCTGTGTGCCTTTGGTCTTTGCCTCAGAAGTGATAAATAATGAATTCTGGAAGAGGCTCTGTGGGCATTTTACGTACTGCAGAATATGGAATGAAATAGTGCCTTTGAAGGAAGCCACGATTTCACTAGAAATTGATTGTTAGCATAAGAGGGGGGGTAAAGTAGTTTAATCCATTTGCAATGTGATACAGTGAGAAATTACCTGAAAACCAAATAAAAATGCCTGTGACAAACTGTCCAGATTGGTGGTGGGGGTAGCGCCAGAAGAGATGGAGCATGGGATCTTCAGCAAGGGACTAGCCTCTCTAGGAGAGGAGAGAGCAGTTAGAGAACAGGCTAGCAAGAAGTTCCAAGACCCTGCAAAGACATGATTGAAAGTACTCCTTTTGAAGATCTGGAACTGAACCCAAAGCCTATTTGGACACTTTAGCGGGTGGGAGGTTGCATTAATTTTAAAATCCATCCTTTTGCAGCCCCTGAGCATCATCAGGCTGAGTGGCTGTTTCTCTCTCTTCATCCTTTCTCTCTTTGCCAGGACCTGGCGTTATTTATCTCTTGGGCAGCAGTTGCTGGAAATAGGTTTCCTGATCCCTTGTGACAACTGGAGGAGAGTGGTGTCCTGAAATTTAAACCTTCTAATGAAGAGCTTAGGAGGGGAATCTAGCCTGCTCCAAGGCCTTTCCACCTATTTATTAGGCACAGCGCTACACAGAAATCAGCAGCTGTCAGGCTGCCAGCCAGAAGACAATACCATTCTTTCCAAGCCCCTGACCAATTTTTGTTCGTCTCTGGAATTGGTTGTTCCTGCCTCTCGCATTCAGTCTCTTAGAATAAAGACGGCTGAATTGAAAACTATAATTTCAGTGCAGCTCTGGCTTCTGCGCTGGTAATCAGGACACAATGTACTGCTGAGGATGCACGCTGCATTATGCAACTCATCCAGCCTGTAATTATCCCCGATTCCCCTCCTGTTGTAGCAGAACAGCTACAGACACTTACGTGACCGTTCCAGGCTGTGCGGCTCCTGCTGCTCGTTAACTGCTGAGATAACGAACTCCGGTGCTGGTGGTGAGCTGGCCTTCGGGGATGCAAAGGCTTTTAATATTCAAGTTAATTTATTTTTAGGGTTCTTGTAAACATTGGGTATTTGACCTGCTCGCAGCTCACAGGCAGGATTTGTACTGTCAGGTTCTTATAATATTTGCTGGTGCTAAGTGCCGAAATGTTTTAAACCCAACCCTTCCTCTTGGTTCTACCAAAGTTGGTCTAGGTGGTCGTGTTGCTTGAAACATTCAGTGGTTCCCATGCCTTTTCAGTTCAGGGTTGTTCAGAGGTCAAATGAGTGATGGATTAAAGGAAAAATGTTACAATGGCTGAAGCTATCAACGAGCTGTAGGGAAAAGCAGGTGCGGTGGTAGGGATGGCCAGAGTGACTTGTTTGACTTACAGGAGCAGATCCTGCCCGCAGACAGCTCAGAGTTGTGCTTCCACTTCGCTGTGTGGCACTGTCCCTTGGGAAGCCCAAGGGCCGGGCTCAGCCTCCCTGCCCTGCCTGGGAGGGGAGGAGAGGGGTGGGCGAGCAGGTATGTGGCAGGGGCTTGCTCCAGCAGCAGTGTCCTCCACCAGCAGTGTCCTCCGCCCGTGCTCTTTCTGCAGCTGGTGCCATGGCCGGCAGGGGACAAAAGACCAGAGATGCCATTTTGTGACCACCTTCATCCTCCAGCCTCCACCCTGGTACATTTATCCTATCCTTTACTGTTCTGCTGGATTTCATGTTACAAACATGCCAAGTTCATCAGCCTGTTTCTTTGGAAAAAACCCAAACCCACTTCCTTTCAACCACGTCCAAAGGTGCTGACGTCTGTGGAAGCCTTACTTTCCTTGAGGGGCTTTGGATCAGGTCATCAGTGTAGGATGTGGTACGCAGGGCTTCCTGTATCTTGTTAAATAGGCAAAACTGGTGCAGCCTTTTGGAGGGGGCGGGGGGGAACTGTACTAACAGACACACCCTTGTGTCATTGAGGCTCCATGAAACTCAGAGTTTTTTTTCAGGATTCTGAAATATTCAACCTTATTGGTTTCCATTTTCTCCTGCTGGATTTCCAAATGGTAAAATAGGAGCCATTCTGTTACTTCAGTCAGTGGCTCGTCCGGGATTTCCTGCAGTGTTTCCGCCCCTCGGAGAGCGCGGTTCCCCGGGCAGGAGGACCCTCTCCTAGCAGCCAGGAAGACATCGCTCTACCCCTGAAGGCGTTTGCCCACTGGCACCAGATGACATTTTCCTTCGGCACATGCCTCCCTGTGGCTGAGCAACAGGGAGCTGAACCGGTGCGTAGGATACCCACAAGCAGTAGCTTCCTGGTATCCCCAGTTGAAAACTTTGGGGATGGATTTTAAACCTTGAACATGTGAGTATGTTCAAGTCTAGGCTTTTTTTTTAACCAACTAAACAAAATATAAGACAACCCTGACATTAGAACCAAGACGTCTCCTCGCGGGTCATGACACCCCATAACCCCACGGATTCTGCTTTTGTTTCCATTTGTTTGTTTTATGTCACGACACAGCAGCCACCAGCTCGTTCTCTGCTGGATGTAGCTGAAGTTAGCACACCAGCCAGGACGTTCTGGATAAGGCTTCTACCTTTTTTCTTTATACTTACTGCAGCAATTTCACGTTGAGAGCATCGAGAGCCTTGGCCAGCACTGTGGTGGTATGAGTAAATGAAGTGTGGAGTAATTCTTACCTTAATTTGTGTTTTTTTTTTTAAATAACTGGAGCACAGTGCTGTTAATTAAGCTTAGTGAGAGACTTAAGCCACAGTTTTAAAAATTTTGTGCTTTTACTCTGCTTTTTATAACCAAAATATGTCAAGGCTATAAGGGAGTAGAGCAATACGACAGGAATCTTCAGTGCAGCGAAGCTTCGTTGAAACAGAAGGGGTATTGCAGTAGTTCTGAAGGAGAATATACTTGCTTCAGTGGAGAAATAATTATTTTCAAGTAACAAAATATTAAATGATTGTACCGTTAAATCATTATAAATGCCGATAAAATGCCACTTTAGAATTGTTAAGTGAGGAGGAAGCAGAAAGCATTGCAACCTCCTGAAACAGGTATATTTCTTTTTTTAAAGTAACGGCGTGCTGGCATCAGGCTTTGGGCAGAATTGCTGGCCATGGAAGATGAGGAGAAATTATTTACCTGATTTTGTATCTCAGCTACAACCCATGTCTCTGGCACCACTAGGCTTAGCTCTGCACCAATGCAACCTTATCCACAATTTCAGGAATTCAGCGAAAGTTTCATTGATTTCCTACAACTTCTTGACCTGAATTTCATTCAAATACAGCTGCTGAACTGTAACCAGTGGTACTTGACTGCTACTAGAAAAAGTGAGTTACTCCCTTCACCACCCCGGGCCTGACTCTCAGTAATGTTACTGTCCAAGTGTACTGGCGTTAGGATTTCTGAAATAACTGAGACAGGAGAAGACGACCTATACTTGAATGTATTTACAAGGGGGAAAAGATAATGGAAGTCTGAATGTCTGAATTATTGCGGCAGTACCTTAAAAAAATTAAAATCACCATACAGAAACCAAACCTGCCCAGAGTGCGTACCTGTGAACCTCCCCTCCACGCGCTCCTCCTGTGGCTATAATTATGGTATTTGACTTTTAAAACTCTACATGTTCCAGCACAGTGATGACTGGAATAATAATAATTGAAAAATCTGGTGTTACCTAGCAATGATGCAGTTTATGCCTTACCAGAGTGTTCTAATGTTATGCCTAATAAAAGATGACAAGACTTGCTTTAAGTCTTAATCCATCAGCAACACTATAATCTACTCAGGTGAGCTGTGTTTTCCTTCTTGCACAGATAAATAGCGTAAAAATTGGATCATTCAGAGAAACTTTGAAGCAATGTTCTGGGAACAGTTACTGTGTATGCCGGTTTCCTTTCGTCCTCTATGCCCAGCTTCAGAAAGTGCCTCTTTGCTGAGGAATTTCACCTTATCAGAATTGGGGATGATTTTTCTTTGAAGAGAGAGGTCACCTTTTCCCCTCTGTGCCGAGAAGGAGGTGCTCATCAGGAACTAGGAGACCAGCTGTGGCCTCCACAGGCATGTTTGACCTCTGTGGGCCCGCGGCCAAGGGTGAAGTGCAGGATATTTATGCTTTTTTGTTCTTTCATCCCCATTCCTTGCTATTTAGTCGGTCGACCCTTCTGGGCAAGGACTGCCGCCTCCCACGTGCATGTAGTAATGCCAAATGAAGATGTAGCAGCAGCCATAGGCTGTGGTCGGTACTTATTTGTGGTTGATGGTGAGAAGGTACTGATCAGAGAGGAGAAACGTTCGCTACCCTGAAAATCTCGGTGCCTGCACGCAGAGAGGGCTCCGCAGCGGAGCCAGGAACGCTGAACGTTGCTCCTGAAAGTAGAGAGGGGAGGATGGGGGGAAGAGGGACAGTGTGCCAGGGAAGGGATGGGCATGGTGCTCTGGTTCCTCCTCCGGCCTGAAGGATGGGTTCAGATGCCCGGGGCTTTTCCTCGCTGGTGCGGGAGAGGTATGGAAACTTGGTTTCACGCACAGAGGTATAGACCCCCAGCTTGCAAATCCGATGCAGGACATAGCGCCTTCCTTCCTTTCCTCCAAAAGCCGTTGCATTGCTTGGAACACACGAAGGGCTGTGGGGGAGCCGCAGAGCCTGGTACGCCTGTGCTGAGCTGCCGATGGCAGCATTCCTTAAAAAAAGGTTACAGACAGTAACTTTGCATGTCGCCAAAAGTGATCTAGTTGCTGTAGAGCTCCAGCTCCTGTTATTGGCTCCCGCAACTAAAGATGTAATTTTAGAGAAGCATATGAAAGGTCAATTAATTTTCCCAAACCTTAATCTTGAAGTATCTATGTTTATTTGACCTTCCAGCTCAGTCAGAATTGGCGTGAGTTCAACCTCCTGCTAAATGAATGCTGCCTATTGATTTCACGCAGACTTACACCAGCTCGGATATATTTAAAAGGCATTCCTTCAGCTTTCCCGAGGCTTATAAATTGAAGTATTGTAAGGCTGCCAGGTGTGAGTTACCTGGACGAGATATGGCAAATGAAAGTCCTTTGTGTGGATGTTTCTTAACAAATATTATTTTTCACGTGGTAAGGTCAGATCCTGGATTAGGGGTTTAATACCTGTGGCAGCCTGGGCCATCAGTTGGTATCTTTGTCTCGATTTTCATTTCTGTGTTTCTGTTGGAGAACTGGTCAAAATATTTTGGCTAATATCTAAATGGTGAAAAGTTTCAAAGCAGCTTCAGTCTCCTGGGGGTGGAGGTGGGAAATCAGTTTTTCCCATTTTAAAAAATATAAACGATAATTTTTCTTCTTGAGTTTTCCTCATGGAAGAGACGTCGGCTTTCTGGCGCACGCTCCGTTGAGCGTAGGGTCTTTGCGTTGTATCATCACGCTTTCTGGGAAGCGGCTGCATTGCAGTGGCAAAAAGATTGAGGGTGCTCTGTGTTGTACCTGTCCTTGCACACGGTGAGCGGAGCTGGCCGCTTAGAGCAAGGTGGGCGTGTTGGGGCCAGTACGTAGTAGCTGAGAACATGATACCACAGGCCTGGAACACACCATCTCTTTTTTTTTTTTTAAACTGTTGAATTCGATGATGTTTCTAACTGTGATGTTACAGCAGTAGTTACATACTTAGCCTATTTAATCTTCTTGTATTTTTTAGTATCATTCTCCCTTCTCAAACACAGCTATAAAAGTTTGCCTATTCTCACTCTCCATCTCAATATGCAACTTTAACTTTTAATCGTGTCTTCACTGACTTTTAAATCAGAACAAGACATTATTGCGTGTATTTACTTCATTCCTTTGGTGAATTTTGAAGTCTCAGTAAGAATTACAGTTTGTGCTTCTAATAATTATATTTTCCTCTTAATTTTAATCTGCCGTACTGTGGCTTGGTCAGTCACCTTTACATCCATTACTACAACACTTCTTCATCAATTTGTCCTGAATACAAGGCGTCTTACTCAGTTATCCTTCTTCCAGCTCAAGTTTTCTCATCCAGTAATCAAGACGGGCTGACCAGCAGATGGGAAGTGTTACCTTCATGACTAGAACACAGGCTTTTCCCTTTGTCCCTCCAGTACCTGCAAGGCCGTATCTGAAAGAATGTGAAATCCTCCAAAAATTTCCCTGTCTCTTAGTGATAGCAGCTTTGTTTCATGTTTGTTGTTTGCAGGTATTTGTGTTTTCCCATGGCAGCACAGACCTGCTGGTCATTAAACACCTGCAGATGATGTCCTGAAACTGCCCAGCCCTTAAAATAGCTGTAAACTCCATATCCAGATAATTTTCAGCACCATTTTCCAGAGTGTTGAAGTAGGTCTGCTTGGCTTTTTGTTTTCCTTTTTTTTTTTAAAAGCTTCTGAGGTCTTTTGATCACTTACTCTGTGGGGGTTTTTTTTGTATTTTATAATAAAATCCATGCTTACCCTTAGAATTAAACATCTCAAAGAAACATTAAAATTAAATTTATTAAGGTACTTATTGAACAGTATGCTTGCCAAATGCCACAAGATTATTAAGCAAAAGCTTAATGATGGTTGGCCAAGTAATTTGTACATTATGCTGTAGGAGCTCCCTAAAGTTTTCGTCAATGTTATTTAATATATGGTAACCAACCGTTGTTTTAGTTGTATTGAACTGCTGGGGTTTCTACAGCTTAGAGGCCAGCAAGGGCTGTGAGACTTGGCATTCTCAGTTTGGCGCTTTAATGAAGCGTTGGAAATGTTCAGAGATGTCACTGAACGCCTCTCTGCCGTGTCGGAGCAGGCTGCTCAGCTCCCAGAGCCGTGAGCTGGCTCCAGAGTAGGACTTCACAGTGCAAAAGATCCTGCAAAAATGGCACCTTTCTGGTTTTTGTTGAATATCTCCGCTATGGAGAAAGAGAGACTGCTCTTTATGCTCTTGGAAGAGCCACGTAACCGCGAGGATCTGCTAGGAACTACACGTCAGCTGCCTCTTTTTGGAAGAAACATGATTTTAGGGAACGCGTGAAAGATTAGATCACCCAATTCAAGAGCAGACGGGTAACAGCAGGTCTGCTTTGCTCCGTTATGAGCAGTAGGGCCTTGTAAGCTTTGAAGGTTACGCTCCGAACATTCGTATAGAATATGTTCAAATTTGAAGCACGGCCTGGCGGAATGGTCAGGAGGGTGTGGTTGGTACGGGCTCGGTGTGGTGGTGTGTTTGGGCACAGAGTGGTGTCTTCCAAAGCACCCAAGTGACGCAGGAGCCTTAGTCTCACTGTACAGGATGATTTAAGCAAACCAACTCTTAAGTTTGTTGACTTCTAAATGAAACTTGACTTCTAATTCCTTAAAGGCCAGATCTGCAAAGGAATTTAGACATTTATGATAATTTTTAGGGATACATAACTAGCCAGGATGCCTACTTCTGTTGCCTTCAGATTATTTCCTTCTAAATTATTCGTGCTGTCCTCCTTAGATTTTATGCTACCTACTAAACAGGTTTACTATTTTAGCTCCATTTCTTCCCAGTGTAAGGGCATTTACTTAACACAGTTCTTCCCAGGGAAGACTTTGCGTTTTGCTCTCTATTTCCAGAACAGAAAAAACCAAAACAACCCTTGATTGTCTCTTTGGAGTTCCTCTTACCTTTTTAATCTGTGCATTTTAAGATTCAAAGAGAGCAGAAGGTATTTAAAAGTCCTCTTTATTCTGTGTTTGTCAGCTTTGAACTGTCTTAGGTCATTTAGAAGCTAATGGCAAAGTCTTTCTATAACTGATTGGAGTGTTCCTCGTTTACTGTTCCCCCGGCTTTAACACCATCACTTTATAAGCACTTCTTAATTTGCTCCCTGTTCCAATGCTTTTTCTACTCTCGGCCAGCTTTCTCCCTCTGTCCTGCCACTTGTAGTATTGCAGGTATTTACTACTGACCTTGAGTTAGTGTTTTAGTTAAAACAAACCACCCCCCTAATTTTTAATGAAAAGAACCTGTGCGGTCTTCATTATATCGTTGTACGGTGAAGTATATGACTGTTTCAGACACGAATCTTTCTGCCATCTTCTGCCTCTGAACTTCTCCGAGTTCCTGGGGCTTCTGCTGGGCTTGCCAGCAGTACAGCTGCAGGTGCGGGAATGCTGTTGAAGATCACTGGTTTACCAAAACCTGGCCTATCATCCTTTTACCAAGCTGCCAAGCAGCCGCCATCGCTCCTGGACTCGGCTTATCTCCTGTTGTGGTGCTGCTATGAGGTCGGTCAGGTGGGCAGGGAGAAGGCAGTGGTGATAAGCAAGTGGAATTTGCTTGCTTTGTGTTACCTGGCCGACCTCTGCCTTCCTGCATCCCTTCTTGTCTCTTCACAAGAGTTAATACGCTCCTCTGGGAAAGCAAGCTCTCCCTAGGATGACAAATTTATATTAAACCAAGATAAACAATATTTTCTTCCATCCCTGGCTGGATCTTGTTGCTGAAAGATAAGATCTTGCCAACACTAGAAAGGTAAAGGCAAGATTAAGGAAGCACCTCAGCAAAGGATCAGTGGTTTTTATCCACCGTAAAGAGAGGCTGTCGATGAACACCACAGATCACCGGCTGTTGAGCTTGATACGGGGGTGTCTGGGTTAAAGAGAGGAAAGGGTGCTGTGCAGTAGGACCGCTGCTCTCCTGCGCCTGAGGGGAGGAGAAGCTTTTCTGGAGGGTGGATTTGAGCCTATTGGGCTGCAGTTAGCCTTTGGCTGCTAGGTGACACAGTGGGCTCTTCTCGTTCAGGCTCTTAAATCTCGGTGGGCTGTGAAGACACTGGTGAATGTTTACTTTGGCACCGAGCTGGGCAGCATCTGAGGTTCTGCATTGCGATGGTCTTACTCCTAATTGCGTGCATTAGGAATAAGAGAAGTTACAGGAGCTAAATGGAGAGACACGTCCTTGCCCCGCGGAGCCCATGATGTAAATCAAGGGCTGGAAGCAACAAGGGATCGCGACAGGAGAGAGGGTGGGATGTGCTGAGGGTAGTGAAGCCAAAAGGCAGAGCGGACAACTCCTCAGCTGCTTAATTGATAGGGTGGCAGCGATCTGTATCCATTCTGGCAGAAGGTGTTTCTGTAGTTGTCCTTATTTCAGACTGTGAGTCTCCCAACACTGAGGAAAATTGTGTGCTAATTAGGAGTAATGCTACAGCAAATCCTATTTTGCACCAGCCTGTGGTTTTTTCTTCTTGCAAAAATACACCAGCCACGAGAAAATTCCAATGAACTTTTTTCCAAAACAAAGTCAAAAATTAAGTATGGTGAATTTTTTGTTTTCTTTATCCCACTCCGATAGCCCCCAGAGCAATTTATCTGTAGGAAAGATATATAATACACAAAACTGCAAGCAGTGGCACTGTCCACTAATTCTTAAGCTAGCACAGTTTGTTTGACAACCTTCTGATTAAACGTTCTTCCTTCCTCCCTTTCAGCCCAATTTAAATCAAAATATCGACAGAAACAATTTCCGTGAGGAAAACGGAAAAGTTCATAGGGCAGCTGAAGTTGCACAGCCTTTCCCATTAACGCGCCTGGGGGTTTGTTCAATTTATGTATTATTTATCTCGCCCCTGAGGTGTAACGGGAATACCGTTTGTAAGGCATTCCTACTAGAATTCTTGCGTATTGTGAAGAATTAATATCCCAAATAGGGCCAAGTTTCACACAGCAATTTACCATGACAAATTCACGATTATATTTGCACGCAAATAAAATACTGTCAAAATAGGTATGTATTCCACTCGCCGGAAAGCTGCTTGGAGGATCGGCCCAGCTCCGGAGATGGATTCATGAGAGCTTTGTTTGCAGCTCTGGCAGGGAGCCTTTCTTTGACCTCGGGCCAATCACTTCACCTCTCCCCGCCTTCATTTTCACTCCCACCTCTCTCTGCTTCGATGTTTTGGCGAAACACATTGGTGCTGGGGCTACCCGCTTGTGCTTACCCCCACGCTGTGATCCTACTCCCTTCAGCCTTTGCCGTGACCTCTTGGCACGGTGCTAATGGAAGCCGTGAAAAGTCACACCTTGCCCGTCAGTGGGGCTGCAGGACTGCTAACAAGCTGCACCCGTCGCCACGTCAGCAGCCCTGGGAGATGTAAGCCAGCATCCCTAAGGTGCGAAGTGGTGTGCCCCCGCCGCTGTTAGCACCTCCAGGCCAGGGTGTGCAGAAATGCAGCGGCACCGTGGGAGTTCAACCTCATGCCTTTCAAAGAGGAGTCTGTCCTGCCTGGGAGCACAGATCAGCTCCTCAGAGTCAGAAAAAGCGGTGATTTACTTCCTTGAAAGCATCACATTTATTTTTAAATGTTAAAAAAAAAAAAAAAGCTGTGTATAAATATATATAAAAACTGAAAAGGCAGTGGGATAGGGCTGTAACTGGTAAAAGCAAAGCCAGTGGTAGCTCGGTGTCTGCCAGCTGAAGCAGATGTTTGCTCAGCCTGCAGCAGCCCACGCCGCAAACTCCCCGCTGGAGAATGGCCGTTGAGCGACGTGCCCTCACGCCCTTCCTGAAGCCAGCTGAAGGGAGCAAGGCTGCATTGGACGAAGTGCGAGCCAGCAAGGCCAGGAGCAAAGAAATAAAGATTCACGCTGAGTTTGGTGGTCCTGCTCCACACTCTCTGCCCAGTGACCTGTGCAGGAGCAGGTTCTTTCTTTGCTGGCCCATCCTCTGGGAGAGCAGAAGAGGCTCCTCGTGAGCCAGTGCCAGAAGAAGGTGTTGCTCACCGCCGGTGTCATGGATGGGGAAGGGAAAACACTTGTTTTAGCAAACAAGTCAAGGATTTTGAAGAGGAAGGACAAGGACGTGTAGCAGGCTGAGTAGCTGTACTCCTTACTGGTGACTGCAGGTATGACAGTCCCTGGGCCCAAGAGCATGGCCAATAACGCACAAGTGTCTGCACCAGAAGCAGCAAGGTTACTCCAGATTTATGTCAGTGTTCCCAGGAGATTACTATGTGTTTCAATCATCTTTAAGAACAATCACTGCAATGCTACTGAGCTCACAAAAAAAAAGGATAAAATGTAAATATTATTGAAGCCTAACACAGCACAGGCATCAGCGTGATATTAAAGGCGTTTTTTATCAGTAGCCTCTCCAAAGATTTATATCCGTTTATCAATGCCTTTGCTAAATTAAATACATAAAATCTTTACCCGAGACAAAGTCACGAACAATATCAGTATTCAGACAGTATTAGTGACATTCAGCATGACGAACTGCGTAGGAAGCTGGTTGTCAAAGCCCTGTGATAGTGAAAATGGCTCCGTTCACAGTACGAAGATATTGCTTATCTCTTAAAGTCTGAAAGGCTGCTGAAAAAAAAAGCCCTTATATATATTCTGCACTACATTAGAGGCGTCAGCATACCATTAAAGCGCCTGACGTTTTGTGTCTTGCTCTGCTGAGGATATGTGGGAGCAGGCCAGCCTCTCCCCTCCACCCCACTCCCCCCAGAAACAAAAAAACCCCCAAACCTGAGCAACTGCAACTGTGGGTTTGCTTTTTATTTTTAAAACACAAAGCAGTGTTCAGCATTTTCTAAGAGAAATCCGAAGGCACTGGTAATGGATTCTGAATGTAGCTGAGAATTGCTACAAATAGCTTATTTCCACACCTGGAAGCACCTTCTGTCCAGGAGTCCAGACCTGAATCTGCACGTCTTCTGTCCTGAATTAGCTGTAAAAAGGGAAATCTGGAGCGTTTCGAGATGATGTACAATAGAAGCAACAGACCCATAAAGGGTTGTCTTTTGTTTACGTTAGTATGCTTGGAGATGAGCCCCCAAAAGTGCAGGGACGAATGCAGTGATTAGGGAAGGGATCTAGGTGTTTAAGTTCTGTTGGCTTTAATGGGAGACGGACACCTCAGCATCTTGGTACGAGATGTGCACCGTGCCAAACAAATGCAGCGATACCCGGGGCAGGCACGTCCCTGATCCAAGGGGTCCACGTGGCGCCTGGGGAGGCGAGGGGACGTGGCCGGCAGCGTTCAGTACATCTGTAGTAGGGTTTGCGCTGGGGCTGGGCTTGACAAATGACTTGCCACCTGAGGCGAGTTAGAGTTAAGCCTGAGCGCGGTATGCTGAGGGGCCTGGTTTCCATACGGACGTGAAGGTTATCTCCGTGCCAGAGTCAACGCAGAAGCTGTAGATACAGCCGTTACTCTGAATTGTGATTCAGAAGCATTACTCAGTGCTGCAGCGTGAAAGATGCTTGGAACCAGATTCCTCCTGCAATCCCTCTGGGTTGTTAGCAGTATCATGGCTATTTTTTCATATTTATCCAGTGTTGTTGCTCAAGGTCTGTAGAATGCCCACTGAATCAGAAAGGTAGAGACAGAAGAGAGAAGCAGGGGAAACAGCACTGTGTGCTCTGCCAACCTGCAGCTGTGACCTTCCTGTTTACTATATTTTTTTTTTTTAACATTTGTTAAAGGAATGAAGCAGCAAATCACCAACAATAACAGAAAAATCAATACCCGCCTCTGCTTCTTTTGTGAGATCTGGAGCGTGGCCTCAATCTGTCAGACTGAATTACAGAGACTGTGGGTGTCAGCAAGGGCTCAAACAAATAGACCTGCCACGCTGCTCGTTGATAAAAGGCTTAGGTCTGTACCAGTGTCACCATTACCGCTGCCTCCACAAGGCATGGGGGGGACGCTAACCTCTCAGATGAAAGGCGAGTTATGGAGCAATGAATGTGTTCACTTGCACTTTGCATGTAAGATTGCGCTAATCTCCGGAATAAAAAGGGTAAACAAACAGTCTGACAAATACAAGGCTCTGGGGCATTACCTTGCTAATGGATGTTAAATCAAATGGATGTATTTGAATGGAAGGTGATATATCAACACGGGAATGTCATCCTAAAATAGGCCATTGATCCACTGGCTGAGAATCCAGCCTTTGACAAAGGTCAATGCATCAGAGAGAGGAACAACCTCTTCCAAACTCATCATTTTCCCAGGCAACAGTAAAAGGCTGTATCAGTATAAAGAGGAAAGCTTCCTCCTGACTCCAGCTAGTAATTAGTTTATACCCTGGAGCATGAAGATTAACATCCCTTATCACTTTTAATTTTGCCAGTGGATCTTAAGCTACTGCAATGAACTTTTGAATCTTTGAGTAATGTACTATGTGATTTTCATCGTGCAAAAAGGCGCTGGTGGGGAAGTCCGGCATGGGCTTTGCGTCGTCCCGCTGCCGTTCCTGCAAACAGGGCAGGCAGGATAGCTGCTCATGCTGGTGGAGGAAGGGGGCTGTGACCAGCAGCGCCGTCAGGAGTAGCTCCAGAGAAATCAAAAGCGAGCATCAGGGGTTTATAGGCACAGAATCAAGCTTGCAAGAGGAGCTGAACGTAACTTTACTATTATGTTTACTGTGAGAGAGGATTAGACCGCTTTAGATTTGCTTTCTTTAAAGATGCTTGACACCATGAAACGTAGCACAGTGCGGTTTCCTGAGTCGTAAAGGCTGCACTGGTGAGTTTGTATGGCAAACTGCAGCCCGCAGAGCAGCGTGGACCTTGGGCTGTGCGCTGTGCAAACGGCTGCCCTGCTTCTAGAGTCACCTGCCTTTGTGTCCTGGGAGGCAGGGGCTCAGGACCCGGCTTCCCTGCCCCTCTCACCCCAGGCTGGGTGGCCTGGTTTCAGCTGGGATAGAATTAATTTTCTTCATAGTAGCTAGTGCGGGGCGATGTTTTGGATTTGTGCTAAAACTGTGTTGATAACGTGGAGATGTTTTAGTTGTTGCTGAGCAGTGCTTACGCTAGTCAAAGATTCTGTCAGCTTCCCGTGCTCTGCCGGGTGCACAAGGGGCTGGGAGGGGACACGGCCAGGACAGCTGACCCCGACTGACCCCAGGGCTGTCCCACACCACACGGCATCACGCTCAGCACATAGAGCTGGGGGAAGGGGGGATGTTGGGAGTGATGGCGTTTGCCTTCCCAAGTCACCGTTGGGTGTGATGGAGCCCTGCTTCCCTGGGGATGGCTGAGCACCTCCTGCCCGTGGGGAGGAGGGAATGAGTTCCTTGTTTTGCTTTGCTCATATGTGGCTTTTGCTTTCCCTGTTAAACTGCCTTTACCTCAACCCATGAGTTTTCTCGCTTTTACTCTTCCGATTCTCTCCCCCATCCCAGCGGGGGGCAGTGAGCGAGCGGCTGCGGGGGGCTGAGTTGCTGGAGGGGGCAGCTCAGTGCCCTCTGTGCCCACTCTTCCTGACATGGCCCAGTTCAGCAAAGCATTGCTGACTTGCCCCGAACATCAGTCCCACTGTGGGATAGACAGAACTGCCCATCTTACTCCAGAAGTCCACCCGGACTTCTGAAGGTCTTCAGCTTGTTGACTCTGTGTGTCAGCCTTCCTTCCTTGGCCTCTCCCTTTTCTTCACTGGCTTCCTTGCCTCCATCTGCTTTTCAAGCATCTTATTCTAAGCCTCCTTCTCTTAAGAGCGTTGTTAAAGCTAATCCACCCAGACAGCAAGCAACAGCTCCTGTAAAGGCCTTGTGCAGACCAACACCTCCTGCTTCATCTTTTCATTTAACTGAGATGTTCCCTGGTTGCTTTATTTCAAAACGTGCTTTAAGGATGTGAATATCGCTAGATCCCACGTAATAGAAGACACAGAAAATATGATCTCATTCTTCCCCAGCTCCGAGTAGGCAGCAGTTAATTTCACAGGCTGGTTATAAACTACATTCAAAGAGGAAAAGTCTTTCCTTTAATCCGTATTAGTCTTTGCAGCCTTTCTAATTTCATGAAATGCCTCCTTATTCTTGGCTTGTGCTATGGGTAGAATAGGAAAATCCAAGGGGCTTTCATTGCGTTGTTCATTATTTCACATGCCTTTGTCATTCTACATCTGTCTATGCGGTGATGAAATATCGTTAATAAAGGAGCAGAAGCCTTTTGTTGAGGAGAGGACCTGATCACAGTAGACACATAACTAACATTATATGTGGTTAAGGTCGTAATTTGGACCAAGGCTAGCACCTAAGAAAGCGGTGAGGAGCATACTGTTTCTCCAGATGAAAAGAGCCAATTCTATAAAGGAAGTGAAATAAAGACGAGCACCCAGGAAGGGGGAAAAAAAATTCCCCTTTTTGAGATTGTATTCACTTCTATACCAAATGCCCCCTTTCTCCTTTCTTGTTTCAGTTCTCAGTATAGTGGCAGTGCCGTGTGAAGGCTTAGTCTTGCAGTATCCTCATTTCCAAGACTCTTATGGTAGCATTTGCTCTTGCAAAGTGCAAAAGTTTTGGTGATTTCATATATTCAACAAATCTAGACAAGTCTGTGAAATCCAGTGTGACTGAACCAAACCTGAATTTGCAGCTTTTGTGGCTGACCTGATTCAGCTTCCCATGAAGTCAGCTGGAGGCTTTCCATTTAAGTCAGCGTGACCACTTAGAGGCTGGTAGGCTTGTGTAGGTTTGTACTGACTTGCTTTTGGGGTAGCGTCATTAGAAACGTTTCTACACGGACCCAAACGAGGGAATGACGAGCAGATATTTGAAGTACTACATGGCAAAGGATCGTGCAGGCTGAGAGTGCTTGGATTGTCACAGACGGCTGTGGTTGAAAGTCAAGCACCATATTTGAAGGAAATCTGCATGGATGGTTTCCACCCCCGAGGTCCCCAAATCCTGGCCCAGCTGGAGCTGAAGAGGAAGTCAGGTCACACTGCCCCCGAAACCCAACCTGGTACACCTTTAGCCAGGCGGTAACCTTATTTTCTATGGAGATATAGACATCTATAGCACATGGGCTTCTGGCTGTTACGGTTAGAACTAAACCTGGCTAGAAGCTGAAATTCCTGTTTGAAACCAGCATGTAGGAAAAAATCAGTGTTGGGGAAACTCCTCTGTGTAACCAGAGCCCAGGCAGCGTTCAGTACCCGGGAGCGACGGCCTAATTTGCGAAGGAATGAAAGCAAATAGCGTTTTGGAAGGTAGGGCGCCCAGGCTGGTGGGCAGTCAGCCTGGCGGGTGGGTTGCTGGCATCTAGCAGACGAGGTGCTCGCTGGGTTTCTGCGACACGCTTTCCTGATCTGCCTTGTTACCATAATCAACATCTCTCTGCAAAGTGTTTTTGTTTCAGTGAACCAGTGTTCTCTGGGTACAGTGGCCTCCCCAGTTCTGTTTCTGAGGTTGCTGCAGCGCTGCTTTTGGGCAGTGGAGTTTCCTGCTTAGGTTATGTGAGATGGAGCTGGAGGTCTATTTCAGGCACAGCTGAGGAGTCAGAAGCTCTCTTGCGTGATCATTCCCTGCTACTCATTTGCCAAAGTCTTATCAGCCGCTATAATGTCAGCAGAAAAGTAGGCATGTACTCAGCCTGTCGTCTCAGAGACTTACTAAAGATCAGCTTTGGAAAAGGATTATGCTGAATTTTCTTTTCATCTATATTTATGAATTTTTTGGCTTGGTTTTGCACTGTGCCAATCTTGTGCCTGCCCAGGGGGAATATGAACCGCAGCATTCTTCGTGCCAGCTATTTCCTGAATACCTGTGGTAACAGTTTCCAAGGGGCTGTGCGACTTATTTGTTCATCTCAACGGGAAAGCATTGCAGCAGCAGCCTTCGCAGCAAACCGGAGGGAATTGAAGGAGAGTGAAGTTGCTACAAATCGAAGAGCTAGGAAAATACGACCTACCCTTGCCTGGAAAATAATCCACAACACATAGCAGACCCTTTTCAAATGAAGCCTGCCGATATACAAACGCCAGTGTGGCTGCATGTCTTTTGGAATTGTTTTGTGAGCAGAGTTTGCGTTGGCCAAGACATCCACGTTACAGGAGCCACAATCAGTCGGCTTTAGAAGAGTGCACAGTTCTGCAGGGTGATGGCTAGGCACGGTTATCCGCTAGGCACGCGCCCGTAGCTGCTTCCTACACTGCTTTGGTGTAGGATCTCGGTAGCTCAAGAAGAGCAAACAAAATTCATATTCACCATGTGCAGCACTCTGAATAATTCACAGCCCAAACTATTTGTCCTGCACATCAGGTAAGGCAGTAAACAGGTATTCAGAAGTATCCCGTGCAGGAAAGGCGGCCAAGTGACAGGATGCGTGAGATATACTGGGATTGTCTTGCACAGCAAAAGGGAACTAGAAAGAGTTGCTGCTCTCATTCACCCACAAAGTCAAGCAACTTCTTAGTGCTGTGGTCTGTGGCTCCATGAATAAATCTGTGGCCCAGAGCTTGGGAGAGCTGTGGTTTTACTCGTGCCTCTGCTTGGTTTTAAAGAGGTCACTTCATCTGTTTCCTTTTCCACCTTTTGTAGTTGAAGTAGGAAACCTCCACAGATTGGACATCGCCCTGCTGATCATCGGTGCCTCTAAGCGGCTCCTCAGGAGACTGGTTCGGTACCATTTAGGCAAACCCCTCCGCCTCAGGCTTGCAAAGAGACGAGCCAAAGCTGGCCCAAGTGCCGGAGCTGGGTGCTGGGCCCTGGGCAGGAGTCGCGCTCCTGGCTGCAGGGGCCAAGTGGCTGGCGGAGAAGATGCACCAGGCGTCTTCAGAGGAAGCCACGGGGGAAGCGGGGCAATGGGAATATTTCACGCTGAGTGACACAGGCCGAGTACCCTCCTCTCCGTACCTGTTTGCTGTGTGGAGCTGTGAAAAAAACACAATTCGCTTGTGTTGGGCAAGTGTAGGAAAGCAGTGTATTTTCGCCAGTGTCGAAGTGGATTACCTGCAATATCAACCTGATGTGAAAGTGTGTAGTTCGTGGAGCTACAGAACCCTACGTCCCCTTTGGTCCCTAGAAAAATATAACCACGAGCGCACAAGAAAACACTTTTTGCTGGCAACTGATTGATTTGTGGCTTTTCTGTCTGACCTTCACTTGCTGTGCCTTTGGCAGCACCCTGCCAGCAATTAGGCTCCTGCCGAATAATCACATCCAGCAATATCTTGGAGGGTTTTTTTTTTTCCTGTCCTTCTAGTTGTTTTAAAATCAACATATGGTTTTGCTTTCGGTGCAGCTTAACAAAATCCCAGTCACCCGGTAACACCCACCATTTGGCAGGTGAAGCCCTGGACACAGCAGAAGTGCAGGAAGAAATCTTCTAAGCAGCCACAGAAGTTTTGCTCTTCTCAAGATCAGCAGAGACTGGAGAGCACTGGTGACCAGCGGGCGAGGGGTCTGCTGCTGGCACGTGGGAACGGGGTCCAGACAACACCCTCCAGCGCCGGCTCTGCCCTGCAACGCGTTTCTGATAGCAGGCAGCTGAAGTGAATGTAAGCCATACAGGGAGCAAATGCACGCACCAAAAACTCAGGAGGGTGTTTTAGCACTTTGTTCTCTCTGGGAGAAGGTTTGCTCAGAGGCTCGGTGCAGCCGAGCGCAGTTTGAGGTGGTGTAGAGAGACAACTGCTTCCTTGCACTGACTCAGGCCTCCCCACCCAGCATGTGAAAGCCGAGTTAGTTCTCCTTTAACATTCTTCCGAAAAGGCTTATTTTTGTTTTGGTGGGTTTTTTTTCTTTTTCCTGAGGCTCGGCAGGCACAAGCGTGTTTCACAGCTGATTTAGCAAGGATGCCTCTGATTTAGAGGACATTGAGGGTTCCCACAAACCGTGGCGACACTGATGGCGTGGGCAAAGCGAAGCACTCGGGAGGGTCTCTCCTGAAATGGCTGCCCGGCACGGTGATGCTGAAGCCACGAGGGAGGTAAAGCACTGAGTCGCCTCAGAGCAGCTCCTGCAGTGAGAGCTCAGACACGGGAGATGCTGCATTCTCTGCTCCCCAGTGGAACACGCTTTCTTCTGCCTCTCGTACCGAGCTTTCCACCTTTAATTTTTCCTCAAAGCCATCCCACGCGCTTGTAACTTTAGCGCTGGCTATTCGCTTCTTCCTCATTTCCCACTTGTCCCGGTGCCCAGTGCACGTTGCTGTTTAACGCGTGGCAGTGGCACAGACGCCAGCCTGTTGGCTTCCCGCTTCACACGCTCTTGCGAGATGACCTTCACCGGGACATCCGAAGCTCACCTTGCGAAGTGCAGCCCATAGTGTGCCGAGCAAATGAGGCTCTAGTGTGCTGTCAGAGCCTGGATGAACTGGGCTTAGCTGTGAATTAGGCTATGAAATGGAAATGGTGAAAAGATCACTGGTGTATGCGATCAACAAGTACAAACAAAGCACCAAGATTATAAGTTGCTTTGAGAGGAGCCAGCGCTAGGGCTGTACGTAATGCCTCTGGGCACAGGCCTGGGTCGAGGAGCTCAGGCTCTGCCCCTGCTTTGGTGAATTCCCAAATCCTCCACATAGAAATAGCTGTTGGGTAGATAGGAGACTGACACAGTAATACTGTTTAATTTTGTCTTTTCTGTTTTGCAAGAAGGATGTGGTTTCTCGTGCCAGTTCTGGTAGTGCTCAGCTGAAGCCTTGGGGAGATCGGGAGGAGCTAAGGACTTCCAGTTAACCTCTCGCTTGTGGTGCTTCCTTCATTTTTGTCTTTAAATTCAGAGAATTGAAGCGTAGTACGTGTCTCATCTGGTTTTCATGTTGAACCAAGACTTCCAGATGGTTCTGTTTTTTCTCCTGAGTGATGATACCCAGCTGTGCCGGCAGGACAGCCTCACAGGTCTTCCTCTCGCCACGTGAGGGGACGTCTGGCGGCTCAGAGCAGATGAGGAACATGTGATATGAAAAGGCCTTTGTAGCACAGAGTCACACTACAATAGCTCTGTGCTCAACAACAGGTTGTGGTTCGAAAAAATATTGCTTCTGTCAGCCTCGCATAATGGAAACAGTAATCAGCATCCATTAGGTCAGAATGTATTGTCAATCCACAGCGAAGCAGAAAGGACTACATCTCGGAAAACCTTTTCATTAAGCAAAGAAAATTGATACCAGTGCTTGGCTCAGCCTCGCACGTTGTTCGTGGAGGCGAGCGTGGATAATGGCTGCGTTTGTTTTCTTTTCATTTGTTTCTCTATGCACGGTTATTTTGATTAGGAAACATCCACCTTTCAGTCTAGATGAACAATTCTAAGAACTTTCTCCCAACGTTTATTAACTTGTGTACACAATCGACGCTTGTGTAAAGAGCAACGTTAGGACGTAGTTCAGGAAAAAGTATTTTGGCTTATGTGATTGAAGTCGTGCAGTCTCATTTTAGCTGAAGAATATCTTTTATCTGTGTAGTAACTACAATCTCTTTTTTTTTTCCTTTGTGGATTTTGCCAGAATAGGTATAGGCCATGTCCGTGAGTACTTCCGTGCCTGTGCTAGCTCGTTATATGTGTGCGTTAATGATGTAGTACTGGCTGCACGGGGCCTGCCTGGCCAGTGTACGAAGGGACTAGGGGTTGAAGGGAGCTGGATGGTGATTTGACAGAAGGGATAATAGTCTATCTTTGTGGTGGCATTTTGTGAGGATGACAGAAACTAATTAATGCTAAGTCTGATTCGTTAGCCAGAAATCATTGCTGTACATCAGCCTTGCAAACACCACTATCCCGTTACCGTGATGGGCTGATGGTGATGAAAAAGAGCTGATGGATGGGCGGGCTCTTGCATACCATCGTCAAATCTAACACATGCGCAATGAGTGGTGAATCACTGCTACTCCTGTTGCTAGAGGATTTTCTCTCTCAATACTTTTCCTGTTACCCTTAAGCTTCTCTTAGTAGCGAGGAGGAGCCTTCCCAAACCTTCTTTCTAGCTCTTCTAATTCCACATGTTCTTCCTGCTTGCTCCAAACCTCCTTTGTTTATAGGGATGGAATTAGGAGTAGCCTTTTTCTCTCATGCTTATACCATCAATAAACCTTCTCAGTTAAAAAAAAAGGACTCATTTCAGGAGATAAGAGAAAACATTTTACTTGTACTCTGTTGCAGGCGGCTTTGGGAAGCCTTGATATTGTGGGTAATGAAACATAAAACAAGAGATCAAGGGCTGGGAGTAGTAACGCTGCGCGTCAGGTGCAATATCACTTCTTTTCCTTCCTTGTATAATTCATGAATGGTTGTGGAGAAGGGAGTTTGTTGTTGGGCTCTGCCCTGGGATTTGTGCACGATTCTCACACGTGGGCTGCCAAAGGGCCCGGGCTCAGCCAGGGAGGCTACGGACAAGCGGCAGAACTGGCCAGCGGTGGCTCGGGCTACCTCCTTTCCTGTGATGGGTGCACCTTGACTCCTTGATGGCATTTACTCAGCTGCAGCGTGGTCTCTGCAACAGGTCTGCCTGTTCTCCCACTTCAGCTGAACTGTCGTGTTCTCCAGGGTCGGAGTGGGGATGGCACGTTCTGTGGTCTGTCGGTATCCTTTGGTCTGCTGGGGAGATAACCATAGCCCTGCATTGCTGGGAAAATTGCCGTCCCCTGGGTCAGGCTTGATCCAATGCGTATGAATACGAGGAACGAGTATGAACATAACAAATATGCCTAGGAAGGATTTGTACTGATATCAAGTATAACATGATATACCATCAGCCCCAAGTAACTGTTCTTGGTAGCTGGAGAAAGTTACCCCAACCTTCTCAGTGAATAAACCTGCTGGGATCCTGATTTTTGGCTGCTTTTTCTGGCGCTGCATCTCCCCACTGCTTGCTACTCTTAACTGCTGTCTGTCTCTAGATATAAATGGCTCTTCTCACCACAGTAACTGAACGTCATGAATAAAATGAGATTGCAAATTCCTATAGGGGACATCTAGCCCAGACCCAAGTGCTATATAAATAATGACCCATCTAGAAGGAAGGTGCTGGAGAAATATGAAGCTGTTATCGTGGTTACTTCCATAGTATGTACACCCGATATTGGGTGTAACTGCCACAAAACTGTTTAACAAGTCCCTTATCGCAGAGCTCTAGAACAATTCCTCCCCAGACTAGCTTTCTTCTCTCCTCGTGCATTTATCTCCCAGTCTCTTGCACCACAATCATACATTATGCTGTCAGTTTTATGGTTCTTTTCTACTATCACTCATAAGAAGTGTTATGCTTAGTCATAAAATTGCAGCTAAGAAAAAAATTAGTGCATCTAGCATTATTAGGAAGCCTTCATGTCATAATCTATCTGTTCACTGTTTCCTCTGATTCCTCGTTTGTGACCCACTACAAATCTAGGTTGCTGAGGAGAGATTTTCTTTTTGGCAGAGAAGATTTTCATCCTTATCTGATGTATCCATTTCAGGGAAGAAGTCTATTCTCCATGTTGTTTCTTCCTTTTTCCACGTAAAGCATGAATCTGACTGTGATACCGCAGTTTTGAGTAGGGGACTTGACAAGGGATTTGGCCCTGGGCTGAAATGCAGAAAACAAAGGCCAATATTAATGATCCCAAGAACTCTTGTGTGACAGTAAGGGCTGCAGTACCCCGAGGGACAACAGCAGGCGTGGAGGTGTATAACAGAGCCGTGATAGGGGTACGTCTCTGATGGGGAGCATCACGAGAGAGAAAGATATAAGACTCTTGTCCCGAGAGAACTAATCCAAAATGTGCACAGTGGGCGTTGCTTTGGCTTTAATTTGATTTTGCGCTTTTCTTTAAAACTTGCAGGTTTTAATGACGTTGAGTCCCCACTCATGTTCCCCGAACAATTTCTCCATTAATTTTCTAAATTTTTCTTAATAACATTATTTTTTAACTAGATCAAACCTTCTTTGGTTTAACTTTGATTAAAATGCTAGATAGGAGAAAAATGTCAAAAAAACCACCCTCAATAAGACCATTAGTCTGTTTCAGTATTTTAAGAGTGATTTTTTTCATCTGAAAGTGATAATCTCAAAAGCTTATTTCAGTTATTACTTAAGAAAAACCTGAAGTAGAACGTTAAAAAATATTTAAGTTTTATTCCTCTGCTAATTGAAGTTATGTTTTCCATTTTGGAATTACAATGAATTCCCCAAATCCATGGGGAATCGTACCACCCCGTTCAGAGATTCTCCCATAGGAAATGTACTTATAGACTGGACGACGTCTCTGAAGAAGTTGGTATAAAATCGGTATCCATTTATGGTCAAAGGCTGGTAAGGTCTTAAAGAGTCTACACTGCAACCCAAAAAAAAAGGTGCGGCTCTGAAGGAGGGTCCAGATCCTCTCCAGTCAGGTCTGGCCTAAAACATGAGACCTTGCTTTGCCTCCATGGGCTTTTCCCATCCCTGATGTCTTAATCTTCTTTTACACCTCAGCTTGAAGCTATCTGTGCTGAAGGAGGTGACACGGTCCATCCAGCTCTCCTTGCCCAGGGGAGTGTTGGAAAGGGAGAGACTGGCCATAGGGTGAAAATTTAATTTTCCTTCTGAGGTCCAAGAAAAGCAACTTTCACGTCTGACATCCCAGCTCTGAAACCGTGCTGGAGACAAAGCAGCTTTTTTGAAGACTGACTCAAAAAAAAAACCACAAAAAAACAACAGAGGGGGAACGGGGGAAAAGGAGAGATGTAAAACTGTAGAAAATGTGGTATTTGCTGACTACCTTGTGCTTGGAGAACGCTACTTTCCTTTTATGTTTTGGCCATTATAACATCAAAACCTGGCATGTTTTCCACTGCCTGCAGGAATTACCGATACAACAAGTCTACACCTGGAGGCCTGAACCTTGCCTTAACTATTTAATGTTGTGCAATGATTAGGCCATGTCTCTAGGGCCATTTACTCCATCAGATTAACACATCAGGCAAGAACACATACTTAGAGAGAAGTATATCCTGACAGATATAATCAAACACTGTTTAAATCAAGGGAGACGACTGTGACATTAATCTACCCTGGTATAACAGCCCATTTAAATGAGTAGGAGGAGGGAGGTGGTACAAGTGAGGATAGATGGTGTGTTTAAGTAGAGAAATGAAATCTGTAGAATGACTTCAGTGGAGATAGTTTTGATTGAAGTCAAGTAGTAAAATGAACAAGTGAGGGAGATAAATTTCTTTAAGCCGGAGACACTTCAGGTTAAAAAAAATATGTGTGCATACCAGGGATCTGTAACCTGCCTAGACCCACAGAGATCTGTGGTCTTGATACAAACTGAGACAAAATGGCTTGTATTCCTTGTGGAAACCTAAAAATTGTGTTCTACCTTTTACAAATCATTCAGCGTGAGCTTGAGTTAGTAGATTAAGGCCAACCAGATTATAAATAAAAGGGTTTTTTGAGGCTAGGGGCCGGTTTACGTTGTCATCTGTGAAGTAAGTGAAAAATGGTAAGGCAGGTTCATAGGCAAGAGTGAAGTACTGAGGGTCTACGCAGAAGGTGAGACTGAGGGTGCTGGCCCTAATTAACTGGAGCAGCAGCGCAAATAAACGCAGCCGGGAGAGGCAGACGTGCCGAGGCACTGGTGCCTTGCTTTGTGCGGTCTGGTGAATTTGGGAAAGGGAATGGGTCCTAGGTAGCGAAGGGGAATTTCTGGGGTGTCAGGCAAAATCCCGGCCTAGAGTACGTGCCCTGGAGGCGCTGCTCGAGGCTGCAGGGAGCACGGGGTCTCCTAAGAAAAGGTTGGCAGAGCATTCCTACAGAGCACTCGCGCTTGTATCTGTGGGCACGTTGCCTCAGCTTGGGCTTCTGCAAAGTCTCTCTCATTTCACTCTTATTCTTGGTGTGCAAGAAGTTACTAAATTCGTATCAGAAGTGGGCTCGGCGTGGTGTGTGCCCTCCTCCTGCCGGGACTCTGCAGCTCAGACCCCGGGTGAAACAGGCGTTCGAGAAACAAGCGCCGCGCGGAGCACGAGTCGCTCTTCCGAGTTGCACAGGGAGCTGGGAGCGCTCTGCTCCAACTCAGTGCCACCCCAGGTTGCACGAAAAGAGATTAGGATTGAAGGGTGCTTGCCGTGCTGTTCTGGGATGGCTAACGAGCTGACGCAAACCCAGCTCAAAGTACTGTTAAGAGAATCAGACCTAGGAGGTAGGTACGGGTATTGTCTCACCAGGAAGAGCACTAAGACTAGAATGAGCTTGTTAGACAGAAATACTAATTTATTTTTTTTTAATCACAGGGAGATGTAAATAATCCTGAGACTACAGCCATTTTATTAAAACCTTTTCTTTTCAAACTCAAAAATACATCCTGAAGGTACTACTACAAACCACTATTACACCTCAAAAATAATTTCTTGGATCAGACAGAAATCAGCCAGGAAAAACTTTTTTAATAAAGCACTTTACAAATACAGAAATTTTGGTTCAACATGGGTTTTTTTTTTTTCTTTAAAGGTCATTTTAGCTACCGTCTTCCTTTGACCCCAAAGAAGTTGGGGCATGAAGTTTACAGAGGCGCGGGCAGAGCGTTCACAAGCAGCAGATGAACCCTGCGGCCCGTCACATGCCTCCAGCCCCGTTCAGCGGGATTCCTTAAAGCTGGACTCGGATGGGCCTTTCCTTTCTGTATGGCTCTTCTGTTTCTCTTTTCTCTATTTTAGAGCAGGGGCCCTGTGTTAAGAGAAAAACATATCTCAGTAGGGCTACTCTGTTTATTAGGACTTTCTTTCACTTAGACCCATGCTACTTTTCCCTAACACAATGACTGTTTTGTCGTGCCAAATAAGTTCTCCTACTCTTCATCTTCCATTTGGGAACGTGGGCTCAACCTCGGAACAAAGGATATGATAAAAGACAGGCGAAGCACTTTCATTAGGGGAACAGGGAGCTTTTGAAGTACACTCCTGAAGTCAGCAAACAAAAACTAGGCGGCAGAGAGAGCTGCCTGTTACAGTGTGCTGCAGAGATGAGACTAAACCCAAATGAAATACGCTTTTTAGGCACCGGTCCTGCTCCTGAGTGATGAAAGGGACCTGATGACTTTCTCCTGAGTCAGAGCGTTCATTGCCCCTGAGAAAGGGACGCACTGGTTGTATAAATGGCAATTAATTGAAGTACCTCAGAGCCTGGGAAACTCCAGAGCGGAGAAATGCAAGCCTTTGTAGGTGGCACACAGAAGCTATCAGTCAGGAAAAGGATAACTTTTTTTTTTCTTCTAAGCGGCAATTGTTCCTGCTAATATATTTATTTCTGAAATCCTACATCCAGCCCTGGGAGGCTCAAAGATGATGTGCAATATCATTACAGAACCAAACTCTCACATCTGAAATGCGCAGAACGTAATGAGGAAACCCTCATCAAACTAGAGCAACCACTCTCGGTATTTTGCCTGAAACTGTCTCTATATCCCAGATGAGAGCTCTTCCCCACGCTCATCTTCTAAAGATGTAAGACCTACTTTAGAGAATGACATTTCCTAGTACGGAGGGCAGAGCTTCGAGAAGCCCTCGGGATATCGGAGTGGCTTCAGATTCCTCTCTCTACCGAGTTTGTTCAACCGTGTACTATCTTCAGTCTATACGATTAATTAATGTGCGATAGATTAGTAACTCCCAAATAGGAAATCATGTTTTCGCCACAGGCCGTAGCAGAAGTGCACAGGGTCTTATTCTGACATTGCCTGCGCTGATAAATCCTGAGAGCAGCTCTGCTGAGTCTGTCAGGCTGGCAAAGTCAACGCGAGGAAGATCTGAGAGGGCGCAGCAGCGGGCAAAGCCACCCGTCACCCTCATATCTGAGTCAGCCACTGCAAATACACGGACACGCACGCATGTGCTATCCTTTTGTCTCCATCCTTTCGTTTAATGGGATGAAAAATAATAAGCACCCAGGGAAAAGCATAGCTGAAGAGGAGTGAAGCAGTCTGTCTAGTGATATTCTGCAGCCGTTGCTGCTTTAGCTTCATTTTTCTTCATCCTTGCAGAACTCGCTGCTCTTGAGCACGTCTTTTGCCTCCTGGTGCCAGCCTCGGCTCTACGAAGGTGTCTCAGGCTGACGCGTCTGCCTGTCTCTGTGCCGGGGCTCCTGGCTGGCTCTGGCCCCGCGTTACCGCAGCGCGAACTGCGGTCGCGGCCGTGGGAAACGCGCCCGCGGCTTCTCCGCAGAAAGGGCACGTGCGGGTAAGGACGTTGACACAAACCAGGCAGCCCTTCCTTGCTTTTAAAAGTGGAAAAGCTGTTACTTTGCAAAAGCAGTTTACAAATCGGTAGGAAAATATAAACTAGTCCATGGTTACCTCTTAAAGCTCCTCTGTCTAGGCTGTTAAATAGGATGAGGTATATTGAGGGTGGGAGAAGCTCAGCTGCTTTATGAAAGCAGAATTACTGTACCAAAAGAAGGAGCTGTGCTCACTGCATATAAATATTAGTGTTTTGCTTTAAATCTTATTGCATCTAAATATTAGCGTTTTGTTTTAAATCTTGGGAAAACGCAACCCTAATTGCAAATCCCCCACTATTAGTATCCCATAAACATAAAAGAACTGTGGATGAGCAATCCTTTGAGGCACGTCTGTAAGTGCTGTACTTAACCCGATTGCTCCTAACCGAATAGATTTGTTTGTGCCAAATCTGAAGGTTGGAATCGAGCACAGCGTATTTTTTTTTCCAGTGAGGCTTTCGATAAAAGGTCAAACTACATCGGTGCCGTGGCTGTGGTCTGCAGCACAGCCAGCCTGTAACCTCGTCTTCCTCAGTAAAATCTCGATACGTTTGGATTTCTGCACACCCAATATCGAAACTCCACCTCTACCAGAGAGTGGAAACCCGTTGATTTCAGCGGGGCACCAACGGCGCACGTCGGGTTTTGTTATATTTGTCTTTGTACCAGCGTGTGACCCTCAGAACGGACAGTTCTTTATCAGCAAAAGCCCCACACAGTCGTACGTCGTTTTTTCCCCCTCTGTCTCACCTCGTTAGTCGGCGCATTGCAGCGACTTCAGCTGGCTGCGGTAACGTGGCTGAATTCGGTGACTCGAGTTGAGGTTTTGCTAACGGACCACCCGGCTGTGCTTGGGTATCGTCTTCCACGCGCGCGCTGCCCTTTGTGCATACGGCATCTGACCTGACAGCGTTGCGCTTTGCGTGGATCCTGCGCTCTTCCCCTCCGTTTACTTTTGCCACTCTTTCCTCTTTATGATTTTCTGAAGTCAGCGGCATAGAATCTCTCTCCATCCACCTTCTTAAGATGAATTAGCTGAATAGCATGTATTTAAGGTTCGCTTTCCATAAATGTTCCTCAGGAGTTGAAAAACAATTATGCCGACAAACCCGTTCTGAGAAGAGCTGTAGAAATTTGCATTCTGCCCCAGTTTCTGACACAGACTTCCCTTCTAAGGATGGAATATTGCTCAGTTCTTATCTGTCTCAATTCTTCAACTCCAAGGCGGCAATAATAACGTAGCCTTTTCCCGGTGCTTTCGCTGTATATTTAGATTAGAAGCACAAAAGGGACAATGGCTGCTTGATTATGTTATAGGGTAGCTGCTCACACATGGAATTGCTTATCATGGCTATTATTAATGTATGTAAAAAATAATGCTTTCAAATACAAAGGAAAGCTAGTTTAAAATTTGACCCGATACTGATTTTCGGCATTTTCCAAAGCCTAATTAGTAACAAATGAGGGGAGTTCTTCCTTCGTGGTGTTTGCGTTCCTGTGCTACCTTGCTGCGTCGCGTTAATCCTGTGCTAAGTCATGCACGTCCTCAAAGAGTTTTCCCGAGGCCGCTCCCGATACGGTGCCGTGTGGCCCTCGAGCCTGGAAATGGGCAAGACCTTTCTGGTTTGTCAGTTCATCGCTCAGAAACGGGGGTTTTTCATGGCTGTTTAGAAAGAGAGCTTTGCTGTAACTGTTATAGTTGCAGACTAGGCCGCTAGGCGGTCTGTCGTTCCTTGAGAGTGTTTCCGTACTGTGCGTGTTTCTGTTTTCTGTGGTATTTATGTATTCTGAACAGTGAGAACAGCTGGTGGGAGGCTGTATTTCCCCCAGGCCGGGGAGGGTAAAGTGAACTCTTGGTTTAAAACAAATCTTCGCCAGCCTGTTCTCTGAAAAGTTTTTCAATTTTTATGTTCCAAAAAGGTATTGGTCACCTGGAACTGAATGCTTTCTGACTTACACATGCCTTCCCCCCCCCCCCACCCCTTGGAAACGTCGATTTTGCACATCTCTGACCGTTTCTGCCATGCCTCCGCAGTGCTGTTGGCGCAGCGGGGCTCCGGGTCGCGCGGAGTCGCTCTGCTGCCGCCTGTTGTACGCCCAGTGCCGGCAGGTACGAACATCTATTTCTCGGGTAGTTTTCAATACTTTTTCATCTCAAGCAATATATGAGGTGTTGGTAACTTAAAGAGCGGTCAGCAAGCCTCTTAGCCCAAGATTCATACTTGTAGCTTCTGTCTTATCGGGAGGAGAGTGTTTTGTGTCTGAAGCAGTTCAGATGAGTACTAAATTCTCCGCTGGTTTGGAAAGCGTGACTAGTGGCCACTTAATCTCCTTTATCCCTGTTAACTGTCTGCAGTATATCTAATTTGCTGGGTTTCTAAGCTACTTGCTTTGCTTTTTAACAAGTTTTGAGGTATAGGTTAACTGATGTCTTTATAGAGTACCTGACTACAATCTGCTGAGCTAAAATTTGTGGCTTAGCTGTCTCTTTTCTCTTCATATCATAAGCAATTCATCATTTTTATGATTTTAGCCCTACCCTGACCCTGGGGAAAAAAGAAGTCTGGAGATCACCTTGCAGTCTGAGCCTTGTCCCTGGCGAGGTACTTTTCCCGCTAATTACCAGAGCTGTTAATTCTGTTGTCGGGTTCAACAGTTGAAAGATGGTGGCTATAAATGTCCATTTCCCACCAGCGGAGCGAAGAGTTAAGAGCAGGACTGTAACAGGATGAAAAACAATTTTGGACGCGCCTTTGCTTTTCTCACTGTAAGATTGCAAGATTTCAGCAACGTTCTGTTTCCAAAGGAGGGATCAGCCCTGATTTACCGAGTACCCCTGCAGGGAGGGCGACCTGTGTGGTGAGGGGCTCGCTGCAGTTTTGACAGGTTATTTACTGAGATATTACTTCAGAAACACCACGCAGTAACTTACAACAGATGCGTGGTAACAACCCAGCGGCTCCTTGCAAACGAGAGTAACTGCACGGTTATCTTGTGGCAATGCCTCTGCTTTATCTCGTGGTAACACGACAAATAATTTTAGCCAGCACTGCAAGCGGTGAATCTAATCCAGGGCTACCTTCAGGCTAGGCAGTAAATCCTAGGTTTGACTGAAATACCTGTGCCCCTGCAGGCTGCTTAGCAGAAGTGTGAACGCCCATCTCGGTACCCAGATACATCGTGGTCTTTTGTGCTGGGGATCGGCAGCACGAACAAGGTCGTCTTCTACTGCTGTGGTCTCTGTTGTCATACTGTAAGCCCCTCACCTCTTCGCAGTCTCCCAACCTAGTACCAGTGTCTTACTTTACATCTCATGCACACAAAGAGGTGATGGCACAGTAGGGTTTAGGACGACGTAGAACTGCTCATCTGCGTGTCATAAGCATCGATCGGTTGAAGAAAAAAGGAAAGGCTCTCTTAGCTCGGTGCGCTGGGGTTTTGGAAGAGGTAGAGAGGTTTGTAACCACAGTTTGCCTAGGGGCAGTGCTGAAACTCTTGCCCCTGGAGGGTTTTAGGAACACTTGGTAGCATCTCTGCTCTTCGTTTATAAGAAAATAGAAAAGTGTTAACATATATACACATGTATGTTCCCTACGAGTGGTCTGTTTTGGGAAGCTGTGGATTTCTAACCTGCCACGACCTGACACAGCTTTGGTTGTGCTTTGCAAAGTCCAAGGATATCTACTGGTTTCCTGGTTTCCAGTTTGGCAAGAAGTTGGTTACTCCCTCCTGTTCTAAAGTCTTCAAATGCATCAAAGTCTTTCTGATTGTGTTTAGATTTTTTTTTTCCCTTTAACAAATTACTTCTTTTGCTGCCCCTCAAACCCGAATCTTTGAAGTTAAAAGTCTTCTCAAGCACAGTTAGTGAGCTTGCTTCAAGCATAGTGCTGATTTGGCTCTTGATCATCAAAAAGCCTCTGAAAAGCTTAATTTAGCCTTCCTAAAGAATCTGGACATCATCAAATACTTTAAAGTGTATTAAGTATTCATTTCTTTTTTGCATACAGAAGAAGTGTAGGCGATATATATTTTTCAGAAGCCCATGGCTTGTAGTACTTGTCTGGGAGGCTTAAAACATTTCACTGAGGTCTGGTTCCACTTCTGTGGGGCAGGTGTTCTCTCCACAGGTTGTTTCTTACCGATAACTTGTTATTGTCCGAGTATACTTGCCTTAGCTTTCAGCAGGCGGCACACTGTTAATGGAGCAGAGGGATGCAAACACGAAAATCTTGGAAACCTTGTCGGTAGGGCTGGAGCCCGATTCTTCAGCTTGAGCTTTCTGCAAGAAACTGGAGCTTCCTGTCCGCTTGGGACGAGTGTTTATGGGGAAAATATTCCACTCTTGGTTGATTATTTTTGTTTGTATAAGGCTGGATGGGATTATTCTGGAAGAACACAGCTCTGAACTTCAGAATGGAAATTTAGCATGAAAATGTTTGTTTTCCCTCACGAAAATGCTTTAAGAAAGAATTTTTTTCCCCCAGTTTCCTTTTGCATCCTCAGCTAACCCCTGCCCCAGTGGGTCGGTATGACTGTTGCCAACCATAACAGCTCTCCGCTCCTGGTTCTACCTCCTTTCAGTATCTTGCCTAACACTAGGCGTTACTTCTCTGGCGAGGGGGAAATGTCTCTTGCTCTTCAAAACAGAGCCTCCTCTGAGGCTTGAAGGAGCGACTGTAGCTGAAACTAGTACTGTGATGTGGATGTCCTCAAACCTGCCAGGGTTCTTTGCATTTTTCCAGGAAAAGACGATGATAAGCTTGATATTTCTCCCCCGGCGACGTACCACTTTGAAGATATATTTATCTGAATATTGACTGAAAAGCAGAGCACAAGATCTCAAAACCAAGCCACTCCGAACAGCAAAGCTCCTGTGAACCACTCGGAGCTAAACCCACAGTGTTTTTTTTTTTAACCTTGCCACAGAGGATGGGGAGAGCTGGGGAGCCTGTTACGCTCCTGCTGCTGCCTCTGGGCATAGCCGTGTTTTGCCTTAGCTGTCAGCTTATCTCTGCGAAACAGAGATACTGCAGATTATTTTTTTTAAATTAAGGTTTTCATTTATTTAAGTCCTCTATCTCCCTACTGATAACTGGAATGACAAAGCCCGCCGATGTTGTATCTCTCTCTCTAATACGTTTGACCCACTTGTCATATTCTTGGCAGTGCAGCCCGTGGGTCTTACCAAGACTGCTTTGAAAATGAGCTAATAACATGTACGGGGGGCTTGCGTGGGGCCAGCGGACTCCCACAGCTGTGTGGCACGAGGGGGTCAGGAACATGGAGAGCAGCTTCGTAGTCTGTTGCTTGAAACGTACATCGCGGCAGGGCTGGACCTATTTAAAAATCACCAGAGGTCTTGCTAGTTAACTTCCCTTTCATGTAACAGAAAAAAAGGTTGAATGAGTCATGTGAAGCCAGCCATGAGATTAATATAGAGAAAGATGTCATATCCTCATGCATGCAGCTGTGAATGGCATATCTACTTTGCCATCTGCAGATTAAATGGACATAGTGTCTCAGTGGCTGCTGCAGGGCTGGGTATAACTCAGTTATCATCAGGCAGATTTCCTGTTGCCTAATACCCAAACACAATAGTTGTTTAGCGTCAGACTTTGGTTTCTGGAGTAGTTTCAAAACCCGCCAGCCACAGTATGTAGTTTTATAACACCACCACCGTTAACTAATTGCACTCGCTCGCAGAATTATGAAACCCGGGAGGATAATTCGGTGCATCATGAGTATATCTTTGTGAATTCTTCATAGGCAGTTTATATTTTAGCTGATACTTAAAATGAGATTATTTTCCTGCAGATCCGTTTGCTCCAATTTCTTTCCTCCTGGTAATTTGGGGCTTTCTTTTCTAACAATTAGAAAAGTGACGTTCTGTTTAAATACAATATTTACGGAAACAGCTTTTTTCCGTATTGCAAGATGTAACAAGTTTTATGTCAATTAACCTCTATATTTGCAAAGACACATCTGTATTGACCTTTAAGTATCATTCCTTTGCAAATTGGATGGTTGAGTGAGAGTGCTCAATTTATTAAAAACATTTAAGGACATACTATGTTAAGCACGCCAATAATCTTGATAGGAAAAGTACCGTAACTCCCTCAAATCGTCCTGGTGTTCTGGTCATGGCCAATATCACTGAGCAAGTTTATCTAGATTCTTCATCGAAACTTATTTGTGAGTTCATTCCAAAAGGCCAAAGCTGGGAGAAAATCTGTGCTCTTCATACTGAAATCTTTGATGCAGTCACGTAATTCCCATTTACTTCAGTGAGTCACCCATGTGCACAGAGATGAGAAGTCTCCCTTGTTAGGGCTTTAAAGATTTCCATGGGAGTTTGCTTCCTTGAATATTTTATTTTCAGCTTTGTTATGGTAAGATGATTTTTCTGACATTTCGCTGATCACAAAGCAGCTGGCCCCATAAAAAATAAAGCACACACACAAAGAAACAAATGACTGGGTGTCTGGGGGAAAATGTGAGTCCTGTGTCTGAGCTGCAACAGATTGTCATCATTAAAACAAAGCATCAGCAAATGCTGGAATGATGGGCATTAAAGAGTGGAAGCATCTTCTCGGGTTGAAACACAAAAGAAGGGGGGTACTTTAATTAAGGCACTGTTCATTTGGGTGTATCACCTAGCTCTGATCGTTTTTAAAATTCTAAAGTAACGGTGTTAAATACAAAGACAAGCAGGAACACTGGAAGGTGCACTTGATTTAACTGTACGAATCACACCATCCCTTACCACGGGCCTAAATGTACCTCTGCACAGCTCTGCCAGCATCGGAGCACCATCAAATCCCAAAACACGGGGGCTTGTCCATGCTGGGGGCTCTCGGGCAGAGAAGAGTTGAAATCTGAATTTAAAACTGCAATACACCCAACCCCGTAGCCATTACGATCTCTCCCCCGTGTCTGTAGCATATTTATAGCAGGAGATGGTCCTTATTCTGCACCCCCCAGCACCCCTTTGCGGGCTCCTACCGGTCTTTGCTCCCAAGAGACCAGGCAGGTGGGTGACGGAGGGGTCTGTAGTTAGGTGCTGGCCTCCTTGTACCAGCTCCGTCGCCAGCTCCCAAAGGCTTTTCCTGCTATAGGAAAAGATATAGGCAAAAGAAATGGCCCTTGAAGGGCAAAAAATCCCAGGTGTGAGGTGGGAAACTAGTTCATTCTTTCCCCCTTCCCTAAGCTTTTTAGTAATTGCTTTCTCTTCTGAGTTTCCCATTTGTTTTCTATTTCTATTTAATTCCTTGATTTATTTGTTTCTGCTTATCTAGATTGCATGAGTCATCATGCTGTTAAAGACCCGTGTTAAGGAAAGTGAATAATCTCCTTGAAGTTACTTATATGTGTCTGTTCCCTCCACTTATGGCTGTTTTCTCCCTGGTTATTGGAAGTTAAAGGCCAGCAAATGGGTTTGACTTGGAATTTTCACAGGAATTTTTTTTTTTTTTTTTAGGTTTTCCCTTAAAAGCTTTTTAATCAAAAGCTGGAACTAAACCCCAGATTACTTCTACAATTTCAAAAGGAATAGGTCAGCACTCTGGGTTTATATCAAATGTTACATTTTCAGAAACAAAGGATTGTAACCTCAAGTTGAACAGAAATGTTCTCAGGCAGACAGCGTCCTGGCCACTGGCCCAGGCAGCTGCGTCCCTTCTCCCGGGGCTGGGTTTCTGGGCAGTCAGAAGCGAAGCAGAATCTGGAAACCAAGACTTCAGAGCAGAACAATGGTGGAACTCAATGTGCTGTCGTGGGGGGATGATTTCCTCGGCCCGTTTTCAGCAGCTTTCCTGTACTTGCCTCCATTCCACTCCCCTCCTTCCCATTCACTGTTCTTTCCTTCTTCTTCCCTTTTCCCTCGTCTCTCAGCCCTCACTTCCCTGTCCCCTCTCGCCTTGTTCCCTTCACTGCTCTCTCTTTGCCCTTGCAGTGAGGCACTAACAAGACCCAACCCTGGCAGAGCTTTGCAGGGGCACACGTCCTGCAGAACGCCGAGGTGGGTCTCAGGGCAGGCTCAGTGTTATTCCTTCTGCACAACGGCAAGGACTGGGCCCGTACCTCAAACCACGCTTCCTTGTTCCGAAAGAACGGGGTCCGTGCCTCAAAACACGCTTCCGTGTTCATCATGTGGTTGCTTAGCTGGTGCCTCACAAAGACAATATGAATTTTAATGTGTAGCGGTTCACTGAGGGGCACCTTTCAGGTTTGGAGAGGTCTTGTGGCCTTCCAGAGCTCGCCCCTCTCTCTGTAGGCAGCCATCAGAGAGGGGCCTTTTTCTTTTAAGTTCTTGTTGACGGCTCTCAGTTTGCCTTATCGGCTGAGGAGAAGAAATGTGAAGATGTATGTGTCTGATGAAATATTTCGACTTTTAATACTAGCAGCTCACAAGATACATAAACCATAATTTATTTCTGTTTACAGCACTTCTGCTGGAAGTATCCTGCTAATCTACCTAATATATGTAAGAAAATGCAGACTTGCTAAGTTTTCTTTTTATTATGACTATCAATCTTCACTTCATTATTATGAAGCAACAAGGAATGCACTTTTCCAGGAACTAGATGTCCTATTTATTAAAGACAATGCCTCATGTTAACTGTCAGAGCTCTGTACGCAGCACTGGGTGACCTTTTTTGAAGCAACTCAATTGGGTCACGTAGTTTTTCTGCAGGCTTTAGGTGTGAGACTCTGTCCCCCTTCCAGATGAGGCTGCGCTAGATCCTATACACAGGCATCACTGAATGAGGCATCCTTGGGGCTGATGCCCTCGTAGGGGCGATAGGGCCGCGCACGGCTGGACAGAGTTGCCTGGGGACAGTGGAGGAGCAATATTCACGCAACAGTCCTTCCCTCAGGCCTGGTGCTTGAGGGAGCGTATCTCGGAGGTGAGCCTGGGGACTAAATTTCCAAATTTCCAGGGGGGTAAAAGTCAGGGTGACTTAGGTCATTTGGCTTCATGACAGCTGATCCCCACACCCCAGCTCCGGCCGTGTCCTCGAGGCAAAAATGACTGTTTTCTCTGTGCTTCCACAGCCAGCAACCCTAGAGCAGTTGTTTTGTAACCATATTTAGCTTTCGGTTTGCTTCCACTCCATCCCTGAACAAAGGATTTATAGCCCCGAAGCTGATCAAGGTTTTTTCCCACTTGCAACTTTTGGTTTAAAATAAAAAAAAAAAAGCGTCTTCTCCTTGGAACATCACATTTTTCTCTGGAGGTTTCTTCCCACTTGTTATCTCTAGGTGGATGTGGTTTAGCCCTGTCTCTTCTTGGGACGCTTTGACGTTGCTACAGTGGCATCAGCGAGGGTCTTTGCAGGACAAAACTTTAGAGAAGATGAGATCTAGCTTTCCCCGCCTTGCATCTGAAATGGGAACCGGTTAGCTGATGCTGCGGTGACTTCTTGAGGCAAGAACCCTGGCAAGGCAGAGCAAGGGAGCAGGAGGAGTTTAACCCCCAGAGCTGCGGCAGGGAGGCAGGCTCGGAAGCGGGGGCTGCGCCCCACACTTGTAACCGGCAGTTGTCCCAGCCTTCGCGGCCTCGGTACAAACGGGTGCAGCTGACAATGGAAACGTGAATGGACCCCAAAATAAAGGAGATGGGCAATAACGTGCCTGACCGGCTGAAGTCTGCTGCATGTTTTTAAGTTAGCTGGATGCTCTGCACTTGGTTTCAGTATATAAGATCAAAAATAAATCCTGTTAATACTTCTATTTAAACTAGTCGTTCAAATTTGAGTGGGCTGAGAAGCCATAAGCACCCAGGTTTGCCCAGGATTACCCCTGGCATAAATTATGTACACATATCAGAGGTATGAGAATATCAAGTGAGTTCATTTAAATTAATGTTATTAAAACAAATGGCAAATTGATTTTTTTGTAACAGAGGGCTTGATTTACCCTAGCTTAACTCCATTGACTTTGCTGGATTTGCTCCTGCTTCACTTTGGTATAAATCAGGGAAAGAGCAAGTCCACGGAGTGTAAACACAAAGACCAGGTGAAATATTTACTGTCTGTGTCTTATCATATTCAAAGTGGTAGAAAATGTGTTTCTTCTGATTTATCCCTCTGTGAAGCTGGCAGTGGCCAGGAATAGCAGAAGTAATGACCGGCTGTTTATTGCAGTGTTTGGCCTTAATAACTAACATCGTGCTAACACAAACATAATTACAGATTCAAATTGAGCTTATACTTAAGATATTCTTAAAACAACAAGCAGAACTCGGGTATTGACGATTCACAGTCACAAATGGTTTCCAGGCTCCAGGCTCAGCAGCGTGCTAAGGTCTGAAGTCACTCGTGTACCCAACTGGAGTCCTCCCTCCCCCTTTTTTTAAAGTGCCTTCTTATTGCTCCACGAGTGAAAAATTAATGGATCTTCTTTCATTTGCTTTTGTGTCGAGAAGGAAGCACTTCCATTAACGACACTAAGAATAGGATTTACTGTAACTTGGCCTCGGATGGTATTTGTGGTTCCCACACATCCTGTAACAATATGCTTTCTAAACTTAAACGGATATTGCCACACTGACTGTTATAGAAAAGCAGAAGGAAGATGATGAAGCACCTCCTCCAAGCTAATTTTTTTTCCTGAGGCAAATTTATTGGCCTTGTGTTCAACACCTCAGCAAGGGGAAAAAAAGCCCCGACGTGAAAGTGAGCCAGGTTGCGAGTGCGTTTTACTGGTGTGCCTGCTGTGGGGTGATTTCCTGCAATTAATTACTGATATGAGGGGTAGAGTAGGGAAAATAGATTTTTACAGCTGGTTTTTCACTCTTGCATGGTAGTGTTATTTGACAAGGGCACAAATACCATATTCAGCTCCACCTTTCCCGTCTGTCAGCCAAACCTCTCCTCCACCTCTTCAGCAATTCCCCCGGCAGCGCATCCTCTAGCAACCTTCTACCGATCCCTTTGCACCCGCCCTCTCCCCCCCAGTCAATGCTCCTCCGGGGTAGCTCTGTCACCGATTGATGAATTGGTGGCGTTCGGCTCGAGCTGGCAATCAGCTGCCTCTGCTCCTTGACCCCTTGCCCGAGGCTGCCTGTAGACCTGTCGATCATGGAAATATTTTTTGTGAAGTCAACTCTTTAAGCAATTAAGGGTGCCTATGTAGGCAGCCAGAGCATCTCGCGTGGCGCTTGGGCCAGCTAAAACTTCTCTTACCCATTACCAGCCTCTGAGTAAGCCAGTCCTGCGTAGAATAGATAAATACCAGCCATCCATCATCCCCCGTATGGCTTAGGAGTGTAATTTCATGAGCTGCCTGCGTGGGAGAGAAGTGTGAGAAGATGCTGCGTCAGTGTGTGGGCTGTACACGGGACAAAGAGGTGACTTAAAATTTATACTGGAAATAGAGAGTGAGTAATAACGTGCCCACCATGGACCTTTCTTGAGAAGAAATATGCAAACGAAAAATGATTTGAATGATGGATTTAACTACCAACTGAAGGTGACGCCGGGAGGCTGAGGTGTGAGCCAGCCCTCTGGCAAGATATGGCAGCAAACAGACGTAAACCACAAAGTGAAATAGCACTGTGTGTGCAGGGGGGGTGAAGTTGTGTGACATGGAGCTCGGAAAGAGAAAGTTTCTGTGTACCTGCTAGGGTTTTTCTCTTTCTTTCCTCTGGTGTTTTCCCATAATTAGTGGAACCACGAGGAGACTAAAGTGATGTGATGCGCCAGACCCGAAATCTGAGTCCCGGGGGATTTCCAAGATGAATCCAAACCAGAATACCGTATCCACAGGGCTCTGGGAAAGGGGTTGGACTTTGTGCCTTGGACCTCAGAGACAGATGGATATGAACCAGAACACCAGTTCAGACCCTTCAGATTTTGGAGACATTGCAAATAGGGCTCGTATCCAAACATTACCACATTATATTTGCTCTAGCACAAAAAAAAAGGCTTAACGTGCATGCATGAAAGAGCAAATAAACTGCTAGGAAAGCACAGAGACGATATTTGAGCTGATGGAATGGTCTATCCTGATGTGATACTTGTCAGCTGTGGTCTCCTATATTCACCTATGCAATTCTCCAGCGTTCATCACTCAAGCTGAAGCAGGTTTTTAGCAATAAAGAGATGACTCTCTTCAAAGAAAGTCTCTCTTCATGCACGTGGTCTGCAGAGAGCGTTCCTTTATTGTCCTGTTCCCGTTTGGGGTGAATTAGGATATAATCTTTTCTCTTCTGTCCATTCTCATGCATCTTCCTGCTTGAGCTCCTTACAACTGCAAAGTCAGTTCGGTGAAAAGCGTCTCTCTCCCATCCCCTTCCTTCATTTCCCAAGAAAATAGATACTTTGAAAGGCATGAAATATAATGCCAAGCGCTGCCTTCCTAAAGAATGTCTAAAATTCCTGCGAGACAATGCATTGTTTCAAAACAAAGCTATTTCAGGCAATTCGAGCCTCGTATGTACACAGCTATTCATCTGAGAGACTTTTTTTTCAGCACAAATCTTCTTGCTCTGGGGTTTTATCTTTTAGAAAGAAAAAAAGAAAGTGTTTTGGAAGATCAGTTTCATATTGTTACAATTTAAAATAAAACAAACAAAAACAGATTCTGCAGAAGTTCAAACCAACTGTCATTCTTGCTGTCCGTGTCTAGTCAGAGCCAGCACGATCCCTCTGGAACATCTTTTACAACCGTTATTTATTTGACAGGCCGCCTCTGGTGGTTTTATTTATATTTTTTTTATGTGAAATGTTACCAAGAATCCTCTGCCATGCTCAACTTTCTAAAGGAAGAGCGTTGTGGGTTTGGGTTTACACACTTTAGGGTCTTACATGCATCTTGGTGTGGCGGGAACTCCCCCCAAGACTGCTGGATGCCTTGTGCCCGCGTCTCCGTGCCAGCTTCCCGGGGGACGGGCGCTGTGTTATTGCCGCGTGGTGCGGCGAGCGGGAGCCACAGCCAACGTGCTGGCCCGTTGCAAGCCATTTCCTACCAGCAGGGATGTGCCTTGTAGATTAATTTTTTTTTAATGAACTTTGATTCACAAAATCACAGAGCTGGAAGGTTATGAGCTCCGTAGAAGCATCGTCATTTCTGAAGGAAATATTTTGTAGAAGGCAGGTCGGTTTTGGCCAAGTAGAGAACCTCAGCTGCTGTTCTATGTACTCTCCCCATGCATAAATTCAGTGTGGGATTGAACCAGGAAAACCTGGCTAATGCTGCCACAGTAAAAGACAGAATGAGCTCAAAAGTATGGATAGAGCCATGATGCCTTCAACTCTTTCACTTATTTTGCAGAAGGCAGGGCCTCAGGCCGTTAGTGCTCCCTCCTTTCTCAGCACCTTTCTCACCATAGGATACAAAACTATTTCAATAACCCCTGCATTTCGACTCCAAAGTCATTGGTTTGTCATTGGGGTAGGAGATACCCACAGAGCAAAGGCAGGACGCTATTGCACTAAAATGTGTTCTCTGGGAAGTAAATTGTAGGCATCCTACTAGATAAAGATTTAAAGATGTCCCTTTTCATTTCAGTGGGGATGGTACCGTGGAGGAAGCTGTTCTTAGCAGCCGTTGGCAATTAGTCAGTTTGCAGTGTTATCAGAAATATGCGCTCTTTTGCAACAACAAAACCCCCCCAAAACATCCTTTCTTTAAAAATACCTGTTAAACAAAACCAAAAAGTGGAAAAAGAAAATTGGCAGCTGCTGTCGCACTAAACTTTAACGCACAGATACTGCTTTCCGAGAGCTGTCATTAGAGCCAAATTAAAATATAGCCGAGATTTTTCTAAATAAAACTGTCAATGAAGATAAAAAGTTTTTATGTTGACAGTAAAGCAAATGATTTTTTTCCCACTCAGTTGAAGTTTTGTAAGGGTGCGGTATATCTGGTTGACTTACGGCACGCTAACGACAGATTAACCGCCGCAGGAGAGACGATTGCTCCGAGCATCGCTCTCGAGCGAGCGAAGCTGAAGGCCTGTGGGCAGGGGCTGGATTCGGAGGCAAAAATGGGTGGAGGATTTACGCAAGGCTGCACATCGGTAACACGGAGATTAAGAAAAGCACTTATGGATGTGAGAAGAAATGGTTCCTAGGGTGGGGGAAGCCCCACGGTGGAGGTTGTCTTGCCACTGCAGGAACTGAGATGCAGCAGCAAAGTAACTGAGCTCGGGTATTTTCTTGTGCACCATCAGCAGCGACAATTGTTGGAGGTACTAAGTAGGTTAAGTGAGAATTATGGTCTGCTGGAGTCTTTTAATGCATTGCCAGCATGTTCAGCCAGCACAGATGTCCCCGCGACCAGTAGCTATTTCCTTGGGTCTTTCCCTGAAATATTCACGTGGGGAGATAAGAGCATGCCAGAGGAATTTTTCTCTTCTCACCACCCAAAATAGGAGACCTTGTTCCCGCTTTGGCTGGAAAAGGGTCAGAGCTCAGCTATCTCCATGGTCTCATAGGAGGAGGAGTCCTGCGCGGTGGGAGATCGCTGACTTGTCCTGCTGCACTTGGGATTGCTGCACTTCCTTCTTTCCTTTGGAAAGTTGCCTTTTGGTGGAAACACCCATTGGATTAAAAATTCACTCTAAAGACCTCACTGATCTACTACTATTTTATCTATCTGAAATAGTGCTTGGTAGTTTGTATTTGGGATGCGTGTCGCAAATGAGGCAGCAGAATGGTTTGAAGGGGAGCAAGCATTCCTCTGCTCGGTACCTTCACTGTAAGGTGATGGCAGTGGTGGCTGCACATTTCTATCTGATGCTCTTTGTTGCAAACAAAGAGGGGCTGGAGTGGTGCAGCAGCAAAAGCCAGTCGCTGTCTGTCTGTCCTCTGTGCCCACAGCAAGCGGAGAGAAAGGGATGGTGAATCCTTGAGCCATAACTCATTCTCAAGTCTCCAAACGTGCTGGAGCTGCCCCCTTCATTGTACAGTGCCCAGTTATCACCTTGTCCAAGGACAGGGGCTCTTGGCAGCTGTACCGGGTCCCCCGTCCGAGTCCTGAATTTCACCACTTTTAGCAAAGAACACGCATTTAGCTCTTCAAAACTAGCATATCTTGGAGCTCCTTGGATGCCTCCAAAACCACTGTCTGTGATGACTGAATTCACATGGTGTATTTCAGGTGAATTCACCTGAAATCTTCAACATTCTAATTAGACTAGCTATTTCGGCAAGGAGGAGGAAGGAAAAAAAGCAGAATGCTTAGAAAAGAACAGCTTTTCCTTGCATTGTGACATCTGAATAATTTAGAGAGGTTTTGAGAACTATGCTTTATTTTAATTAGTTTCTGAATCAGTTTCTGCTTTGCCTATTCTTTCTCCCCCCGATTTGTACTGTTTGTTTTTGATGACATCTGCAATCCTGGGGAAAAAAAAAAAAAAGAAAAAGGAAGCAAATTAACTTGGTTCAAGCCACATCAGCACATCCCTTGGAAGATCACAGCAGTCAGCTGTAAAAAAATGGGCTTATGCTGAAAGAAAATGAGGAGCTTGGAGGGCTGAAAATGTACTTACCTATTTATTAACTACATCTATCTTTATTATTTTTGTATGACACCAAAAAGCGTTCCTGGCACTTCGCAGATGTGCACAAAGGACATGAGGTGGGCTGCTGTGGCACGCTCTTATTAAGGCCACTCTCCACCTACATCTGCCAAACCCAGAACAAAGTCCATCCTTGGCCAAGCTCTCAGCCTAACTAGGCACAGTCCGGGAGAGGGGGAAGAAATGAGCCGCGTGGCTGTGATTAACGCTGCGGTTAAGGAACATCCCGTTAGTTCCAGAAAAGTCTGTTTGCTCCCTGCAGACCCCTGCCCCGCGGTGCCATGCATTTTGCCAGCAGTCCTTCTTCTTGTGTCCTGTTCCTGCTGGGCAGCGAGTGAAGGGTGACCTCCGCAGGGGCAGCCTGCACATTTAACCCAGCTGTGGGCCTGAGGAGAGTAGGGGGAGTCGGGGTGAAGGAGATGCTCCCGGAGATCTTAAGCAGAGAAGCGAGAAGGAGGAGATCCAGCAACCCGCAGCCGAAGAGACCTGATCAGTTGGTTGCTCTTGACCTCGGTATCACCTAGCTACAGCTACGTGTCCTTTCAAGGATGGCGAGTTGTCCTGTTTGGAAACAGGCGCTGCTGTTTGCAAACATAGGTTGCCCACACAAAGAGTTACTTTACTCTCCATGGGTGCAAGGAAAGGAGCTGCGACTCCCCTCTCATAAAGCCGGGGGCTACAGAGGTTGACAGAGAGATGCATGTGTCTTTGGCCTGTCGCTGCCAGCCCACATTCAACTGATAATTCCCTGTGCTTCCTGGAAAGACAGGATGACTACGGAGTAAAAGAACATGATATACAGTTGTAATTTTAAGATCATTTTGGATGAAAAATGAAAAATTGCCTTAACCGATATGTTTTGCAAATTAATATAAGCCTCAGCTAATATTTCAGTAAGAAAGAAAAGCACCAAAAACCTGTCACAAAAAAAAAAGAGAGAGTGACTGAAACATTTCATTTCAATATTTTTCAAACAAGAAGTTTTAAATTTTTTATTTGAAGTGAACAGTTGGGGTTTTGAAATGTATGCCCTCCCTCCTCCTGTGTTCAGGAAGCGCAAAGTGAATCATACTTTTTTATTCATCCCCAAACAATTTTTATTTTCAACCTTTTCTAAATGCTGGGAAGGGGGGGAAGTTATTTGTGCAACATTTGTTTGAGAGATGCGGTTTCTGACCAGACTGTGTTGTGATGAGGTCCTGAACACTGACTCACTAGTTCTGATCCGAGTTCAATAAACGGTACGCGTAAGGTAGGCGGTGGAGGTAATTCTGTTATCGTGTCACTCCGTCCTGCCAATCCTCCCCTAAGCATTATCAACTAACGTGTGACAGTTATAAAGTGGATTATAGGCCAGTCTGTCCGATGTAGCTAAGCTGAATCCATCAAACATATATCACTCAAAATCTCAAATTGGACTTGAGCCTCGGTCTGTGAAGTTGCAGATAACTAATTTGTCACGTTTTGCGAACACCTTTCCTCTGCCTGGTGTGTCCCTTGTGGCCCCGTACGGCAATTCAGCACGCTCATTTTAGCTGTGTTTTCAGGATGTAATATGAAAATTACTAGGCATTATGAAAAGGTCAGCTCTGTTAGACTCACAGCGTAAGGCGGAGGAATAGAATTGCTCTTAAGATATCATCTGTCATTGTGTCTTGTTAATCATCCCAAACAAATCTTGGATGGTAGGTCATTACGGAGCGCACGTCCTACAACTGCCTGTGATAGGTGCCAATTTTGCTCTATCTTCTCTTTCCGATTATTTCGTCGTGTTACTAATTGAGATCCTTATTGTGGCATTTTGGTCATTGCAAGTATAAAATACATGCCAACACGTTGCCTCTGTTAGGAGAAGCTGAACAGAGAAAAGCTGTGTTGAAGAGTGAGCGTTGGCCTCGGTGAGCGGCAGGGCTGCCTGATGGGGCAGTACCTACGTGCACAGCTCACAACTGAAGACAAACTCAACGGTGTGACAAGATTCGAGAGATCCAGAGCATCGTCAGTATGAGAGAAATGCACAATGTCAAAAATGTGCGACCCGCTTGGTCTAAAGGAGGTGTTAGGCAGCGTAATAATGGAAGTATTTAACTCCCTAGCAGAGCCCAGCCTGCTGTTCGCAGCTGAAAGATCCGCGGATGCCAAAAAGGGGCTTCTGCGCAGCCAGCCAGCTTGGCCGGCGTGAGTCCTTCCAGAGGAGTTTGACGGGAGTCGTGTTTCTGGGCTTCAGAAGCAAATAACAACGTGGAGGGCTGAAGAGCCAACACACACTTCAACGCTTCAAAACATCCCTGTCGCTTCGGAAGGGTTGGATATGTGAAATGGGCCAGGTGGGAGCACCCCGCAAAAGAGGCAGCGTTCAGGAGCTGTCCTCTTACCGATTTGTAGATTAGAAAAGAAATGTTTGGTGCCTTCTAAATATTTGTCTTCACATCTCGGGTGTGAAAGTTTAAGAGTTTATTTTTTCCTATGTCTTCTGATGGTGTAAGTAGAGGGAAATAGAGTTGCGAGCTGTACTGGAAATGCATTTTTCCTTTACTGCCACTTTAAATGGGAGTAAAGGTCCGGGTTCTTCACTGGTGGAAATGACTGTAGTGCTAATGAATTTAGGGACGCTGCCATCACTAGGTGACCCAGGGAAAGTGCGATCTGGAGCCACGCGTTACGTTTTTTTCTGTTGCAGGAATTGCAGCTTTTGCAGAGAACACATTAACCCGATTTCCGACGGGTTTTTAACCTGGCCTCTCAGAAAGATAAGAATAAAGCAATAATCTTTTCAGAAGGACATGCTGATTGTTTTTTTGAAACCGTAGGACCGGACTCTCCTCTTGTGTAAACAGGCACAGATGCGTGTGAGATAACTGGAGTTACGCAACTCTGCTCGACCCCAAAGGCTGTCCTAACTGTGTGCGTGGCTCTCTCCTCTAGCAGAGTAAAGCTGTTGATGAAATATCAGGAAAGATGAGGAGACAGGTTGGCCTCTGACCAGTATTTCAGCTCACCTTGCGTAACGCAATGGTCCCCTTACGCAAACCGCTCTGGTAACACCTGCGCTGCTTCCTCATGCCTCTCCGCTAAGTAGCTTTTCGGTACTCCCACACACGAGGGCTTTCCGCGAGACAAAGCCAAGTGGTGCAAAGAGAGTGACTCTGCTGTCACCCAGCCACCAGCTTCTTTCCCCCACGTGGCTGAGAATGGTCACAGGCAAGGAAGAAACGTGTCCCAGCTCATGGTGGCACTTCTTAGGGGGCTGGGAGCATGATAAAGGAAAGCGCGTCCCTCCATAACACAGGTACCAACAGAGAAAAAACTCGTGTGGGAGTTTTGCTCTTTGGTAAGTTGGATCTCGGTGGTGTAGGCTTGTTGATCCAGGCCGTGGGCCAACACCACGTCACACGTTGGCACCAGGAGGGTTGGCCTCTGGGGGCAGAAGCCAGGGGCTCTGCTAAGTCTGCCCGCTTCGCCTGGTGGTTTCCTTGGAGGCAGAGGGGTTTGTTGCGTTAGGTCTGGGAGATGCCAAAGAACGGGACCATCTTTGGTTTCGTCTAGGTTCTTCCTGTATATTAAGTACAAGAAGCAGGGGAAGGATATTTGGCCGGTACAAATGAAGGTGGCCACGTGGCTGGCAGGAGGGCTGTGCTCATCCGTAGCGAGCCTTTAGCTCGGTGACATGGGGTAGCACTCATCTTTTCCTTCCACGTTCTTAGAGGACCTAGCACAGTAGAGGATGCTTTCAGAAACCACCACAGTACAAGTAAGAAGTGGATAATAGAGTATTTTGTTTCCTCCTCCTCCTGCAGGGTTTGGTCTATTTTTATACAGTTATATGTAAAATGAGCCGCGTAGATAGCTTTTCAGCTCTCTTTCTACTTGTCACGCTGCTGGTAGATCGATACATAGCAAAAAGTTCATAACTTGGCTTTTTTCCCCCCCCATATCCAGTGTTTGTTTACAGAGGTTGAATCTCTCATTCCAGATTAACAGGCAACCGCCAAATGGTTTTATGAGTACCGTGGTAGCTCAGTTGTTGTAGGGGGTAAAAGCTGGGTAAAAGCTGCACTATGGTATCTGTTTATGGATAACCCTTTAAATAAATGAGTAGTTGGAAAAGCAGACTTGTTTCACGGGGATTTCAAGGATAGCATGTTTCAAGCCTCGCAGGTATTTGCTGTGTGGAGTCTGGAAGGCAGATCTTTGCGCACAATGCCCTGCAGTGACGTGGGTGGCAGGACCAGGAGACCAAACCTGGCATCCTTGGCTGTCGGCAGCGAGAGGTGGAGGAGCAGCCAACGGCTGAGCTGCACCAACCCTTTTGTTGCTTGGCCACCTCTAGAGGGTGACAAATGGCCACGCTGAAGGTTGTTACCATAACTTTGTCATGAGACGCTGTCATAAGACTGTGCCATAAAGCTATATGGCAACTTATCAGACTGCCTCTTATCAGTGCTCTTCTGGCACTCCTTTGCAGGCTCTCAGGGGGGCTGTGGAGCAGTGTAAGGAAGGTGATCAGCAAATAACTGCTTACTTGTTCCCCTAATGCAGGAACTGGAAAGCATCAAATGAAATAGGCGCTTGCCATGCCGTTGAAATGTGGCACTCCTCGCACAGGGTGTTTTTGATGCTAACACTTCACGTATAACCTCTAGAAGGTCCTTGCGTTGCGGATGTTTGGAAGGGAGGACGATCTGTTGAGGCAAACAAGCTTTCCCTGTACTCTTGTTCTCTCCCGGGCTGCAGTTAAGACACTTGGTTTGAGCTAGAATGACCTTTGGTCTGACTTGGAATGGTAATTCTTGTGTTGGGATGCATTGTAATGGAGCAAAACATAACATTTTGCAAGAATCAAATGGTTTTGTTCAGGGTGATTGATGCGGGCTTGGAAATCACACGAGGGCTTTGCAGCAGCATGGCCATATGCAGTTCTGAGTCAGAAAAAGGAGGTAATGTCTACCACCAGATATGGAAATGAAATGTGAAACCAACTCCACCACTTAAATCATCCGTGGACCTTTTAAATAAGCAGAGCACAAAATGTAACTGCTTTTTCTCCCCAGAATGACAGAAACCTTAAGCAAAATATTCCCTTTTATATGTGGAATTAATAGTTCTAGCAAAAGCTTTACTTTTCTGGAAATCAGGAGAGGGTTTCTGTCCAGCAGGCAAGTGGACTCTAGGAACACTGACAGGACATGATCAGCGGTGCAGGGGGAATGGCGTGGTGCGGAGACTTGTGGGTGCAGAGGAAGGGACTTGCATGCCTGCATCAGCCATGAATAACCTGAGAATCCTCTCCTAACATAAAGATATTCAGAAGCATATTTTCAGGATTAGTGTATTTGAACACCAGAATTGAAGGAGAAGCTCTTTATATAGGAAAGTGAAGGTAGGATTTGGAATCTGATGTCAGGAAACGTTAAGCAAAACGCCACCCAGACACAGCGGCGCTTTGTCAGCAATGTCTACACATCTATTTTTCTTTTGCAAGAGACTGCAGAGATGCTTATGATACAAAAATGTATTATGGTGCTATTGTTGCATACAGAATGTGAGAGAGGAGAACGTTTGGAAGGAGGCACAGAAATTTTAAAAGAAAAAGAAAGAAAATTAAAACCATCAGGACGGCCAAGCTGAATAATACCAGCTGAGGACCTGACTCATTTTGTGATGTCTGTGGCACACCAGCTGCATGCACACGTATTGTGCTTGCTGCCCTGTGGGAGTAGCTGAAAGAAAGAAAAAAGACATTTCTAGAACAATACTGGCATAAGGCACGTATTATAATACTAACCCCCCTCACGTGTCATGGTTTTAGAGTAATCTTGTGGGTGTTTGGTGTTGGAGGGAGAAAGGAGAGATACTGCAATGAATCACCTCTTCTTTCCCGGCTGGCTTTTGCACCATGGGCAAGGCTGGTGGTACCTCAGAGCTTTCTCGCCGTACCACAAAGGTGTGTGTGGACCTTCTAATGTCTTCTAAGGTCACACAGGACCATTTTGCTTCACTTCCAGCAAACGCAGCCCCGGATTGGGGTGTCCCGACTGCCCAGGCTGCCCCAGCCGCCCCCCAGCTTTCCCTCCACCCGCTTGCTCTCCCCTCCCGCGCAAGCAGTCGTTGATTCTGATGTTCTTTTCCTGTGGTCTTTTGGGGTTTCCGTCCTCTGTAAAGGATAGAAGAGCAGCCCGCTGTAGTCCCAGCTATCCAAGAGATAACCCTGCACTGTCCAAGTCTCTCTGTCGGGCGGTGGGGCGCAGGTGTGTGGGGGTTTTTCCCCCCAGTGGTGTCTCCTTGGAGGTGTGCGGAAATCTTGGCTGCAAGGAAAGCCAAGGGAAGGTTTCCATTAAACCTAATGGGGATAAAGCCTTAGCGGATGAGGTGAACACATAAGTGATGTATTCCATTTCTACTCTACATGATTAATATGGGGAACCAAATGTCTGTATCAAATTCAGCGTCTGTTGTAGTTATGCCAAATTTCGGGGCTCAGACAGCTGGCAACCAGTAAGGAATTTCTCTGGAAATACAACCCATTGCAAATAGCCCTAATTCTTTTACTACCTTTTTCCTTTTCTTAGCTATTTTTACCTCTCCTTTTATTCGTTCCTATTATGTTAGCAAGGGATTTTTCACTATCATTTGGAGACACGTTGGTTTGTAGCGCAGAGGTGGCCAGCCCCACCGAGGAGCTGCCAGGAATCCCGCTGCACCTCGCTGCCTGGCTCTTCAAAGGGAAGCTCTGATGCAACATTTCTGTGGCCAGAGAGCAAAACGAGTCCCATGGGAACAGCTTCGTTTCCTTTGATGTTTGGTGGATTTGGCAGTTGAGCATCACTTGATTCACCAGCCTGGCAGAGCGCCGGGATGCCTGCAAAGCAGGTCAAGGCTGTCATGATTTCGCTGTGGAACAAACCCATTTTTCGGACGCTGTTTCGTAACAGCAGCCGAGCGTTTCCCCTGCCCTGTGGGGAGGCTGGCCCCAGCAGCACGCAGCAGCGAGGGGATGAAACCCTGGCTCAGCACTTTCTGGTCGCCAGCCCCGTCTCGGCTCCCAGCCATGCTCATACACGCACCGCAACACTGCAGCCAAGTCGGCGTCCTCGCTGCGGCTGCAGAAGTGGAAAAAACCACCCACATGAGGAATAAACTGAAATTCACGGCTGCGAAAGGACAGCTGGGTGGTGCAGGGAAATATGCAGCTTGTCGGCCGGTGACACTCTTTCTGGGCCAGGCCCTGCGCAGGAGCACCGGCTTGGATGGCCGCAGAGGTGCCGGCTCCAGGGTGCACCCAGAGCCTAAGAGGAGGGTTTTCCAGAGGTTTGCAGCTGTTCTTTCTTGCAGGGCAGAGGAGAGGGCTGCGGGAGCTTGACGCAGCCCCCTCATGCCCACGGCCGCAGCCAGAGGAGCTGCCGTGAGCCCAAACCCAGCTGCCAGCTCTGCAAAGCTGCCGCCTTCCCCAGGGCTGCCGGAATAACTTATTTTTGCTCTGCGGTAGCATCCAGGTGCTGTGCCCGTGGTACGTGTGTTATGTGTATGTACACATATATGTACGTACATATATATCTTCTTCTGGGAGCCTGAATAGTAGTTCTGTACAGAAAGTCTCTGAGCCTATGTCAGGCTTTTATATCTTTAACCCCCCGATATATCCTAAATCTGCATTGACTCTGTGTTCCCATGTCTCTGAATAATACTAGTGATGAAGAAAGAAATCAAATGTAGATACACAGGCTCTGTCAAGCTTAGGTGGAAAGCAGTTCTGCTTGCTTAATTCCCCAGAACTGGTCATTGCCATAGGGCTTATTTTGGGCTAAAATAACCTAGACGGGCAATGCTGATTGTCAGGAGCGGGGATTTTTGGGTTCAGATGACTGTTGGTGCTCAGTGGGGACAAATATGACGGTGCCTGAATCCGTAGGAGGTTGGTCAGCTGCTCGGAAGCGGCTGCCGCGTGCAGGACAACGCCGTGCTGGTGCTGGTTCTGCTCGCGTTGAAGGGGCAGCGTTGGCCCCCCAGTTTAGCTCACGTGTCCCCCATGCGATGGGCAGCCCAGGTATAATTCTGTAATGATAGCTCTTCTTTCCTGCTTCCCTCCCCATCCTACGTGGTTAATTGGCCTGAGTGAGAAGCCTCAGGGTATAAGAATGTCAGAGCAAAATATAAGTGTGCCATACATCGAAAATAATAATGAAAAGGGTTAATTATCTTTGATACTGGGAGCTGTCAGAGCTGAGCAAAATGAGATAGCAGTTAGAGTGTGTTTGCCTGCGCGTGTGGGAGGAAGGTGTGGAGGCTGTTTGTTTACAATTATTCCCTTTCCGGAGAGCTGGTACAATCCAGTGCTCCCTCACCCTGTCGAAAAATCAATGAGAATCCTCCTTGGCTTTGATTTTGTTGCTGTTTCACTTAACCTTTAAAATTTACCTGTTGGGTAAGCCAGGACTCAGCAAACCAAAACAGTTTGGAGGGTTCTGAATGAAATCCAAAACCCTGAACTTCAGCTTTGATATATAAATATATAGATATACAGTGCTGGAGCACCGGCTGGCTTCAGTGCTCGGAGGTTTGCAGCACAAGGTTAGCACTTGGTGTGCCTGCAGGATCCCAGGGCAGCCCCGACTAATGATTTGTATGAACACTTTTTGCTAAGGCAACTCTGGTTTTCTTATATTCTCCTCAGGTTCGAGAAATAAGCTGTGACCTTGCTGGTTTTTTTCCCTTTCACCCGAAACTGCTAGAGGTCCTGAAAGAGAAGCAAAGGCCGTTGGGTCCCCTTTCCATGCGCCCCACAGGGACTGATTTCACCTCGGTGGCCCTTCTCATTGCGTTGCAAGTGCAACAGCCCCAGATAGCAACTCTGCTGTTGTAGCCCCTTGCTCAGCCCTTCCCGGGATGGTTTGTCTGGGGATCCACCGTGGTGCCTCTGGCCTTTACCCCAGAAGCATCATTTCAATTCTTTTGCAGGACTCACTCTGACCAGTAGGTTACAGAAATGCCTAAACAAAGGAGAAACCTATTTATATAGTTAGGTGCAGGGCCCATGGCCCTGCCTAGAGCTACCCGTGAGCACGCTTTAACCCCTCAGTGGTAGGCTTGGCACAGTAATGCTGGATTTATAGATTTTCTAGGTGGAGGGAGTTAAGCAAGGTGTAAGAGTCCATGACTTCAGCCTTTTTTCAGAGACAGGTAATTCCCTTTGAATGAAGTTTTCAGTGCGGGGTTGCTCCAAATTCCTCCAAGCATCTGTGTTCCTGGAGTGTATGGTGGAATAAAATGAACTCCCCTCGGCTGGGGCTCCCTGGGCGGCACGTGCCAGAAGGGGCACCGTGGTGGGGTAGGGTCACCATAGCTCGGGGTAAGCGAGCGTCAGGCGACTGCAAGTTTTTGCCAAGAAAGATATGGTAGAAATATTTGTAGATATTTAACTGCTATGCTGTGCTACGTTCTTGCTGTTCGAGGCACTAAACACCTCGTCTCGAGAGAACAGGCTCAGGGATGAGCAGAGAGGAGCGAGGCAGCTGCTGGAAGGAGATGTGAGGGAAGTGTGATTCAGCTTGGGGCTGCAGGAAAGAGCCATGGCCACAGCAGTAAAGGAAACAGAGCTCCCCGGGTACGTTTGGTGCCCACAGCAGCAAGGGAGAAGGTGTTCTACATTTGTGCACTCTTCCCTAGTAATTTATCCAGTTTTCACCTCTTCTTAAATTGTCAGCTTTACAGTATGCGTTTTCAGGAGTAAGGACTGTGCTCACAGCTTCGGTGCTGTGAAACTCCAAAAACTTGATTTCAACTTTTAAAACATTATTCCGCACGAAAAACAAAACCCAAAAGTGTCAGCATCATCTGCATCTGTGGAATTAGGCGTTTAAAACTAAGACCAAGCCATGTCAGCTCGCTGAGGATGAAGCCAAACCAAGCGTGTTACCGGTTTTAATAACTTGCCGGGAGTACGTAGCAGAGTTGTGGGTGCCATCGGTCCTTTGCAGAGAGCACGTTAAAGCCGGGTCTTTTGGCTTGCACCGCAGTGCTGCGTAACGAGAGTGTTACGGTGTGTGCCAGCGACTGAACGGGGGTCCTCCTTTCTTTGCATCACGTATCTGTTATCGCTCCGGGCAATGGGTGTCTGATACAAAATAAAAGTGATGGATGCCAAGTGAACCAGTGAGGGGGGAGAAGATACTGTGGTTCATTGACTAACCAAATTACTTTGGGGGTGTTTAAATGCATCTCTAGCTTTTTATTCTGCATGGGCTATGATAGATGCGTTCTGAGATGATTCATCCTTGGAAATATTAACCTGTTCTGTTCCGTGTGGGGCACTGGTGATCGCAGGAGTGTGGTGATGTGGCAAGGGGTGTATAAGGAGATATCTATATCTCCTTTTATATATATATATAAGGATAAAAACGTGCTGGGTTTGGACACTGATGGAAATGATTTCAACATTTATAATTTCATTTTAGTAGGGCAGTGTAGCTGTTCCTACTTACAAACTGAACTAAAACTAAACATTGATTTGAAATAGGGGCTGGACCGCGTAGCTTTGGGCAGCAAACAGCGTGCGCTGCTTTAATGCATTTGCTTGGCTTTATCCCCCATTTCACTGCTGGGTTTTCCATTCCACCATGACAGAAACTGGGGCGGGTGGATGAGTTTGCAGCAGAAAAAGCAAAGCAGCTGTTAACTGAAGCAGGGAGAATCCCTCAACAAGTTATCTCTAAATAAGTAAATAAAACCCTGGATTGGCTTTGCCGGTGCTTGCACCCATCTTGTATTTTGTTCTGAGGCGATTGTAACACGGCAGTTTGTTTGCAGAGACTTTCACGTAAGCAGGGTATCGGAGGTCGGTGTGTGCGTAGAAAGGCGTTCCGAACTTTTACGTACAAATGCGCACGCTGGAAGCTTTTTCAATAACAGTGGCCAAAATAAGACGCCACCGGCTATATGTCTTGTCCAAATTAATGAACAAGGTCTGCATTTCCAGGGTCAGATACCAAATTCCTTACGAACGGCTCCAACTGACATGAAAAATATGCAGACTGATGGTAAGTCAGTTCAGAAAATCTGCTGCTGCTTTTGGACAGTTCATACCTCTAAGAGATCTTATTCTGTCCCAATACAAGCTTATAGAAAGTAAAAGCCCTCCAGTTACCAGGAAAACTCTGTTATCCACTATTAAATGAGAAATCCGGAACAAAAAGTTCTTTTAAAATAAATTTTAATATTGGCATGCAGGGTGCACAGACCAGGGCAGTGCAGCGGCGTTTGGGGGATGTTTCTATAGGTGTTCGCCATTGGATTTTACTGCAGACGGGCTGTCGTCACGCAGAGACTCTGACCTGGTGCCTTCGCTGTCGTCTCAGACGGGCTTATGATCAGCCACGAACACATTACAATGTTCTGCTAAAACCCATCAACTAGTTACCGTGGAAGTTGCTGCGTCTTCCTCTGCAGCTGCTGAATTAAGGTGATGGCAAAATAAAGTTGAACTTAAAGACATCTGGGAGGCTGAGGGGCTGAAAACCATAAACATGGAGAATTATTTTTGCAGATAAGCACGTATAAGCTGACGAGTAAAGCCTCTGAATGGAATACGTGCTGTCAGTGAGGTGTAGTCAGATAATTGTTGAAACCCAGGGAGCGGGAGAATATATCGGAAGACGGGAATATCGGTTAGCGGGAGGCCAACGGGGGCAATCGGAGCCTTCCCTGCCCGCAGCTGTAACCCGCCTCCAGCCATTGCCATTAGCCCAAATTGTTGTCTGTTGGGCTGTAAAGTGTTACACATTCCATTTAATTAACACCTTAAATTTGATCTTGATGGTGTGGGAGCTCCTGGAGAAAATTAAATAAATTCACAACTTGCATTAACAAAGACAGCGTTTGCAAGGGGGTGGAAACCAACAAAATTGCCCTGGAAATGTTAAAATGCTTAATTGGTGCAAGGGGTAGAGCCGAGTGAGGTCGGCGGGCTCACCGTGCCGAGCAGCTGGCTGCTGGTTCTGCGCTGGTTCTGGTGAGGGCCCGCAAGGGTGGGTGATGGCCTCACGGCACACCCGCAGACCTGCCCGTGTCTGGAGCCTTCTCCAGGCGCCGCGTTGATGTAGCACCACCCCGAGCTCCCTTCTGCTGAGGGGGACAGCTCTCTCCAAACCCAAAACCACAAGGAATGACTCCGTACTGCTGAGCTTCGATGATAAATCAGCAAGCTAATTATCATTCCCAGTGCAGGCTCTCGGTAGCTTTTCTGTCGGGAAGAGAGAAGGCTGAGAACCGAGATTTAGTATGCAGCGAATACGAGCTGTTTCCCACACTGCCTGCCACCAGATGACATTGGAGAAGGTTTCAATGTTCCAGGAGTAGGAGGACTTCTGTGTGTAATTGTGGTTTGGTCACCAGTGTGAGACAAAAGCCTTTCAAAAAAGCGGAACTTGAATTTAAAAAATAAAAAGAATGGAATAGATTTTATGTGGATTCTGTGGACCATCATACATATCCACCACTGGAGTTCCTTAAAAAGATGTGGGGACATTCGACAAGAAGTATGTACGTCGGGTTGGGACTGCTTTGGGAAGAAGGATAGACTAAGTAATTCCTTGAATTTCTTTGCAGCACAATTTCTGATTATTACTATTTTTCTTGCCAAAGATACCCAGGAAAAGCAAAACTCCAGATTATTTTTATACAAACCTGTAATTCCCGCTTTTATGGGGAAATAATAATTTCTAAGCAGTTCAACATGCAGAATATATTCCGTGTGGACGCACCCTGGCTCTAGGAGCAGGGAATCGGACGGGCTGCGTTGCTCCCTCGCTGGGCATTGCTTGGCTGGCAGCGTTGATGCTGCCCCGCCGTCCGGAGGGGCCGCCTTTCCCGTGGGACCTGAAATTTCCCCCTCCTTCCAGCAGCTGCGATACGAACCAGCAATATCCTCCTCAGGTCCCGACTTGGATTCCTGCTCGTGTATCATAACAGACAGCATCTCTTTGTCATTCGGCGCGCTGCCTGCCCTGCTTGCATTTCTCACGTTATTGAGTTTGCTGGGCCCACCGGGGTGCTCAGTGCATACCATAACCCGCAGCATCATCTCGGGCTGGTGTTATTTACGGGTGGTTTGGTTTTGAGGGAAATATTTTCTCTGTTCTCCCGCTGCACGTCAGTTTAAAGCCGGGGCTGCAGCCCCCCTGGAAGGAGTGAGCAGAGGGTGCTCGGTGCCGTGGCAAGAGCAACCTGCAGGCGAAGCCCGCGGTGGCGTGGGGGAAGATACACCCTTATCTGCACCGTGGAAATGGTCTCTTAAAATACACGAGCCCTGCCCGGCCACTGTAGCGATGCACCGGAGAGGTTCGCTCCCCGGGGGTGCACGCTGCCACCACGCAGCCGGTGCATCCTTGGGTCTGGAAGGGGGACTCCGCTTCGTGTTGAACATATCAGCCGAGTCGCCCTCGCCTCGCGTCGCGTGCGGCCCTCGGCAGAAAACCCTCGGCGTAACCATGGGAACGCGGTTTTGCTTAAGCAGCGCTTGCGAGGATGCAGTTCGTAAGGAGCCAGGGGTGAGCGGGGCGGGTGCGTGGGGGAGAGCGAGAGCGTTCGGCTTCGCTTTCCTCTACCTCTGCCCTAATCAAATGCGAGAAAATTGTGTAAATGAAGGACTATAACTTCCCTTCCCCTCCACAGCTTTTCTCAGGCGGCTCTGTTGCTGGATATCGCTCCTGCGCTAAACACAGCACCGCAGGGCTCGTTTTTAAAATCAGATTTTTTGTGCTGGGTTAGATCAGTGAGATGCTCTGTGCCCTGGGAGCCCGGGGCAGCTCCAGCAACACCCATGGATCCGGGGTCACGGGGGCCCCCAGCTTCCCTGGAGCCCAGGGGTAAAGCACCATGGGCAAGGTACTCAACGCAGAGGTCAGGTAGCACCTAATGACCACCTCCATGGCTCTTATAGTAATTTTTTAGGGGTTTTGCTGCTGGTGGAATGTGGTCCCTAAAGGACAATTTTGGTGCCTGCCTTCTTGTATCCTGCGTTTTACACTACGGTGACCACAGAGTTGGTGTCAGCAGTACAGGCGCCCAGTGGCTGTAAATTTATTGCCACAAATTGGTAAATCTCTCCCCACGTCTCCAGAGGGACGTAGGCGATACCAGTGTTGGCTTCCCCAGCGGGCTTCGGTGGGTGCCGGCTGCGGGAGGTCGCGGCCTCAGCCGCTCTTGCCCTCAGACGGGATCAAAGGCACCTTATCTCAGCTGCTGGTCACGTTTTCTCCGAGGTGCTCCCGTGATAAGAAGTCACCATGGGACGGAGCTCAGCCGCACGGGGACTTGTCTGACATTTTCGCTCCCCTCCGTACATCACCCCAGGCAACTGCCTTGAGCATTTTGTCCCTAGTTAACGGACGTATTTAAGGACGTGCTCAACTATAAGTGAACCCTTCAGTGCCGCCCCGATGAGAGGCTTCCCTAAACCAGCTCTCGCTGTCCCGGCTTTAGTGGGACCCGCAGGACAAATGTTTATTTTTAGAAAGGTTAGTGCAAGAAACATTCCTCCCCCTTTCGCACCCTTTCTTCTGTGTGAATGTTGTTTTTTTCAAATTTTCAGTCACCTGCATGCCTGACTAGAGGCTGAACCAAAGCCACCCGGGTTGGTAGATCCCTTCCACGGACTTAGATGAGCTTTGGGTAATCGCCCGGTGCACCGGGGCATCAGAGCTGTGCCGAGAGGTCTCAGGCTGCACCCAGATGTGAGCATTTTAAGTATCAAATGGCAGAGCATATTGGATCAATGGCTTGCTTTCATCCCCTCCAGAATGATTGCTCTTTCCCCCTTTTTCTCTATTTCATTTTTTTGTCTGTTCTGTATTATTGTTTTCTGCAAATAGTGGGGAAAAAAAATACCCATCTAAAGCAAAGAGTATGCACCAGCTATTGCCTGCCCCCTCAGGAGAAACCATTTGGGAACACTGTAATATATATATACAGAGAGAGAAATTGCTACAGCTATTAAGCAGTGAACTGAGACAAAACTGAACTCGCGTCCTTGTTTAGCTGCTCAACACGGCAGCGTGATAATTGCAAAAATATACTTCTTGGAGTGAGAAAATGGTAGGGATTTAGGAAGCAGGATCGATTATTTTTCACATGTTGGATTACTCTGGTATGGTATCCCTGCCAGGTTGCCGTGGGCAGGGGGAGGTGGCTCGCTTTCACACGGGGGCGTGCAAGTCGGACAGGAATCTATAGAAAACCTCAGTGAGACATACATAGCCACCTCCGAACGTCACGTCGCTGCCGTTGCGTCGTGAGATGGAGTTAAAGGATTGATCCATTAAACCGGTTCGCTAATTCCTTCGCTAAGACTGAGTCTGGGCACGATTCCCAGTCACTAAACTTCATCACCTAATCTATGGTTTGCGAGTCGTTTAGGCAGAATGGAAATTCTCCCCGGCTTTTCCCTCACACGGCCCTGCCCTCCATAAATAACGTTTATGGAGAAAGCCTAAGCATGCTTACTTCAGGGAACATTGTTTTGCTTTCGCAGCTACACCCGGTATGGGACTGGGACCAAAACCTCAGAGCCACACACTTTCCATCCTTCAGGATGGTTGAACATGGATCCGTCTATTGGAGCTCAGGTTTCCCACCTCTTCTCCAACCTTGTCTCGGCATCCGGGCGGTCTGAAGCCGGGCAGCCCGGGGAGGAGGAGGTGTCTGAGCGCATGAGTCCTTTGCCTTTTCAGGGACGCGTGCTGTGAGATGCGGAGTGCTGCCCGCTTATTCTTCCCTGCAGGGCTGGGCGGGATCCAAGCAGAGCATCTGGAAGGGATGAGAAGGACCCAGGGCAGAGCTGAGCTGGGTCTTGAGGGTCTGGGGCACTGGCTTAGGAGAGGCGGTGGCATTCAGGTGCCGTGTGCTTCAGCTCTGTAAGGAGGCAACAGGAAGGTAATAATGGTGACAATAATACTACTTTTTTCATCTGAGGATAGTACATTGAGGCCAGCCTGTTATTTTCACTCTACTTTTGCTTTTGGACTCTTAGTGACAGCAGCGGAAAGTGCAGTTTAGTTCCATTTCCCTCCTCCTCCACCAGCAGCAGTCTCCGTTCGCACAAACCCTTCGCTAGGAAGGAAAATATTAGCAAATTGAGCTGAGCGTGAAAGGAGGCTTCCAAGAGATGGTTGTGTTGTTTAACCACCTCTTTGCTAATAGCAATAGTTTCCTTGCAGGGTGACAAGCTGGACACCTTCAGCGTATATGTTTGTACCTCTGGGGCGAGTCACACCCCAAGACCCTTCTGAGAAGGGGGAGGGGAGAAGGCAAGAAGAGGCTACGATGCCGTATGCCCCGGCGAGCTGTAACTCTGCCCTCTCCTCCTTCCTTCCCTCCCCCTGGACAGACGAGGGAAGAGGCAGGGAATGGTTTGGGTTCCTTTCAAGGTGGCTGTCGCTCTCTAGGACGGCGTATTCCCCCACTGGTGAAAAGGCATGAGGCTGTCTGACCTCTGTGCTGCGGAGAGCATCCTGTGCCCTGCTGCGCGCATCGTTGTGGCACATGCCGGGCTTCGCACATGAAAACATCACGGCATATATCCTCGGAGGTGTAACTATCTTAGTTGCCCTGAAGGCAGCGGGAGGAACTGCTAGCTGCAAAGCTGGCCCTTGCTCTAACTGCAGAAGAGCACGTGCTGCATGAATTATGTGATCTGAATCTCAATCAAATCTTGTTTCCATCTCTCGACGATTCTGGCTTCGCCACTGGGCTGGGTTTTCCTCTCGTTTCCCGGGCTGAAATCAGGAGCTGTGCTGCTTTTGGGTGGGCTGGGACAACAGGCAGCTCCTCGCCCTCTGACACACGCCAGAGGAAGCAGGGGGGTGGCTCGGAGTGAGGGCTCTCGCCTGGCAGACCCGGCGTGGGGACCCGTCCCACCGCAGCGGGGCAGGCGGGGCGCTTGGGCAGGCCGCGTCTGCTCCAGCCACGGCGTCGGGCTGGGGGGCAGAGCTGAGCCCCCTCTTTCCATACCTGCAGCTTGGCGGCCGTTTTATCAGCAAATCAGGTTCTGGCTGCATGGAAACCTCATTTTTCTTTTAAAGGCAGGCGATACCAGGATCCCTTCAGGGGGGAACTTCTCTTTTCCCACCTTGCAGGAGAGGTGCGTAAAGGCGGCCAGGCTGCACGTCCGGGGCTGTGCTGGGGAGCAGGGCGGGCTCGAGCTGGAATTTTCCCTGGGTATCCCACTGGTCACCCAAAGCGCCACGTTTGTAAGCTGGGGCTGTTGTAGCCCCTGCAGTACCGGCAAGAAGGAGGCAGGTGGTGGCTTGGTAGCTGCGGCGAAGGGCCATCCCAAATGGCACTGTAAAATGCCCCGAGGAGTGGAGGGAGGCTGGGACAGGGGTCGTGCCGGCTCTTTTCTAAGCCCGTTTCTATTGTACTGCACAGAGCGATGCAGCACAAAACTACGTTTATCAGGAGGATGATGCATCTTCTCTTAATGTCATGAAGACGCTGGCTGATCTTTTTCCTCCCTCTCTTGATTTTAACAGAGTAGAAGTTTGCCTTATAAAAACAAACCAGGCCTGTTAGTGGGCTGGTGGTAGTGTTGTTTCAAGGTGGATGCAGAAGATTCAGAGAGCTGGATTGCGTCTTTTTTTTCTGGCATGCTGAGTGATTTTGGCCAAGTCTCTTGCCCTTGTTCATCAGCTTATTTTTGCTTGTAAACCAGAGGCAAAAAAGCGCTGTGTTCAGCTGAAAGGACCCTTTTTTATTCAAAGAGCTTTGTAATACACGGAGTAAAGGACTGTGGAAGGGCAGATAAGTGATGACTGCTTAAGTTACACAGCAAAGCAAAGTAAAAGATGCAAGCCCTTGTAACCATATGCGAGAATTATTTGGAGTCACCAGATGGCAGGATTCTAGACCAAATTTGTTTTTGTTCTGCAAATCAAAACATAGCATCTCTTATAAATGTCTGTCAAGTGAGACGTGGATCTTCTGAAATGGCAGGAGCGTTCGAGTATCACCACAAAGGATCCAGGTGCAGCGAGTCTGGGAGGCAGGATGAATAATCAGTAAAAACTTGCTGCTAGGCACGATGGTCCTGGGGATTGCAGCTGGTTTTAGGAACAACTGGCACAGGGCAGAGGCAAGCTGTGTGTTTGCAGGATTGCCACCAAGGCGGGGTGATTTTCCAGAAGCGGTGCTGCAGCCTGAGCAGCACCCGGTGCTCAGAAGCGCTGCGGCTGTGAGATGAGGCCTTCAGGGCAGCCAGTTGCCACGGTCTCTGCCTCCTTCCCTATCTGCAAGCCCAGAGTGTGTCGGCTGTAGACGTCAACAGTCATTTTACTAGGCGGCAATAAAATGATATTCATTTTCCAATTAGCGGTGCAGGTAGCATCATTTCATTTTTCATTGCCTGCGTGATGTAACCGTGCTCAGGTCATCGTGGCCTTTCTAAAGAGGGAGAAAGAAACGGATAGGGCTTCTGTGGGATGTCTTTGCCAGCAGCTTTCCTCCTCTTTAATAGAAAACATCAAAAGAGGTTGCGGGGAACTTACAGTGGAGACTAAATCTGTAGCACCAGGATAAATAAGGCACACAGTCTTTTGGATTTAGAGGACATCCCTTCATTTTTGCTCAGTACAGTCCGGTCTCTCCTTTTTCAGTTTCCATGACAGATCTGACAAAGACAATCTTCCCTTTTAACGCTGAGCTGTGAGCGCTGCCAGACGCTCAGTTCTGTGAAAGCATGCAGTTTTGATCAAACCAAACCAATTATCCTACCAGAGCGGTAGTTTACCACGCGGAGCGTCTCTGTCTTACGAGATGCTGCTGGAGTCTTTTGTTTGTTTGTTTTAAAATATACATAAACATTTTTTAGACCTACACCCCTATTTGACTAGATTACTACTCATCTAGGGAGCAAATGTCACACTGCCGTGGAGGTAAGCTGCCTTCAGCTAAAGACAGACTCAGCTGTGGCACAAGTAAGTGCAATACCCGTAACAGACAAGTACATTCCATCTGGAAGATCGACGATGTTGACAGCTTTTGAAAATTGTAAAATGTTGCTGTTATTAAAGCAAGGTGGTGGGTGAGAAATAGCGTGGCCCAAAGCAGGTCTTGTCAGCAAGGCTAATGTATATTCCTTGGGTGACTTCAGAGCTGCTGAGGAGGAAATACAGGCGGTTTGAATCTCCCGATCAGGTGTGAGACGCCTGGGAGCTGGCCGCAGAATAGCTTTGGGAAATGCAAAACTGCAGGGCCAGGCTGTAAAAACTAGAGTGAAATCAAGAGAGAGCTCAGCAGTATGACAGTGGTAGTTCCGTGGGGCTCTAAGCGATCCCTCCGAGCGACATTTGTTTGCTCTTTAATTACTGGAGAAGCAGTTGAGCTGGTGAAAGCGTATTCCCGCGCACCTGGGGCAGGGGCTGTGCGGGGATGGCTTCGGAGGCGATCAGTCTCAGCAAGCTTCCATCGCATCGTGCAGGAGGACTTTCGGCCCGGGAAAGGAGGGAGAAGCATATTGCAGTAAAAATAATCTAGGCTGCTTTGCAAGTCGTTTAAAAGCTTGGAAAGAGTTGCTTATTTTTTAGAGCCCATAGGAAAGTGTTCATTAATGGGTTTTTTTTTTTTTTAAAGGTCACATATTTCTTGAAAGGAAATTACTCCTCATTCTGAGAGTCTCAGCTTCACTGTCACTCCATCGCTCTCCTAATGCGTGGCGCTCCTAAACGCACTGGGCTTTAACTTTTCAGCCCTTCTGAGCGGTGTCGCCCTCCTTACTCACAGCGCCTTTGTGGTTTTTTCCCGGCCCTCTCCCATTCTGACACTGTTGTCAGCCTCCTTCGCAACGAGCCGTCTCTCTGACTCTTCTCCCAGGCCTCCTGTGGGCAATCTCTCATGCTTTTATAGCCCGTGTCTGCTGATGATGCCTTCAAGACGGTTTTTTAAAATGTCTTTTGTGCTTCTTGCAGGCTCCTTGCTCTGAGCCTCCCCGCTGTCACCCTCTGCCTTCCCTGCTGGAACCCAAAGCACCCTCCCTCTCGAGCCTCTCCCATTCAAGCTGCAAAAATCATATGTTAAAGTGATCTGTTAAATTTCAACAGACAAGGGTTTGCGTGGGGCTGACATTTTTTTAAATGCCCATCTCAAAATATTATTTTGCCTTGTTACGTGGTCAGTTGCTTTGTTGTGGCTTTTCTTAATCGGTTTTTGACTTGCTGCTGTAAAAATTCAGACGTAAGGATTCGCCGACCTCTGAATCGATTCCCACACATCCTATGGAAAGCGCGGTGGAAATGACACTGGAAATTGACCATCATGTGGTGTGATAAATAGTCATTTGCAGGTATATTAACCTGCTTGCTTTAGGTAAAGAAATGTCTTATACGATAACTGTCCTCGTTCAGGGGCTGACATTTCCTCCTGATGAGGCATTTATCTTACGGCTTCAACTCTGACCTTTCTAGATGCTGTAGTTGGGCTGTGCTTTCACACTGACCGGCAGCTTGCGGTGGCATGAGGGCAACAGGGAATATGAGGTGTTCTGCCTACCCTAAATCATTGAGATGGTAACAACTTGTTGAAAAGCTCCTTGATGAAACCTAATTCCCTTCCTTTTCGCTAAAAGATAACTTACCTAGCAAGGTAAAATGAGTTGATGTGACACACGTGGAAGTGTGGGGCAGGTTGCGTGCCGGAGGGAGGGGTTGCGCTGCTCCCCGGCACTGCTGGCGGGGGCGATGCCTCCCGCGGAGGCGACAACCCGTTTTCTGCCCCAGCTTCAGAGTTACGGGAGAGATCTGGGTACATGGCAAAGCAGCGCTGGAACAAAGCCAGGTGCTGTTGTTGTTGTCTCCTGATTCAGGGAGTCAGTCCTGCTCTGGTCTTCCCTTGGCTTACCCTGACCGGTGACGAGTGTAGAAAGCGGCTTATTTCTCTGGGAAACGTGGAAGGCTGTGGGAATAAGCTGCACCGTTTTCAGGCTGTGATTATTTCCCGCTCTGTGCAGCCAGAAAGGGGGGGAAGCAGGACTAGGGACGGGCTCATGGTGCCCAAGCCCCTTCCAAGGGCAGGCTATGCACGCAGAGCCCTTTCTCTCTCGAAGGCGAGCTGTCCCTAGCACGGCTGCCGCTGGAGTTGCTGGAGATCTGCTAACGTCAGAATACCAGCATCGTGCCCTAATTTCTTTTGCAGCCGCTGCCTGACTGGGCGTAACATAAAGGCTGTCCTTGAAGTATCTACTTACAAGAAAACATCTGAAATGTTCCTGCGCTCTCGGGAGTACCTTAGATCAAACCACTGAATCCTTCTACAAAAACTGCAGAAAATTAAAACATCCGCAGAAGATGCATCGCAGTTTTGGTGTCATCTGCCAGAGTCAAAAGCCACCAGTTTGTGCCCTGCATCACCAGTGTGGCTGCGGGGAGTTCAGGGCAGCGTCCCTGGGGGCAAGGGCTGTCTGTGCAGATGGACTGTGTGTGCCTCTGTGTGCACCCCATTAACAGGCACCATGAAGTCTCTGTCCCTCGCATTTGCATCTGACCCTCCCAGAGAGATGTCACGGACCTTGCTAGCTTTTGTAGCTGGCTTGCATTTGCCTTCATTGGATGCTACAACCCATTTTCTTATGTTCTCATCCCGCCCGAAGAGCCCAGGGCTCAGTACACGGTCCCCTCCCCGCCAGCCTCCACTGGAGTGAGGCTCTGGCTTCTGCAAGAGGGAAATCAGAGGATCAAGAGAGACACGTGGCCTTACAAAGCTTTCTCTGTAAGGAGGGAGGTAGGGCAGCGGTTGGCCTGATTAAAAGGAGCCCAGACAAAGCCACAGGAACGACTGAGACAGCTGAATTCCCTCAGATTTTTCTCCCCTTGACTTTTTGCTGTGTAATGATTTTCCCTGCAAGGCTGCTGTGCCCTGCTTCTCTCGGCAGTGACTGCCCAGCTCCCAGAGCGCGCCTCGGCCCTCCCGTAACCGCTGTTGGGAGAGAAAGCGCTCAGTAAAGCCGTGTTCTCAGAAGAGTTTTAGGAATGTATGTGTACGCTTGTCGATGCTAGCAATAGCCAATTCAGGAAGCAGAGCCTGGTGCTGGAAGTCCCGCACCGCTAGCTTCTTCCAGTTTGTCCCACCACCTCCGGCTGCCTCAAACAGAGAATTTGATGTCGCAGAGACAAACCCGCCGTGCGGGGAGAGCTCCGCTGTGCCGAAGCAGCAGCGATGTGGGAAACGCCTTGTACCTGGGAGCTTTAAATGTCCGCGTGGGTGTCCTAGGGTTGGGCTATTGAACGCTTCAGAGATGAGAGCTGAGATCTTGAACATGACTCCAAATTTTGTGAAAGGCTGGTGAAGTGACAGGAGGTCAGATGTGACGTGTTTGCGGCAGCCCGTGCCGCTGAAGCCATCCACTGCGGTTTTTTGTGCTTGTTTCTGTGCGTAGCAGGGAGCTCATTACCCAAACCAGAGCACTGAGCCCTCTTCAGTGAAAGCAAAGAGCAGCGCTGCTGATGCCCCCCTGACCTGACAGCTCATTACAGCGTAGCTACGGCAGAGCTGAATGCATCCGTCACGCTGAGATTGGAGCCCGTGTTCTCACTGTGTCCCGTTGTGTCACCCAGAGTGGTTTAGGTTCAGACGTGGTATTTTCACCCAACACGCAGCAGCCTCTAATGAGAAGAGATCTCTTTCCTCCTCCAGCTCCCTGCTGCTTGGTCACTTCCAAGTGACAGTCCGAGGAGCGATGAGCTTTAAGCCAACAAAGGGGCTCTCTAAGCGATGCAAGACCCGCCGCCACATCCTAATTTCACAGAAGGTTCCTTGGAGGTCCCACGTTCAAACGCTGGTTACTGTGGTGTGGTCGGTTTGGGTGGAGGAGACTTGTGGGTGCACTAGCGTTGGGTGTAACGGGGTCTCCGCCGCACCCCTATTGCTTAAGCAAGGCAGGGAAAACCACAGCAGGGAAATGCCAATGTGGTGATTGCCAAAGGCATGTCAAAGCCAGGTGCTGAGCGAGCAACTTAATTCCAGCTGGCTGAACAGACGAGTAAGGAGAGGATTGTTGTTTAAAAAGGGGGCTGTGTTGGTGGTGCCGAGCGCAGGGACAACCTGCGCTGGGACCCATTCATGTGGCAAATGCAGTGGTTCAGGCGCGGAGGGGATTGCCCACAAGTGACAGTGTTTTGCAAACACAACCAGAATTAATATACTGGGTAAATAAACCCCAGACATGCTTTGAAATTTATGGATTGAAAAGGATTGCGAGAGATGAGAACCCTGCAGAGTTGGAGGTAAACGTCTGAGCTTGGTTTTACTTATGCTGGCATAAATCAAGGGTAAACCCATAGAAGTTGCTGGAGTGATGCTTATGTGTTAGAGTGTGACATTATCCAGAGCTGCCTGTTACATGCTTTCTATTGCTTATTTGCCAACATTCACTGGGAAAAATAAAGCTCCTGTGCATCTCACAAGTTCAAGTGGGATACAAAGATTGGGAATGTAATTAACAGCCATTGGTGGTGGTGCACTGGAAGGGGTGTCCACGTAAGGGAACGGTGAGCTCTACAGATTTCCCCTAAGGAAGAGATGGGCAGGAGAAAATACGTTCTTTGCTCAGGTCTCTTGAGGCTCTCCTGGAAGGCTCTCAGGTGCTGCTGTGACAAGGAGAGGGAAGGAGCAGATGTGTCGGGTACAGCCCAGGAGTAGGGCTGCGGCACAGCGCAGTTATCGGTGGCTACTGAGCTACGCTACTCAACCGTCGAGGTTGTAGTGTGCATACAGTGTGTTGTACGTAGTGTACAGTACGACAGGTAGGGAGTCACAGAGCTCCCAGGGCGAACCTGGCCCGTTCGGCGGCGGGCTGCGCCGGAGCTGGGAGCTGCCTGCGGGCGCTGGAGCCGCGCACGCCGCCGAGCAGCGAGCCGTGCCGTGACTCACTGCACTGCGGCCGTGGAGGGTTGAGTAACGCTTGGTGAGCCGAGGGATGCAGCAGCTTGTCAGGAGGGTTAGTGAGAAGCTCTCTGTCAACGTGTTGGAAAACTGTCTACAAAATGTAACAGTTTTGGGGAAAAAAATTTTGCCAATATTTTTCTTTTTTTTTTTTAAATGTTTGTAACAAAGCATCTCCTTACTCCCTGCACCTTGAGCACTCAGAAGCCAGCGCGGAAGCAGATGATGAGGGCTGAAAGTCCAACTTCCTTGGCAGGCATGAGAGGCTCCTTGGTCCTCGGTCTGCTGGGCAGGCTGCCCAGCTCCCCCTTTTCTCCCCAGAGCATCCCTGAGCGGCTCCGGGGCTCTGTGGACTAAGCCGAGTTCCCAGGCTGCTCAGGCAGGCAGCTGCCAGGATCCCCTCCTTGCACGTTGCGTTTCAAAACTCGGCCAAAGATCCCTCAGCATCCGCGTTCGGGTGTTGCTGAGAAATTAAAAACCGCAGCGCTCCAGCTGTGTGAGCAGCGCCAGGCTGTGGGTGTTCTGCCCCAAACCAGCACGCGGCGCTTACCACCCTACGCATTTTGTGAAGCCGAAACGTCCCTTTCCCCGCCAGCCCAATACGTGGCATACATCAAACGCTGTCGGCAAGGCTGGCTGGTTTTTGTCAGCGTTTTGCTTTCTCTCCTGCGGCACCGCTGAGGTGAGTGGGAATTGTAATCGCTTTCTCTTCCTTCCAATTAGTGGTCCCTCTTTTGTGCATCCTAAAATTGGCCCCTGGTGACATTTGCATGTCTACGCGGCATTAACGTTTCCAAACAGGCGGGGAGCAACGCTGTAGCTCAGCAACCAACCACCTGATGTGCTTGTTTTAGCTAAAACAAGGGTACACGCATGTGCATGGGGGGGGGTTCAGAGGGGAATAGCTGCGATGACTAATTGCTTGGGGATTTTAACCCAATTAAGACCAGTTAATGGACTTATGAGGTGGGTCGTTTGTAAATATCACCAGAAATTGGAACTGTTTAATTGAAAAGAATTTTTAAGTTCCCGAGGCCTGACTCGACACGTGCTCCCGTGGCACCGCCGAGCCCAGCCCAGCACCCGTAGCTGCGAGGCGTCTAGGAGGGAAATTGGATTTCGTATAATCGTCCCTTTCCTGCACCTGATGACTGAGCACATCTTGTTGGGGCTCTCTTCGTCTTTTGGAGCAGACTCGAAGCCGAGGTCCTGACCGCGTGTGGTCGTTAGCGATCCCATGGTGTTTCTAGCAGCGGTGCTCTGGCCAGGTTCCAAATCGGGTAATTACATTACGTTTCCCCAAGTTCCCCCTGTAGTTTCCACTGGATACAATTTTCTTTTTCACATCCTGCCTGAATCCATACTGTAGCCCTGTAACTAATTAATTTAAGAGCTTTGAAAGTATAAAGTGCTGTGTAAGTGCTGCGAGTGCTATTATTACTCGTGTCCCAGCGTGATGCTGAACAGCTGTCGTGGGCCAGCCCCAGAGGTGGCTCTCTCAGAGAGGGGGGATCCTTCGGAAGAGCTTTGAGGCTCATCGCAAGGACACTCTATAAACCTGACACAGCATAACATCCCTGGAAAAAGGAACAAGCAAGCAGGTTGCATTTATTGAACTTTAAAAAAAGTTTCATACCAGTAATACCTTCTTCTCTTCATCTCCTTGGATGAAACAGGTTCACTAATATTCTTGCGATGTTGATTTACTCTCATTTGCACTACAGTTACCCACAGAGATTAGCATCTCCTTATGCTAAGAACTGTGTAAACTGTAGTAAGGGTTGGAGTTTCTAATCCAAGGAGATGAAAATAGAACAACTGGTCATCCCAAACGAGAAGCTGTGGTTGCACCGGCTGACATTTTTAACACCCCTCTGTAATCCAGGCTTCAGGGTAGCCAACTGGCAAAACACCCGCTGGCAGCTTTTCATGGTTGGGACTTCTCAAAGAATAAGGAGAGGCGTGTTAATTGAGTTAAAGCTCCCCGCAGAGCCGCTCCTGGAGAGGCAGCGCGCGGGGGCCGATGCCCAGAACTTCTCGAGTCCTTCGGTGGTACTGTTGGACCAGCAGTCCTCCATCCCCTGAACGGCCTGAATTTTCAGAGGTGCTGAACTCTTATAAAACTCAGCGTTTAAACCGCAGCATCTGTTGCGATGGCCAAATACGGCGTTGTTGGTCTCTGTTCGGGCACCCGCGCTTGGAGCTGGCTTTTCCAGCGGGACCAGACGCCGCCACTCTGTGGGGGGGCTGTGTCCTGCGCTGCGGGGGTGAGAAGGCCACAGCAGAGGGGCGCTCGGTTTCCTCCGTCTTTCTTCCGAACATCTGTGGAAAGTGGGAGAGCAGAGGCTGCCCGGGTGGTGGGAGGGAAGGCAGAGCAGGGCTGGTCCTGCCGAGGATGAAGCTGCCGCGGTCTTGCTTGTGCGAGGCTGCCCGTACCCCAGCGGCAGGACCCCAATTATTATTTTTTCTTAACTCAGGCCAGAGGGGGTGGACTGCACTTTAATTTTCCATCAGAGCAAAAGCCCGGACCTGAAGGCTCCCATGCTTCTTCTCACCTTCCCCCTCACTTTTCTTGTTCTATTTCCTATGTGACTAATGATGCCTCGCTGTTGTGAAGCACAGGTTAGGATTTTGAAGCTTGGTGGGAGCGAAGCACAAGGGCGGTGCTGGCAGGTAACAGAAGTTGCGCGCTACAAGCCTCTGCGTCGCCGTGAAACAGCCGTGACCGGTGTCAGCAGGCTGTGGAGCAAACGGGTGTGACGGCACGTGTGCCAGCGGTGACATGTCACCGAGACATTCGGGTCACTGCTGCTTTCTCTGAACCTCGCACCAAAATATTCGCTCCCTTCGCCTCTCTGTGATAAGGCATTGCCGTGGGGAGTTGATTACCTTCAGACAAGCGCTGCTCCAGCGAGTCTAAACGAGGAGATGTAAATCTGAGCCTAGTTCTCAGTCCACAGCCCAGGCCCCCGTGAATCAACGCTGCGGCTGGGCTGCATGTTTAGGTGTGCGGGAGGATCCCCGGGCACGGCCGTCTGCAGGCGCCGTCCTGCGGCGAGGAGCGGCCGGCCGCCTGGCGCTACCGTGGCGTCAGTTTAGGCTAAACTCTGGACCACGAGGTAGGACTGGCACATCGCTTTTCTGCGTGATGAGGAAGAGGAAAGCTCTAAGAGTAAGCTGGGAAAGCTCTGCAGCTGGAGCTGCGAGCTGGTCTCTCGGAGCTGGTACTTTCAAAGGCCAGCCTGCAAGGCTGGGACCCTCCGTGCTCTTCTAGCAAACCGCCGCTGCACGTGCTAGCAGAACACCTGCACACCTCTCTCCATCTCATTACCTGTTCCTGCTTTTATTTATCATCCTCATTCAATGACCGAGTGAATTGTTCCGTAGTCTCTGTAATTATTATATTTCATATCCTAATAAAAAGGAACATGCTTACTTCAAGGGGAGCTATGATTTTAACGGGATGAAACTCAAGCCTGAGGAAGTTGCAGGGATGCAGCGTACCATCTGTTTAGCTTCTTTGGTTATGGTAGGCTTTGAAACCCATTTCGCTCAGGAGGATGAACTGGATGTGAATGGTTGACAATGACATTTAGAAGAGACACTTTGGCGAATAAGAAAGCATGAGTGTCTCCTGTGGACTGTTAAATACTGAATAAAATATGACTAGTGCTGTGTTATTACTAAAATGAGCTATTTTTAATGATTCCACTTACAACCCGCCAGCCCTCTGACGTGACAGTTAGCAACAGCACTCAAAACCCATGAATAATAAAGCAAGCAGTTTAAAAGTTGGCCTATATATTAACGTATATTCTGACACGGGTCTCAGGTGTCTGTAATGAAGAAAGATGATTGCACAGAGAGCTAACAAGAAAATCATGGATTTCTCCCTCCCACCTGAAAGTTATTGATTTAATTTAGTCTAATGATGCAGGGGAAAACCAAACAAGTTTGATTAAAATTTTCTGTGCTGTTTTTGAACAGAAGCAGTGAGCTGTGCTTATACTGGATGAGGAAAAGGAAATCATTTTCAATTTAATAGCCACTGAAGAAAATGCTCAACAAGGTTTAGTAGAGTTCCTTTTTTTTTTAATTTTATTTTTGATTTAGCAGGCCAGGATAATTTGCACCCAAGAACTTTAGAAGTCTGGAAGAAATTAGCGTCTCTGGTTAACGGATGTTAATTCTGAACAAATCTTGGATTACTAATAGGGAGTAACAGACCATCACAAATATGGGCGTACAATATTCTACTAGAGATGGACAGCTGAAAGGGGAGGAGGTCTTTTTGGCCTGAATCCAACTTCTAGCTGAGTGGGTTCGTATCCGAGCAGGTTGCTCCAAGAGTTGTCCAGCTTGGAAGGTCTCACATCTCCTTGCCAGGCTTTGCCAAAAGCTGAGGGTTAGATCAGCTCCGTGGTTTGGGCATCTTCAAGGTGGCTGCCACCATCTCCTCCATCTAGGTGAGACCCAGGGTGGCATTAAGGACCCAGGGCTGGCTGGCTTCTCCCCTGCACAGCGCCGAGTGGAGACGTGGGCAACATCCCCAGCTCGGAGCGAGCCACGGGAGATGCCTAGTGCAGGGCTGTGCCTTAAATGTTGTCTTGCTGCGCAGGCGTCTGCATCGGGGCTGTGAGCAGAGACCTCTCTCCAGTTAGGATCAGGATCCTGGCTTGCTCACCTAGATTGCGAGCATCTGGCATCTTCTTTCAAAACAAAACAACAGGAAAAAAAAAAAAAAAGCCAGAAATGGAGCAAGCTGTGATAATCAGACCGGGATCGCTCACTCTCATTGCTTAGTGCTGGGGCTTAAAAAAGTTAACGGGAGCCAGGAAGCATTTGGGGATGCACCAGTGCTCTGGAGCATCCTGCAGGAAGGGGGAGCAGGAGGCAGGGCTGGGGTTACCCCACACTGAGGGGGCTCAAACCTTTCTCCCAGAAAGAGGGGCCCAGCCTCAGGGCCTGCAGTGCCGTCTGCCTCTCCTGCCAGAGCTGCCTGGCGGGGCTGGGCGGGCAGCAAGATCTGTGTCCTGTTCTGGGCCCCCCAGTTCAAGAAGGGCAGGGAACTGCTGGAGCAAGTCCAGCAGGGAGCTACGGAGGTGGTGAGGGGGCTGGAGCATCTCCCTTGTGAGGAAAGGCTGGGAGACCTGGGTCTGTTCAGCCTGGAGAAGGGAAGGCTGAGGGGGGATCTCATCAATGCCTATAAATACCTGAAGGGTGGGTGTCAGGGGGATGGGGCCGGGCTCTTTTCAGCGGTGCCCAACGCCAGGCCAAGGGGCCACGGGCACAAGCTGGAACACGGGAAGCTCCACCTGAACATGAGGACAAACCCCTTCCCTGTGCGGGTGCCAGAGCAGGGGCACAGGCTGCCCAGAGAGGCTGTGGGGTCCCTTCCCTGGGGACATTCACCCCCCGCCTGGCCGCGGCCCTGTGCCCCTGCTCTGGGGGTGCCTGCTCACGCAGTGGTGGGACGGGGTGAGCTCCAGGGGTCCCTGCCAGCCCCACCAGTTTGGGATTCTGTGGTCTGCGGCAAGACAGAGCACGCGAGGCTGCATTGTGCAGTGGTTTGGGGCTGTTCGGTGTGAGCGGGGAAAGCTAGAGGTCTTGTTTCTGCTCTTGAAAAGGGCAGTGTTGGGTTCCAGTTCTGTTCCTAGGGCTTTTTGTGTCTTTTATATTTGAGGCTCAGTGGAGAAAATACAGCAATTGCTCTGGAAGCAAGGATCAGGACCCCGGAGTGGGCTTCAGTGCACTACAGAAGTTGTAAAATGCATTGTTTGAGGCCCAGAACATCGTCGGTCCCTTTACTGACGCTGCTGCTTTCTTTCCCCCGTGGCATTGGTACTCCTCTGCTGCAGCGTCGTGGCAGAGTGCTGCTGTCCCCCTCGGGGAGAGGAGGATGCCGGGTTACCAGGTTCCCAAGCCCTGAACCAGGAAAGCAAAGTTTAACTGGGCCAGGAAGCAGCTCGGGGGCGTGCTAGTGCTTGGGAGCATCCTTAAGGAAGGGGAAATCTGCCTCTAGGGACAGATAAAGAGCCACGCTGACACTCAGCAGGAGGATTAGCGCTCTCAGAGCGATGCTCTCTCTTGCTTTGAAAAAATTATTCCTTGCCGCTGAAAAAAATGCCTTTTTGGTCTCTTTCCTGTCCTCAGTCCTTCTGTCTCTGAGAGAAAAGATGCTTCCATGTGGTCATGGCAGGGAACTGGGAGTACTCTATGAAGGGCATGGTTTAGGAGGGCGGCTGAAGCGCTTGCCTGTCTGCTGGGCTGCCCCGAGCCCCTCTTTCTGTGGCACTGAGGATGCGCGGGGAGCCGGAGCAATTAGCGGTGCAATGCATCCTTCGCATCTCCTTGGCGTCCCTCTCGTCGTTTCAGTCTCCGCTGCTTAGGTAAGGGAACCACATCTGGAGCTAAAATTACAGAAATGGGCGAAATCGGCCCAACCCCAGGCTAGGCTGGCTCGGCGGTGAGCTGCAGTTGTTACAGCTCCTTGTGGAACAGCTTCTTCCACCAGCCGTAGCCGGTGAACCGGTGATTTACGCACATACTTGTATTTTTCCAGGGCTTTGACCGAGACCTTGTCTCCAACCAGCAAAATTAAGGTGGATGATTTCCAAACCAGACATTCATGAGTATAATCCTTATTTATGTGAGAACTTCCACAAGCCTAAGCTCTTTACTGCCATTGCACTTGTAGTGCCTTTAATGGCTGTAGGTACATAATGGATAGACCTTCGGAAGAACAGCATCATCAGTCAAGTTCAGTAACCCTTTTGCAAGCAGATGTTGAAGGATTTACCAGGACCTCATGATACGTCCACCTGGAAACCTCTGTATTTGATTTAAAGGTGCTCACGGAGTAGTAATTAACTCGGAACCACCAAGCACAAATACAGTTCAAGGAAATAATATTTCAGCTTTTCAGCGTTTAAATGGAAAAATGAATTAATCATTGGCAATTACTGAGTTAAAAGACTTAACTCATGACTTGAAATACTCCCACACAATCTTGTTTCCGAAGCTTTCATTAACCGAGCTGATAATTACTACTACAATTAGAGATGTGAGGCATTAAAAAGTCCAAGATAATAAAACATACGTCGTTATTTAAAAAAATGTATCAGTCAGTTTTGCAGTGTGTAAGAAATTCACCTTGTCTCTTGTTTGGAAACGTTCCATTTTCCTGCAAATACTTGCCTTTTTGGACAGTAAAACTGCCTCGTGTGCTGGCCCAAACCGTCCTGGGACAGCCCCGAAACAACGCTCTGCTCTGGCTCCTTGTGTTTACCTGGGGGGTCTGGTCGCCGTCAGGGGTCCGAATTTGTGGAAAGGTTCTTTTTTCTGGAGGATATGGAATGAAGCTGGTATGTCTGATGGTTTCTGACCGGGTCTTGTATCAGCAGAGATGGGATTTTTTTACTCATTTCCCTGTTTTTGTCCTGTTTGATACAAAGGCGATTCAGTGTCAGTCGTTGAAGGAATGACATCAAGTGCTAAACTAGGCCAGTACTGAAATCTCAGACAATCATGTCTTTATGGCAGAGCATTTCCCTGCAAAGAGACGGGCTCTCAGCCGCAAGGAAAGCTTGGAAAACAAGAAGAGGTGGGCAGGAAGGGAGGTCACGGAGGTGCAGAGGGCGGCTGGCACTGACCTGTTTGGGAGTTTGGCTGGGGGAGAAGGGGGGAAGGGAAGGGGGAAAAATGGACCCTGTTTTTTGAATTTTCAGAAGGGTATTTTGATGTACAGAGTAGCCCAGCTTTGATCAGGAGAAGGGTTAACAAACACACAAACGGACTGTTTAGTCAGATCTTAAACAGATACTTTTTGTCTTTTTGGCTTGTTAGCTTAATTATTTCTTGCCAAGAAAACATGGAAAAAGGCTGCTTTGCATCAATACAAAGTGATTTATTTCCTCCCCACCCCCAAACTTTTGGGTTAGCCACTGAACAGGCAAACCAGTTCCTTGCAGGGCCGTGGTGTGTCTCGGGCGTTCCCCAGCGCCCGCTGCCCCGGGATGCACGTCCTCGCCCGGCCCGCCTTGCGCAGCCGCTCTGGGAGCCAACGGGGGACCCTGGTGCCAGGCCAGCCCGAACCGGGATGCAGCGTTCAGGAGCGATGAGGACTTGCTCTGTGTTCCCTTAGACCCGTCTATGTTTGTGGAGTGATGCTGGGTGAATAACTTAAGGCTCTTGCCCCAGTGTGGTACCGTCCCTTTTAAGAAGAGAGTTACAAAGCACTGATTTGTTTAGCAAAAAGCCGGATGGGCAACCAGAAATAAGAGTCCTGGAGAACATAATGAATGAAATGAGTTATTTGGAAGTTGTTCTGCAGCTATTTTTTCTTCCTCCTTTGCACGGTGTGTGTGTATCTGTATGAGCATCAGCGTGCGTATAATTCAGCAGCCGTCGGCAAGGGGAACCGGGAGCTTCAGAAAGCTGTAGCAAAAGGCAAGAAGTTAGAGGAGATGCAAATGCATGCTGAGGTCCTCCTCCCCTCGCTGCCTGTGTGCTGCTCATGGACAATCTGGGATACAGCTCTGCTTTGCAGTGCTGTTGGACTTTACCCAAAATCTTACCCTTTTGGCTCGTCTCACCTTGTTGGCTTGTTGGCGATGGGCTGAAAGCATTCTCACATCAGGAATTCTCACTCATCTGGTCCTGCAGCTGCAGTTGCTTAGTATAAAGCTTCAAGGCTTTTGAAAACCATGGGGAAGAGAGAGATGGGCTTCACCCAAAATCAGAACATGTCTAGGCATTGAAATCCTCTGGCCTTGTTTTTGTTGGACACTGCAGCGTGTCTTTGTGGTATCAGTCATTAGGCAAAGCATTTGCAATAATTTATTTGATGCATTTTGTCCATTTTTACTCTTGCTAATTATACTAAAGCAGTGTTTGATGTCTCTGTATTTTTTTTTTTTTTTTATATTCAAATCAGATCCGAAGCATTATGCCAGCATAATCCTGCCTGTTGGGGCTATGGATAAACTATTTGCTCTGACTATTTACCATTTAATACTCATTCTTCCAACTCTGTGATTGAGCAATGATGTGATCTAATACTAATTTTGGTACTTGGCTGGCTCTCTGAAAAACCTACAGAGAGGAAAAGAGATTTCCAGCTTCTCCTGCTAGCCTAACCCAGCAGGAGCTGTTCCATGAACTTGCTTTTCCAGTCTCAGCCATTCGGGCATCTACGGTATTTCTAGAAAACTTTTCAACCAATATTTCTATGAACATAGATCTCTCATAAATATTTGAGGAAAACCAATAAAAAGGGCCACAAACTGAAGTAGATTCATGGGCTTTGCTCACATCACTGAACATTGGTATGTGTTTTCCAAGCTGTGATGTTGATGGCTTTTCATCTGATTCATCTGATTTCCATATAATAAGAAAAAGAATTGTTTTTCCCTAACTGTAGGCAATCGGATGAGCCATAAGTCAGAATTAAAATATGATTATCTGTTACAAAGATCACAGATTCCTTTCAAAGTTTCATTATTTACAATCCTTTTCTTGGTGACATTTCAATTCTCAGGAAATTATGCTCTAAATTGTACCTAACATGCTCACCACCCGCACGTAACACATGCAATAAGCTTATGAGATAGGAAGGGTGAACGTTTCCATTTTAATTTTGTTTTTTAATGAGATTTTGGAGTGGAGGGTGAGTGTTTTGCTAAAATATACGGCAGAGATTGCACAGCAAAAGAGTCTAACGGGGCTTTCAGCGGCAGTTATCTGCAACGTTATTTTTCTGCCATCTGGGTAAAACCCATCCCGTTCTTCCCAAAGCAGTGTGAAGGTTCCTTGCGCAGGAGAGGCGCGCAGGGTCAGTAAAGCAGGAGTCTCGTCTCAAATCAGCCCCGAGGTTGCTGCTGTGGCTGGCGCAGGGGGAAGGAGGGGCCCCCAGACGTGACCCCCGCCGCTGCGACGCGGATTGCCCGCTCGTGCTGAGCGTGGGGCGGGAGCTGCCGACCTGTCCCCGCTGGGGCTCAGTTGGTTTAGTAACGTGGATGTAACCTACGGGAGCAGCGTAGCCACGTGCGGAAGGACGCGCGGCCGATGGATTCTGCACTCGCCGGCCGCCCGTACCCCCTGCAGCAGAGGTGGGCTGCAGGCACGGTGCGTACAGCCTCACCTCTCGGGGTCCCTTCCTCCCTCCGGAACCCCGGCCGCTCCCCGCTGGTTTATCACCGGCACAACAGGATTCAGCTCCTTATGCGCTTCAGCACAATTTCCTCGAAAATGAAACCACATCCTTTATCTTTTTTTTTTTCTGAAGAAAGCTTTACAAAACATACGTTTAGGGGGGAAAATAGTTAAAGGCTGTAACTGAGTCAAAATCTGATCTCTGTTCATTTGATGTGACCCCGAAGTAACTTCGTGGGACTGAAGCCAAGCACTGCAGTTATTCCGCCTTTCCTTGGTAGTAAAGGAGCGCAGTACCTGGCCTGTTATCTTCTGGGAAATGCACAGTTGGAGGTGATTTTGCCTCCTCTTTCTGGAGATTAATTGGTTTCTTTGCTCAGAGCAGGTCTGGAAATCAGAGGTCTATAGACGCCACACCCGTAATCATAAATGATTTATTTAAGGGTATTCCTTTCTCATTTAATTACAGCAGCAGCGTAGCCTAAACCCTATTTCCATAGGCTTACAAAAGGAGCTTCTGAAACCAGTATGTAATGCGCTGCTCGGTGCTAAGTCCTTATGGGAGCTGGCGATACCGGAATTACACTGTTCCCATATAGCAGCTGCAGGCTTTCCAGCGGGCTGAGAGGCTGCCTGGAAGGACCATATGGATTTCACTTGTCTTCACGTTAGGAAAATACTCCCATTTTATACGCTAGTGTCCAGATTCTCAGCAAGCCTCTGCTGTTTACAGCCACAAAATTTGTCAGCTTATACGTCTGAACGCTGTGATATTAGAAGAGCGGATGCAGTAGAAATTCCCCGAGCGGCTCTGTAGTTACATCTCCCATGTCCGAAAGACAGCTGCAAAATATGCGTATTACGGTGCAGTTGCATTCAGAGAGCCACTGCACCCCAAATATCGCACATGGTACTGCAAAAGCAGGGGACTTGGCGTTTGTTGACATGAACGGTTTGGGAGCTGGGGCTGGCGTGGGGGAGGAACAGCCCTGGCCGGAGAGCCAAGGGTCAGCGCCGTGTTGGGATAGCATCTAGGGACCACACTGGCTACGGACTTCCCTGGGAAAACGTTTGTATCGCTGTGCCTCTCGCAGATGCGAGTGGAGGTCAGAGCCCACTGGCTGGGGAAGTGTACCGAGGCTCCCAAGCCTTGCGGGGGGGGCTGGTGGGAGGCGGCGTGGGGATGCTGGGCGACTTGCTGGGAGGCACAGAGGCAGAGGGGAGTCAGGGCTGAGCCCGCATTTCTGTTCTCTACATCTTGGCCCTGAGACAATCCTTTCTCCCTCCTAAATTTCAGAGTGCCCTGATCTAAATTTTCTTCAAGCCTGTCTCTGATCCGCTCTCTATAAATAGTCTCTGCATTCAGCAGCTTAGATGAGGGGGGAAAAAAAAAGGAAGGGGTATACGCTTTGCTGCAGAGCTTGCAAAGCCCGCCTTTTCAAAACATTCTTGTTAGTAGGAAGGGGAGGAAGTAATGGGCGTTCGAGTAAGTTAATGTACTCAGTGAACCATTGGAGAGCTGCCAACTCACATTTTTAAATAAATGTCAACATTAATTTTTAAAGTTTAAATGCATATTTTGCATTTTTGCTCTCAGCCATCTCTGGTACTACAGGGCTTTCGGAGCTGGCACGGCCGGGCCTCCCTGGGGAGCTCCCCGTGGAGGCAGCCGGGAACGGGTGCTCGGAGCACCGCCGTTCCCATGGCATTTGCTACGTGGGCGTAATTCCTTCCTCGCAGAGAAACCCTTACCTGCTGCTTAACTCATGTCAAAAAAAAAAAAAAAAAAGTAGTTTAAAAAAAAAAGGTTTTACGTTGTCACAGTGCTGTTTATTTCCTTCAGGCGATACCAAACTGAACCTGAGCAGAGTACGTGTGTTACAGATTATCAGTGCAATGGCATCTCCTATAAATAGGGTCGCTGCAGTTATGTCGGAGCTTTGCCGAGCACAGATTTAATTTAATCAAGGTATCTTTTAGTGTCAAGGCCCATCTGTTTAAAATTAGCGCTATGATCTCTCTAGGCCCTCTTTAAAATCGTGGCGGTCCAGAATCTGTATCCCTTAAAGGCCTTTGCTGGGCTAACAGCATCCAAAGTGCTAAAGGGAAGGATATTTTTCTAAGGATGAAGCACTCTTTGGAAAGCTCGTAGACAGACAGTAAAAACAAATAAGTGAAGAGGGAGTTGTGCCGTTCGCTGGGGACAGCACGGAGGAATTTGGCGAGAGGGAGGGCTGTGGAGGGTAGCGCAGAAGCAAGGTGTAAGCAAGCTGTTCCTTGGCACCGAAGCAGGAGGAAAGGTATTTCCAGATGGCAGTCGGAGGGACCAGCTGCAGAGAGGAGAAGGAAGCAGCCCTCCGCGCGGAGGATTCCCCCTGGCCCTGGCTGAACCGCCAGCGCAGCTGCGGCCGCGCAGGACCGAGGAAGGCAGCTGCCTCGGCGAGAGCCCGCTGGCCTGCAGGATGCCGGCTTGGCCCCGCAAGCTGCAGGATTTGCAAGGTTTTTCCCCCAGGACAAGATCTCCCTGAGCAAGAGCATTAAGCAGGCTGATGTTTGGCCTCTCCTCTCCCCTCCTCTTGCCACATGATGCAGACCAAGGTCCCCAAAAGTGACCCCCAGCTGCCAGGTCTCATAACCTGAGTCCTTGGGTCACCCCACCAAGGAGGACAGGAATCACACAGGGTTGATTTTACCTCCACAGCGCCATAACGTATGAGCCTACTGGGAGCTGATGTCAGTATAGATTAGTTAAATATTTTTTGCATTAAATGGGCCTATAGCAGCACCTGGGAACATATCACTCAATGCATGAGCTTTCCCCTCTGTGAAATGCAAACGCGACAGGCTTCTTCCCAAAATGTACGGCCGTATCAGTCCCCTTGGCCACCACATCACCTTCGCCCCAAGGAGGAGATCGCACCGCGCTTGCATCCAGTTCAACCTGGCCTGCCTGCGGACGTTCCCCTGCCCGCACTGCTCCCCCTCTGCTCCCGTCCTTTTCAAAATATCAGCAGAATTTAAAGGCAGAGCTTGCAGTAAAAAAGAGCTGTGTCTTAGCAAAAAGAGCACATTTAATCACAGTTTGCAATGGCAGCTTGCAGAGTAAATAATAGTTGTCTTAAAATCATATTGCTCCTGTTCAGCAAACTCCTTTCCGTGAATAGAAACGCCACCCAGAAGGTAAGGCAATGTCAGTCCTCCCAGCTGGGGTCCCTCTGCAGCCACTGTGCCCTCTGCGGAGCCCACTCCCCATCCACACGTGCTGCTCAGGGCAAGCGGCAGATGCCCACCCGCACCCCACAGGAACGCGAGCGTAAATTGTCGGTGTCTGAGGCCATAGATTTAGCAGACCAGTGCCACTGAATAATTTTTTTATGGGTTTAGGAAATTTTTTTAAGACCTCCTAGTTGAGAATTCCCTTCCCCGTACGAAACTCTGTCCCCAGGCATGTGGGTCAGAAACCCGGGAGTTTGTGTCCAGCTTTGCGTGTGGTCCAAAGTGCCCTGGAAGCCTTGGGACCCCAAAGCTTCCCTGGGGGGACTGCCCCCGGACTGGCCGTAACTCCACAGAACGCTGCATTTCTGATGAAGCAGCATGTCTGGTTGGTGTTGTGTTGGTGTAAACACTGAGCCAGGCTGGGGCAATGCTCCGTAGCCTCCTCACGCTTCCACCTCGCCCACCTCGGGCCCCGCGCAGGCTGAGCGCTGAGCAGAACCACCTCGCCTTTTCCTATCGCCTCGTCCCTGCCTGGACGTAGCTGAGACACCTCCTCCCTCTGCGCTTCTCTTGTTTGCAGCTCTGCCCGTGATGGCTGCTGCAGTCTCCAGGAGGAAAGACAACATCAAATCGAGAGTGAATTACCCACATTCATGGCGTGCTTGTGTGGCTGGTGGCACGAGCGACCTGCCCAGGGGAAGACGGGGCCACGACGAGCCTGTCTGACTCGGCAGGGAGAAGCTCTGAGTCACCTCGCTGAACTGCAAAGGCTGAATAAATTCCTTGGCCTCGGTGGAGTTTACCCTGGTGACTCAAGGCTGCAGATGTTTTCCATTTTCCTTTTTGAACTTGCTCTTTAATATTAACAAAAGTCATTATTGATTCCTTTTTTTAACCTAAAATGAAGATTATCATGCTGTCTGTCAAGCACGCGCTAGCACTCCTTAAAAGCAAGTATTTTATATAGCACCTTCAGATTAATATATATGCAAATAAGGTATTACAGATTAATTAGTATGCAAATCAAGCCGTGTGTTATTCGTGTATACATATATCTTTCCAACCCTACTGCCTGGATGGGCCTACGGGTAGCTTGTGTCCTTGTTTATGAACCTGTACCTATTACTCCACGGTAGCAGGGAAGCTGTCTCCGGCGTGCAAGCGATTTCATCTGCCTCTCCCCAAAATTATAACGCTGAGAGCATAAAGGATCTCCCATATTTTTCAAAATCATTTTTCATGCCTGTAAATGTTTTTAACTGAGCTGCTCACCTCCAGCTAAGATCATGTAGCTAGACTTCAAAATATCACCTTCTCCAGCTGATATCACGAGTGGGACACCATTTACCAAGGTCAAGTCACCAGAATCTCTGAGAGATGACAATTTTTACCCAGGTCCTTATAATTACAGCAGCGGAAGCCGCAGGCAGGACATTTGTAAGTGTAGGAGAGAAACCCTGGCGTTAGCAAACCTAAAATGACTTGGGAGCAGCTGTTCCTGAATCAGCAGGTTGATGAATAACAGTAGGGATGACGTGAGCCGCTGTGCTGGAGGTCCTGCACGAGAGCCGCTTTCCTCGTGGTTTCCCTGGGACAAGCAGGGGCCAGACCCAGCCGGTGGCTCCTGGGAAAGGCTGCAAGAGGTGCAAGGGGTAGAGCTGGGACCTCCTGAGACAGCTGAGACCCCTGATGGCTGCTCTGACAGGCACGTTTCCGTCCCGTTTGTCTTTCCCGAACTCCAGACCACGTTCTCCACTCCACATGGGTTTGCGCCCTACTTATCCCACAGAAACACGGAGTTTGGCTGCAGATGTTAGGAACTGCTAGCCCAAGGAGCACAACCGTAGGGTCTTCTCAAGGCCCTCGGAGCTCTCGTGGTGCTCCCTGCCTCATTTTCTTCCCCTTTTCCAAAACGGCATGGCTGATCTCTCAGAAGAGCTGGAGTAGCAGTCGGCTTTTCCAAAGCCTGTTTTCCCTGCCTTGCGTCACTCAGCACACGAGAAATGTGGGGACAGTTTGGTGGGAGGCTTTAGTACAGCCAAGCGTAATGACGAGCCGTGGGGTGGACCAGCCTTCTGTTTAATTTAAGAACCTTCTCCCTATGTTTTGAGCCCGACAGTGAAATCCCTGCATCCAGCTGCACTTTGCTGCCTCATTACTTCATAGATCATTTCAATAATCTGATTCCAGGGCTCCCACACTCTATTCCCACTTCTCCAACCATCAGCCAAGAGAGCTGGGTTAAATTTCTTGCAGCACAGAGGGGACTAGAATAGACTACGCAAGAGCCTAATTAGCAATCTTTCCCTTTTACAACATATTGAAGTTTTCTAGGCATCGAGCCATATTCTTTCATAGCCTTTTTCCTTCCCTCCCTCTCTCTCTCTCTTTTTTTTTTTTGGTAGCTTCTAATTTTTTATTAAAAGATAACAGCATTATGGACAGTACGAGATATTCTTGCATACCGCTAAGCATTAAAAAGGAAAGTGTCAGATATACACGATAAAAGCAGAGCTAAAGCAGCTAGGCACGTCGCAGGAGCTATACGTACGGCCGCAATAAAAGCTATACCAGCAAGTCGCTTTTAGCCAGTTCCTGCCTTCGGGCTTTCCTCCAAAGACACTCAGTATCACCTGCCCAGCAATAAAACTTCCCAGTTTTCTTCATCGGGCTGTATTTCTGCAGTGGGCCTCTTTGGTCCGAGTTTCCTACTGCCGGGGTTGTTCCCCAGACAAGTGGAAGTGTGTCTGTCTGTCTGTCTGTCTGCGTGTCCCGCAGGCCAACGGCAATTAAAACTTGCTTGGGCGCGTGGTGTGTGTTCAGCTGAAGCGCAGTCACTGCGGGTTCCCTGAGGACCAGGGGAAAACCCTGTGTATTGGATCATAAGCCTACAAAGACGTACGTTTTGGTCTCGAGAGCTGGCCGCCGGCCACCCAGAGCATGGATGGTCCGTGGGAAGAGTGGGCAGCTGTTGAAAGCGTGAGCGGGGCGAGGAGAGGTGGTCGTTCCACGGTCAGATCATTGCCATGGGAGCCTTTCCCTTTCCCTGGACGTGCTGAAGGGGGGGTGGTTGTGGGAGGTTCAGGTCCATGTCCTTCACCTACCTCATGTGAGGCTTTATTTTTCCTCCTGCAGCCTTAATGAGTGCCCTGGGCAGTCAAGTTAGATGTTTTTCCTCTGCCCCAATCAATGTTTAACGGTTCTCACCGAAATGACCGAGGCGAGCTCACCTTGAAGAGTCACTGGGGTGTTGGGCCATTTCCAGCTTGCCTCTATAAAACTGGACCTGCCTCTTAAGGATTTGATTAAGTTCCCACTGAATTCAAGAGCAAAACTGCTATTAAAACCTGCTGGAGCAGGCCACACGGTAACAAATGTTGGATTTTAATTTATTATAATAATATCAAAGCTAATGCTGGCTTTGCAATGAACCCCTGGAATGGTGGAATAAGAAAGAGGTGGAAAAGAACAGTGAGAAAATGCTATTAATTCAGAGACAGATATATTTATTTCAAGTAGATTATTCTTAGAAACACTCGTAGCATTATTTACAAGAATCTTTAAAAAATTGCAGTGCTACAAAACTGAGATTCATCACTGAGGTAAAACATTTCATTATTATTTCTCAAATCAATTCCCCCAGCAGAATATGAATTACAGGATTTCAGCCAGCCTTTTCAAGAAACCTCTTTTAAAAATTTACATAGCTTATAACAGATTGCCAGAAATATTGCAAGCAGCCATTAATTTACTCCTAACCAATTAAAGCCTATGCTAACACATGCGCGGATATGCACACACTTGTTCCTAATTTTTCTTCTGCAGTTAAGCATGAACAAAAAGACATGCCTTAGAACTAAAAAGAATTTGAAGGCATTTTCATGCTTTCTTCTTTCAGCCTCAAGGGCAAATGTGCCTTTGATAAATATCATCCTGGTTTTTTTCCTTCCAAAGAAGAAACCTCTTTACAAATCGCCACGTTTTTCTCTGCCGTTGATTGGCAGGTAGATTCGCAAACAGCAGCCTACAATGAACAATGTCTCCTTTAGCTTTTAAGTTTAGATGGGATGGCATTTTAATTTAATTAATTTATTAAGGATACTAGGCTGAAGAAAGATGTGGAACAACAGGATTTAGGCTTTTTCGTATTGCTGAATTGACAAGGCGATTTACGCAAACGGTGACGATCACCAACGTTCCCATGGGAGCCCTGGGCGCGAGCCCCTTTATTCGCTCTTCATTAGGAGGGATGGTGCTACTTCAGTTAAACGTCATCGCTTTGCAGTGATCTACATACCCAATAGGGAATTTTTACGGACCTTGAGAAAGAAGAGGTTGCAAGGAAAAACCCTCGTCGTCTCAGCCACACGTCCCGCTGTGCGTCCGGGGTGCGTGTGGTTGGTTATCTGAGCATCCCAAGGTGCATCCTGCTACCTGTGGGTGCTTCAGGCTGGCAGGAGGAGTTAAGGGGTAGGGAAAACAGCAAAAGGAAGCCTGATAAAAACAGCAGAATGGGAAAAACAAGTTATGTGGCCATCAGTATTTGGCTCTCCTGGTGTCGCAAAGTGATGGCAGTGACTCATATCAAACCCACTTTTGGAGGAATGGAGGTACAAGAGGACTCCTAGCTGAACCCAGGCCTTCCGCCTTGCCTCTGCACATCAAGGTCTGGTTCGTAGCCACCTATTGCAAGGACGTATGTGTAACGGATGGAGCAGCCTGGCTTATTCACAGGGAATCTCAGGACTGAGTCAACCCAAATATGCAAGGTCTACCTGCAGCCTTGGCTTAGCCTGCAGTTTGTGCACGGAGCACGTCTCCGAGTCGGTGCAGCTCACGCCAGAGCTGCAAGAGCGCACCAAGGCTGGCATGGCCATTGGGGGTTCACGCTTCATACTCATTCTCCTTGCCAAGTAAAAGCCGGTATGAAAATTGCTTTGCAAAGCTGTGGTCACCCGTGAGAGTTATCCATCTGAGCTGCTGGCTGTGTTCCACAGGGCAAGAACTAAGCATTTTCCAATTTATAGTAAAACCTAAGTAAGACAGATGAGGTTTAAAACATTGTGATCCGTGCTGTGAACTTTCCACTGTGTTTCAGTTCATGCTGTAATATTATGCTCGGTGTAAAAAGGCTTGAAATACTGGATGTACAATGGAAATACTGCCTTGTGCACACAACTGTACCTGGAGGTGTCAACACACTCATCTACTCATAGCATTAAAAGGCATCGCAAGCGCTTCTCTGGGAAGGCACCATGATTATTTTTCCTTCTCCTGTGGCAAGGCTTGCTGCCCTTCCACATATATTAGTACTACAAATTTCAATAAGAAAAAGAAAATCAATTCCACTTGAATATCATTTTTGATGGTTGCTGTAACTCTTCTGATGGGCCCAAACAAAAGACTCCAGTTTAATGTGTGTGTATTTTGAGCTGCGCCCCTTGCTGACCCTCCAGTTTAATTTCCGTCCTTCAGATGAGATGAATGGAGCGTGAAGCAGGTCATATCTCAAAACACTGACACATGGGTTACAGACAGAACTCACAGGCAGGAGAGGCAGCCAGTTTGTAGATTAAATCAAAGCAGTTCTGAATAGATGGGAGGTCAGCAAGGGCCAGCTTTGACATTTGATAGGACCTTGTGATCAATCAGCTCTTTCTTGGGTCTTCCAGGTTTCCTGATGACAAAGCTTCTTCAAATAAATAAATTAATTAATTAATAAACATGGACGAGACATGGCGAAAACTGCCACGGCAGCTCTAGATTGCGCAAAACGGTAGGGATTAATTATTATCAAAGACGATAATATCCGTTGTTTAAAGCAGCCAGCATGGAAGTTAGTGCTCTTTAATTGCAAGCATTTTGTCTGCGTGCAGCGGCAATAATTTTTTGCATGGTGCGTATTTTAGCACTACGATTTTGGGAATAATCCAAAAGTGTGATAGCAAACGCTGGTTGTTTATGGCACTCGGGAGTAATCGGAAGGAGTCCGTGATTAAAAACCTACTGTTACGCTGAAAGGAAGGGTGAGGCGATATCCTGGCCTCTGATGAAATTTGCCCCCTGCTAAGTCATCCCTGCCAGCGTGATTCATCCAGAGGGAGTGCAGGAACATGCCTGAGAAGCAAATGTTTGGCTTTGGGCACGGACCAGACCTCATGAGATGAAGCAGTTTTGTCTCAGATTCTCCATGGGAGGAAGCCCCCCACTGCCTGTGCGGTCTTTGCCACATAAACACGCTCCGGCAGAAAAAGCTTGGGAGGGGGGTATTCGCAGCATCACTCCACGCCAGACCTGATTTTGCCCCTGTGATGTACGTGCGGCTTTTCCCATAGGTAGAGCCCACTGGAAAATCCTCTGTTCCAGCATGTTTGTTTTCAGAGACAACGTTAAGCTTTTTGGGGAGCGTATGGAGCCTAGGAGGGTTTGTCGTGACCAAATGGGGCCGAGCTCTCGCAAGGTTACAGGCTCATTATTTTGGTTTTATTTTTCCATCCTTAGGAAGGCAGACGACGTGGTTTCTTGCTCCCTTCCTTGCTTCATGCGAGAATTGGAAACACGGCGTCCATTTGGGGGTTGGCTGTGGAATGTCATTCGGGATGATTCTGAAAATATTGTTTCTCAGGAAAATATTAAATTTAAGAAAAACTGCCAGAAGTTTCTTTTTGGAGCATGAAAGAAAAATAGATGCAAAAGCCTCATTTGATGGCAAGGGATGGGCTGTAATGAAATGGAGAGGAGCTGATGAGGAAAGCAGGATTTGCAAGTTGGTTTAGAGAACAGTGAATTTCCCCAGTGAGCCACAAACTTCCCGGTGTGGTCTTAGCCTCTAGCTCATGGTTCATAGGCTAGGGCTAACATTTCCTTACCTTGGGGGATAAACTCCTTTCATCTACAGCAATATAAAGATGGTAGGCACTGCAGTGATGGAGAACCGTATAAGTAACTTGACAGGCAGAGTAATGGGCTTGTGTTTCAATGCTCTGCTAAATAAGACTCCCTGGGCATCCCCAGACGCACACGTTCAAGAGAAATGAAAATGTCAGAACGTCTCCTTGCTGCCGCAGGAATTCAGCCGAGCTGCGACCTCAGACACCGGCTGAGCGGCCGGCGTCCTGCGAGGGCAGGGCCCCTGAGCCAGGTAGCGGCCATCAAAAGATGTTACCTTTCGCAAAAACCCATTGATTGTGAGAAGGTAGGACAGGGGAGTTGGTAGAATGGCAGATGGAGAGATGGGGCTAGAAACGCCCGGCTTCTCCTCTCTCCTTGCTGTTCAGTCTCTTTCTGACTCGGGCTGCGGTCCCTGGGCTGCTCTACTTCTCCGTACTTTTGGGACTCAGGTTACGAGCCTCTTCGAAAGAAGGTCCGTCTGCACGCTTGCCAACGTGCCCATTCTGCGCCAGTCAGCGCTTGCTCACCTCAAAAAGGTCTTGAGTGCAACACTGCGATGTTGCATATAGGTTGATGAATTTGAGTTCTGTGAAACCACTGCCTGTAGTTGGTGAAGAACTAGCTAAAATGACACTGTAAATTAATAACTTCAAAACATTTCAGTCCTCTCTTCTTTATGCCTATTTATTTTATTGGAGTCCCTCAACCTACCTCCCCCTCTCATGGGCTGTTGGAGTCTTCTCCAGTGCTTACCCATCTTTTTCTCTGTGATAGCCCATATTCTTCCTGTTTTCATCAGTCATTTCAGCATAAAGGTTTGTATACACTTGTTTTCTCATCAGGACACCCCAAATCAACACCAGGTGTGTGCATGGGAGGAGGAGGAAGGTAGCAAGGTCGTTGAAGACACCCAAGTGCCAAATATGTATTCCCTGCAAAGAATACAGTTTGGGTTTTTATGAAGAACTCAAAGCAAATGCTGTTCATTTACTAAGAGGCGCATACAGGGAATGCTTCCTGTGATCAGCGATTCGGAGAACGCTTTTGAGTCTTACAAACATTGTGAGCAGCAAGAGGCTATTTTAAGCTAGAAGGACCATCCTGGGGGACAGACAGACACAGCAGCATCCCTCGCTGGGGAGAAGAGCCCCAGAGCAGCCAGCCCCACTCTGAAGCTCAGCTACTGCTTCAGCTGAGGCTCTGAAACAGCTCGGAAAGAATCTGGTTAAATATAATGTGTAACTGCATTTTATGACTTCATTTCACTTTATAGGAGCTCAATTTTTAAATTGAGAACTTAACCCTTTGCTCCACTGAAATAACAGGATATCTTCCTTTCCAAGCGGACAGTGGTGTGCACGGAGGTAAATCTGGCACCTCGAACGGCCTTACTCCCCAGAGGGTATGCAAGAAAAGCAATGAGCGGTACTGCAGGCAGATCCTCAGGGAGCCTCTCTTCAAGGGAAAGGAACTGGAGATTTTTTGCTGCAAAGGTAAAAGAATTAGATTTGGGCTGGCAGAGGTCAAGTGCCAAGGCCTGGAGGATGGCTTTTGCTAGGAGGTAGTGCTAGTGTCTCCTTGGAGAAGTGGGTGCGTGCAAGGATGCGCCCCAGCGATGGGTAGCCCCCTCGTGTCACAGAGAGCAAGTTCGTGGACAGCCTGCAGCAACACTTTGATTTCTTGAAGGTCTTGGTCTTTATACTTCAAAGTCTGGGGTGTTCAGCACGTTGCCTCCCAACAACTTCTTTTGCTGTCCTCAGGCTTCAGGAGATGAACTCTGGCATTAAAAGCAAGCAGTGGGAGCAGTCTGCAGGCTCCCCAGACGCCCTCTTCTTCCATAACATTCTCAGTCCACCTCATCTTCAGAGACTACTACTAAAACTGTATCCATTTTTAGGGATCTGCGAAAAGCAGGTTTTTCTGAAACGGTTACGTGTCCTGTTCCTATTCCAAGCGCTGCCTTTGATAGCGAAGGGGCAGCAACCAGAAAACGGTTCGAATTCCTTCCAGCGGAGGGAGGAGCAGATGCAGACCTGATGTAATGAAATAGTACATGTGATGCATACGCCCACAGGGCGTGCTAGCAGTGAGGGCGAAGGCTGCCCGAGACCTTCAGGACACCCTTTACCCACACCCTCCTCAGTCCCCAGTAAGCCTGTGCCCGGTGCGCGATCCATCGCTTGCCTGCCGCCTTGTATCACAACCCACTCCCTAGATATGTTGACAGATGCAGAAGGACATGAGGCAGGAGGAGAAGAGGCTGTTTGGTAGAGTTGATCTTTATTGCTACGGTTTAGCGAAATATGTCTGAGGGAAGGAAGAATGGCCCTTTTGAATCATTTCTTGCATTTATTATACAGCCTGTGGGGGCGAGGAACGCTCGAGGCAAGCTTGCCGCACAATTGCCTGTAACAGTGCCTGCTCTGTCTGCCTGTGCCGAAGAGCTCGCTCGTGTAGGGGAGCCCAATGTGATTAGAGCCGTTTCTTTACTCCTTGAGATTTGTCCTTCTGAAGGCGTCTTTCGACTTGAGCACCTGGTCTGAGATAAACCAATTTGTCACCGCTATGTTTGATCATCCGCTACGAGGAAGGACAGTTTCGGCGCAAGGTGCTTATAGCGGAACCAGTATTTATGAATTTGATTTTAACCCTTGAGGTACTGAATTTTGTTTTTCCTTTGCACTAAACAAACACTTAAGATACACATATCGTGGCCATGGGTTCCTAGCCACATGCTAGAACCTCATTTTTTTGGTGACCGCACAATCATGAAAATTAAAAGGTAATTGAAATGCTTTAGGGGGAATTAAAAAATGGGTTCGATACATTATTAGTCACGCCATAATTTATTTGGGAAGTCTCTGCCCTGTTTTTTTGATTTGAAATAATCTTGCTCTCTCCTAATTCAAATACTTTCCAGGCTCTGCAGAACACTATTTCCCCACTTTTATTCACAGTCTGAAAAGCAAACGCCATTGCGAGCTGCCATGTTTTTCACGCTTCATTATTGTACATTTTCTGGTACGTAATGAACTATCCCCATGAAAATTTGCTGTGAATTGTCTTGTAATTGCCTAGATATGAAGGAAAATGTGGTTAGAGTAAAATAACATTAACGTTAGAAATAGGAAAATTGCAGTTAATCCATATGAACAGAAATACTCCATCTCGTCGCAGAAAGAAGCAAGGGCGCTGGAGGAGAGCTGGTGGAAACGGGGAGCGTGGCGTACCGTCGGGGTCTGGCCCTGGTGGAGCAAGGACGGGGCAAAGGCGTTACCACAGGCCAGGTCTCCTGCCCCAGCGGCCCTGGGGAACCTGCTAGAGATGCCGCCTTCAGCCTTCGGGCCTCTGCGTAAGAAGGATATTCCTTAGGTGAAGCAAAATCTGAGAAGTTTGCGGTTGATATGGGGGGGCTGGAGGGGTTAATTTGTGGAAAATCACACAGCAGGGCAAAAAAAAAAAGAGCGGGGGAGGAATTCTAGGGAATCCTAGAAGTGCAGCTAGAAAAAATACGAATGATTTTAAGAAAGATGCAGAAAATACAAATGTAAATATAAATGCGAAGAAAAATGTGCCGTCCACAGGGAGGTGATCCTCGCGCTGCAGGATTTTGCGAATCAGGCTGGAGAAAACTCCAGAGGCTGTCACTGAGGAGCAAATAATTTGCCTAACAGTGAGCAGGACCGAGTGATCTAATAAAGCTTTTCCGTTCCTCCTGTCTGGGACTGGGAAATTAATGCTGGATGCGGTGCCAAACTATGTATGTTGAATGTGTCTCTGTCAGCATTGGGTAGAGGTTAATTTTGTATGTTGATGATAGCATAATCCGTACCGCGCTGTACCACGCGAAGGCAGGCGGTTAACCTGGGAGCAGGGAATGTTTATTTCATGCTTGCCTTGGGGTAAAAACTAATGGCAAATGTTGTAGAAACAGCATGCTAGATACCATCTTGTCTTTTATTTAAGTGTACTGATTTATCTCCTATGGGAGGTGGTGGAGTCCCTATCAGCTCCTGAGTCATTTAAAACTCGACTGAACAAAGCACTCATGAATAGACTCTTGGGAGCAATCATGAACTGCTTGGGGATGGACAAGATTAAATACGAGGGTTTTATCCAACTATTGTTCTGTGGATATAGAGTATTAATCGCTCGGGTGAGAGCAGGGCACCGAAGTGAGGAGGCGCCGGCGTCCCCTGGCTAGGCTCTCGCCTGACCGCCGTGCCGGTGCCTGAGCGCGGCAGTGAGGAACGCGCCACCGCGTTCCCCACTACAGCGCGTTTGAAATCAAAACCTTAAAAAACATCCTTGAGGTATGTAAAGGAAACACCTTCAGGCTGTGGAGCCAAATGCTCACTTGTTGAGACCTGGTGGCCACGTTCCTGGGCGCGTCTTCCTCCCTTGCTCAGCCAAAGCAGCATTTGGAGAAGAGCTGCAGAGAAAGTGCATGTTTGTCACGTGTCTCCTGGGGGTGATGCTTTCCAGCCATAAATAGACGTGGCTGTCAGTGTGACAAGTTAATTATTTTATTGGTGGGCTTTCAACAAAAATATGGGCCAAAACTTCCTTCTTCTACTCATCAGAGGAACTTCATTGAATTGAAAATAACCGTCCTTCCAAGTGAAGCAGATTTGGCCCTAAATCATAACTCATCAATTGTTGGCACCCTGCAATTTAAATCTGCTGCAATTTAAATCCACAACAAGGAAATAAATCTTTTTAAAAAGTATATTAAAATCAGTATTGATTATTCCAAGCAGGAGCGCTGCATTCAGAGCTGTAAATCATTTTTTTTAGGATCCCAAGATAAAATATTGCAGCAAAACTGCTGTATAAAAAATCACTACGGTTTAATCATGTGGTAAATTACTAGGATTTTTGTATGTGGAATTTATAGGGCACCATTTCTTTTAGATTGAAAGGGAACATTCCTGATTTAGGTCTGATTACTCATCTACAGTTGGGGTTAATGTCATGTGTCTCTTTGGGGATGTGTCTTCCTAAGTAATGACGTCCTTATTGTGGGCTATATGGATCCGTTGTCAAGACGCCTTTAAATATATCCTTGATGGCACATGGAGGTACCAGCAAATTATGTGTTGAATTAACAGGTAATTCAATCCACCTTGGTGTTAATCTTATTGCAAAATAACAAGCTACATAAAAGCTATTTAAGTGCAATTTTAAAAAAGCTCTACGAGATATAATCTCTCTAATCAGAAACAGATTTTGTTCAATTACCTTTAGTCTTCTCTGTAAAAACAGCGAGGCCAGATCCACCGTGTCTCCCGGGAGCCAGCGGCACAGCGCGGTGCAGCCGGCCACGGGGGTCGGGCCGGGGTGCCACCGAGGCAAACTTGTGCTCCATCGCCACGTGAGAGATGGGTTTGGGAGAGCAGCTACTCCTCCGGTCCCCTGCTGCCTCCCTCACGTCCCTGACACCCCTGGCCCAATGCCCCGTTCAGGGCTGATACAACCTGCACCCCGCTCCTGCTGCTCCGTCTTTCCGTTGGCTTTATTGGCTGACTACGAGGGCAGGCTGGGAGAGCTGGGTTTGTTCAGCCCTGAGAAAAGGAGGCTCAGAGGGGATCTCATCCCCATGTACCAGCACTTAGGGGGGCAGCTACAAAGGAGACGGAGACTCCCTTTTTACACGGAGTCCCATGGAGAGGACAAGGGGGGATGGACACAAGTTGCTCTTGGGGAGATTCCGATGGGACACCAGAGGGACATTTTTCACAGTGAGGTCAGTCACCACTGGAATAATCTCCCCAGGGAAGGGATTGGCTCGGCCACGTTGGACACCTTCAAGAGTCGGCTGGACAGGGTGCTGGGGCGTCTTGTCTAGGCTGGGCTCTTCCCAGAAAGGCTGGACTAGATGGTCCCTGAGGTCCCTTCCAGCCTGGGACTCTGTGACCTGGGGGAGGTGTGGGGTGGTAGTTGTGAAAACGCTCCTTGGCACTTAAGATGAGGAAGGCTTGCTCGGGTGGAGCGGGGATGAGCAGCACAGGCTCCTCTGGCAGTCCCTTCCCTGCTGGGGGTGTTTCCCTATGGGCGTGAAGATACCTAATAAGCTTCAGTGTTTTCAATCCCTGGAGCATCTCAGGCTTTGCTGGAGGGCCAGGGCTGGCGTGGCTTCCCTGCTGCTTCCTGAGCCTCTGTGCTCAGAGGGGTCAAAGCAAGTCACTTTGCAAGGGTCCGCACCAGCGCTGAACAGACGATAACGCACACAAACAAGTTCCTCTGCGCAATTCCGTTGCAATTTTTGGGCTCATTAGCTATGCAAAAGTATTTGCCCATCCACTACCAAATGCCTTTCTATTGTGTGAATAATTGCTTGGTTTGCTGAGAAGTGTGAACCGTTTTGGTTAATTTTCAGGCTGCCTAGTTTGTTTCTGTTCTGGCTGCTGCCAGCAAAAGGTTTCTCAGCTTCTGCTGGTCTCTTGCGCTGCTGCCACATATTCCTAAGCTTAGCAGAAAAATTATAGATTTCCGATCTTCCAGTCAAATGCAGAATTCAAAAGGCTATGTTTTTCCCGTGGGTGAAGAGCGCACACTGTTTGAGTCACGCTGTGGGGGCCTCGTGGCAGGTTAATTTGAAATGGTCGAAAATTAAACTTCATTCCTGGAAGAAGAGCCCTGTTCTTGGAAATGCTCTGTGCTGTGCACTCCTCCCTTGGAACAACTTTCAGAGCATCCTGTCAGAAACTAACAGCCAGCAGATGGGAAATTCAGAGCCCATCAGCCCCTTTCATTCATTCTGCTACTTTTCTATACATGGTCAGTGTTAATCCTGAATTTTTTTAAGAGGGATGTGGAATCCGTAGCTGAGAGATGGCTACAAAATACCTTGGTATGAGCCTACAGCTGGACTGTACGTGCAGAGCTACCTGGATCTGAAAGCATGGATCTCAACCTACTAAAAATGCATCTGTGGTCCAATCTCGTTACGGTCAATTTGTTCAGAAGGAGGATTAACGATGACTGGCGTCCCCTGCCTTAGGAATCTGTTTCACCAGGGAAGATGGACAGCCATGTTAGCTTACACCCAGGTGTGGAGGTCCAGGTGAGGCAATCACACTCTGTGGGACATTAAATGACAAAGATATGATTAATACGAGCATGAATGGACAAGGAAAGAGTTCCCTGAGCAGTCAGGACTGCAGAAGTCCTCCAAGAACTAGTCTGTGTTCAAATCACGTTTCTTTTTATATCAGCAGCTCACCTTAGAGGCAGACGTATAAAGCAAAACACTGAAGGACAAACTGAACCAAAGACGCATCGCTAGTTCCTAAATGTGTTTTTCCTGACCGCTGCACTGCAATGAGCTCAATCCTGCCGTTGTATCCCACTTCAATGTGCGTTCCCTAAGGGATGTGGCATAAAAATTGCAGCCAAGGAAGGGAAAAGCAAAAGTAACTTTATAATAACTTTGCTCCTTCTAGATTCTGGCGTATGGGAAGGCCAAAGCGACACATGATACGTGTTAGCGCAGCCTTTGCAGCTGCTCTAACTCAGAGAAGCCTTCCCAGGGCTGCCGTTAGGTTGCACGCAGAGGGTCTATGGCTTTCTCCTGTCCTTGCGCCACCCTGCAGCCCGCAGCTAAGCGGGATGGCCTGGGACCACCAGTGCTGGCTCCACTCCCCCCCGCAGCGATGTTGACACCATGGCTTTCAGGTGTCCTCGCAGAGCCCACCTATGCCGCCAGAGCAGCCAGGCAGCGCACGAGCGGGGCAAGAATGAGCTTCCCTGTCCCTCTCCAGAAGGAAATCTCTATCGTGAATAGAGCTCTGCACAATAGATAAGGCTTCTCAGATGAGAAACTGCTTCCCCTTCCCGGCAGAGTCTAAAATTTCTTCTGATGGTGATGACGCCTTGAACAATGACAACCTTCATTCATCTCTGCTGGCCAGGAGAGAGCTGAGAGTTCACATTTTAAGCTCTTTCACTGTGCTGAAGCCTCTCATCGCTGTTCAAACACAGTCCTCCATTAGGAGTTATTTAAGCAGGAGCCGCTTTCCCTGCTCCAAACCTCTTTGTATGAAATCCTTCCAGCACCGCGTGTGGCATCAGCCAGCAGCTGATCTGGCGTGCGCTGTGCTGGACACACCAGTAACGGGTAGTTAATTAACCCGATCCATCAGACAGTTCCTTTCCAGGTTGGTATCCGTGATTTTAAAGCTTAAATCTTGTATCTTCTTTCTATCTTTGTGTCATTGTCATACGTTAAAAATAAATAAATAAATAAATGAGACTAGAGGGCACTTTTGATTACTACAATTTTTCTTCACATGCTTCATTTGCTGGGCTATTTGTATCAGCTGAGCTGTCTTTATTCGCCAAACTCTGGCAGGACTCGGGGCTTGCCCTTCTGGCAAAATGCAGTTTCATCCCAAATTTGTCTCAGCTTTTGCCTCGGTATCTTTGTTGTTTTCTCAAAAAGCTAAAATAAAAGCAAAGAACAATCAAAAGCTCGTTGATTTGATTTTAGGTGCCAACAGTGCCTTTTTTCTACTTTAAAAACTCTTTTGGTCATGAAAATAATGACCTTTTTCTGCAAAGGAGGGATTTCTTTTCTACTGGAGGTAACACAAGAAGAATGGTCTCGCAATTAAGGTGATTTTGAACAAAGTTTATTCCACGCCTGGCTTGCCTCGGCCTCCTCGTGTGACCTTGGAGGTACGCGCCAACTCCTGACGATTCTCCTCTCCAGTAATCACGCTCTGCAAAGGTATTGCCAGATTAAAGGTCAGGCTTTCAAAAGTAACGGGTGGTTTTGTTTCTCTGACTTAACCTACAGAGGCATCTCTGAAAATGAAGCCCTGTTACAGATATTTGATGGGAAGGGAGGCATCCAGCAAGGCGGACACCTAGAATCAATAGTTGCTTTCAGAAATCTTGGCCTACACCCATGGATGCTTGTAAAGTACTTTAACATCCAAATGTTGGAGAAGAGAGAATGATTTAAATGTTTTGAAGTTATTCCCAGGGCTAGAAGTTTGCAGGATTGTGTCACAATGAGAAAAAAAAAAAAATATATATATAGCAAATGTAATGAGGAAATTCTCACAAGTTCAGGGAGAAGACGATATTTTCCTAAAGCGCTTCTGATTGGCTTTAGTTTGGTCTGGTTGTCTTCTTTCAAGGCAGCCATAAATCTTCTGAGCCAAGGAGCTTTCCTGGGAGCCGAGCAGATGTCTGCTGAACCACTGGGTTTAACCCTTGCTCGGCAGCCCGCGAGGCAACGCACGCCCATGGCCTTGCAGGGCGTCAGGCCGGGGATGATGTGCCGATTTACACCCCGTGAGTATCTGGCGTGTCACGTCTCTGCTTGCCCGCTCGCTTCTTGCCTCTTCGTGCACACAGACGTCCGGGCTCTGCAGTGGGGACGACCCATCCCGCCCTCCCAAGGTTGCTTCCCACAGGTGCCCCCAACCACGCTTGGGGCAGAAGGTCCCTTCTCCAGCCCGACGCCACACGCAGCTCGACGAGGGCGGCTGCTTCCCCGTAGGCGAGCGGTGCCCGCGGGTCAAAACTGGGGAGGGGGGAAAGGACTCGGAAGAGCATCTGTCTTGACCAAAAATAACCCTGCTGTTTAGGGGCCGCGTGAGAGGTGGGATCCCTTCTGAGGAATTTCATGCTTGAAAGGTGAGACAAGTCTCCTGAAAAGGTTATTATCTCGAGCAGACAAATCCTTCAGCAGGTTGGGCTCTTTTTTGTATACCTCAAACAAAGAGCCAGCACAATCAAAGAGCTGTAAGATCCTTTTTTTTCCCTTTTTTTTTTTTTTTTTAATTCGCTGCCTCTGTGCTGTTCCTTTTCATTTCTGCTGCCCACAGAAACTACCGCGCCTCCCAGTCTTCTGCTGAATGTACATCACACAGGAGGTGAAGCACTGGCAGTCTTCACAGGAGAAGCCAGGCGGCGAGGGGGAGGGTGTCTTGCATGCTGTTTCATTAATTTATTTTCCCTCCTCTACAGGGAAAAAGTAAATGTGGGTGACCCAGGGCAGACCGAAAAAATGCGTGTGCGCCGCGGTCTGGGAAGGAGCCTGAGAAGCATGCGATGAGTGTGGGTCAGCTCCTTCTGCTGCCGGGCTGTAAGGGTGCGGGGCTGCAGTGGGGCTGGTGCCGAAGAGTCGCGGGGGGCTGCCGGGACCCCCCCAGGCCAGGGAGAGCTGCTGCAGGCCGGGCCTCTCGTGTGGGTACCACAGGGATGCTGCCCCTGCCCGCACCTGGCAGGATCTGCCTCTTCCCCTTTAGGAAAGAGGCTTTTCTCGAGCTCCCCTAAAAACCAGGTCTGGCATGACCTCAGGACCACTTGAGGTTAATGTTCTCCCCCTTCTCCAAACGCCTCTATCTCTTCCTTTAGTCTCACCTCTAAAGCGCAAGTTGCCTACTCAAACCAACCCCACTGCGTGTTCCCTTCTGCCTACGTACCAGGTACGATAACGGCAACAAGCATTACCTGGGCCTGGAGAACAGCATTGCTATGGACCGGGTTTATTGTGCAACTTATTCACCTGGAATTAATCTTGGAAATGTTATCAGAGGCTGCTGCTGTTCTTGCGATGTGCTCTTGCTTTGTGAAGCCTTTGCTTGCGGGACTATTTCTAACACTCGGCTAGTTTTCTTCAAGGGGTTGTGTTGTTAATTATCTTGCTTGCAAGCAGGATTCCCTGGCTACCTAGCAGTAGATACCATACTTATTTTAAGGAAAATCAGCTGCACGGGCAGGCAGACTAGCTGCCAGATACAAAATGACTGAACTAGCTTTGTTTATGGGTCAGACAAGAAAATTGCTGGCTGTGTAACGCCTGGGACTATCGCAGCAAGACCCCTGGGGCCTGGGGAGAGTCAACACCACACACGCCTTTGTGCCCCAGCTTGTTGTACTGGGAAAGAGCCTTGAAAGTCCACGTTTCTGAAACCAGACCTTTATACGTGTGGATATCGTCCAGGCGTTGCTCTGGATCTTACACTGGAAGGTGAACTGAGAGCATGTTTTGGCTCAGGTGCTGTAATGTGCTTTTATTGCTGTGCTTTGAAATACATCTTTTCATTTCTCCCCGGAGCACTCGGCCTTTCTGGCAGCTTGAACTCTGCCTCCCGTAGTGTTTGGGCCATGATAATAGTTTGGGTTTGTCTGGTTTTTGCATTGCTTTGCTGAACGCCTTTGAGGACCACCCCGCCTGGGACCTCGCTAGCGATGCTCCCAGGAGTGATGCTCACGGGGGTGGTTGCAGCCTGGCCTTCCAGCCCGCCCCAGCCCTGCCCTCCTCGCTCGGTGCCGCCCGTGACCGGCCGAAGGGGAGTAGGTGCGTTTCCCCCGCTCAGCACCAGGCAGCGGGAAATCTGCTTTTTCTTAGGTTCGTGTTTCTACCAAGCCTTGCCTAATGAGCCTGATCCTGCTTGAGCCTGATCCTTCATAAGCCCGACGAAGGGCTGATAGACGCGTGGGTGAGAGCCCACCGCCCCGTACGGCAGCGCAGGGTCACGAGGGGCTCACAGATCCCTTCTCCCCTGTAACGCTGGCTGCGACGGGAGCACGCTGCTGTGCCTGCGGGCTGGTGCGTGACGCCTCGAGCTTGTGGCAGCACAACCCAGGTTTTGGTTTGTTTTTTTTTTCCTTTGTAAAGCCACCGATTGTAAAGGGAGTGGCTTTATTTATAAGCTCTGCTACTATAGAGGGATCCAGGTGGTTTGTGGCATGACTGTGGGTCACCGGAATGTCTCTAGAAATGCTGACGTGCCACGTCTGTGTGAGACAGGTCATCTGCAAAGGTGCGGATGTGATTCTCCATTTACAACGTAGAGCAGCAGCCTGATTTATGTGAAGCAGGCGGCAAAGGTTGCAGTATGTGAAAAAGTAGCTCTCCCTTTTCTGTGCAAATAGCCTCGATTTCACTGAAAATTATCCATTCAAACCAGACGGCGAAGGTGCGCAGTGCTCATGTTGTTACACCACAGGCATTTATTCCCCCTCGCACCGCAAGGTTTCCTACGAGGTAGCTCTGGAAGGCTGTTCATCTTTCCCGGTCACTGTCTGGTTTGTTTTCATTTAGATCAGGCACATTTTTAAAGGCAACTCGGACGTACCACTGCACTGAGGCTGCTGTTCCACTAACACACGTCCTCCCAAAGCCGCGTCCAGCTCTGTCCCCTTCCCGGGGGGCTGAGACGCCCTGTACCGCACCGGCCCTCTCGCCGCCCTCCTGGGGTCCGGGCGTCAGAGACCACGCGGCTGCCGCCGAGCTGGATGCTGTGCCCCTCATCTAAGAATAGTCCTACTGTCTTGAACGCTTGCCAGCCTCTGATGGCTCCGCGAGCAGGGGGAAGAAGCACAGCCATTATGTAATGGCTTCTCCTGGCCAAGAAAAAAAAATCCCATTTATCGATCTCCTGCCTGAAAACCTCAGTAACTCCGTGTAATTGATGACCAGCTGTTAAGAAAAGCTGTTTGGAGGAAGAACATTTATAATTAAAGAAGAGACACTTCAAATTCAACTCGGCCTCCATTTTCTCATTGCATTTCTCCATGCTGTCTTGGGGAACAACCATCCTGCCTGGGCCTTTAAGCTTCTCGTTTCAAACCAATATATATTTGCCTTTCCCAGAGAGCAACGTTGCGTTCTCCGATTTCACTCCCTGTGCTACGGAGGGGAACTATTCATGGAGCTGTGTGAGAGAAAGAGATTAAGGAAATATCAAGACTAACAGATGGGAAGCAGGCAGTGGATGATGTGTAGGCAGGGCTGATGTTACAGCGAGTCTTATCTTGTTAGCAGAAATATGTTGCAATAAGCAGAGTTCTGGGAGAGAGGTTGGTTCTGAGCATGGAATAGGAGGAGTCATTTCTAGCTGATAAGGGGCCTGCCTGCGTCTAAAAATGTCGTATTATTAGATGCCCCGGTACCCCAGAACATTGAGATCTTGATCCTCTTCTTCCAACTCCATCTCCCCTGGGCTTCGGAGGTGAAAATGTTTCTGGGTCTCTCTGCTGAAAGCGTGACCGTCCCCGTTTGAGGGAGACCCAAACTGGAGGTCCCTCAGCTTGAGCGTACAGTACAGCTCTCCCAGACCAGTGGCTATCCGCAAGTTAAGCTGCAGCCTGCCTCTCCTCCCCCTTCACAGACACTCTGAGTAAGGACTACACTGGAAAGAGATAATTTAGCATGAGAATTATATTACGCATTTAAATGTAAATTGCTGGGGAATTGACAATTGCTTTGTTTGAATTGTAATGATTCGAGCATGCATGGGTTTTTTCTTAGAGTACATTTTAACTGGTATTTATGTCCTTTTACATCCATCTCGAACACCAACGTGCACGTGTCCTTAAGCTTTCAACTGTAAATCCTTGAGCTGTCACATTCCCCGTTAGGAAACCCATTTCTTCAGCCTCTCCAGCAATTCTAGGCTGGCGCTTTCCCCGCCCCCCCATCTTTGGGACTTTTTTTGGAAGACCTCTTATTTTATTTCAAGCAGAGGTAGGTTACCAGCCCCGCCAGCGTGAATGGTGCTGCTTGGAGCTGAGCACATGGGCACTGACCGCTGTGCTCTTCGGCGGCAGCCGGCCATGGCTGAGGGCACCGAGCGCATCCCCCAGACTCGGCAGCCCCGCCGCCCTGCTGCTGACCATCGGCTCAGGGTTCGGGGCTGAGCAGCTAACGTGCAGGAGATCTGATCCCTTTGCTTGTGCAGGGCGCCTGGAAAGGAACCACACAGAATCCCAGGCTGGAAGGGACCTCAGGGATCATCTAGCCCAACCTTTCTGGGAAGAGCCCAGCCTAGAGAAGACGGCCCAGCGCCCTGTCCAGACGGCTCTTGAAGGTGTCCAGCGTAGCCGAGTCAACCCCTTCCCTGGGGAGATTATTCCAACGGTGACTGTCCTCACTGTGAAAAATGTCCCTCTCGTGTCCAGTGAGACTGCATTTTTTTCCCATGGCAGGGAGGGAGAGAGGGGGGAAAACAGATATGCGCAGATCTGTTCATAGCAAAGACCCGGCTTCATCCACGGATGCTCCTGTCCTGTTAGCGGGGTGCCGAGCACAGCCCTCCGCGTGAGCGAAAGAGAGTGAAAGGGTGGCTGGTCGCCCAAGGCTATTCTCAGGCTTGGCCCAGAGAAGGACTTTTTTTACCATTTAAAGAGCTAGTAAAGTGAGGGAAGCCAGGGGTTAATCACCTCTACCTTCCCCATCAAGTTTAACAGGCAGAGGTGGGAAAAGCCTGGGTTTCGGCTCTGTTTGCAAGGTGGAGAGCTGTGAATACCATCATTCGCAGAGTCTTTCTGAGATGCAGCCAATTTTCAGGAATGCCATATCTCGGTCCAAACAAAACCTGCATGTTTCTCGTTGGCCTGGCCTTGTTTCTTGAGACTGCTTCACTGATTGATACAGGAGATAAACAAAAATTGAAATAACACATGCATGGAAATATAAACAAAATGCACCAGAGGGAGAAGATTGCAAAATCAGCAGCTCGTGGGGCTCGAACGCAGCCATCCAGTCCCCGAAGCCAAGCCGTTGAGAAAACAAATAAATAGACAAATAGAAGTAAAGCTGACTGCGATAAGCCCCTGACCTTAATTGTGTGGATATATGCCTGTGAAAGCCAGAATCAAGCTTTTCCCTCCCAGCCCCCACGCTAATTCCTTTGGCCCCGGTGGCATAAAATGCTCAGGAGCCTCATCTGGTCCCTCCATCTCCTGCCTACCCACGCCAGCAACGAGGAGGAGAAATCTGTCATTGTCCCTCTGCAGAGGAGACCCGCAGGTTCATCCCCCCACGCCTGGGCTCCTCTCCGTTCTTAGCTAACTCCCAGCGCAGATGCCTGGAGCAGCAGCCGCTCACCTCCTGACCCGCATAGAGCGGTTGGTGACGATCGCGTATTGCTGATGAGGAGCTTTCCCTCGCTAGCACATATAACCTCCGTCAATGGGGAATGGCTGTTGGGGAGTTGGAGAGGCTGGAAGCAGTTTTCTGAGCCACAAAGGTGTAATTATAGTGGGTTTCCTGCAGTTCTGTAATTTATCGCATTCGAAAAAATCACCCCTAGTGATGCTTTATGTAGGACTCCACCTGGTTAGATTTAAAGGCAACTGTTCAACCAAGATAAAAAGAGAAACGGGATGTTTCTGTGTTAGAGGTGCATTAAATGGCCATCCCCAGCCAGGCCGCTGAGGCTGCCGGGGTCACAGGCCGCCCCGAGGTGCTTCTCCCCAAGCCCTGCGCTCCCCACCGCCTGGTGGGTGCATCCTCCGGGCGCACCCCCTGGCTGCAACCACAGCGCGTTCCTGGGTGCATCCCTGGTGCTCTCCCGGGCGCACAGCTGGGCGCATCTGCAGGGCCACGGGAGGGCACAGGTTGCACCCCAGCACGGAGCTGCAGCTCAGAAACCTCCCTAGGCGGTTGCACCTCCCGTTTCTGGAAGCGTTTCTGCGGGAGGTACAGACACAAGAGCCAAAGGAGCCCCTGAGCCGTGCTCCACGAGGACGAGGGTGCAGGGTCAGGCCCAGGCACTCCTCCTCTGCAGCACGTTGACACTCACCCTCGGGCTCTCGCTCAGGGACCTGGCAGCGCGTTTCCCAAGCGGCAGCTCCTGCTGCGGCCAGGTGGGAATTCTCCCCGGGGCGTGTTGTTACTCACTTTAAATATTTCAGATCTTCAAGCTCTCTTTTTCGAGCCTCAGACAAAAACATGACAGCTATCCCACAAATCAGCCACCTAAAGGAAAAAAAAAAAAAGAAAAGAAATCACATTTAATTACTCCTGAAGGGGAACTTATAAATGAGGAACACTTATTAGTGCAATATATTTTTCTTTCGGTAGCTTTGAACTGATCTCTAATAGTGCCAGCAAAGTCCCGGCATAACCTTGGAGCGTGTTTCATTATCATTCACATGGAAACTGCTGTCTTATGACTGCACTTTTTAAAATACAGTACATTTTTATAATTTCTAAGTAGGCAACCCAAGTGGCCGTAACACATGAAATTCTATCCAGTCCTGGCACCAAACCCTGCCCTTTGCTTGGCCGCGCTGTTCTCTGGGTATTAAGGCCTGGGTGTAGCTGAGGGCTGAATTTCAACCCCAAGGTGAGCCTGCAGTCCCTTCCTCTGACAGTAGCAAAGCAAACATGCAGGTGTTTATGGATTCAGTGAATTTAATTTCAAGTCACTCAAGCACTCAGGCAACCTCTCTTCCTTCCTCCCTTTTCTTGGCACAGGCAGCAAGTGGCTCCTGGCTGGAGAAGACGTGACCCACGAGCTGGTCCTCATGATGGCTGGATCTCCAGGAGCTTCAAATGCCGCCCTGTGTTGCCAGCGCCGACCCGAGGGTACCAACGTCTTCGGCTGCTTTCCTCCCCTCAGGCAGCTCTCCGAATCTGCAAACCCATTCCCTTAGCTCATTAGCAGATGGCAAAGGCAACACTAATCAATCATTTCCCGGTGGGGCTGCTGGTAACGCGTCAGTTTGGCACCCAGAGTGGCTCTGCCCCAGCCCCGCGGCCCCATCATTCCCAGGCGGGCTCCTGAGCATCCTGCTTCATCCTGGGCTCCATTTCAGGCTCGGGACAGAGGACGATGAGCATTTAGCCTGGGAGCCACACGGTCTGTAGGAAGTTCAATATTTTCTTGCCTGTATTAAAGCTGTTGAAAATCGTGGTATTTTCAAGAGAAAGCAGTAAAAGAGAATAGGAATGTCAGGGTGAGGCTGGAAGACAACAAATATCGGGGAGGACAGATGTCTCCGTTTTGCTGATGAAAGAACTAATATATTTCCATTACTATGTAATGTATAGGCAGGGAAAATTACAAAGATAGGAAAATCCTTCTTGGTTTTCGCTCTGCTGGGTAAAAGTAATATTACAAAATACGACGTGTCTCACGTAGGTGTGACTTTAGATTTGTCACCAGGATCTGGGGGGCATGTAGATATCTCCAAGAGCCTCTCGTGGCTCCCCAGTGTCTGGAGGCAGCCTGGGCTTGTCTCCTCTGGCCACCAGAGGCGGTTATCCAGGAGCAGTCGGCGTGTGAGGTGCCGGGAGCCCCCCAGGTGAGCGTGGGCAGCTCGCTGCCAGCTCCAAGCGCTGGGAGCGCCGCGGTGCTACGAGAGCAACCTGCAGCACCTGCGGCTTCATTGTCAACTCCCTCCCCGATCTCCTGGGAATCCCCACTCTATAAATGAAGAGCAGCCAGCGCAGAGACGGTGATGTTCCCTGCTATTGCAGGAACGAGTGCGCTGGTGATCTGGGAGCTAAAGACGCTTGCCCATGGCCTGCAGAGGGAACTGAGTCACACAGAGAGAGCATCTGATCTTCAGAGAGGGCTGGGGGGAAGAGGACGCAATTTCTTATACACTGGGTGTTGGTGCTCTCAAAAAAGCCCCATAAGGCTCCTAAAAAGCCCACGTGAACACCCCACGAGGGACGCCCGCACGGGTAGACCCTTGTGCCTCTGTTGAAAGGAGCTGCCTCCCTCCCCTTCCATCTGCCAAATGTTCCCATGGGCCGCCGTCGGTGCTGCAAGTGGATTAGGTTACCCAGACCCCAAAGCGAGCTGCTTTGTGGCAGAAAAATGCCTCCGTTTGTTAGTTTAACATCAGATTTTTTCCCCTGGCAGTTTAACATCAGATTTTTTCCCCTGGCAGAAGTTCAAGTATGTGCCACGGGAGCGATGGTTTCACTGCTGTCTTTGGGGCCTCGCAGGTTTTCCACATCTCTAAGCTCAGCCTTGTTGCTTCTTTCAGGTTTCCCCTCTGTGTTTCCCAACACCTCTGCCTACGTTTTAGAGACCACCACCTTCTGAAAGCCATGGCCAGCCCAGGAAGTGCTACCCCAGGCACGCCAACCGAACGAGATGCCCAAAGCTGTGAGCAGCGACCAGCCTGGCCCTCCTGGGGCATAAATAAGAATAAAAGAGAATAAAAGTCAGGTGGCTTTACCAGGGATTGACTTCCTTTTTATTTTTTTGAGCTGTTCTTCACATGGTAATTTTGCTTTTAGCTTTCTGCTGCCTTCCTCGCAGCGCTGCTGTCTGCAGTGCAGCCCTGCCAAAAGCCTCCGGGGACGGAGGGCGCTGCCACGTGCCTGCGGAGCAAAGGGGGTGGCAGGCGGTCCGAGATGCTCTCCTTCCCTAACCGAGGGGGATTTAGTCAAGCTCACGAGTGTCTGCCAAAGCCACGTTTAGCGCAGGGAAACGATTGCAACACTGACATTACTCACTGGGGGTTTATAAATAAAACCAGCCCAGGCACAGTCTCTCCTGACACTGGAGGAAGGGATGCAAGGGGAGGCCCCCATATACTGTCCCACTGAATTGTTTGAAGCTTTTATCTCCAACGACCCTCCCTCAGCACGCAGGTGACAGTGTCCAGCACACCGTGGCGGGGGGATATAGCTGCAGGAGGGGAGCGTTAGCGTATCCTTTCCTTAGCAAACAGGCCAGGGTGATCTCCTTTGCCCTCCCTGGCTGCCCAGGGCAGGAGGGTTTCCTTGCTTGTCTTGAATGCACTGAAATGAAACCTGGGTGTTTGTTCCCTGGACCAAGTTCAGGAGACACGGCTGAGATTTACTGTCCCACGCCACATCTGTGTCTGACCACGGGCTCGCGTCTGGGAGCAGAAACCTTTGGATGTCCTAGCGCATACCGCAGAAGACAACACTCAGAAATTGCTTCCTTAAATATCTACTGAGCAGAAAATAATACTAATCAAGGGAAGCTCTTTCCCCTTGTAACGAGCTGACACTATGACATTGAAGCCTCTGATGCGGCAGCGATCATACAGCCACGAAGGTCGGGGACCCCGTGGAGATGCTGCTGGTTTACACTGTGCCAAGCAGAAGCAAGGCCCGTCCTCTTAAAAACATGCAGATATTTTCCCCTGCAAAGGCCGTGGTTTATCAGCAGCTGCTCACAGGCTCACCTCCTGCGTATCGCAAGGTTTGGGCTTTTTCTCCTTAAATTTAAAGGTGATTCTGGGTTCTCGGTTTTGTTGATGGCAGCCACCAATTTCCAGTGAAGCTGCAGCTACAGTTGCAGTAAATTGAAGTCAGCTGAAAGCAGGATTTCCTTCTTCATCATCGTTTTCCAGATGTCCCCGAAGCAGTCGATGGAGCCTGCGGGGTCACGGGCTGTGAGCTGCTCTGGGTGAGAGCGGCGCGTGGCCGCTGCTTGGATCGTGCCCTTTCCAGCCGCCCCGGCCAGAAGGACCACGGGCACTCCTGGTGCACCGGCCAACCCAGAGTGTCTGAGGCACTGAGGGATAAATGAGAACGTTTAGGGAAGAAGAGGAGCAAACGTCACGCAACCAGGGAAACTCTTGCTCGAGTACGGGTATGTCTTCTCAATGCCTAATGGAGAAAGACACCTAATGGTTTCCAGAGCTCGGTAGCTGGATAAAAACAGAGCACAGAGGTGGTGGAGTGACAATATCTGTTAATGAAAAGACAGGATATACAGCTGGGGCTGTCGGGGACTTGGCCCAGCGCTCGGCCAGAGCAAATCAGCTGAGCTGCGCTGGAATCTGCACCAGCGATACTCAATTCTCTGCCTTGTCAAATGCCGTAAATTAAAAACAGAATAAAAAGCTTTTAAGGGATGTGTTCACTGACAGTTTAATATAAGTGGCTGTGGGATCATTTTCTACAGATAGGTTTATACCGGGAAAGAAATTGCAATGTGCTTCATAGCAGGTATTTTACTGTTATTGCAGAGTTTCCTGATGCACTTATTCATAAGGAGCGACTTTCCAAACAAGCATCAGTGGGACAGCGGGTCACTGTGGCCGTGCCAGGCCGAGACGGGGCTCAGCAGGGCTTCGCTTAGCCCCAGTGGCGAAACCAGCCTCCGTGGGCAGGGACACAGCGCGGAAGGGCAGGTGACGTCCCCGGCCAGCCGGCATGCCTTCCTTTGCATCCTCCGAGCCTCCGGTCCTGCCCTGCTGACGCAGCAGTGCCCCCGTCCAGGTACGGCATTGCGCGTAAAGCCCCCGCCCACCTGGCATTTCGATGCAAAGAAGAAGGTTCCCAGAAAACGCAATTTGAACGAACAGAAGTTGCGTGTGAAATTTAGCTTCTGAAGTTTAAACGATCGGTTTTGGCACTCGGACGTGAAAATGTCACTTTTTTTTTTTTTTTTTTTATTGCAGTATTTTAAATTAGTTGGTTTAAAAATTTCCATTTTTAATTCCTTCAAAAGGTTAATCTGAAGTTGGGATGAAACAGACATGAGTCAATTGAGTATTCAATTTAGAGCTTTTGGGGTATTTTTTAAAAAAAATAACCCAAAACTTCATGACAACCCAAAATATTTTTTCCTTCATTTTCTCCATTTTAACATTACGCAAAAAATCACACGGGTCAAATTGGTGAATAATAATATTGGCCCTTCTTGGCTGTTGAAACCCAAGTCGTCAACACAAACCGCTTACGATCTGTGAGGCCGTGGCGAAGTGATTTGTGGCTGCTCTGTGGAACCTGCTCCTGCCACGGCGCTTCCATTCAAAGCCTGGGTAATGGATTTTCACCACTTTGCCCGCTTTCCCGCTGCTTTTTTTTCTCATTGTCGGTACCTCCGTGGCTAAATATGGAGGGCCCTCGGGAGTCAAGTTTCAGGAATACTAAGGTAGTGCCAAATTTAAATATTAATGTTCCTGGGTTTAGAACAAAGGCGGCACCACTCATAATGTTTATTATTGCCATCTAAGAAATTCCATTAGTAGCATGGACTTGCTCAGTGCTGATGGATGCCAGTGGACACCCCTCCACTGAGTCCAGCAGGCTTTGTATCAAATCATATTTGCATCTGAAGATGTACATCAGCTAAATACAGTCTAGGAGAGAAAAAGGTTGGCTTCTTTGGAAGGGAAAGGTTAAGAGTACAGCCTGCCTTTATGCCTTTGTGTGCGTAATTTTTTAAAAGCCCATCACAAGTAATCTTCTTTACTGCAGATTCGACCATTTATTTTCTGCCTGGAAAGCATTAAAAAAAAAAAAAAAGCACTAGGGAAGAATTTTAAGGGGTATTTGTTTCAAGTGAGATACCAGGAATAATAAGGGTTTGGGCTTGTTAATACACTTTCTGTTTGGGTTGTCTTCTGGTAGGCAAGTGCTGTAAGTGCGAAATCAGAAAGATTTCGGATAAATGCACCAGAGGGAAGGCCCTTTGCGGGGAAGAGTCGACCCCGGCCCCTTCCTCGGCATCTCCAGTAACTGCCTCTGTTACTGAAGTTTCTACTGAGTGGCCGCCTGGTGCAGCCATGCTTCGCCCAGGTTTGCGTTTGTAATGCTCCGACTGTCTCCCCTGTAAGAAGTACCAGCCCTTGTGATACCTTTTTTCCACGATAAAAAATTGTTCTGACCGGTTTGCTGTGCGCTGTGAAGCCCTTCCCTGTACGACTAGTGCAATCTGGAATTTATTTCCATTAGTTTAATGGAAATAGTGGTGCGAGTACGGGGTTACCAGGAGGCGAGTGTGGGAAAAGCTGAGCGCGTGTCGCTGCTGCCAGGGCTGCCATTGCATCCAGGCTGGTGGCATTTGTGTTGCTGCCGTGGTAGGTGTTGTGGTGTTGGAGAATTTATTCCATGTGCCTGACTTGTATCTGGTTTGTGTTTGCCTCGCTGCAAGTCACCTCTGCCCTTTTGTCCTGCGGTTTTGGGTACGTTGTCCTGTCCCCAAGTTTTTCTTCAGACTAAGCCCATTTAGCCCATCTTTCACTGCTCCTCCCCTAGAAGACACCTCTCCCCCTTCGTTTACACGCGGGCTCATGCACGTACCCACCCAGGATGCTAACTGCTGATGCAATTATTATTATTCTTGCTTTCAGCAACTCCTTAACTCTTCTGAATGGGAGGATCGATATTCTCTGCTCGCCTGGGAACGGTAATGGCTGACTGTGCTGCTCTGTAACATCGGATGAATAGTTAAACATCGGTGTGTTTTCATCTGGTGCGGCCCAAGCCTCCCAGCTGCCGGCAGCTCCCGGCGCCTCGCTCACGTATACGTGCATTTTTCACAAGCCTGTGCTGTGCAATGACCATGCAAGGCAGGGATTCCTTTGTTTCTTTTGTGTATCCTTAAACTAATGGTGTCTGTATTTGTTACGTATTAATCATTTTTATAGTCATCTCTGCGTGATTCCTTCTATAAATAAGAATCTCAAATCTCTCTCCTATCTTGTTTACCACAGCTAATTCTTTAAGTTGGGTGTCTCCGCCAGAGCCGTAGTCTAAATGAACACAGATAAAATCATAACATAGGCTCGGCTGTAGTAAACCAGCATTTTCTTGGTTCTGCTGCAAATCAAACCTTCCAAATAATCTTTTTATCCAGTCTCTATAAATACCGTACAGCGGTGACAAAAGACAGGTGCCAATTTCAGACTCAAAGCTGTTGTGTTAGTGGCTGGCATTAAATATATAATTCCTGCTGTGTCTGCATCATCTGTAAATGAAAGTCTCCCGAAGGAGAAGCCTCCAGGGAGGGTAAAGAGCCGCGAACCAGTGACTGCAGAGTGTGCCTCCGAGATGCGAAGTTAGGAGGAGAAGCTGAAAATGTGATATGTCTTTTTCAGTTTGACCTCGGCCTCTAATAGTGTTTGGCAAGTCAGCCCGGCAGATAAATTGGTTCATATTAGAAAATGGGGTTGATTTATTATGAAATTGATCGCAGCCCTGTCCTGTGCTGAAGGCATTAGCGATAACGGCATCGGGTGCCTCAGCTCTTAACTAATGGGCTTCCCCCCGGCTCTCCGCTGCTGCCGGGCTTTTACCAGCAGCCAACAGCATCCGAACCACGCACCCCCGCTGGTCCCTCCTCATGGATGCAAAATCCTCCCCAGGCAGGGGCGTTTTAGGGAACGCAGGTCGGGCTTTCTGGACGGGCTGGGATCTCGGGAGCCTGCAACCATCTCCCGCTCCATCACCGTTGGGCAGGGCGGGCTGAGGTGCCCTGGAGGCAGCTGGCACTTCCCAGGACGTACGGACCTGCAGGAGCAGGGCCGGTGTGACCCTTGGAGCCAGCACCTCGAAATATCACAGCACTCTCTGTGGTTTTCTGACAGCTGTTTTCTGAAAATGGAAAGGGTTAGGGGGAATATGGAAAACTATCCAGCAAACATCTTCCTTTTCTTTTTCTTTGGTAATATCGAAACGTCTTTTAACCACAAAGAGAAGGTGTCACCAAACGTAACAGGGGAGTTCCGCTGCTTCTTGCGAACAAAGCTGTATTTGCCCACGATTGCCACAATCTGCATTGCAGTTGCCTCAAATCCCTCGACACGGCGGGGAGTAGCCTTTCCGTCCGGGGCTGATGAAAATGCAAACGTACAAGCCTAACATAGCGGCCGCTTAGACCCAGTAAACTCCGTTTCATTTGGGGAACTCTAATCTATGATTTACTGTATGGGTACAGATGTAATAAATCCAAAAAAGAGCTTACCCCGTGTCAAAAGTCAGCCTCTTACCATAGCAAAAGGTAGGTCACATCTGGCAACAGCTGCCAAGAAGCCAAGGGACGGCAGCGTGTGTCTCATTGAAGCAAAACGTCCGTGTGGCCGAGAGCCCCAGCCATCTCCTGCACCACCCGAATCCGCTCAAGGACTGTCCGCCCAGGGTCGGGGTCTGGGGCACTAAGGCTGCCGAGCCCTGCGTGCGTTCCCCAAGACACGTTCCTCGCCAGTATGGATGCGCTTGAGCTGAAGGCCCTATAGCATCCATACCCTGCTCGTTTAACAAGCAGTCCTGGGAAGCGTTCACCCCAGAGGGGCGAAGCGCGGCTCTCCCACCACCCCACCCCCGGCGGCAGCAAGCAGATAACATACAGATCTGAGCGAGACGCCGGGGGGGGCCCATATATTTTCCGGATAAATTTTTATAGGGTAGCACATCGGCCTGAGAAACAGTTCTGAATATTGTGAATAATTGCCTAACGTGTCCCTTTTTCAGGCTTGTGCTTTTATCATTAACACCTCCGATTAGCAAAAACTCGGGCTGAGATGTTCCTTTGATTTAAAAGGTTATAAATCTTGGATGCAATGTCAGAGAGTGAATTTTACAACGCAGCTGAGCTGTGGACTAATTAAAAGACTACCCCGGTACTCTTCGCACCCAATACATCTCAGATTTGTGACAGCCTTCAAGAAAAGCCATGAATTGTGCGCCAGATGCGACCTATCGCTCGCTCCGTGTGTACGTACGCGGTACGTGTGCCACAGCCCGTGTTCACGGTGGCTTCCTCACAACCGTGCGCGCAGGTGAAACTTTCTCATACCAGCGAACTCAGAGCAGTGCAATCAATGACTGCAGTCCGTTTGCTTCCTCGCCACCGCAGGGTTGCTACCGACACCTTAGAACTCGGAGCCGGCCGTTACACTTCAGACGAAGAGGGTTCACCCACCCGCGCTGCTCCGGGGCACGGAGGTGAGATTTATCTATCGCTGAGCCGTTGCTTGGGTCCTGATGAAGGTGCCCTGACCCATGCCTTGCGGACCCCGTTGATTCTGTGTACTTTAAAGTGAAAAAGGGAAAAATGCTCATGTTTCGCTTGACACCGTGCACTGAGTGGTCCCATATCTTTTTGGCTTGGGAGTCGATGGTTTGTGGTCAGAAACAGTGTCCTCCTCGGTGCTCTGCCGGACACAGAAAATCAGGGTGTCTCTGAGTGGGCTTGGGCTTCCTGCGGCGGTGTGAAATGGCTTTCTGCTTGCCGGGATCGCTTCCTAAGGCAACGGCTGCAACGGGCAAGCTTTTCTCAACCGTCAGCAAAGCAAATATATAAAGAGCAAAAGGGCAACGTATATTTGAGAAACGAGATCTGGGGTGACCCGGGGAAAGTGGGAAATTACATCAGCCAGCTTTAGTGAAGCCCAAAGGCGAAATCTCTGAAGTTTCGTGGGCCAGTCTTTCATTTTTCTCAGTCATTCCCATTCTGTCCGTTGACGTCAGGATTTGGCAGTAGATCAAAAGGGAAAGAGGGGGACAGTTTCCCCCCTACAGATGCAGAATTAGAGATTCATACCAAGATAGATGAGCTAGATTTAGATGAGAGGGAATTTCTGGTTGAGAGTGTTCATGTAAAGGGTATTATACAGTATTAGGCTTGTGTGAGCTCCCAGCGTAATAAAGGAGAATTGTATAAGCCTTGGCAGGAACACATCACTAGGACCTTGTTTTGATGAAAAAAACCTGGAAATATACACTTAGCTTTCCTACTAGTTGTAATTATCTGGCTGTATTGATCGTGGTGGTAAGGTTATCCGATGGGTAGGGTGTGAGCAAGGATCAAGTTCAGTCCGTGAATTAAAGCTGCCGCGTGTCAGCTCGAATTTAGACGCGTACAGTTTGAAAATTGTCCTCCTGCAACTGCAGAGCTCCCTGGGATTAACACAGATAGGCAGCATATGGAGCCTGTGCAGCAGGAACGGAGGCACCCGGCACTTGGCACTGCTGCTCTGTATTATGCAAATAGCTGGGTTACGAAAGAAGGAAACAAGGGCAGAATAAATTGGGAAGTCTGGTCTCTTCTGCAGGCACACGTAAAACCCTTGGTGGCATTAATGAAATGCACAAACTTGTGAAAAGGAGGACGGGCTCCTCAGCTCTGATTTCAGTCCTACAACACCTTGAAGGCAAGACGTGGTGATTACTGGGGTTGACACGTGCGGCTTTGCACAGCGGGGGCATCTCCGCAGCCTGCACGGTAAACTACGCCGTTCCGTGTCTCCAACACCACAACCAGAGCCAAAGTACAAGAACCAGCAGTTCTGGCGGATGGGGCTCTCATTAACATACCACCCCTGGCTCCGGAGGCAAGCCTGTCCCTTCTGCCGCTGAACTCTGGGGCAGGGAGGAGGCAGGACGAGGAGCAGGAGGTGATACCCGTCACGGCTGCGTTGTGCATCCCAGAGAACGCTGCTGTGCTGCAGGGATGCACAATACGGAGGGGGCCCAACCCTCCCCCTTCAGGCAGCTCAGCCCTCGCCCCCGGGCACTCACCGGTGGGCTGCCCCGCAGCTGGGGGCTTTCCTGTAGGGTTTCCAGTGAGGGCCCGGCGGCGGGACGTTTCTGGGAAGCCCCAGCCTTGAGCGAGCAGGGTTGCTGCAGCTTGGTGCCCACCAGCCTCAGTGCTTGCTCTCCTCTCTCAGCCTTGGGGCCACCGACCTCCAGCTGATGGCCACCCTCCTCTTCCTCCCGATGGCTGGTTGAAAAGACAAGGGAGGGGGAAGGGGAAGGCACAAAATGTCTTAGGAAGGCTGTGCCCTGCTTACTGGCCGCTCTGTCATCCCATCCAGGAGGTGGCTGCACGTCAGTGGAGAACGATGTTCCAGCAAGGCACACAAGGTAGCCGCTCTGCAGGGAAGATGTGGGCGTCAGGTAGCTGTGAGCTGCTGAAAGGTCCTCGGGAAAGGCTGCGCGAGGAGCAGCGGCCGGACAGACCTGAAATCCGCCCCCCTCCACTGCTCTTATTGGACTTTCTCCATGACCGCCGTGCAGTTGCCTGTCCATTCACAAGCATTTGTTGTGGGCTTCTCTGAGTATATTTTGGCATTTGAGAGGTGTCAATCGGCTAAATCTTAAGTGGCAATAACTAATCGCAGTTAGATTTATTCTCTGCAGAACATGACGTGAAAGCACAATAGCATCGCTCACTCTCTCTGGGCTAACAGCGTGGTCAGTGCTGCAGAAAACCACCCCGGCAGAGGACGCAGTCTCTGGGCCTTGCTGTGAGCTCCAGGGATCCTGCACTCAGAGGTGCATCAAATGAAGAAAAAAAACCACCTACCCCCACGTCATTATTTATTCCAAAAAAACGGCAACACCAGGTTTTCTTCTCGCCTCCGGTATCTTGAGAAAACACTGCTTTCAAAAGTGAATTATTTTCGCTGGGTCCTTGAAATTCAGTGCCACTCATTTTGGATTTGAAATCTCTCTGTAGAGGTTTAGAGATGGAAATTTCAATCCCTAGGCCCTAGAGGATGTGCCGAGCGGGTGTTATGTTGTATTCATTCAGAAAGCAGCCGTACCCGCCTGTCCATCAAAATCACAGGACTCCGTTGTCGTGTGTGCATATTCAGTACGCCAAGCAAGGGCTGTAAACAGTGTTTGTGAGATTTCCAACAACCTTCCACAGCGAATGCTTTACAGCGCAAATCTTTTCTATCGTAATTCACATTTCATACCTATTTTCCCAAATCTTCAAAGTCAGAGGACCAAATCCTTCCTTTAGCAGTACTACTATGAAAGCTACTGACTCATAGGAATAACCAGAGTATGGGATTTGGCTTAACTTTTGGCTTGATGCCGATATAACGTTTCATAGACCTTTTTTAGGTGTTTCCTATTGTCATGGCAACTCTGATCAAAACCCTCCCCATGAATGGCCTTGTCGGTTGCAATACAAGCTCCTGGCTGACTGCAGCCTGCAGCTCTGCTCCAGTGTGATTTCACAAGCTCCTCTCGCTTGACCTTTCATCTCCTATCTTTCCCCAGATCACTTATTGCTCAAGCTAGAAATATATCTTTTGTTTTGCAAGAAAGCTTTAAAAATCTTTATAAGTGATAACTACAGCCAGATCTTGCAGCTGGCTCAAAGAGAGAGTTGCCTTAGGAGAGATTACGGGCTATACTAAGCACCTCTCCTGCACAACAGAGCACGGACCATGACAAATCCCTACGAGCACTGGCTTTAGCAGAGCCTTGAACTCTGCAGCTCCCTGAAACCACCCCGGAACACCTAAACCCCTCCTGTAACAGAGGGATAAGCCGAGCTGTAGGGAGGGGTGTGCTTGGTAAAGGGGATCCCTCCTGTGAACAAAAGACCCCGCGGCCGGATCCCCCCGCCGTGCCGAGGCAGCTAAGAGAGGCCTGATCCCACCCTGCTCGCTCAGCTCCGGGGCGGCGGGGTGGACAATCCGTATTGGTCAAGGCAGCTGGACTTGGCTTTTTTGTATCTGATTTTTCCTAAGGTGTTTGAACAGGCACATGGGAAATTGCAGCACTATGGAAATCAGCAAGAGTTTTGCCCTTGGCCTTCGGCAGGGCCGGGATTTCACCGGCTGTCTCTAAGGCATCATGCTTACCGAGAGCTGAGATAGCTGAGTGGAAATAATGTACATTTTGCATATACATCTTATCTGAAGTCGGTATCGTTACCCCCAGACCAGGAAAATAAGGCAGGGAGAGGTGAAATCTCATGCCCTAAGGTCAGCCCATCACTAACCCTGGGAACAGAAGCGAGGTCTCTGGAGTTTCCCCTCCCACGTGGGAGCCAGTGCTTCAATCCATTATTTTAAGCACTTGCAAAAAAAAAAAAAAAAGGTAGGAAGGAAAGAGGAATAGAAATTACAGGGATAAAGATCCTTCTTTATATATACATATATATTATATATACGCTATATATATATATATAGTTTTGCCTTGTCTTGTATCTTCAACCCTGCTTTAAATAAAATCTCGCAGACTTGTCGGTTTCCATCAGGCAAAATTATTATTCGGCTTCAGAAGGAACATCTTGCCAAGTGTTGCCGTTCAAAAATAAGGAAAACAGCTCTGCCAAAATGCAGCAAATGTGATTACACAAAGCCAAGAAGACCATAATTAGATCATTACCATGGAAACAACCTAATTACATGTGTAATGCAGCAAGGTCTGAGCTGCGTAACCGAATGTGTTTTGCTATTGTCTAGCAGGGCCGTAGCACTGCCGTTCGCCTTGTGTTATTAAGCCACCTTGATCATTTTGGATCAGGTTTTCTTGGACCAAGGCCCCCTCCCCATTGCGGAAAGAATTAAACTGTGCACGAAATGACTTCGGCAGGACTGCCTGAGGCTCGGCACTGTACGCGGGCACACGGGATCCTGCCGGCACGACCGCGGGGCTCGGCCCCCACGGCGTTACCGCCCTCTTGCACCGAGATGCGGAGCTCCCCCGATAGCAGCCTACAGTCCCTTAGCCGTGGCCAGGAGTTGACGTTGGATCATCAGTGCGACCCTGGAAAAGAAAGCCAGAGCTTGCCAGAGACTTGATAAGGGCTGCCGCCTTCCTCCGCCTTGTATTAATTTCTCCACTGGTGCAGTCATTCACCGCCGGGACAGTGCTGTATGGGGGGGGGGCACGTAATGGCCATGCAAAGGTGCCCCGGGGTCCCCGTGTGCTGATCCGCGTGTTGCTTTCTTGCATAGCGGGACGGCATTGTGGAAACGGGGGTTAAGCAGAGCTGGGTTATGGTATCGTCTCGCTGGTGGAAACCAAATCGGTTCTGAAGGACAGTGCCGCGGTTCTTATTTTCAGGGAGAGAAAATGAGGCGAGGTGAAAGGACGTGTTTGTCAGCTTGGAGGACCGAGACAGAATTGTGAATAAAAACTCCATAAAATCCAAAATCGTTTCAGGGAGTAAAAGCCAGAATCGTACATACATGGTTGCATGCCTTGCAGCATAAAATTAGACACACAGGGCGAGACAGGGGAGTCATTGATGAACCTCTGCTATTATCTCCGTAGGCCTCCAGCCCACCGCTGTTGAATCATGCGGTTGCAGTAAATATGACCCACAGGGTATGTACACGAAACGGTGGCAAGCGCTGTCACCCCCTTTGCCGCACAGTGGGTTTCCGTGCCCGTTCTGCGGTCAGGCTGGATGTACCTCACTCAGCAGGGAGGGCAGAGGATGGCTCATTAGCTAAGGGGTACAGTAATCAGGCAAAAGCCAACGGGACTGTCTGGCAAGACTACTGCTTCTGCTAATTAATGAGGAGAGATGGTTGCTGGGCCAACTGCAGGTGTTGCTGCAAATTATGCCATTGCTATCCCTGCCAGCGAGCTCTCGCTGCAGCTAGCACATCTCCAGGTGTTCTTGCCACAACAATAGTCCCTGCTGTTCGTTTTGTCTCCTTCCAGGGAAAATAAAATGCTTCCTTTTGGTGGGGAGGAATGCTGATACCAAAGAGTTTTTCAAGCCCAGACTCCACTCCTTTAATTTCTTCTCCTCTTGTTGTATTGGTCCCATTTTCCTCCTCTGATTTGTCCTCAAAGTCTCTTCATTTTCCATTCAAATTCCTTTGCAAACCACAGAATAAGGCCAGAGAGAAGCGCCTCGAGCGACGCCGATTCCCCTGCTCGGCTTCCCAGCCATGAACACTACGAGGATATCTCGAGGAAGCTGCCGAAACCTCTTCCCACCCCGGCTCTCTCCCTCTCCCCGATGGGGCCACGTGTCCCGCCAACGCTGGTGGCGACCCAAGACCTGGCAGGTAGGGACCGCTCGCTCCTCTCTGGCTTCCTCCCGCACACCTCTACTACCAGCTCATCTAAGTTCACTGGGTAAAGCCTGATGTTCAACCTCTGCGCCGAGTCAGCAGAATGAAAGAAGCCGCAGCAAAAAGCCCAACCCCCCCCACGCCGCGTTCTCCATTTTTGCCCCGTATGCAAAACCCGACCGTACGGTTCTGCCAAGCGCCGATGCCCTGCTTTTATCCCTCGCATAGCTCAGCTCAGAATACACCGCGATTTCAAGCAAGGTCCCTGCTGTGAACGGTCTGAGCAAGCAGGCGCTGCCGCGGCCCGGCCGTGCCTGCGCTGTGCCGTGCTCCCGGCACAATTTGTACCAGCCCTTGGCACTAAATAGGATGAGAAAAAGCCAGCAATCTTGAGAAAAATCAATACCCCTTCCTCCCATCAGCTCAGGCAAAATGTCCTGACATGGCGTTGCGAGAACAAAATTGAAGAGATATGAGATAACTTAAGAACTACTCGCTATTATTACTGCTGTTAGTGTTATTTATAACGCAGTAGTACTGAAGAAGCCCCGCTGGTGTAGAGGGTGGCTTTAAGCAGTAGCATCTGGGGCTCTGAAACAGTTATGGAAATAAAACCAAGGCTGAAACTCTTCATGCCAGACGTTGCATGTACTTGCTTTACGTGCTTAAACCGAAAAGAGACTACCATGCTATTTTTGCCTAATTTGTGTAGTCCTGAGAAAGTGCGATAAATAAAGGTTAGTGGAACCCGATTCTAAAAGCAGGGGAAGCTAATAGAGAGTGTTTGTGCTGAAGATAGGGTCTATAAATTCTTCTGCCCTGGAAAAAGTGACTGAATTTTACCATCCGGCTTCTCAAGTTCCCCTAAACAATGTTTTTCACAACAGCATGGGTTTTTAGAGGGCTTCAGCTTGACATTCACTTTAGCTGTCTTCTGCTTAATTTTCCATATCGTTAACAGGAAAATGGTAATTATTTGGTGAGGCCTACGGATTATTTGCAAATAAGGATGTACATATGTGGGTCTAACTGATAGGAGGAACGGCCATTACTGCCACCTCAAGCCAGCTGTTTTCACAGGCAGGGCGTTAATCTCGCCGGTCCTTTGCACGGGGCCGTTCCCTGGTGAGGGCTATCATTTACAGTATTTGGGAGGTGACCCCAAACGTTCCAGCTGCGGGAATATTAACCTGATAATCCTAAGGAATGGGTAGATGCGGCACTTGGCTGCCATCGGGGGGGAGGAATCTGGCCCTGTGCATGCTGGTGCCCCCCAGCACTGCCCGCAGCTCTCGGGGAGCCTCTGCTCACGGGGGGCTGGGGGCCAGCACGCCTGGTGCTGCACCTCCGCCACCCCCTCCTCCTTCCTCCAGCAGGTTGTTTTCGAGGGAAAGGCAGACATATTTTTTTCCCAGAGGCTTTCAGCAATTCCTTTTTTAAGAAGGGGAACAGGGGCTCTGAAGAAAAGAAGCCTGATGGATGGTGCACTTCCCAGGGCACTCCCCCTGTTGCAGAAAACGCCAGCGATGCAATTCCCTGGCAGACTAAATTATGAGTAAAACACTTGTAAAAGCCATGAAGGTATAAGCATTTAATTAAGGCTTTGGGAAGCTATTGCATTTTTTTCCTATTAAATATTAATTCCCTTTAAAACAGTACTTTTGAGCTGTTTTGAGGACACAACCGGTAGTCTAATGCTATCTAATTAATTAAAAATTTCATACATATATGTGTCAAAAGTCTGCTATTATTGCTGAGGACATTTCGCTAGTATTTAAATATATGGAACCAAACATGATTTGCGTTTAAACGGCAATGATCCCTACGGCTTCCCGGAAAGGCAGGTCTGGTAGATGAAGCCTGACTTTGCCTCCCTGACTTCGATGTCCCAGCAGTATGCCGAGGCAGCTCAGCTAGGATTTCACTCCGTAAATGGAGAAACGGCAAGGAAACAGCAGAGTTTCCCCCAAAACAGAGTACGCACTGGGTACTTTCTGAGCCCGCTGGTGACAGACACAACCTTATCAATCGCTGACATCCGCCTTGACACCGTCATGTCTCTTATCTGCTGAACTGCCCGTTCTCGTGTTGCTTCTTTTGATGTATTTCTTTTATTGCAGATGCTCGCAGGACCCCTGTAATACCCAGAGTCGCAGGTGGGGATGCACCAGGGCCCTCCCGAGGTACCCACCTCAGCTGGGGGCGAGTTGGAGTCGGGGAGGAAGGCAGTGGCCCATGTCACCCCCATCTTCTCACGGCCCCACGGAGGCGTTGGACAGCTGGGGAGAGAAAGGGTGCAGAAAGAAGGTGGGGCGTGGGGTTTTAACCACACGAGATGCATCAGCGGGATGTGCTCTCCTTTAACAATTACCTCAGTTGTTTCCATTTCCAGGATGACTTCCCAGCACTTATGCATTACTCTTCTACTTGTCTAATACGGTTCACATCGATTTTTCCCCTTACTCTGTGCTGAGTGTACAGTCTGAAACGCCAAAGACCTTAAAGTCAAGGTCAAGTTTTTATTCCCTGAGTAAACAAGCTGGGGAGAAGGGGAGAGGGGGAGCAAGCACTTATACCAAAAGATATACACAGAAAGCTATGAAACAAATATATTCCTTCTAAAAAAATTCCCCGAGGAAGAAGGCATACAGACGATTAATCCTTTCAGTCTGCAATTTCTACATTAAATAAAATCCTTACTCCTGAGGAATAAACGCTAAGAGGAGGCCACTGTGCACGTGACCAAAACAAAGCCATTCTGCAATGTTAAAGTCAAAAAAGAAGTTAAACGCTGTGTAGCCGAGGTACAAGGAAGCATTAAGAATTGTTTTCATTTTGCGAGCCAAGCGGCTTGCATTTCGCCCGTGCACTGAGCACTTTTATGTCTCATCACTGTATCCAAGCATTGATCCCATTACATCGAATTCCCAGTGTTATTTTTGACCAATTAATGAGACTCTATATTATGTTTGCCCATTTGCAATTAGAAGCAATGTTATGCAGCAAATAGCCGGCTGCTTAGCTGTGATCCGTGGACTCTCCCGAGCCTGCAAATTTGGCTGGAAACTTGGTAAGAAATTATTTTGGCTAAAGATTTTGGATGCTTCTTGCTCGTGTTGAGCTGAAATACAATGAGTTCAAGTGTTTGGGGGCTTCTGCTTTGGGTTTCTTCCAGGCAGAGAAATGGGTCAGTATGAAAATAATTGTAGAGCAAGGTGGAGATACAGGAGCTGCAAGGCTGGGTCAGACCCGAGCCCCGTCCAGCCCCAATGCTGGCACCAACAGCGGTCACTTCGCACGCCTCGGGCAAGGGCAGCCCCTGCGCAAGAACATGTACCCACAACCCCTGAGAGCCTCAGCCCTCCATCTCAAAGGCAAGGGTTGTTTCAAAGCCCAAAGTCTGAGGCTTTATGCTCTTGCTGATATTTTTTCATTAAAATGAGTCAATACGTATACAGCCGTAATTGCAACCTGATGCTCTAGATCTTTTCAAGCAGTTTGGAAACAGAGGGCCCCAGCTGGAGCTGGCAGCGTGGGCTGGGGACAAAACAAATTATGAATTCAGTACACCTATTTTCAATGCTGATGTAATTAAACGGGGCAAAGTCTACGAGGAGATGTAATACCTTTTATTAGAAAAAGTGGTAGTTTAGGGGGGGAAAAAAAGCAGGTATGTTTTCAGGCACACAAACCCCTTTTTCAGGCTTGAATGCCAAAAAGCTTGTCAGCGTATCAGCTGTGGTCCAACAAATGGTATTGCTGCTCTGTGTAAATACTGCCTCAGTCGTACCCTCAGACGATAACAGCTACAATAACGCCGCTAATGTAATTAAAAGCAGTGGAGGGTGATTAAATGCCCTCTCAAAGCAGAGCTGGACGTGAAGTTTCCCAAGAATAGCAGGGTGGAGCTTTGCTGCAGACACAAAAATATTTGTACTTTCCCCTTTATCTTTACTCTGCAATTCTGATTTTACTTACACCAGTATAAATGGAAGTCACGGGGTTGATACAGGTACAGCCCCCTTTGGATTCTGCATGTATTTTCAAAACAGCCTTGCCGCCTTGTAAAACCGATCTCTAATGCAGAGGATAAAAGTAGGTCATCCATTTTCTCCAACATCCTGCTATCTCGTAACATTAACGGAAAGGAACAGCGTGTGCACATTTTATCCGGCGTCACCGTCACTGTATTCCATCAAATTATGACCCTTTAGTCCCGCCATTGGAGTGATTCCCAGAAAAGGCAGTAATGTAAGTGATGCACAGATAAGAAAGAAAAAAAAATAAAATTAAAACCTCCTAAGGTGGAAAATGTATTGACAACAAGCCAGCTTAGCTTCCCCTGGCGTTTATTTTCATTTTATGTTTTTAAAGTGAATTTTCCCAAGACACCTCATAACCGACTTCACGCGCAGATACAAATAGAAACAATTTGTGTGTTGCAGTAAATCTTAGAAGTAACAAATCAAGGCTTAGAAGAAGGAAGTCAAGACAGGCAAGATAAGAAGTAGAGAATGATTAAACAAAATAATTTTGGAAATTTAGATATTAGAATTTGTTCTCTGAGCGGGAGCAAAGCACGCCATCAAAGAGCGAGGAGATTAAGGGGTTTTTACACGTAAGATTAGGTGGGGTGTGGAAAACATATCTTCCAGTGAGGGAAGCGGGAGACTATTAGATGCGTGAGGAAGGGGCTGGAGATTCGGGAAAGAGAGCGGAGGGCGGGCGTAAAGCCGGGCTGGGCGCGGGCCGGGCGATGCTGCGGCACGTCCAGCGCCGGCACGGGCTGTCCCAGGGCCACGGGGCAGCTCTGCTCCCCGGGGACCATCGGGGCGCCGTGCCTTGAACACGCGGCTGCTGCAGGGGTCCCATGCGGGAGCTCAGGTGCCCCTTCCTCCCTTTCCTAGGGCGGCGTTGCCAAGCCTGCCCGTCTCCGTCACCAAGCAAAACCGCAGGCTCCGTCGGTCCGGGGGAGAGCGTGCCGCTGAGCTGCCCAGAAATGCTCCAGAGCTCCCTAAATAGGCACTGCCAATGTTTATTTCTAAACATCAGAGAGCCAGGGAGATAGAGTAGCACTTTGACTGTTTTGCTTTGGAAACATTTGTGCAGATTCAACACTTGTCTGCGGCACCCTTCTGGGATGAAACCGCATAGGTACAGCAAGCGCCAAAAGTGCAGGCAGAGAATTTGGAGGGGAAATTCCAAAACTCCGAGTCATTTTGAAGAAAAGCCATTTAAAAGAAGGCTGATAAGGCAGAGAGCTTGTACTTCAGCTAGCTCGCTCCCGCCACAGCCCTCACTCTCCTGGGAGCCTCGAGTGGTTGTTTCTCCGCAACAAAAAGCCAGTAAGAGTCGCATGTAAAACTAGTCAACAATATTTTTTGAGCTAACCGTGGTTTAGTTATTACCTACTAAATGCCACTGCAGGCCCTGACAGTTATTTTAAATGATTGGTTATACACATGTAGCTCCATATTTAATGTCGCCTACGTTCACGTTTAAGGGAGATAACGTAGAACCGGCTGACGGGCAATCCTTACTCCTTTTTATAACCTCAGGTGTGAAGGCAGATTTGCCTAACAGGCGACCTAGCGCTGAAATCCTTCATTAAAAATCTCAAAAGTTCACAAATAATAATCGTTACGATTGTTGTCATGATGATTGCATTTAATTATTATTGCTCGTTACTACTATAGATGATAATTATTAATGTACCCACAATAAACACATCAGCACTGGCATGGCCAGGGAGCGATGGCAGGTGGTTTTCTGCCTGTTCTTAAAGACTTTGCTGTGTTGAAGGCAGCTTTTCCAGGTGTCCCTCTGCTGCCCATGCCACGGGCTAAGCCCTGCTCCCGCTCGGCCCCAGCAGCCGTAGCCCCCGGCAGCACACGCAGCCGTGGCTTAGTAGCTCAGCATTATGGATTAGCACCGGCAGAAGTATTGGGAGAGAGCGAGTTATCTGATGTTTTCTGCCTCCTTCTTTAAAATCTATGGCTGAGCCACAAGTGGATGATCCTGAGACTGGCGTGGGAAGGGGAAAGTGAAAAATCCCACAGATTGAATCGAAAACCTCCCGCTCTTCGTTAGCATCCCTGTGTAGGAGCGGATGTTCACGGAAAGCAAAGGACAAGGACAGATAATACCTCTGGGGAAATTTGTTACTACACAGTCACGAATATATTGTTGAGGGGTCGATCTAACGTGCTTTGGAAAGTTCTGAAAATTTGGGGGCTTTATCCAGCGCGTGTCATTCTCCAAACCCAGCCCGACTTGCTGTGAGCAGCGGCAACACTGCCCTGTGCGTATCTCCTGCATCTATTGCCCTTTCCCTTGCTGGAGATATTTTTTATTTTATTTTATATTTAATTATTTAGTAAAATAATATTTTATTAAAAAAATATCTATGGTGTATTTTTGTTTCGCATGAAAGGGACTGGGATTCAGTAATGCAGAGAGGGCCTCACGGGAATGAAATCTCTGCCTGTATTTGGCCGCACAAATTCAATTTTTGTTAACCCTAAACTGGAAGGGAAGCTCGGTGTGTTTAACAGGAGTGACTGGCAGAGCTGGAGACTGAGGCTGTAGTACGATTGCCCAGGGCTGAGAATAACAATAGGACTGGAAATGAGTTTTGAATTGTGATGTCCTGGAAAAATAGTTTGTAAAGCAGCTACACGTGCTCTGAGGCACCGCGGCTGCAGCCGTGTCGTTGCCCCGTGCCAGCCACCGAGCCTCAACCTGCGCCCGGGGCTTCTATAGGAAACCGAGCGGGGTCGCAGGGAAAGGGAATAAACTAAAATAGCAGCAAATGGCACTGGCGATGCGCTGTGGGTGAGCCAGAAGTTGCTAACCGCAGTGCTGGGCAGGGCGCTGAAATGCATTTCTATTTCCTGCCCACCGGTGTAACTAAAGCATCCCTTTTCTCCTGCAGAGCCTAGAAATGGATGGCTGAAGGCTCCTCTGTCACGAAGGGCATGAAAACAACCTATAGGAAACTGATGTTTATTAGGAATTCCTCACAATCCTGAATCTTGCAGCAAACTCCCAAAGGGATGCAGAGAGGAGGGGGAAAAGTACTGGATGTGCTTCTGTGGCAATAGGGTCCAGCTACCCCATCAGACATGAAAACGCTCTAATGGCTAGTGTCCAGCCAGGCCCTGGGCAGAAGAGCTTTTCATCAAATTAGATGGGGAGGCCAAGGCCCAGAAAGCAGTGAGACTGAACATTAGGTGTGTCAATAGCTTTTGATGAAGCCTGGGCTCAAATCCTGGCTCCACTGCATCCAACGGGAAGTTTCTCCATTGATGCTCAGATACCATCACAGTGGGGATGTGGGTACCGGGGGCAGCTCACGGAGCTGCCTGTGGGCGTATTAAACCCCCAAACCCATCTGCTGTTAATGAGCAGACTTTACAGCATGTGAGGGTACCCCCGAGGGCTTGGGTGGCTTCAAGTGTCTCGGGGAGCTGCAGCATCTGAAGAGCTTCCCCACCACGAGATGTCCGCGAGGCCCTTCGGCTCCGCTCGCAGGGCACCGGGGCTCGTTGTCCGCGGCATCCTGGGCGCAAGAAAGTGCCCGATGGTTCCAGAGGGTCCCTGCTCTGCAGCCGGCACGGCTGGGGCGGACGGTGAGCTTAAACACCAGCAAACCAGCTGTCTGAGAGCACCAGAGCCGAAACCGAGCTGTGCATAAACAGAGCCAGCTCCACAGCGACTGTTTGATTAAAGCTATTTTTGGAATCGAAACTCATGGGTGGGAAGGGAAGCAGAAAGCAGATAAATTAGCCATTAAAAAGCAGCGCGGCCGCATTGCTGAGCCCTATCGGCCATTTCAGGCGGTGAGTAACAGAGGACGCGACAAATCCGTCTTTGTTCTGCTCCCTCGCTGCGCGTGATCGGGAGATAAGGCGTTAGCGAGGGTTCATTTTGCTGGCGAAACAAGGGAGTTATTCATTAACCCGCTTTGCTAAATAAAGCCCGGACAAGGGCAGAGCGCCTGGCGGGGGGCAAGCCCAGGTGCGGTGGGGCGGCCGCGGCTGTGGGACGCGGGCAGGCACGTCCACGCCCTGTGCCAGGGCCAGCGGGTCACCCGTGGCCGCACGTACCCGGGATGCCTCCGCGCTTTGGGCATCCCAAAACCAACGTCTGGTTTAGCAGCCCCCCCCCCCCCCCCCCCCCATTTTTTTTGCACGGTGAAAGCAGGGATGCCGAGTAACGGCCGGGATGCGAGGCTGCACGAAGGCGTTGCTTTCTTTTAGCAGTTGGAGATGCAGGATGAGTGTTACCAGTGAGAGAGGTAGATGAATATGGATTTTTCAGTTCGGCTGTCAAATCCAGAAGTGGGGGAAATTAGTGAAACCAAGCATTTTCCTCAGCAGGAAAAGAAATGCTCTTTTTTAATTACATAATGCTGGTTTAAAAAATGGTTTCCTAAAATGTAGGTCAGTTTCTAAACAACAAAGCTTGTTTCAAAACAAAGAGTCAAAATATTTTGTTTTGCCGACGCTGAAACAAAATGTCTCCCTATCTCCAAACCATTTCTTTTGACAGGCCAAAAGGAAACGTTTGAACACTTTCTAATTTTTTTCACAAATACCGCTAGTTCCTGCATTTCTCAGTGAACTTATCCATCCGAAAAATGTCAGTCAGCTCTAAAAATTACCATACATATAGAGCTACCTCTGTTACCACATTATGTCTCATGCAAGCGTGCCAAATATGAATTCCTCACAAAGGAGCTGGTTAGACTTCAAAGCTGACCGATAAAGCCTCAGACGGCATAAAGCCAATTAAAAGGGTCAAAACGTCAGTAAACTTTCCATTAACCCCCGCCAAGGTCCCACTCGGCAGGTCAATGCTATGAGCCAGGATTAGGTGGGGCTGAAGAGCACATTTGTGGAGGGTCAAACCATAGCTTGCACCCCCCACCCACGCAGGCACGAGTTCAGATTAGCGCTTTAGCTCTTTGTTAAGGCAGCCTGGCTACATCAGGGCTTCCTGGGAAATGCAGCATTTCATGGATCGTCTTGGGGACCCTGTTGCACTGCAGGTATCTAAGGAAGCTCTTTGCAGGCTTCTTGTAGGTAGGTTGTGTGGGGTCTAGTGATAAAATCATGCACACGCATGAAAATCTGACAGTCCTTCAGAGCCAGGAGGTGGGTGTAGAAATGATGAGTCCGAAACATCGCTCTGCACCACCCCGAGGAAAAAGAGCAGCCCAGAAAGGCTGGGAGGCAGCTGCAATGCTTGGTGGGACTCTTCTTGTCTCGCTTGTCTTCAGAAAGCATCTTCTAGACGTCTTCTGGGGGTCGGATCAGCTCAGCTCCCTAATTAAACATTAGACTGAGGCTGTTGCACGGATTTGATGTTTCTATTCCTGGGTGAGAGACGTTCAGGCCTCGCTGGGGTGGTGGGGTTTTATGGTGTCAAACGACCCTCAGCACAGCACCTTGGCGAAGTCTTCCGAGGCCGCCGTCAGCACACAGCAGGGTTTCATTAGCTCACGCTGATTTAATTATAAATCCCCTTTTTGTCCCTAATCACTCCATTCAGGGATGGAAAGTCCGCAGAGCCAAAAACAGACCCGGTTAGTCAGCAGGTTTGTGAATATTTTGAGATATTGGAGGTCATAAGTCAGTTTGCCGGCGTTATCTTGATTATCCTATGGAAATCTTTACTCAGAAATAGTCTCCAAAAATGCAAGTTTAGCAAAACTTGGAGCTGAAATCATTGGAAAACACATTAAATGCACTCACCAAGCTAAATTCACAGGAGGGCAGTTACTGTGTAATAGGCAGATGCTTTTAACTACCCTTTACGTTCTGGTGCTCACTCACATCCAGAAGCAATAATATTGGTGAAAGGTTAGAATAAAAAATAATAACTTCCTAAAAACATGCAGAATTTTAGTTTTTATATTCAGGTCGATCAGCTGCACATGCACATTTTGGGTTTTGGTTGTTTTGTTGTTTTTTTTTTATAAACGAATCACACCTGAAAACAATCTGCAGGGGCTGCTGGTGTCCCAGGGCAGCTGGCAAGCGTGGCATACAGAGTGGTATTTTTTTGGGGGACCCATTTCTCAAGGGTATTTTCTCAGTCAGCCTCAGCGGTCAGGGACGCAGGAGGTGCCCGGGCTGGGAGCGCCGCTCTCTGTGCGATGTGACTCCGGGCTGTGAAAGGCACCAACAGGAGCCACCAGCAGCCCTTACCTGCCAGCACGCACGCACAAGTTGTGTGCCTTCGCCTCCGTTCGCTGCGCTCCGTTACAGTGATTTATGTGCTGCCTTGTCATCTGGAGCGCTGGGGGACCGCGAGCGAAGGAAGAGCAATAAACGAATAAGAATCAGCAGAGGTAAAGCAGCGATGAGTCCGCAAATGCTACCCCCAAGCCGGCAGCAGCATTAAGGTCCCAAGGAAAGGGGTTAGGGGGTGCTCTCCAAGAGAAGGGCAAAATAGGGAGGCTTTGGCGAGGGGTTAGATCCCATGGAGGAGCGGTCCAGCACTGTGATCTTTGAAGGGCACAGGCAACACAACAGATTGGCTCTGGAGAAGGAAAAAGATATTGGAACAAGGTATTGGGAAATAGGAAAAGGAGAGCTGCTCCTGGGGAGGTATAGAGGGGAAGTCCTGGAAGATAGGCGGCGGGGGAGCAAGGCTGGATTCGGTCTGCGATGCTGAACGTGGTGGGAGATTACATCCCCCCGCCCAGCCAGGCAGGTGGAGCAGGCGTTGTGCGTCCCACAAAGCTGACGAGGCCAAAAAATAGTCTTCCTTTTTCCCCGTGTGCCCGTGCCCTTGGTTGCTGTTTTGACGCCTCAGGGCTCTTTGTGACGGTCAAAGTACAGCAGCATACCAGGCTGCAGGAGCGTTACATGCCATGTCGCGCGTGGAGGCAGGTGGGCTCGGGAAAGGGCGTGGGGGCGGAAAGGACGTCAGAGATGCACCACCGTCCTTACCCGCACAAAGGCTGACATCTGCACAGGTTGCCACGGTCATGGTCGCGGTAGCACCGGCAGCCAGCAGCAGCGTGCCGGCCCCAGGGCCACGGCACCCACCCAGCAGCTGCAGCCCGAGGTCTGTGTGACCGAACGTGGGCCTCCTCCTCGGCACTCAGCAGCCCTACGTGATTAAAGAAGAAGCGGGGGCCCTTTTAGAGATTACTGGATGGTAAATTATTCCCTTCATTTGTTATTTGTGATGAATAATGAATTATTCTCATAACATTTACTATGCTGTTCATTTATTATACAGGGCAGGGGGATGTTTAGAAGCTAATTATTGCTAGGAAAGCTCTACACTTGCAAAATACATGACTTTTGTATATTTTTTATATCAGTGCTTTAAGCGGGGGAAGGGCTGTTTGCCTGGTTTAGCACGATTGTGGCCCTCCAACACCCAGCCTTACCTCCCACCTGCGGCAGGACAGACCTCTCCCTCACCATCAGCAGCCGAGCTGCTCTGCCCCCTTTGCAGGAGGAGCCCCCGGAATAGGTCTGGAACACAAATTGTCCCTTCTCCTTCCATGCAGCAGTAAGGAGGAGCAGCGCTGGGCTGGCGGGGCAGGGGTCCGCACCGCCCATCACCGTGGCCACTGTGCATCGCCCATCCCTCTTTCAAGGGGCTACCACTGCTGCCAAGGCCTCAGCAGCCGCGGACGGGGAGAAATCCTGCGCTGACTGCCATGTCAGCCGTGAGAACGTCCGTCGCCTGGGAAATAACCCGGAGCAGCCAGCAATGGCAGGGCTCAACGCATGCATGGCTGGAGAAGGTGGAGAGGGAAGTTGTGGGGGCCGGGAGGAGACGGCCTCCCGAGCATGGAGAGACTGGGGGGATTGTTTGTTATTCCTGTAAGTATTAGGAGACTAATATCCTTAAGAGTGGTCCACCAGCAGCTGTCAATTGTCAGTTCTAGTTGTCAAGACTAACCGTGCTGTGCTGCCGCTCGCCAACAGGTTCATCCTGGCCACTTATTGTTCATAAATAATTCATCAGTTAGTCTGAAAAAAATGTTTTTAAGGAGACTCGGCCCTCCTGCCCAGCTCTGCCCCGCTGGGTGCGTGGCGCGGCGCCCCGCTCGCCCGCCACGGCCGGCTGTGTCCGTGTCCTGCTCACGCGCGAGAGGCGATGTCCTGCATCCCCCCGAGCGTCCTGCTACAAGAAGGCAAGCTGTGAGGCAGGTTGCTGTGTGCCCGAAGCTTTGTTGCTCCCAGCCTGAACGGGAGCATCGTGGACCCAGCCCAGGCTGCCTCTGCCTGGTGGGGCTCTCCTTTCTGAGTCTGGTGTGAAAGCGTGTGGGTCCAACCCACAGCTGGCGGCGTTACCGTTGGGCTTGGTGGAGTAATATACGTTCACAGCATATGACCTCGTTCTGTGCTTTCTAATATCCTTCTTAGCTACATGATGTACCTAATATCAGTGTCCTCTTGTGGCCTCCAGTGATACCCTTGCATATCTCGGGATAACTGTTACCAGAGCTAAGCCAGAGAGAGGTTTATAAACCCATGGGGAGAGATAGTTCAGCGCCATGTTTCTGAATAATTGATTATCACACGCTTCAGTCTAAAAACGATCTTCAGTGATACCCTTTCGGCTGTGCCTCATCATCCCTTTTTGTTTTATTCTGATTCCCCTGCAGAAATCTCCCTCCACCAGCTGCCTTTGTAACCTGGTAAGAGCATTGTAAGCTGCCAGTAAATGATCTTTTATTTTATTTTTTATCCATGTAGTGGTAAATTATTGTGTCAGCACAGAGATGATGCAGGTGACTAACCTCATAAAATGTAGTAAATGATTAATAAAAATCTCAAATAACAATAGCTCCACGGGCAGATCATAACTCGCCACTCTTGAGCAGACCACATGCCTTTAGAGGACACCGGCTGATCGCTCTGCGGGGGAGACTTTTTTTAGCCATGAGTCAACAGAGAAATGCCAACCTAAGGACAGCTCGGGAGCATTGCTGAAGTACATCAGTCGCGGTTTTTCAGCCATAGGGATCACCCGCTGCGCCGGGTGATTTCGGCATGAGCTGGGGTCGGGCGGGCAGGCGCAGTCCCACGGGGGCCGGGGCGCTGGCTTGCTGAGCACACGGCCACCGAGGAGCCCTTGCTTCAGCATCTGGGCATGGGGGGATGCTCACGCGTGCGGGTGATGGAGGGATGCTTTGCTAAACTGCAGCCGTGATCCCAGAGCCCCGAAACAACTGCTCCTGTAAATCCCAGAATTTTTCCATTTTTCTTTTTAAACAGGGAAACTTATTCTTGGGAAGGTGAAATTAGCCACGGCGGGTGGAAGGGCTGCTAGGCTGAAGCGTGCTCCCAGCGGATGTCAGAGGCGATGAGGCTTTGACGTGCAGTGACAAAAGCGGTCCCCTCTTCCCCAGGCGGACGCGCGGGAGCAGGCGTCCCCCTTCTGAAACGCCTCGCCTGCGTCCTTGCCCGCACTGGCTCGCGGGACGCTGGCCCACCAGCCAGCAGGACCGGGAAAGGGGCGCCCAGGAGGAAGTTTTCTGTCCGCACTGAGGTTTACAGGACCTACAAAACTCAGTGCTTACACAGGCTGTACTTCAGCTGCATCCCCATCGGTTTGGCATTTACCTCCATAGACATAGTATTCTTGCAGCACACACACACACAAAAAAAATGCCTTTCTTGAAGCAACTGTTTATTCTCTGAAGGCACCATATGGGACAGAAACCTCAGAGAAAGGGAAACAAACTGTACTTTTCCATGAGACTCCAATTATTAATATTCCGGTATTGGCCAAGCACTTGTAGAGCTGTAATGAGAACATCCTCTTACGTGCTGTTTCCAGAATTTATGCACAACAAGCAATACATAAATATCAATTAATGAAGCAACTATAGAAAAATTAATTAAAACATGAGAGGATAGAAGCCTCTATTCAGCCCCCTAAAAAGGAAAGGCATGTTCAGAAACCCCTCCCGCCTGCTCGGAAGAAAGCTCTCAATTCCAGAGGAAGGAAACCATTAATATTTTTTTTTTTTTTTAATTGCACAATACTTTTAAATTCATTTCCATGAGCACCACAAACAGCAAATGGGGGAGGGAAAATCAAAGATTTCACAATTAAATTAGTACTTGGGAGCTGTCTCTTGCCTGTTGGTTACGATCCAAAGCCCCCTCCACGAAGTCCATAAAGCCAGGGCTTTACTAATGGCACCTAAACCTATAAATCCACAGCTACAACCACTAACGCATTAATTAGCCTAAATTAAAATTAAAAACCGTAGAAGAAGGCAACTGAAGGTGAAACCCAGGCACACACGGAGAGGTTGCTTTTTTGGTTTTCGCCCGGCGTTTCAGCCACACTCTGGACGCGGTTTGGTGGCAGGCGGTGGGGGTGGCCCTGGCTCCAGCACAACCACGGGAGCCTCTCCGTCGGCCGCCCCGAGACACAGCTCACCCTGCTGGAAGGGAACGAGGAGCCAAGCAGGGAAATGGGCAAGGAGCGGCTCGTGGGCCGGCCAGGCAGAGGGGCCGCAGCCCGTGCCTGGCAGCCTGCGTGGGCAGGCTGGAAAACCTCCTGCGACCTGCTCTGCCCCCCACCAGGTGACACCTGCAACTGTATTTTCCTTTTTCGTGTGTGTCATGGTGATCACCCCTCTTGGTCCCCAAAGAGGCGGCAGCCATTCTGGTGCCACGGAGCCAGCAGCCAGAGGCGCTCCTTGCCTAGGCCAGGCCTAGGCCAGGCGCTAGGCTTGAGGCGCAGCGGTTGCAAACTACAAAACTCTCCGATCCTGCTTTCCCTCTGGCGTTTCCAGCCGAGAGCCGCGGATGCCCGTTCACTTTCAGCGGAGGAAAAGTGGATCGGCGTGACTGCCTTTTATAGTAAAATAACTGGAAAATAGGACAACCCGAACGGTGTTTGTCCTGCTTTTCCAAGATGTGCGTGAGACCTGCAGCCACAGAGGGGATGAGCGCGCTGACACTAGGATAAATAAAAGCCACAGGGTCCTCTGCACGGTTGCATAGATCTACAGGAATAAAATATTAAAGCCTGGGGGCTCGGGGTAGTCCAAGTGGCCAATTTAGTGGGCGGGCTCTCCGGCACCCCCTGAGCACCCCCTGAGCACCCCCTCACCTCCTGACCATTGCAGCAGTGGCTGCGGCGCCCTACAGAAGAGCAGGTTCACGGGTACGTGGCCTTTCTGTTACATTACAAAAACAGCAGCGCCAACACTACACTCTTACCGCCTTTGAGGGACTGGAAGGGTTGGACCCTCGTTACTAGCAACTGTAATGGTAATATTTTATTTCGCCAGCACCCAGTGCCAAGGTTCCCGGGTGTTTTTCTTCGGGCAGCACCCTATTGACTTTGCATGCGGCTGGAGGTTTGCCCAGCTCGGCGCCAAGCGTCGGTCTGAGCCAGCGCTTCAGGAATCGATCCACGCTGCTTTCATCCCAGGTGCTTAGCAAAGGATTGAACTTCATTTGACCTACAAAATACAGTATATTTTACAGCATCTACCTCAAGACATTGGCGAACGGGCGCAGATTTGCTAAAAATCGCTGCGCCCGTGAGCCTGGGTGTCGGGAAAGAGCTGCCGAAGGCACCGACCTCCAGGCCATGCCTCGTCCCCTCCCTGCCCTGCCCAGGCAAAGGCCACCGCTGACTTCCTAACGCTCTTCCTGCTCGGCTAGAAGCTGCTCTCTGGGGTTATTTTGCCTTCTGCATTTATTTATTTAACATCAAAAAATGCCATCCATTAACCACAATGGGTAAAAACGATAATATTTTGCATGTGCCTGGGGTTTCCTCCTCGAAGCTCTTTACAAACAGCACGAAATCAATTCTCACAGTGGGCTGGGCAGGTCAGTGCCTATATTAATGTATAGATATTCCCACAAATGGCTGAGGATGGCGTGCAGGATTTACACCGGTGCAACTGAGAAGTCAGTCAAGACCTGGGGAAGGCAGCGGCTGGGTCAGGACCGGAGCTCAGGATTACCAGAGTCCCCAGCTTAAACCCCGCTCTCGGCTTTCTGCAGAGTCCGGTTACGAGGATGTAACCTGGGATGAGGCGTCCCACCTAAATCTGCTGCCGGGTGAGCTTAGCCTGCGCCTTTATTATAGCCAGACTGTGTTGTTTTTCTCTTTTCCCTTCTTTCTGCCCCTTTTGGTAGTGCTTAGAGCTGTGCTGGTAGCAGCTGGTTCATCGATCCCCCCCGCAGCTGGCAGGGAGCCGCTGTGCCTGGGGCCGTGGCCGAGCATCCCCGCGGTGGTCGGCCGTGGCGAGCCCTGCCATGGCCCTGCCTCGACCAGGGACCCCGACGCCTTCGCTGCCTGCAGCCCTGCCTGGCATCAGCCTCACGCGCCGGGATGAAGCAGGGCATAGGGCCCGGTTCCTCATTTAACAGAACTTGTTAATTTTTCTCTTTTATAACCCGCAGCGTTATCAGCAGCAAATTGCCGGTCTCAATAACTTGTTAGCAAATAAAATGAAAGACAATGCCGCTGACATCTGTATGAAGCCGTGTCTGAGTGGCTCCGGCTCCTGTTTATTGGGCTTTTAGTATTCATTAAGGCCGGTAAACGGTATGTGTTTAAAATGCTGATCTACGCCGCGCGTGTTGAACTCTCAATCCGCATTAGCTGAGCCAGCGGCTTGTACCAACCCTGCCGCCTAACTAACTTGATTTATCATAGTTTCCTAAGCTCTGTTTATGAGGCTGTTTTGTTTGTAACGACTTAATATTTTTTTCACATGGGAGAATTTATCAACATCTGTGCATCACATTGCGCCGGGCGTCTGGGTGGCCTTGATCGTACTTGTTATGCCGGAGTAGATCCGGGGCGGAGGGTCGCGCTGCCGGGGGTCCTGTGACTGCTTTCCAAATGACAGCTAATTTAAAAGGTGGTGCTTCTTCTGGTCGTTAGTCTCGATGGAAGGGAAAACACATCATTTCCTCTCCTGTCCTCTCTCCGTCTGGTTGAGGAAAAGGAGTGCAGGCAGCCAGGAGGGCAGTCGGGCTGGGGAACCCCCCGCCACGGGCTGCCAGCCAGGTCGAGCGGCAGATTAAAAGGTGGATTGGGCATCGGTGCTGATAAAAAATGATCTTTGTGCATGTCACCAGGCACTGAGCACGCAGGGTACTCTTCTGACATTGACCCTGTCCTCTCCAGCCTGCTCGACCCTGACCAGATAAGGTGCTCTGTGCTGGTCTGGCTCCTCTTATCTCGTGAGGCTGCAGCCCCGTCACGTCAAGGATTCCTTAGCGTGTGTACCTGCAACTTGTTCACCTGGTGCCCTCAAAACCTGGCTCACCGTCTCCTGAAAGCACGACCTCAGAGACACTTTGTTCTGGGCATGTTGCTGTTACGCAAAGACTGGGCACCTTGTAGTGGTTTAATGATATAATTAAGCTCCTTCCAGTGGCTTTGGGATCCCCTCTGGCCTCCCTCTTGCAAACCGAGGCAGCTCCCTCTATAAGGGAATTCCCTTACAGAGAAAACTTCTCTATGTGTTTGTGGCTTTGGGGTTTTTTTAAAGTTGGGGTGGGGGGTGGGGAAGCTAAATATTAAAACAGCAGGAACTTTCCCTGATACGGGATTACATCCAGCTTTACCAGAAATATGTGTGGTTTCCTACTTATCTGCCTCCGAGGGTGGAAGATGGACATCAGTGTCTCCAGAGAGGCTGGGATGGAAACATCAGATAACGTAGTTGTGAAACGCTTTGGGCTTAGGGCGCGCAGGCTCTTCTGGGCCTCACTGATGGCAGCGGGCGCTTATTGCAGCGGCAGAGATGAACCCGAACCGCTGGACTCCCCACGACACCTGCCTTCAAAAGCCTTTAAGGTGGTGGCACCTTTTCAGGCCTGAGCGCTGCCCAGCTCCTGGGCTGGTTTAGCTCGGAGGCGGGAGAGCACCTTCCCTCTGAGCTGCGGCCTTGTTCCTTGGCAAGCGCGTCTCCGTCCCCATGCGAGAGGGGGTTTCCACCGCTCTCAGCTAGGCTCACGGCTATTTTGCAATAGTAGTATGTGAGAACGAAGGCTCCAAGTTCCTGGAATAAATGTAGGGGTTTTTTTGCATGATTGGAGTACTTCTGTGGAGGAGTTGCTCCTCCCTGCACTGTCTCTAGCTCCGCATGCCTTGAAAGCTGCCTTTGAAAAGTCCGCATCTACGTCATGCCACCACCCTGCAGGATCCAGATTTTGATCCTCAACCTAATGCCGTTGTCATCATTGTTTTTATTACTGTCATCGGTTATTTTCAGTCTGTTTATTACTCTCATCTGTTTCCTTGTGCACTTGGGGAACTCCAGGGCCTTCGGTTCTTAAGAAGATCAGGGAGTGGCCCATTGTAATGAAGCGCCTTGTTATAAGGTCACACCTTAGAAAAAACAAAGGGTGGCACGAGCACAGGACCAGAGAAAGCCTTGACATATTCCTTTTAAGGGTGATAACAACAATATTTAATATGAGCGACTGGGCAAAAAGTTTGGACCAGACGGCGAAGGTTTCCCTGTTCTCAGGCAGATTAATAGCTCTGTTTTTTAGTCTGTTCTCAGTAATTCAGGCTAAATGAGATATGGAGCATGGGTACACGGGTACCTGTTTCACCATCCGGAAAATTCCCAGTTACTGGGAAATTTTCTTTGGTTGGACCACAGACAAAAGAAAAAAATCAAGGAAGACAACATTCTTGTGACTTGGAAAAAAGAAATACTCGATGTTGCTATTCAGAAGCCGACTGACCCACGTGAGGAAGCCACCTCTGGGCTGCGCAAGGCATCAGTGGGGGGAACAGGGGACCGAGGCGCGGCTCATGCGATTTCAGATCCCTTCCTGCATCAGGTCGGTGTTACAGCAATGGTAGCAGTAGTCCTCTTGTAAACACACTTTACTAGGTCACACGGTGCATTTGTTTCCAATTTACTTATTCCTGGAATTTGGCGTATAACTTCTCATCCACAGCATCTGTGGAAAGTTTTATTAGAAGGGGAAAAGCAGTGAATAAGAGTCACCAGTCCTGGATTCGATTCCTGGCTCAGCCGCTAACTCGGGCCATCGTTATCCAAACAGCCACTTGGTTGTCTGGCGTCGTGCATAAAGACTCGCTGTCGTGCACGGCCGGGGCAATAGTACAGGACTTTGGGGGAACAGCTCTCTGTCTCTCCATTTACCCACATATAAAATAGCTCTAAGAACACTTCTCTCCCAAGGTTGAGCTGACATTTATGGTCTGCTTGGAAATCTTGGAGGAGAAGTGCTATTAAAGCACAGAGAATGATTATTAACTGATGGAAAGGTATTTTAATGAAATACGCTGGCAAGCTTCCCTTTACTGTGCGGTGCCAGTGTTAAATAGGCTGCTTGAAGAGCTGCCTATCTTCGCTTTCTGAGTGATTGGCTGAGAAATAATCAGAGCTGCTTCCCCCGGCGTGTTTGTTGCTAGGTTGTTCTTGTTTCTTGCCATCTCTCCTTCGTCTCCTCCCCAGTAAATTCAGCGTCAGCTCAAAAGCTGAAGGAATCCACAGTTGTAACATGTAATCCTCGCTGGGGTTGGGAAGCGTTTCTCTGGGTGGTCCGAATGACACGTACTGCCTTTACGTAACCAGCCCCCAAATCTCAGCCAGCTCTGTCTCCCAGACGCTCTCACAGGTCCCAACGACTCCGTGGCATCTGTGCCGTGGCTTAGCCCATGCAGGACAAACGGCGAGGGGGCGCGAAGGGAATCAGAAGATGTGCAGAGATGTGGGGTTTTTTTGATCGGGATATGTTTCTTGGGAAGCGTGGGTGGCACTGGTGGCACAAAGCTGAGCTGGGCTCTGAGGCCGTCACCTTAGCGTGGGATGATCCCTCACCTGCCTGGCCCCTGGGCATGGTCCTTCTTTGTGAGGCTTGACTCGTGTGAAATCGTTTTTTGGCCGTGGAAGGCACGAAGAAGCAGCAGTTGCTCGTGAAGGCGGACGAGCAGACTCTCAGCAAGCGGTCGGGCTCTCCCCAGCCCTTGGAGCAGCTGCACTTGAGATGGGAAACTGCTGCAAGTCCTCCCAGTGGGCACGTTACCAGATACCATTTCCTTGTGAACGACCTTTTTTGCTGGAATTGGACCTAAATGTGCTCTGCTGAGAGGACAGTTCCCCTGAGCTGTCCCCATCCAGAGGCAATGCATCCTGACAGCTAATGACGGCTGTGGACTGAGAAGGCCCCCGTGCAACCCACCCAAATATCCCTGTATCACAGTCACGTCCTCAGCCTCGGCAGGAGTAGCAGCTGTTTTTCTTCAGACAGTCTTTCCCCAGGTCTGCGGAAAGAGGTGATTTTGGAGAAATCTCCCAATTCCTCATCCTGAGAGCTTCGGGTTAGCCATAAACTCTGGATACAGGTTGGCATCTTCTTTGCTCACACTAGTCCTGCTGGGTGCCATGGAGAAGCGAGAACCAGGACTGTGTTTTGTGGCCATCTCTAGCTGTTATCACATCTCCCGGCATGGGCAATAGGTTGGTAAGTCCACCTGTGTTCATTGAGCCCCTGCCAGTGTGCAGTATGAATGGAAAACCAAAACAAACCCAAAAACCCCTGCAAGCAGAGATCGTTGTAGAAAGATTGACTTCTGCAACCCAGTGCTACCTTCGAGGAATGCAGTGAAAGCCAGCCAAAGACACCATCTGTTTGTGGCGGAACGTGTAAATTTATATCTATTTCTGAATTCTTGAGTTATGAAACTGGAAATGTCTCAGCTGTAGTGTGCATAGTACATGAACCAGCATGGAGATCCACTCTGTGTTTGATCCCAGGACACGTGGAGCGCCTACTCATAGTGAAACTAAATGAGGCAAGACCGTAGCAGCCAGCAGGAACCATTGCAAAACTTCTGTGTCTCCTGGGGCCTTTGCAAAGCTCTTTCAGAGAACTCACCAGGGCTCGCCGAGGAACAGTAACAACTGCTTGACGAGCCAGTTTCCCACATTATGTATCAGGCATTTCCAGTGCCTTTCCCCCCCAAATCAGCTGGCTTTCTGATTATGAATCACTCAGATTTGCATCAGCCAGAAGCCTTACTGTACGGTCCTCATTTTTGGTTCTTCTGCTCTCTTTCAGTGCTTTACCTCACACCTCTTCTTCTCTCAGTGCCCGTTCCTCACACTGAGAAGGTGACGTTTTCGCCTCCAACCTCCTTAAAATATTTTGGAGGGATGCTCGTGTCTCTAGGCAGACAGGTCATCCGCCATCCAAGGCCAGCATTGTGGATGGCGCAGTGGGTTAGAAGCTTTGCAGAGTGTTCTGGGCAGCCCAGAGGTGGGTCCCACCTCCTGGAACCCCCCGCTTTGGAGACCAGCACTTCGGCTTAACGTACGTGCTTCGTCTAGTAACTCCCAGCCTCTGGTATTAGTGTATATTAGCCTATTGTCCACTGCATCTATTTAAAGTGGTCATTCTTCAGGACAAGACTTACTTTTAGGAGTGTTTCTAGCCCAGAAGGGCCCAAATCCTTGTTGAATTTTCAGCATGGTCCTATACAACAAACAGTGATAAAGGCGGGAAAGAAAGGGAACAGCCACTGGAGTGTGGAGCATTTCCATGAAATAATTCTGTAATACAGAAACGCTGAACACCGCTGGCCCAGAGTGATTATGATGTTTTTTTGCAAGCGTGAATATCCTTAGACTTTGGCGGTCAAGGTGAACATTTTCTCACCCATGTTCTAGCTTATTAGTCAGGCTGCGTATGAGAGCGCGCCGTCTTCCTGATATAACTACCCTGCTCATTTGTCTCACAAATACATTTCACCCCTCCTTGATTAAAGTTGCACAGAGCCTTCAGCTGTGTCCGTGGTGCAATTTGCATTTTACTTGGCTTACGAGCCTTGGGGCTTTGTCTTATGTTATATAGGATATGCTATACAACAATTAGCCTGGAACCAAGACAACAGGCGTTTGCATTGTAATGAGCTATTTTCTTCTTGCACAGCCTGACTCGCGTTGACAGGATTGTATTCCAGTCGTCTTCCAGTCGCTTAGTGTGATTCTTGCATGTATTTTTCAAAAGGTTTTGGCCAGCCACGCTGCTTTGGGCTGGTATGAATATGGCTGCTAGGGCTATTGGCTACCACTCTTCAAGCCGGCAGCGCTGACTGTGAATAATGGGGAACAGGTGAAGAATCAGCTGGGTCCTTTAATTATTGTTCTATGATTGCCTAACGTTAGGCTTTTGAACTGTTGTGATTTTTTTGTTGTTGTTAAAACCAGATTATTTTATAGTTTTGCGCCATTAGCTGGATGCCATGAAATACTTTCAGCACCCTTAGAGTATTCTTGCTGTCTTCTGATTTCACAGGGTTTGAGCTCTTTCCTATTTATTAATGCTGCCCCTTGGATGATTCCAGCTCTCCTCCTCTGCGATCGCCTCTCATCATGTTATACTTTCCTTTAATCTTCCTATGAAATTTCCTTAGATTCAGAATCCAGAATGAATTTGAGTATTACTGACCAAAATAATGTGCCAAATCTTAAAAGAGCCGTTACCACGTGGCATATATCCTTGCAGCTCATTACAGCAGAATCACTTTGAAACACGGTCTTGTCCCCTTCCCTGTAATGGGAAGAAATGATCTAGTCTTGATTATCCTATTGTTCCCTCTTTCGGTGTAGGATTAACATCAATCAGCTGGACAGCATGATTGATTTTCTAATTAATAAGGCATTTGTATCAGCTTGCATAACCACACAAAGCTTAATGGGTTCCCTACTGTATCTGAAAACCGATTTCGTGTGTGTGAAATTACTCCTGCACTTGGAAGCTTTTTAACTAGTGGTGAGGCATCCCTTCGTAGATCTTAGTAGATAGCCCTTAGGTAAAGCATCCTTCACGTACAGCTCTCGTGTGTATTAACTGCTCTAAAGCATGTTTCACCAACCACCACAACCAGATTTAAAAGCTTATTTTGAAAGATGACTTTTGTCCCAAGCCTGAAAAAAATTAAGAGGTGTGGGAAGAGAATTAATGCCCTTCAAGGCGAGCTCAAAACACGGTGGTTGGCACAACATTGCCCAGCAGGACCCCAGGCTGGCGTGTGGGTTAGGGTCATCCTGGGGCTGCTCTAGCTTACGCCTCGCTGCCCTTCGGTCAGCCTTGTGCTGCTTGGTTTGGTTTATGCTAAAAAAAGTCCTGGGCTACCGAAATGACCCAAACAGCTTTACCCTGAGCTCTGGGAGCCTCTGCGTGCTCCTCCATGGGCTGCGTGCCAACCTGGATGTTGGTGGCTACCATACCCTCGAAGAAATGCTAGAGCATCGAGAGGTCCTAGAGCCCTATCAGCTCTCTGAAGGGTCAGGGATAGTGGCTGGAGAAGAGAAAGGCCAATTAATACCCTTAGCTCTGCCCCGTGCCAAAAAACCCCCTGACTCTAGCTGCTGCAGACGTGAGACCGGAGGGCCATGGTGTGATGAGGCAGTGATGAGGAACTGGGGCATGTCCTCGGTGAATAAGTAAGCAGAAAAGCAGGAGGAGAGCTGTCCCACTTTGAGCTCCTGTTCTGGGTTACGGGAGCTAATCGCTGCGACAGCATAAATGATTTACGCGCATGTGGCTGGCCCAGGGTGTGAGGAGCCTCCACCTCCCCCTGCGTTTGAAGGGCTGTTTGCAGCCAGAGGCACGGCCGCATCCGCAGCAACGGACCTGGAGCACGCTGCACGCTGGATTCAATGTCCCTGGGTAGATGGTGATGAACCCAAGCTAAAGCTGAGCAGAGAGGGTGTCTTGCGGGACCCGCCTGCAAGAAAAATACTGGCTCAAGAAACTCAGGTCTGATGCACCAGTTTCTTGCACAACTGACCTTCCCGCACTGCCGGTCTCGGGGGAGCAAAGCTGAAATCAATGAGAAGAGCTGGCATCTCCTTCGGTTCGACTTTGATCTGGCTGCGCTGAGAAAACAGTTTAATTCCCATTTCGCATCGTCATGCCTTTCGGCAGAAAGACAGAGACTGCGGGCTCTATTCCTGTTATGAATTGCCCTTTGGCCCACGGTCCCCGGGAGCAAAAAGATGAAACAAAGACTAAATCTTGCAGGCAAACCAAACAAAACGAGGTCAAACATGTTCCATGATTTTAATCTACCTTGTAAATTAAATGCAGTGCGGATGGGAGCATGGTGCAGCTTCTTCACAGTCTTCTGCCCTGGCTTACACGTCTCCAGCCCCCTTGCACTAAATTACATAAATCTGACGGCGAAAGCTATACATCAGCACAGATTTTGGCCCTTAGCCCTTACACACTGTCTAGAGAACGAACAAGCTTCACAGCATTAAAATAAATAGACTCACATGCAAGCCCGAGATGATTTAAATCAGCGCTCTGGTGCGCGAAGCAGCGGCCACCCACGTTGTAGTTACCGCGGCTGGGACAGACAGGCTGCGGGGGGGACGGCGGGGCTCGCACCGCTCGCAGCTGCAGGCAGAGTGTGAACTGAAAGCTTCGGGGGAAAGAAGGCTCTGGGAATGGCCCGCTATGCAAGCGCTGCGGGCTGCTCCAGGCCGCGAAGTGCCGCACACGGGGCTGGGGGGTTCCTGGCCGGGTCAAGCTGATGCACTTTATTCTTTGAAGGATATGGTGGAAATGGTGATGTTGGTTTAAAAGGGTGCTTCTAGTAAAATGACAACACCACAATTTGGCTTGAAGCTGAGCTAATCAAGTCATTTACTGCACGTGACATGATGGCATCTCCTTCTCTGTTGAGATATAATGAGATACAGTTAGAGGTTGGCATCACATCGGCCCCGGTATTTCAGGCCTGTTTAGGTTCCTGGAGGACAGACCAGTTTGCTGCTAAGGAAAACCCCAGTTTGCATCTGCACCAGCAGCTCCACACCTCAGAGCAGCAGCCGAGGATGCAAATTTTGTATAGCAACATCCCAATCCACCTGATGCAAGATAAAAACTTACGGGATTTCCCTACCTAGGCTGATTGAAAAATAAAAAAAAGAAAATTAATAAAACCGGTGGCCAGAGAACTCAGACGGTAACGATGCAGGGCAGGGTGAGTTCACAGAGCAATCCCTCAGGGTAGTGCCAGTCAGCCAGGCCGTGGGGCCTCCGTGGGGATGCTGTTGGCCAGCTGAGGCTGTGCAACCACTTTAAACTTCCAGGGATGAGTTTTAAACTGAAATATTTCATCCCTTCATGATGAGATGAAAAACACACCCTTACGATGACTCAGCTGGCGTGTAGTAAGGGAGGAGAGGGTGAAGCGCGTGAGCTTTTGGCTTGTACCTCCATCGTGAGAGACTGGCACAAGCCAAGGGCTCGGGGACCTTTCCTGCCCTGGTGCTCCAGCGGAGCAGGGGGAGCTCTGGGGGCTGGAAGTGCCCCGTTTGGCTGTCGGACCGGGTGCCTCCCCATCAGCGCAGTGAGCGTTGCTGGGTGCCGGGCCTCCCGCCCTCCTTCGGATGCTAAAGGAAGATTTGCAGCTCTTGAATTAACCTCAGAGGTTTTCCCTGGTGCTGCTCAGCTTCCAGGCTCTGCTGCAGGCGGGTGGCTGCAGGCACGTGCAACCCCGACACACGGCTCTGCCGCGAGAAGGGCAAAACCCCATCGCCCCAGCAGGCTCCGGCTTCCTCTTTGCCTCTCAGCCTCCTGACAGATACCTACCGATTTTTATATCACGTATCGCATGATCCATCCTGGAGCTGCTCAGATCGCTGCAGTGATTGTTGATTGAAACAACATGGGATGTTGGAGCACCAAGTGCTAACAGCTCCTCTCGCAAGTTAACTTGATTCTCATTTAGATTTTGTATTTGTCCTGTGTTTTATCCTTTTGGGGAATTTGTCAGCCCTAATTAATCTTGGATCATGTCATATTTTGTGCAACCGCCTTATTGATTGTTCTAAATGTGCAATCGTTTATTGTTTCGCTCACTCCATTGGCTGAATGGCATTTTAGGTTTTGAGACCAACTCATCCTTTGTTCACCGTTTTGAAATCAGTGGATTTCTTCCATGAAGTCACACATTCATTACATCTTGTTAATAAAACAGGTTAAAGGCATCTTTCATTAATATATTTTTTTGCATTTGGTTTCCCCAGAATAGAAAAGGAGACAAAATATTAACCAGGCTTTCCTAAGCAAGACCATCTGTATTTTCCAGTCTTTTTGGCTGAGCGGTGAGAATTGGCAGTCAGCAAGCCCCTGCTGCAAACCCAGCCCGGCCAGCTGGCCGGGGGATGGCACGGGGATGCTCCTGCCATGCCGTGCCGTGCTGGTGAGACGTCCCGCTCCGTGCGTTTGAAGCGGGACGGGACCATCCCCTGGTAGCAGAGCCTGTTCTGGTCAGTTCAGGAGACCTCAGGGAAGAGCTGATGGAGAGCAGATGCCTCTGGTCCTCCCCAGAGAGGCAGAAAGGTAAAGTCATGTCATTTGGACATCCAGGTTGTCCATGTGTCGCATATACCCAGTCTCTGAATTTCAGATATTTCACCTGTAAGTAAAACACTCTCTACTTCACTGAGCAATTGCACCATAATGGGTTTATTTCATTTTTTTCCTAAGTATGTTTTCTCTGTAATCACTTGAGCTACGTTCCCTGGCCGATGGCAGCTCCACGGTGGCATCCCCGGTGCCGGTGGCACTGCAGCGCTTTGCAGAGTGAGGTAACAGTCAATGATACCTAACTGAAGGCTGACAACAGATGAGAAAAGAGAGATGTTTTCCTCTTACTAACTGCAAAAAAAAATCTCGCTTCTTATCTATAAATACACTCATCAAATTTCCACCTGCCCTCTCCAGTGTATGACACAGCCCATGCTGTATTCCAGCTTCTGCCAGCGAAGATGTAGGCAATTTTATGCTTCTTCATCATCTGCCCAGAATAAAACCCTCCTGGGCTCAGGCAGGCTGTGGCCAGGAGCAGCCCCGCGCCGCCACAGGTGTGGGTGACGTTACAGAGAGCTCTGACCCCAGTAGCCACCCCCTTCCCAATTCTCCCTTGTCTTTAGGGAAGCCGTTGGCTGTGAGATGAAATTTGCCCGTAGTATTTCTGACAGCGAATGGTTTGGGAGAGCCATCGCGCCTTGTGTGGTGGCAGGACGGTCACACATCAAGACCCGATCCGAAGTCCATTAAAGCCAGCGGGGTTACTCCCATTGAGCTCCGCAGGCTGCGGGGTCAGGTGGCTTTTTGATCTGGAGCAAGCCTTTCCCCAGGGGCGGGGTATTAGTTTTGAAATGTCTCCTTCTGTCTTTCAGAAAAAGCCCTCCCGTTCCAAAAGGTGAGATTATTTAACTTGTTGCATGTGTCAGCCTTTAAAACCACCTGCATCTGGTTTTTTTTTAACGTGCAAACTGTCTCTACGGAAACCACAGACTATCCGGGGTTAGGCAAAGCCCATCTCCCCGCCGCAGAGCACTGCGTTCCCATCTCTAATGGAAGAGTGAAGAGCAGAAGTGTCTGAGCAGCTGCTTTCTTAAAATCTCTGACTAAACCAGAGACCAAGTCAAATACTTTTACTTTCTTGCGGGAATCAAAAGAAAAAAAGAAATAAATATCCAAAAACATTTTGCTAAAGGTGATCTTAAAGCAAAATATTGAGATATTTTAAAAATTATTTTTACTAATTCATTTTAACGGAATGCCAGTAGATTTAGTCTCGGTGGACCTGTCGCTGCAGCAGCTGAGAAGGGGGAGCAGAGGCACCCCCAGCCCCACTCACCCTCTCCTGTGTGCTCTGGTGCTCCCCAGAACAAGCGCGGTGATTAAGTTAAAGGAACGGTTTGCAGGTGGCATGAGATAATTTGGAAAGCGCTTGGGAACTTGGAGCGGGTCACGCTGAGCAAGGTGATTGAGCGGAGGACTTCAGGGCGGTTACTTGGCTTTTCGACACATCGGCCTCCAAATGAGTGCTATTATTTTTAACATTATTCACTGAGCACAGAATCTGCTTGAAAGCTGGTGAGGTTTCAACCGCCCTGCAGAGGAGGTGAATATTTTCGGGTGTGGAGCACACCGAGGGCTGGGGACGCACGCGCTGGTCGGACCCTGCCGAGGGGGTTAACCAGTACACAGCACGATGCACGATGCACGCTGCACGAGCATCCTCCGGCACAGCAAGGCCAGTAACTGTTCAGCTGCTGTTCCTGTGCGTGCAGGAGGATGCAGTGAGACCCAGGCTCTTGTGTTCTCTTCGGTCATACAGGCAGGCGGCTCAGCCGGCCGTGCGTGGCATCACCCGGCTGTCCGGGGGAGGAGACGGGCAAAGAGAAGGGCTGCGGGATAAATGCCTCCCGGCTCCTTCTCTCTTGGATCGCCTCCTCCTCTCACCCCTGAAATATTTCCAAGGAAGGTTTATCTCTCCTTAATCACAGAACGTTGTGCGGTGTCTCTAATATTAAAATCTCTCCTGATTTTCTAGGGGTATTCTGTTAATTAGTAGGTTTCTCCTCCCAACCAGGCTGTAAATGGAAAGAGTACATACTAAACCGATTGCCCTACTTATGTAGCTACTCGGAGGAATGCTAAGATGGATTAACATGCATAGCAGAAGGCTTATGACCCTGGGAGACAGAAGAACCTGAAATAACCTTAATATGCTGTCAACTTGCATTACTGAACCTCACTGAACAAGAAGAGCCTATTTAGTAGGCTGTCTTGGAGGAAAAATTCAGATCTTTTATCTAGCTTATTCCTCCCTCTTTTCAAATGGAAGTGTTGTTTTTATCTCTCCTGGCTGTATTTTCACGAGCTGCATCACCCACCCCCACCCCCCCCCCGCACCTCCCCAGCCTAAACAACAGTCCCCGTGCACGGACTGGCTCAGATCCCGAGAGGTGCCTTTGTCGGGCTGTTGTGTGGTGAAAAACCATCTGTACCCGGGCGGGCTGGGCAGAGGGAGCCGAGCCGACGCCGCGCGCTGCTGCGGTGCCGCGTCGTGCCCGCTCGCGACGTTACAGACGTCACCCCGCTGCTCCGGCGAGCTCCGCGCCGAGGCACCACGCTGCCCGTGCAGCGCAGAAGGACGGCGAGATGCCTTTAAAGGTTATAAATCCTCCCTTTTAAATATTTTATTCTCCTCCACGACTTGCCGCTGTGGATTGTAGAGCTGCCCCGACTGGAGCCCCGTCAAAGCCGTAAGCAGCCATCGTACCCACACCAGTGCCTGCTCCTTATGGTCGCCAACGCGGTTTGAAATCAAGAAAAGATCTCACCCAAACCCCAGCTATTTTGCTGCTCCCAGTCTTCCCAAACTGGGTGTCTGGTTCTCCTACATGCTTGAACCTGATGGAGAGCTTGGTTGTCATCTGTTGTGGTTTAGCCACATCATCAGACCTCTCTTTTCAATGCGTAGCACAGCTCAGCCCTCTGAGGCCCTACCGTCACGTACATAAATAGTGAGAGTTAAAATGAAAGCGGTAATGCCCATCCCCGTAGACCTTTGTGGTACGTTTAACACAATCCTGCTCCGTTTTGGCCCCGTGAAGTTCACCGGAGGCCGTGAAGCTCAACGCACCCCTGGGTGCTGAAGTGACAACAGCCGCTGGCGTTTAGTCCCCCGATCCCCCCCATACTGGGGACAGCCCAGCCCCAGCCAGCGGGTCTCCAGTCCCAGGACCGTCACAGACAGGGCTGCAGCACTGGAGGGGTACACTTTAATGGGAGAGGCAGCAGTGCTCCCGCGGCAGGCAGCATCTCCGTCATCGTTAATTATTCCTCCTTCCCTCACCTTTCCACTTGGGGTTTAGCTCAGGCCTGCTAAAAGAGGAGTTATTTCTTTAATGAAAAAAAAAAAAAGGTCAGAAATGCATCCCACAATTAAAGAGTTCGGTCTAATTAGGACTGAGAACCACCGTAATTGCCTTACGTGTCTGCTCCTGAGATTCCCTTTCGGTGTTAAATACGTATGGAGCACCTTACCTGATTAATGACAGTTCACAGGGAGCAAAACTTACCCTGAAGAGGGAGAAACATGAGGGCATGTGCCGCTGCCCCCCAGGAAGGTCTGCTCCCCCGGCTGCACGCCAGCCCTGCCGCGCGGGGCGTTCGAGGGAACTGGAAGCAGAAAGCAGCCCCACGGCTGGGGGCGATTTCCCATGTCTATGGGGGGGGGAAATGTGCTGAGCCTAGAAATAGGTCAGAGATGAAGCAACGCATTCTCCAGCCACCCTGCTTTCCTTGCTTAAATAAAGGAAACACAAGAAGCTGCATTTCTATTCAAAACGAAGGCCTTTGGGCTTGAAAGCCCTAGTAGCAAATGCGTAATGAGGGAAAGCAACAAATACGAGTATTTCTCCTGTATGAAGGAAATTAGAGAATATAGTGAGGAGGCTACGTACGTTTTTCAAAAGCAACAATCCAACGCTGCACCTGCCGAAGGGAATAATCCCGTTCGTACTAAGGATAAGAGTTTTACTCCTATTTAAGAGGATAAGACCGTGCCTACCCAGCCATTGCTGGCTGCCTGTGGGTGCAGAGACTGCTGCTCGGGGCTGCCCACCCGGCCCGTGCAGGACCTGGTGCCCGGGGGCACTCGGGGGCTGCCCCTCTGCGGTCAGGGTCCGACCTCCCCTTCCCACCACGTCCTTTCCCAATGGAAAAACCATACCCACGTGTGCTGCGGGCACGTAACGCCGCTGCACGGGACGTGGTATATTTTTTTGAAAAGAGGTATTTGGAGCCGCAGGGTGTGTATTTTCCATGTCATGGCCTTAAAAGCAAAGCGTGAGGGAGGGGCGAGGAGGCTGAGGGATCCGGGGCAAGTGCTCCGGCACTAGCTCCACAGCAGCAGCCCGAGGGGAGCGTGTGGGAAGAGGCAGGAGAAAGACTGCAGCCTAATTTAAAGGTCAGCCAGGCTCTCTCGGCCCTGCGCCCTCCCCGGCTGATGAAGTGGCCTTCTTTACATCATGACCTGTCAAAAATATAAATGCAATATATCAGCCTGGATGTGGCAATTACAGCCAGAGAGAGAAAAACATCGCTCAGACGCCGCCAGACGCCGGGGAGCGCCTGGCTGCAGCGCTTGAGTCATCCTTGCACTTTTCAGTGCACATATTTTATTCCAGTCCAGTTGTCAGCTAGTTTTCCTGTTTGTTTTGTCTGACACGGGCAGGATGGGGCTATGGCGTTGCCAAGCGTATTTCCATGGTCTGGCAGGCTGGCCTGGCGTTGGGGGGTGAGCAGCGGCACAGCTCGCACCATCCTGGGTTAAGAGCTGGGTCTTACGTTGATGCTTGAGGTTCCAGAACCTCAACCTTGAGTTCTCGCTGCCGCAGCAGAGAGAAATAATAATAGAAAAATCATAATGAATGAGGAAGCTGCAGAGTCTAAAGGATGAGACGACAAATTGCTAGTGAAACTGTCCAGAAGACAGAGGCAGATGGAGAAAGATGGAAAAACTTCTCTTGACTTTGGTTGGTCGGAAGGGAGGTGGAGAGCCCAGCTATTGATTCACTAACCTTTTCTCCAAAACCTCTCATATGTTTCATACCAGCCCTTTCTGCTCAGATTTCCTTCAAAGACCCCAGTAGGGCTACAGGAAAAACCCTCTGTGAAAATTCACATTGACGTCGTTATTGTCCAGGCAATTCTTTCCTCCACTTGCAGTTCAAACCAGCAAACCCTTCACTCCGGACCCTTCCCATAACGGGGCACGTAAAGTCCACTCGTGGTCTGGAAAATCTGGGAACGGCAAAGAGCCCCTTATATGAATTTTTTTTTTTCCCTCCTTTTTTTTTTTTGAGACAGTTTTTTTGGCAAGAAGAAGGGGGTGTGCACACCTGCACGCGGAAACACTGGCGCTGCTGGGAAATAAAGGCAAAGGGAGGAAGCGCAAGGCTGAGGTGGCGGAGAAGCACCTGAGACAGCCCCATCCTGGCAACTCACTAACTGAAATAGCATTTGCTGTCAAGTTCCCATGTTTTCACAGTGCCCCTTATGAAAAAATCTGCACATTACGGTGCTATAAATCCTTATTATCTACCTCTTCACAACCAGAAGCTTCCCATTACCCAAAAGAAGGGCGAATCCCGTGAGACACATTAATGGCATTGAAAACTCCTTCTGTTATCTTAAACCTTGATTAATCAACCTTATTTGGTACATGATAGTGGGATAATTGAAGCTGTCCCTGTATTAAAAAAAAAACCCAACAGTAAGTACTTTAGCATCTGCAGCTCCATTTCCTTATTACATAGATATTGATGCTTCCTGGAAAACGTTGTGAAATCCTCTGTTTAGGGACGATTCCACTGATCTATATTTTCGGGGCATGTTAGTAGGGGGTTCCTGTTTGTAGCCTCTCTAGCAGGAGAGCAGGATCGCTGCTTCTCGCGCGCCCATCTGTTCCTGCTGCTCATTCACAACCCGGAGCCGCAGCCTCCTGTCATCCCCCCGTCGTTGTGAAAAATAATAATCGTGGGAGGACGATACAACGGATCGTTCGCTGGCGAATTTCTGGGTATTAAAAAGTACAATTTCGGGGTTGCTTCCAGAAAAATGGCAAATAATTTTTATGAATTTAACATAATCATGAGGCAATTAGGCCTGATCCTGATCGCACTTGGATCTACGTTGACTCCCAGCTCATGGAGCTGGCTCATATTTTTGGAATATAAAGCCTACTGTGACATTTTTCACCACAGAGGTAATTTGGAGAGAAAACTTCTGTAATTTTTCTGTTTTGGTTTGTGGTTTTTTTTTTCCTGCTTCCTTTTTGGCTTTTTTTGTTTATTTTAGTGAACCTACGCAAAAAATCTTGCAAGACTTTTTGCACAAAGAGAACAGCATTTTGTGCTTTCTTGAGAGCATATTGTCAGGGAACAGGGGAACACAACAGAGGCAGTTTGGGCCAAGAGAGTTGTTGCCCAGACAGTTTTATGTCCTCTCAAGCTGTCTTTGTCCTCTGAATCGTCAAGGTCCATCAAATTCTGCTGCTCCGACTGACTGCCAAGGGAAGCTGCGAAAAAAATTTTGCCAATGATGCCTTGCATGCAAAAAATGGAATTTCAGCAATTATTATTTTGGAGTTCTTAAAAATAGGCTTTGAACAAAATACTTAGAGAAGAATTAAGCTCCAATAATATAAGCCAGAGGGAAAGCATCCTCTTTCCTTCCCACTGCTCTTTTTTTCCGCTGTGAAAATCCAGATTAACCAATACAAACACTTCTCCCTTTTTTCTCAGACACTATTTTCTCTTTGAGTAAAATTATAAGAGAACACAGGAGGGGGAAAAGGCCCCTTTCCAGATTGCTGGGGCTTTTTCCAACATTTTACAGTGGCCAATTCCCATCATTCGCCAGTACCTTCTGTGGCCTGAGGAAACGCACTGGTAGCACAAGCAGGACCGACGACCCCGTCTTCGTGGCTCCTGGGCTTCCTGGCAGATGCTTTTAAGTACCAAAACACAGGTATCGCGGGCCCAAAGACTGAGCGGCCCCCATGAGCTGGTGCAGCTGTAACCGGGGCCAGCAGTCGGGCTCAGCATCCCGATGGGACTTGCTTGTTTTAGAGCATCTCCAATACTTCAGAGCTTAAACTGGGGAAAGAAAAGCCCTTTCTGGTGATGCCACCTCTCCTTGCCATTTTTATCCTCTCTTATTATTAAAAAGAAAGGCGTTGATTTCAAACCCCCCCGCCCATCGCATCTCTGGGACGGCACAAGCCATGGGTGCGGCTGCAGCTCAGGCGGGTCGAGGGCGGCGGGATGAGGTCTGCGTCCGGGGCTCCCCGGGTGGGCTCGGGCCACTCAGCTGCTATTTGTTTCGGTGCTGATTTACGCCCTGGTGCTCATCTCAGCCTGCTGGGTTATTTACCACTGATCTTTCTGGAAAAAAGTACTTCAGCCCTTAATAGACGTATTGCTTTTGGCTAAGCACGTGGGCATCGGGGACAGAAAACAACCAGAGGAGTACGCCAGCAGTGTACTGTGTCTCAGGACTTCGAGTTGAGGACACAAAAAAAGCCACCCTGCATCACCGGAGCTCACTTCTAAATGATAACTTAAGCCAATTATATGTGCCTCATTCATCTTTTAGATAAGAAGCAGAGAGAAATGGTTTTTCTATTCCCATAATCATGCCACTAACTAGACAAAACGTGATAATCCATAATGAGCTGGGAAGAGAATTAAATAGAGAACAGGGTCTTTAGATGACTTGCCAGTTTCCTCTAGCATCGTTCATACAGGTTATTGACATAGGACCAATTTTTCATCCTCGCTTTAACAGGACTTCCATTATTACAGCTGAAAAATGGCAGGCACAAATGTTTGCAGGCACATTTTGGTACCTTAATTTAAGACTTCCTCAGATTTACAAGTCCTTAATTACACCTACAAGCCAGGTACCCAGGAACTAATGTCATGTACAAAACAGCTGCAAATACTGCTTCTGTGTCACTGGAAGCCGGTCTCCATCACCGGCCCTCAGTGACCACGAAGCGGGGTTTCCTCCCCTCCGAACGCGCTCAGTTTGTCACCCTTATTGGCCAGAAGTTAACTGGAAATAAATCTCTGCATGCGAGAGGCTGAGGCGGTTTTTATGAAGCGCCTGGAAACAGAAAACCCCAAATTTTGGAGCAAATTTGTGGAGCAAAATACAGCTTAGTCTGATTTTTCTAAAGCTTTGGAAAATATTTAAAAATACTGTGGCTCCTGGAGTAACTTGGACGCCTGTGTTTTCAGCTCTGCAAGGAGGACCCTGCGCCTTGGCCACCCCAAAAAGTCTGTCTTTCAGGTTTCCTTCCCCCAGCCCGTTTCTCTGAGCGCAGACACGCCTGCAACCCCGGCAGGACAGGGGAGGAGATCTCTGACCATGTGCTGAGTACCACGGTGCCAACCATTTTACCTCTTGCTTGGGAGACCAGAAGTTTTTTTCTGATAAAACATCAATCTCATTAAAAAAAAACTTCCCCAGCCCTCGCATGAATTAAAAAAAAACTTGCAAGGATCAAGGAAGAACCCCAAATTTATTATTTCCCTTCAACTTCTCGCAGTTCTTTAAAGGACCTTTTCCTCTGGATGCCAGTGTGCCCGTCGGTGGGTCCCGCAGCGAAGGACACCTCCACGGCCATCAGGTCCCCCAGTGCTGAGGGTCCCCGTGCTATGCCGGCGACTGGGGTTTCTAGCAGACCCTGGTGCTATACCCCACAAATGCATCACCCCAGCAGCCCCCCGGCAGGGGACATGACTGAGTTAGTAATTTTCCTTCATTATTCTCTTTTTCCTCTTTTTTTTTTCCTCTCTTTCCTCTTAGGTCACCCGATTTGAGGTTGGGACGCCCAACGCGGCAAATATGACAGCAACAAGGGACTTTTTTAAGGTCTTTTCTTGGTTATTACTCATTGATTGCCTTACAGAAAACTCCAGTGGGACTGGGGGGAGGACAGAAATTCTTTCTGAATAACATGAATTCTTTTTTTTTTTTTTTTTTTGTATGGAGATTTAGTTGGATTTTTCTGCTCTTTCCAAGTAGAAGCTGCAGGGGTGGAGTTTTTCTCAGCTCAGACATCTCAGCTAGAGCCATTAAGAGATGAACAGAGGGGGAAAAGCCTTTTCAGAAGATCTTTTATTGACTGACAGTTTCCAGAGAGTCCCCCTGCTTTCCCAAGCACTGAAGCTCTCAGGGCGGGGGGGGCCAGGCTGCCTATGACTTAAACGTGAATGTATGTGCGCATCAGAGACAAAAAGATCAGCAGCAATTTGCAGTTTGTACAAAATAATGCAGCATCAGGAGAAAATTCAATACAGCACCTTTTGCGTAAAGCTACCCCAAGGCGCTCTGCAAATAAAATGCCGTGCGCAAGGCCTGCTCTCCACCAAATGTTAAGCATTATGCCCCAAAACAGGAAGGATATTTAGGCTTGGACCCGTATGCATTTACTGATTTTTATTCAGTCCTGGCCGTGGCTGAAATGCAGACTGAGAGAGCAGCCCCACCACCCACGGGGTGCCCACCCGTCTGCAGACCACCCTTTGGTTAGACACAGGCGACGTGGATGGTTCCAAGCAACAGCTGCACCCTGGCAGCAGCCTGAGCATCTCCCGTAAACAGGTGGGCTTCAAGTTTATACATCGCTGTATAAAACTCATCAAAGCACCTTTCGCGCACCTCTGGTTGGAGGGGAGCGGGGCTGCCCGCGGGGCACAGGCGGCCTCCATGCTGCTGGGGGTGGGAGCTTTATCAGGGGCACCCTTGAGACAGCCTCATCTACGGGGCTACACAAGCATGCAAAGCAGAGCAATAAATAGATTAGAAGTGATAAGAGACACAAAGGAGGAGATAAGAAGGGAGCCTGACAAAGTTCACAGACGGTGCAGGGTGGGCATTTCCTTCACGGAGAGACAAAACACACCCAGTCTCTTTGCAGTGCCTTGCTGACTATTCCCATCCAAGGCTGGTCAAGAGTAGGGTTATTTTTTTTTTTTTTCTCCAAAAGCTGATCTCCACACCTTCAGTTTGGTCTGTGGGATAAAATCACTGCCATTTTGGGAGTGCAAATCAGCTATACCTGCCATGGAGCTGGCAGAGATTTACCACCGTCATTTAGCACACCACTCGCAGATTAAAGGGGCTTGTCCTTTTCACTTCTCCTTATTTACGATTTTCAAATAATAAAGCATTCAGGCAGAAATTATGGCTCTGTTAAACCATAGATATGTCCGTGTTCATCCCCTGTAAATGTACCTGAGGGCTGGAAGTTCATCACTTTGACTACGGGAATGAATCTGAACCGGAGCCAAGCAAACGTTGGACCTAGACCAGCTTGGGTTTACACCAGCTTTACAACAAGCCCTTTGCTCTGGGACCTCAGGCAAGGCACAGCCCGTTTGTGTTTTGATCTTGGCTTCACACAACCCGGCGTTGCCCAAACATTTATGAATTTTTAGTGAAAGCTCTTAACTCAATATTGTAACATGGCAACCGGACCAAGCTAAGAGTATTCAGCCTAGAGAGAGAGTAGCTATAGCTGGGTTGTTTATTAAGGCGCCATTAAACACCTGAACAATATCACTTGTTTCCTGCGAACAGGCCAGAGCAGGTCAGAAGCATCCATCGGAGCTGCCAGTTGGCCAGGCTGGGGCTGGGGGAGAGGCTGTAACTCAAGAAGGTCTCAAACCCCAGAGGGGTGAATGCAATACCCACCGCCGGCTCAGGCTGTTGCCAGCTGCAGCCCTGACAAACCCGTCTGGGAAAATGCAGCCTCCTGTGAGTAGCATCAGCGAGGAGGACTATTTTTCCATGTGGCCGAGTCCCTGCACAGCCCTGGGTGTGTGAGAGAGGCAGCCTCAGTAAGGACATGATCTTTAGGGCTGGGAGCCCCCCCTTTCTGCCAGGCAGGCAGCCAGCTTGGCCCTCCTGCCCGCGCGGGCAAGTTTAATTATTCCCAAGGGTCTGATATAAAAAAATAAGAGGAAGAAAGAAAGAAACGGACAGTGTGTGCTGAGCCCCATGCTTGAAAAGTCTCTCAGCAGCTTCCAAAAGTGCCAAGCTGGCATGTGTTTGTTTGCACACATGGGTCTCCATGGAAAAGCTTGTGTGCAGGGAAGGAGAGCCCCACGGCTTCGGCAGGGCGAGCTCCCGCGCGAGGCACTGGCACCAGCCACGTCCCGCCCCGCGCCTCGCCCGGGGGGTCCGTGCCCTCCCCATCCCCAGCTTCAACCGCTTCGTTCCGATATTAAAGCCGTGCTTTGCTATAAGGCAGCTCCTGCTCAGTTTAAGGCGGCAGCGGATATTTGGGGGCGACGCGTCCGCTGATGGAAGAAAGGGGACGGTGACCCTGGCCGGGCTGCGGGGGCACGGTGCCGGTGCCCAGCTGCAGAGCTGAAATGGGGTCGGGGGGACTTTGTCCCTGCGGTACGTGAGGACGGTCACGCGTGCGAATGCTTCGGTTAATCCCGGGCCGGTCTGGCACGTAGCACATGTAATAGCTGACACATTTTGAAACACAACAGCCCTTGCGCAGAATAATGACAACGTGGAGCTTAGTGTCACGTTAATTAACACGGCTTTTAAAACAGCTTTCCTTGGCTCAGAGTCGCGGCTCGGCTGCTCACCCGGGGTTGCCAGCCCGCGCTGCCCACGGTGGGAAACGCGGCATCCCCAGCCCAGCTGTCTCCTCCGGGGGACGGGAAAATCAACCTCAGTTTGGCTTTGACGATGGTTTGAAGAGCAGAGACAGGCTTCCCCTGCGACTGCTGGACGGGCCTGAGAGCCGCTGCATCCCCTCTGACCGGGAGGGGATAGAGCTGGACCCTGTGTCCATATGGCTCCTGGCAGCAGCTCCCCAGCAGGCACTGGGGAGCAAGGGGTGCTTTGCCTTCCAGCGCTGGGCATCACCGGTCACGAAGCGTTCCCATTCCTGTTTGTAGCTTCATCTTGGAAGGTGCCAAGGGTCCCCAACACCCTTAGCTGATCTGTAGGTGTCATGTTCTCAGTACCAGTCAAGTCAAGCTCTTGGATTACGTATTTTTTTAAATATATTCCTGCCAAGACTCTTCGTTGGAAATCCACATTTGTCAATGAACATTATGGGCCAGACTTCTTGCTTTTTGATGGTTGCAGTGGAAGAGGAGGAGAGCAGAGAGCAACTTGCCTGGCTCAGCTCAGGGGACGGCCCTCTCCATTGACACTCGCGACCGATTCTGGTGATACCTTTCCTCAGCACTGACCATCTGAGCTACCATTCCCTGCTTCTATCGGACCCAAAGTCTACCGAAGTAGAGCAATTGTAGGAAAAACTTGTGTCTCCTTCCAGGCCTGCCTGTACAGGTTGCACTCTCAATAGGATGGGGGAGCATACGCCAGGAGGGCGTCAGGGTCTTCGTTTCGAACATCTGAAATGGCAGTGAAGCAGCTGGTCAGGAGCAGCGTGGTGTTTACCCAGAGAGCCTGGGCTGTCCCCGTCCTCAGAGGGTTGCAGGGCCCAGCTGGGTAAACCCTGCTCTGCCCTCCTCGCTGACCCTGCTCCGAGAGAGGCTACAGACCTCCTGAGCCCCCTTTCAACCTAGATCACCCCGTGACCCTACGAGCCTAAATTTCCCCCAGGGTAATCCCAGAGACCCCCTCCCCAGTACTGGGTAAACAGTGGATAATCACATCATTATTTTAGAGGGCTGGAGTGGTCCTGACTGCCAGCCCCTGCCTCTCACTGCCAAACGCTCCCTTCCCCATTACAGGGATAGCACCATGCCCTATACATGCTCATTCCCTTTGCCAGGAACCCATTTGCTTAGACATGGTGTATGTGTCAAAAAAAAAGAAGAAATAAAATAATGTCATAGGTTAAAAGGGATTAGGTGGATGGACTCGTCTCATTACTCACACAAACCGCCAGCAGGAGCTGGAACCTGAATATGCAAACAGCACACGGCCCTAAATATCCTAATGCATTTTAGAGTGGTCATTTCTAATTAGCACTTGAATCCAACACCCTACTTAGCCTAATTAGAGACATAACAAAAAGCTGTTTGAGCTCACACACATATTGAATATGCAGATCTCCAGCATCTACTGCTGCCCTTCTCTAAAGAGCAACAGCAAGAAAAGCATCTCAGCATCCAGCACAGGTGAAAACTGGCCCCAGCATGGATGTAAACTGGTCCCATGATGCCAGCGTGTTGAAAATCTGCACCGTTAACTCCATTAAGATGCTTTAAATGTAAATCTGAAAGGTTTTCATGAGTTGTGTTACTGGGGGAAAAGGAGGCAAACCCACAGTTTAGGAGATACTGTATTTATTTGTTACATATCTAATCTTACAGTCTAATTAAAGCCAGGAAACAGAAGAAAGGTAGATGAGGAGGGGGAATGGGGGGAGAATCACAGAATCCTAGAATGGTTTGGGTTGGAAGGGACCTTTAGAGGCCACCTAGCCCAACCCCCTGCCCTGAGCAGGGACACCTTCAGCTAGAGCAGGGTGCTCAGAGCCCCGTCCTGCCTGGCCTTGGGTGTTCCCAGGGATGGGGCATCTCCTGCCTCTCTGGGTAACCTGGGCCAGGGTTTCACCACCCTCAGCATAAAAAATTTCTTCCTTATATCCAGTCTAAATCTACCCTCTTTTAGTTTAAAACCATTACGCCTTGTCCTATCGCTACAAGCCCTGCTAAAAAGTCCGTCCCCATCTTTTTTATCAGCCGCTTTTGAGTAGTGCAAGGAAGCCAGCCGCACAGGTAGCTATTTCAGAGCTGGCGACATGAGGGTTAAAAGCACCATGCGGCTCTGCAGATCTGCCAGGCAAGACAAAATTATGCGTCATTTCTAAACCTCGCTTTTTTTAAGACAAAGCGGGCACACCCCCGCACATCCAAGAGTCACGGAGCAAACGCCGAGAAACCGCTCCGCTTCGTTTGTACACGCCTCGTTTTCGGAAATGGATTTAGCCAAGCGCTGGGAGGATTTCATTGTGAATGAGGAGAAGGGGTGCTATGGGCTCCATGGAAACCCGGCCAGCGGCTGGGATTGGCCCGGCCGTATCCAGGCTCGGCAGCAGCAATACTGCCGAAAGTACAAGTACTGTTAATATTTAACACGGTGCGGGGACGTGGTAAAACCTAGCAACCCCGCGGCAGCGGTTATGCAATTCTCCATTAATAGCTCAAAGGGATTCAGCACCGTCTTAATGCTCCCCTCCCCTTAGTTTCTATATATGAGGGGTTTTTTTTCTTCGCTGTTGCTAAACCTTAAAGCGACAGGAAACCAAAAAAAAAAATTGCTATTACATAATATATACTTACAGCCAAGTCGTACTCCTGCTGTTTTGGAAACATTCGGGGGCCAAGCTGAAAGCGAAGAAGAGCCATGTGATAGGATCCTGGTTTTTTTTCCCCTTCTCCTTTCTTCCATTTTCTAACTTCCCAGTTAAATACATTCCATTGCTCCAAGATCTGCTGGACCTCACCTATTACTGAGCCATTAAGTAAGCAGGATCTTTGGCAGCGATATTGCACAGGTCTAGAAAAGGTAGGATGGTGCATTGTCACGATTGCCCCATTTCTTAAAGAAAAAAGGAGGCTCGTTGAGGGTGGGGGCATCACACAGGACTCGCACGCTGTACATCGCCGCCGGGGAAGGGTGATCCACCTCAGCCTGTTTGCAGCGGCGTGGGGTAACTCCAGCAGCGGGCTCGCTCGCAGAGGAGCTCAGCCCCGGCGTGGACCTGGCTGCAGGGGGAACACGGGTGTCCCCGAGCCCTTGCGCTCCTTAGGGCAGCTGCGATGGCCCGGGATGGATGGGCTGCCGCCAGGCTTTGTGTGAGGCCAACAAGCGCTGCGCCGCGGGAGTGCTCTTGCTCCGTGTTCTTCCTCGCGTCTGAGAGCACAGCGCAGCAGAGGCCGGACAACTTCAACTTCTGTCTTGGTATTTCTCAGTTGAAATTTCTACTGCGTTTAGGTTTGCTTTTGTTTTAATGCTCCTGAGCGCAGTTCTGAGCGTCTCACCCAAGCAGAGAACAATGACCCAAGGAGGTAGGTCACCCCAAGACTGCTTGGGCCAAAAGGTATCTGCTAAAATATAATGTCTGTGGTCAGCGGGCTGTTCTGCATGAAAATGGGGAAAACAGAGGGCCTGCCGCACCTTATCAGCGAGGCTCAGCCTTTCACAGGACTGGTCTGAAGCTCTGGTTTAAAGCTGTGGTTTGGGCCAGCGCTAGGGAACCCTGGTTTTTTGGGGGGAGGAAAGCTGCGCTTTAGCCAAACGTCAAACAGGGTGCTGCGGGGGCGCCCGGCGGGCCGCAGTCACCTACGGCTCTCCTGCAGGATGCTCCACCACGGGCAGGTCGGTGCTCTGCGCTTCCCCTTAGCAAGCCCTCGCGCATCTCTTCCTGTGCCTCAGTTCCCTGGCTGTCAGGTAAAATCAGTGTTTCCTTATTTCTTAGGGTTGTTGTGAGGATACGTGCAACCCTGCGGGCTACTCAGCTTATAACAACACCTAAGGATTCCCCAGAATAATTTAAAATACCTCCAAAACCCATTCCTTAACTCCCAATGAATACAACTGCCCTTTTCTTGCCGCTTTGTGTTTTCTCCTACATGGAAAAGGGTCCTTCTCTTAGCCCCTAAGCCAAAATTCTTGGAAAGGTCTTGAAACAAGATAAAATATGTCGTCTAGATCCTTTTTCTTTTTTCTGTGTTAGCTAGCTAACCACCCTAGGAAAACAAGTCATAAATCAATTGAAAGCCTAACCTACAGTTTGCCAATCTGAAAAGCAGACTGTGCGCCAGGAATGCGACCACAGCTCGCTTAAACAATGGGGATAAAGGAAAAAAAAAAACCCAAACCATTCCATCTCGCACTTTGTAATTCAGCAGAGCTGCACCGGCGTCAGACACGCAGCAAACCCCCACTAGCTTCACCGTCACCCTAAGTCCATGGTCTCCTCCCGAGCAGTGAACGTGCAGAAGGTGCTGCTTTCCAGGTGCAGAGGGGCTGCAGCTCCCAGGTCAGCTGGAGAGAATTAGAGCAGCTCAGCCTTCTCCTATAAAGGGACTGAGGGTCCCCAGCAGCCTATTTTTTCTTGCTTTTCCTCTCCTGCCTTCTGGTTTTCCAGCAGAATTAGGGCTCTTATATGTTTTGATTAAGGAATTGCTACTAGTTTTTTCTTTTAGGGGTGTTAAGGCACTCTGTATGCCAGCTTTTAGCAAGACAAGAAAGCACGGGGGCTGGGTGGGTTTTGTTGGGTGAGGCTGATGCAGACTGCGATGCCGACGTGTTCTAGGGGCTCTTCAGCAAGGCTACCCAGGGTGGTGATGGGGAGGAAGGTTGTGGGTCTGTGTGAGGGCACCAGCCCCTCTCACGGGTACGGTATTGAGGCTACTCGTGCGTTGAGGTCTAGCTTTGAGCGGGTTGAGTGCCATAGAGCAGCCTGTTATTTTCCTGCATCCTTGGATGAAGAACTGCCCAACGTAGGCATGAAATGGAGGAGGGAGCGCCAGGGGAACGATGCTCTTCAGAGGCACAACATACTCTTTACACAAACAGGTAAACTTTTAAGGCCTAAGAGCCTCTAGATCCTCTGCAGCCCTCAAAGCACTTCCACGAGCCATGCAGCAATGAGGAAGAAATGTCATTTTCAAGTGCCACTGCGTCCTTACTGAGGTTAATGCGTCAAATTGGGACTAGCCTTCAGAACAAAAAACCTGCCTCAAAAGGTCAGGAGTGAGGAGAAATAAGGAAAGAAACCTGAGGAGGCTGCAAACTCCATCTGAACTTAAGGGCTCTGACCACAAAGCAGTAGAGGAAAGCAGCAGGAGACTCATTAACAGTTTGCAGTTCCTAATGGGTGACTAAAAAAGAAAGTTTGCTGCAGAGAAATGCCAGTATTGCTTCAGGACTTCTGATTTTTTAATCAGGGATCTCAGGCCCTCGTAAATCAAGGTCAGAGCAGTGCAAGCTGCGGGATACCTGTTCCCAGATCAGGCCAGCTGGAAATGAAGCCAAAGCCAACAAGTTCCCCAGACTGGGGGTTGCAGGGGCTGTCTGGAGGAAGCGGTTACGACCGATGCTGCAGGCTGCCCCGCGGAGGCCTTCCATTATTTAGGCAGAAGAAAGAAACACCCCCTCCTCCCCTCGCTTGCACTAAAACTAACCCTCAGTCAGGCAGAGAAGTGGCCTGTATTTTTAATACCTTTTTTGCACTTCATTACTGAGGGCCTCGAGCGAACTATGTCATTGGTGATGACATAAGGAATAGAAGTAGTTGCAGGGCAGTAGAAGTGAAGGGGGAAATTAAGCTATTTAGCACATGGGCAGGAGATGTGTGTTTGGGTTGAGGCAGGGATATATTTTTTTTTAATTAAAAACTGGAGAAAATCGCCTTGCCTCTAACGGAATAAGCGCCAAGGCAACTTTATCTGACCCGCAGGCTCCCGCCCGCAAGAAAAGCAGAAGAGGAGGAGTGGGCAGGGTCCGGTTCCTATGTAAAGATTGTACGGCCAGACCTGCCCTAGAGCTGCAAAGCAACCAGACCCCAAAATCCAGCGGGTTTTGCGTCGTTTCTGTAGTGCTGCCCAAACGTGCTATTGTTATTTCGGCTTCCTCCAGTTCTTTCCCCCTTTCTAGCCGAATTGCTATGGCTTCTTGACTCTGGCTAATGGGAAGGGTTAAGTTGTTTATTATACTGGAACTTGATTTGCAGAAAAAAGCTTGGACTTTTTTTGTGTGTGTTGCGTGTGACTGGCGAAGTAATCATGATTTCTGCTCCTGTGGTTAATATTTGGAAATAATCTTTAACCGTTTATGCAAACGGAGCTTGCCCTGACCTTCCCTGTGAGTTACTGAAGTCTGCGTAACTAAACCCTGATGAGTGGCCCATGACTTGTCGCCTGCATCTCGGGCATTTTGCTCTGTTTTAAGATGGGGCAATGAAAAGATTTTTACATGGCAGGCAAGGCTGGAGATAAAGCATAAGCAATGCTGTGCCGCTGGTATGAAATTATTTCTCATTCCTTAGTCTTTGGGGACTTGCAGACACTTTCAGGAACAAGGGAGGAGCATCCTTAACCCACGAACGGAGGAGTGAGGCTTCTGCTCCCATCTAGGAGCGAGGTGCCCCGACCGCGCCGGAGGGTGGAAACGCGAGCTCCGGTGCGCTTGTGATTCCCCGCGGGGGTGGTCGTGCCCACCTGCGAGCAAAATGTGGTGACGAGACGTGGTTTTAACATGTGTTCAGTGTCATTTTTTGTCTTTGGAGGCATGTCGGCGCCCTGCACGGAGACCGGGGATCTTGCCTTGTTTTAAATAACGCAGTAAGCTGTAACACAGCATCGCGTTGTCTCGCTGAGGTGCAGGGAAGACCCCTTGCTGCTCCGTAGGGTACAAAGGCTAGATGAAAAATTCCTATGTACTCAGCTAAAGGACTTGGAAAACAACTTGCTTTTAGCATGCTTTGAGAGGTTACATCCCTGTTTCATGTCATCCTCCACCACACTTTCCAGCTGAAAGAGTGCCATTCTCAAAAATAGGCACTTGAAAGCTCTTTTTAGGCCCTTCCAACAGCAGTCTTGGACAACACAGAAAGCTGCAAGATGGGAAGGGAGAGCTAGAGGTCAGTTAGAACTTTCCATAGAGATGCTGCAGCCCGGGACTGATAGACTGAAAGATCTCACCTCGTTTGGAAGCAGAACAGGGCCACCATATTCCCTATCCCTCAAGTTATCAGCTAGCCCCGTAACTGTTTAGACTCAATATTCATTGTAGCATCTGATGGTAACGGAGCCTTCGAAGGCAGCGTGTGGTTAGCTCTGGATGCTGCTTTGAAATCAGATGTTGTGGAAGACAAACTCATAAATCAGTGGCAGGGCTGGCATGGAGGCTGGTCGCAGCCCTGCTCAGGAAAGGGTGGGACTAGAAAATCTGCCTCTTCCTCACGTAAGTGTAAAGGTATCACACTGGATCACTGCAAAAACCTGTTTATAGCCCGTCTTTATTCAATGGCCCGTGCTGGGTGGCTTGGGAAGGGTGTTAGGACAAGGCGAAAGCGGTCAGACAGCTGCCAGTTATCTGTGACATTTGATTTTAATTGCCCTTTTTTTCTAAGAATCCTATCACTTTTTCAACTTGCTTATATTTCTGGTATCCATAGCACAAGTGGCAGTCATGGGTGGTTTATGAAGCAACAATGCCTGTGACTAGAGATATAGGTCAGTTATGTTTTGGTAACACTGAGCAAGTTCTTGCAAATACTTTTCCACCTTAACAGGAAAGCAGACATCACATGGTATCTGGCTGGACTCCAAAACAAATAAATGATGCTGATGTTCAGAAAGGAAATGCTGCTGTCCTTAAATAGTCAAGCATTGTTCTCAGACTTCCTGCAATAATCTCTGCCTTCTTACCCAAAAAGATTCCTGACTGTGTGGATCCTGAGACTTCTCTGACGGCTGCCTGCGCGTACTTGTAGCCTTTGTGATTTTTATCCTTTTTTTTTCTCTGCTTTGAACAACCCTGTGCCTAATGCACCGTGTGTAGCATTCGGTGGCATGGGAGGATGTGAAGTGGATATTCTGTGCAACCTCCTGCATAAAATGTCCCTAAAGGTGATAACAGTCCACAAAGCCTGTGGCCGCCAGTCTGGTCGGTGCCGGGGAGACGCGTGAACTAGAGAGAAGCTACCCCAGTGATGCAGCACAGGGGCTGTGGACGGGGGTGCCAGCAGTCGCTGGTGGGATGACGGGAGCAACTGGGGGCTTTGCTGGTTAGTCAGCGGTGCCTGAGCGTGCACGGCAGCTCACAAAGGTCACGGCAGCTTTGGGGGAATTTATGGTGACTAAACCCTGAGAGAGGGAAGTGTGACTGGGGTGGCAGAGTAGCCCACGAACACCTGGAGTGATGCCCAGCGTGGCTGGGCGTGGAGGCTTTGGCTGAAGGTGATCTGAAAGAGCTGCTCAAAACCTTCAGAGCGATTTAAATTAGGGAATATCGTGGTGGGGGGAGGACGGGGCCAACAGCTCTTGTGCCTGATGGAAAGCTATTGCCAGCAAAGCGGGAGGCTGAGCTATGGCAGGGGATCTCATCGTGGGAGACGATGATGTGGGACCCAGCCAGGTGAGCATCCAACACCACAGCAGCGGCTCTGCGCCAAAGGCATCGGTTGCTCTCTAGAGCTGGACATCAGAGAGAAGAAATAAACCTTTTAGTCCACAGGGCTTGAGTCCCTGTGGGAGCGGGGCAGTTTATTACTCCAAGGCCTGATCACAAGTAAACCACGGATAGACCCAGTCCAGGAGCCTGCAGGCACAGAGGAAAACAAGTGGGGATCCTGTGTTCCACCCTGTATTTTCCTCCTGAGAAGTGGGGGGCTTCCCCCCACAGTGGTCCTCTTCCCATCCAGCTCTAACTAGTCAGTAAACTAGTGACTGGCACAAAAAGGGGATGTGACAGACGCACTCCAATCAACCTTTGCTGGTGATTTGACTTTAAAAGGCTCCTCCGCACATTAGCGGGGCTGTGATGGGACGTGGGCATGAGGACCCTCTCCCCAGCATCTGGCCAGCTCAGGCATTAAACCCTCATGGTGCTGTTGCCGGGCCCAGGACCACTGTGTCTTTCCCCTGACACGGTCCTGTGCTCCTGCAGTGGTGGATAGTGATGGTTGTGTGTCACTAATAAATTGAAGCATCTGCCACCAAAATATATTACAGGATTTGGAAGCTAATTTGATGTCTTTGCTGCTGGGTTGTCCAATCCACATATCTTATTTAAGTTATGCTTACAAATACGCCGTGACCTATGAACACTTCAGTAATGGGTTTGAGCCAGGAAAGAGTTGTGCTTCACTGAAGTAATTATTTATTCACTTAATAGGGACTGATGGTTTTGCTCAGCTGGGAGCTGTATATAATTAAAATGATGGTCCCTGCCCCGAGAGGTTTCCAGTCTGAAAGATGAAGCAAAGGCTGTGCCAGAAGTTGTGGGAATCCCATGTGCCCATATCAGATGTTCAGAAAATTACATTTAAAAAAAAAAAAACAACAAAACCTGTGAGCTTTTTGTAAACAACAGGAGACACAGCCCACACTAGCCACAGGGGCTAGTGTGTATTTAACATAGATTTTTTTTTTCCCTATAGCTGCTGAGGCGGCTGCTGTAGGTCAGAGGTCCTGCCAAAAGCTGCAAGATCAACTCAAACTTGCAAAAAAAAAAAAAGAAAAAAAAAACCCTCCACATAACCATGAAACTCTGCTCAGTGTAACCTGAGGACGCACACTGCCCAAACCAGAGCTGCTCCCTTTAAACCCCGCCTAGGCAAGTGTGGGAGCTGGTGCCCGTTGCCCTGTGCAGGCACCATGCCCCAGGCAGAGCAGCGTTGCTCAGAGACCCGGCTGAGAGCGATACCCCACATACAGCTGTTTTGCAGCTGCAAGGAGCATTGCGTCGCCCCAGACCTGACGAAGGGTTTGGGTGCCTGAAAGCTTGGCTGTTTTTTTACTAATTATATCATTTGGCTTAATAAAAGCTATTACCTCTCCATACAAATCTTGTGTCTCTCTGAATAGGTTGGTGCATTTCCTAATAGAATCAGAAACTGCTTCTTAAACAGAAGTTTGACCATTATTGTTATTAAAATAGAAAAGGAAATGGAAGCTCGTTCACAACAGTGATATTTATTGCTGAGTTTAATTGCTTAATGTAAAGCGCATGACTGGGGATTTGAAGGGGCTGATTTGCAGTTCGGTCACCCTTTGAAACAAAGCCACGCGTTGTGAAATTGCATGTTGAAACTCAAGGGCTGAAGTGGCTGGGGCAGATGGGAGAGGAATAGGAAGCTTTAGCGAAGCCTGGAGCGAGCCTCGGTAATTCTTCTGGGAAAAATTCATCTTGGAAACACGCAGCGTCGGGACCACCGCCTTGCCCGGACCTGCAGCCTCCAGCAGGATGGGAGATGCTGGTGTGGGATGCCCAGAGGCTGGCTTGGGGCCTTCCCACCCAGCCAAAGTTTTCAGGTGGAGGATGTGGCTGTGGAGGGGACCGGGCAGGCGATGGCATGTTTTGCAGAGGCCCAGGCTGGCGCTGCCCTGCCCGGGGCAGGGGTTGATCCCGCTGCCTGCCCCCAGCCCCAGCGCTGCAGGGAGCTCCGTGTGCCCCTGGGGGGTGGCACTGCAGTCCTCGGGGGAACGGGGCAGGGGGATGCAAACACAAGTGATGCCAGGCCCAAATATCTGAGCTGTCCGCCGGTACGAAGAGGCGGCAGGTGAAAATCTGCCCTGGTAAATCTCTGAATCCCACGCCACAAGCATTGCAAACTCTCCCCCAGCCCCGACCAAGGCTGCACTTGCCTGCAGAGTCTCAGCTAAGCTGTGTGGCCGGTGCCATGCCCCTGTCCTTGTTTTAATGGGGAATAAATGCAGCGCGAGGTGTTGCCTTTGGATTAGGTTTAATTCATCGCCCCAGCCCAGCTGCCTCCCAGCGGGCCGCCCCCCCGCCCGCGAGGTGCGCCGGGTACCACCCTCCCTCCTGGCACCAGCAAGACCCCACAACCCCCTCCTCGGCTGGGGCTCGGCCTCTTTATAGCTCAGGTTTTGGGGCACGCACACAGGTTTTACGGCCTTATCACAAATAAGGGATAGTTCAAACAAGTATTTTCTGCCCAACCCCTCCCCGGCGTGAGCTGAACCCAACATTTCCCACGCGTGATTCAGCAGCGTCGGAGGAAGCGGGAGCTGCCCCGCTCCGAGGTCTGTCAACACGCAATAAATCCAGTGTGACGGCAATGAAATAATATTTTTGCATACTTGGAAAGCCGCTTTTATCAGTAGCAATGCTGAAGGCATGACTTCAGGGGGTGGAGAGCTATGACTCCTGGGTGAGGCAGCTCCTGGCCCTGGAGAGGGGGAATTCTCCTTCACCTACCCCAGGAGCTGGAGGGGCACCCCATGCCCACATCAGCGACCAGCAAAGACCCCCCCCGCCAAACCTAAACCCTATCCTTCAGACAAAAACCAGTCCAAAGTCCTTTTCCTATGAATGAGAGGGAGCATTTTCCCTAAGGACACCCCGAATATCACCCATCCCGCCATGCCAGGGCTCCCGGCACAGCTCTGCAGCCAGGCAGATGGGACCCGAGGGCTTTCCGGCAGCGGCATGGTCTGCCTTAAGTGGCATCTTGTTTTTCATAATGTAAACGTGAGGCTCTGAGCTATTCCCATAGCGTTCTTAGTAATCAGCCCTGGTATGTTGAAAGGCATATTTGTCATGTCTCAGCCAGTCTCTCGGAGAAACAGTCACAGGTCAGGTTAGTTACCTAATTTATATGTCAGGGGCCGCAGGAGTGAATCAACAGCATTTTTTTATTTTATTTTTCCAAACAGTAGCTTGATATTCCCGGCATGTTGAGCCCTAGGAGTTCCCTTGCTTTTGTGATCATCTGCAATCCCTCCTTATTTGGCTGATGTTACAGCAATTCAAGCAGAAAAATAGCGCTACCAGCACAGAGAGCCAGCGTCTCCTTTGCAGACGACTCTCTCCAAAGCCTGCAGCCCGCTGCCGCACGGACATCCACGCACCCCTTGGTGCGAGCTGAGCTCTCCAGCGGCAGGTCCCAGGCACCAGTTTGGGGGCTTGTCCCAGAGGCCTGGCAGTAGCATCATATCCCCGTGCAGAGAGAGATGGGATGGCTGGTTAGTGCCTCTCCCCAGCGCCAGTTATGGGGCGGGCGTTGCTGTGGGGGCAGGAACGGTTGCGTGTGACTGCACGAGCACCCTCTGCAGCTGCGCACGCGAAGGCGCGCATGGTGCAAGGCCTTCAGCGCAAAGGCAATTTGTGTGCAAGGGAATTTTACCCGTGGAAAACATAACTTGCCAGACCTGGACCACCCAGCTGCCCTCGTGCCACTAGAGCGCCCGGAGGGTGGCTGAATTGAAAGCAGAGAGCCGGGGCCACCGCCTCCAGCGCCAGCCACCCCCAGCGAGAGGCTGCCCAGTGCTGCCGGCTGGATATTCCCGCTGGGACCGAACACGATCCCGTCCAAGAGATTTCAGGCAGATCTTTTCCAGCCTGTGAATCTGTGTTTGTTTATTTCCGTCCAGCCGTATGTGGTTGGGAAGATGGGTAGGAAACCGTTCCTGATGGAAGCGATGTCTGAAACAAAAAGCAGTAGGCTCTGCAATTCCCTGACCTCCGCGGGATCTGTTTATAACCACCACGATGCTGGGCAAAGCAGGTGCCGGAGGAGCCCTGCTGAAGGGGACCCTCGCTGCAGCCTACAAAGCCGAGCCCAAAAGCCTCGATGCCCTCAAGGCTTCAGACAGGTTTTTTCCCCCAGGGACTTGCTGCTCAGGGCTGTGCGGGTGGACGAGGGTTTAGCTCACGTCTCTGCAAGGATGTCTCTGCTTTCGGGGTGCTGCAGGGGGAGGGTGTAACCTTGGGTGCAAGGAGGGGAGCAGGGCAGGGCCGCGGCTGCCTCCGAGCACAAGCTGCTGTGGCCCTCCAACAGGAAACACAAAGCAGAAGCAAAGTGGAAGATGTTTTACGAAGCGCCCGCTTACTCGAAGCTACCAGGGGGATAAAAACACGCGGCAAGGAGCGGGCTGTGCTCCCGTGGGCCGTGGGAAACATGGTCAGGTGGGGAGGAAAGAAATAAATTCCAAGAGGTGCAGCTTGCCATCACGGGGAAAAGCAGAATAGCAAATTATTAGCTTGGGGTTTTTTGCAAGATGAAAGATGGGCCATAAGCTGCCTCTGGAAAATACTTTCCAAACCCTTTTGTGCAGCAGTTTCTCTGCAGAAGGGCTCTCCCAGCACCCCGGGCGTCCCGGGCGGCAGCAGGGGAACGCCCCGCGGCCAGGACTGGAGAGGTTTGAACTTGAACTCGTTTATTTAGATTTGACTTTTCTCTTGCTGGAGTCCCTGGACTTCGCCCAAACCTCAAAAGTCAGTTATAGCCAAATATTTTTGAGGTTGGTAATGAGATACCAAAGCCTTACTTAAAAAAGAGCCCTGTTCCAAATCCCGCTGCAGCGTGCGGGGCCGATGCTCCACCACGGACGCGGCAGAGCTGGGCTCGGGGGTCGCGGCGCTGCCGGCCGGTGCGTGCTCAGCATCCTCCTCCCGTATCACACCAGCACGGCTCCATGCGGCCACGCCACCATAGATGAGCCAAGCACACGCTCTTTTCACTGTAAAACAAACATTTGAACATTTATGTTGTCATGCACCCGCTGCTCAGGGTTAATTGCGACAGATCACGTCTCTCCCCACCCTAAATTCCTGCTTGGCTGCTGAAGTCTCCCACTTTCCAAGGGCCTAAAAAACATGGCACGACCTGCAAAGCCTCTTCCAGGCTGCAGCAGTGCACGAATCCGCTCGGTGCTCGCTCGTGGGCTGCACACAGGAACATGGCCCATGGCGCTGGCCGGACCAAGCAGCCCCCGCTCAGGCGGAGAAACCCAGCCCAGGCCACCCGATCCGCTTTGCTCCCCGATCAGGATCTGGCCCTACGTCGCTTTCTCTGCGTAATGATACGGGCTTCGTGCTAGGCTTCCTTGCTGGCATAATGAAACGGAGCAACCCTGTGAAACGTTTGAGGATAAACATTTTGAGATCTTCAGGTTTCGGTGCAAAGCGGTGTTATAAAAATCTGCAGCCTCCCTTGGAAAATACCCAGTGATATATCTTATGCCCCCCCTCAGCAAGGGAAAGGGTTAATTACTTTGGTTTCTGCCTGAAACTGATGGCTAATGCCAATCCGATCTGGAACGATAAGGATAAAATATGATTGAAACCTCTGGCTCGTCAAAAAAAGCGTATGTTTTAATTAAATTGAGAACTAGCTGGTTAATCAGCACGAGGACTAATGGTCTGATTAGCAGGAAATGCCTGGTGAAAAATAGACCGTCTCATCAGCTGGGCTGGAGGGAGAGCCACGGGCCGGGGACGCAGCCCTGGGCTGGGGGAGCTGCGGGTGCTTTGCAAAGCGCACCCAGGCTCCATCCGAGGACCCCCCAGGCAGGAGACACAGCCTTGAGCCCAAGACGTGCCCATCCCACGTGTCTCCTCCCTGGGGGTCCTTGGCTGGAGCTGCCCCCCCCCCCGCCCCCAGTGTGTCCCTGCCCAGGGCCCAGCTGTGGGAACCCTCTGCAGAGAGCTTCGCAGGGGAGCAGGGGGTGCCAGGGGGACAAATGAAACCTCTCAGCCCAATTACCTTTGAGAGGGAGAGTACAGGGATGGGGGAGAGAGGATTGCAAAATCAATTTGAAATGTATTGTGTCAAGGAGAAGAAGAAGAAAAAAAAAAAGGCACCACCCAAGAAATAAACTTTTAAAATTAAAAAATCAATGGAGAAATGTCCTTCTGGCTGCCCCTTCCCCCACTGTGCAAAGCATAGGCTTCCTTCTGATTAAAGCTCAGCCTGGAGCGGTTTCGGTGGCAGGAGGCCAGAAGAAAGCTTAAGGTGCTCTCTGCAGTTTAAGGTGGAGCTGTTCGCGTTGCCTTCCCCAGCGGCCCCAGGTTTGGCCACGCAGCAGCAGCTGCCTCTCTTGGGTTTTTCACGGAAAAAAATGAAATTAAATGCGAGGTGAGAGGGAAGGGGTGCGGGAACACGTCCTGCCCCGTTACTGGGGAGAGGTGGTTGGGATGCGCCCGCTGAGCAATGCCCACACGCAGGGGTTTGCTCGCAGCGCCACGATTCGGGACCAAACCCTGCAGGAGCTTTGTCCACGGCGGCCTCCGACACCGTTTCCCCAAGGGTCGGCAAACACCCAGCGCAGTCCTGCTGCTTCCCCGGGATGTGGTTGGTGCTACAGCACAAACGGCCCAAGAAACACCTGGAGGAGAAGCGTTGGCGGCGCGTGAAAAGGCACGAGGCCGTGCCGGCATCCGCGTGGGACGAGGAGCAGGAAGGGGGTGCTGCCAGGCAAGTCCTGACCGGGAAAGCGGGTGCAACCCCATCACGAAGGGTTTGCTCCAGAAACCAGGACCAACACAGGCAACCCGTGCAGAGACCCTGGTGTTGGGACCCCGTCCCAAACCCTGGCGTTGAAGCTACAACAGCTGCTCGACGACCTTTCGCTACATCAGAAGATGCCTCAGCATAAGGTGACGGGTCTGACGCCCACCAGAAATGCTTTATCCCAGCCAACAGCCCCATCCTTGCCCAGGCAGGGGGGGAGCACTGAAGAGTTGCAACCCAAAACCACACAGGCCCCTCTCCAGAGATAAATCAGCTGCAGTTTTGGGGGAAGGCTCAGCCTGGCACCGCAGCTGCCTCCCTAACCAGACCCTGCACCCCACAAGAGAATCCCCTCCAATTTGCTCACCCGCTGTACATATCCCACCCCCAGCCTCCCCGGTATGGGTGTTCATAGTTCACAAACATTTACTGACACCTATTTGTGCTCCTATAACTCAGGGCCAGCGCCGTGTACTAGCGTTTCACAGTCTTTTAGCTCATAAAGTGGGTGCTACTTCTCAAAACAAACACGAGCACGTGCAGCACATGTATAACGGGTGTAACACTGAGACTGACAAGGCGCTGCCTTCCCGAGGAGCAACTTTTTATTAGGATCTTTACTGTGCGTTTGGTATTATGGGGCAATAAAGCTGGTAATGCCTATTCACGTCTCATCGTCCGTAATCGCTTGGAGGAGAGAGCTGCAGCCTCGGCCAGAGCTGGGGCCCGCTGGAGTCGGCGTTTGCACGGGTCTCAGCTGGCCTTGGATCAGCCGAGCCCCCCGGACAGCCTCCGCCGGCGGGGCGCGGGGTGGTTTCACGGCCCCGTAGGGAGCAGCAGCACAGAGAGGCGAAGCAATAACATAAGGGGCCATGCAAATACCAGCCGGATTCAAAAAAGGGCCAGTCCCAGTTCTGAGCCCTCCAAAATACACACAGAAACCCACTTCTTCAAACCTTCGGTGCCACCCTGCCCAGTCAAATGTGTCGCTCAGCATGTTGGCAGAGTGGCAGTGTCTCCCATTTGAATCTAAATACAGGAGATTCCAGATCTAACGAGGTTATAAGATGGAACCTACTGCTTTTAAATTGTGCCTACTGTAGGGTAAGCCTTACATAGATTTTTCTGGGGGTTTTGTTTAGAAGTGCTGCAGGGAACCTGGTGAAAACCACTGAGCAGCTCTCACAAAGCCCCAGATCCGAACGCACGGAGCCATCACTGAGACTGGAGAGCTGCCAAGCACAGAATCTATAAATCATGAATCAAACCCCACCATTCCCGTCCCTAAATCACAATTGTTTTAAAAAGAAATAAAACATATTGGTTCTTTTAATTTGCCTTTTGGAGTCTGTGCCTTCAGGCACATTTTCCAGCTTTTCTAAAACACGAGGACTAGAAACTTCCTTTCATTTCTCAGTGAAAGCTGAGAGTCTCAATTAATTACTTGCATCCAAGAGCCCAGCTTTATGAAAAATTCCAAGTATCAGAAGATTCGTAATAAAATCACAGGGGCTGGCAATGCGGACACTCCAGTCAGATGCAGGATATTTCTTTTATAAACTTCCAAGAAGAGTATGCAACACTGGGATGCTGGTCTGCTACAAGAATAACAAATATAATGAGTTTTGGTGAACCGACGCAGAAAAAGACCTGAAGTCTATGTTCCTTGGCCAGGGTGGTCACGTCGCCGCTCAGCTCCCACCGCCTTTTGGACAGGCACGTCACCGTGCCAGCGGTAACGCACGCAGGGATTTAACTGGGAACAGGGCAAAGGTGGCTGGCACTTGCGCAAGGGTTTTGGCAACGGCAGCGCAAAGCACCTGGCAAGGGCGAGCGGGAAGCGAGGAGGTGCCAAGGGGAGCTTGGGGTTTAGTTAAAGAAACGCTGAGGCTCAGCCAGCCCATCAGAAGAGCAGCCCGGGGAAATTATGTGATATCTGAGAGTTTTTCTTGTTCAGGTCCCAACTTGCACCCCTATCAAAGTAGCTTGGTTGACCTGGGCTGGTCTCCAAGGCACGGGGTTTAACATCGCAGCCCTGACCACAGCGTCTCAGGATGAAGCATCCTGCCATGCCTCGGGGTTTCTCCTCAGGGTTTCAGTACCCTCCGTGGCAGCGCGGTTTCTTCTGGGTTTGCCGGAGCAGCCATGTCCTCCCAGCCACGCTCGGCGTCCCGAAAGCACAAGCACCACCCGCCTCGGCGGCCCCAGGAAGGGACATTGGAGGGACAAGCCGCCACGGGCAGTGCCCTCTGCCACCGCATCTCCCCGGAGGGGCTCCCCACTGCCCCCGGCGGGAACCGGGACATCCTCACAGGGACTGCACGGGCGAAGCAAAGCATCCTCGTGTGTCCCAAAGCCAAAGGGACCGCGGGGCCTGAATCCTCCTCGCCGCCTCCCCGTGCCCAAGCATCCCCGGCCACGGGCCACCGCCTGCGCGGGCACCACGCGGACTATCTTTGCCTTCGCAGGGAACATCTCTTGTCGCTACTCATGGAAATGATGAGATAATGGCCTGAAATCTTGGTTCCTCTAATATAATTGAAAATGGAGCTAAACTGCAACTCTAAAAAGGAAGTCTAAATTAGGTTGCAGAAGAGAAAAGGATATTTGACAGCAGGAGCAGGCTCTGGAAATGCAGTCATTGTTTCTACTTATGGGTTTTGAAATGTAAATAATTTAACACCCAGCTAAGCAGAGGAAAATCTGCTATTTTTGGTTTATTCTGAACAAAGACAGCTGTGTATTCTAAAACATACAGTTCAGCATTTAAAAAACAAAAAAAAACCAGAAATAATGCTGGTGAGAATGTCTTTAGGTATTTAAGACCCAGCGCCGGGGGCTGGGCTGGCCATGCCTTGCATTGTGCTGGTACCTCTGCAGCGACCTCAAGTCTTATCAGGTCACTGCAATAAACCCATAAATAAATGATTTGGATGGGCTAATTCTAGGGGTTCATTAAAAATTTCAGCTGAAGGATAAAAGCACAGGGAGAGGTTGCAAAGGCAGCATTTAGGTCTTCAAAGAGGCAGCGCCAGGGCTTGCGTGGTCAGGCTGACTCCCGCTTAAGCGTTAGATTCGGAGTCAGAGCGAGACAGAGCTGCTCTCGTTAGCAAGATTCCCATGGCAGCAGCTGCCGTGAGGTACCAGCTGTATTCCATCCAAAACAGCACAGGAGAACCGGATTGCAATTCAGATTCGGGTCCCCATTAAAATAACAAGAGCTATTGAAGACACGCAGGCGCGTCTCTGGGAGCTGAGGATGAAGCCTCTTCCTTCAGAGACCTTAACCGAGTTATTGTGCTTTTGGTAATTAGCACAGTCAGGCCTGATTTGGTTTTCTGCTCTCTCAGCTCGCTCAGATACACATATTTTTTTAATAACTTCCTGGGAGAAAGGGTTAAATACCTCCAGGCTGTATAAAACCTCCCGTAAATGTCACTGCCTTCCCAGCTGTGCTCGCTGCCTGCAGATAGACCCGGCAATGGTTCGATGAGATTTTGGTGGGATTCACTCCTGTCTTTCTGCCAGGTGAAACCAAACATGACAATGAAACCCCCTCCACCACAGCAAGAATAACTGCAGTATTACGAGTAACTGCTGCTCTTTCTTTAGTCTTCCTGAGGTCTGATCACACTAATGGGGACTATTGTGCTGATGCTCCTGAGACGGGAAATCTTTGCACCTCAGGGCACAGGACATACTGCTGGGTCCCTCCTCCTGGTCCAGCCTCTGCAGAGAGGACACAGGGGTCAGGGAGGAACTTTTCCCTGGCACAAGAGCCGAATTGCTCATCCTGAGGAGGGGCTGCAGCTTTGTGGGCTGACGGGCATCGGCCCGTCTGTATTCCTGCAAAGGAGGGCAGGTGTCTCCTGGAGCTGCTGCTTGCCCACCCCCATCCCCTCCCCGTCCTCATCCCCTCCCCATGCCCGTCCCCTCCCCATTCCCAGCCCATCCCCATCCCTGGCTGGTGGCGGTGGTGCAATCTGGGCTCTCCCAGCCACAGCGAGGAGACCACGAGAGATCACAAGCCTGGCTGCGAAGGCTAACCCCGTGCCGGTGCCTGCCCTGGCAGCGCGGGTGCGTGTCTCAGCCAGCCGGGCACATCTGGGATGAGTCGTGCGGCATCTCTTCTGCCGCGGATGGAAGGTTAGATAACCCCCTTTAGAAATATATATGCGTGTCTTGGGCGGCCAGGGTTCCCTATGCAACACAGAAACTCTCCTCGCCATTGCCAGGCTGCCCGGCTGTAAACACATTACGGAGCTGGAGGGCAAAACACGTTGGTGCTGAGTCTTCTTGGAAAACCTGGCCCTGGGTGTGGGGAGCACCTGGAAATCTTCCTCCCATCTCCTATGTTAATCTGGCCCCACGGGCCTCGCTGAAGCTCATTGAAATTCAGGGGGAATCTTCCCATTGAGTTCAGCCAGCTTTGAATAAGGTCGTTTTTCTCTTCAGTGTCTTTTTTTTGTGTGTGTGTGTGGTTTTTTTTTTTTTTTTTTTTTTGTTTTTTTTAAACCTATGCTCACTCTGGGGGAAAATGTATTTAAACACAGAAGAGCTGCGTTTGCAGCCGCGCCACTATTGCCTCCCCAGCGGCGATGCGGCTCCGCGAAAGGCTCCGTTCCCACAGGGAGGAGGTTGGCGGGGACAGCCTCCCCCGCAAAGGTGGTGGAGACCATTTCGCCTCGCTCCAAACCCACGCGGACGTTGTAGGTCCAACTGGGCTGACGTGGAGTCAAATACTGCTCAGGCTGTGCTTCTTCTGCATGTGAGAGAGAGAGAGCGTCAGTTAAAGAGGCGGGCTGGCATGCTTAGGATAGGATTTTCTGTGGTTTGGGCTCCTTTGTACGTGCGCTTTTTATCCATGTACCAAAATAGTAAGTTAGGTCTTATATGAAATGCCTCATCCAGGGAACTGGAAGCACCTCTTGAGGAAGAGCCGTTATTCCCAGTTTAGAGGTGGAAACGAGACTTGCCCAGGGTTGCACACAGCATTGGTGGCCGAGCTGGGAATGCAGCCCACGTCCCTTAACGCTGCTTGGTTGTCCCTCCCCAGGGCCACCGCGTCCCCTTGTCACCAGTGCTATTCCGTCTGTGTAAATGCTGGGGAACCTCAGACCTCCTTTTATCCCAGACCATCTCCCCTTCCACGTGACCCCTGTGGTTGTCGTGAAGTCACCTTTGGTTTTGGTGACAGCGAACAAAGATTTGGCTGTTCTTAGCCAAGACCATAGGCGAGGAGGCCATGAAAGGCTCCAGCACCCGACGGCCGGCAGCCACGCTCCAACACGTCTGATTTCTGGGAGAAAAGTTCTGGTTCCTACACCCTTCCCCCGACTTCCCCGAGGTTTGCAGCGGAAGGGTGGAAGGTCCGTGGAGGAGCCACAGAGCAAAAAACCGTCACCGCTTCTTCCCAACCAGCGTTCCCATCTCCGCAGCTTTATCGACCTTGCCTGCTTTGCCCTGGGAGCTGTTTAGACTAGACAAGCGAGCTTTGAGTGTTTGCTGCTTTTTCCCCACCCCCCCTTTCCTGCCGAGTATCTCTCCATCTCCCATCCCTCCTCGGCAGCGCTGCCTCTCCCGCCTGCAAACACAAAGGCGAGTGAGTCAGCGCAGGGAACACCAAGTGCTCCAGATATGAAGCAGATGGGAATGAAAAGTCTGGTACAAATCGTCTTTTTTTAATTCATTGAAACTCTCTTAAACCCCCCCCACCTCCCCCCCACTCCCCTCCCAAGACTGCTCTCCATAGTCTTCGTCAGCAGGGCTGAAAATGAAGCCGCTCCTCTGCAATCCAGGATTTTGTAGTACCAGCCATAGGTGTGGCTTTGCCCCATGTTATTAATAAAGATGGTGACTATTGCAAATGGTTTCCTGTGAATATATGTGTTTGGCCGCTGGAATTAATTCATTGGGTGAATTTCGCTCCTTTCTTCGTGCTCCGCCTTTCTTTGAATGTTCACAGAGCGCATCATACCGGAATTAATGTCTGTAGAAATTGACTTTTGTAACAGGATGAAAATCGATAGAAAATTTCAGTTTCTCTTTTCAGGCTGAATCAGATGAACATTTTGAGCCAAAGTAACAGAATGTGTCATGGGTTGGCAAGAAACGGTCAATCAAAATTATCCAAAATCCATGTTTTGACATTTTCCGTCGTAGTGAACTGATCAGATTTTGCTAAGTCCTGTTTCATTTGACTATGAATGATGACACATAAGTTTTCATTTTCAATTACTTCTACATTTAAGGGAGGTGTGTAGGGTCCTACAGGGCCTCTGGGGGCATTAGCGGCCAGATGCATTTGTTCCCCTTTTCCCTGCAGGATAAATGCCTTGTTTTTCCTATTTTTGGTGATGCTCGTCCACGAGACTTGCGTAATACACCATGGGCTGGAGGCCCCTTTTGCCTTGGGGTAAAATTTTAGCTTTTGCAATTACGTTTTTTGCTTGATAAATGTATTTTAACGGAAAAATCCCCAAATTACTCTTGCCTTGTGACGTTTGCAGAAACACAAATCAGTGTTCGGGAACATACTTAACCATATCGTGGTGTTTATTCATTTCAGCCGTATGTTGACACCTGAGCCAGGAGATGAATCCCATATCCTGTGATCAACGTCGCGTAACCATCGAGCTCAGAAAAGTAATACTGAAAACTCAGAATCAATCACGAGTTCAACGAGTTAAAAAACATTTCGAATAATGGCCAACGCTGGCGAAGTAACAACCTCCTTGCAGAGGCTCCACAAGGAGAAAAAAAAAAATCTAAATTCATTGGATAAATTATTTGTTGCAAATTATTTCTTCAGCTCTAATTAGTAATCTTCATTTTACACAGTAGGCCTCTAATGACCTGCTTGACAACTATGATGTCTGATAGACAGTGGGGATTTGCATGAAAATGAGTTTTGTTTTCTCCCATCCCAGCCATAAAACGACAACAGTGAGGGTGCTCGGCTTTACCACGCAAGGGGGGAATAACCAGGCACCCAAGCTCTGGGTGAAAGGAGACAATTCAGCTGTATTTTGGGAAATAGAGAAAAAAAAAATAAAACCGAAAACAAACCCAGAAGCACTAATTCAGACAAAAAAGAATAGCACCTGGCACACAAACAAGCCTAATCAGATATGGTTGCTAAGTGGAGTCATGTGAATAGCGGATGATGGAGCAAAAGCAGAAGATACGGCTCTCACGGTGACCCAGCTCTAATAGGCCTTACACTGTTGTTTTCTGTGATTGAATAATCTTTTGCCTTTTTATAGCACGGGTTTTTAAATGTTGGCCCTTTTTCAAGTGCATTATCGTCTCATGTCTGCGCATAATTGACAGGCTTTGGATCTCTCTCTGCCTTGTATATCCTGAATCCAGATAGATGCAAGCGGAAGACGGTGCTTTTGCCAGTCACGAGCAGCTCAAATAAGGTTAAAAAAAGAGCAGGAGAAAATCAGGGAAAGGCAACAAGCCTGATGTCCCTCCTGCAGCTCCAAGGGTTTCTGTCATTGGGATTTGCAGTATTTTTTGGTGCTTTCAGCAATGTTATTCCCAGCCCAGTTCAGCACATCTTGTGCTTTGACAGCTCACCGCACCTGGAAATTATTACTTGATAAAAACTGGCAACTTCTCGCATTTTGGAAGGTTTTTTGGAAACCAGCCTTTATTCTTACTTGCTTCCTGGACTTCTGCTGGTGTAAAAGGAGGCGAAAGTGGGTGTAAACGTAAGCTGCAAGAAGCACTGTAACATGGCCTGCATGTTGACGGACCGGAGTCTTGCTCGGGTGCTGCAAGGAGAGAAAGGGCTGGCGGTTTGTGTCTTGGCAAACAGACACCGGCTGCACAAATATAGTCTGTTGTCAGACGAGCTGCCGTGGGAGCTGTGTCCATTTATTTGGTGGTAAACACGAACACGATGCCTTGAATTTCTACAGTAAATTAGTGGGGTAACTGAGATCAGAATCCGATCTCAAAAGGAGTTCTAGCTAGTCTATTTTTTTTTATTTTATTCAAAATAATATTGTCACCACATCAGTTTGTGAAAGAAAAAAAAAAGAGGCAATTTTTAGTCGCTGGTCATCCCGTTCACTTGATTTTTATTTTTTTTAATGATTTGGCAAATGATCTCCCAGCAAAAAAGATAAAAGATGTAATAAACCACTTTCAGCCACTTCTCTGCGAATTGATCCTGCTCCTTCTTCATGTATTGTTGATCTGCTAATTTAATGATTTGTCCGGAGGGCATACACAAATTTGTAGGAAGTAAAAATGTCAGACGAGAGAAAAAGGAGGAGAATGAGAGTGGAAATCTCTTCCCTGGCCAGGCTGTGTGTCCTGTAGGGGAAGCAACGCCCAGACCGAGCGCTGCCCTGGGCGGGGAGGCGGAGGGATGAAGGGGAGTCTGTTTTCATCCCACCGCCATCGGTATCACTGAACTTGGCCGGGGGAAACATAAATCATTCGGGGGCAGACGGACAGGCAGCCAGAAATACATCCACGCAGCCGGCGTGATTGCGCGAGTTTTATTTTACGAGAAAATTGACCTCAGAATAGGCCAGGGAGGGTGCGGGGGGGTGCCCCTCGGCCGGCAGCCCCCGCCCAGGTGAGCTTTCCCTGCACGCCTTCGCAGGGGCAGCAGCAAAAGCAGTTTTTCCGCAGGTGGGAGTCAGGAAGCAAAGCCTTTGTAGCGCCGGTTCAAAGGGGCAGCGACTGGCCGGAGGTGGCCGTGCTTTGCAGCGTTTAGCTCGTTGGCAATGGCAACCTCTGGCTTTCATGTACCCGAAATCGCAGGAGCTGAAGGATTAGACATGGCTGTGCTTGTGGATGCAGCACTTTAATGATTTATTGAATTCTTTTGTGTGTTGGTTGTTTTTTTTTTTTTAAGGTCAAGAGTTGCCGTTTTAAAATGGTCTGTAAAAACCAGATGTGTAAATCTATTAGCTTTTAAAGTGCATTTTTATGAGTTGGAGAAAACCTGCTCGGACTCCGTGGGCTCTGTGACGCCAGCCCAAACCCACAGCCCCGATGCGCGCCCCATGCAGGTGCTCAGCCCTTCAGAGCTCCCCCCGCAAAATTCAGCCACCTCGGTGGGAGCTCTGCGAGAGGGGGGGCACCGCCTGGATCCCCTGGCCACGGCCTGTGCGGAGGGGACACATCGAGGCCCTCCGCTTTTTGGTCCCCAGGGAGCCTCTGCCGGGGGACCAGAGAAGATCTGCATCTCCAGGAGAGGAGAAAAAGCATAGGGGGGGGGAGCAGCCATGGGGCTGCCAAGGAAAGGATGGAGAGCTGCAAACCACAGCACCTCAGGGCAGACAGCACAGGAACAGAAGTGGCCGAGAAAGCCCTTTCTAGGGAGTTTCCATGACCGTCTGCGATGTGTAAAGCCAAGCCGGGACGCAAACCCGCAGCTCTATGTATAGACCCCGTCTAAATCTACTCCTAATCTTCTCCAGGCTTAACTGGGCTGCTCCGGGCTGCAACATCTGACAGCTGTTCTCCTGAGAGCCAGCAGAAACAGGGAGCGTGATGGGGATGTCCGTGGGCTCTCCAAACCTGGGGCTGCCCCGCGTCCCCTTGTGTCCCCCCACCCGGTGCCTCCCAGGCGCAGGCTGAAGCGGCGCGCGGGACCGCTGACCAAAATAGCTCTGCGTACCTAGAAAGTGGTGGTAGCCGGGGTCTGAACCTGGCTCCGCGAGGTTCAGGTCATGCCTCTTGTGGTTTAAAAAAAAGAAACGGGCTTTGACTGCGGGCCAAGTCCTCTATTGGCATAAATGGCCACAGTCCCGCTGAGCAGAGTTCAATCTATTTATACCGGTAAAGAATTTGGCCCATCAGATAGAAGAAAACCTGGACTCCTCTTTGACTCTCTAAGTTTCTGCCCTGTAGGGCCGCAGGACTGTGTGTCCATAGAAAGGAAGACTAAGGGAGCTTTTTCACTAACACTGTTCTGTAAAAACTGCGGATACAGGGAAAGTCGAACTTTTCATAGGAACACACCCATCCTGCCTGAACTTTCTTTGGAAATGGTTTCTCAGCAGGCTCGAACCATAAAATCCTTCCCCAGCAAACGCTGCGCCCTGCCGCAGCAAACAGTGGAGTTCAAAACACGCGGAGCACCAGGGGTGTGAAAAAATGGGGAGGCAAGAAAGCCAAATTCCAGTTCTTGATCTGCCTGTGGGACTTTCACCACCGGGGAAGTGTCTTGGTAAAGGGTGATTTGCTCATCCGGGGTGTTTCTCTCACTGGGAGGGTGGAGAGGGGATTTGGTATTGCTTGTTTGTTTTATAAATGCTTTGAAAAGCTTTGGCTTCCTCTCAAGTTCAGGGAAAGAGCTGCAAAAATCTCAAAAAACCCAAACCAAAACAAAAAAACAACAACCCTTCATGAGTTTTGAAAGCTCTTCCTGCCCTGTTCCAGAAGGGGCTGTTAATTGTAGAGCATTTCAATTGCAGAAGGCCTGACTATTGAGTAGAAGAGCCTTTTTGAGTCTAACCAGCTGTGCCGGTCTTTTGTAAGTTGCTCTCCATGTCGCATGAGCTCGATATAGTCAGCTTTGCTCAGAATTTTTATTGCCACTGGTTGTAAATATGTCTGGATGCATATTTCATTGTAGAGACCCCTACGAGCATCTAGGAACCAAAACTTCCCCTCCACACCCCAGTCACTGAAATTGGATTAAACACTGATTGCATAATTACTGTATAACAAGGTTTGCTCAGCCTCCCAGTGCACAATGCCTGTTTTCATAGCGTTTTAATATGAGTGACATAATAGGCAACCAGCTTGAATAGCCGCATGCCAACGAGGCATTGCATTCCCCAAACCAGCCTGGGTTTGTAAAATCTGGCCCAGCTGCTCAGCACGCAGAAGGGTGACGAGCAGCCGCCTTCCCGCCTGCGCTGGGCGGGGAAACACCCCCCTTCCCCAGCCTGGCGCTGCTGGGGTTCGCTCTTTGGGCTACCACAAGCCAGTTACGTTAATGCTGTGTCCTTTACACCTGTGTTCCTTCACCAGCATTTGCAGATCAGGACCGAGAATGGTCCCGCTAACATTGCTCCGGCGGCTGCTGCTCTCGTCTTTCCTCTTTGCTCTGAGCGAATGATTTAAAATGGCTCGCACCCTGCACAAGGCTCGTTTTTCTAATAAGTTAGGCAGCAAATTTGCTCGTGTATCCAACCCCGGTTTTGTCCTGAGTGGTGCGGACCTGGAACAGCCCATAAACAGCAATTTGCTCATCTTTTAAGCTTTATTGTTCAGGCAATGGGTTTTACTTGGATGGTTGAAGACCAACCCTCCCTTCGCACAAAACGTTTTACCGGCTCCAACAATAACTGCAGCCTGTTCTTTCTGCTTTGCATGTATTTGCAACTAAGATAAATGGACCAAATGCTACCAGATGAAATGAGCACGTTTCTGCTTGACTTACCCCCCGCTCCCACAGGTCCCATCGCCCGGCGGTTGCTGCGTGTCCTCTCCACCCGCTGCGCACTGCTAACGGTTTGAGTCCTCTTCCAGAAAACGCAAGTCCTTCGTGGACTCACTGGGGCTTGTTCTCAGCCTGTCTCTGGAAGGAGCACGTTGATGGGGCAGAGTTGTTACGGGAGGGCGGTCCCCAGTTCTACACTGGTTCATTCTGGGGGGCTTGTGAAGAAGCAGAGCTGGGACCTGCTTCCTTGTGATGGTAGAGATGTCTGTAAGTTTTAGGCTGTTCAAAGAGAACGGCCTGTTTATGGCAAACCAAATATTATGGGCCTGGGCTTACTTAAGGTAATTTTGTTGAGGGTTACCATAGTTGAAACAGGCTATCTGGAAGAAAAAGTGAAGAATTTTGAGGCATTTTCAGGCTCTTTAGCACCAGATGCATGCACTTTGGGGAAAGAGGTTTTCCTGTTGCCAGCCTTTCATTTTCCTCTATCTCCTCTAACCCGTGGCTCAAAGTCACTCAGTTCATCCCTCTGTTTTGCCACCCCGCAGTGCTGTGGCTTGTCCCTCTGGTTTGGCGGGTGCCCGGGGAAGCGCCCGGGAACAGCTGCTGCTCCCAGCGCCGGCCAGGCTGACAGCTGCGAGAAAGTCGGGGGGTGCCACAGGCTCGGGGCGACACATACACGCCCGTGTCTGCCTGCGAAAGAAACCCGTCTTCCTCCCTCGCAGCTATTTTCTGTTGGTGCTATAACCAGCAGAGAGCTATTCGGAGAAAGGCTTTTTAAGTCTGAAGTGTACTAAGGAAGGCTCTCAGGCTATTAGGAAGCTAGTGCCCTTGCTAAAGTTACTGCACTCCTTTCTCTTAGCAGGCCAACCAGCTGCCGTTGGCACCGCAATCATGGCCGGTAAGGACTCGCTCCGGAGCCGGGATTTTTGCCCCTTCATCTTCTCGAATCGCATTTTGCTGCAGAAGTGGTGTCAGTGGGACTGCTGGGGGACGTTAGTGATGCAGCCGAGCTGGAAGGCACTGACTCCTCTGAGAAGAGGGGACACGAGCGGGGCAGAGGAGCAGGTATCTCCCTATATTTTCTGGGATGCAGCAGCCCACCGGCACGCCGGCGGCAGCGCCTGCCTTCCCCGTGGCTTTGAGGCACCTGGCGAAGAGGGAGGGCATAGGTCAGCCGCCGTGAGCTTACCGGAGTGTTTTCCAGGCAGTGATTGGGAATGGCCGGTCCTGTTGGCTCTGAAGGTGAGCGGCACGGCCGGAGAGCAGAGATCATCGTGCCCTGAGCCATCCCTCGCACGCCCACCCTTGCAGGGAGCAGCCCCGGCACCCCGTCCTGCCCAAGCATCTCTGTCCCTTGCTGGATCGATGTGTTTTTACATCTGCCTTCCTCACTTTGCTCCTTTGCTTTGGTGTCAGACTCACCCCTTTGCGAAAATTAATTAAACAGACTTTACAGATGCAAAATATTCTAAACCAGAAAAGAACCTTAGTCGTAAAAATTGCTAATTGTGGGTAAAGGGAATTAATTCTTGTACATCCCTGGGGAAAGCAATGACTGGTGTGATAAGAAGACAAATGAGTTTTTGGAAAAGTTTGCTTACTTTCCTTATCTAGATTGTGCTATTTTAAGTGTGGAAGGAATGACTTTATTTTAGGGAAGCACCCGCAGCCAGTGATGGTTTTTGCTGGCTCTCCGAGGACGCGCCGGTTTGCACGCTGCAGTGGCATGCGGTTCACAGCAGCACTTGAATATTATCGCTGGACGTCACACGCCGGCGTTGCTCTGCGTATCCTATTTCCTGAAGAGTCGGAGGATATACTTTGTTCAGAAACTCAAGGTTTCTGATTTAAAAGGACTTTAGACCCCGGATGGGGGTTTGGCCCTTTATCATTGATGAACAGCTGTGAAGCACAGAGGTTTTTCTTGCAAAAATGCCGGTTCATGGGACATCAGCCAGGGCTATTCCTTGACTCAGCGAAGCTGTGGTGGGAAAATCAGGAGGCAGCATTTTTAACGCCACCTCTGAACATTTCCCCTCAAAAATATTGCCTGGAGAAAGGCCTTTGGGGGGGATGTGCCATTTTTGCAAGAGCCCCCAAAACCTGCCCCAAACGGCTGCACCACTCAGCCCTCTATCGGGGCCACCAAGCCTCCCACGGCCCTGCGTCGCCTTCTGCGGTGGCCAGGCACCGTCTGCAGGCAGGTCTGGAGACCAGGGCCATGGAGGGGTGAGCAGTTATCTAACCAGCGGGGTATTTTTTTCTTTTCCTTGAATGAAATCAGCGCCAGCTCAGAAGGAAGCTGCGGTTCGGGCTCTGAAGCGGGCTGCAGCCCTCGCTCTGCAGCAGTCGCCGTCCGCAGAGCTGGAAGCAGTAGTTTAATCTCACTGCACCACGATTTCCCCGTTTCCTGTGTATTTTGGAGTCTATTAATGAACCCAAGTATTCTCGCATGGGAAAGGCAGCCCTTGAGTTTCCTTCACATGCCAAAGGGGTTAAGCATGTGATGATGGTGAATCTTGCAGAGAACGGTTTCTGTGCTTTATTGTAAACTTCCTGGCTGCCCCGCTGCAAAGCAAGGGGCTACGCTATTTTGAAAGAAGCCGAACTTTCGGGACAGCTATTACATTGCAGAAGTATTGCATCTCGCCCCCAAAGAGCAGCTCCGCTTCTCCCGGCTTCGCGGTAACGTGAGGGCCGGGATTTCAGGTGTCAGCGCCAGGGAAGTCCATTGCATTTGTCTTACGGCAGTTCACGGGACGTGGGAGGTCACAGAGGAGAAGTCGGCCTCATTGTGGCGGTCTTCATCAAGCAGTAGCACAAGCGAGGGGCCGGTACATGAAAGTGGGACTCCGTTTGAAACCATTTTCTTGTTCCCTGAAGGCAATGGCTCTTGTTATCTGAAGTCAGAGTGGAAATTTCTTTGGGTGGAGGAGGCTGGGAAGGGAGCTGCTGACATCCAGCTCGGTGAGGCTGACAATTCCCGTAGGGGGTCTCCTCTTAGGTCAATATAATGGCTATCTCAAAGGCTTTTAAGTTTTAGTTGATCTGGCAGATCACAAATTTGTCCAAAGCTTTCACAAACTCACAAGTTTTTATAAAAAACGTGTTACCCAACTGGAGGATTTTGCCTGTCATTCCCCCTTGTGCATCAGTCCAGCTGCACAGTGCCCACTGTGAAGACCCCAGCCCTTTGGTCTATAGGGGGTTTGATAAGTCTCTCTGCAGCCGTAGCGATAGAGAGGTGCTATTTCTCAAACCGCTCCAAGGCCAAGGCCTACCAATAATTGCTAGTTCAGGGCCTTCGTTCAGCGTCAAAGAGTACTTCCCCAGCACGACGATGCTAGGACTAAACTACCCAGCTATAAGGGATCGGCCGCTTCCACGGGGAGGGTCGCAGAGCACTTGGTGAGCTATGCACCACACCTACAGCTGCACTGGGCCGCTTTGGGACAGAGAGCCGCCGAGGCGCAGACGGTCAGCAAACACGCGGGGCAGGAGAGGAAATGCCAGTGATTCCTGGGCAGACGTCCACTCCTGCCAAGCATGCCATCGGGCCTTTAATATCCCCACAGAGCAGATATTTTTAAAGTCTTTGCTAGACCTTAGGGAAAAAAAAAATCAGATTTTTAAAGTCTTTCTAGGCAAATGTACTGAACAGAAGACAAGCGTGCTCGTTTAAGTCAGGCTTTGCCCCACCAGGGTGCTGGCGCGATGTGTTACCGGGTCAGTGTGGTCCCAAAGGAGCCGAACGTTTCAGACAAGAGCGGTCACGGTGTTTTCAACTTCATCTATTTTTGTCAAAACACATGGGTTGCTGTGAGCACCGACGCGTTTGGCACCCAGGCCTATCCACCCCATAATCGCTCCCGGCCGCACACACCCCATCCCGTGCCCCGACTGCAGCGACAGAGCAGGGGAAGACCCGCGGCGAAAGGAGGATCTCTCCGCTCAGAAAGTGGACATTTTGACAGACTCCCATCTCACATGAGAAATGTTTTGATTTCATTTCCTCTGCAAGAACATAAACAGATTTTGAAACCTCAGAAGTTGCCATGAAACAAAGCCATTGTTCCCCGGCCAGCTCTAATTGCGGCTCGCGACCAGCCCTTGCCTCTTGAAGTCAGAAATTACACAGGGGAGGATTCTGGCTCGGCACAGATTTGTAGGGAGAAATGCGATTTGTCACTATTGTTTTAAGAAAAGTTAACTCTTAGATTTAAGGTTTCTTCTTTGTGTTTTCTGTCCCTCCTCACCAGAAGCAAGCACCAGCACAAGGTGTCATGCCCGCAGTGCCGGAGCGGGAAGGGCCGACGTGAACGTGGCACGCGACGCGAGCGCGGCGATGCCCTCTTTTCTCCGGCTTTCACCCCCCGGGGGGTGGGGATCTGAGGGCAGACCTGGGGGAGCCCTTCCCCCGTGCCCCAGCACGGCACGGCCGCCCCGAGGGCTGAGCAGAGCCTGGAGCAACCGTGTCCCTTTCCTCACGCGGGCTGGGTTCTTCCTTCACCCACGTTCCTGTCCTCTAAATCCACAGGCTGAAGCTTTCAGAGTTGTTTTGGTGATTTTAACACCAGCAGAAAAAAAAAACAAAACCAAAAACAAAACCCAGCGAAGAGACGAGGCATACAACTCCTGCAGACAGCTTTGAAAATATCAACCTCGTCAGCTTTGAAAATATCAACCTTGTATTTCTGGGCAGCTCATGAGCTCAGAATTCCTGATAAACTGGACAGAATTAGGGAATAGCAAGAAATATGATGAGCAGAGGGGCTCGGTCACGGCAGGACGAGGCGGCGAGGGTTGCACGACCGCATTTGAAGAGTAAAGTGTCCAAAGGGCAAGGGGGTGGTTGGATGGAGGTGGCTGCTGTTGAGCAAGGCAAAAGGCAACATGGCAGCGCACCAGGAAACCTTTCCTCACCCTGAACTTCAACCCGTTGTGAAACCTTCCCTCTGGGGGAAGTTCTGGAAACCCCCAAGTTTGTGCCAATGATACACGGGCTGGCCAGAGCCCGCGGGCGGCCCCGGAAGGATGTGCCCCGTGGAGAAATAAAGCTCTGGGGAACTGGTGTACCCAGGCTCTTCTGATTTATCTCATCACATCAAAGCAACCCGCCCCGCAGGGCTCGGCACAGGCAGTGGCACGACGGGCAGCCGGGTTTTGCAGAGCAGGGGCAGGAAAAGACAATTTTGCAAGTGGTGGCTCGAGTTACAGCAGGAGGGCGCAGACCCATTGCACGTACACGCGCTAAACCTACAGGCCAGCATTTTTCTTCAGGATCAGGGTTTCGTCTAAGAAAAATCCTAATTTCACTGTCTGACACAAAATAAGTGGATGGCACTGCCAAGGATTTATAAACATAGGACTTCTTTCGAAGTCTTTCAGTGCCGCTCTTGACCTGAATTCAGGCTGTTAGGCCTTCCATCCCCTCCCATCACGATTTTATTTTATCATCCTCGCCGATTTTTCTGCAATGACTAATTGTGAAGACGGTAAACCTGCTGCTGAAAAACGGCACCAGAAATATACGGTTACCAGGAGTAATAGGTGCCAAAGGCACAAATCTTACAGCTGTGTGAGGGGAAATGGCAAGAGTCAGCTGAATAATACGGAATTATTTGCATCCCATCTTTGTCTTAGTGCTTCTGTAACAGAAAAGCAATCCTTTATTATTTTTTTTTTAAAGTGTCTAAGGAATAACATCATAAACCAAAAAAACTTCCAAGTTACTGTTAAATTTCCTTTGCGGTGTCTGTAGCAATCCCTCAAAAGGGTTAGCTCTGAGTATTTCTTAATTTTGCAAGGATAACACAGGAAGCGATTGCAACTGTGTTGGGTAAGTACACAGCTTGTTTTTTCAATGACTTCTTTGCGTGTGTGATTTCCACTTATACTTCTACATTTTGGTGCACCAGAACAAATATTTCTGGTAGGACCAAAGGAAGCACTGAATTTTTTTCCTCAGAATTGACACTTTGAATAATTTCAGCCAACTTTCAAGTCGGCTTAAAAATGAGGGTCGTCGTTTGGGAAGAAAATTGCCTGGATTATTCCACGTTCTCCCAATATAATGTTTCAAATTTAAAATCTCAATAACGTTTCGAAGTTCAAAGGTGTTTCTCCATGGCCTGTGCTCGTCCACTCCGCCGATCGGGAAGGACAAGTGTTACGTGAGGTATCGGACCCATCATGACTCATCTCACATATCTGAAATAATCTGAGAAATCGTTGCAGACCTTTTTTTATTGCAAGAAAGCATGGAATTCTTCTCTGACAGAGGATAAATAAAGCTATCATGTTTTGCCCTCAGAAAATCTTCAAACCGGGAAAGGAGAGATCACATTCCTCTGATCATTTCTTCGTTATGTCATTATTTGTTATGATAATCCCATCGCCAGATCCTTTGGTATCTGAAAGCCTTCGCAACTGTCATCTTTAAAGTCATGAACAGGGGCCCGCTCCTCCTGAAACCCTCGGTGTTCGCCCTGCGGGCTCTTAGGCTTCGCTTTTGCACGTTGGTGGAGATTTGGGGAGTTTCCAGCCCAGCGAGCAGCAGGACTTGTTCATCTCAGGGCAGATGCTTCCAAAAGGCACTGGGAGCTGGGCACACATGTTTCCAATTATCATATAAGAAGGAAAAAAAAAAATATTACATTTTTAGAGGTTTCCAGATTTAGGCCTAAGTGTTTATAAAACTGGTTTCAGCTTTTAAGAATGTATTTCCTGGCTTTGAAGCTAAGAGGAGCCCCTTGACTTCATGGGACTTTGGATGGGATCCCTGACTGTTTCTGGAGCTCCAGCGCCGGAGAGGTTCAGAGCAGGGGCTGGTACCCACGGCTCCATCCCCGTTGTGCCGGGGATGGGAGGGCTGGCCCTGGCACTGGTCTGCCACCCCCTCCCATTGCAACACCTTTATAAGGGTTGTTTGGGGTTTTTTTTAATGTCGTCCCATAGGAAAAAAAAATTATTGTCCTATTTTCCAGTCTCTGAGGAGGCTTTGGCCAGGAGGCATGTTGGTGTTCAGCAGCGTTAGAGGTAAAACCTCCAGAGTATCCTCAAAATCACGGTGTGGGGAGGTAGGGAGAGAGGAGAGAAGGGTGCTGCCTTGGGACACCAATGCTGGGTGGCTCCCTGGTGTGACCTCCTCCGTGTTTTGTCCAGACCCATTATAAGTAACATTAAAAAGCACCACCCCAGTCCATCCAAATAGAGTGCCTGGTGGTATTAACGTCTTAAATATAGATCCTGTCCTTTTCACCCTCTTTGGTTTTTTTGCTTCTTACATGAGCGGTGAGAACCAGTGTTATATTTTATTTTCCTTCATTTCAGCATTTGATCTACCTCCACGGAAAGCTGCAGTTATTCCATAAAACCAGTCACTGAGGTAAATAATAGCAATCTTACCCCATAAACCTGCTGAAACCGTTAAAATACGTCAAAAGATTAGAGCAATCATTATTAATATAAATTACAAGAAAACAGAACATTAGCCGAATCTGTTATAAAAAAGGAAATTTTTTTTCCGAGTTGGTTTTAATTTCAAATAAATAACAGAAAGAATTTTTCCTGGAACATGAAGGACAGTTTTATAACATCAGCCTATCAGAAATAATGCCCCGTTGGCTCTGTTCTCTGCCACGGAGGCTGAAGTGTTCAGACTCTGAAGTGCTGTTTTTTCTTCAGATATAGGGGGAAAGAACTGATAATGAACATTTCGTAAAAGCACAGAGACCTTTATCAAAGGAAAAGATGCATAATGCATTTTCAGCGTTGTTATTGTTATTATAGTACTTGTCTTTACACAATTATTATTTGATGTTTAGGTTTGCTTGAGAGGAACATCTGAAAAAGATCTGCTAAGTCAAATCCAATGCTTTTAAAAGACACTTAATGAATTTTTCTTGCTGTGTTTATATTGAGAGGTTATTTATTTGTAGATCATCTGTCGTTTTTTGTGCAAAGTGTTTGGGTTTTTAATTCTATTAGTAAAATTACTTGTGCAATGGGTATATGCTTTCCCATAGGGCGGTTCTGCAGGAGCTTCCAGCGTGTTGATTTAGTGCTTATGAAATAAGCCTGTCCGGCCTCCCTGGAGACCAGTTTTTTTCTTGATCGGTGGAGACACAGGCCCGGCTCTGGCCGGACGTGCCCGACGAGCCCGCACACCCCAGCACCCAAGGGCCCGGGCAGCCCCAGCCCTGCTGGGCTGCCGCACGGTGAGAGCTTCGGAGATGCCTTATGGGAACCTCGGGTTTGACCTCTCCCACCCATGGGGTTCTTTGGGATCAACCCGCTGTGCTTAGGGAGAGCCTCACCTCCCGGAGCACCCATCGTCTGGGCTCTGTGGAGCCAGATCCTGCTTTTTCACAGTAATATTAAAATTCAGCTTATGTAGGAGCCAAATATTTCACGGAAGTTCTCCATTCCCTAATTTCCTGAGGAATTCCTGCAAAATGCCCTGAGAAATCACACATGGGACAGGACAACCACTCTGGGTCAATACTCAACTACTTTGTCTCAATATCATGGCACATTTTCATTCCCATTTCACCCCTCCCACATCATGAGGCGAGAGCCCGGAGGTCGACGCAGCAGTTTAGGTTAATCGGCAGAACATTAAAGCATGTCACATTAGTATTAAAAATAAATGGTATAGAGCAGACATCCGAAAACCAGGTGGAGGGAAGGATTATTCCCCTCCCTCCCCTCCCCCGCCCAGTGTCTCTTTTAACTCTGCAAAGGCTGCCAGAGCCAGAGCAGTGGGTAACACAAAAAACATCACTTTAAATTGAGGAGTTTATCACTTCAGCTCTCTTTTCCCTCCCTTCCCTGGCCCGTCAGCACAACCCCAATCCCTCATTAGCGACGAGGCAGGAGACGAGGCAGTGCTTGGGCAACCTGACAGTTCAGGCCCTGGTTTTTACAGATTGCCTTTAGCAGCTGAACTTGTCAGACATTTTGGGTAGAAAGAGCAGAAGTGAGTAATGGAGGCATCTGATTATAGCCATAAAATTCACCCAACCCCAAAAGGCCACAGCGCTGCTCCAGAAACCCCAAGCAGATATTTTAAGGCATTCGCAGGCTCCGGGGCTGACGAGGCTGTTGCCAGCAGTAATAAACTCCCGCGATCCGATCTCGGCGTACGCCCAGCCCCAGCCGCCTGTTTTATTTGGGCGAGGTGCGGAGGGCAGAAATTCCCTTCGTTTATTTTCACTCCCAATGACAGGGTCTGCACGGAAACCCAAGGATTCAGGGCTGTTGTGAAATCTTAATTTTATCGCCGTTCCCTCAGGGGGCCGGCATGAGTGCAGTTTTCTGTACTCCTCGGGGTTTCGTTGGGGGACAGCGGTGTTTTGACATCCCCGAGTTGTCATTGCATAGTTATATTAGATAAAGCACTTAAAACTCTGCCTTTTCCAACCAGAATAAGCAGAGGTGGCCAGGAAATATAGGGACGGCTTGCAAGCACTGCAGCCTCTGCTCCTCCGCCCCATGCAAGCCAGCTTGGTCTCCTCCTTAAGGTGCAGGGCTCCGAAAGCAGAGACGTTTCTCATTCCTGGCCTGTTTTACCTGAATTTTACCTTTTACCTGAATTTTGACAGCACAGGATGGCACCCACAAGACATTTGCCTTTTGCTGTGTTTCTGCAACAGGCAGATGGGGGTGGCTTCAGGCTGGGCTTGGAGCAGTGGGAGACCAGATTTCTCCTCCCACTCTCAAACCCCTAAAACTGGGCGTTTATGTCCTGGAAGTGCCTGACCCCAGGCACTCGTGGTACCTGCACGGACACGTGGAGGAACGTCATAGGGCCAGACGGGAGCGCGCTGGGCTGGCACCAGACTCTGCTCTCGGTTTCTGCACCGGTTTAGTTGGTGAGCGGCTGCGTCGCCAGCTGGAGGTCAGACCGACCACGTAAAATGGAGACAGTGGAGCTCATCTGCTTTGTAAATGGAGAAAAACACACGGAGCTGTAAGACGAGGCTGCCCCAAGCCAGAAACCTCATCCCCGGCAGCCCGACTTGGTCAGCCCTCGATGACCCCGAGGCAGCTAAGCCTCCATTTAATCACGAAACATCGGATTCCACGTCCTTTCTCGGCCATCGCCAGCTCCGTCACCACCCCAGCCAAGGTCAAACTAGCACAAGGAGTTCAATGCTGGGACTGTGTAAAGAATTTCTCCTTGCTGAGCTGGCTGAGAGGCTGGGGACACTGGAAAGAGGGAGAACCAGGGCTGACATGGAGCAGTGAAAAACTAATGGGTTTAGTGCCTCTTAGTTATTTTTTTCCAGTTACTTGGAATACCTTCTTTCAAGGGGTTTTTTTTTCCTTTCTGCTCTATTGTGATTACCTCTGATTGCTTCAAACTATTCACATTCAAAAAGAAAAACATGTTTATCTCTTTCCAATATTTTTCGCAGGTGTTTTCATTCAAATCCATCCAACAAACCCAACCTGAATTACCTGATCTGGCGAGGCAGTTTTTAGACAAAATCAAAGGCAGGGAGACGTTCTTGGCTTTCCCGCTGCTTGCCCATGCCCACTGTGCACCTCGTGCCACCGTTCCCTGAAAATAATAGAAAACAGCCCCAAACAATTAGCAGCTTCTCTAGCTGGGCTCCTCCTGCCCGTTTATCGGGGGATGCCCGATGATATTAGCAACAGCAGAGCAGTGCTAGTTTGTCTCCCGTGGTTTATACGTGAGTATAAAAAGGGCAGAGCACGACCAGCTGCTGCTGAAAGCAGTGGCCCCTGCGGCACGTTTAACACGGCCACGCTGCCAGCGCCCACCGCCGACACCCTTGCTGCCTTCGATCAAAGGGAAGCATGAGGAGCCGTTTCACTTGATCTGAAGAAAGCTGTTGACACACTTAACTGGAGTGTATTAATTAACAAACTTCAGCACCAAGGCTCCTCTGACGCAGCTCTCACGGGGTTTCAAAGCTGCCGTGCAGGAGGAGGGAGGGGACGGCGATTGCCGTGTGCCGGGAGGTTCATGTCTCTAGGTCCTTCGCCATTGCAGGGACAGAGCATGCAGACCCGGGACCGGCAGCCGGGGTGGTGGTCCGGGGTGCCGGGAGGGGACGGACCCGCAGCGGGTTGGGGCTGGGCATCCCCCACCCACCCAGCCGAGCTTGCCCTGGCATTAACCGGCAGCCCAAATAACCAGCCGTGGGGTCCCTCACTATGATTTGGCTCTGTGAAGTTTTAAGGAGATAGGAAAACTCAGGTTAGAGCAACCCATCTGCAAAACGCCTGCCCGGCTGCGGGGGCTGCCCGGCTCCGGCTGCCCTGCGCCCCAGTTTGGCTGTGTCCACGCTTGGACCCCTCCTGCTGCCGTGGTCCTGTGCTCCCGCAGGAACCCGAACCGAGGGAAAATGGAGCGGTGGGTGGCAGCAACGTCACCACGGCCCCGCTGCACGGCGAGAGCTGCCCGCGGAAATCGGGTCAGCTTCTGCTGGTGTAAATCAGCACTCCTTTGGTGAAGCCAGTGGAGTTAAAAGAGTGCAAGAAAGACCAAAATTAGGTCAATCAGATGCACAGCTCCTTTTATGCAGCAACGTAACCCTCTTCCTCCTTCCTACTACTGCTCTGCACAGTCAAGTAGGTCAGAAGTATCTCCTGTCAGGCAGCTGGATGCACCAAGGTAGCTCTGAAATATTCTCCAAATCAGCAGGATATCAGGAAAAGGCATCCTTGTCCCCTCTAAGCACCGGTCTGAGGGGGAAGCAGGCTCTCAGGTGGGGGCTGACGAAGGGCGGGGACTAAAGCACCCCACAAAAAGCTCAGTCTGGGCTTAACTAGAGGTAAACCTCATTCCTAAATATCCCATTAGTTGCACTTGCCTTCTGTGCAGGCTTTTGCCATGGGCTGTGCTTGCAAGGGACATCGCAGACACGGCAAGGAGCCGCTCCAGTGGCCCCCAGCAAGCCCTCGGCCACCTGCACTGGAGCCTGGTCCCCGCACCGCAGCCTCCCAGTGCTGCTGGTATTGGGGTGCATTTCCCTTCCCCACACCAGTGCTAGGCCGGTTGGCACAGGCTCGCTCGCAGCGAGCGGGGCAGCGGCTCCTCTATTCCTCTGCAGACCCCTCTTATACCCAGACTTACATGTTTTGGATGCTTTGAACCGGTGAGACCAAAACAACCGCTTAACACCCGCTGGAAAAGAAGTATAATTGAAACAAACTGGAAATAAGATTATTAGCGAAGCAATCCAGCTTCCTATTTTCATTCACCAGGAGCGGTGCCAAAAGGTAATTCTGAAGCTGGAGAAACTCTGCGGAGAACCATGGTGGAGTCAGCGGAGCAGCACGGGAAGCACTAACGTGGGTGAGAAATGGTCTTGAATCACTGAACATGTTGTTCGAGCTATAATGATTTCGTGATTCTGACTGAGAACTTTCTGCCTGAATCATAAAATAAATAAGGGTCCTGTAGCACCACGGTTTCGTACCAGCAGCCAAGAAGATGAAATAATGAGACTCTGAAATCCAGAGCTGCTCCCAAGTTTGGCAACTCCCCTTTGCGGTGAGGAATGAAAGCCCTGTGCCAAGTCAGTCACAAATTATAAACAATCCCAAAATAGCGATTTCTTATCCCCCCCAGCCCTTTTCAATCTTCTTACTCTTCCCGTGTTGGCCTTATCTCGTATCTGTGGGGCGTCTCTAGCTGTCTTCAGACCATCTGCAAGAGGCGACTAGCATGCGTTAGCACCAGTTCTCCCACTGGGTGCCTATGGAGCCGGGATGTGACAGGCTGGGTAGTGAGGGGCCTGAATTGCTTATCGCATCGAGGTGTTATTGTAGTCACAACACCTACGTTGAGACAGCTATAGTAGCAGCCAGAATTTGGTCCAACAGAAAAAAAAATGAATAATACTAATTCCTGCAATTATTTACCACTCTCAGGCAAATTAGTCATCCCTTTGCCATACCTGAGACAGTAGATGCCACAAAATACCTTCAGTGCCATCTAGCTACTAAGTTACATGAAAAGAGAAATTTGCAGCCAGCGCTAATTGCCAGAAGGCCCATCAGCGGCGCGATGTCCTGATGCACCAGCTGAGGCTCTGCCCTCGGGGGTCTAACCAGGGCGGTAATGAAAGCCGCAAAGATAATTTGCAACCGTAGCAAACTCTGCTTTAAATTGATGCTTATCTGCAAAGTGAACCCCTCAGAACAGAGAAGAAATAAACAAGTATACACATCCCAAACCCGCCTTCCTTCCGCTTGTAGAGGCACTTCAGTATTGCCAGTCCCTCTGAGCGAACCCAGGGAGGAAAAACAGCGCTTCTCGGCTTTAGCTTTTGTTTCATGAAGATGTAAAGAGGCTTTGGAACAATATCTCCTTTGCTGTCTAGTTGTCTTGGGTTTCATGCCACGTCCATCATGGAGGTACGGAGCGCTCTGGCCCCTCATCGTCGGTTGTCTCCAGGGCTGCTGGGCTTTTATAGACAACACAATAGTCTTCGAAATTACCAGGTGGATACCGAGTGAGACAGCAAGTACCTTTCCCTGGATGACCGTGCGGACTGACGACAACACAGTGGTGGAACTGAGACTCAGGGTGACCGAGTGGCCACGTGAAACCTGCAGAAATGGAAATGTGAACGGAGGGAGCCGAGCCGGGCTGCCTGCGTCAGGCTCTCGGCACAGACGCAGCGGCCCTCACTGGCGGAGAAATCACAGGATCCCAGACTGGCGGGGGCTGGCAGGGACCTCTGGAGCTCACCCCATCCCACCCCTGCTGGAGCAGGCACCCCCAGAGCAGGGGCACAGGGCCGCGTCCAGGCGGGGGGTGAATGTCTCCAGGGAAGGGACCCCACAGCATCTCTGGGCAGCCTGTGCCCCTGCTCTGGCACCCTCATAAACAAGCTGCTGTTTTCCTTTTTTCTCCCTGGCCCAGACTGTGGACTGTTGCCACACAGTCCAGCGTGTCCTGGACCATGCAAAAAGCTAAGAAAAGCAAAATACAATTAATTTCAAAAAGAGGTTGCTTTTATGACATACTGTACTTTGGCAAGAGTTTTCCTTTTATGGTGTAATTTTTCCAGATAAATCTGTCTAGAAATGACCTTATGGTCTGGGTATGACGCTGAGAGAGGATACACACACGCTTTTGCTCCCCCAGTGTCAAACAGCGACGCTTGGCCAAGGATCAGCTCCAGGGACGGAGCAGGCGATCGCCCCCGCGCTCCGCAGGTGTGACCCTGCTCTGGGTGCACGCTCGCGGATCAGCCCCGCCAACGAGAGCACGAGGATAGTCCGTGGCTCACACGGCAGCGCACAGCTGGCAGCGATGCCAAACCTGCTGACGGCAGCGGGACGCAGGTCAGAAGAGACCAGTGCCTGTCGGAGCATGGTGAGGACTTTCATCTCCTGCTTGGAAGTCCTCGCTACCTGAGCGCTGGAGAGTTTATCCAGGCAAGACCAGATTATCTCCAGGAGCAAATAGCGTTGGCACTCACAGGGAGCCCTGGCCGGCAGACAATCTGTCTGTAGCATCGTAGTCAGTGGAAAACTTTTTGGAGCATATTAATAATTGAAATGAGTGCCGAGGAGGATATTAATCTTCATATGGATGGACCTCAGCTAGGTGAGCTGGGTCTTAAAAGCAGCATCCGTGTGGCACCCACAAGGAGATTTTTTAGTCAATACTTAAAGCTTTGACCATGAAAGGTAGACCCTCCGTGGCAAAAGCTGTCAGCTCGAGCAGAGAAGGGCTGCAGCCCTCAGGTGTCCTCTCTGAGCTGCAACCACCATACAGGCACTTAAATAAAAATGAGACCGGCGCTCGAACCTGACACCAGGTCTCAACCAGAGCTGTGCTGATTTACACCAGCCAAAAAGAGGCCGGACCTGCAGGGCCAAATCTGGCCCATGGCTTTATCCAGGCAGCTGCAGTGATTTAAAAGCTCTGTCAGTGTCAGTCACCAGTGGGTCTCATTGAAAACCAGATTTATCTTGTAATCTGCACTAGGAGGCGTAAACTGCTGCTGCTGCTCCCCCGCAAAATAAATCAGCCCAACGCAGCCGAGAGCTGGTAGCTACGAGCGTCAGCCCTCGCTTTCCCCTCTGCCTGATTTATACGCCCTCATGTTAAAGTCAGCAGTGGCCCAACGCCGGCAGAGCCCTTCCCCTTTCGCCGACGTGTTTTACACCTCCGGTTAACGTCAGAGGGACTCCTCCTGGAGCGGGGTGGCATTGGGGTCAGCACGGGGACCTGCCTCTTCTGTGGGCTGCAGCCAGGGCAGTTCGAAAGCTCTTTGGGGGCAGGAACGAGCCTTTTGGTCAAGCGGGTGCTATGCCTGGCATCTCCAGGCTGCCAGTCCCCGCTGGAGTCTTCCCATGCTGTGGTGGCACGAGGAAGCACTCCTGCGAGGAGTGCCATGGAGCAGCACTGCCGTCCTGCCCGGGGGGGACACCCCGCTTGGCTTGGCAGAGCCTGTGGGAACGCGTGAGCACACGGGGTTAACTCAACATTTAGGCTCATGGTTATTTTAGGCATCCTTCTCTGCGCTGAAACACAGGCTGACGAAACTCAGCAACAAAGGTAGTAGTGTAATAACCGCCCAAACGTAGTCACAGGGGATATATCCTCCGATTCTTCACGTCCCAACTGCGAGCTTCTTATTTCAGCATCTCTCCCCTTTGGGATTTTTGCTTATCACATAAAATGAAGAATGCTCTTTGTTCTTTCAGTCCTGCCCAGCACACGCCTCCACCGCCCCATCGCTGCCCCGGCATGCTGGCTTCAGGGGCAAAGCAAAACCCGCAGAACTCAGGCGAGTGTCGAAGCCCACCCAGCAAAGGGAGTACAGGATTTTGGGGGGCGCATCAGCAAAACGGCGATTGCCACCCGGCCAACGGCCACAGGCCATTGCGAGGGGCGATGCAATGGAGGGAGGACGATGCTGTTGGCCTGGCCGCGCCGTGGAAGCTGGTGGTGAAAGCCCGCACCGTTAAAACGAGTCTTCAAGGGTTGTGCTGGAGCCTGAGCATTCCTTGGCGTCGGTTGAAGCCGCAGGGGTTTGGCAGAGCGGCCGCAGTTATGCCCGGTCCCTCTGCAAATAGTGTTGGCAATTTCAGGGAGCAGAATAACGTCCCAGCGCTGCCAAAAGCCACAGTGATTATCAGCAGTGTAAGTAATCAAGTAAAAGCATTTTTCCACAGCCGAATGACCAGATTGTCAAGCATGGGAAGAGTAGTAGCTAGAATTGATTGCAGCTCACATGGATAATTTCTACCAGAATTACGTTATTGTATTGAAACAGTAATGCATAATGTATGGCCGTGCATCTCTGCAATAAACATTTTACATTTAATTCAGAAATCTCTGAGTCATTAGAAAAGTTCTCCCATTATGTTGCAGAGACCTTTGTGGAGTCAGCAGTAGCAGAGTCTTTAAAAAAAACAACAAAAAAGGTTAATGATGAAGGGAAACAGAGGGATGCGAAACACCTGAGCTGGGAATGAGAGCGGGGGGCGAGCACTGCGTGCCCCTGCCATGCCATCCTGCGTGGGACAGCCCAGCCACCCCACCGTCGGCACCCAAACCATGCTGCTGCACCGGGATGCTCCACGCACCGTCAGGGAAGAGAGAAAGAAGGCGGTTCCCCGGGGAAGTTCGGCCAATCTAACATTTAAATCACCTAATAGGGTTGCCTCCATCTCTGCGCTGGCTGCAGAGGAGGCCGCGGCGGGGGAAAGCTCCTGGAGAGGGTGCACCTCTGTGGCAGGAACGCCCTGTGCAGAAGACATGTTGTGGTGCAATAAGCTCGTAGCAGCAGAGGAAAAATCAGCAGGTCTGATCCTGAAGTTCTTGCATAGGTTTAACTTCCATAGGAGTCAAATCCCTGCGCTGGCCGCCCGGCACCCAGGTGAAATTGCCAGCTGGGTGGAGAGTTGCACCCAAAATGCACTCAGGGTGGTTCCCATCGGAACTCGCTATGAGTTGTGGGCTGGTACAGAGACATCCACCATCCGCGCATATTACAGGAGGGAAATTCACTCCTTTCCGCATAAAAGTCACTCTCCTCCATGTGTCAGCCCACCTCTCCTTGCCAGCGCACGATAACCCTTCACACCTCCCAGAGAACTTCTTCCTTCGGTAGTTTGCCATGGCTCCAACGTGGGGATCAACACCACAAGGGAGCAGCCAAGTGGATCTTATTGCCCGGGTCCTTCCTCCAAGCCCCTCGTGCTGACAGCGGCTCACGTGGTCCGCGTGCTGCTGCTCAGCGCGGTGGGTCAGCTGGACACGGCGGCGAGCTCGTCCACGCGAAAACCGCCCCCGCCAGCTGGGGGCCCGGGCCTGAACAGCCCGTGCAATTATTTTGTCATCTGAAAATGGGGTGATCGCAGCGCTGCTTGCAGGTAGAGCCGCAGAGCGTGGTCCGGCAGTGCCGCAGAGCGCTCCGGGGGCCTGCGGGAAACCACAGGGCCCTGAAATCAGCAGGCATTTGCCAGAGTCAGCAAAAGCAGTCTACAAACATGAACTTTATTACTCCTTATATTCATATACTCTTTAAACTGACCTTTTTTTTTTCTTCCCCCAAGTTTTACACCCTTGGCTTTTACTTGGCAAGCTTTCCTCTCTACGGACAAGGTTGGTTTTAGAAGCTTTCGGATAATAAAAGCATTGGGAAAAAGAAAAGCGATGGGTTTTCAGGTACCGTGCAGCACTGTGCAATAGCAATTTGGAGATACAAGTGGTGTTTCTAGCTCCGATGCTGCTCTGCCCTGGGACCTCTTCCTCCACCACTTCTGCCTCCACGGGCTCGGAGGGGCTCTTGCTGCCACCCCCTCGGCAGAGGCACTTACTGTCCATCAAAGTACCTCACACAGCACAAAAGAGGCATTTTCATTACGAGCGTGAGGAACTGGAGATCGTTGTCGTTATCTAAACATTAACAGATTTAGTATTTGTTGTTCTCAGATTCTTGTCCAACAGCCTGTGCAGCTTTTCATATAGAGACAAAGAAGTCGATCAATATTTAGCGCAGCCACGGCACGCTATTAATGCCTCCCTGAGAGGGGGCTTTTACCGAAGTTGAATTACAGGAAAAACCTGCAGAAATGATAGCGATTCCAGACTTTAGTGGATTTTACTGGGAAACAGGGTGGCCATATGGACTTCCCACCTACCGTCAGTTACTAGCAACACAGCACACTTCACTCCGGAGATGCACACTTAGCTTTGAGTTAAAAATAAATAAAGGAAAGAAAAGCGTAAGGATTATTTGTGTAGAGCTGGTTGGCACGCTTGCCAAGAAAGGCAAAGGGCAGGGTCGATGCGGTTCAGCAATGGGCTGTGATTTTGCCCCCTCCTCCTGGAAGATGCCGCTTAGTGAGGCAAGGGAGAAAACACAACGGGGGGTAACAGCAAAGCAAAGCGCGGTTCAGGTAAGGACTGATAAAATGCAGCTCTGATGTACAAGGCCTGCAGGGAGCTCCTGTGCATGGTGCCAAAGCCTTGCGTTCAATGCCTCAGCTAGAAGATGGGGATGACGATACCCGGCTCCTCCGCAGCTGAGGTGAATGGAGGGTGCCCGCACCACGCCTGCCCTGGGCGAGCAAACGCCCTCACCCCGCCGGCCGCTGGCGTGAGGGTCTGCTCAGCTCAGAGGGGAGGTCTGCAGCCTGGGCTCGAGTGTTCTGCTGCCATTAACTGTGATCCCAATCAATACAGTACGTGAGTCAGCGGGAAGCTGTTTGGCCGAGGGAGAAAAGGCAGTGTTGTGGAAACGAGTCCAGCAAAGAGGCTTCGTCTCCCACCTGGGAGATCACCCAGGGGTCCCAGCGGTCCCACCGGCAGCCTGGGGCAGCTGCCGGGGACACCTGATGCCAGAGCGGCCTGGCACATGGATTTGGTATCGTAATAAAGCCGGCGGTGCCAGGCAGGAGGAACGCCACGGAGGATGCCGGGCTTTGCGGGGCAGCGTGGCACAGGGGACCCTCGTCCCTGGGGCTGGCGGGGATGGGGGTGGTGTGAGGACACGCGTGAACCCCCCTCAGGCACCGCCTCACGTCCCTGCTTTAGTTATTCTGCGGTGTGGAAGATGTTTGAGGTCATCTGATTTTTGAAATAAGTTAATCTCTCCTAAACAAACGATCTGCTTCTGACTCATTTCTAAGAAACTTGGGCTCCTGTGACCAAGCTTCCTTTTCAGTCGTCAGTGAATTTTAAATTATAAACTGAGAGGACATAATATTCAGGGAAAGATGCCTCCCGTGCATTTTGTGGGTTTGATTTAACAGCCGGAAGACGATACTGAAATATTTGAGTCCATAACAATTAATGATTATATTCTGGGGTTTATAGCCGTATCGCAGTTCCCACCACAGGTCCCCTTTCGGGTTTTTTTCACTGTTAACAAACACAAAGGCTGCATATCTTTACACCCAGTAATTGCCTCCACATTCATGCTAACTTTACGGAGAAGCACTGTTTTTCAAGACCCACAAAAGGCCTCGACCTATAAAATTCAATTTCAAATGGTAAAAATCCCCTGGCCACTGTAGACGCTGGTGACAAACTAACGTGTTATGTTCCATAACGGTCTGTTTTGAGTACTGGCTTGACCTGTAAGTGTTCTGGATACAGCCTGACTAAAATGGGTTTTATTATTTTCCATTAGTGCCTGCCGCAAGAATATCAACCGGCAGTCCACAGGGGAAATAAAAGTATTTTTCTCCTCTAGATAGCATCTGCTGCAAATGTAAACGGACCCTTTCCCAGCCCTCTCCTTCCTTCGGTTCCCGTCCAGCCCTCTGACATGATCAAATTTCCCAAGATTAGTGCTTCCGTCGCAAGCTCCGAGGCAGGGCCAGGGCAGGAGATGCTCCCCGGCCCCGCAGGACCCGCTCGTGCGGTTGGGTGATGCCTGCTCAAAGCCCCGGCCGGGCGCTGGTCGAGGAGATGCACTGTCGTGCCGAACCACGGCGGCGTTTCCCAAATTTGCCGTCAGACTCACTGAGATTAGGAACTTTCTGGTTTTTTCTCTATGCTGCAGATGCTCGGGCAGACCGCCGTGTCGCGCGAGCTCGTCTCTTTGTGCAGGCACCGGGGGACAGGGCTGACGGCACCCCTTCCCCGGCCTCCTCCGCGCCCGGGCATCTCGGCCGCGCGGGGTTCCGCCTGCCCTCTCCCAGCGGAGACAGCCACCAGCTACAGCCCGACCTGCCCGGTGCTGCCTCCCCGTCCCTCAGGCTCTGCTTCCACCTGGGTTTTTTTTCTGCCCCTCCTTCCCAGCAGCACCCACCAACCTCGTTTGCCCTCCTTTCATTTCCCAAAACTTCTTTTCTTTTTAAGGCAAATTATTCTGTTAAAAAATCCCCCAGCATTAAAACCTGTCTCACGTCGTCTTGTCTCAGTAAAACAATGACATTTTCCCCTCTTTGATGCTCAGATCTAGCTCTGCAGGAAATTTTACTACCATGACTCTTTCATCTCTCTCCTGGTTTGAAGATAAATGATCCTTGGACTCTTCTGGACCTGCATAAATCACAAAAGCAATCTACTAAGAGAGCTGCCTGTGGCACCGACTTCAGCTGGAATTGAAAAGGACGGTCAAAAATATCCATAGTGCTTACACAGGGAGTAACAGAGCCGGGGTAATCCAAGCAACATCTCCTCTCAGCAAGCAGGACCGTGGCACGGGGAAGCAGAAGATGGTGTGACCACGGCACTGGGGGGATGACAGCCCTGGGACGCCATCCTCAGAGGCGCTGAGCATCACTGGAGGGAAATCACAGAGCTGGGTGACTTCTGAGGACACGGGACTAGCTCCCAAGGACAAACAGGCCCCAGCACATCCTCCCGGGCCACTGAATTCGGTCCCCGGTGTCATTTGTGTGTGACACTATCCCTTTCCTAACTGCAGCCAGCTCTGCCTGAAACTTGGGGGGGTTGTCCCCTCCCTTCGATCTCTGAACAAGATGCTGATGCCAGGACGGTGTCGCCTTTGGGGACTTGGGTCTGGGGTTTAGGAGAGGCAGCTCGCCTTGGACTGCAAACCGATTTCAGCTTTTGCTGAGGTTTTGTATCAGGATGGAGAAACACAAACGGCTGCTGCTGTGTCAGTCTCAGCACCATCTTTTCTGTCCTAAGAAACTTCTCCTGAGGGCCTGATGTGATGGAGATGACAACCAAAGTACCCAAAACTTGGCTCGGGAGTGGGGTGGCAGCCTCTGGGCAAGACCTCTCCTGCTTGGAAACTCCACGAGAAACCACGGAAGAAGGGCAGCACATGCCCCGGGGAAAAGCAGGCAGTTAATTCTCACATCTCCTCACTCAGGGCTGATTTGGCCAAGCTGGAGCTGGGAGCACGCAGGGAAAAATATCCCCTGCACTGCGCCTGCTTGGGAGATGGCTACAGGGTGGGCAGCGGTGGCCAGCTCATGTGCTGCCAGAGCAAGAGCAGCTTCGGCTGCACCTCGAGTAAAGCAAATCCTCTGCTGCGTGAATGTTTGGGTGCTAACGAGAGCATGGTCCTTGTCCCCAAGCGCAGCTGCAACCTGCCAGCGCCCTGGGACTTTGGGCTGAGGTTGCAGCTGCAGCAAACGCTGCTCCAGCAGCTGCTGATGCAGCAAGCAACTGCTTCTGGGTGACTTGTGCTTTTCCGTGGGTGGCAGTGTGGGCTGCGGAGCTATTTTTGTTTCTCCCCTTGCTTTCACCTGATAGCAACCGGATACCGCAAGCTCCATCAGCCCTGAGCAGAGCGCCCGGCATTGCTAACATAAAGCACTGTATGCTTGCAGGCAAGGAGGTGGGGTTTCTCACTTATTTTTTTTTTCCTTAAGCAAATTTTTAAAGTCCTATTTGCCAATTAGTTGGATTGCTCATCACTCCTCGTAACTTGGGAACAACCACCGAGATCGTTCATGCAGCATCGCTCCCCTTTAACAAAGGCGTTACCTTGAAACTGGATTTAACACAGACCCCCCCGTGACACTCTGCTCCTTCCAGTCTGATACAACACTTCGTGATCCCATTTCCAGCCATAAGACTCCGATCTGTGGCTAAATAATTTCTGTGCCTACACATACCCAGCTATTAAAACAGCTTTTTACAACGAAGCATCACTACCCAGTACAGCGACCACCCTACCGATGAGTTAGCAAGCACCCTTGATGTGTAGTGAGCAGCACACGTGGCGGCTGGGACGTGGGGACACCCGGCATAAAGCATAATTAATGCTGCCCTCCATTCCTGCTCCAACCCGCGTGGTGTTGCACGGGTGTCCCTCACTTTCCCATCTGCTTCATTCAACTCCGACCACCTTCATTTTAGAGATAAACAGGAGCCAGTATGTGTCATGAGAGCTGTTTTTTGGAATAATTCTCCTGGTTTCCATCACAGAGCTGCAAACCGAAGCAGCATCTCATTCTGAGTTCTAAGCCCTTCTGAGATAATCAAATCAATAACTCAAAGGTCTTCACACAAGGTTAGGGATTCCCGTGCTGGGGTATCTCTGCTGAAGCTTGTGAAAATCAGGCCTGATTTTCATGGCTGCTTGATTTTTTTTCCCTTCTCTCTTCTGACTCGGAAAAACTTGGAATTGAGAATTGATTGTGTGGCATTTTTCACACGTGGAACTACTGATCTGATTTTGGTGTCTTCTGTCCTTTTATTTGGGTACAGCCGAAAAACGGCCTCTCGCCACAGGAAATTTGTGGGAAATGACACAGGGACGTCAGCCTGGAACAAACCCTCGTGAGCAGGAGGAGGACAGTCAGAGAAAATGGCCTGGAAAGCAACGGATGGAAAGAGAGGAGAAGGAAGGATGAACATTTCCACTTCAGCGGGGTGTTGCTGAAGTGAGGGGAGGGAAAACACAGGCCATGACACTTTGCTGTCTTTAAGACAGATTTCTGCAAAGCCTTTGTGTCCCCGTTGACACTGCGGTCACTGGGAGCATCAGGCTCCACATCTGACCCCTGAAGCAAAGCTCTCCCGGCCTCTTCCCGTAGCCCGTGGAAGGATCTGCCTGTTGTGCTCACCTCGTGGGGGGTTTGCAAAGAGGCACGGGAGGCTTTTCAGCTCTTAAGTGATTTGCTCAAAGGCTCCACTACAAAACAGAGGGACCTACGTGAAATAATACCTATGGGATTCAAGGGAAGCTTGCCTGGGCTCCTATATATGATATATTTGTTAAACATTGCATAAAAATATGTAATTCTTTTTGCGCCAGTGCCGTGGAAACTCAGAGCTGTAAATCAACGGTTCAGATAAGATCTGCCCCCTGTGAAGTGGATCGACCTTCTCTGGCAAAAGAATATGATAAATGTACTGGTCCATGCCCAGAAATGAAAGATAAATACGCAGGACACAAGCTACATGTATGAGACACAGGCAGCGCTTGTGTCTCCTCGTCTGCGTACGTCCTCGGGCAGGACGTACGAGGGTCTTTGTATCTTTTGGTGGCTTCGTTTGCACAGTGTGAAATCTTCAACGTCAAAAAAAGCACGTTGCAATGCAGAAGGGAGAGCTGCAGACTGGCATAACCAGTCCATAGGTGCATCCCATACTTTGACATCAATTTTTACTAAGAACAGGGAAAAAAAATGAAAAGTCAGTCTTCCACGAGCCCCCCGTGGTGGCTGGGCCGCGGCTCCGGGTCACTGAGAGCAGCCCACGAGGTGCCGCAAGAAGGGCGGCAGGGCAGGGGCGCTAGCCTAGGGATGGGGGTCACAGTTGTGCCCTTGGACCTTTGTCACAAACCAAGTGTGTTGATTTGGCAGAAATTTCCTCTTTCTTCAGGTGATTTTCAACGAGAAAAATACCGCGGGGCTCCAAGGCTCGGTGAATTGCTCAAGGGAGTGAGGGCCGGTAGAGTCCAGCGACTGGTCCAGGAGGCTTAGCCGGCAGCCAACACCAGCTTTCTTGCTCAGATGGTTCGGTCAGTGTTTTCAGAGCTGGAGGACTACAGACCCAGCCTTCATCTCACATTCAGTCCTGTGTTTGTGATTTATCTAGCAAATTCTGTGGGCTCTAGGGTGCAGTTTTATTAAAATGTCCTTTTTCCCTAACTCAAGAGAATGGTTACAAAACATGCTGAAATTTGTTTTTCACTCTTTAGGGCTTCCAGAACTTCGTGCTCATCTATCTTATGTTATTTTTCTTTCTATTTGTGGTTTTGAGGTCATGGCTCCAGAAATGTTAACTCTTCAAGTGAAGTTCAGAGCCAAAACCAAATTATTCTCGGAGGAAATACCAAAATTTCTACTGGTGCCTTACAGCTGAAAAACATGGAAATGAATACACAGTAGTTGATGTATCTCTCGGATCGAAAGGTACCTCGGCGTAGTTACGTGCTCATGGAAAATGCCGTGTGATGGTGTCGGGTGGATGGCGCAAACAAACACAAACTTTCCCACAAATATTTGCTTGTCTCAAATTAATCTGCTTGGCTCTGCTCACGGCTCTCCGGAGTTTATTTCCCACAAATATTCTAACAAGAGCTTGCTGGCAAGAATACACGTAGGAACCGCTCAAGGTGATATCTGAAGAAACTATTTTTGAAGGTCCGTTTTAAGAGCAGCAACCCTAAACCCCTGCTATTTTCATGCCTTTGGACTTACCGGCCCTGAGGAAAGGGCAGCATTCCCCTCGGAGGAGGCCAGGCACGGGGATGTGGCTCTGAGTCATGAGTTGGATGCTCATTCCCCCTCTGCTCTGGAGAAGATGTTGATTAACCAGTGACAGTTGGAGAGCTGAGACGGTATTTCCATGGTCGGAGGAGAACGACCCTAGAAACGCTCTTCCCTGCTCCCTGCTTTTGCATTACATGAAGGCAGGAGAACCAGGGCTCTCCCCTCCTCCCTCTCCCGCGGATGCAGATGGTGGCTCAGTGCTGAAGTCCTGGGCGGAATCACAGCCCCACGATGCAGCAAGGGTCCCAGACGTGTGGGGTGTATGGCCTGGCTGCACCCAGGTTTTGCCATCCCTGGTTTTGGCAGGAAGACAGCGGTGTGCAGCCTGGCGGGGAGCTCCACTTCCCTTCCCTTGCCTTCCTTTCCTTTCCCTGACACTTAGGAGACCAAGATCCTGCCGGAGCAGGCTGCAACATGAATCCTCCAGGCAGTTTATATATTGCTGGAGAGAACCAAACAGCGTTATTTGAAGTTCACGAACTAGTCTCTGTATTCCCTGTAGCAACCACAAGGCAGCTCGAGTCAGACTCGCACCGTGAATGCAAGGCTGTGGGCATCTTCTCTCGTCGGTGCCTGAGCGATGGAGCAGATCCCCGGGGAAGCCCCGCAGCACCTTAACTCGTACGGCAAAGCTGGGCTGCTGGGGCTGCTTCTCCCACTCACTGCAGAGCCCGACATCTTCAAGTCCGGCTTCACTTTGATTCAGAAGAAAATGTCTGAAGCTGTCCTCAAAGTCAACAGGAAGGCCACTGTGGAGAGACCAAGGCATTTCATTTTTATCGAGACTCCTTTATTTTAGATTATTATAATATATAATAAACAATAAAACTCCAAAGCCATTCAGAGTGGAAAAAAAAAATACTTCACAGTGTCTGCTGATTTCTTTTTATCTTTTTTTTCCTAACCTGGGTACCATCTGGGGGAACGTGCATGATTTTGAAAGCTTTGTGATGGAAGTAGGTATTTCACTAGCAAGGAGTTTCAAACTTAGCCTATCAGCTCTATTAATAGTCCTTAGCACTTATTCAGGTATAATAACCAGAGTTTCTCAAAGCACATTATGAAAGTGTATCATCAGTCCTATTCTAGATCGATCTGTGCAAAGCAGAGCTGGAAAGTGTTTCATTTCACTTCTACATCACCATTGCCAAGAGGCCTCTGTGGGTTACCCTTGTACAGCCAGGAAACGAAACAGTTTCACATGACTTATGTCAAAATCGGGCAGCGCGAACTGGCTGCAGCCCCCCGGACAGGACACAGCCCCACGCCAGCAATCAGAAGATCCTTCTCTGCCACCACCTTCCCAGGGGGCTGAATTTTTCCTCCTCCTTTAGGCTGCCAGGTGTGTTTAGGCTGGAAGTCCTCTGGGAAAAGCACGGTGGCTTCCTGCTGCCATTGCCACTAACGCTACAGGGTGGAAGCCTTCTTCGGAACAGGAGATGTGACAAGGTGGAAGCAAAACTCACGAGCATGTTTGCAGAAACGCTGCTTGAAAGCATTTTAACAACTCTTTTGTTTTTTAGCATCTTTAAAAAAAAATAACCAACGTAAAAATTACCCCTTGGACTTAGAGAAAAGAATGACTCTTGCAAAACACGATCCCAAGCAGCCGCGATATTAGCAACTACCCCTTCAACATTATGGCTCCGTAGGCATTGGATGAGAAAGGCAGAAGGGGATGTTTGCAAAGGAAACCAATTTTTTTCACAGGTTACTTCCTCCGGAGTGGGAGACCACAGATTGAGAAGAGCTGCCTACCCTTCCGGTAGCAATAATGCGATTACGCTATTCATAGCGAGAAAGAAAAACACCGGTTGATCTTCTTTGCATCATAATTTGTTAACCTCAGAATTAACCTGGCTGGACACAGATCTGTTAAATTTTACCACGCTTCTCCAATTAAACTACTGAAGTCTGAGACAGAAATAGCTACCCACAGCTGTTATGAATTGATATGTTCCTTGACGATGCTTGGCACCGCCTGCAGAAAAAAGAAAAGTTTCTTATTTTATTCTTTGCCACAAAGTTAACCTTTTTTTTTTCTTTTCTTTTCTTTTACTATTTTTAATATTCTTTCATTGCAAACTGATAGTATTAGACTGTTCTTCTTTGCTTTGCTTGGAATGGAAGGCAGACACGCTACTTGAGTACGCTCCATAATGGTAACTTCATACCTAATATTTCTGTTTTAGAAAAAGGAAGGGTGGAGGGCGCTTGCAGGGCTGCCTAGCTCTAAGTGCATTGAGTTACACCGGAGCAGGCATTGCACCTCCAGCGCTAACAGGGAGCCACAGACCCTTAGATGTCCTCTGCCCAGCTGGCAATGACGGAAAGAAAGGGATAGACCCACTTGAGGCCGACATCCTGAAAATGCCTGCTCACACGCAGCGGCAGCCGCGGTTTTAGTGCGTGCTCAGAATGGAAATCCCCAAATCTGCAAATGGCAGAAAAACAGCAAAATCCCCAAATCTGCAAAGCCACCCCTGCAAACTCTTTTATGTATGTACCAAGCAAACGTAGATCTTTAGAAACACATTGTGAGGTCTCTTTGATCTTTCCCACACCTGCTTAAGGCTCCTGCTCCTGACACTGGCCATCACGGCTGAAGGACATTCAGGTAGAATCGTAGAATCATTAAGGTTGGAAAAGACCTCTAGGATCATCAAGTCCAACCCCCAACCCAACACCCCCACGTCTCCTAAACCATGTCCCCAGTTCCTATGGCTACACGGTGTTTGAACCTCCCCAGGGCTGGTAACTCCCCCACCTCTCTGGGCAGCCTGTGCCAGGGCCTGACCCCTCTGGCAGGGAAGGCATTTTCCCTCATATCCCATCTAAACCTCCCCTGACGCAGCTTGAGGCCGTTCCCTCTCGCCCTGTCACTGGTGACTTGGGAGCAGAGACCAGCCCCCCCCTCACTCCAGCCCCTCTCAGGCAGCTGCAGAGAGCGAGAAGGGCTCCCCTCAGCCCCCCCTTCTCCAGGCTAAACCCCCCCAGCTCCCCCAGCCGCTCCCCAGCACACTTGTGCTCCAGACCCTGCCCCAGCCCCGCTGCCCTTCTCTGGACACGCTCCAGCCCCTCCAGGCCCTTCTTGTCCCGAGGGGCCCAAACCTGAGCCCAGCACTCGAGGTGGGGCCTCCCCAGGGCCGAGCACAGGGGCACCATCACTTCCCTAGTCCTGCAGGCCACGCTGAGTGTCAGATCCTCAAAGTAAAGCTTTGGAGCCCTGGTTGAAAAATTGACTTAATTACCAAGAGTCAGGTTACGTCCTTGGGACATAAAGCATTGTTATAGAAAACAAAGCATGGGAAGACGTTTAAAGTGAGAACGGTGCCAGCAAAAACCACACGAACCTGCTGACTCGGTGGCAAAAACATTTCTACGGTACAGACGAAGCCGCGCAGCTGCCGGGGTCATCCGCACGGCCGCACTTCCCCGCAACCTTTTGGACGACAAAATACCCAAACCCGCCCGGTCACGGGGCCGAGCAGAAGTAGCGGCATTCCGGGGAGCCGCGTCGCTGCAGGGCACCCCGGGGTGGGAAGCGCACGCAGCCCAGACCCGCGCCTCCCGCTCGCAGAGCTGTGCCCCGTGCTGTCCGCAGCCTGCCCTCGCGGGTGGGAGCCACCGGGCACGCGGCTGCTCTGCCAGCTGGCGCAAAACCAGTCCAGCCTCCCACCCGCCGAGGGGCCGGTGGGTAATGCTGCTGGGGCTTGCTTTTCTTTTCCATCATCTCCAACGCTGCCTCGATTCAGAACAAATTAAAGCATTGAGTGTCTCCGAAAGCTCCGAATAACTTGCGCTTTCTGATCTTATGCCCCCTGCTCCGTGCATGACTCTTGTTTGCCTTCCCTCGCCCTGCATCTAGAGGAGAGATTACAAGTTGCACCATCAGCAGACGAGCAAGGTTTAAGCCCCAAGGAAGGGTCTGAGTCATCTCCCTGAGAGAATATTTTAGCCATACATCATTGTTTGTTTTCAGGCAAACCAGTACAATTATGCAACATAAATTCTTTTAAAGCATTTGGGACTTCAGTTCAATTTAAAACCCTGTAGGTTTTATGGCCAGAGTGAGTGATTACTAAGTGCGCGCATACAAACGAGGACTGGGGAAGAAGCATGCGGAGAGGATTAAAGGGCATGTGGCACCTCAGGCTCACGCTGGGCAAGCTCCGGCCAGGCTGTCACAGAGGACGGGAGATCTGAAGGGCCCACGTCAAAAGGTGGGTTGCGGTGTGTACGGCTCCGGAGCACAGTTTTGCTCTGCCAGTGCGGCAAGGCCCGACTGCGATCTCCTGCGAGTGCATTTCCACAGGCTTCAGTAGAGACTTTGCCTAGATTAACTCCTGATTTATGCTGGCTTAAATGGGGATGAAAACCTGATCTATTTAAAAACAAGACTCGGTTACAACAGGAATAGAGAGAGGCATTAAAATGTCTCCAAGCTGAATATTTTATCGTTTCAGGAAAGCGTTAAGCCAGAGGTATAAGGTGGCCTGTTTGCCCTCGGGCTGGGAGGATGGCCGGGGTGGGGACGCAGCCCTGGCACCCTGAGCCCATTCCACTCCTCGCTCTACCACAGCCTTTGCCGAGATGTTTTTACCACCACCCTCTGCCTCCTTCCCCTCCCGAGGCAGGGGCCGCATGGGGATTTTGTCGCTTTGACCTCACAGGGTGACAAAGGCCCCCGTCTCACCTTCCTTCTACTTTGCTTTAATTAAAGGATGCAAAACAAATCCCCCTCCTTCGAGCACAAACTCCGCGTGATCCGTTCCTGCACGAGCAAGATGCAAAGCCCGGGCGTGTAACCTCCAAAGATGCACCCGCACCCAAAGAGCTCAGCACCTGCGCTGAGCACCGGCAGGACCCGCTCCGTGCCGAGCGTAACCAGTGGTCCTGCGGCCGCCGGGACAACTGGGAGGAAGCCCAGACCCAGCCCGTGCCCCGCAGCGCCCAGCTCAGCCTCGGCACTCGTCGGCGCTGCCTGCTGTGGTGAAAAACGTGCGTGGTTATTAAAACATTACCAGGAGCGGGATGAAAGGAATCAGTAATTCAGCGCTCGCAAAGAAAACCAAATTGTCAACAATAGGGTTTTTTTTTATCAGCATCATCATCATTATCATCACTACTATTTAAAGGCCCAGTGCTCACTGTCGTGCTCTTGTAGTAATAAAGGTAATAAAATTACTGTATAAACAAGGTCTTGGTCCTTGTGAACTGCAGACCCCAGCGAGAGAACCGGCAGCTAGAGGTGCAACAAGCAGAAAGCAAAGAAAAAGACCCCAAAGCCTGGCTTAACATGCTTTCTTTGAAATGTACTCTCATGCTCTTGGGAGGCTTGGCAAATAAATCAGAGTTTACAATGCCAGCTACCTATTTATTTATTTCTCCTTCTGCATAAAGGAGTGGAGCCTACAGTATGTTTTTTTTCTCTCTTTTTTAAGGGAATATACAGACAGATTTGCACCTCCACATTCTTTTTTTACTTACGCAGATGTAAACTCCACTAAAGCCGGGGGAATTATTGACAACCGAGGCAAACCAAGGCCAGACTCTGACCTATTGATTTCCCCGAGATTGCACAGGACGTACGTAGTTCATTGCAGAATGCGGTCTTTGTTTTGTTTATTACTCAATATATAACAATGTGGAATAAAGAACAACGCCGAACTGCAGAAATGCCTGAGGATTTCTCTTTAATTGAAATCAGGACTGGGAACATCCTTGTAAATCAAGAGCAGTCGGCCTTTGAGAAAATTCATTGCTTTTGCAAAGTTTACTTTCAAATGGGATTTAGCTTTAACTCTTTGTCTCTCACAGCAGCTCAGCTAAATAGCTTTTAACGATTTCTCTGGAGGGGCTACGCGCTGCTCAACAGTCTGGAAACTTCCAGGTGCCGCAGATGCTGGGCGGGATTCTTATTTATACTAAAGATGAGAACAGCAGTTGAGAAAAATCAAATACACGTAATTATTATTAGAGGTATTCCTGATATCGGTCTAAATCTGTATTTTTAAAAAGCTGGATGCTCCTCCAAAGCAGGATTTTGGTTCAGGCCATTAAGAACCTCCTGGTAAAATTATGACCTGGATCTGAATTTTACTTAAGTTTGATGCTGCTTGAGATTAACTTTGAAGGCAGAGCCCTGGGCCACAGAGCGCACTTAACCCCGTCAGCAGTTCGGCTGCAGTTCCATCCCCCTCGGGGAGCGCTTCAGCCCCCCGTAACGGGGCGCCAGCCACGGGAGCAGAGGAAATGTCCCGATTACAGTCCCCCCACTTCCCACACCGGAGCCCCCTGAGCATTATGAAACAGCCGAACAGCAGCGTTTCTGCTTCGCTGAAGATTTCACACTGGGACTTTCCTTCTTCAGCTGTGTTTTTCCAAACTCGCATTTGCAGGGGCTCTCATTTCAGTGCTTTTCTTGGAATGAGATGCCTCATAATTATTTATAACAAAAGGGTTCGTCCTTCCAGCCTACTGTACACGGGCAGCACGCTGAACGCCAAGTCAGCGGCAGCAGGCTGCAAGAGGATCAGGCTATTAAGATTAATGCAACAAATTTGAATTCTTCCATCCCCTCCCTCCAGCAACCCGTCTGTGTGTGTGTGCGTGTGGCTGGGAAGGAAAAGAAAGGGCTCCTGTGCTCCAGAATAATAGCGAACGCTACCGAAGAGGAAAAAGGAAAACACTGTTTATCCCTAGCAGGAAGATAATTGATCTATAGTCTGCCCACAACTGGTCTCAAAGCAGCCAGTAGCTACGCAGCAGAGACTGTAGCTAACCAGAGCCCAAACCCGCCTGTCAGACAAAAGCTTTATGGGGACACCAGGGAGAACAAAAGTAGCGCGTTTCATTCCTTCATAATAAATCTCCCATCTTTATTGTGCAGAGATGTTCTGCTCCTGAGCGTGCCGTGTTTGGGAGCGGGGCTCGCCCTCGCCGCCCCCACCACAAGGCTTGGTGGGGACCCAGAGCAGCCAGCCTGAGCCCAGCTGCTTTCTCGGGCTCTGGGGTTTATTTTTGCTGCGCACAGCCAGGCCCAGCTGTTCTCTGCATCCTCAGACAGCGGCAGCTCTTGAGCTCCAGCTCGATCACTCTCTATTTTATGTGCGCTAAAGGTAATAAAAAAACCATTTCTAAATTTAACTAGCATTACATAATGCAGCTATTTATTATGTAAAGCTGCCGTTTACAATGCCTGGAATATTGATCACTATAAAAAATGCAATGCAGCTAGAGTTTGGATAAATTAACGCTACTGTTTTCCTTTCTTTTTGTTTAAAGGATCAATCAAAGGTCTAATTTGTTCTCGTGTATTCACCTCTGCAAAGCACGCAAAGCACCAGGCAGCGCATTGTTTACTGTCGTTCAGGCTCACATGCAGCGCTCGGCTCCGGATCCGGCAGAGGATACGTAAAGATGACAATTTCTTCATTATCCGAACCATTGGAAAAGGCAAAAAAAGCATACTAACCTGCTTTATTTCAAATCAGGTCAATTTTTTTTTTTTTCTCGGCTATAAAGCAGCAGTGGCAACCACTTAAGAATTCCAGCATTATGACTGTATATCATCATTATCACCTAGAGTAGATTATGAATAGGTATTTTCTTACAATAGCACATGAAGCCTGAGAAAATGAAAGATGTTTTCCTATTCTTTAGGCCTTTTGGGGGTAGAAAGAGGGGTGGAAAGAGAGAATTAAATATTAACAGAGCGAACAGATCACTAAGCAAAAAACAATTAAATAGCACAGCATCCATTCAACAATAACAGCAAATCATGATGCAACTGCTGAGCATGGGGTGACATACTAATCACGGATTAAAGGGACTGATTTGTGTCTCATGAGTATTCATGGGCAAAACCTGATACGTGCAAACTGATCTCGGGGAAATATGTTTTGTGGGAAACATGAGGTTATACGAGTGTCTGAGCAAAATGATGATGGCTTTTCTTGACTGTGCCATAGGGAGGAAGGAAATATTTACCTTTTTATCTCCTACTTTCTTGTTTCGTGGAGTTGTTTTCCTCCTCTCTACCAAACGAGACGCAGATATTTTTCCCCATCTACCTGCCCATTCTTATATTTGCCTGAGCAAATACAGGTGATCCCCAAAACCCACTCCCATCGTTCAATGTCACCCAGAAAATCAAAGGTCAGGATGAACCATGGAGCATGCCATCGTGGGCAACATTCCTCTAACGGCATCCAGCAGGCAGTGGATCTGACCACGAACCACCCCTATAAGGGGAGAATGAGGCGGTGTAAATCCAGCCCCGTACCCGATGCGCTGTCAGCAATTGCACAGGGCTCGTCACCTGGGGAAGAGGCCATGGGACAGAAAAACCTCCTCCCTAGGCGGGAGCATCTTTGCCATTAGAGTTGCCTGGCTTGGCTTCAGCACAAAGATTGCTGTTAGTCATACAGTACTATGCAGCCTTTTTTCTTCCAGTTACTTTCAGCTCAGGATGTAGGAAAATTAAAAACACTCGTGGGCCAAATTACGGTCTCCTGAAGAAATTTCCTTCATAGACCAGAGAAGACTCCAACCCGTCCTGTACTGAGAAAAGGTCAAATATACTAAATAGCGCTCTCTCCACTCCCTCAACGAGGGCGAAGAAGGTCACACCCGCCTCGTGAAAAGCCACAGAGCTCTACAGCTCTTCCAGGATCAATTCTGTCTCCTGCTCCTACTGCTCCCGGGCCTCGCACTGCGGCACGGGAAGTCCTCTGCTGGCCTCCAGCCACTGCTGAAGCCAGCAGGTAGGAGACGCGAGGAGTAGTGCTGCTGAGGGCAGCTTAACTGCCGGGGTCAAGGCTCAACGTGCCTTCTCTGCTCTGCTCTTCGTTCTCCACTCACATTCCTCACTCAACGCCCACCTGCCTTTCCCCAGGCTCCTTTCAGCCCCGGGAAGGAAAATCGTCTCCAGTGGTGTCTGAACACCAGCTATTGCCGTGTCGGTAGGGAGCCACGTGCTTTGTGCAAAAGACTCTCGGGAAATGATGCTTGGCAATATTTTCCACGAAACAACAACTCTAAAACAAGGAGGAGGTCACCTGAGACTTCAGTGTCACTGAGGAGGCCATTGCTGCGTATCCTGAGGTGTCTGACTTACGTAGCTCCAGCCCTGGTAGAGCAGACTGGTTTCTTTTCCCCATTTAACAGTTTGGAAAGTCCCCAAATCCTCCATCTACATCCTCATCTCTGCCATCAATCAACAATGTCGGGGCATTAACTGTTTGTTAATATTGAGATCGCTCTTCTCCATCAGCCTCTGAGCGGTTGTCGTCCTTTCAGCACAGTGAAAAATCCGGCAACTAAGGCAGTACATTTTTATAATCTTAATGGAGCTCGTGCTTTAAAGGAGCTTAAACAGTGGGAAAGCCCCTGCGGAGAATCCAGTGTTTTCATATGCAAGTCAGGTTTTTGGTTGTGTATTAGCTGTTGTTATTTTCAGTAGCCGGTGTTTCATTTCTGTTCAGAAGCAAATGTAAGAAAGCAAGCGAGCAATTTATAATGAAATAATCAATGCTGGTGGTGAATTCGCTCGTGCCTGTGCACTTAGCCTCGCCTATGATCAGAAATTTCTCTTGGGGGCAGCATTTCTTACAGAGATGGATGGATTTATTTTCTGTCTTCAAAATGTTTACTAGCACATCTAGATCTCCTGCTCCAGCCGTACTGCTGGTGGAGGACCAAGAGCTCCCCCCGCTATTGCCCGTGGGGGAGAGTGGAGGCATCGTGAGGTGGAACAGCAACCCAAAGACAACCCAAAGGCAGGCCACTGTCCCTTTCCCTCTCCCTGAGCCCCACCCTCCCTTAGCAGCCCTGGTGGAGCATTCACGAGGAACTTGCAGCCCACCCAACCCACTGTCTACGGGGCCCCAGAGCCCCTCTGTCCCCCCAGGGTGGGCTTCACAGGAGCACCAAAGCTCAGGCCGCCTGCAGTGACCATGCACCAGGGGATAACTGATGCTGGCGACTATCCGAAGCTGTGTCCCCACAGCAAGATGAAGCACATGGAGCTGGCTTTAGGCTGCCAAGAGCCCTAAGCCACCTAACGCCTGCCCACATTGCTTGCTTTAGTGCAGTGGGGATGCCCTCCGACTCAGGGGAGCAGTGCTTAAAACCTGCCTAGGAAAAGCAAGAAAAATGCCACAGCCACAAGCTCCGGTGGGCACGAGGAGCTGCCGCGGTGGGCAGGGGTGTCTCCAGTGGCGAGACCTGTGTGCACCTCAGCCACCCCAGGGAGACGAGTGAGAGCCCGAGCCTCAGGGTGGGCAGCACTCTGCCTCCTGCCCCAAGCCTTGAAGGGGCTTGTTCTAACGGTGTGGGATACAGAGAGGTCCGCTGGTCAGCGGGCTGGGGACCACGCCAAGCTGGCAGAGAAAACGCAGCCAAGTCATGCTCTCCGTAGGTCAGACGCAGGAGGCTGCCCCACAGACATGCCAGGAGGTTACAGAGCTATAAATGTTTAATTGCTTTCCCCACATCAGTCCCAGTAGGTGAAGCAAGCCCTGCAAGGTGAATGGGAGAAGCAGATGCAGTGTTTGCTTTAATGCTCAGGACTACGGGCTCTCAAACCTGCTGGTTTCTCAGGAGCACGCATCCAACCTAGGTGAAAAATGTAGCTGAGGATAGCTAATTAACTGCGTGGCCACTGGCAGTCCATGAGGATTCAACTCCCCTGTGAACAAAACATGTGAAAAATATGGCTGAGGTTCAACCTCTTGGAAAGAAAGAGTCGGTGAGCAAAGGGCTGAAGAAACTGAACTGTATGTCGTGAGAGAGATGAGAGCCGGAGCAGAAGGGTGTTCCTGCAGGGACTGTTCCCAGGAACCTGGATGATTACACAGCACAAAATAAACCAAGGAGCTTTACATCAACGGAACTTCACAAAACTTGCCAGGCGGGATGTCAGGAGTTCAGCATTTATCAACAAAGCCGGGGGGAGAGTGGGACTTATAGCTAGCCTAATCATGGGACCTCAAAAATAGACGCTTCTGAAAGCAGGCAGAGATAAACCCGGGCCATTTCTGGAAACTCTCCTCCTCTTCTTCCCTTTCGTTAGCTCCAGACCGTCTGGAATCTGAGGTGACTGATTTTTCATCTTGCTTACACGACTGTAAATCAGAAGCGAATTTAGCAAAGGCAAGAAGGTGATGTGGGTGTAGCAGGCTGGAATGCCTGAGAACCATCTTTATTGTTGTTATTATTAAGCTATAACGGCATGTGGGACTATAAATCAGCCCACCCTGCCGGTAACGAGCGTAGGAAGCGCTACACCTTCCAAACCAGCCTGAGACTGGTCAGATTTTGTGGCAACCCACAGGAGTGAGTGCCTAAGCTCCTCCTCCATTAGGAAGAGCTGTGGCTCTTCCCTTCCCATCAATGGTGTGGCTGGGCTGCTAAAACCCCTCTGCTTTCTTCCCTGATGTCCAGATCTCTGTCCCTGCCTGTCTTTTGCAGTGCTTCTCTGCACAAGCAGTCTATTCTGCAGACTCTTGGGCTTGCTAAATACAGCAGCTTTTCACAGGGGGAGCAAATAGGGAGCAGAAGACTTTCCTGCAGAAATAAAGCATAACAAAATGTAGTCCCCCTGCATTTATGCTGGATGTGCCTGGTTACCTTTACTCCCTGCCCATGGGTTTGGGAGGATGGGAATCTTACTGCAGAGATGTGCACTTCTGCTTGGTGCTGTGAAAGACACTTCTGGCCTTACATTCCTCTCCCCCTCCATCCATCCATCCATCCATCCATCCATCCATCCATCCATCCATCCATCCATCCATCCATCCATCCATCCAAGAGCAATTTCTTCCCTTTTGTTTTCTTGTGGGGAATCTCCCCATCCTTGCTGAGCACGGTGCTCCTTGCTCATGCCAACAGCATTAGGGATCTCACCTGGGCTGCCCCAGTGTCAAAATCATGAGGCTGAAGTGGCTGATAAAAGTCCTGGCACTGGTAATCAAGCCAGTAGTGGGCTTATAGATGTCTTTGCATGGGACAACGACCAGCAGGTGAGACAAGATGCCAGGCACAGAGGGGTGCCTTGTCCTCAGCTTTGTGGGGCCACTGCCACCCTGGGCCACAAAACCATCTTTGACTTCTTACAGGATGCTTTTGGGAGGGCCTCGGAAGCATGGATCAGACCTGACATGTCTGGGTGTGAGAAGGAGGCCATCTTGCAGCCTCCACGTGTGTTGTAAGCAGATTGGCGTGGCTCCGTGGCCAGTGGAGAGGCCACTCTCCACCTGCCTTCGCATCCTCCACTTCAAATGCCAGGGCACTGTTTTCCAACTGCAATACTCTGTCTGGTCGTGGGGGAAGGGAGAACAGGTCCTTATCTTTGGTATCATACAAAAAAGCTACAGAAAACATCTTGAAGGGTGTCTAGCCCTCCCCCTCTCAGTCTACACGAGTAAACATCCTTGCTTAGGTGTGCCTTTTACCATATTAATAGCTACTTCCCTTTCCGTAATCACTGGGTTATTGCTAAATAAATTGCGGCAGCGCTAATAGCCAGTGACCCACAAATTCAATGCAACACCGAAAGTCACGGAGTTATCTCACACAAAGAACTTACTTTTGACGAATTGGTACCATTCCCTGGAACATTTTTACAGTAATTTTAAGAGTCATAACATCTTACCACATGCTGCTTCAACTTTTTGACATGCAGCTAAAAATAGCCAGTGCTGCAAAGCCTGGGAGAACAGCTTCAAGTTCAGATCTGAGCTGAAAATCCCCAGCGTTTCAGGACGTTCGCATGAGTGTTTTGATTTCAACACAGCATAAAGACAAGGTTAAACCGAGAAGTTTGGATATGAGTCCAGAGCAGGAAGGGAACAGGTACAAAAAACCTGGGTGCCTGCCTTCATCCTCTTTCTATTTAAAGAACTGCAGTATCAAAAGCCTGGCAACTGATTTGAACGCAGAGGCCAACTCAAAATGATAAGCGATTATAGGCAGAAGCGGCTCAGGCTGCGGTGGCTGTGCTGTTTGCTGCCCGCCACCACGTCACTACGCAGGTGTAGTTCCCCGTCTCGGGTCTTGCTCACCCACTGTGCCACGTATAATACGGCTCGCTTGTCTCACCGGGGTGACAGGAGGGCATGCAAGTCGCTTCGGTTTTGCCGAGCGCTTCGAGGCCGTTGGATGAAAGGTGCCGTTATTACTGTTATTGATTGCGGTGATTTGCTGGCTCTCTCCGAATTCACCACCCTACTGGGAAGGCAGGCACCTGGGGAGGTTTGGAGCTCGGGAGGAAAACAAGCGCTGAGCAGATGCCTACCAGGAGGCCTGGTGGTGTGAACTCTGCGTCCTGTGGCCCCACAAAAGGGGAAGCTGGGCCTTACAGCCCTCTGGCACGGCCTTCCCTGCACTGCCCTGACTGCTGGGGTGAGGGAGGGCGTTCTGTATGTCTGCTTCCTGAGAAAACGTGAAAGCTCGGACCATTTTCGTTCGCATTTCCACCGCTCCCCTCCGACACGTCTGCTCTTCTTTTGATTTGGCCCAGCTCATCTCACGCAGCGGGTTGTTCCAGCCCTCCAGGACACAGGGTGACTGTATTCGAAGCAGTGAGGAGGTGGCTCTGCCTTGTTTACGTTTCGGAGCATGAAGGCTGGCTTGCAATCCTGTGGGCTGTCGCGGTTATCAGGCATGGCACGGCTCTGCTGGCAGCTCCCCCACCTCGAGCCGTAGCGAGCGATGCGCTGCGTTAGGTAATCTGCAGTGTGGGAAGGGTGAACACCCTGCCATTTACTGGTTATTTATACACCCAGATTGGCTTTCTCTGCCTGCCTATTTCCTTTTTTTCTTAAAGGAGCTCGTGAAAATTCAAAAGGTCTTTTCTGAAACTGTTCCCTCTCCCCTCGCCTGGATGCGGCCAAGGGCATTTTCTTCTGTAGCCCCCACCGTTGCCACCAAAACCTCCAAGACACATTGCCATGCTGAAGCCGCAGCACCCTCACCACCGGGACGCGACGTGAACAGGAGGACCGTGGCCACGGAGGTGCCCGGCAGTCCAGCCAGGGGAGAGGAGCATGGCGTTTAGGCTTTTCGCAAGGGTTTAAGAGTTAAGGCTGGAAAATCAAGGCTTTAAGGCATGTTTTGAGACTGCACGCGCTGTGGCACCCAGGTGGATTGGTGCGATGTTATTCGTTGGGCTTGGATCGGACCAGCACGCCTGCTGCTCCGCCTTCCTCGCCATCCGCGGTTAGATCCGGCCTGTGCAGGCGCTGCGGGTCCCAGCTGTTAAATCCAGGGCAAACTCGCACAGGATGGTTTGGGGTAATTCGATCCCAGCTTGTGTTGTGTTTGCTGGGCTGTGGACAGAAAAGACAACCATTACATACATCTTCTTCTACCCATCTGTCCACCCTTCCTTTTGGAACAGGGGTTTCTGTATCATTTCCCTTAGGGAATAGTATCACGCAAACACCACAGGAGAAATATCGTCAGAGTGAAGTTTAACACCGCCCCGGCCCCGCTGTTAGACGTGGGTTCGGTAACCAGGCTGCTCTTTTCTGCCACAGAAGGCTCCTAGGCAAAGCCCAACAAAATGTAGAGAAAAATACTCTGCACTTGCACAAAGACTTCTGTGCCAGGAGCTCTCAGCAACATACCCACAACAAGGAAGCGGGCCTCGCAACGCTCCTTTGGGTCGGATTAGCACAATCGCACGCTTTTTGGATGGCTGTGTTAGAGCCAGCTAAGGTCAAAATCATTAATTCCAGTACGTTCTGCTGCGCGATAACTGGATCAATATAAATCGGGGCACCTAATCTGTGGGGCGCGGGGCCCTGCAACGTCAGCATGAAGCTGCGGATGCTCAGGCGTTCCCTTAAGCTATTTCCCAGATGCTGAAAAACACCGGGATTCTGCAGGGACTCACGCGGCAGAAAGAGATTAACAGGCTGAGTCGAGAAGCTGGAGAACCTGATAAATTCCCAATTTCTATTTGCTTTCCCCTGAGGACTTATTCAGCATGAAAAATGCCCTCCTGTGAGACTTTTCCGCCGACCGTGGCCCCGCTGGAGGAGGACCTCGGTGCTGCCAGCGGCTCCTGTGGGCCCGTGTCATGAGAGGGCATCACTGAGACCTGCAGAGCCCAACCTCGCCATGGGTTAGACCACAACTATTATGGGACAATAACCAGGGGAATTTCATGGATTTCACTGTTAACGCTGTATTGAGCCTACAGGCACCACCCTGCACGTACCTGCCTGCAAAGAGCAGCAGCAATCAAGATGGTACAGGCATCGGGGTTGGGACGGCAGCCGTACGGGCAGCGGAGATTGGGGCTGCACCTCCCGATTCTCCTCGTCACCGCGTGGCCGGTGCCCTTCTGCAGGGCCTGCAGCCTCGGAGTAATTAAAATCTAAAAAAATAAAAAAAATAGAGGAACAAAATAAATGCATAAATAAACACGGAACCTCGCAATGCAAATTAAGGCCATATTGCAGGAGAAATTCAATCCCAAGAATGCAAACAGCCAAATAAACAAACAAGCAAGCAACAAAAGAAAACCAATTATTTTTTGAGGGAGTCACAAATGAGTAAACAAAACACTGAATGCCTCCGGCCTCCAGCACCCGTGCGCTGGCACTGTCACAGCTCCCTGGGAGCAAGGCCTGGCCTTCCTTTCGGAGTCCCTCCTGCCTCACCGCAATGCCCCTCTACCCCATGGCTTGGTTATCTCAGATTAAAACGATTTAAATGTGACACACGGCTGCGTCTGATGGGCCCGGCACCATATTTTTTCTTCAGTTAAAGCCATATATTAGACAAACTCCCAGAAGGACAAGGATTTCTTTTTCCTTTTTCCTTGTGGCATCCACTTCAGAAGAAATTAATTTCTGCCCCCCTTCTTGATTGGCCGTGTAGTCTTACAAGATTTCCCCTCCTTGTTTGAAAACCAGGGTAGACAGTTGGTCTATTGTGAGAAACCACAGGGAGTTTTTTAAGCTGTCGCATCGCAGTTACCAGCTTTAGCTTCACCAGGATGAAAATAGACAATAGCGAAAGGAAGGGGGTTCTGGAGGTCTCCAGCTCGCAGTTTCCAATTAGGAAGCGACTTCGGTTCATTCCACCACTGCAGCCAATCTTCGTTAGTAGCACAAATTGCTCTAATCCTCGCTCAGGCTCCGATTCAAGGAAACTTCCCTGTTCGGCAAAGCGCTTCAGCACGTGCCCCGTCCTGCTGAAGTCCACGAGGTCGATGCCAACGCTCCGCGCGGATCGCAAGCTTCTCGGAACCGGAGACTCCCAGCCTGCAGGACGGAGAGGGTGGAAGGAGTCCCGTTCCCTCCGTGCGGCCCCAGTGCTCCCTCGCACCACCTCCGTGTCCGCAAGACCCGACTCGAGCGCTCGTCTCCTTGTACTTTAGTCCAAGCTTAGCTTAAGCACAGGCCGTCCTGCTGCTTTCGGCGCCGCCTTGCCCGAAAGGGCAGCACGGCCTGCCTCTGACTGCGCGTTGTAATGAACTGCCAGGGATAAATCTACTATTCACCCCACTCCTTGCCTAATTTTATTGATTTTAGCCAGGGATTATTCAAGTTTTCTGGCGGAGTACTACCCCACATCAGTCCGGGCGGCAGGATCGGTCCCTCATTGATTGGCCTTCCTCGTTTATTGCTTTTGTTTCCCTTTTCACAGATTAATTACAAACATCTCGCTCTGCGAACTCCCACTGTACGGTGGTTGTGTGATCTCAGCGCCATGAATTATAGATGCCTGACACATCACACCAAGCTATTATGATTTTTTTTTCCACAAGCAAGCTATGAATTATGAAGATCTATTAAATTTATAATATTCGCTATCTTTGGTAAAGGAACGGGAAGGCACAGCCTGATGATGCCTTTATATCGCCCTCCTCTACCCCTCCGGCCTCGGGCAGAGCGGACAAGTCGCAATACGAACGCTGTGTGTTTAGGAATAATGTCGTGGAGATGTGGGCCCCGCAGCCCTCCCCGTCAGTCGGGGGAGCGTCTCTCAGGGGTTTGTTCGGATTCCTGGGGGATGCCGCGGGCCCAGGAGCCCTGCGCGAGGGGCTGGGGGTGACATGGCGCCCCGAAACGGCACCATCACCCGGTCCCGCAGCCCCCCGCTCCTTCCCTTGGCCGCTTTGAGGGAAGGCCGGGGGCAGGGACGGGTGTTAAATGGCGACGCGGAGGCAGGCTTTGACAGAGGGGTGTGAGCGCCGGAGGCCGCACGACAGGAGGCGATGGATGCCCAGGGACGAGCAGCGGCCGCAGCCGGCCCCCCTCTGCCATGTCCCCCAGGGTCTCCCCAGGGCACCATCCCTGCAGCCATTTCCCCTCAATGCCCCCTCCTCAATGGTCCTCCCCTCAGCGGCCTTCTCACAACTGCTTCCTCTCAAGGGCTCTCCCCTCAGCCGTGTCCCCCCAACACTCTCCTCAGCTATGCCACCCGCAATGCTCCCCTCAGCCATGTCCCCCCAAGTGCTCCCCTCAGCCATGTCCCCCCAACACTCTCCTCAGCTATGCCACCCGCAATGCTCCCCTCAGCCATGTCCCCCCAAGTGCTCCCCTCAGCCGTGTCCCCCCAACACTCTCCTCAGCTATGCCACCCGCAATGCTCCCCTCAGCCATGTCCCCCCAAGTGCTCCCCTCAGCCATGTCCCCCCAACACTCTCCTCAGCTATGCCACCCGCAATGCTCCCCTCAGCCATGTCCCCCCAAGTGCTCCCCTCAGCCGTGTCCCCCCAACACTCTCCTCAGCTATGCCACCCGCAATGCCCCCCTCAGCCATGTCCCCCCAAGTGCTCCCCTCAGCCGTGTCCAACACTCTCCTCAGCTATGTCACCCCCAATGCTCCCCACGGCCATGCCCCCCTCAATGGTCTCCCCACGGCCATGACCCCCAATGCTCCCCTCGGCCATGCCCCCCTCAATGCTCCCCTCGGCCATGCCCCCCTCAATGGTCTCCCCATGGCCATGACCCCCAATGCTCCCCTCGGCCATGTCCCCTCAATGCTCCCCACGGCCATGACCCCCAATGCTCCCCTGGTCCATGTCCCCTCAGTGCTCCCCACAGCCATGCCCCCTCAATGCTCCCCACGGCCATGCCCCCCTCAATGCTCCCCACGGCCATGTCCCCTCAGTGCTCCCCTCGGCCATGCCCCCCTCAATGGTCTCCCCACGGCCATGCCCCCCTCAATGCTCCCCACGGCCATGTCCCCTCAATGCTCCCCACGGCCATGACCCCCAATGCTCCCCTCGGCCATGTCCCCTCAGTGCTCCCCTCGGCCATGCCCCCCTCAATGGTCTCCCCACGGCCATGCCCCCTTCAATGCTCCCCACGGCCATGTCCCCTCAATGCTCCCCACGGCCATGCCCCCCTCAATGGTCTCCCCACGGCCATGACCCCCAATGCTCCCCTCGGCCATGTCCCCTCAGTGCTCCCCTCGGCCATGCCCCCCTCAATGCTCCCCACGGCCATGCCCCCCTCAATGCTCCCCACGGCCATGCCCCCCTCAATGGTCTCCCCTGGGCCATGACCCCCAATGCTCCCCACGGCCATGTCACACCAATGCTGCCCCCCACTCCCCTCCCCGTCTCTCCCCTTCGCGCACCCCCGTTCGCGTGGGGGAGGGGCGCCGCCCCGCCGTGCCCCGCCCCGCCCCGCCTCGCGGCTCCAGCCCTCCCGCGCACGGCCCGCCCCGCCCCGCCGGAGCCCCGCGCCCTGCCCGCGCGCCGCTGGTGATGTCAGCGTGTTATTGACTCTCCCCGTCTGAATGACGGAGCAGCGAGGAGGGGGCGGGGAGGCCGCGCGCGCGGCGCCCGGCCAGGCGGAAATGGGCGCGCGGGCCGGCGCGGGGGAGGGGCGCGAGGGAGGGGGAAGGGCCGGCGCTGGCGGGAGGCGCCGCGAAATGGCGGCGGGGCCGCCCCAGCGCTGCCGGCGCGGCCCGGCGGGGGTGGCGTCCGCCTTCCCGCCCTCGGGGCGCGGCAGCGGCCCGCCGAGCCGTGAGGGGCCGCGTCCCACACGGGCCGCGCGGCCCGGCCCCGCTCGGCGGTCGCCGCTTTGCGAAGGCAGCGGGGCTTTTGGCTGCCGTCACGCAGCCCTCGGCGGGCTCTGAACGCCCGCACGTCGCCCCAGACCTCCGGGCTGGGTCTCGGTCGTGCTGGGTTTGTTTCTGGGTTGCGTCTCCACAGCACGGCCGCTTCCACGCTCCGGCCCCGCTCCCGCTCCCGCCCAGGCTGCCGGTGCCTCCCCGGCGGCCCGGTTGCTGCAATATCCTTTCTCTCTCGCCCTGACACGTCCGAGCTTGCTCCGCTCCATCCCAGAACGTGGCTGCAAAGATCGCCGTCCCCGGCCTGTCCCGTTGGCCGCCTCACCCTTGGCGCGCCGCCACCAGTTCACCTGCTTTATCCCCGCACACCTACGTGTCGTCTTCTCCCGTTCCCGGCCGATGGCGCGGTGCCCGCGCTGTCCCTCATTCGGGATCAAACAGAATCTATCACCCGCTTCTTCAGCGTTCAAACAAGCCATTTTAAGCTTTCTCATGTGTTTCCGACTCGGCTTTGCCGCGAGGACTACAATTTCTTGCAGCGGGGAGGCCGCCGGGTGCCGCGTGCCCTACCCCGCTGCCTTGCCCCATCGCGCTTTCCCGCCTGCCTCTTCCCACGCGTTGCCTCTAGACTCATCGTTGGGTTGGAAGCTCCTTGGGTAGTGTTTCTCCTCGGCAGGGAGGCATGGAAAGGGTGTGCTGGGTGCGGGGCACGTTTCCCTGCTCAACTTGGATCAAAGCAAAGGCTTAAGCAAGAATTAGTCTCTGCCTGTAGCGCTTGGTCGCTACCATGGGTGTTTTTTCCTGCCCAGCAAGCCACGGTTGGTGGCAGGAGCTTTTGTCAGGCACGGGTGGATCTCGGTGTCTGGAGCAGAGGCTTTTCCCCAACCCAGACCCATGGGGTATAAAGTTCTCGGTCTGTTCGAACCACTCGGAGCTTCCCCGCGGGCTCCGCGTGAGGCAGGGCTGGGCGCAGGGTGGGAATCGCCTGCGCTGGGAGCAATTTGCCCTGTTGGCGGGGTGTGACAGGCGGCAGCGCGGGTCGACGAGGGACGCGGCGAGCAGATGATGGCACTTAATTTTTAGGCTAGCTCGATGCTATCATTGTGAACAGCAGGCACCCGTTCTGAGCGTTCGGCCAATATTTATGGGATCAAATATCTGCTAATAGCAGGGAGGTTTAAACTGTGGGATACGGAAACACTCCAGAAGCAAATGCCCCAGTATTCACTTCAGTGCCCATGCAGAGTGATTAAAGCCCAGACTGCCATTTGCCACCTGAAAGCTGGCTCTCGCGGGGTAACGCACAGGGAGAAATATCTGCAGCATTAGCCAAATCCTCTTGTCTGTGTGCGATGGGAAGGTAGGGGCTTTACCGGAGCATCCCATGTGCGATGCCTCTGGCTGCTGCCGGAGCCAACGAGGTGCACACAGCAAATGCCTTCTGGATACAGTCGTTCACAGGCACAGCAGAAGGAAAGGAAGACTTTTATAAACAATTATCTATGCAAGCTGCAAGAGTAGCATTTGCACTAGCTCTCCAGGGCCCTGATAATACTCCCTGAGACATGCCAAGATGGATAGGATTTATAAACAGTGGATGGGTATTTCCTACGTTGCAGCTCTCTCGGCAGCATTATTCCATGAAGCTCGCTCTAGAAGACATATATGTTCATGAAAACATTTTATAGCCCTGTTGTGCTGGGATTAATATCTGACAAGAAAGTCCAGACCACGTGTACTTTGTTCTTCCTGGCACATTTCTGAGTCCACAAACAGCAAAGGGCCCACAGGAGCATATGACTATTAAGTTGGCTGGGCATGAGCCAGCAGTGCCCGGGTGGCCAAGGAGGCCACCAGCCCCCGGGCTTGTGTCAGCACTGGTGTGGCCAGCAGGAGCCGGGCAGGGATGGTGCCCCTGTGCTCGGCCCTGGGGAGGCCCCACCTCGAGTGCTGGGCTCAGGTTTGGGCCCCTCGGGACAAGAAGGGCCTGGAGGGGCTGGAGCGTGTCCAGAGAAGGGCAGCGGGGCTGGGGCAGGGTCTGGAGCACAAGTGTGCTGGGGGGCGGCTGAGGGGGCTGGGGGGGTTTAGCCTGGAGAAGGGGGGGCTGAGGGGAGCCCTTCTCGCTCTCTGCAGCTGCCTGAGAGGGGCTGGAGTGAGGGGGGGGGTTGGTCTCTGCTCCCAAGTCACCAGTGACAGGACAAGAGGGAACGGCCTCAAGCTGCACCAGGGGAGGTTTAGGTTGGACATTAGGAAGAATCTCTTCACCAAAAAGGTTGTCGAGCTTTGGCACAGGCTGCCCAGGGAGGTGGGGGAGTCCCCATCCCTGGGGGTATTTAAAAGACATGTAGACGTGGTGCTTAGGGACATGGTTCAGCGGTGGCTTTGGCAGTGCTGGGTTAATGGTTGGACTCAATGATCTTAAAGGTCTTTTTTAACCTAAATGGTTCTATGATTGTAAGTAACTAATATTCTTGCAACTTGATGCGACTTTGGCATTTCATACACAGTTTTCACAACGACTTACAGGTGATGCGTTTCTTCAGCAGCAGGCAGCAGTTACTACGTTTCCAAAGACGGTGTCTCAATCTATAGATGTACGGATATAAATAATACTTCTTGCTATATAAAAGCTATTAGTCAGTGTCACATGCAACGTTACGCAGAAAGTCACCGGTTGAACCCAGTGAATGTTTTTCAGTCACCCAAAATGTGTTGCGGGTTGCCCAGCCGTGGGGTTGTACCTAATAAGGCATCGCACCCCCTTGCAGCGGTGGCGTTGTGTAAAACCCTACGTACACCCACCCCGTCCTCAGCCCTGAGGCTCCCTGCACTGTCCACTCTCTCTCCTCCTTATTTTGGACTGTGATCTTAAGGAATATCTGTAGACGCTGCTTAGTAGTGATCATAGAGCACCTTCAAGTAGCAGAGAAGGGGGTGAGTTGACCAGAACATTTTTGGAAGTGGCCGTCAGCTGGATGAAACTACCACGGGCAGAGAAGGGTTCTCCACTTTGGTGCCTTCAAATGGGGCTGTATGTGCCGTTCTGAAAGGATCTGACCACCCGGTGCAACACAGTGTAGGGAACCTACTGGACAACACGACGCTGTAACTGGGGGGAATTGAAGGAGGTGTCACATTCAGGAGGTCGGATGGGAAACCCACCTGCCCTTGCGGCCCCAGGCTCCGCGGAGGGAGGTGGGAGCGAGGTAGCAGCCCCAGCTGCAACGACTGACACTGAACCAGTCCACCTCATTTTTGAAACAACTACTGTTATTGTACTGTTTTGTTGCAAGTGCCAGGATCTATTTCATGAATAACGTATATGAAGACTGTAGAGCCAGAAGCTTCCTCAACAGAGACAGACTGGATCATCTTTAGCAGGCTAGTAGGACCCATTTTGACTTACACCACCCTGAGAACAAGCAGGGCCATCTCCAGAGATCCAATTCCCCTTCCATAAGAAGGGGAATATTGCTGCCTTGCGATATTATCCACACGCAGAACTTCTCCACGTGGAGCGAGCTGAGGATGGGTCTAGTGCGGCAGAGCCGTCTCCCTTTGATATGACGATGAAGTCTTCTTACGGGCCTTGAGCAACCCCATCAACATCTGCTCTCAGCTCCGCAGCCGTATGGCCAGTGTCCCTGTGCATTGCACGGTCAGCGGTGTGCACAGAGCCTCTCCCTCTGCCTATGGGCAGTATATATGTACTCTAGGTAGTATATGTGGAGATACTATAGTATCTTTAGGCCATGCCCTGTTTTAAGGGTACTTGAGGCAACCAAGGACGCCCTGCAGCCCTCTTGCCGGGCAGAAGCACTGTCAGATCAGCGCCTTTGCAGGGAAGCTCTTAAAAGGGGAACCGAACATGTTGTGCCGAACATGTTTTGTTTTACATTAGGCTTATGATTTTAGGTCTAATGTTTGGTTTGGAAGCTCAAAGCTGTGCTCGAGCCCACAGCTGCCAGCTCTAAAGCAGGCAGTGGTGTAATAGTCATTTAATTCCTCTGTACTGTAATCTGACGGTGGGATGTGCTCCCAAGCTGCTTTTAGGTCTGACTGGGGAACGAAATCAATCACAGAATGCACATTACAAGAAAAGTGCTGTTGGTGTCAATTACCTAAGCTCTGCAAACGTAACTCTTCTAATTTCCTGTTAAATCAGTAATGTTACCAATCTCAGTCTATTATTTTAATTAGGACTGTGACTGCAGTTGCTAGGAGCCGAGCGAGCGCAGACAAATGCGAATGTGTAATTAGTCCCACAAACGAGTGGCAAGTTGAATGTGTCAACATCATGGATAGTTACAACATGGGGTGCAGCAGGAGGCCAAGTGATTTGGGCCAGATTCTGATCTCACTGGCCTCGGCGCCAGCCCAGGCGACTCCGCCGAGGTCAGAATTACCCCAGACGTGGGCTGGGGTTAGGGAATCTGGATCTGGCCCCTGGTCATCACAGTTTCTTGGAGCTTCACCCTGGGTTATTTTTAAAATGCCTGATGTCCCATCTTGTTTGATTAATTTTTTTGCTTTTTGCTGTAAAGCCTCCTCAGAGCCAATTATCCTGCAGCGAACGCTGCAGTCAGGTTAGCTGAATGTGGGTGTTCCCAGCGCCAGTCGGCACTGGATTCCAGCCCTCCCCGGGGACCGGAGCTCCTGGGGAGGGTATGGAAGTGCTTGGCTCCCTCCTCTCCCTTCCTAGCTGTGAAAGAAACCCCTCAGCTTCTGTCACATCTGACTGCCTCATGCATCCCAAGAACATCCTGCGCAAAGGAGGCAGGCGTACCGACAGCAGAGCAGCATTAGCTACCAACCTCGCCGAAAAAAAAATAAGCCAAGGACAGAGTCCCTCGCTAAATATAGAGCTGAACTGGGAGAGAAAGCAGCGTGGCAACGCAGCTCCATCAAAATGAAGAATGAAAATCTTAAGCCGCCGCTGGTTGATGACCCCAGGCTGCTCTCAGCGAGCACCGTATGCCCGAAGGTCCAGCCTGCCTCCGGAACATAGCGCAGCGTGGCACAGGAGGGAGAGCGCTGCTTTTATTAGCACTTGGCTATCGGTCAGCGGTCCACGCTCCACAAATAAACGAATGGGCTGGGTGCGTGTCACCCCAGTTCACGTGCGACAGAAATAACGCTGGACTGGAACCAGAGTTAACACAGCTGAGATTTGGGATGCAGCTCATTTTGAGAGAGGGAGGATGGCAGAGCCTGGTTAGGCTACACCTGCCGTTGGAGGCAAACCTGATTTACAGCTCAATCCATCTTCTACACTCTAATTTCCCTGCTTTAGTAGGTCACTCTCCCACTCCACTTCACAAGGTACTTCTTTTGGAACAGACAGGCTCGGAGAAAGTCAAGGGTTTAATGGATATTAGATGGACTGATTCAGTCACCTTTCCAAGGCAATAATATTGCAGAAACAGCGTGATAAGAGCGGGGAGTACCTTGAGGTTTTGGTGTGAAGGGTATTCATAGCGGGCCTGAGGACCATATAGTGATAGTGTGGCAACGTGACCATTGCGACGCTGTAGGTCCCGGTACGCCTCATTGGGGACTGGCTATGGCTTCACGCTCTTACTCGTGGGTTGGTTGGGTTGGGTTGGGTTTTTTCCTCTTCTCTTGTGACTTTTAAGCCGAGGTCAGGCACCGTTACCGGATGCATTAATCTCTGAGCCCGGTTCCTCAGTGACGGAGCCTCTGCCATTGCCTTGCAACAGCCGCTGTGATTTTGCAGAGGCTGCCTTACCCGAGCCGTTGTTTTCTTCCCACTTACTTTCCTTTAGTCCTACAGGAAATCATTTTAACCAAAACCACACTGCATATGCGATATATATAATAATAATCCGTTGTTACTGTCACCGACGGGTTTGCAGACCTCAGCCCTAGCCCCGAGCACGCGTGTCCTTGTGACGGAAAAGCCCGCGGTCCGCCGCCTGAGGAGGGAGCGGAGGAAGGAGCCCAGGGGCTGGGCAGAGCTCCCCGCTGCCTACGCACACCACGAGACGCCTGCTTTGTGCAGAAGGCCCTTGTCTGTAGAGAATCGCCGTCCCCACGCCCTGCTGGCCTGAACGCGGCGCGGAGGCCGCGGGAGCTGCAGCTGAGGGCGTGCTGCGGCGCGGCGCGCGTGCTCCAGCGATCCTTCCCCCCGGCTTTCCGCAGCAGGGGGGGTGTAACGCAGCTGTACCGTCACACTCCGGGCCGGCCGGGCAGGTTCCCTGAACCGCACGCAGCCCTCTGAGGTGAACAACGGTTACCCCGTGATTAAAGTCTGCGTGATGTCATGTATGCATAAAGACATCCATAGCCGTAAGATTGTGCAACTAGCTTGTAATGTGCATGTTAATAAGGCTATTAAGGTTTACAAATATTCTGCTCTTCCTTACAGTTTATAATTTAATTAATTGCCAGTTAATTGTCTTATTTTTCCCCTGTGATTGATGTCACTGAGTGGGATTAGGCAGCATCAGATGACAGAGGAAGGAGGAATGAATGCAGCGTCCTATGATGGTGTGAGTGGAGATGTTTTTATGGACAAATCCGTTCCGACATGGATGAATACCTCACTGAGATATCACAGGGTATCAGCTCAATACATATTGTAATGGGATCATTAGCGGAGGTACCAGCTGTGTGAGGTTTGTATTCACAAGCCACGAGTAAGTAACGGGGAAATATTGGCTCCTTGGAAATGTTTGCCAAGCGTAAATCTTTCCCTTTTTACATAGCTGGTGCTCTGTTTACATAAAATGGGAAAATATTCTCTGAGTCTCTAAGGGGGACTGCTCCAGCTACCCCTGAGGTCAGGCAGGGCCGGGGAGCCTTTGGCTCCTGCGGTGGAGGAAGGGAACCTGAACATAGCCCTGTTTGGCAATATTATTCCATGAGGAAAACGTAGAGAGGAGGGTCTTCCATCAGTGCGCCTGAGCCGGGCAGTAGCTCCATCCCTAAAACAAGAGGCGTCTTCATTTCTAAGCAGGGAAGGTGGGATGCCTGAGCGGGCGCTGGATCTTCTTCTCTCCCAGGAGCAGGATTTTGCGTCTGTTGCCGGGCTTGTTCGCACCCTGCCCACCCCCAAATGCACGTTTGATTGACTGGTCTGTGCTTCAAAGGCTTCCAGACGTGCCGGGAGCATCGCTCCTTCAGGTGCCGTTCCCCGTGTGGCCTGGCGCAACTCGTAACGCGTCAGCCGAGCGGGTCGCTGAGCCCGCTCTGCAGGGCATAAACCTGGCGATGCCGCAGAAGCTGCTTCAGAGATTTTGCTTTCCCTGAGTCATTCTGGGTGACCAAAGGCAACTGGCTCTGGATGGGAAAGGCATGCCTTTAACTCCCAAAGCCTGCAGTGGTGCCAAGCAAGGATGTCCAGGGTAAATGAAAACCCAGTCTTAATGTGACTTTTGACCGGACTTTGCATTTCTGCAGGATAAACCTGGAGCAATTCCAGGGGCTTTGGTGCGAGCGGGATCAGACTGTGCAGCTGGGCTGGACAGCAAATGACCTGTACGTTCCCGTCTGGGCGGGTGCGCGACGTATTTGAACCCCTGCATAAATCGGCACGAACTAACTAGGCTATTTCTGAGGCTGTAATCTGAACAAAGAGTCAGCCAAACCGCATCTGTCTCTTTTAATTCATGCCTTCCATTTTGGGGACTTAGCCTTCAGGAACAGCTATCGGTGATTACATAAAAGAGATTAGCTAACATTTCTGCATAAATCAAGGCCAGCGCAAGATGTTTCCTACGTGCGTTGCGAAACCCGGGGCTCGTGAGGACAAGTTCCTCCTCAGGGAGCGAGGCTCCCCTCGCCCAGTGCCGCAGGCGGCGCGGGAGCGCGGTGGGGCCGAGGACGAAACCTTCCTGCTTCTCCAAATGGCCTTTCAGTAGCAAAGGAAAAAACCTCTCGAAGAAAACATGTGCATGGTGGGGAATGGTCTGCGCCGGGTTTGTCCGGGGTAGTTTTTTTTTCTTCACGAGAGCGGATTTTCTAGCCAAGATACATGGTGGAAACAATGAAAGAAAGGAAGGGGCAGAAAAAGCCTTGTTGTAAACCAGATTTCCATGTGTGAATGCAAATCAGTCTCGCTGTTAAAGGAAAAGCCAAACCAGAATGTGTTACATTTACTCTTCTAGCGCAGTTGCTAACAAAATATCTTGATGTGACCGCTGTTGGATGACTCAACAAATCTTCTCCTTTGTTTCCTTTTTCATTTCGAGGCAATTTCATCATTTTTGCTCTGTTTGTTGCTCTGTTAACATGAAGGGTGAGGTTGTCCCAGGGTCAGCGAGTTGGAATTTCCCTTCCAGTGTTGTCTTACTGCTCCTCTCCTGTTTTTTTCTGTCCTGTTTTTTTTTTTTTTGCTGCAGGTCAGAGCAGATCTATAACGAGGTGGAGTGCGAAGGCTCTCCCATTCGATCTGCCCTGGGTCGTGCCAGTCCCTGCACGTGGCTCGGCGTTGTCCTTCCACCCCATCACCAATATGTCTGCAGCCCAGCTTCCCCAAGGAGTTTTTGAGCCAAAAATACCAGAAGCAGTCTCGAGTTTTTGATTCCTTCATTTTTGAGGAACTGAGCTCGAGACACTGCAGCTGAGTTTCAGCGCTGCTGAGCACTCGCCGCTTCTTGAAATCAGGCCTAGATTAGCTCTTAATGGCGTTTTATCGCTTCGAGTAGCATTGTGCTTCAAACCAGAGCGAGACCTGGGGGACGCCGAAGAAAGGGAGATTTACACTCCTCTCTTTCCAGGTGGGAAACTGAAGTAAAGTGCACTTTAAGGTCTGCCATTTAAATGCACGCTGGCTCCTCATGAAGAGGGCATTTAGTAATTATTAAGAAAAAAGCACAAGGGCACCCATTTCCTATTGAAATGTGCAGGAAATACATGCCCGGGAATAGACCTGAACGCGAAGCTGGTTGCCTTTCCTCATCCTTTGATCTCTACCGTCTCTCAAAATCTGGCCTCCCGGTGATATGCCCGAGGATGCACGAAATCAAGTGCTGGGTCTCCATCTCCGCCGCTTGTGCACCTCTGCGCTGCGGTTCACAACGCAGATACGTTCCTCCTCGGGTCTAGTCTTGGCTAACAGCAATGATCAAGGCTCCCCCCAGAAATAAGGACACTGGGCAGGCATTCACAGGGTGGAGGGGAAGGAGGGGTCCCTGGGAAGCCTCCGAATGACGCGGCGGCGGGCGATCGCCCCGCACGGACGCCCTCCCCGTTGCTTCCCATCCAGGTTGCAGCTGCGTCTGGCCCTCGATTCTCCCCAGATGTGTGACGAATTTAAAGATCTCTCCCAGTCCTTGACCTGCACTGAGGGCCGCAGAGCTCGTCATTTCTGAAATAACACCCATAGAGAATCTGAGACCTTTCCATGCTAGAGATACCGCAGGGAGGAGAGTGCCTGCAGACACCAACCGCCTCTGTAGCGAAGGGGAATCTGAAGTTTCCCCTCTGCTTTTTCGTGCATAACAGCATCTGGATGCCTCATTTCCATCTTCACAGCTCCCGTAATTTACATAATGAACATTTGCAAAGCCTGAGATCTGGGTTCACTTTGTATCGCATTTACTGTAGGTGACCTTCAATGCATCATCGGAAAAGTTTCCCAGGCAATTTTCCCAAAGGGTATGAATGTGAAACATAAGACTGTCAGGAAAGGAGAAAAGGGAATAAAATCAGATTTCTGAGTTATCCATCATTCAAATTTATATTTTCTCTTCTACAGCAGGGCAAAGATATTTGGGTTGAAAAAAAAAAAAGGGAGTTTTGGCTTTAAGAACTTGCTTCTTTAAAGCAAGTGTTGGTGTAAGGTCCCCCAGTGAAGTAACTTTAATAGGGTTTGCCTTCCTAGATCTGCAGAAAGGATATTTCCATAATGCATTTGAAGAAATCTTAAGTAGAGGGGAAAAAAAGCAATCAGAGAGTCAGTTGTATTTGCATTCCTCCGTAAGAAATGGCTGTAAAATGGGCGTATCCATTTTGGTCCCCTGATCGGGTGACGAACCCGACAAAGTCTGGTGGCAGGTAATTGGCAATCTAGGCAGAGATTCACGACCCAGGAGGAGCCCTGACCTGGAGGGACAGGAACGGGACGTGAGGGTGAGAACAAGCAGCTGACGCTACTCCTGCCTCCGCTGGAGGTGCCAGGTGCGGCTCTGATCGCTCCTGAGAGGGCTGCAGCAACCGCAAGGAGATAAACCAGGAACTGGGCTGCTTTTGCTTCTGACCCCCGTCCTCAACGACCTTTGCAGCCCCCTTGCGAGAGCCAGCGTTGCTCCTCTGACAGCGTCCTCGGAAAATCATCGCTAATACCGGAGTTTGTATTATCCTGACGCGGGGCAGCAGGAGGGAACCTTCTGCAGGTGTTGGCTGGCTTCTGGATAAGCTCAACCTGGGGACAATCTCTCCTCTGGGCAGTGCCTGTGAGTTTACTTTTATTCTCTTTTCTCTTGCTGCTCGGGCTATCAAGGTGGTCGTTGCTCGCTGAAGCAACGGAGGAGGCTTTGAAAGAAGAGCTGTGTTTTGTAACCGGCTCAGGACTTCTGTTGTTATAGAAAATGAATTGAAAGCTGAAATACAGAGGCTTGTTCTGGTGATGAAGAAAGGCTCTTATGTCAGCTGTCGTAAGACTCTTCAGATAAAAATGCATCTTAAACCCGTCACGATAGGATGCTGGAAATGCTTGAGGTGGATAAACCTGACGCCGTTCCCATTGCTGTAGGCCGAGCGTGTACGAAGCATTGCTCTAAGCAAGAAGCTTGAGAGGGAACGAAAGCTTTTTAGAGTCCTTTTGTTCTTTTAAAATAGTGCCCCGTGCGCCCTCCTTTCAGGGCAGATCTGCGTATTTGCACGGTCAGGTAATTACGGGACTGGTATTAGCTTCTGCCTTCCCAACTCTTGTGTGTTGCGAGAGGGTTATCCACGTGTCCTGCGCGTATCGTTGATGCCGCCATTGCAGGGGCAACGTACGGGTGAAAACTACAACCTGGGTGAACCCTGTTTTGTCCAGATTTGTCAAGAAATTCTCAAGAAATTCTCAAGAAGCCAGCTTGTTTGCTTTAGCGTGGTCTGGCTCCGGGGCTCTGGCCATTAGCTGGGTCTACAGGTAAATGTATAGTTTAAGTGCTCAGAATATAGGCCGCATGTTGCAACCTTTCCACCTTAGGACCAAAAAGGAAAGGGAGGGGGGGTTGGAGGGAGAAGAGGAGCATCCCTGTCCTCGGGGCCCCGCCAGGGACCTCCTGCCCTCGGTGGCCGCTGCGTCGCACGGTGTCTGCTGGGTGAGGGATGGCGTTATCCTGAGCCAAACGGGGGCTCTCTGCAGCTCCCCCGGCCGCCATCCGTCGCGGTTCGGGGCTGCCGGACCTTCCGCTTGGGTTGGGAGGGTCTGTGCTTTTAGTCCTCAAACCTCCCCGGATGGTGGGCGCTGGAGGAGCGCCGCGCTGAAGCCGTGAACAAATGGTTAACGTCGCTGCATGGCAGCCGGAGAAGCTGTTCCTCGGGCCCAGGAATGCTTCCTCCTTTCATCCTGCCTCTTTTTCTTCTTTTTCTTCTTTTTTTTCTTTTTTTCTTTTTTTTTTTTTTTACGGTACCATATAGTGTTTAATAATTCAATATATACATAATCCAAAATAAACACACTAATTAACCTTTGTTTTGAGAAATTTAATTAGTTAATGCTTAGTCTCTGTTCGGATTCCAAACAGTTTGGAGCGGGAAAGGTGCCATGGGGAAAGCATGGCAAAATATGTTTAATGCTGAGCACCTTCAAATATTTAAGCAGTAACGTGGGCTGGACCAATTAAAAAAAAAATGTTATTATACAAGCACGTACACGCTAAAATACCTTCCTGCACTGTTCCCAAACGCCAGCCTTGCTGCGGAACGGTAAGATACACCCGCACGTAAAGCCACCGTATGGAGGAGGGGGCGCGGCGGCTGAGGAGCGATTGTGGTGCTCGCCAGGAGCCCCCAGAGCGTCCTGCTGGGGCTCGGGGGACAGGAGGGGTCAGGGGGGCACCGAGACTGCCCGCCCTGGACGGGTGACGCTGGAGGGCAAATCCCGCTCTATGTCCCAAATAAACGATGAGTTTTCTGAAAGGCCTGAATCTGTGCTCTGACTCACTGCTACTAGTCATCTACAGCCCAAACGCCTTCAAAATATATTACTGTAGGATAATAATTTTACCCAAATACTCAGGCTTTAATATTCTTCCCCAGCTGAACTGTAAATAAAATTATTTCCTAAGAGCACTTATTTGAGCTTGATTATTAAATACATTGCCAAAATCTGGTCGGTTAATATACTGCCTGCTACTTGAGCTGAAGTATCTAAAAGACAAAGAACGAAGTAAACGAAAAGGAAATCAACATTTTGCTAAATTGCATGTTTTTAAAAATCCTATAATTGAGGCTGCTACTTCATTTCCATTTGTAAAACAGATTGAGTTCCCCTTCCATCTACTAATGGGTCTGGTTTATCTCTGATACTAATGGCAGCGTTAGCGCGGTTCGAGCGGGCTGCTGGTGACGGGACCTCGGGTACGCAAAGCCGAACCGCTCCTGCTGAGCTCCGGGGTGTCGTTGCGGAGCGACACTTGGCACCCAGCTCCGCTGAACCTCAAGCCCTTGGACTTTTTTCCTATGGCTCCAAAGTCTGGGTCAATCAACCAAGATAAACTTGTTCATTCGCTGTCGGGATTATGTGCCTCGGGTCTGGCTTGCGAAGCAGTGGGAAGGTTCAGGTGATAATAAAGCAACAGCAGCCAGTCTGGGTGTTTAATTAAACTCGTCTGCGCTCTTTTTGACCTAGTGACTGGGCTGGAAATGTCACCAGAACAAAGGTTGCTCAGGAGGTTTGCACGCGGGCCTTTCCGCTGTGCAGGGCTTTGGGAAGTTCTGCAGCCTCTCGTCTTTTTTCACGTTGTCATCGGGAAGGGAACTGTGCTCTGAAGGTCTGGGGGGGAAAGAAAACAAGGGGGATTTTAGATTAATGAGCCTTTTCTTGGAACCTGCTCTAGCAAATCTGTGCACAGCCCTGAATTTAGCAATTCTGGGCCTGGGTCTGGTGAGAACATGCTGCTTTCAACCCACCCAGAGCTCAGCTCCTCGTTAGCAGCCACTCAAGAGCTCGAGTAGACGCTTTTATTTTGCGTTTTATTGCTGGGGTGGGGAGGAAAAGCAGCTTTTCAGAGGATTGTACCCAGGAATGGAGACCCCTCCCTCTCCCCAGCCCCACGGTCTCTGCAGCCGGGACCCTCGTTCCGGTACCCGCATGCAGAGGTCTGTGATAAAAGCCTCCGCGGTGCGCTTCAGCCTCTAACACCGCTTCGGTATCGCGGAAGCAAACTGAGGCTTCGTCCTTTGCCTTCCGTTGTTTCATTTTACATTTACAGAGAATTTATTTTATTTATTTATTTATTTTAAGGCACTCTTGAAAGCAATCCCTGGGGTTCCCAGGGAGCTCGGTGTGGCAGAGGGAGCCCCGGTTACAGAGCGGCCTTTGTGGAGCAGGTCCGTGGGCTCTCCGCCACCGGCGCCGCGGGGGAGCCTTGTAATAATGACACCGGCATCGACCAGATGTCTTCTGGAGGATTTGGTTTCAGGACGCAGGGCTGCTAGTTCAGGAGGACGTGTGTGTGGGGTTTCTGCTCTAATATACATGATTTGTTTAAAAAGTTTGCAGGTGTTAGAATTTTTATTGAAGTCGGGGAGCTGAGAAATTATATCCAGTCGGTGAGGTAATGCTTGCTCCGCTCAGACTGGGAGTGGGGACAACACACAATCTGCATTAAATAAAGGGCAGCTGTGTTGCCAGCACAACTTTATCCATATGAAAACGAACCTGAGCCACACCAAGTCAGGCCTCCCTTCCTGCAAACGCCCGAAGAGAACAAGAAAATCCGCCGATTGCTCGGTGCTTTCCTCCAAAAGCTGGCGGGGGCTTGCAAGGCAGACCCTCCCCGCGGTGGTGGGAGCCCCCGTCCTGCTGGCATCGCCCCTGGGCTGCACCCTGACAGCTGGGGGGCAGGCGGGGGGGGCCGGGGGTGCTGCTGCGGCGGCGGAGCCATCCCTGCAGCTTCGGCGGAGCGGGAGCAGCTGCCTCCTCTGTCATCGCCCGGGTAATGCCTGTGACGTGTGGTCCCGGAGGGACCCAGGTAGGGACGGGTCCTCGCTTCTGCTCCAGCTGCAGGCTTTCGCTCTGCTAAGCCAGAGAAAAAGGAGAGCACACACCAGCAGTTGTTCCCATGGGGCTGTTCAAGGGTTTTGGGGGTGTTTTTTTTTCCCCTCTTTCTTTGGGCTCAGCTTTGGTACTTGCTGAAGCCCCAACAGAGATTTGAGATTTTTTGAAAAATTTTCATTATTTTTTTTAACATAGACAGGTTGTGATGTCAGGATATGAGGTTGAAAGGGCAGCTCTGAGTCAACTCTCGGGTGAATTCTGAGAATTTCCTTTCCACACGGATGAGATCCAGGCATTTATCTCAGTTCAATAAACCCCACTTATTTCTGACTTCAAATAGACTTTGAATCCTTTGTGCCTATGGAGCAGGGCCGGTCATTCGGGTCCTCCGCAGCTCTCGGAGAGGCCGGGACACGCAGAGTCAGCAGGGGAAATATTTTTGGGGTGGCAGCTGAACTGGGCTTTTTTTATATTTTATAAATGTATGTATATATATATAAAAGCAGGCCCACCCACTTTTGCCATCTGTATGTCTTGCTGGCAGGCGAAGCTTGCCGTGCGGCGGCTGGGATGTGCGGGTGCAGGCTCTGGCCTCAGCACAGTCTCTCCGGGAACGTTGCATCTTACCCCCGTCACGGAGGTTACACAAATAGGGCTAAAATTAGAGCAAATGATACTTCACAGGTGGAAATTTGTCCCCTGGGGCTCGCGGGGTTTCTACCAGCTGGGACTAAGGAAGGTGCAGCCACGGTGTGGGGCTCCGGTGCCTGCAGGGGTGGCTAGGGGGGTCCCTCTGCCAGAGCCCTCCGTGCCCCGCCGTGCTGCCCCCAACATCCTTCGCATCCCTGAGCCTGGGCTGAGCGAGTCCCGCTGGGTCTTTCAGCTGCCTGAAGTAAATTTTCTCTTATTTCCCTCCAGGCTGTCTTTTCCCCTATTGCTGAATTTCGCGCGGCGTAATGATTTCGAGGACACCATTTTCAATCGCCTTTTACGGAGCTAAAGTTAATACTAAGTTTATGCCGCAGCGTAGCAGAGCTTTAAGCACCCACCAACAGCGTGCGTATTTCAAAATAATGTAAGGGCTCCTAAACCCAAATGCTGCTTAAACCCACCACCACGCTCCACCGTAAATATCAGCGATGCCTGCCTGAGCCGCGGCGCCAGCGGTAACGGCTCCGCCGGCAGCATTTATGTGCTCGTTGACATCCCACCGCGATGACCCTTTCATTACGACCAGGAGCAAAAGCCTGTGCAGATGCTGGGACCGTGGTCGGGTGCTGCTGTGGGGCAGGGAGAGGTGCTGGTCCTCGCCCGTGGGAGGGGAAGGGTCTGGTGGCACCACTGTTGGTGATCTTTGGAAGAAGGTGTCTCGGGGATCTCTGAAAGCGTTGAAACTCAAGTCCTGTTTATGAGAAGGACGCGGCCGCAGCGTGCCTTGCTGCAGGGCGGGGGGTGTCTCTGCGGGGACGTGGCGCTGCTGGGTTTGGGATGCAGAAGGAGCAAGCGCGTGGCTCTGCATGGCATGGCTAGCGGCCAGGACGGAGCTGGAGACCTCCCGATAGTGCTGCCCGAGCTGACTTCAATAGTTTGCGTATCGGGTCCGGCCAGAGCAACCCTCCCTCCTGATCCCCGGCCAGAGGTTGCCCGTGAAGGACAGGCTCGGCCCCTCGGGTTGCCCTGCGTGGGCGCAGCGCTCCGGAGGGATGCTTTGGGAAGCCGCGCTTGTGGCCTTGGGCTGAAGCAGCGACGTGAACGGCCGGGCTCCGGCGGGGCTGGACCGCAGGGTGTCTCGTCCCAGCCTGGACTGCGCCGTGGTTGCACGTGAAACCGTGGATCTGTTGGGCTTGGCACGGAAACTCCCCGCGGCTCCAAATGAAGCGAGGCTTTGACTTGAGCTCTCCCGAGGTCAATGCTGGAGGAGAAGCCGCCCTGCCCGAGCCGTGGCGAGGGCCTTCTCTCCTCTGTGCCGGGGTCACTGGTGTGAAAGGGTTTCCACCGCTCCTCTTGGGAGAGTTCCCTCTCCGTCAGACCTCGCAGCAAGGAGCTTCTGCTAGGAAAGACTCACCGCTTGCATTTTTCTCTTTCCCTTCCCAGCCCTGCCCGCGTAGGGAAGCCCCTCTGCTCTCGCTTCCACTGCTTCTCTCTCGTGACAGCTCTAGCTAAAGGTCAGATCCAGGCAAGAAAATGTGGGTCTGCTTTCCTTGGTCCCCGAGCCTTGTGGGCAGATGTTCGAGGTGAAGGATTTTAGCTGAGTTACGAATTCAGCGCGTGCCTTCTGTGTATGCCTTACAAGGGAGGCGGCCACATTTGGGTTTTTTAAAGAAATACATACAGTTGGGAGGAACGGAGGGCCTGTCCAAAGAACAGGCTACAAGTGATTGCCAAGACTATGGATTTACCGAGCGCGTTCGCTGCCTTGGGCCGGTGATCTTGACTCTGTTTAGAGAGGAGCGGGGGGATTATAAGAACCCGTGTGTGCAAAAGTACACAAGCCATTAATTATGGCGACCGCTTTGCGATACGGTCTAGCAAGAGCTAATGGAGCACGAGAAACCCGTGGAAAATGTTAGCGAGAGCTGTCAGGATGTTTGTCTTACAAGCTGCTCTGGATGATCTCATCCCTCCCAACGTTTCGGAGGGCGAGGGGTGTGCCGGGTCAGCTGGAGGCGGCGGGCAGACGCCCCAGCCGTGCAAGGAGGGCGATGGGATGGAGGCGCAGGGTCTGCACGAGCTGACGGGCAGAGAGGAGGTCGCAGGGAGCCGGGGCACTTGTTGCTGTGCTCCGCTGCTGGGGACGAAAGACACAGATGGAAAGTGTATGACTTGAGGGCGTTTGGAAAGCATAAAATTGCATCTTTTCTTTCTGCTCCTCTGAAACAGTCTAAAAGAAATGTCATTTGGCGTTGAGGAACCAGGCGAGCGGGGGCCTGCGAGCAGCGCCCGGCGAGGGGCCGCGGCGGCCGCGGGGGATGCAGCCGGGCTGGGGAGGTGCCGCAGCGATGCGTGCGGGGCAAGAACACTTTCTCGGGGCAATTCCTTCTTCCCCCACACCTTCCCTGTGCCGTGGCTCACAGAGGCGCTGCCCGGGGGACCGAGCGATGACAAACAGGCCAAAAATGATGGCTTGGCGATGTCGGAGCCGGAGGTCAGCTCGCTGTCCTGATTTATAAGAGATCTCGCTCGCTGCGTCCCAGGGCTGCCTTGGCTTTTCATTCATGCTGGCGATGACGAAGAGCCGTGCTTAAACAGCATTACCGTGCTGGCACGGGCTGCTTTTAGGAGCAGGAAACCGCTCCCTTTATCCTCGCTTGATCTTTCGAGTGAAATATGTGCAGTGCCGCTGTCGGCAGTAAGAGCCTCCTAAGGAAAAGAAGAAAGGTTAGCGAGCAGAAGCAGATGTTTACCTTTAACTTCTCGCTTTGTGTGGACTAGGGAGACCGGAGGAGGGAGGCGTGAAGGGAGAGAGGTCTGCAACGCAGAAGAAAGTGCTCCCTGAAGGGCTGAGAAAGTTAATGGTGGATCAAATCTGCCTTTCTCTTGATTTTGCTGTGGCTTTTATTTGGTCTGGCATTTTTTTATTATTATTATTTAAATAATGAAACTATTTAAGTGCACTGTTCTATTAAGAGAAAGATAATTGCTTTTTCTTCCTTCTGCTTGAGCTTCTCAACATGATTAAGGTACAGAAAAAAAGTGCCTGGACAAGCCGATGATCTCATAGGCACCGACCAGCCCCAGTCACTCTGCCCCAGTTTAAAAACATGGCACTTCTCCAGGATCTATTTGTTTATCTTAATACGGCGATTTGTTTTTCTATATTGCTCTCCATAATTATCACCATGCTGCGAATTCACCGGCTCTCGGCTCAATGTAATATAAATCTGGAATTAGTCTATTGAAGTCAATGTCGGATACATTTGCTTTAACAACTAAACTAGGTCTTAGTCTCATTTATCCTGCTGTAGCTCCAAACTAACTCCACCAAAGTAAATCCAGCTTCTCTCTCACGGGCATTTTCCGAAAAGCCCTTGCCGCGGTCCTTGGCTACACCTTCCACCCTCGTGCTGAACGTCACGCTGCTGCAAGACAACTCTTGTGGCATCCTGCTCTGCCTTCAGACTGAGCCTGGCTTTAAAGCCTTGCTTTAAACCTGTGCTGAAAGCTGCCTGCGTTTGACCCAGCTGGAGAAGAAAGGGCGGCTGGGTCGGAGCCATCGCCTCCCTCTGCGCCACTGGCGATGCGCGTTGGTGCTCCTTCGCCGCTTTAGTTCAGCCTCGCTCCTAAACTCTGGGTAGACCTGGGTTCAGGCTGCTCTTAAATCTGGTGCTCGAACCTTTTGTTTTCATCTGCACTGCCAAGTCTGGAAACGGCTTTTACGGGCCCGTGAGATCCCTTGGTTTTGTTGTCTCCCCTCGTTATCTTGTGCCTGGTTAGTGCTGAATCAGGGTTTATTCTTAGAGTCCAATAATTATCCTTCCCAAGCTTGTTCTCAGTAGCTTAGCAGGGAGAATTCACGGAAAAATACTGAAAGGCAAAAAAGCAGGCCTGGTTTAAAAACAAACACACACACACAAAAATCAGTGTTATTACTGTTAGTAGGGTTGACATCTGCTAGTCAAAGCTGTTGAATCGGAAATTTCAATTCTAAATTGTTGTGTTTCGGGATTAAGCGTGGGGCGAGCGCAAGGGTCGCTGCTTCTCGCCGCCGGGCTCGGTCCCGGCTCTCCCCTCCCGGTGAGCTGGCTGGCGTCTGGCTGTTTTCATCCTCGGGTGAGAACTGAGGCCGCGCAGCAGAGCCGACCCCCGCCAGCCCTCCCGCACCGCGCGTATGGATAAACCGGCTCCGCTGGGCCAGCTGCGTAACTGGACGGGGCCGTCGCAGCCCTGGAAACTTCCCCCCAAAATTCATTGCCCCCCCCCACCCCAAAAGAAAAAAAATGTTAAGGTTTATATTCAGGGGACTCTATTTCTTCGCTACAGAAAAATTATAGCCTCAGTGTGTACGTCTGCGGACGGCGGCTCGTAAATGACGTGCGCGTCCCCCTGCCCGAGCTCGGGAAGGAGCATCCGAGGCATCGATGGCCGGTCCCCGTCCCCTGGCGTGAGCCGCCTCCCCATTTGGGGGGTGGTGGTGCCACCCCCGGACCCGTCGGGCGCACGGGGCCCCTGCTCGGGAGGGATGCTGCAGCCCGCGCTGTGCGCCGTGGGCGCCCGGGTGTTCCCCGGAGGGGACGGGCTCCCCACGCGCGTGGCTATTTTTTGGGTGGCTTTTTCGCAGGTTTTGGTCGGAGATGGCCACGGTGATGAGGCGCAGCCCCGAAAAGCAACAAAACGCGCGGGGCGGGACGGATCTCCAGCCGCGCAGGCTGGGAAGCTGACGGCAAGCCCAGGGGGGTCGTATCCTTTCAAATCTGAGCAGCGTGCCCTGCGATTTCAGCCGTTTCCTAGTGAATTGGGTGTTGAGTTTGGGGGTGCAGTGCTTGCCTGGGCGGGTGGAGGAGAGGGGCTCAAAAGCGTGCAGCTAAGCTTGGGAAAAAGCCCTAGGAGCACTGGGAAACCTTCAAGAGGAGGGTAAGAGGACTGTGAATATTGAAGACGATGCTGAGGGCCAGGGAAGCAGCGGGCCAGCAGCCAGACTGAGGTTGAGGAAAGCTCTGCCAGCTGGACAGGGGCCACGGCAGCTGGAAAGCATCGCCGCCCCCCGGGCGAGCGCCGCGGGCGCGGGGAGCCGGAGGGCGGACGCGAGTCGTGGCTTGTCCGCGCGTGCAAAGCCAGCGGCGTCGGGCGGAGGGCTCGGCCTCCGCTCGGATTTGCTCTTATGTGGATATACGGGTAGAAATTATCAGGGAAAACGCAGGTCGCTGGGCTGCGCTCGACGGTGCTGAGCCGCCGAGGGCGGGGGGACCACGGCCGGCCCCTGCTCTTCCCCTGGAAGGAGCCAAGTGCTCTCCTGTGGGCTCCCGTAGCCATTTCTAATAAGGAAAATATATAACTTTTCAATCTTTTCCGATTTTCTGGTAATCTGGAGGAATTCTGATATAGGTTAGGGATTTTTTTTCCCCCTTCCTCAGATGGAAACACGCCTCGTGCTTCCCAGTGTTTTCCCCCAACTTTTTCTCCAGCCGCTGCACAATGAGTGCATCTCGCAGCTCTGTGCTGACCCTCGATAAGGCAGCTGGAGAGAAGCTATTTTCTGATTTTCAGATACCGTAGTTTATCTTTAATGCTAGTTTTCGCTGGCAGTTTAAGAACTTCTTAGAAAACTCTTCAACTTCCCCCTTAGTACCAAGATGGTAAGAGGCAGATAAAATTTATCGTATACTAATAACCAGCAAAAAAGTTTAGAGGTTGTTTTAGATGATAACAGGGGGCCTATTATTTGTGTTTTTTGAGATGACACGTGGCTCACCCCTACCCTGAGAAGAAAGGGAAATGATTAGCCACCCTTTCTACTGGACTTAAAAAAAAATTTTACCCAAAGAATGTAGACTTTTTACTATAAACTGTTGAGACTTGAAGATTTTGGGGCAAAAAGCTGTCAGTTCAGAGCTTAAAGTTCTGATTGAGAAATGTCCCCAAGGGGACTTTCTTGCCGGGGGGTTTTGCTGGCCGGGCCATACGTCCCGCGTCGCCCCGCGATGCCCTTTCCAATGGTGCCTCATCGGGGATGAGGCTGGGCTTGGGAGCTCTCCCCGTCAGGGGAAAGGGAAGCTTTTTTGGTTAGGAAAAAAAATAAATTACTATTTTCCATAGGCCAGGAGGCCTGTCTCTAAAGATTTCTGCTACAAAACCACAATTTTTCCGTAAAACGTTGTTCCTGCTGGCTACGCGCCTCGCTTCAGAGCAGAGAGAGCTTCTGGTCCTTCCCTAAGCGTGCCCCGAACCAGCGATATCTGACCAGCTCCTGCTCCCCATTAAAATTCAAAACACAGCCTTTCTCGCCATTCCTTTTCTCAGATGACATTTAAACCTGTCAGTGGTTACAACTGGTGTCGTGTAATCTTCGTAACCAATGTGAAAATCGCTCTCTCGCTTCATGATGGCTTCTAAAACGAGAAAAAGGATGGCTGAGGATGGACATAAATACGCCGAAATGCCTGTGTGCTGCTTTCCTCGTCGCTGGTCCGACAGCGTCTCCACCGCTCCTCCCCTCGGGAAGCAAAATAAACCCGGGCAGCGGCGAGTAATAACGTGCAGCACGCAGGGGTGAGAAATACATTTCCCAGGGGTCAAACAGGAGGGGCCCCGCGCCGGCCCCGGCCCCGCGCCGCGTTCGGTGTCGCACCAGTGTGGGCACGGGTCAGGAGCGGGTGCTGGGACATGGCTGCCGAGAAGTCGGAGCTCGTCCCTGGGACCAGCTGGAAGGGGGTCCCTAAAGGGGTCCTCAAAGATCCCCTGAAGGGATTCCTTCACCCTCGGGCTCCACCCTGGCGTTTCGGTTGCATCCCGAGGGGCTCGGGCTGGGCTGGAAGGGGCCTCTGGGGGTCATCCCATCCAACGCCCTGCTTGAGCAGGCACCCCCAGAGCAGGTGGACACCTGGAGCGTGCCATAGGGAGCGACAGCCGAGCTGCCGACGCGCACGGCCCGTGCCGGTAGGTCACCGTACGGTCAGTGTATGGCCACGCACCGGCGCTGCTTTGAGCTTTAAATACACATGCGAACCCTCTTGATCGCTTTCGTCTGGGATGGCCACTGGTAAAGAGCGACCTATGATTGCTTCATGCAGCACGAAGGGTGCCAGACAGTCCTATCGAGCTGTTTCCATTTCTCCCTGATTAATGCATTCGAGTCTACAGTCATTTGTTTTTATAAACTTCACAAACAAAAACTTAATGTTGATGTTTTGGTACCAAGCTCAAATATGGGAACAATTTTATTCTCAACGCCAGCATTTCTGACGCGAGAACTGAAACGCGTCCAGAAACGCTGTGTTTTCACTGAATATTCTTCGGTCCCAAGATATAGCATTTTTAAAGCGTTACAGAAGCAAAAACAATCCCAGTGCCTTGAAAGCTTTTTATACTGACTCCGCTTCATGGAAATACTGACTCGGGGCCAAATGGCTGATTATGTCGTATGATGTAAGAAGGAGTTAGAAAGCTTAGCAGGGAATTAGAATAATGCAGTTTGTGTGTGTCTGTGTGCAGCAAAGGGGGGGGACACAGTATTTATTAGAAAGCTTTAAATCTTTCGCAGCTCTATGTTAGTCGCTTGCAAACCTACGGCGGGCCCTGTTGAAAGCGAAGGGGATTTGGTGTCTGACAAGCTCTTAACTGCTGAACTGAGCTCCCGGTCGAGATCTTTTCCGTTCATTGAAAAGCTGCAAAATCTCCCTCGCTGGGGTGTGGAGGAAGCAAACGCCGCTGCCGCTGCGTAGACGAAGAAAAGGACTTTGCTGCGTTATTCTTCTGGAAGGGGAATGAGGGATGTGGCGGTGTCGGGGGGGCTAAATTGTGGCCTGGCTTCTGCCCTCGCAGAAGGTGGAGGTTTGGGGGCTGGACGCCGGCGTGGTGCGGGCGCTGGCAACGGGAGGGTGCAACGCAAGGGGAGCCCCAGCCCTGGCCCTTCCCTGCGCTGGCCCTCGCTGCTGGGAGCCATTGCACTGGGGGAGACTTCATGGTTTGCTTTACCTTGTTGTCCTCCCAGGGAGAAAAGCCTCTCGTTGCAAGCATGAACTCTGAGATGAGTAAAAATCAAAGGTGACCCAAGTGCCTGGAGGCATCAAAACAGCCACTGAATTGTTCAGCTTGTTTAATGAAACGGAGCGGCACAAAGACACAGTTCACGTATAGATTTATATATATATACAACAACGCTGGCACTCAAACAATTTATGGAGCTCGCTGCAAATTGTAAGACGGGGAAGCCTGGCTGCCGTCGGCTGTTTGAGAGAGATTTGGGGTGGAAAGTCCTATCAGAAAACCTGCCCTGGCTGTAGCGTTGTGATGGCAGAACGCGAAGGAGCTGGGGACGCGCCGACTCGTGGCTGCTGTTGAAGGCCGAGGGTAAGCTTCTGCTTCAACCTCGAAGTGCCGCTTGCTGGCGTCGTCTCGCCCTCGAGTCGTGCCTCCCCGTAGAGCCGGAGGGTAACCCGCTGTCCCTGCCACGCCTGCGGGACGGACAGAGCTACGAGGCAGATCTGCTGCCGTTCGCTCCCGCTTTCCGAGTATACGTGTTGTGGAGGAAGGCGTGCCCAGGCACGTGCCGCGGCGGAGCACGCCGTCCCTTCCGTGGCGGCTGGCCCCCGTCCCCAGCCGAGCGGCTGCGAGCGAGCGGCCGGCGGCCCCCGCCGCCCCTCCGGCCCGCAAGAAGGCGGCAGCGCTCGGCCCCGCGGCCGTGCTTTCGGCCAGCCGGTTACTGGCGTGAGGGGTGGATGAGGCTGTGCCACCGCGCCGCGTCCCACCTCGGGTCAGCCACGGGACGGGACGCGATGCGAGCGCCGAAGTCTGTTTGATGCCTGTATCTGAAACGCCGGGTTTGAATGATGGCGCGGGTCACTAGGTCCTTAATTTCCTCTTTAATGGATTTTCTAATGCATTTGATGAATAAATAGGTGCTCAATTGTGAATAGAAATACCATTTGCGATCTTGGATTTGAAACGGGGCCTTAGTGTTGCCATTATTTATGTTTACAGAAGTCCTGCGGACCTCACGGGAGGTGGAATACGCACAGATGCTGAAACGACCGGGGCTGGAAGCGGGCAGCGGTGTCAGCCCGGGCCGCTGCCAAAGGAACAACTCGAGTGCCCGCAGGGTTTTCAGAACATGAATGATCCCATTGACTCCCGATTGCCCGCGGACGCGTCCCGGGCTGAATGGGTCTTGTGTTTGCACGGAAAGACGGTCCAGAAGGAACCGAGAACGTTTCCAAGCCGGCATCGCTAAATGTTGCTTTGTATGTGCGGAGTGGCTCCCCCAGCCCTGAGCTGGGTTGCCGGCGGGCGAGCCTGGGGCTGAGCCCGGGGAGGAGGAGGAGGAGGAGGAGGAGGAGGAGGTGTGAGCGGGGTCCGGCCCCATGGCGCTCACTGCGCGGGTTCAGCCGTCCCTACCTGGCTCGGAGCCGTCTGCCCTGACGGTGCAGCCGTTTGAGCCTCTCGGTTTTACACGTACCCCGTTGGCGCAGAGTAACGCGATTATACATTCGCATCGATTTGTGTAAAGCTGGCAGCGTCCTCGGCGAATATTGTTGTCCCTCCCGTTTCTAAATGGCATTACTATTAACAGCAATGTATCGTCGTTACCAGCAAGGCTTTAGAGGATGCACGAGCAAAGCGTGATATTGCCTAAACCTCTGCGGGCACTGTGTGATAATTAATCAGGCGTGGGCTGGTTACGTTTTCACCTTGCTCGGTAGAGAATAGCGCAGTGCCACGGAGCAGGATTTTGGTTAAAACCCTCCGGTGGGGCGATCCCCGCCAGGCCAGGCCGGCTCTCTCCCCGTATGTACACGAGAGCGCCCTGGGCCAGAAGCCTCGCGCGCGTCTTTTCCTTTCAGCCGAAGCATCAGGTAGCGCCGGGTTGGTGCCAGAGGTGAGATCCAGCCCAGAGGAACCAAGGGTCCCGTCCAGGGCTGCAGACCCCCAGCCTTTGCCGGCCCAGATGTCATTTGATTTTCTGGGGTCTCATCCTGCAGCTGCTTTGGCCACGGTGCTCCCTCCGGCCGCGGTGCTCCCTCCGGCCGTGCCTTGATGCGTTAACGGCACAGAGCCGGCAGCAGGAAGGGGTAGCAGAAGTCGGCATCTGTCTTGCTGTCCAGCAAGCCACATAACAAATATCGATGCCAAGTGTAATCCTGCTTCAGTTAAAACTGTTGCTTTAGTTTGTCATCATTCATTGTTCGGAGTACAGCTGCTTAATGACAGGATGTGGGAAATGAAGTTTGGGGTGGTTTGGTTTTTTTTGATGTTCTCGTAGGCTTTTTAAAATAAAAATTCCTGAGCAACGGAGGGAGAGAAAGCGCTCACACAAACGCCCGGGTTCGAATGCCGAGGTGCGGGCTGGCCGGAGCGAGCCTCCCCTCAACGAGGCTCCGGAGACGGAGGGTTTTGCCCTTAGCTTTAAAAATAACCGGCTGCGTAAGGCCGGGCAGCATCCGCGGCTGGGCTTTGTTTGCTTACGTTACGCATCTGGTGCAGCTGCCTCTGCCCAGCGCCTTGCAGTTGGTAGGAAGAAATGAAAAGTAAAAGACAAATGCCAGGTATCTGCGTGGGGCCGCTCCTTTGCAAAATGCCCCGTGTCCAGTGACGTTAGCAAATGTTAGATTTCGATCCTAAATGCAGGGGAACGGGGGTGGGGGAATTATCCGTACGGACTCTGAGCAAGCGGATGAAATATGAGGCTGGAAGAGACGATCCCAGCCCTGCCGAAAGCCGGGGTGCCTGGGGTTCCCTTTTCGTTTTCAGCTCCATTTTAATAATGACCTTAACCTTTATACAGGCCACGCTGGGGCTCTGCCCCTTCCGCACGTAACTGCTTCTAGTTGAGGGCGCAGAACTACCGGCGGGCGCCTGGTCCGGGCCCTCGGTGGGAACCCTCTTGCCTGGGTGCGCTGCGCATCACGTAAGCACACGGGGAGGCTGAAGGGTTCGGTGGGAGACGCGTTTCACCCAGGCTTCAAACTCATTTCTGGCAGGCGCGGCCCTTGGAGAACCACCGAAGGCTGGGATGTGGCCAGCTAGTCTGCATAACTGCTAGCCCATCCCCTGCTTCACTGCGCCTCTAGGAAGATTCTCTCTCCTCCTCTATGTCTATTTATTAAGCCTGGTCCTGAACTATGTGAAATCAGGGTGGAATTTTGCCTGAGGTTCCCCTCCCCCGGCTCAGGGCTCCTCAGCAGCATAAGCCAAATTAAAGGAGGTGCTGGGGTTGGGATGAACCCGCTCCGGCTTATCGGCGAGGGAGGAGGAGAGGAGTCGGGGTGCCGCGCTCGCTGCCCGCAGCGCTGCCGGCGGGACGGGGAGCTGCCGAGCTCCCCGCGCTGGGCTTCCCGCATGGCTGGGATTTCCCATGTTTTACGATCTCGGAGAAATGTCGCGCTTTTTTCTGGGATTATTTGATATATTCTTACAGTAATCTACTACCAGCACATCACCGCCATGCTCATCACCGCTCTCTTCGTCCAGAAGTTGCTCCTTTTTTTTTTTTTTTTTATTCTATCCTTTGAAAATTTCTATTTCCAACAAGCCTACTGTTATCTCTTTTTTGCTATTTTAAGTTCTGTGGTACAAAAAGGCTGACTCACAAAAAGCCGTGTCGTAGGAAATACTGCCTCAGCTGAGGAAATAATTCTCAGTTCATTCTTCCACCATGTGCTTTGGGTTTTGTTATTTTCTTTTTTTTTTTTTTTTTTGTCCCTCTTCTTTTTGTGTGCGTGTCTTTTGGTCTCATGTTCTGGCACACATCTAGCACCGGGAAAGACTGAGAGCTATTTCTAATGCACTGGTCCACCCCGGCCAATGTCTCTCTCTGTACATACCCCGAAGTGTTTTATGTACCTGCTGGAAATGTGACACGGGGTGCTCGCACAGCTCGTAAAATTTGGTCTCCTGTTGGAAACGTTTTGTGGAAATAACGCTGCCTAATCTGCTGCAGCCGTTCACAGTTAACGCTGTCGCGGCGCGCATCGGAGGGGGTGAAGATTACAGCCGGCTCGGGGAAGTTTGATACGTTATCTGAAGTCCTCAAGAATAAAAATGAAAGAAATGGATGTTCAACAAAATGTAGATAATTGGCTAAAAAGGGGGAAATACGGGAGGCTCCGGCAAAGTCATCCTTCTGGCTGGACCCGCGCTGCGTTCGGCTCCTGACCAGCGCCCGCAAACCCCCTTTCGCAGCTCAGGGACGGTATAAAACAAACCCGGGGTGTGCTTTAATCCAGTGTTAAGCAGCTCAGTGACGCGGAGTGAAAGATGAGGCTGGAGACCCAGGATGAAATCCTAGCCTAGCGGGGCGGGGGGGAGGCAAAAGCCCAACAACTGCAGGACCTTCAAGGGCTTTGATCGCTGGAGCAAGTTGTCTAAGACCATACTGCGGGGCGTGCTTTGGCACTGTGCTTCGTTCATTTTACGTTTAATATGCCAGAAAACAACACTTAACGTCGTGTAGTTGTGGCTATAGCGTATCTATCTGCAGGAAAGCAGCTGAGAGCACAACAAGAAGAAAAACCAGGGGCTTTTGAATGTACTTATTGGTATTTTTTTTCTTTCCTAAACCTTTTTGACGCTGTCGTTAGCAAAACCTCATTAGAATCAACATTAGGATCAACAATCGCTGCCTTCGGGGCGTAAAGTGTAGCCCTCACATAAACAATATTAGCGTCTTTAAAATACTTGATAAACACTAATTCACCCTCCCAATTTTCTTGTGAGATAATTACGTGTTAACAGTAATATCGTCATCGTTAGTCCCCTCCTTTCAGAGGTGGGAGCTCCCGCCCTGATAACAAACAGCCTCCCGAAGGCCGCGCGAGGCGTCTCAGGGCGCTCTCCCGAAGAACCAGAACGACGTAGGTAGAACGAAGGAAAAGCCGGGCTTTAAGTACAGGTGAGGAAAGGGAATCCTCGTCGGGTTGGCTGGATTCCTGGGCTGCCAGGAAATATCAAAATAGTATGTGACAGAGATAAAGGTAAATACCCAATAAATATTATACCTTTTGTACCTTTATTTACTCTGCAGTAATTATACCGACTAACGCAGATTACATTATGAATCACGATGACACTTAAAACACTGAATTTTTTGCAACCACATCCTGGCCCTGTGAGATAATCCGTTCTGATCTCCGACGAGAGCCAGATACGTCTTGCTTGAAACTTCAGAGGCGCGCGATAGCAGCTGCTACACGCCCTTTTTCGTAACCTTGTTAAAATAAAACAAGTCTGGATTCGCTCGGCCATTGAAGGATGTAACATCTGAGTTACAACCCTGCCGCGAAGGGAGCTTTGCCATAACCGTGGAGCGAACAGGGCCCTCTTCGGTATTTCTGTTTGAGAAGTAACTTTTTTTTTTTTTCTCCTTTTTAAGAAATGTGGGTATTTACATATCCAACTGCAAAGGAAAAAAAAAAAAACCAAAAACAACAAAGCTAAAACAATCTGTACAGAGCGATTAAAGCCAAAAAAATAGATTTGTTCCCATGTCTCTAACTCAGCTCGCCGTGTCTTAACTAATTCCCGCAGGAGCTCGGCGGCAGCCTGGTCTTGCATTGCTGGGCGTGCGCGCGGAGAGGTTGTTTCCTAACAGCCCGCCCGCGGTCACGGCGTCCGCCGGCAGCGCATCGTCTCTCAGGGAAACCCCCCCGGTGCACGCTGAAACTCCAGCGCTGCACCTGCGACAGCTGAACCCGCCGGGGTCCGTCCGCGACCAGCTACGTGGTGCTCGCCGCGCTCGGGGCCGTGGCAGCGTCTTCGCGCCTTCCTCTCTCCCCCACAACCGTGGGAAACGTCTGCAAATCCTCCCGGGGCCGGGTTCTGGGTAGGAAGGGGAGGATGAAGAAGAGGAGGCTGGCCAGGGGCTGGAGGAGAGGATGAAGAAGAGGAGGTTGCCCTGGGCCTGAGGGGATGAAGAAGAGGAGATCACCCCGGGGCTGGAGGAGAGGATGAAGAAGGGGAGGCTGGCCTCAGGCCAGAGGGGAGGAAGAAGGGGAGGGTCAAGAAGAGGAGGCCAGTATGGGGCCTGAGGGGAGGAGGAAGAAGAGGAGGATGAAGAGGAGGAGTCCAGTATGGGGCCTGAGGGGAGGAGGAAGAAGAGGAGGATGAAGAAGAGGAGGCCAGCCTGGGGCCTGAGGGGAGGAGGAAGGGGAGGATGAAGAAGAGGAGGCCAGCCTGGGGCCTGAGGGGAGGAGGAAGAAGAGGAGGATGAAGAAGAGGAGGCCAGCCTGGGGCCTGAAGGGATGAAGATGGGGACGCTGCCTCTGGGGCTGGAGGGGAGGATGAAGAAGAAGGGGAGGCTGGCCCGCTTTCATTTTGCCCTTCCTCTTGTGCCAGGAACTGCCTTGGGAGCCCAAGGGGACGGCGGCATCCTCTGCCCACCACGGCAGCCCTCCGCGGCCAGGGAGGCCCTGGGACAGCAGCAACCAAACCTGTTGGTTTTCCTCTCAAAAAAATAAATAAAAGAGGGAAAATGTGCCCCGGCAGGAGCCGCCGTTCCCCTGTGGGAAGACACGGTGCAGGAGCCCGCGGTTGAAGGGGGCTGAAGCATCTGGCACCTCTCCCCCTCTGTTTCTCTCACTTTTCCTTTAAAAATCCGTTCCTCTGGCACGGATTCGGAAGCTCTCCTTGGTGTGGCACGTTCACACGCACACTTGCCTTCCTCTTAGAGCCTTTAGGGTACGCTGGGCCTCTGGGGAGGAGGTCCGCAGCAACGAGACAAGGCCAGTGCCTCGCTTCGGCAGGTATCTCAACCCCGCAGCAGCAGCACTTTGTCACCTGTGGGCTAGGTTTGTTTTTGGGGGTCTGAAACTTCTGAAAGAGCCACTTCATGGCTTCAGATCAGACAGTTCATCAACTGTCTGTGAATGAGGGACTATTCACCTGGTCACGCTGTTCCTCCGCTCCCGCTGTTTGTTCTGGGAAGCAGAAGCTTCCGAGATCGATCCAGGCAAGCCTATCAATGAGACGATTGTTTTGGGATCGAATCCTCTCTGCTTTATGGAGTTCTACAACGTATCTGGGCACGTACACTTTAAAGCAACTGATAAAAAGAAAAAAGTAGCGCTACAGGCATGTTCATCACCAACATGTTAGATGTATTTTACCACCGATCAATGACGGATCGATTTGTACGCCGAGGTAGGGGCAGACGCTCCCTACTCAGAAACAAGTCCCTTTCCCAGCACGTCCTCCCCTGCAAACGGTCGTTGGCAGGAGCTGCAAAAAGAATAAAGCCTGTCCCTTCAAACTGGCAAACTTCCATTTCCTTTCTCGATACAAAGACAAATAATTTAAAGCTTTTTTTTTTTTTTTTAAGTTGACATCTTCCTCACATCAGTTGACATTTTTCCTCACAAAGGGAAAAATAAGCCTTAGAGTAGGAAAGCCACTGGCCTTCGCTGTTCAGTGCTCCCGATTCGGAGCTCGCAGACGCGGGGAAGGCACGGGGAAGTTGCTAGGGTGTGGGTGTACCTCTCTCTTTCCTCGTTTTTTCTGGCGTGGCAGCATTATTAGGACTAAAGTGCCTTCACGGTTTACGTTAATCCACTTAGGGATGCAAACCAAAAAAAAAGCACCTTTGTGGGGAACCGGGGGATCTGTGTGAGGTGCCCGACCCCAGCACCGGTCCCTCCTCCGCCCCGGCAAGCCCGGAGCCAGGGCGCTCCCCCGGCGGGAGCCTGCCCGTCCTTCTATTGAAGTCAAGAGGGTTTAAGTCCCGCTTATTTAAATATCAAGTTTAACTGGGGCTTGCCTGCATATCAAAGGCAGTATGGTAATTTTTACGAGGGAAAGGGTTTGCCCTGCGTTGGCCAGACTTGTCCCTGCTCTCCCTGTTGCACAACGTGGTGCTGAGTCACTGCTGTTTCTCACCCAGCAAGCGCTTGCATTTCCCTGCTGCTGTGTTTGCGGAGGACGGGGTCCCGCATCGCACGCCGTTAACTGGGGGAGCCTTCGCATAAAGGAGAGCTAAAACCGAACAAAGAACCCTCCTGGTTCGCCGGTATTTATTGCCACGCGTGGCAAGTTTTGTTCCGGCACCTAGATTGCGCGGGGGACTGGGCTTGAACTTGCTTGTCTGAAGTCAGTCATCTAATTGCGACTGATGTACCGACATCTCCCTGGGCCTTCAGTCTCGCCCCAATCTGCAAGAGATTTATGGATAGATATTGTACAGATTTAACACGATACCGTGGCTTTTATTATTTGCTGGAAAATGTTAATAAAAAAGACATTACAGATGCATTTTAATCCCTGAAGATTTTTGAGTAGAACGCATGAATTATTAATTGTTGTTATTGTTCCTATTGCAGCGCATACCTATCTCTGTGTGGACGCTGCGAGGATTAATTAATTCTTGTAAAGATGTAAAAGGCCATACAGGTGTCAGGGGTTGCGACTACAGCGCTTTGAAAATGGAAACCGCTCTGTGAGTGCCAGGTATTATTTACGGAGTCCGGGCAGTGTGCTTGGTGCTGTGCAAACACCGGTCCAGTTATTGCAAATATTTGCTTATACGCGCTTGGTAGGGTGAGCTCTCGCTGTTACAAGTCATTTCAACTATTTTAAGGATGCGTCTTACAAATACGGCCATGAGAAGACTTTCTGGTAGATGTGGGGACGGAGCCACGGGACGTGAGCAGCCGTGTTCCTGAAGCACTTTGAAGACACGCTTTCATCCAAACACGTGAATGAACCAAGACCTCAGGTCCGGTCCAGTTCTACATCCAGAAAGTTAGGGTTTTGTTCCGGCTTTCTCGCTACTAGAAGACTTTGGGAAAGGAAACGTAACAATGGTTATTGTTTAAAAGTGCCTCTACCGGCTGAAGGCAAAGCCAACTCCCTAAGCCCGGCTCGCTCGCTGAACAACCCGCCATAAACCACAACCTGCTCAACTGCCCCGTGTTACCCAACATCCGTTCTTGGAAACCTCCGACAGCCAGAACCTCCTTCCTGAATGCTCTGGAAGCGGTCCCGGTAACTCTGAGCCCAGCTGCGTCTCTGGGCGACAGACCTACAAAGTCTAAAGCTCCTCACGGAAGGGAAGGCCTTTGTGCAGCCCTGTGAGGCGTTCGCCTTCGTCAAGAAAGGGAAACCAGGATGAAACGGACGGGGTGGAATTATTAAAGCGTAAATCTGCCAGAATGCACTTTGTAGGTTCTGCAGAGCAGGACGTACACTCGGGTAATCACCCAGCTGAGTACATCACCGCGTTAAAAACGAGAGCCTGGCACCCCAGAGCGGCGACTGAACGTTTGGAGAACACTAGACCACGGACACCTTCAGCCAGATGACTTCAGTTCAGCACCCTGCTGCTGCTACCGCTGAGTGGATGGATGGGACGACAGTGTTCGTAGCTCCTGTGGGCCAAACATCGCACACTTGAGGGTTTTTTTCCCCTCCTCCGTTTCTCACACGATCTTTCTGAACGTGACACCTCCCGCCCCTCCTTCACGGGCTTCTCGCAGCTCCTCCCATACCCTTCTGGTGTCCCCCAGACCCCTGCAAGGGGTCCCTTATCTTCTTTCCTCCTGCCTTAGGCTTCGTGCACACTCCCGGTCACCCCTCCTCCACCCACTGTTCCTGCTTATCTTCTTTTACCTGGGAAATAAATCATTTGGAGTATCAAGAGGTTAAACTTCGGAAGCATGGACAGATCTAAGATTAGGACGTAGGAAGGTGTTAACGAGTCCCTTGCCACCTTTTTCCCCCCCTTTTAAATGTCCCACCTTTCAGCAAAGTGGTCAAATTTTGGAACTGGACTGGATATGGTCTTCAAAAACCATTCCTTCTTTACATACCTAAAGCAAACAGCCCACGCACCATTACTGAGAAGCAAAGGTTGCCCACTTAGGCCATCAAAATCGTTACAGAAATAAATGTTTGAACATCCAAGTGGTTTGCAGTCACAAATACACTCCCTGGCTCTCTACGGGGACTTTGCTTTCCTCGTATAACTCAGGTCTGTTCAAGCAAATGGACTGAAGGCCCAGGGCTTTCTCAGAATTAAATGAAATGAAAAAACCCAAACTGTTTTCTCCAAGTATTCTAATTATTTGTAAAAGAAGGAAAAGCACATGGGCCTCACCCTGAAAAAAATGAGTGCTGTGAGGTGATCCTACACCCAGAGGCCCACCCGTCCGCTTTCCTCGAGGCTTTGCAGAGCCCCATCTGCTCCTGAGATGAAGCTCAGGGAGGTGAAATCTGCCTACGGTATGTCCCAGTCCTTAGCCCGAAAGTAAAATCCACCTTTAACCCCAGCAGTACCGCCTTCGGACTAGGGTAATTCTCCAGCAACGCTCAGCTCTGTTCACAAAAAAAGAAGGAATATGAGAGTTACATTTGTGGCCCATCTCTCTACTTTCCCGTTTCGCCAGCCGCAGTAAAAGCAAGCTCCGCGGAGGCGCGGTGATGCGGAGGCGCCGCCCGGGCAGCACCAGGCTCGCGGCCGCGGAGGGCCTTCGGCACCAGCAGGAATGACCCCTGATGTCGCCGTCAGATCCGCGCGTGGTTTGTGCTCGTCGGGACTCTGCGCAAGTGCCGATGGCCGGACACGAGAGCGCTGCAGCAACGCCCCAGAGGGCGAAACGCTATTGCAAAAACATGTTAAGATGGAAAGGACTGCCTAGCGATGGATGTGGTTTCGACTAACAAAGCTGGCTTTAAAAAAAAAAAATACAAACCCGCGATATAAGCGGTAAGTAGCATTTTGATTGTAAATAATGCACGGCACCCAGGCAGGGTGCAATATTGTTGCCGTGGAGGATTATTTTTGTTAAATAAAATTATAGGGCGGACACAGTAACGGAACCAGGTATAAGAGCGAAGCTGTGCCGAACCCCGCATGGGCCCGGGTCCCCAACGCCGCTGGGCCCCACTGCACGCTACAGAAAAAGAAGAAAACCACCCTGTTAAATTCTGCAACAATTAATGTTTTTCCTAAAAAAAAAAAAACAAACCCACAGCAAAAAACAAACAACAAACAAAAACCACCCCACAAAAACTAAACTTCCAGGACTGTTTCATGCCACACGCCGTACCCGATGGCCCTTTCCCTGGTCCTCCGCACCCTGGTTCCCTCAGGGTGCCAGCACCCTGGGCCAGCCTCCCCATCTTCATCCTCCTCTTCCTCATCCTCCCCTATGGCCCCAGGGCGGCCTCCCCTTCTTCATCCTCCCCTTCTTCATCCTCCCCTTCTTCATCCTCCCTTCAGGCCCCAGCCTGGCCTCCTCTTCTTCATCCTCCCCTATGGCCCCAGGCTGGCCTCCTCTTCTTTTGGCCTCCCCTTCTTCATCCTCCCCATCTTCATCCTCCCCTCAGGCCCCGGCCTGGCCTCCTCTTCTTCATCCTCCCCTCACGCCCCGGGGCAGCCTCCCGTTCTTCGGCCTCCCCTCCGGCCCCTCAGCGGCCTCCCCGCCGCCGCCTCCCCTCACAGGCAGGCCGCCTCCTCCTCCTCCTCCTCCGCCGCCGCCGCCGCCGCGCCCGCCCGGCGAGAAGGCGGGGGCGTGCGGGGCGAGGGGGACGCGAGGAGCCGGGGGTGGGGGGGGGAGGCGGGGAGGAGGGGGCACCCCCCGAGCCGCCGACCCCGGCTTTGCGGCACCGGTCGGCCGCGGCGGGCCGGCCCCGCTCCTCCTCGCCTGGCCTCGCCTCCCGGCTCCTTCCCCTCTCCCTTCCCTCCCTTCCCGCGGCGGCGCTCGGCGGCGCCCATTTCCGTGCGGCTGGCCACCCGCTCCCGCGCCGAGTGTCTGCGGGCCGCTGGCTGCTCCGAGCCGCTTGGCTCCTTCCCTTAGTAACAGCTTTTACATTCTGCCTCAATTCCTCCTCAATCTAAATCACACACACACTGATATTACTTTTTTTTTTTTTTTTTTTTTTTTTACCCCTCCTTCCTCGGGACTTAATCTCTCACCCCCCCCCTCCCCACCCTCCCCCTCCCCCTGGCTCGGGATATAATTGAATATCACAGCACTACGCGCTGGTTATTTTTTTTTCTTCCTCCTCCTGTGTGTGTGTGTGTGGTGTATTTTTTTTTTCCTTCCCCCCGGTTTTTTTTTTTCCCCTCTCCTTGCTGTGGACACCTAAAAAAAAAAAATATATATATATATTACCGACACATATACGTGTGTACACACACACACGCGCGCGCACAGGCAGATGTGTGTGTATATATATATGGCTGTATAAAAAAAACCCCAACAACCCCCAAAAACAACAGCCCCCCCCCCCAACACCGGGAGGAGAGGCAAACAAGGGTGAATTCCGTGTGCTCCGTTCCCGGGGAAGGGGGAGCCGCCGCTCCGCCGCCGCCGCCCGCAAGGTAAGGACCGGGGGCGGGAAGGGGCCGGGGGGGACCCGGGGGGGGACCCCCGGGGGTGTGAGGGGGGTGTTTGGGGGTGTGTGTGGGGGGGGGGGGCCCTGTTTGTCTCTGTGGCGGTTGGAGGCGGGCGGGGGATGGGCGGCCACCCCCTCCTTTTTTTTTTATTAATTATCGGGTGTGGGGGGTGTGGGGGGGCTCCCGTGGGTCTGGCTTGGGGGTGTGTGTGTGGGTTTTTTTTCTGTTTTTAAGCAAACAGCACCCCCTTTCCCCTCCCCCCTCCGCGCCGCTGGCCTCCCCTCCCCCCACCCGGCTTAAATTTTTTAATTTTTTTTTCTTTAAAAAGGGGTTTATTTGGGGGGGGGGGCGGCAGCGGGTGGCACACGGGAGCCATGGCGAGCGGCCTATTTTTAGCCCGATTTGTGTGGAAAATCGCCCTCCCCTCCCCCTCCCCGCGTATTTACTTGGGGGGGGGAGGGGAAAGCGGAGGGGGGGGGGGGGCCGGGCCGGGGGCGAACTCCGGCGAGCGGGGGAGGGGCGGCCGCCCCCCTTTTCCGGGGGTGGGGGTGGGGGGGACACCCAGGACGAAGCACCCAAGTTATCGATCACTTTTCCTGCAAAAAGTCCCGGGTGGAACGTGAAATACCCCGCGGTGGCGGGGAGCGGGCCCGCTTCGGGGAGGGGGGTGTGTGGGTAAAATAAGCTCTTTTATTTTATTTTTTTTGCTTGTTTTTGGTTTTTATTTTGCATTTTACAACGGTTCTCCCATCCTGGTCCGAACACCCCCCCGTGCAAATTGTGCATTGCATCTTCTAGACAGGCTTGCACGGTTGATGCAACGTATACGTTTCCTCCATATAGGTCTTGCAATAGGACGACATGTGGCTTGTTATTATTGTTGTACACCCCATCTTTCCCCGAAAGGGTTAAATTTACCGTGTTGTTCCAGGTGAATTTAATCTTTCATCACCCAATTTCCTTTTTAGGCAGCTTGAGAGAATAAAAGTCTCCCCTTGCTCGTCTTTTGCTTTATCCCCTGAAGAGCAAACTTTATATGTGCTTTATGGCAGAGGCTTGTTGCTGCAGATGACACGTGAGTCTGGAGGAAAGTTTGGTTTGCAGGTCGCCGTGTAGGAAAGTGAAGTTTGCTGGTGAAGTTTTTACTACTCTCCAGTGTGCTCGACTTCCTCGTTTTTCCTGTCTGTGTAAATCAAATTCCTCCTGATTTATTGGGGGTGGGGTGGGGGAATCACAAAACGTATCACTTCTTTATTATTCAAGCGGAGAGGCACGATCAGGAGAACAAAGTCTTTGTGGCGTGAGGCGGAGGGGGGGGAAAAAAATGTTCTGGGCTTGTCTTGATTCTCTTTCCTGTCGTGTGGTGCTAAAACAAATGTCTGAGGACGCTGAGCCCGATGAGCGAGGTCCTTCGGCGCTGCGGGCTCTGGCCTTTGGGCGCTCACCGGGGCTCTGGTTTGTGCCCCTCTGAGAGAGAGGGCACCATTTGCAAAGACGACGTTTGGGTTTTGAGCCGTGCCCCGGCTTTCGGGCGCGCTGGGAGGTTTTGGGCCCTCGTCTTGCTCCTGAAGGCTCATACGCTTGAGGCTCGGGCTTGGATTTGGGGCCTTCCCTTGGACTAACGCGGGTTAACCCTCGAGGACCGATCCTGCCAACTCTCTTGAATTTAAGTGAGTGGGTACGTGCTCGTGGATGAGCGTGTGAACACTTTTTTCCTCTTAACTACAGAAAAAGAAGGGCCGCGCTGCTGTGGTGGTGGTGCTTAGGGTGCAGGTGTAAATGATCGTAGCAAACTTTCTGTGGTTTCTTGTAGTGATTTTTTTTTTTCTCTTTGCTTTTGCCTAAGATCTAATGGAACACAAGGTAGCGCGTTACTTACCTAAGATCACCCGAGCTGTCACTGCCGTAAGTTTTTCTCAGCAGAAGGTGGGTTTGCCTCCACGAGACCAGGGTTCATGTGGTACCGTGCCTTGGGAGCTCGGTGGCATGGCTCCCAAACTGTTACTGAGAACACCTGGAAAATGCTCAGCTCTCACCCCACGAGGAAAGGGGAAGGAAATGTAATTTAAATATATGAAAGCTGTTGGGGCTTGGCTTTTTGGGCTTTTTCTTTTTTTTTTAAGGCTGTGCAGGAGTCTATGATTTTTTGTTCGTGTAAACGTGTGCAGCCATAATGCGTGTGTGTAGCATAAAGCATGCAATAATTACAGGAGATGCTGTTGCTTAAGGTTTTTTTGCCCCCTTCAAACAGGTAGTTATGACTCTTTTTTTTCCCTGTGAGGTTTTTTTTTTATATGGATACTTCTTGCAGTGTTACTCTATATATGGTAATTATTGATGTTTGTGTAACGCTTTGAAGTTGCAAGGCATGGCATGAGCACTAAGTACCCAACAGCAGCACTTCATAGTCGTTTTCGCATCATAAAAGAGTTTGATGCTAAAAAGCGCCACGGCCTGAAGCATAAAGAGGCTCTGGATGGATTAGGGGAAATGGTCAAAATTGTTTATAATGTCATTTTCAGGTAATATTTTTTAGTTAGGAAAACCAGATCTGAATAACGTGAAGCAAACGGAGTTATTTTACCTAACTTGATTTTGGTTCTGGAATTTAATTTACCCTGGGCTTCACATTTGAGTCAGAATGTGTTTGCTGTTATAAATTTTGTAGTGGCAGTAAAGACCCACATCCTACAAGGATGTAATCGTGCAGAAGTCAGGAAGTCCTGTAAAGAAACACACACAACTTTGCGAACATCAGTGGTCTAGTTCGCTTGAATAAGCTCCGCAGATGTCTGTGAGGTTGCTTGCAGAAGCGAAGCGTGTTTTGTGTTAGTGGTGGGGCAATAGGACATGAATCTTTCACGATGCTTTTTTGGTATGGCAGCGCTGTTGAGTGTTTTGGGGAAGGATGAGGCAGTGGCAGGCGTGACACCTTTCTCTTGCTAATCCTGTTTCTCTGCTCGTCTAGAGCCCCAAGAGACAGCTGCCCTTCCCCCCGAGTTTTTGCATGCTTTGCCTGTCTCTTCTGTCCCGCCTTGGACCCGCAGCCATTTGGGATCGTGGTGCCTGCGGGAATTTTGACGCCTTGCTGCAGAGGATGCTGCTGGTGAGTGGAGAAGAGCCAGACCCAAACCTGCTGCTGGCTCTTCCCCCTTCTGAACTGGATAGGGAGGCCGTAAAGTGGTCCAGTCTCCGCTTCGGAGAGGAGAGGACAGGGTGTGTTGCGTCTATAGCGCAGTTATCGTGATACCGAGATGTGTCATACCGAAGTACAAACTTTTTTTTTTTTTAATCCAATTGGTGGTGTTTACATTGAGACCTGTGGTACTGTTAGGTGCACTGACCATCCTTAGAGGGTGTGTTTGCGCATGTGTATGCGCAGGGAGTATAGGGTGTGATAATGACTGTACATTTGAAGCCCTAAACATCAGCTCATGCAAGTAGCTGCAGGTTGGGAGAGAAGTGAAAGTGCATACGCGCGCTCTGTAATTATGCCTGTTCGGCTCCTACAAAAAGCAACTGCTGCGAGAATATACCCATTGCATGCTTGTTTTTAAATATAAATTTAAGTGTTTGCATTAGGTGAAGAAGTGTCAGAAGTTTTCCATTAGGAGCGATGACTGACAGCTCTTTCCAGTGTTTTGGAGTTGCGTTGCAGTGTTCCTGTAATACCTCCGAGTTAGCAGGCGATGACGAGAGAGTTCCTATGTTCCCGCTATTGATATAGCTACCCTTCTCCCAAACGCGTTCAGCGCTTGAAGCGCTGCAGTATGGGGTTAGACGGTCTTAATTTCTCTAAAGTAGCTTAATGGCAAGAGTGACCTGACTAGAAAAAGGTTCATCCAGTGATCCCAAGCAGACTCGATAGAGACGGCTTTATTCACCTCGTGGTTGGTTTCCTCCAAGATAAAGTATGACAGTGAAACGAGGAATAGGAAGTATCTTTTCAGGTGGAATTGCAGGGGAATATGTTGGCTTTCTTTTAATTTTGCAAAATTGAATTAGCTAACTTGAGGTAAAAAGTAGCAAAGACGAGGCAGCGTAGTTGTCACTTTGTGAGGTTGAGTGAAAAAGTACAGAAGTCTGGTCTAGAAATCACTCTGCCAGTTTGTGTGAAAACTGTGAACAACTTCTCCTCGTTCGGGTTCTGCCTTGTGGTATCTAATCCAAGACGAGAGGGCCCTTTTCTTCCTTCTCGAAAACGAAAACAAAGCTGAAATTGTTTATACAAAGCACCCTGGAGTCTTAATGGCCGCATTTGAGCCGGAAGATGAGTTTTCCTTCAGTTCTGGAGGATCTATAGAACCGTAACCCGGGTTACCCTCCGAAACATTAGTTTTTAATGCTTCACCACGTGTATTTTTGCGACATCCTTTAGACTGTCCTTTTTCTATCACTAAGGAGAGTTAAAGAAATTTTTCCTTGATAAGAAATAAGCGGTCATTCCAAGCCGGAGGATGTGTAACCGCAGGGGAAAATGCAGGCACTGGTCGGGTGTGTAGGATCTAGCAGGCTTGGCTAGCCAAGGCGTGAAACTGCAGGTGTTGCAGCTTACCCCTGCTCCCGCTTTCTCGGATGGGCTGATGGCTAGAAAGACTTCTGAGAATATTTTCTTACCTGTAGAAATAACAGTAAAAAGGGTTGGTGAATTGGTGCAGCTTTCTGAAAAACCTACTGAAAGAACCACTGAAGTGATGTGGAGGAGTTTTGAGGATTTTCTCAGCCAGCATAAGCGGCGGCTTTCAGAGAGTCCCCTCTCAGTTTTTGGCTCTAAGTGTACGTGGCATAATTCAGTGTGACCTAAAGACACCAAGGCCCTTCTAAACAAGTTACCTTGAATACTAGCAGCGACATACCTCAGTATGCCATCAGACTAATCGGTCCTTGCTTCAGGATGAGTAACGCGAGCAGGCCAGGCGTCAACCTGAGCTGGTTCAGTGCCCACGTGCGGCCCTTCGCGGTGCCCCGCATAGCTCCGAGAGCTGCACGGCGTGGTGGGAGCGGGGTTTGTGCTGTAGTTCGGCTTGGTGCAAGCGTGGCTCTTCCTAAGAGTATAAACTGGCATCTGCACCTGTAAAGTAAGATATTAATAGTCATATTTTCGAAGATGCTGAGTCCCCGCAGTTGCGTGTGCAGTTGGCAGCCTCTGTGTGAGCTTAGCGTTTCTAAAAATCAAGTCTTGCAAGTGGTTTGCTGGCTTTTGCAAACTCCCGTGAGGGTGTAGTTTCTGTTTCTTTCCGGGAGCAGCATTAGTAAAAGGCTATGTGGTGTACTCTGACTTGCGTTTATTGTTGTAATTCTTAAGTCTCCATGTTGCAAAGGAGCAATCTTGTTTATTAGTAATGTCTAGCAGTAAAAAAATCAGAGTCATCCAGAGGAAAAACAGTTTTGGTTTTTTTTTTTTTTGTTGTTTCCTTTTATGACCTGAGATTCAGTTCAATCTCCGCTCAACGTGTATCGCAGAGACGCTCTCTGCAGCCATGTGCCATATGCAAACACACTGAGTGTTATTTCAGATCGCTGGAGGTGCGTTACGAGGAGCTTAGCTGGTGTGGTGTGAGTAGTAGGCCTGCCTTCCCCCCCGGCGGGGCGATGGTTCTGCCAACCCGGCAGGGCAGGCAAGCAGCTGTCTCTGCAGCTAATGCTAGTGCTGCTCTTAACCCGTTGCGGGGTTTGGGGAATGATTCCGTCGCTTCCCCGGCTGCGTGCAGAGCTCCCACCGAACCCTCCCTGACGTCAGGTCGACGGTGGGTTTTTATGAATTAGGACTGTGAGAGTGGCTCTGGAAACTTTCCTCTTCTGTCGGCAGCTACGTGCCTGCTGGCAGCGACTCCAGAGCGTGCAGGGAAGAGCTCTGTACGGCCTATTCGCCGGAGCGTTTTTCCAGCATGATGAGTTAGGGTCAAATATTTACTATTCATGAAAACGTCATGCTAAATACTGTGCCCCATGCCAAAACCGCAGAAATTGTTAAGGTTTAGAGCCCTAAATATAACCTATCGTAAAAGTTGCATCCATTTGACATGAGCAGTGTTAAAAGTTCGAGCTCTTCACGTGGGTGACCTATTGCCGACAAACCCCGAGCTGGGAATTCCTCTGATTGCAAGCACATGCGAGGTGAACTTCAGTCCCCTGATGGTTCCCTGAAAGTACCAGGCAAAGATGAGGCAGTTTGGTTTCCTGGAAGGAGTTCTCCAGGCTGGCCGAGGAGAGGAGTAACAGGTTTTGTAGCTCTTTGGTGTTTTTTTGGACAGGCTGATTAATGCTCGGGTGTCAGCCTGACTTCTGAAAATACATTTTTGCCTTGTAAAAATAGCAAAAAAAAAGATCTACTTATTTTTCATTTATCATTGGTATTGGTCTAACTTACAGCCCTGTTTGGAACAAATGAGAAGTTTTGCCATTAGTTTCAGCAGTTGGGAGAGCGTTAAGTGTGGCTGGAAGTTTTACCTTAAAATACCAATTGATCTTAACTGAGATGAGGCTGTCTGACACTCCCCCATCCCCAGCTTCCAGGTCCTTTGAGCTTCTGGAAATGATGAGAACTTTTCCTCTTTTAGGTTAAGTCTAAATTTGTGGGGAAAAAAATAGGTTTGATATTGCATAGACCTATGGGGGAAATAACAAGAGATCTGGGTCAAAAAAGTAGGACGTGTAAGATTTAGAAGCTGTTGAAGTGTGTTTATTTGTCCTATATTAGGTTAAAGGAAGTATTGGTGCTTTCAGTTTGGCCATATGTCCTTCAGTCTGCGGTGTTCTGTAAAGGGAAGACAACTGTTAAACAATGAATCACAGCTAATTTTTGTATGGATGTCAACATTCTTCTCTAGTGCAGAAATTTGTGCTTGGGTATTAACACAAACATGCATTCCTAAATACAGACTCCTAGCGATAAATTTTAATTAGGAAGCGCTTTGTAAAATTTTGGGTTTTTGCCACGATGATACTTGTGAGTCTGTAACATCCTTGCTTTGGGGTTACCTGCATTCAGATTTCATACTTTTTAATGTGCTTTTAAAGCAAAGTTAGCGCAGGTGTGGATGGAGGGAAATGAGGAACGGTGTTATTGAACCATCCACTGATGTTGACGCCAAATATATTGTGCTCGGAACATATCTCGCATGGCGATGGATGAGCCGTTTCTTACAGCTAACGCAGCTGATCCGGGGTTTAGGGAAGCGGGGTCCGTACTCCCTGTAGAACGCGGATGTCTTGCTGATGCAGACGTGGTACCTGAGTTTTCGCTTTATTTCAAATGCGCAACTAAATTTCACAATCTGGTGTGCCTTGTTTAGACTGTAAATTTCTAGCGCTCTGCTAGACGAAAAAAGGCAGGAATATGAAACTTCAGTATGTTGAATTGCGATAAAACTTAAGCAAAAATACAATGAAATGGCCTACTAAGCAGTTCTGCAGAGCTTCATCTGATAGCAGGAACGGATATCTAAATGTAGCTGATTAATAGAAACCAACCTTTTTTTTTTTTTGTCAGCTTTCACCATGATAGTAAATATTTGTCACAATTGTTTGAGTTGTAAGAAAAACGTTTTTGTATTTCTGTGACTCTCTTCCAGGGCAGATTCTGAATGGCTGTTGATTACATTAGGAATATCAATGTGTTTATCTTACTCTTGGCAAAGTCCGTGTTAGTTGGTTCCTCTGTTGTCTACACGCGCAAGGTTATTTTGATATGGATTATTTATTTCTATTTCATCAAGGCCCTTTGTAAGATCCTTACAGCACATGTAGTACACGCTAAATACGTTAGAAATGAAGTTCTAAGAGTCTGAGCCATTAAAAACAGACAAGAAGCCTCCTTGACCGTTCGGTTATCCTGTTGAGGTGCCTGGGCACCACAGCCCTTCCCGGTCTATTACCTTCTGGTAAAACACATGGGCATTACTTAGGTCTTAAAAATGAAGCCTCTGCCCCCTGTGTGGTTCTGTGGGCTGGCGGTAGAAGCACCAAACTGAACGTTCCTGTCGGTCTCCTCTCGTCGTCCCTGTCCCTGGGCTCAGCACGGCCGTGGTCCTGTGTTGGCGAGACGCTGTTTGCTTGTATCTATGTCCTGGGGCACCGCACTGGACTTGAAGACCCTGTGCGTATTGACCGACATGCTAAGAAGAATTTAAAGCAATTATATGAAGGGTAAAGGGATGGAAACTTTCAGGAGTAGCTGGGGAAAGCAGTGTTCATGTGCTGTGACTCGCTCGTTGGCGCTGTGGATGACTTCATACGGGAGACTCAGCGGGCACGTGAAACGCAGAGTCGGACTATGGCTAAGAGTACGTCCATTATGTGGGCTGAGATTCTCCGTTGTCCTAAGTCGCCGAGACTGCCAGCAGCAAGGCTTGCGTATGTTGGACATCACCGAGGAGCTCCAGAAAGCTGCCTTGACGGTGCTAGAATATGTAAAAATCTTACTTGCGTGCTTTATGTGCCTCCCACCTTCCCAGCTGTGGTTTGTAACTAGCCGCTTGTGGAACCGAGGTTTTTTTTCTTCAAGGTTAAAAGAAAGAAATGCACTGTTTTTCTAAAAAAACCACTTGTTCAGAGATCAGATGAGTCAGATTTCATTTGCATTAACGTTACTCTAAATGGTGAAAGTTTAGAACTGCAATGTGCCTATTGCTGCCTACTTTTATTTGTTAGTCTGGTGCTGTTGGGCCTACTGCTGTTCTGTGTGATTAAAATAACCCCCCGAGCCCCCCTCTGTGTAATTAAACACGAGTGGTGCAAGATTATACTGCTTTTTTTCTTTCCAAACTTAACCCCTTCCAACGGTCAGTACGGTTGTGCCCTCTCTCTGCTTGGCTCTGCTTCCTTGTCCGCGCTGGAGCATGAACGTGGCGAGTTAATGCAGTAAACCGGGGTGTTTTGTCTCAGTCCTGACAGTTTGAATAATTTTAATATTATTCCTTCCTAAGGCTTTATTTTAATTTTTTTCTAATCTTGCCCCCCACGTGTTTTTTTCCCCTAGACTTCTGTCTTTTTATCATTTTGGACTTCCTTTTGCGTTCTCCCTACCTGTTCCTTTGTCAGTTCTTTAAACCAAATCAACGCCTTTTTTGTTTCTGTTCTCCATGTTTTCTCCGCTTTCTTCCCCTTTCTCCTAACTTTATTGAGTTTGCTTGTAGGACTTGATCCTGTGTAGCCTGCGTGAACGCTTAGGTTCGAGGGGGTTGACAGTTTCGGGGTTAGATGGGTTGGGATGGTGCAGCCCCGGTCCGTGGCGGAGCCAAACCTGCCGGACTGCTGAGGAAGTCTCATTTTGCAGGCTGTGCCGCTGGCAGCGGGGCACGGAGCAGAGGTGAGCGAGGAGGGCAGGAAACGGAGCGGACAAATTTTGGCAGTGTTTGTATTTGATAAAAATAATCTTGGCTCTCAGCATAAAACATCGATTGAACTCTTGACGAAGTCAGAGGCAGGCTTGGGTGGGGGGGGGTCGGTGCGTTCAGTGCAAATGCAAAAAGCTGAGGGAGTTGGAGTGAAAACCTCCGTGCGCCGTGAGGTTAGCTTTGGGCTTTTCAAAATATGGGATTTTATGCCATGAATTTTTATTGACCTTTTGCCTCAAAATTAGGAAAACCAAAAGCAGTCGCGGTGAAGTCAGTGGCAGCCTTATCTTACTGTTTTTATTGTGGGTAGTGTTGACAAGTCACATGCCCCATTGTTCTGGGTGAACAAACACCACTTTGAGACCGCGAGCTGGTACGTGCGCGCAGGCGCCTTTGTCCGGTCCCGCACAGCCGAGCGTGCGGAATTGTGACTTCAGAGTTGAAAGATCGTCTTTAAAGAGTTCACATCTAGAAACCGCGTTAATATATGAAATGCTCTGTTGCTCTGTATTTAAACGCCATTTTTATTCAGTGTCTTCTTGTTCAGAACCTGAGAAAATAAATGGAAGAGAATAATTTCATCCTAAGCTCTCGTACCTTGCTGCCCAGTGAAACCTACGGATAGCAGGCTTGTATTTTGTCTCTGAAGCAGGTGTGCTTGGGACGGAGAGAATGGAAGATGCGCCTTTTGAGAAAGTAAAAGGTTTTTGCTTCAGATATAAGCCCTTTACCACAAAACTGCCAACACTCGAGATGATAATAGTGACCCTCGTCTCTCCTGAAGCCATGGTTTCGTGGATCACCTCTAAATTACTCTTGCTGTTTATAAATTCCTGTAATCAGGGTATGTGTAGTGTAACCAAGACGGATGCAGTAGAGGCGGGCTGCAGGAGCAAACTTGGCACGCGGAGGCTGTGGATGTAGTCATCCAGCCGTATCTGGGGGAGAACCCCATTGAAACCGCTCTGAGTCCTGCCTAAGGAGGAACAGAAAGACGACCCTTCCCTGCCTCCAGTGATGTTGTTATGTTGTTGTTTTTAGTACATCTTAATAATGCTAGTAGCATGCGATGTAGCTCACTGTCTGGTTCCGTATTCCTAATTCGTCAGACAAGTTTTTCTCCTTTTGTCAGCTCATAGTCTTGCTTTTACCCCTTCAGAAACCCGTGCTTGCAGTGTGTTTTACACCAACACAAAAGCATTCACCAAAACGGTCCTGAATTGTCAGAGCTCCATAGTGGGTGTAACCGGGATGCTTTAGTATGAAATGGCACTAAAGCTGGTAGGAATTGTCACAGCTCTCTTGACTGCGTGTCGACAACGGTGGCTGTGTGTCTGTCCGCTCTCTGGTACTAGAAGACTTCCCCAGTTTCGGTGGCTTACAGGATATCTGTAAAACGCGGCTTTAATTTCGATACAGAATGAACGGGAGGCTTTTGGTGTCCTGTACAGTAATGGAATACATCCTGTGGGTTCAAGGTTTTCAGACCTTTTTTTGAGCACAGCTGCAGTTTCTCTATACAGTCCCTTCGTGGCGACTGCTTGAAGAGAGGGAATTATGGAATAACTTTTGGTTATAAATTCTCTCTCTGAATGTTCACGGGCTTGTCTAGATCTGCGGTGGATCCCCGGAGACACACCTCCGCTCCCCACACCCGCAATTCTGCTTTTCTGGGTTGACCCAATATACCTGTATGTAACAGATAACTATTTATTTTTAGCTGACATCACTGAAGATTTTCTGTCCGCATAACGATTAGGACAGAAAGCTGGTGTCAGGATTATCTGCTATTTCTGCCACTGTGTGACCTTAGCAAATGGATTAACAAATTTACCCATGCACCAGTGATTTGATACTTACCAGGAGGGCTTTTTTTTCAGACCAGTTCAGTGCCCTGGGATCTCCTGGTGAAAGGCCGCATAGCAGCGTTAAGTGGCTTTTGTTTTAATTTTCAGCCTCTGCTTGCTTGGAGTTTTTTGTTTAGGCAAGCGCTCCTTTTGTGTTCGTAGGTTTTGTGCTTGCCTTCTGTTTTTGCCTTTATGTTGGACAAAACACGGCCCTTCGATCAGAAACATTTGCTGATAGTGCCCATGCATGATGGAGAATCGCGTTGGAATCGGGCGACGTGTTTCATAAAGTTAGGCATGTTTGTGTCCTTAGTTTTGTGAAAATGCAACCTTACGTGAGGTTGTAAGTGCTTTTTCCAGACGCCAGCAGCTCTTTGGGGTGGGGAAAAGGCTGAACTTTTTTGATGGAGCCACTCCAGGGACGGGTTTCAGAGTGGCGGCGATGGGGGTGGTGGGACCCCTAAGCTGGCCCTGCTCTCGGCGCATCGGGGACACGGAACAAAAGCTGCAGGTGGAGCTCTGTGAACTTCTCTGTCTGGAAAGAAATCCTCTGCCATGGTTTATTGGCTCTGCCATGTCAATACAGTGGTTTATTGGTCCTACAAACATCATCTCTGGAAGGACTGTGTCAAAACCTACCGCTGTTTTGGGAGGGTGTTAAAATCCAGGTGGTTTTGCTGAACCAGTTTATAGCATGACTCCACAAACGCCTGTGTTGTTACTACGAAGGTGGCGGTAAACTGCAGCTTATCCACAGGAACAAACCTATCTATAATAGGTGAGGGTGGGCTGTGAACTTCTTACACCAGCTTTGCTATCGGACAGAATCTTTGCAGGCTGCGGCGGGCCAGGTAATAGCTAAGCCAGGCTGACGCCGACCTTTCTGTATGTAGTGATTGCGTTACTCATGCCGTCTTGGCTGCTTGGATTTGTCCGTATATAGCGTAAACTTAAGTGGTGACATGATCTTTGTCATGCGCTTGCAATTTCATTTGGGCAAGTCTTCCTTAATAACTTCCTAAATGATTCTTGTTTATATAAATTTATATAGCCGAGCACGTTTACAACCATGTATGAAAATCCTTTTTTATGCCCTTTACTAAGAACTGGTGGTGTTTTCCTTGTCAGAGCTGCATGCCCTGGGCAGATAGAGCATTGCAGGTCTTGTCATGAGAAGTGCTTATGCAAGGTGTGCGGTGCTAAAGGTAGGACGTTGCTTTGTGGGGTGAGTTTTCCCCGGCAGTATGGGTGTCTCCTAAAGCACGGCGCAGTCCTGGCGAGCACGGTTGGCTTGTGATACTGATGAGCACACGTGTTCTGTTACATTGCCTTGGCTCCGTGTGTTGTTTGGCTATTTTTCATCTGCTGGAAAATGAAATTTTAGGGAGCATTTTAATTTTGGAAACCCTCTACAGTTTGGGAGTAGCACTTAAAGTTGTATCCATTTGGGTTTTGCTGTCCTAAATGGTGTTTTTATATTGTGACTTTTCTTATTTTCACCATACTCCACACTGAGAAGTATCCTCTGGTTAATTCAAAAAGAAAATCCTGCTAGCACTTCAAGAAATCCCTTAAACTTTATAAGAATGTATTTACACTCACTAGGAAGCATGGCTGGAAGTTAAAAGCATGGATTTACAGGGCGTTTGAATTTTTTTTCTTCAGTCATTCCAAAAAAAGTGTCTGATTCCTGTTTAGTATAATACGTATCCATGTATCAGCAGATTTAGCCATTGGTGTAGTCAAGCCCTAATTGTTAAAAAAAAATAAATCACTTTCTAGTGTGATCATTGGGTATTTTTAGAAGAGCTGAGTGAAGCCCTTTCTTAGTTGAACCATTTTCTTGTATTCTGAGGCAGTCTACATGTTCTTAGTAAGAAATATATTATCGCTCCATTGAAGTCAATTCAGGTTCTCTGGAAGTGATCCAACCTTCAGGAAAGAAAAATATTAGTGTGCGTGTTGAGGAAAAGGGTTTCCCTTTATTTCGGAATTTGCTTGTCATGTTTTAGCAAGTAAGCCATTTTCAGATGCATTAAGGCTCTGCGAAACTAATTTTCGGGGCTGACAGTTTTCTAGTCTTGGGTTAAGCAAAAAGATTTAAATTTAATGTTTCCAATTCTTTTTTTTTTGTTTTAAATAGCTAGGGATATGTACATTTGTTTAGTTATAATTTGAGTGCCATGCACGTTGCAGGAGAACAGAAAAATGAGCTGTTTAAAATGATGATGACGATGGGGTAGCGTTTTTTAGCCAGTCATTTGTTTAAATGTTTGAAATGCTTTGTTGCCAGTTTAAATGTTGAAATTTGTGGAAGTAGCCTTTGCTTGGAAGTCTTAAAATATTTGCAAAGTCTTGTTTATTCGGTTTATGAAGTTTTGTGCTGTTTGAAGGCTGGTTTTCATTTTAGCTATGAGTTTTGGCAGAACACGCTCTAACATATGTAGTCAGCCATAAACAAGCTAGAGACCAGTAATGTGTTAGTCCTGCGGCTGTATCAAAGCGTATAAGGTTAAAATTAAAACTGTCTGAATGTCTGTCTGTGCACGTGCGTCTTGGACCTGTGCTCCACTGGGACCTTCGAGGCGCTCGTGTGAAAACTCTGTGCCTTCTGTCATTAAAGCAGCGACTGTCTGAAGTTATTACGACATCAAACTCCCACTTGAGGCGGGGGGTTTGGAGGTTTCTAGGCTCGGTCTACGGCTGAAGACCAGCGCTGCGCGTACAAACCCGGCCGAGGTGGCTGCCCGATCCCCATAGCGAGCGGAGGGTCAGTGGTTTTGTTTTTTGCACTCTTCTAATGTGCTTCACTTGTGAGGGCAGGGACTTGGCAGAAGGCTGTCAGATGCTCTTCGAAGCTACGCAAACCGGATCATTTGGCAGTTGCTTTCCCCAGCCTGCAGACAGGCTACAGAAGGGTGGAGGTGCAGTGAAGAGCCCCAAGATGAAGGGCTCTTCTTCCAAGGCTGCTGAGGGGCATGCGCCGAGACGCCCCGGGGAGCGGGCGCTGGGTCTGTGGGTGCTGCCGCCGCTGCTTGAGCTGCCCCAAAGGAAGCTTCACGGCGAGGACGGTCCGGACGGCCTCCGGCCGGGGTTAAGGGGGGAAGAGGCTGGAGCCTTGGAGCCTTGCCCCAAACAGAGGGGTGAACTAGGGTGTGCTTGAGCAGAGCCCTGCTCCGGGAGACCGCCACGCTCCTGCATCCGGCTGAGACCTGCCCCGCATTTACTCCTCTCCTCTGATTTAGCTACCAAAAACCGATGGTATTTTTCTTGCACCTGTCCAGAGCGCTCCTTTCAGTGTTGGTTCTGAAACAAATGCAGCTCGATGGCAATAATGGGGAGCAAAGGCGGCAGTTTAGAAATTATTAGGGTTTTTTTTAGTATTGACACATATTTCAGATTATTTTCCTAAATACTTTGTTTAGAGTTTTAACATCTTAATGACCGAAAACTTCAGCTGGTTTTGCTTGGAACTAATTCTTCCTCAGGCAGCAGTCAGACCTGGGATGTATTCCTCTGAAGTTTGTGAAGGAAAAGCTCTCCGGTAGCATTTCTGAGTTGTTGAGATTAGCTCTGAATTTCCAGATAATGTAATTTTCTTTTTTAAAAGAGCTCCCCCCCCCACTCCCCAGCAAGCCCGAAAGTGTTCTTTGTGTGAATGTACTATACCATCTCTAATTATATGATCGCGTACCATTCCACAAATAGTGCAATACAATAGCATAGAATTATTTCTAGGATCTTGTAGAGGTCTATTCAGTAGACTACCTTAAACCCTGATCCTGCAAGTTGTTTTGTGTAAATCGACTCCTTTGCCTCCCAGAAGCGGTGTTTACTGTAGCTCCGCATTAAAGCCCGGGTTCAGAGCTCCTTACAGAACCAGGGCTCGGGATGTCAGTTTTGAAAGTTGCCATTTAACTGCTCTTATACAGCATATGCATATTAAGTAGGGTAGCAGAATAACAGTGAAATTGCTCACCTAGGTCTGCAGATGAATTACCATAATTAACTGCTTCTTCCCATGAATTGCACCTAACGAGGGCTGTGCTGTTGGCTGAAAATAAATTGCATAATGCATTACCGTTGACTAAATTATTTACATACCTTTGAGAGGAGATGGTATAAAAAGTCTGTGAAATAAGTGCTGGACCATTATGAAAACGAAATGGGGGGGCAGGGGGAAGCATCGCAGGCAGAACGTGGTGTAGCCTGCCTTCTCCCGGGTCACTGAAGAGGATCCTATTTACAACAGCGCGTGTGACTTCATGGTTACATATTTATCGCATTGCATTGCGTAATGTACACGCGGAGAAAGCGGGGTGAGATCTGTGCCTGCGGCCTCGGGCCTGCTCAGAAGGAGAGTGTATCCGTGTGGTTATAAGTTGCTAAAAATGACACACTATTTTTTTTTCCCCGTGTAACTGTGGTCCCAAAATACACTAAGTCAGAAGCAAAATGTGGGTTAACAAAATAAATTATAAACCAAACTGGATGATTTTTGAAATGCTTGCTGTTCTGTGCTTACCTGCGAAGCAGCCCTTGTGCGGCTGCTGCGGTGTGAGGCAGTTCAGCATTTCTAGGCTATATTCATGGCCTGTTTTTCTTAACACCTTATTTAGCTGAGAAATATTTAAAAAGCGCAATCTTTGGATCTAATATCCTATTTTCATCATGTGGAATCTTGTAAGGCCCTGTTTATTGATGCTTATTGTGAAAGATAGTTCCACTCTATAGAGATTACTTACACTGATTTACCGGACGAGCCATACAATAAATATACGTGTGAGCCACTCCACGCACGAGCGTCGGCAGCACCGAAATAACTGCGAGTGACTGAGGATGGGCTTGGCTAGAGGTGGCGATTCGTGTTAGAATTTGCCAAAATAAGGCTTGCCACAGCCGGCGTTTTCCAGTCCAGAGTTGTAGACCTTGATTCCTACTCCTTTCAGGTTTGCTTTTGTCCGGGGCTTTGATTTGGGCCCAACCTTGGCAGCCATTGCCAACGCTCGAAAACGCACTTTGTTCCCTGATGTTTTCAGTGGGGAGCGTCGGGGTGTCCTGGGGGCAGGGCTGTCTGTCCCTCTGCCCTCGTAGCAGGGCTTGCCTCGGGGGAGGTGGTGGCCGGGATGGGGCCAAGGAAGCTCCAAGTGGGGTGACGGCCCTCGCCGGAGCGCGGTTGTTTGTGGGGTGGCTTCGCGTTCTGATCCCGATGGAAATGTGGTTGCAGTGAGGAAAAGCTTTGTAAAAACAACTCGGCTTGGGAAATTGGATCGCGTTTGGGTTTTTTTTGTAAGTAGGCTGAAACATTTTGTGATAAGGCTTTTATCAAATAGGCTCCCTTTTCTTGCCAAATTGGCTGGAGCAGGTCAGCTGTTGTGATAACGGCAACAGTGAGGAAAACTAGTAAGTTGGGTTTTTTACCTCTTAAAAAGTTTCCTTGAAAAGCTTTATTTCCTGCATAAGAACACGTGCTCGAAGCTTGGCAAAGACGGGACCTTCGTGTCAGCGGAGGGGATATTTTTGTTTTTCTTCTGGTTTGGGATTTTTTTTTTGCGTAGGGTGGGGCTATTCTGTAAAACCTAAGTCTGACATCGGCAACCTTAATTTTTACATTTCGAACACAATGGACTGCTCAGGCTAGTGAGCCGCTAGGGGTTGTGTGCGATATTAAAAAGCTATAAATGACCAAATAGCACTAATTGGTACACGGGGAGAAGTGGAAAGCAGAATAAGCTTTTAAATAAAATATGTTAATGTTCATTTAACAGTTGTGACGTACACTGCAAATTATGACAAAACATGTTTTAATGAAGATGAAAGGATTAGAGATTCTTAAACATTGGCTGGTATAATAAAGAACTCGAACTTAATATGTTGCTTACCTGGATGGACACTTTCCATTCATTTTCTCCAAAATTTCAGAATGCCTTCAAACCCTCTGTTGGCCAAATATATTTAATTATATTTCATAGATACTTTGTAGTGATGAGTGATTAACAGTACTGCAAATATGTCCTATGCCAAAAAATACCAGAAAGGAAAAGAGGAATTGCTTTTTGGGGGTGTTTTTTTGTTTTTGTTTTGTTTTTTTTTGTTCTGCTTTGGGTTTTGGTTGTGTGTTTTATTATATTTTATTTCTTTTTTTTTTTTTCTGCTGTATTTACATTTTTTGGAGAACAGTCCAGATTTAATTTACGGAAGCTAATTGGAGATTTCCATAGAGAAGTTGTGGAGTTGCAGTGAACAGAAAGGGAATCCGATTATGGTTAGCACAGTCCTTCAGACGTACGGTGAATCCCGAAGGTACTGCGAAGGATAGGGCCTTTTCTGCTGTCCTTCTCCTGTTGTTGTTTGTCACTGAACTTCTGAGCTGTTATTTAGCGGAGAGGGATGATCAGAAAGGACAGCAAAGACCTTGGAAACACTCTGCCAGAATCTGAAATCTGAACTGGGGTGTTGCGAATGCATATTTCCTTTTTGAGGACTGGGAGAGGAGGCTGGGGCCGAAAGAGTATAGAGGAAGGGGAGGAGTTGCATTAATTCTGTTTTTTTTTCTCTTCCCTTTCAAAGTCTATGTCGGAGCATATTAATCTCTGAATGCTCTGAGTGCCGATTATGTGACTGCATGAAGTTCAGTGCCCTGCTCTAACATGGTAGGAGCTTCACAGCTTCCTAGTTCTGTTAATCAGCTATTTTATGATCACGAGCGCGTTACAGAATGCTGCCACCTGACGTGGCACTGCTTATTGCCGGGGGGACAGTCGTCTGCCAGCGCTCTGGTCACACCGCGGGGCTCAGTTGTGCTTGATCGTGTGCAGTTACGACCTCAGTAAAAAAAATGAGGCAGTAGGTGAATGGATAGAGAGGTGAAAGTGTGCGTGGAAGTACTGACGTCGTACTGTCCGGGAGGAGGAATGCTTGGTTCAGTGACCTGTGGCGTAACTGTCTTCAAATTTGTTTGGCTTTTTGGTTGGTTAGATGGAGGGTTTTTTTTTTTTCGTATGTCACAGAAAAGTTATAAGAGGAAGGTTTCAAAGGGAAAAACAAACAAATTTTGTGGGAAGTCTGGGGTGGTGAGAACCTATTCTGAAGCATGAGTAGAGGGGACAAGGTTTTACATTTAGGGTATAATTATGTGTATGGAACAACTGTAAATTTGCAGGTGAGAAAATACTCTGCTTTGCATCATAGGCTCAGTCCCAGTTGAGCAAGGATGGAATTTGTCTTGGCTAACATCTGTTCCTTTCTGGAATAAGTGGCTTTAGCAGAAGGCATTAAATTTGAATATGATTTCTGTTTGCCTCAATCTATTGCTTTTTTTTTTTTTTTTGTATATTCAAAGCATTTAATTTTATTAGATTCAAAAATACAGGCTACCTGTATTATGCAAGGCAAGCTGCTGGCTCCTTACATAAGTAATCATATGATAAATACAATTAGATTGAACTTAGCAATACTGAAATCACTTCCATAGGAAGTTGGCCGGCTGCCTGGACATCTGACATCATCGAGGAGCCACACACTCCGTCTTGGACAAATGTCTTTGGCACAGTCCTGTGAAAGTCACTGTGGTTGGGATCTGGGTGGAAATAAGCTCTGAAGTCTGAGCGTTTACACCTGACGCCTTCCCAGGCATCTCCCTCCCCTTAGACACCTTCCCGCCTACGCTGAGCGGCCCCGCCGCCCCCAGGCGCACGGAGAGCAACGCCAGTCCTCAGCCATGACGCGTCCCTTCGCGCCTGGCGAGAAGTTTCCATCCAGCCTTCCAGACTCTTGTTTTGTGCTGTAATAATCTGGGGTAGGGACTCGGTTGTGGCCAACGTAATTCTTGGTAAAGAGAGACAAGGAACGATGTCTCATTAAAAAATGCAGTGTGGCAATACAAAAATCATGTTTATTACCACTTGTAGAGTTGTATAAATATAGATGCTAGACATCTGCTGAGTATTGCATTAGTAGAAATGCTCAAGTTAATAAATTTACTCATGTGAATAAATCCCGGAGCTTGGAAGGAAGGTAGTGGAATGATGGGTTAGAAGCAAGGCAAATGACACGAGCTTGGAAACCAAATAATGGGAGAGTTTTTTTCTAATATATTTTCACAAGAAGGTAGTCGGACAGCAGTATTCAAAGTTTTTAGGATTTTGTCTCTTAGGCTTGTTGAAAGGGCACGACGGAATGAAGGTGGTTACTGAAACCCTTGCCTCAGGCCATTAATTGCGCCTTTGCCGTTGGTGGTGCGCGTATGTTGGACTGGCGGTCGCGAGAGCCGCGTCTGCAGAGCGAGGGTTGTCCGACCAGCGCGGAGCTCCCTGTGCTGTTGGGTCAAATCGTTCCCAAATTGTAGGAGGTTTTTATGGCTCCTCCTTACACGCCTGCAGGATTTGGTCTTGAAAGAGCGTTAATGCTGATGATACAGCAGGGTTTGGGGTGTTTTGGTGGGGTTTTGTCTGGTTGTTGGGGGTTTCTATGTTTATTTTTTAAACAGTCAATGCATCTCAATAAAATTCTCAAAAAACCCAAACCGCTCTTTTTGTGTGGCGCAGTTTTAAGCAAATGAGGAACCGAGTCTAAATTTAAATCTGAAATTAAAAGAGTCATTTATTACCTGTCTGTGCTGTCAAGCTGTTAAACATGAGCAAATAAAATCCCAGTATATTGAAGAATGTTATGAATCTAATTTCAGTGTAAAATATGGACAGAAATCTCTCCCATCCAAACTGGTCACTGGTGGCCTAAACACGGTGGTAGTGATCCCTGTGTGACTGAGCACGTGTTCTTGCAGGAGCAATGGTTTTACCAGTTGAAGCAAGAGGGAAGATGGAAGGTGCAAGTGCCACATAGTGTAGTTCTAGGAATGGATGTGAATATTTCTCTTCTTAATATCCAGTTGGTTGAAATTAAGAGAAAATTAGAAATGATACCAGGTTTACGTCAGGCTGGTTTGACAGAGTTCTTATTCTTACCACTGCTTTGTTTTGTGTTGGGTTTTTTTTACCCGAAGATATACCTAACTCTTTCTTTCACGGCTTCCTTCACGTGTCTTGTCCTCAGCTTATACTGCGAGATGTTTGTCTGCTACATTTGTCTTTTGAAATTTGCAGGTTATTCTGTTGACTGCCACCTGTCTCTCATCTCATGAATTTGTATTCGGAATTTTTTTGCTTGTTTAGCAAAATCCATAAAGTAATGCTGTGCTGTTGTCCATTCAAACTCCTCCTTACTGCCTGAGCAAAACTGGTTTTGATGGTAGCTCAACCCCTGTCCCCTCCCCCCCTTGCATTGGCTTTCCTCCATAAAAACCCATTCCTCCTCCATTCCCAGTTTAACCACCGGCTCCCCCAACCTGTTCAGCTTTATCCAAGCCTAACGCCAAACCAGATGCTCTGTGGAGCATCCACCAGTTTCTACCTTCTGACCCTACTGTTGGTATGATTATTTTTAAGGTTATTGTTAGAAATTTTGTAATAGCAATCGATTGTGAACGACTCGAGCGGGAGGAGCAGGGCAAGAATTTTTTGGATCCTTGAATCATTCTAGTTTGAACTTTCCCCCCAAAAAAAAGAAAGATACATTTTTACAATGTGTATTTTGAGGTGGAAAAACTGTAGCATTTTGATCGCTCTCCAAACACACCGGAAAACTGGGTGGCTTCCTGGCCGGGGGCTGGGTGCGTGCTTTGATGTGCTGTGGACACAGATCCTGATTTGTGTGTGCAAATGAAAGAGTTGCATTCTGTTCAGTTTGAATGGTGGAAATTATTCTGGTATTTAGTGCACCAGTATGATTACTGGAGTGGGGGTGGCATGGGAAGACTGAGGGACTTCATTATTTATGGGGTAATTTTTATTTTGTGGTTCATTATATTGACTTATAATTAATTTCACTGCAAGGTTCCAATAAAATTGCTTTGTGTGAAATACTATTTATTTTACCTTTTTAATAAAATGTCCCAACTCCTGTGATAGGCATGCAAATAATTGAAATAAATGATATGCAAATAATTATTTGAATAGTGTGGAAGTAGAAGCGTGGTGTAATTAAAATGCCCGGACTCTCATCAGCATCCCTAAGCGGGGTCCCCGTAATGGTGTTTTTCAGCTCCGTTTGCCCTCTTTCACTCTTTTCAGCGTGAAGTTAAGCGACAACTTGGGTTGAGGAACTGGAATGACCCTTTGCATTAGAAACATGACCCGGACGGTCTTTCTAGCAATGCCACCGTGAGGGTTTTAGAAATACCTAGAAAGAGCACACTGTTCTCGTTGCTGCCTAGATTTAAGGCCCCAGATGGTTTAAACCTGTAACTCTGCTGGGGTCAGAAAGCTGATGGACTCCTGTTCGGTGTTGGGCAGGGCTGCGGCTCCGACCCCCCGTGCTCAGCGAGGAAGGATCCAAAATCAGAGCGTCGAGGTGGGGTTTGAGTTACGCAGCAAACTCTCACTTGGGTTTAGATACACAGAGGAGTAAGGAAGGCTCTTTAGGACCCTGGTCATAAGCAAGACATTAAACTAGAGCCAGATCTGTGCCTTGGGTATCTCCAGGTCCAGTTTCCTCGCATCATTATGTTTTCTGAAGCTCAAAATAATGCCTTGTCCTCAACTGATATTAATCATTTTGCACGTATTGAAGCGTAGATCTGACTGTGACCCAGAACAATTGATCTTTTAAAAACTGACTTCACTTCCTATGAAAATAAGTGGCTTCCAGAGGAGAAAGGACTTCTGTTTTCATTTATCGCTCGTGGTGATGAGACGTACTTCATAGCTTGAGAAGTCCCATCTCGTATTGACTTCCTTTGTGTCCGAGCTCATGCTGACAATGTGATTGGCTTCGATCCCAGCCTTTACTGGGAGAAAGCCTTGTAATGGTTTGGGTGGCTTGTGGACAGATCTGATAAGAGGCGGTTTCTTAGGTTTCACGAGCAGGTCAGGCTGGAATCGACAGAAATGCAAACTGGCGTATGTTTTAAGCATGGAGAGGATAGGTATCGTTGAAGGGAAGACAGCTCATGGGAAGAATTGAATTGGCTTTGGGAGCAGCCCTGGAGTGAGAAACTATTGAAGTAAAGGCTGCGAAGATTGATCTTTTGGGGGTTATTGCTGGAGGATATGTGAAACATTTTACTTTCATTAAACTAAACTGTATTTGAGTGTTTTCTTACTGGTACCTTATCTCTACACCACAATTGAAGGAAATTACTTTTTGTCCCTTTGGATTGCAGTGGGGTGTGTCTGTTTAATAGCCAGTTCCAGGTTTTTTTTTAGTTGAGAATGAATGGTCCAGGGTGGTTACTTAAGTAACATGCCGTGCACAGGTTTCAAAGTGGGGAGAGAGGCAAGTTCTCCGCACGTGTTTGCTCACAGTGGACTGGGTTGAGAAGAACATTTAATGGTTTCAATGAAAACTGTTGAGAGCTGGGGGAATATTTGCTTAAATTAATTCACCACGTTAATTTCTAGATGACATTGGGTAGCGTGGGCATGCAGAATACGCTGTAGTTTCACTGTTAGGTGTGGCCTAGTGGATTTTTAGAGAGTGACCTCCCCCATCTGAGAGGCGGTGTGTAAGATTGGCTGCCCGTTTGTCAGAGTTTTAGACAATCTGTAAGACAAAGTTGCTCTTGTAGAGGAGTCTATTTCTGGAGTATGTTCTGGAGACAGTATGTTGGGGTGGCAACTTTTGTTTGCTATTTTGGAGGCTTTCTCGTAGTCCTCATCCTTGCTGAGCTGGACAAAATAGTCAAATTTTAAGGCAAAAACCATAATCCTCTTTGGGAGCTAATGCGTTGTGTTACTCAACAGCAGCCTCCAATCAGTTAAACAGTAGTACTGGTGGCCACAGTACCACGCTTCAATTTATCCGCAATTAAAATAAGCGTGTGTGTTTGTGGGAGAGAATTTCTGGTGCTTTTTGCTTGATACATATATTCATCGCAGCGTATTTTTCATTTATACGTCTAGTTTCAGACCTAGGTGTGTTACAGTTGCGATCCTTCAGAGGATGAGTGGTCAGAGTTATGCTTCTGTGCAAAGGCAAGTGGCTTGTGGTGGTCTTCCCCGAAAAAGTGGGGAACAAGCTGCCTGGAAGTGGGTGCAGATTCGGAGCCTGCAGCGTGACCTTGTGTTATCCTGGCAGTTTGGGCTCCTGTTTGTTAAAGTGTTCCTTTATTTCTTTAATTTCATTTGGGAAATAAGGGGTTTTTTTATCATGCTAGTGAAAGCAAAATCTCAGGAGGCCGTGCTGAATGGTTGCAGTTATTTGCACAAAATTCAGAATGAAATTTACCTTCCTTTCTCAACAAGGAAGAACGCAAGAATTCAGTACAGATTGAGACCAGATTTCTCCTCCTATATCGTCGTCTTGTTAATTCTAATTCTCGGTGATGGCTTGGGGAGTGTGTGTGTGTGTCAGTTTAACAAATTAAGAAAAGTTTAATGAATTAAGAAAAAGAGTAGTGGGTGGAGAAGTGTGGTCGCCAGGAGAGACTCTGAATCTTTGAGTTGTTCAGTCCAGCACACAAAGTGCTGTGTTGGCGTGGAGGGGATTGAATTAATTTTCCTGGCTTGTGACTTCTGGTTCTGGGCTGTCTTGTGCAGAGCACGTGGTTGCGTATGAGGCAGGACGTGTTCTTGATCAGCGATGACCTTCTGTTCCATTTTTATTGAGCTGCCTGTTCCTGGAAATGATAAGCTTTGAGTGGCTGTAGGAGATTTTGATATTTTCTAGTTATCCTGAGCAACAACTGTAGACAGCTGTAGAGTTTCAGAGGGTAGGTGTTTAAGAACCCCAAATCTCTACACTGCAGTTCAAGCTTCCTACAGCAGTTGCCCTTAGTACATGGCCAAATGGAAAACAATCCCATCTGCATTCTCTGTCCCATTTTTAGTCTGATGTGAAGACTAGATGACTTACCTAAACTGCTTAAAAACCCAAACAAAACCAGACTTAGGCCAGGGCTCACGTTTACGCTAATGGGTGAGTTGGCAGTGTGCTTTTGACTCTTATTTCCAGGAAATCAGGGATGTGATGTGACTGGTATGCTGCCTTTGAAAGAGAGGTAGTGTCTGATCAAACCTGGCATGTGCCAAGTCAGAGCTGCTCCTTCTGGGTTTTTTTTTGTGCAAATTCTATCTGGCAACATAATTTTGTACCAGCTCCTCTCTTTGTCTTGTGCGATGGTTCGTGTTCTGCCGAAAGAGCCCTTGACCTGGTTCAGTTGGGATCCTTGGTGTGGCTGCAGAGAGAATGGGAAAAGGCTCATGTTTGTGGCAAAAACCCCCTTGCGATACAAGGAATAGCATTTGTCATTGTAAGAATTTCAAATTACTGCAGTGCAAAGTGTGAAGAGAAACCATCTCTGGTAGCCAGTACTGGAATAAGACATCGTATTTCTCTAGTCTCCTTCTCAAGCCGTTCAGCCTTCAGATGGAAAAGCATGTTGAAGTTTGTCCTTGTAGTCCTTCTACATCAGACCAATCTACTGCTGTGGATTTGATGTATTACTCATGAGGGTGCTGGGTGAGATGTATTTTACAGCCACAACCGTGGGTCAGGTAAGCTAGATACAGTTCCTCTGCGTTCTTGGCATGGTGGTGGTCCGTGGTCCCAGGCTCTAAGACTCCAGGCTCCTGCGGATTTATCTGGTATCCTCTGAAACTTCACAACAGCTGAAACAACTTCCATTAAACTTGAGGACAAGCGAGAGGGAGTTTGCTTAATATAGAAACAAAGTCCACGATGTTTTCTGGATGTGACCTTCTGACATAGGATTGCACAGTTAAGGTAATTTTAAAGAAATGGAAGTTATTTTGTGTGAGTGGCGGACTTTTACATCTCTGTGATTTGCCTGTTGGGTCCCCTGTTGGCAAGTCATAATCTGTCCTTCAGCCTTGCGCTTAGCGGGCGAGTGTTCGCCGCAAGTCCTCCTCCTAAGTACCACGGGTGCTCGTTTGCTCCTGGATGGCCTGTGGCACTTATAGGTATGCCTTTGGAGTGAGGAAATGAGTAGTCATTAAACCAGAGGAAACTGGAAAATAGCTTGCTTCAGGCAGCTTATTGCAGGGTTGTTTTTAATGTTGTTTTTTTTTTTTTCCTGAATAGCAGAACAAAGCCACAACAGTAGAAAAGTTTTAAAGGCCTTTTCCTCACTGCTATTACTTGTTTATGTTCTGTTCCCCTCCCCTCCTCCCATGTTATATTATGCAGTTTTGGGGCTGTTACCTTACTGTAGATACTGCTTTAGCGAAGATGAAAATAGTAACCTGAGTAATACTGTGTGCCAGGGACGGCGCTGACACCTTCACTCGATCAGCATGCGAAGCTCTCGCTCTCCTCTTTAGCAGCGGGAGAAGAGATGCGCCGACCTCTCCTCCCTGGCACTACACCCAAGCCGGGCTCTCTCCCGCGCCCGGGGCATCCCGTCGCTCTCCGCAGGCCCTCGGCGGGACGCGGCGGTGTAGCCGCCGGCGGCTGCTGGGCTGCGCTCGCTGGCCGGTTGCGCGCCTGGGAAGCGGGGTGCGTTCATTTAGGGAGCAGGCAGAGCCAGCCACCGTGCGTTTGGTGAGCAGCCCTTGGCTTCGCCGGAGCTCGAGCCGCTGATTCCCGCGTGGCGATGCTTGGTGAGGCGCAGCCGGTTGCAGGGTGGAACCCAGCTGCCCGGGGCCGCAAGGCTCGGCCCGTGGGGGAGGAGAAAGCGGCACCAGCTCAGGGGAAAAAAGTGGGGAGGTATCAGGCTTTCGGGGTGGCAAGATTGGAGGACAAGGATGCGGCAGCAAAGGCCTGGGAGGAAGAATGGCTGGAAGGTGTCAAGGCAGTAGGCAGAGGTGGCAGAGGGTGAGTGGCTGGCAGAGGAGAAGCTTATTTCAAAATGACTGGGACCATTTGGTTTACGTTAACACATTCTACTTCACAGTCTGGGAGGGAGTGCAAATAAACTAGGTCATCTCATGCAAGCCTTCTTAAGAGAAACGTGAAAAAATGGCTAAGTGTAGTAAGAGAAACTATGGGAAACATCAAAGATAAAATTGTTTGAATGATTTTATAATTTTTGAAGTGATTATTTTTATTGGATGTGCAATGTTAACTTAGTGAGGCGGCATGGATTTTATTTTCCCTGATGCTATAGTTAATGATTATCAAATATCTTGCTTCTCTTGGAGGCTGAAAAATAACAGCGGTCGAGTGTGGCTAAGGCTTTGGAAATATCTGTGACTCAGTAGGCAGTAGTTCTTTAAACAGGTGTGAGGCATCTCTGAAAAGGGTATAAAATTATTTAACCATAGAGCAGTGAAACTGTAAAACCTTTCAGTGTGTTTTACCAAAGTTCTTGCAGGTTCATGCTTAACAGAAAGAAAACCAATACTGGAGAATCTCACTGATTTGTGTCTTAGTCAACTTAAACTCTGTACCGAAAACGGATTTCCTGGCTTAAAGTTGAAAATATTCATTTATTAGGACTGTAGCTGCTGTGCTGTCTGGATCATGGAGAAGTTGCTCATCTAGTGAATTAATGGATGCATGTGTGTTGGACTTCCTCACACAGCCAGTCCCTCTTGCTGCCTAGAGCAGGAACGTGATCACTGTTCCCCTGCTCTTGCAGAATGAGGAGTTGGACCAGGAGGCAGATGAGGCTCTAACAGGAGCTGCATTAGAGCTGCTACCGAAGCGCACGGGAACCAGGTCTGCGGCTTCCCTGCGGGTTTCTGGTTCGTCACAGCTACCTCGTCATCCTCAGTGAAGCTCAACCCTTGAGAGAAAACCTAATTCTTTTTTCACGGCAGTAAGATAAGGTGTGGAGACTGAATAACCGTAGAAGCTGAGGGAGGATTTGCCAGTCTTCGCTCTCCCTTGCTGCCACGGGTGACTCGGAGCATCTCTCTTTTCCTGGCAGCAGAAATTAGTAGTGCTGACACCCTTCTTTGTACACAGCACTCAGCATCCTCCGTCCTTGAGGTAGCACAATTCGAGAAGCCTGTCTTGCTAACGAGGAAACAAGCTTATTTCTTTTTAAGTCTTCCTTAGAAACTTAGTGAGGTGTCTGCTCATGTTCAGAGGCGAGGTCACCTCTGCCGTCGGCATCAGCAGTGGAAGAGTTGCGTTACACAGGCGAGTAGTCGCCAGTTTGGGCGGCAGGAGCCCAGCGACGGCTGAGAGGGGTGATGGGAGAGCTTTGTGAAATGGGGAGCATTACGGTGGAGGCATTCAGGGAGCGACTGTTGTTAACTCTAACGCAAAGACTAAAGGCATCAAATGAAACTAGAAAGTGATGACCAAAATGAAGACGGTTAGGTATCTTTCCCTGGAATATTCCTGCAGAATTCTCTGCCTCAGAATAAGGTACTGCTAAAAGTTTGTGTGAATTCAGAAAGCCGTTACAGATATTCATGGAAGAAAAATTCACCTAGAGCTACTGAACACACAGTTTTTGTAGCTGACATGGAAAAGGAGACTTTTGAAAAGGGATTCAAAGGAGACTTGTGAATTTGGGAGCACCTCTCATAATGAGCACTGTGTGAGAGAGCGTGCTGATGCTCATTAGAAAATACATCAAGTGCATCATTAGCCTTTTGGAGGGAGCTGAAGTTAGCTCTTTGGTACCAAAGCGGTGATAAGCAAAGTGCAACGGCCCTTCTTGGCTATTAAAAGAGAAGCCTGGTAAGTGTCTTATGTTTGAGGTATTAAAAGTGAAGCTGGTGAAGGAGTACAAAGAGCTGTGGCAAGACAAAAGATAATGATCTTTTCAGAAGGATCCTAAGTGGATCTGAGGGGGCCAAGCTTGCTTTTGCTGGGACCAGCAGAAGCTCAGGCATGAGATAATGAAAAGTCTGGATAAGAACTGCAGTCGTATGGAATAGGCCATGTTTTAGAAGTGCTATGCAGAAAGAATTGCAAAATTTTGATACAACCTAGTTAAATCTATAGTCTATATGAAGATCGAGGCATTTAGACCAGTAAAAAAGGGTGGGTTTTTAAATGGGTGGCACTGATGTTTTGCCTCTTGCACGTGTTAGGTACTTGAGCATTTTGAAGACATGCAATCACATTCTCTAAGCCTCCAAAAATACTTCCAAAATGAGGATACCTCTGTTTTTTCCTGCCATTTGCTTGAAGTACGAGTTGCCTTAGAATGTACGCTGAGGCTTCAAGAAGTAAAATGGTCTCGCTTTTAGTCGTGATTATTTAAGGAGTAGCTGTTCTGATTGCACAGGCTTAGTTAAGAGGGTTTCTATTGAAGAGCAATGGAAATTGAATGATGGTGTATGTCAGCCTCTCAGCTAACGTTCCAATTATATGCTTTAATTAACCTTTTTTCTTCCAAAGTGATCATTATATGAGAGTATGTTGTGATCTGCCAAGTACTGCTCAGGTACACGTCACAGGTTCTTTTCTGAAACCTTCATTTGTGAATGTGTATGATATTTTGTCCTTTTTTTTATGTTAGGAGATTGAGTTTTAACTGTGGGAAGAAGCTTTACGCTAAGCAGATATTTAGGTAAAGAGAAAAGAGCGGAATTTTGCAGGTATTTAAAAATTCTAGGAACGCTGTAAACATCACACTGCCAAATTAAATCTGCTTTAACCTCAGGTCGTGCTTTAAACCTTAGTTTTTAAAGGAATTCCTTTTAACAACTCTGAACTTGATTTTTATCAAGGCGAGAAGCCTTGTGCTCGTACAATTAAAACACGTCGCTTAGCTCAGCGTGCTTGCGTGACGGATGTTGTAACAGACCTTGGAACGTGAGCAAGACGGGATGGGTTGAAGGTAGAGCGGCTGTTCAAGCTTGGGAAGACATTCACGTTGAGGTTTCTTGCCTCTTTTTCCTCCCTCCAGATGCTCACGGTTTAACCTCTAACTTTCTCTTTGTGCAGCTGCTGTTCTGTTTCCCGGCAGAAGATAACCCGGGGAGGGCGGGCGTTGGCTGCAGTGTGAGCGCACGTGCTTAGCTCGCCCTGCGTCTAGGGGAAACGAAGCGGGGCTCTGTGTCCCCAGTGCACCTTGTTTTTCATGCTCCAAAATGTGCTTCTATAGAAAATATTTGAAAGTGTGTGTGTGCATATATACATATATAAAATAATGTGTTTATACGAACATGCTTCTTGGATAGATTTGCTTTGGTTTGGGTTAGAAGTAGGCAATTATGTGTTCACAAATAGCCTATTACATATGCCCAGTACACAATTTTTCCAGTAAATTTGTAGCGGTTTGCCTCCCTTCCAAGCGTGCGGGAGCATGCGCCGTCTCTCCAACGCATTCGGATTTTTGCATGCGGAAATAAATTAATTTGGTTTTGCGTGTTAAGTACTGTATTCATGGAAGTTCAAATAGTCACTTATATTTGTGGGGCTTTGCAGTTGCTTGATTTTTAACATGCTTGATAAGGAATCAGCGTTAAATACAAATTGAAGGAACTCCTTTGGCAAACGAGCATAAATGCTCGTCGCAGTCACCATGTGGCACTTTGTCATGTGCATAGTATTTACTTTTGCAGCATGCAGTGTAGAACGTGCCCCTTAAGGTGCCAATCGTGGCTTAACTATAGACACAGGAATCACATTTTTCAGTTATTTTGCTGAAGGCTCTGCACTGGCTCTCTCTGAGGACAGAGCGTTCATTTTGGCAACAAAAAATCCGCAGGTAGCAGTACCTACTGGACACGGAGGTGCTGGCGTCACGCCTTTCTACCAGGACTCCTTCATTTTAGGAAAGAACTGCTGAAATAATGTCATTAAGGTTTTGAAGTCAAATATTCCAAAGGCAGCGAACAGAGAGGATAAAACCATCGTAAGGCCAAGGCGGCCGGCGAGTACAAAGCGCCGGCGGCTGGGGCTCGGCTTGCTGCCTGCCAAGCCCCGCAGGCTCCGCTCAGCAGAGCCGCTCCCTGGCCCTCGGTCCCGGCCCGGGGCGATGCCAGGGCTCTTCCCTCCCCGGAGCAGCACTCTGCGCTTGGCCGTGCTGATCGCCGTGGGTTCCTGGTCCCTCCGCGTGGCAGCGCTGCCCTCGAGCGAGGCCGCTGATTCCCCCCAAACCGGTATCGTCTGCGAGCTTGATGGGAGCGCGCTGCCTGCCCTTCTCGAAGCGATGACAGCGGTGCTGAATGGGCACGTCCCAGTAGAGATGGATACGGTATCCCACGTGTTACTGGCCTCCGGCTCAGTAACGGAAGAACGCATTAACCACTGCCCACGGAGAGCAGCCATCCCACCAGGTTTCTACCCGTCTGGTGTGGTCTCTCATCCAGATGGCAACGTCCCACACTGGACATGTGAATATTGTGGCAGGCGGTGTCAAGCCGGGCTAAAGTTGGGGTAATAGCCTCTACTGCTTCCCCTTTTTTCTTTTTGAAGATGGCACAAGATCTGCCTTTCTGCAGCCATCGAGGACCCCCTCAATCTCACGGAGTCACAGAATCATTAAAGTTGGAAAAGACCTCTAGGATCAGCAAGTCCAACCGCCAACCCAACACCCCCAGGCCTCCTAAACCATGCCCTGAAATGCCCTGTCTACATGTCTTTTAAATACCTCCAGGGATGGTGTGTGTTTTTGAACACAAACATGTTCTCTGTGAGCTTTCTAACGCGATAGTGGCCTTGCTATGGCCTTGGCACCCTGCGCCCTTGGACACAGCCCATCTGGTCCCATGGGTCGGCTTGCATTGAATAATCCCTGCTAGGAGCCGCAGCCGTACCTCCACCTGCTGTCACTAGGTCGTCCACCTCCTCCAGCCACGGGCCCGCTTGTTCCCTGATCAGCCTTTTACTATTATTTGCAGCCTTAAATGTCAAACTGTTTGCTAAGGCTTTTCACGAAATGTTGATTTGAAAAGTTATGGATTATCAGTGGAATGTAATGCAATATGTGTGTTACACCCTGATTATACATGAGTTAAGTGTTCTCCTAAAAAGCCTGAACTGAATTTTGCAAATTTTTATTTAATGGTAGAGTTACATTTTGGGATGTATTAGGCCACCCACTAAATATGAGGGTGTTCTAGACTGCTCCCAAAGATCTACCGGTTGCTTTGGGAAAACTCGGTTCTCCTTGTCATCAACCTGATGATGTTCACAGGGAATTTTCCTACAAAAATGACAGCATCTCTCCTTTGACTTCTCCATCTTACCTGAAAATTTAATTTTAAAACCATAAAATCTAATATTTGAAATAACTTCTTGTTAGAGATAAGTATAAATATTTTTCGGTTTTATTTAATATTTAAAGCAAGTACCTGAACGTTTCAGTGTATGAATGTGTGCATTTGTACACCGTACAGAAAAACACTCGGCATATATGTGTGCTTCATTCATTTTACTGTTATGAAAAAAAACCTCGTACATCTAGCCAGGACAGAATTTTACTGTAAACCTAATGCAGCGTGCTCATTTGTATGGGTTGCTGCAACTGGAATTCTTCAAACGCCTAATGTGGTGGTCATGATAATGTGTTTACAGAGTGTAAAACTTCAGCTTGAATTATGATTGCTAAAATAATTGATCATCAGTGTTTGTGCTTTGCATAAGAAGAAGAGTTCAAGAAAGCTGAATGTTAAACAAAGACCGTGTTGGATGAACAGCGTTTCTCTTTCCTCGCAACTCGTCAATGAAACAAAAACTAGGAGAAGAGCATGTATTCCTATTGCCAATTACTGTCCAAGGACGATAATGATACAATCTTTATGACCTGCTAGAACTGTACGCTTAAAATAAATTTCCCATTATGGTCCTCTCGGTGTTAAAACAGAGCCTTTCGACCAACAGATACGTTGTGCTAAAAATAAAATTAGAAAGGTCTCTCAGACGGAGTTTCTGGTTATTAAATAATGCGCGCTCTCTCCATCCCTACCCAGTGGGCAATTCTGGTTTTTCCAAAGGCTTTGGGAGTTCCTGCTTGAACTCAAGGAGTCGGTAGATGCGGGGGGTGAACGAACAAAATTAAAGTCCCCTCCTTAGAACTTCTCACTGGTTTTGATTGTTGTGCAAACGAGTAAAAACGTATAGAATTTCTGTTTGGTTTAAAACAACATTTACACTGCATCTCAGATATCTCCAGTAGAGCGTTCGGACATCAAACACGATCCTCCTTCCATGGGAATTCTAAGTTCTGTAAGTAAAATTATTACAGAAACTGCTTGGTTTTGGAGATACCTGTTTAATTTGTGGAAGCTAGTAGTGTATTCAACCTGTTTGATCAACCCGTATTCTGGGAATCCTTGAGAGAGGCAGCCGAAGTACGCTGTGGTGTGCACGGGCGAGGGAGAGGGCTGGAACGAGCAGCGCTCTGGTCGGAGCGGGAAAGCACAGGGAAACTCGTGCTTTGTGTTGACACGGTGCGTCTTCTCCTCTGAATAAAGAAATGATGTGGACTTGGGGCTGGAGCCACCAGCAGTGCGGTCGGTGGGAGTCTTTTCAGTGATGCATTAGTCCCACAGAGGTGTTTACACCCCGCTGCCTCTGTTTTCCTGGAGCGCTGTGGGTGCGGGGTGTGAGAGCGATGCGGCTGCGCCCAGCCGACAGGTCGCAGGGGTTTGGGTGCAGGCGGCAAAGACGGGGAATGCATCCGGCACGGCGTAGGCAGGATGAATACAGGACACCCCCTCCCCGATTCTCGATTTTTTTTAATTTTTTTAATTTTTTTTTCCCCTTTGGCAGTCCCTACCATCTCTAGTGTATCTCTGTTTGTGTGCCAAAATGATCAAATCAGTAATGATCACTTTCTTGGATGGTTTTTATAGTTTTTCTTGTTTCTTTTCCGTAAGGAGTCCTTCAGGGCTTGTAAAGATCTCATTTCTATTCTTGTGATAGCAGGTGCCTTTGATAATCTCCTTTTCTCCGGTCTTGATTATTCTTTTTCTTTGTTGTTTGTTTCATCCTTTTGGCAATTACATCCTCAATTTTGGATTATCTTAAATTTCTATTGCTGAAAACAAAACACAGTCAGTAACTCTTTCTGCGTTTGCTGCTTTATTTTGGTGGGGGCAGCCCGCCCTTTTGGCGTACTAATTGTCCGCATATGGGAAGTTATGTAGTCTCTAAACTGCAAGATATTTTTTTGTTCAGTAAATTATCCGTGTTTGTTTGTAGTCGATCATTTTTTTTTTGTTTAATAGCATTTTCTGTTATACAGCATGGCAGTGTCCTAGGCGAAGAGGACTTTCTCCTGATGCTCTAAGGAGTTGTTTTCTTATCTTCCCCGAACGGCGTCCCGTTTTTAGAGGCAGTCCGGTAAGCGTCCTTGTGGCGTGGACGTGTGTCAGGGTTTGGCAGATTCCTTCTGCCTTGTTTGGAAATTTCTCGGGCGCTGAACTGAAGAGAAGTGAACCCGACAGCAAGTTGATGGGGCCAGAGTGGCAACTGGATGCCAGTCCCGTCCTGCTGGATCTTTATGCACGTTCTACTGAGGGACTCCAGTGTCTGAGCTCGGGGGCTTCACAGAAGGAATGGCTTGGCAGAACGCAAATCCCCAGTGGCTCCAGACCAGGGACGATCCGAAATGAGACTTTGGTGCTACGATGTAAAGATTTTAAAAGTTACTATAAGTAAAATCCTTGCAAAACGAGCACAAGGGTTGTATCGGCTGATCAAAGGGTGCTGCCCTCTCCCTTTGGCATCCCCAGCCAGTGACACGCAAGGCAAAGTGAATTTCCAGAAAGCTCTTAAAAAATTAAAAGGATGTGGTGGGGGGAGGGAAGCCCAGAGAGAAATCCTTAGAGATCACATTTCTTTAATAACGGTTTTTACTGGAAATGAGAAAAACCAGAATGCCCACTAGAAAACCGATGCCCTGGCACGCATTCTGTTCTCCACATTCCCTATTTGAAGATATGGGAGGTTTAGAAATGCTCGATTTATAACCTGTTTTGTTTCTTGCATGAAGATCCGTTTGATTTATCTCAGTGTTTGCTAGCTTACAGTTTACAATATTTTTTTTTTTAAAAAATTTATTGATTTCTGCCCTTTAGTGTCTTATGGGGCTGTATTTGATCTTCCAGGGTCCTTCATGGGTTTGAAGTCTGTAAGACAGTGAAACCTAAATTCAGAAGGGTGTTTCTGAGATATTTTTTTAATATAATGTACGTATTTTATATTATTTTTGATTCCTTATTTGCTACTGTACAAATGGGAACAACTTTATTGTTCTTCTGATGTTGTTTGTGGTTAAAATCAGTCCTCTGGGTCTAGTCGTTGGTGTTTCTTACTGATATTCCAGCAGGGATACGGAGGAGGAACTCTAAAGACACTTCTGGAGGAGAGGTGCAAGTTAATTCTCAATGGGTTGAGATTTTATGATATCCAAAAAGAATTTTTGGGGACCGCTCGCCTGCAGAAGCGAGAGCAAGTGTGGCACTGCTCCTATGAATTGTAGAAGCGAGGTGCAAACAGATTCGTTTGGAATGCATGCCGAATGCAAAAATAAGGGCAGGTGGGATTAAGACAGGTGACTTCATGTGCCGGTTGCCCTCTTACCCTTTCCTTCTTTCTCACTGTAATTACTTGAAGATTGCTATAGTCTGGATACAATTTTGTTTTATTTAAATCTTGGATGTTTGCTGGGTTAGAATTAAACGCTAAAAACGTAAAAACCCAACACAAAACCTGAAGAAGGTAGGACTGCTTTTCCTAATTACTGGTAATGCCGAAATACTGAGCTCCGGATTTCTAATTCTGTCATCCCTGGTGTGTCGATATCGATCGCTGGAAATCAGGCTGCAAAATTGGCTATTGCAAAATAGACCAGGCTTATGAATTGTGGATATTTGACAATCTGATCCATGTTAAGATTCATTTAGACAGCGGCCCTTTCTCAGGGCGGGAGAAGCAGCCATTCCAGCACCTGAGAAGCTGGGACGGCGGTTTGCAGGTGCTGTACGCTGTTCGGTGCCTGCCCTTTTTCTTCAAGTGCTGACTCGATTTCCCCACGCGTAAAGACGAATGCGCAGGGGCTATTACAGATCTCTCTCTTCCGTTTCAGCGTAACTCCCAGCGGGAGCCCTGCCATTCCATAATCCCTAGGCCCGTGGCGCGCAGCCCTGCCGCCGCCTGGCAGGCGGGCGGTGACGGGCCCTCGCCTTTGGGCTCTGGGCGCCCAGAGCTTGGCTGCCCCTGCGTCAAGGAGCTGAAACCCGCCTTTGTCAGCAGCGCCCAGTGCGAGCGGTTTGCAGGGGTCCGGGCCGCCCTCAGAAGCAGCCTCGCTACCCACGCGATTTCTGAGAGTTGAGCTGTGTGCAGTGGGGGCGTCCGTCGCCTCCCGTCACCCCCCGTGCTGCCCTGTTCGCTTCACCGGGGCGGGTCTGTCTTGCGTCTCTACAGAATTTGTCTTTATTGTTAAACTACAGGTATATTTGCTTAGCACGTTGGGGGTTTATTCGCAGGTGGGACCCCAGTGCCACCACAGTATAAACAATTGTAGTAGACGCTATCGCTATATAAATGATACTTTTTGTTCAGCAGCGTAGAAGTTAGGGTTTTCCAGAGTACTGACATCTGAGAGCTCCTGATCTGCCACATGGCTGTTAGAAAGGAGTAGTTAAACTTCCCTAGTCGTTTGTTCGGTGCTCGCCGGTTTGCCTCTGAAGGAGCGCCAGGCACCTCAGGAGGTGGGGATGTCCTGCTGGGGTTTCCTTGGGTCTCTCTTCAACGTCCAGAAACAGAGACTACCTCTTGCCGCATGCCCTTGCTACCCTATTTAAAATCTTTTTCTTTTGAAAGTATTGGATTGCTCTTTGAATATCAAGGCTTATCACACACGTTGCTTTAAGGAGGTCTTTCAAGCCTTAATTTACACCTTGGAGTACTTAATACCAAGAGAAACGGCTGCTAGGCCCAGGGTGGATCAAAGTCAAAACAACTGAACACGCAGAAACCCTTTTTTCAAGTAATTGATTGTAATTTTGGTTTGGATTTAGAGAAATCAAACTGTCGAGAAAAATAACTGTGCTGCAATCTATTAAAACGTTTGATTTGCTGCTAGTGTTGAGCTGTTGGAGTAAAACCGGTGTTTCTTTTGCTAATCGGGCAGATTTACTGATTTGCTGTGCTTTTGTTAAAGCACGTAACTTAGCCTTCGTTTATGCAGATTATTTAAGTTTTCATGACTTTACGAAGCTGCAAGGTGGTGAATAGCATGTTTCTTATTTACTGTGTCAAACTGTGTTGAGATGGAAGCGGGTATCTAATGCACAGAATCGTCACTTGTTTTTACTGCTGCAGCGTGCGGGATAAAGAGGGACTATTTATGAATACTTTTGCATTTAAAACTGGGAAACATACTATTTTTTAGGCCATTAAATGATCTGATTTTGTTCTTTAGGATTTCAGAATTAGAGGGGGTTTTCCCTCTTAGAATCAGCTAATAAACTTCTCACCCTTGACTGTACGAAGTACGTTCAAAGTACTGGAACTAGGTGAATACTAACTAATTGGGGTATTAAAAATATTTTCTATGCCCCTGTAAAAGCTTACCGCTTACCACTTCTGTTAAAAGTTCTTTGTGAACACTATGTCTGTGATTTCCAACAGCTCCATCAGTGGTTTAGCTTTCTTTAAAACTTAATGTTTTTCTTGAACATTTCATTTGTCTGAAATTAGTATAGTGGCTTAAATCAGAATTTGGCATGGGTTGCCAAAATTTGAAATTGAACTTGGAATTAAAATTTGAACTCCATCTTAACAGGTGGTCTCTCTCCAGAACCCGCCCCCAGCCCGGGTGGTGCTGGTCCTGCTGCCCCAGGCTCAGCTCAAGCAGCCCCGCGGTGCGGCCTTGCGCTGGGGCGGGGGCCAGCGGTGCCGGCGTAAGGCATTGCGGGGAGCGTGGCGTAGCGCTTTCCCGAGCGCGCCGCCCTTGTGTGCTTGGGCTTGGGTCAGTCGCAAATAGCAGTTTTAACTGCAGAAGCTGTACGTCGTTTGCTACTGGGTCGTACTTTCACCGTCGTGACTTCTCAAAGACATGAGAGAAAGGGTCTTGAATTATTTTCGCCTATTTGCCTCTAGCAATCCATAAGTTACTCTACGGAAAGGGGAAACAGTGATGCGTGGTTTCCCTTAAATTGGGTTTTGAAGGTTTTCCTGTGCCTGAAGGATGTCCCATGCCACCTGATGCAGCCTTCCCCTCAAGGAGCTCTGATACGAAACGTGGTGTGTATCACGGCGCGTGCCCCCTTGCTCTCCAACTCGGCCAGCTGGTTTAGGGCGTCCAGTGAGATTTCTGGATTTCTCTTTTTCTCTCAGAGCTGGTTTAATACCAACCAATGTCTTTTAATCTCAACCTTAAAATTATATGATCCAAGACAAACTGTGTCATTGCAAAAGCTTTGTTTTCTTAAGGGAATAATAGCGCACGTACCAAAGATGCTGCAGCCGGGTTCTGTTGTTGTCAAAACGCAGCGAAGGATTTCAATCAGAGTAATAAAAAATATTTTTTATCTTAATTTTTTTTTAATAGAAAGTTTTGGCAAAGGTGAAAAAATACTCTTAAAAAAGAATAAACAAAAATACTTTTGTGGTGTTCCCACTTCTTTCCTGCTCCCCTGATGCCTTGATCCCCAGCGAGGCAGCGGCATGGGGCAGGAGATGCACCCCGGCTGTGGGGAGCCAGCCTGCACCGGAGCTGGAGCTCGATGGTTGAAATAATAAGCAGCAGGATTTAAAAGTCATTGTGGGGTATCTGTAGGGTTTGTATTGTAATCCTTCTTAATTCTGAACATTATGAATATTAATATCATAAAAGTGTCTATGCGCTTTATCTTTACCAGAATATTTAAGTTCACCATGCCTCATTTCTGGCTTTTTGGGTCTCTCTGGCCATGAATAACTCAGCTGCTTATCTCGGGCAGTGCCCACCCTTTTCCTTTGCAAGACAGCGTTGGAAACGCTCCCGTGCACGTCCAGGCTGCGAGTAGCCACAGCAAAGCCCGTCTGAACCTTGGTAATCCCGTTCATCTGATGGGGCAATGGCAAGGGCAGTGCTGCAGGTGTCTGTTGGGAGGCTTAGGAAATCTCTCTCCTTTAAACTTGATTTGTGTCATTGTTTATTCATAGTTAGCAGTGAAAAACGGTTAATTTGAAAAAAGGAAAAGAAACCTGCGGGAGGGTTTGGGTGGAGTGCCTCAGATGTGACTGCTGAAATGACCTCACCGGGTCAAGTCTTCTGGTAACCAAGGATGAGCAGACTATTTGGATCCTCAGTAGTCTATTCCTGGTATGTTAATCAAAAGAAAAGCTTTAATATTTTGCAGATACGCCTCTCTTTCTACAACGCGTCACACGAGAGGTTTTTATGCGGAGTCTCACGTGTGAAATCAAATTGCCCTGTTGGCAATTCTGTCACGTACTAACAAAAGCAAAAAGCTGAATCCCTAAGTTGCAACTGCAAGCCAAGAAGCAAACCTCCCTCTGCTTACATTTCCCTTCACGTACGTGCATACACCGAGCCCCGTGGCGCCGTGCTGCTAGAATTCACGCCTGTTTCCTTATCTTACCGTTCATGGCCGTACAGTGTGTGCTGGGACGGTGGGACCTTATGCGGGGCTGGGAGCCTCCGTAGATCACTTCCATCCATGCATTACTAACACTTTCCGCTGTTGTTGCTTCTCTGGCATGAAATATTTGCGCTTCGCTGCGGCTGCGTGCCTTCACCCGCGCTCATCTCCCAGGCCACGGGTGGTCTGCGGCTGGCCCGTGGAGCCAGGGGCTTCAGAATTTGGTGAGAGTCTTTGGAATGTGTCGTTTTTGAGGACTGGCAATAGTCCAAATCGCTGAAGAATTTTGTAGCGAAGTCTTTACACACTGAAGTAATAAAAACTAACTCTTGATATGCAGGCTAAACTGAATGAATGTAGTTGCATTTTTATTTTTACTACTTTACAGGAGGACGTTGTCACTAGTTTTACCTTTTTGTTCTTAATGAGTTCTGAATCATGCCGTTAAATTATTTAGTTAAAAACGGCACAAGGAAATTATCTTAACTTGACAAAAGAACAAATTGTGCTAATTGCTCTTAAATTTAGCTTGTTTAGCCTACAAATATTGCTAGCAAAATAGCATCTTTTCATTCTTGTGGGAAGTTGGGAGAGTCGGTGTGCCCGTGGGGCGCACACAGCCTGCTGCACGTACGGTCCAAGGGCGTCAAATGAGTCTTCTCTGAAAGGGTGTCAAAATCAGTCTAGTAGCAGTATTCCTGTGGGAATGTGGCAAGTGGATTTATTTCTGGATAAAGTTGGTATAAAAAAAACCTGCTATGCGTTAAATGGGTCAGAAGCGCTAGCGTTTGAGACAGTTTTGCGATTCCGTGATTTTGCTTGTTCCTTAGGCAGTGATAAGAATGATAAGACACAAGAAAAAAATCTGATAAACGATTGCAGCTGTACAGTGTCATACAACAAAAAAAATATATATATTGAACCTTGTTTTTATCTGATCTGGTAAACGGTCTCTTCTGAAGCGCAGCAGCTTGTAAGCCTAGGTTGTTATTGCTTGTGGGCTGATGGAAGATACATCGTTATTGGGCCGTCGAGAGCTATGCGTTTATTACGTAGTGCTACGAAAGTTCTGCCTATCTGTTAGTGCTAAATACATCATATTGTTCCATTTTAAAATCCTGCCGGTGACTTTGAAAAGCACGGCAGAAAAGCATGCTTAAATGAGGAAAAAAAAGGGGGGGGGCAAAGAATAACCCTTGACTAGGTGTGACTAAAATAATATCTAGAGTATTCTGCCTGGAGATGAACCAGACCCCAATATCTGACATGTCTGACACGGAGGGGAAATGCTTTTGCTGGGTGGAGTATTTTTGACAAACATGTTTGTTTGATATTCCTCACCCGAGCGTTTGTCAGTTGTTTCCTTGGTTAACAAGTGTGTGTAGCATGGCCACAAAAGAAAGCAGCAAAACGTACGGGCCTCCAATATGTTCTTCATCAATAAAAAGAACGAAATATCTGTATATTCAAACTGAAAATAAGAGCCACAGGTTTGGGTGGTGGTTTTTTTAAATTTTTTAAATTTAGACATCCATCACTTTTTTAAAATGGAAACGGGGCTAGACTGTGGATGCTTTAGCAAATCTGTATCCAAGCAGCAAAAAAACTGCAAGGAGGAAGTCAGTTGGGTGATGGTAGCTATCTTGCATATATTAAAACTAAGGTGTGGGTAAATTTTCTCTCTTTCACAAGTTGGAAGGTTAAAGGTTGTTTTTTTTTCCCCAAAGACCGAGACTAGGGAACTTGAGTCTTTGTTACTTTCTCCGATCAGTCTAGCAGATCATGCTGATAAATATAAGTTGACTTTTTAAAAACAAAAAGCCCCAAACCCCGCCTTTTCCTGAAGTCCTGAGAGCAGTCGCGGAGAATTCTGCAGGCAGCCGCAGAGGCAGAATTCAGTACGTGAAATTCCCAAATGGTGCAACCCTGCCTTCAGCCTATTCTGGTTTGAGCAGCGAGATTCGCAGGGTGCGCAGCTCAGCCAATTTCAAATTCCTGGTGTGAAGCAATCAAGATAAGAATCAAGAAGTAAAGGAAGAGAAAAGCCCTGTTAGATCAAATGCTATACACTAGATAGATGTCTCCTTAGGCAGAATTACTCCTTCCAGAGTCCTTACTACTCTTGCTTAAAATAACATAGCATAGGCTGTTTCTCATAACTATTCTTCAGCTGCATGATTTTGTTTTGGGGAAGTTTTTCCTGGTTATTTAAAATGTGTTTCCAGCTACACCATCTTCAGTAGATTTAGCTAAAGGCTAGCTCTCTTCTTGCCCTTGACTTTTGCTCCCGTTGCATTGCCACGTCTGTTCTGGTCGGAGGCGTTGCTTACCTGTACCCAGGACCTGGGACGTTAACAGCTTTCCAAGTTATCAGGTAGACTTTCACTGAGATTAAAAAGGCATTTAATGTAGAAGGTAGTAAGTGGTTCCATTTTTGTACTGATTTTTGAAAATGGTAAATAACATGCTTGACAAAACTCATTTTTTCTGGGATACTTTTTGAAGACGGTGAATTTAGTGTCAGTTCTTCAGAAAAGGTTAAGAAAGCTTAAATGCAAGTCATCCTTGATAGCACTGACACATCTTTTACAGTTCGGAGTAGGACATACCTGTTACAGAAAACAAGATGCCATTAACCCTGTTTACAGGGAGTTCTGCTGAAGAACAGAAGAGAAAATGAGTGGAAAGGTGAGACACTGAGAAGAGTATTAGTCAGATTACTGTGACGATAAGATTTAGAAGTTAATATCTTCCTGAATTAAAAACTAATATGTAAGAAACTGAATTCTTTTGTAGGTGCCAGCTTTTGCTGATGAGCGCATATTGGCTGATGCTCTTCCAAAAATAGTCTTGAAATTTAATGGCATTATTTTACCACTTACATGTCAGATGCTCAATTCCCCATTTCACATTCCTAGATGAATGCTTTTGTAGATGAACACCTTCAATAACAATGTGTTAAGTGCTTTTTTTTGTGTGTTTTGTTTTTTTTTGGGGGGGTGGGGGTGGGATGGTGGGGGTGGTTTACTAGTGTCCATAGAAGTAGATCTGTATTACTGACCACCCTATCAAGATGGTAACGCTAGACAGATCAGAAAGGGCAGGAGGGTTGGAAACGCCGCGGGAGACTTCAGTTATTCCCATGCAAAGCGTGCGGTTGTCGTATCAAAATGCGATACAGGGACCAGGTGGCTGTTCTGTGCAGCGACTGCTTAAGGCCCCGAGGGGATGGCAGGGAGATGTGCCAGGGGAGGGTTAGGCTGGGCATTAGGAGAAGGTCCTTCCCCCAGAGGGTGGTGGAGCCCTGGAACAGGCTCCCCAGGGAGGCATCACGGCACCAGCCCGGCGATATTCCAGAAGCACTTGGACAAGGCCCTCAGACTCAGAGACACGGTGTGAATTTGGGGTGTGCTGTGCAGGGACAGGAGCTGGACTCTGTGGTCCTTGTGGGTCCTTCCCAGCTCAGGGCATTCTGTGATTCTATGATCCTACGGCGTGGGAGCGGGGGATACTGAGGTCTGTGGGGTCACGAGAGCTGTGGAGAGCGGTCAGAGGTTCCGTTTCTTTTACAGGAATGTCAATTAGGAGGCAGCTATATAAAACTGGAAAGAAAGACGCAAGCTATTCTTTTTTCCGAGCAGGGAGCTGACCTGCAAAAGCGCTTACCAGAAGAGGTAGATGCTAAATGTTTATGGGACTGAAAATGTTAATGGAAGGTAATTCTTTTGAGGCTACTAAATACATAGAAACCAAACAAATTGTGCTCTGAAAAGTCCTCCAAGTTGAAAATAGCTGGAGGTTAGGAGGTTATGCAGGGGACTAGGTCATGTCGGTGCTGTTTTCAGTCTTCCCTTGGATCGCTGCTGGAGAGAGGGTGACGGGCCGGGGAGCCCTTTGGCCTGATCCGGTGGGGCACTCCTCAGGGCTCATTCCGGTCTCTTGCGGTTTTGTGTGGATAAAATCTTCTATCTTGCATGGAGGAAAATACGAGGTGCTGAGGAACTAACATTAGCAAGTTTTTTTTCACTTTTTAAACTGTTTGCAAAGAGGCACAATAGATTATCTGATGATGCTTCCACTTGTTTGTAGGATAAACACCTGCTATGTGTTGCTCTGTACATGTAAAACATTAGTTTAAAGGGCTATAAATTGAGCTATACGGCTGCAATGACCGTAGGAAATTCAACAGAAGAGATTTCCAATGAAACAAAACCACCGACTTCACTCATTTTGGCAACAAATTAAGTTTGCTCAGGTTTTTTTGCACCCGTTTGCAGTAAGGAAAAACATTTTCCTACAGTAGGAAAGCCCAACATAATTGAAATGGTAACTAACAAAATGAACAGCATTTTTAGGAAAAGTGGCGGGGTTTGTTTTGTTTTTTTTTTGGTGTTTTTTTTTTTTAATTTCAGAATTTTATTTTCAGAGTAGACCATGTAGGAAGTACATAGTTTAATAGTTTGACTGTATACATGTAGATAAGCCTCACTTTACTACTCCTGACAGACTTGAATAAGGGCACTGTTAGGTTGTTATCAGTTAATCATAGCCTAGTGACGGTCTTTATGTGGGACCTCTCTCCTGAGGCTCCATTTCCTGATGCTCATCAAATCCTTTGAATATGCTGTCATTGATGAATCCAACATATTTGTTTTCCTCGATCCTTCTTAGGTCCTGTTAAAAAAACAGAAAGTCAAGAACAAGTGGCGTGATTAGATTAGTCTAATGCTGCTGTTGATTAATGACTTTAATCCATTTATTTAACAAATGCTCATCTCCTTGGCCGTACTGCTAAAGTAGGTGTTTTGCTGTGTTTATCTGCACCGTTTGGAACAGGCTTCGGTGTCTCTTACGCCGTGTATAAGCCTAATACCGATGCAACTATTTCCTCAGCCAGCCAGTGTGACAGACAGAGTTTCTCGGCTCTGGCATCCAAACGGTTTGAAAAGACAACAGAACAGTGTGTATATATTTCATACCGTTAGTGGCTGTGTTATTTCTGCGATGACTCACGTTACCTAGCACATCGTTCCGTGTTTGCTGTGAGCTTTTTGTGCTGGGATCCCCATCGTCGCCCAAGGCATGGGCATCCCTTGGAAGCAGAGGTGCGTTTTGAGGACAGAGCTATAGGGCAGTGCTGTTCCCGTGTTTCTTCCCTTTCAGGGCTGTGTTCCCTTCGTCCCTTGAGCCAGTTCTGTCCTCTTCTGACCCGGCCGCGAGATGCTTCAGCAGCTGAGTGGTAGAAAACTATCAATTTCAAATTTTTTAGGGGAAATGAAGTGGTGAGAGCACCCAACTAGGAGCGGGTAGACTGGGGGTTTCCGAGGCCTCCCCGTGCAGTAGCAGGTAGGACTTGAGGACAAGACTAAACCAAAGCCTTGCAGTGAGCTATGCCCTGAGCTCTTATGGGCAAGAGACAGCTGGTTTGGGAACGAGCGTGCCGTCCCTCTGCCCTCGGAGCTTTTAGCCCCCGCTGCAGGGATGGCTTAGCTGCTCGCGAAGCAGGAAAGCTTGCCGTGGTAATGAGAGGCACAGTCTTTCCTGTACCCTCGTCTGCAATTTGTCACAGTTCAGTAGCTGCTGTGTTAGAATAAGTTGTCCTTTTAGCAGGGTTGGCTGGATAACCAGCGCATGGACGAGGACAGCCCTCTCCGGGTACGCTTTAACTCCTTGTGAGTCGGAGCCCTCGTATAACGCCCCCAAATTACCCCGTTAGAGAAATGATGGGAGGATGGGAAGGGCAGAGGCAGAGGGGTTTGTAGGAAAGATGATGATGTCTGCTGATGGTAGGCTGTGGAGATTTGAAAAAGGGAAAAAACCCTTGTGTGATGCTTGGTCTTGGGCAGCTTGAACTGCTGTGCTTAATCACAGGGCTTACCTGTATAGAAAGAGCTTAATCTCTAGGTTATTTGTGTGAAAATACGACCAAGACACAGAATTTTTATAGAACGAGTATATTATGCACCAAATGTCACTCAGTTTTGAAACATTCCCGGGGAAATGAGTATTTTTTGGAAAAAATAATTAAATATTCCATGATACATTTAATGGATGATTTCAGGGCGGTCAGTGATACCTTATTCTGGCAGCGTGAGAGGCTTACTTTTTCTCTGGCTTTGTACAAAATAGTAATAATAATTTTGGGAAGAATCTGCAATGCATTATAAACACTTTATTTTAGGAGAGCTGCATCCCAGGTACATCTGGAGTATACGAGCCCAAGCTCCACCACAAACTTTACTTTTGACCTCTGGTATGACTTTAAATTCTCAGGAAAATATTTTCATACCTATGGATTTTTTAAAGTGCTTTTGAGTATTAAAAGTAACTTGTAATTTTGAGGGCTATAATAAAAGAATCCGTGGATCCCAGTTTGTCAGGCTGTGCAATTGCTTTTACACACCCAATATCACAAGTAAGGCGGATTTTTAGAGCGTTTTGGTATACATCTGGTTTTAAACCCGATACTTTGCTGTGAGGGCAAATGTCCTGGAAGGCGCTCCAGCAGAAGGCAGACGGAAGGCAGGCAGCCTTCCTAACACGTTCTCAGGTAGGAAGAGAGCCACAACTTCGACAACACAGGGTGTATGCGATGTTCAGGGTCAGCGGCCGCAGCGGGACTTCTTGAGCCTGTTGACGTCAAACTGCAAACGCCGTGTCCTGCAGCGGAACCCAAGTCCCGCCGCATCGCCTGAACGTCCTCTGCAGCTCGTTAGCTTGGCTCGACAAAAATATAGGTGGAGCTTTTACTTAGGAAAGAACGCTACGTTTGACTTCTGTTTGCCCAAAAAAGTAAGGACGATAGCGGTACCAGTGTTGAGGGAAACACAGGCAGGGCTTGAATGGTGGCTACGTTCGTTAGGGTTGAAAATAACTCAATATTGTCATGTCCTCTTGTTATTTTTGGAGGTTTCCTTATTTAAACATTTTTAAGCCCAGTTCCAAATGCGTTGTGTACTTAAAACACGTATCCCGCCTCCCAAAGTATGGCACGTTTGTGACAGGATTTAATGAATGCAATACATTAAGCTCTCTAAGAAACGTGTACAGTTGTGCTTTTGCCCCACTGTAATGATTTCCGATGCTTGCCATAATCTAGTTTGGCTCTTCTGCAAGGCCACCGTTCATCCCAAAGCAGAGGAATATCTTGTCGTGAATATCTAAAAACACAGGCAAAGCAGGCACTGGTGCAGAAGCAGGGAAAGGGAAAAAGGTGCTTTCCCAGGGAAGCTGGGAAGTTGGATTTTGTTCTAGATCCCCAAACTGGAGACCAATCTACAAGTCCCGCTAACCTTGCAACTCTCAGTTCCCTGCAAACACGTCGTCCTCTTGGCAAAAGCAGGTGCCTGCCTCCCTCCGGCTGCGTTGGCCGGCTCGGCACGGTGCCGGCAAGGGTGGTCACTGCGCAGCACGGCTCACTGCCTTTGGCAAGCCGGAGCGGGCTGAATTAGCATCCCGGGAAATATGGCTCTTGAGGAAAGGGAATGGAAAAAATAGATTTTTTTTTTTTTTTTTTAAGTGGTATGTTTTGTTTGTGTCTTGGTTCAGTTTTTTAGGTGCGTATTTGAAATCTGTAGTAAACTTACTGAGGATAACGAAGCAAGTCCTAAACGCTACACATCACATTTCTTTTTTGCGATTTCCGATTTGAGGTGTCTCTGCTGAGAGCGCCCGGTTTGACCGGCTGTTATTCTCAGGCTTTTCCCTGATTAATCTTGCAGCGATGAATTTAAATCTCAGTTCTAGAATAAAACCACAAAAAATTATTTATCATTATGCTGCTACTATTGTCAATATGTCACTAGTCATCATGTCCACTATTTTCAGAAGACAAACACACAACAGAAATGAGAAACTGCCTTGAAGTTACGGAGGTGGGCCCCCATCCTAGGTGCAGCAGTCTGTGAAGGTGGGATTTTGTGACTGCTCTAGACACCGTAGTCCCTTCACGTAACACTCAGCGCTGTGAGCAATAACTATTTCTACTCTTTCCCACTCTAGACTGGATTTAAACTTATTTTCTAGGATCTTCTAACTTGCAGTTTATGCAAACTTGGGTTACTTACTAATTTCATTCGCCTGCCTTGCAAGCGAAATTGCGCGGCGGCAGGGCTCGCCCGACCTCGTCCCCGGTGGTACCAGCTGATTGGTGTTGCCAGGATTGCTCTGGAGTGTTACGTGTTCTTAACAGAGCTGGCTAAGATGGTTTCCCCTCCATCAATTCAACTTCCTTTCCTTTCAGTGGGCTATAAGCCATCTTCTGTGATTGCCTCAATTTTTGCCGTTTATAGAAATGGGTGTTTAAACTCGTATATAGCTGCTACAATATTCTCTTGCTCTGGTCTGACTCTTCCTATGTTTCTCATTGCACAGGGAATGCACTTTTGAAGAGTGGTTCCTATGTCCAGATGATTTCTTTCCCCAGAAGACCGTTGTCTGCTTACCCAGTTCTTACTCTTTATCCCTCCAGATACCCTGTTTTGGTTTAATAGTTGGTTCTCAGACATCCATAGACATACAGGTGCTTGGTATATGAAAGAGTATTTCTGAAGCATGGAGAGTTGTGCAACTTTTATGCGATATGAATATATATGTTAAGCATTTCTTCTTTGAAACATCCAGAAAATGAGCTTGCGTCAGGTTCTCCCATATTTCTGACGTAATAAAGGCCTAAAGGTAGAACAAAGATCAGGAAATAAAGATTTCTCAGTTGACAGAGAAAAGTTCAGACAGATTTTAGGAACAGAGGTGAGTATGTCCCTGGGCAGGTCTCGGATACTTTGAGTGCTCCCAGTTGTAGAACACCCTCGGTGATCCCCCCCTCCATCCGAGCACCCCGCAGCGCTGTGCCGCGGCCGTGCTCCTCCCGTGCGGCGCTGGCACACTTTGGGTGTGTTATTTTGTCACGAGGAACCCTATTGCTACCAACTAGTTGCAGGTAATGACGGTTTTTAATGCAGTCTTGTGTGTGGTCCTGATTTTTTTTTTTTTTTTTTTTTGATCCCACTCATACGTATTTGTTTCTCTGGAATTTTTTGAGTTGGTATTTATCCCAGTTCAGCCCCTCTGTTAGATCTGAAAAGCAGATGTTATTGTAGAAGTGCTGAATTGTTTTTAAAAAAAAAAATTTGCCATACATCGCTGTGGAACTGTGATTAAAAGAAATAACTTTGGAACATAAACAGAGAAAATCAAGCACAGTAGTGGTAGGATCACCGCTAGTTTTGCATATGCCTATTAACCAAATGAAAAGAAGGATTCAATGGAGTGATTAGTTTTCAATTTAGGCTTTTAAAACTATTGTCTGATGCTTTTTGAAGCCTAGTTACTGAGGGGAATATCCAGGATTTAGTTATTTTTAATTCTGTTTTGATTGGGACACTCTTTCCAGATACTGAATCCAGATAAAAGCAGGATACTCGAGGAGAATTTAGAAAAAAAGATGCTGCATCCTTAGAAGGCTTTTGTAATTCACGAAGCACAACATCTAGTGACTTAAATTCGTTGATAAATCTCAAATAGCACCAAAATCTCAGAAAGTAGTGTAAACAGTGCGATCCTAAGGATTAGAAGAAAAAGATGAGCACCCAAGTTCACATGGGGAGCAGAAGCGATTCAGAGCTCACGCGGAAAACGTTTTAGCCGTAGCACAAACCCAGTGTAATTCCTTGTGTGATGGGTGGGTAGGAGAAAATAACGTGAGTGGGGGCGTTTCAAGAATCACAGAGTCCCAGAATCCCAGGTGGGAAGGGACCTCAGGGACCATCTAGTCCAGCCTTTCTGGGAAGAGCCCAGCCTAGACAAGACGGCCCAGCACCCTGTCCAGACGACTCTTGAAGGTGCCCAACGTGGCCGAGCCAACCCCTTCCCTGGGGAGATTATTCCAGTGGTGACTGTCCTCACTGTGAAAAATGTCCCTCTGGTGTCCCATCGGAATCTCCCCAAGAGCAACTTGTGTCCATCCCCCTTGTCCTCTCCATGGGACTCCGTGTAAAAAGGGAGTCTCCGTCTCCTTTGTAGCTGCCCCCTAAGTGCTGGTACATGGGGATGAGATCCCCTCTGAGCCTCCTTTTCTCAGGGCTGAACAAGCCCAGCTGTCCCAGCCTGCCCTCGTATGGCAGCTTCCCAGTCCTCTGATCATCCTGGTGGCCCTTCTCTGGGCCCCTTCCAGCCTGTCCCATCCTGTTTGTACAGCAGGGACCAGAACTGGACACAGAGAGTACAGAGAGTGTCTCAAGAGTTCACGGCTTCGGGCGTTGCTGCCGCGCTGCGCACCGCGGCGGGTGATCTTTCCGAGGAGGAGACGATGGGCGTCGTGGGGGTACACGGGCATCTTTGTGCAGCCAAAGCTGGTGAGCAGCGGCTGAGAGCAGGGCGGTACACATGCAGCAAAGTCTTATTTATATTTAAGTCCGGGGGAGCAGTATTCAGTCGATGCTGAAGGCGTTGGTCATCAGTCATCGGTCGACCCTCCAGCCCCTCCAAGCTGAAGGATCCAAACACACAAGCATTTGTTTCCCAGGTGTGCTTTACCACCTTCAGGGGCATCTGGTGCGTTATTTTTAGGTGTCGCATAGTGTAGCTGTCACTACACCTGGTCACCTGTTTGTATCACCATAACAGGTCGGTATGTACAGGGGAGAGGTAGTCTAAAATCAAGAAATTACAGCCGTCGCCTGAATTGTTTCAAGGTATATGTCGAAATGGCAAAATCCGACAGGATAAATTTGGAAAGGAAAAAGCTGCTGATGAAGCGTCTGTACTCGGTACTTGATTCTGAAGAAGGACATTGCAGAGTCTTCTAAATGTTTACGTCTCATTTCAAGCGCTCTTATTTAAAACTGGAGCCTACAACCAATTAACACGAGTGAGGAAGGAAGCAGAGTCAGTAAACCCTTTCGTTTTTTCATTCTCTGCTCTCTGGAGTCTTTGCTTCCAACCTCTTTCCATGTCACTGCCCTGTTTAGATAGAAAGGGAAGGACAAGAAGCCTCCTCCGTGGATCGGACAGAGAAGTTTCCCTCTCTGGCTTCGACAATAAGTACAGCACTCAGAAGATTGCGCAAGGGCAAAGGGCTGTTGGAAGGAGGCGGTTTGGGCAGCGTATACTGAAGGCGGCCTTTTTCATTGAAGAAAGTGGTTCATGTTTTTGTAATCATCCTTTTATTTATGTTTGTCTTGTTCTTTCCCAAACGGAATAACCCACACCAAGCATCGTGCTCGGAACAGGACAGCAGAGCCCTCCTCTGCCTTTCTCTGCCCACAGCTTTTGTAACGATTTAGTCCGCTCTCAAAAGAGTGCAAATATTGGGTGGTTGGTGCCTTGTTCTGTCGTTAAGGCAGGCTCTCGTTATAAGCGAGTAATGTTTGCTGGTGGGCTCCCAGCAAGGTGGGAAAGCTTTCTCTTCTCTGCTGGTCTCAACTCTGGCTGTGGAAAAAACAGACCTTCTGAGGAGCTCTGCGTAGGAGACCGCGCTGCTTGAGGAGTGGAGTTTTCCCCAGCCTATTTACATAATTCCTGCAGCACCAGTACAACTAAGCAAGGGAACAAGAGCCTGTTTGTAAATTCTTTCAATTCCCAGCATTCCTGCATTCTTCAGCATCCTCTGCAGCTCCCCGCGCTTGCTGCGGTGAAGGTTTCGCGCTGTGAGGGTTACGTTTCCGTCTGCCGCGGTAGTGCGGCGCGGTCTCTAAGAACAAAATAAACCCGACTGCTGCAGCTCGTTTTTCGGCTGGGTCCAAAACCACCTTTATAACAGGGCATTTCCTACTGGCTGAGCTTGAAAATTGCACGTGAGAACTCTGCGTTGATCGTGAGCCCCGAAAACCTTAGTTATTCTTTATAGTCGTAGTAACAGTTTTTCAGCGCAGTTTACAGATGCTTCGTAAATAGTTTAATCTAAAAATAGCCAGATAATACTTTTTTTTAGTCACCCGTGTCCATCTGTCCCCGTTCCTGCTCTTTGAGTGGGCGATTAGATGATTTCCCAATGAGAAAAGTAGTCTGGCAAGTATTTGTGTAGAGAGCAAGAACTTAGAAATATTAGCGTAAATAAAAGTTGTTTGTCATTAATGAATAAAAGTGGGTGTTACAGTGGACGGGGTTAACACATATGTGGACACCAAAACGTGTTTGCTGATGCTTCACTGCTTATTGTTAGATGCATGAAATTATTATTGGTATGTAAAGAAAATAACTAAAATGTAGGAGCGTGGATTTTTTCTTGGGTTATGTTTGTGTTTGGTTTTTGAAGATGGGAAGGATTTCTCTTGAATATTGCACTGGGAAGGTTTCCATTATGTACATGTTGTTAAATATTGCCAGCAACTAGTATGAGCTGGGGTTTTTTTTTAATTACTGAGGTCACTCCAGGCGTTGGTAACTATCTGGGTGCACGGGCACATCTGTGTACGTAAACAGGGTTGTTTAGTGCAATATGTGTTAGGAAAACAGATTTTTTTTTTTTCCTTTTTTTTTTCTTTTACTGATTTTCAGTGGATTTAACCATTTTGGAAGTCAAATAGCTGGAACATTGATTTCTGTCTGGGGCTTTTCAGAGCGTTTAGAATTCGGTAGCTGAGGTTTATCTCCAGAAGAAGTTTGGCATGGGCAGAAGACACTGCAAGCTGCCCTCTTTGCCTCGGTAACTTCCCGAAGCCTTTTCTGGAGCGCTAAGGGCAAACCCAGACCCCGGGATTTCTGTACAGAGGTAGATTGGCTTGCGTAGGCTCCCGCTGAAGGGGTGCGACCGTCTCGAGGTCTGGCGGTGCCGGTATTCATTCAACAGGCTTGTTTGTTCAAAGGCCCGCGTTTCAGGCTCCCCGCAGGAGCAGTTCGTGTGATGTGGGTAGCGACGGGATATATGCAAAACCCCAGCTCTGCGTGTGCTGCTCGGGGCTGCATACAAATCCCCTCGAGCCGAGCAGGCTGCAAGAGCCGCGAAGGCCCGTACTTAATAAAGTTTTACTGTGCTAACGCCACCCCTGTTTTCAAAATAATAATATTTCCGATTTTGTCTCTTTTTTCCCTTCTCAGCATCACCCTTCTGTGGCAAGAGGCACCTGAAAGGAAAACTTCTGCATATCAATGCACTGCCAATGGTAAGTACCTTTTTAACTGACTAAAGGCGGCGTGGTTCCTTCCTGCAGATCGACCGTAAGCCGTCTTGTATGGCAAATAGTATTTTTAGAACAACTATTTCTTAGTACACAAGTGGATTATTTGAATATATTTTTAAGAAACATCCAGACCATTATTCTGTTTGATAAAAATATTAAAATTGTATCTGGATTTTCTCCCGTGGAAAGTAGGGCAGCGTTTTAGCTTTGAAGCGAGAAGTGCGACTTGACAATAACACAGCTCATCCTGTCGGTAACTGGTTTTGCTTCCTCTTTTGGCCAAAAGCCTGTTTGGGGCGAGCTGTAGCGGAGCCGAGTGCTCTATTGCCCCCCCTTGGGTGCTCTCTGCAGTTTGTTTCAGTACTAACAGCTTCTCCTATACTAAAAAAACCCCAAAAAGAAAATCTACGCAGTGTCAGGTGTGTTTTGCTTCAGCACATCTGACAACGTAAGAGTAGTGAAGTTAAAATCTTAGCTCCTGCAGGAAGGGGCTTGGTTGATGCGATCTTCTTCTTCCACCTCTGGAATATTGCTTGATGTTACAGACTACTGGAAGTTCGTATTTGCAGACCGTCTGTATGGTTTACTTTGGCTTTCTGGTAGTTGTGCAGATGGAAGGCAAAGGTTAGGTCTGAAGAGAAGGACTGGAACTTAACTGCTCCAGCTTTGATCAAGCGAGCGGTTTTGGTGTCTTGTGTTGTCGCAGTTGAGGTGTACTGCGGGAGTGGTAATTGCAGCCTGAGCCTTGAGAAATAAACGCGTGAAGCGGCAGCCTGCGTTTTGTATTTCAGGCATCTCTAGGTCATTGTGCTCTGTACAGAAGTTACAGGGATAGTCTTTCTACCCACTAGCGTTGAAAACTCAATTTGGGATCCGAGAGCTGAGCTGGGTTCCTTTGGTTTGCGTGTGGGCATGGACGTAAAGAATATGTAATTAAATTATAGCCTCGCTTACACCTTTGCAACTCCCCTGTCGTTGTGAGCAAAATGGCACTCCAAGAGAGTTTGCTTGGATGGAACTGCTTCACTTTGAAGCGTCGTAAGTAATTCTGTTGACTTTCGAAGATATTGAGGACTGAAACGTAATGCAGAATGTATTTGGCACTAAGTAAAGCAAATCTAATCCTGAAATCAGATGATCTGCACCAAGTGTGTGCGTCATATAATAGCCTGATGGTTAGGCTCAGAGTTGATACGTGTAAAGTTTATATTGATTTGGGATGAATTTCAGCTGGTGGGAACAGATTTGTTGAGTGAGAAGGCACCGTTTTTCACCTGGTCGCTTAGCCTGGTATTGTAACTTCCCAAAACTGAAGCTAGCAGCGCTCTCAGCCTTCTCTGTTATTGCTGAATTTTCATTGTTGTTGTTTTGACCTTTCTCCAACAAAAAGCTACTCTGATTTCTATTTTGTATTAGTTGAGCGTGTTTTGCGTTACGATTTAAAATACAGGTCTGTATTACTGCTTCTCTTAAAAACATGACTCATGCCATATTAACCTTGTCCTGCTACTTCATAAAATTTTAAAATACCGAGAGCCTGTACTTGAAATGTTACTGCATTTTGTCCTAATTTTCCCCCTACAAATTACATTAGAAATTCAGAATTGCAGAGTCTCAAGGGCATGCTAGTTGTTACAGTGATCATAAAACATACTCAACTGTTACTCGTAGTGAAGTGAAATATTCCCCACTCTTTTCTTTAAGGGCTGCTTTTGTGCTATAAGTTGTTGTTTTTTATTATTCTAGAGATTTCTCAACAATTACTCATCTCTTAATTAACTTTGAAACAGTTTGAATGTAGATTTAAGTGACAAGCTACACACATACTTCACCATCCCAAAAGTAATCATAACTTAATCTGGTTTATAGTAAAAAAGACTTTCATAGGTTTTTATTATGTTGCTTTTCCCTCTGACGTTTGTAGGCAAAGCATGGGCCAGAGGTTGACCTGAAAGAAGCAGTTTGTATTCTTCCCCCAACCGGGACGCGGTTTGACTCAGCTACCCATGTTCAATACATATATTTGAATCAGAAATTCATTTCTCATTCCCTTGAGAAATGATACTAGCAATTCTGATCAGTCTTGTCATCACGATTGTCAGTTCCATTTCTCAGTACTTAAAAAAAAAAAGTAAAACACAAGTTACACATCCTCTTTTGTTCTTTCTTTGCTTTTCTATTTTAAAGGTAATTAAAAGATGCTTTTTTTTTTGCATCACACCTGTGTTAACTGATAACTAAACAGAGTAAAGTATCAATTACTCCTTAAAAACACATTGTAATTGTGGCATTTTTTAAAAAAAAAAAATAAAATGTTTATACTGTGAGGTAGCCTGCCGAAAGAGATCATGGCTGTGTTCAGGTGGTGTAAGTTCTCCTTCCCATTCTTCCAGTCAACTGTAATGTTCCTCAGGGTCTCAAAGGAAAGATGCAAAGACTTAACAAAAAAGGCCTGTTAAGTGAAGGAAAATTGGTGTATAATGCTACTTTTTCTAGGATTTCAAAGATTCATTTAGAGGCTGGTAATGGGGTACTTAATTGATGGTCGCAAGGATTAATGAATGTGTTGGAAATAAAAAGCGAAAGTCCTGGACCTTTGGCTTAAGCGAAAGATCGGGCCAGGTTTTCCACAAAGGCTTTAGCAAATTAATTTTCTTGTGATGCGATGGAGCAGGTAGCTTACCTGAGAGAGATTTTCCATTGGACCTCGTAAGGCTTCTCTTGCAAGTTTTAGAAGCAAACCAGTTTGCTTTTCTGTCTTCTGCAAGTCATTGAAGCCGGCCTGCGTTTGTGTGTGTGTGTGTGTGTGCATAAACACGTGTAGCTCTACAAGGGTGTGCTGGTGTGTGCACGGATCCATATACATCTGCGTGTATATCTACGTATATAAAAAGGAGTGTGCAAAACCCAGGAGCTTGTGGAAAGCTGGGAAGTATCCGTTTGTGACTGTCGTACAACAGCTTGCTGTGATGGGGTTAATTTTGCAGAAAGTAACCAAAAAGGGCTGTGGAGGAATTGAGCAAGATGGGCAACAGGGTGGCCTTGTGAGAGGCACCCTGAAAACCGCTGTGCCAGGGTTCTTGGCTCCATCTCTTACTGCATGGTTTGATGAAGATCAACAGGCTGAGCAGTTGGAAAGGACTCCTGCAGAAGAGAATAGAGGTTGTTATCATTTATTACAAGCTGACACAGGCAAAGTCTGAGGATGGGCAGCGAGCACAAAGTTACTTGGGCTCCAGTAAAGCTGGGTCGTCAACAGCTAAGCCATGTCCTTGTAGTCTCTTGAGGGAAGTACGAAGTAGGTGTGTTAAACCCATTCTTCTCAATGCCATCTACTTCTGGGTGAATATATCACACCGTGTTTTGAAGGTGTAACACACCCATTATGTGTGACACCAACTGGTCTTAAATATAAGAGGCTTGTAGCTCTGCAGGAGCCAAGTCTCTCGGGCCAGGAGATTCCATGGGTGCAACACTTCGCCGTGATTATCTACCCAGCGGATTTAGCCCAGGATTTAGCGGCAGGAGTGGTTGGAGGAGCTGGGGAGGATGAAATCGTCACTCCAGAGGAAAAGGCCTTCAGTGAAGGGATTGGAAGCTGTCTGCAAAAGCTTCCTCAAGACTGCAGCAAGGCTTTTTCTTCGAACCCCTTTGTGGTGGCTTCTGTAGCATCGTCCTGTGCCCTTATCACTGCCTGGAAGACAGCTGAAGGAATGAGTGAATATAACTACTAGCCTGTGGTTCCACAAGAGCTAAACCCATCTAAATGCTGATCTACCTGCCAGGTTAATCTTCTGCTAGTCCATTATGTTAAAATGGTTCCACGCAGAGGAAGACGAGCAGGGGAGAGGGCAGGAGCCTGCACCCAGAGCTGGAGGACTTGGGTTTGGGTGGACGCCCTGCCTCCGCCCGTGCCTGCCGAGGACGGCGTGAGGCCCATGCCGCCCGCGCCAGGGTTTGCACTGGATTTGCAAAATCGACACTGTTGCAATGGGAGCCAAATGCCATCTCACAGCTATAAGTATGTACGAAAGAACTTCTGCGGGTGGGCCGACCTTTGAAAGATGGCAAACTCAAGAGTTTATGAAACTTGGAAGTATTTAAGATGTTGGCCAAAATGAATAGTTGCTTCAAAATAACAAATACATATGCACGTGTGTGCATGGATCTTCAAGTGTAGGAATAGTTCTTTTGAGATACAAATAAGGAGTACTCGCGTGCATAAAGCTGACCGAGCTTGAAAGCACTTTCAGTGGTAGGGCCTAGAAGTGCTCATGTAATTTAGCATTGAAGCTGTTGGTTGTACAGTTTACAGAGCACAGCTTGAAAAGGAAAAAAAATATATATATTTCTACTCGTTTCTGCAATAGTCTAAGTGACAACATGAAATTTTTTTACTGTTCTGCACCTTCTGAAACCAGTGGGTGCTATTATGAGTGAAGGAAGGTGAAGTGCAATGTATTTGTCTGATAATTGGTTACGGCTGAACAACTATATTTCAGAGTGTTCATCCATAAGTTGTATTTATTAGATCAGCGTGGATTAGCTGATCTAGTGGCATATGTGTTGAAGAGGAAGCGCTAATAACGTGATACAGAAGCAAAATTGTGTGGTGTGGTAGGGTTCATACTGCGGTGAGCATTAGAAAATGTACATGCTATTGCTTTCCGATCCATTTTTGGAAGGGCTTTAAATTTTCTGTTTCTTTACAGAAAGCAAGTTAAACACAAAAGTAAGATCCCTTTCTGATTCAGTGGGAAAACACCCCTTGCCTTCTTTTTCTGCCGCTAGTTAAGTTCACTACTGAATGAATCAACTGAAAGGGAAATGACTGTCCTTAAAAATTTTAAGAAGTGGTGGCTCTATTTTGAAGAAGCATTTGTCAGAGAACTTTCTCTGCTGATTCTCTAAGAGTTTTACAGTTCAGAAATAAGCTTTGACTAAGAATTCTCGGCAGAATCATAAATATGTAATTATGGAAGCAGCCGGGATATTTAGCCCCTGGCAGGTGCCCAGTGCAGTCACAAGAGCGAGGGGAACCGGGCCAGTATCGCAAACTAGGGGAGCGTCCTCTAAGCCAGGACGAGGGCCACCGCTGTTCCTTGCCTATTGCCATTCCTAGGTTTTAAATCTCAAATGTACCTGACAAGAGGCTGTTTCTGCTGCAATCGGTTGTCTTATGTTACAGCTTTTTTTACTCTGTGGGTTTTTTTTTTTCTTTCTTGCTGTCTTCTTCCCCCTTCACCTCCCCCCACCCCCCCCCGCCTTGGGTTTTTTTTGTTGTTACTACTTTATACTGGGTTTCGTTCAGTAGTTAATAGCAGCAGTAGTAGTGCAGCGAGCATTAGATTACATCTTACTTGATCAGCATGCCATCTGCTTTACAGGAGAGGGAGATTTCGTGTTTCTGCTGTGGGTTCACTGCCATATGCCCGTGGTGCAGTCGCATAACCTGAAATGACCCTCTTCCTGCTATGTTATATGGAAGTATTAGAATTATCGTGTTGAGCGTTCTTGACAGTGGCTAAGTTTGGTCATGTTAAAAAAAAACAAAACCTAAACTGGCTGTTAGGTGCACATGAAGTGGCATGTAGAGAAAACAAAAGGACAGGAGGGTCTTTTGTGTCTGAGTACATGAGTGTTACCTTCCAGAGAAGAGCAGGGCTTATTTCACAGAAGACTGTGTTAATGTCACTTGTATCATCAGGTCTTGATCCTGGTTTCCTTGTTGTCAACAGAAAGTTGATAGTACTTCCAGTCAACAAAAGTAAAAGCTGCACTTAGTTTCAGTGGTGTTGATGCTGGGAGATAATGAATATTGCTGCAGAACAACAGGAAGTCTGTAGGCTGGGGGAATGGGAGCGAATATACCGACTTTCATTTACTGGGGAGAAACTGAGACCTGCTGGCCACCAGAGCCCAGGGCACCTGCGTCTCCGTGGCCATCAGCATGGAGGCCAGATGTAGAAGCCTGTAGTTAGCATGCCATGTCTCTAGTTCACCGTAGGAATGGAAATAAGGATCGTAGTCACTGTCTTGGTGAGCTCATATTTGTAAATGAAGGTCAAGTGTGGTCTTCTTACTGTGATTTAATTAACATATATAAAAAACTACTAAAGACAAGGGATGCGAACCCTTCCGGGGTTGATACTGAGCATAGGGATGTAGATTCGACATCCATGAATTTAGTATTTGCATAAATGGAGGGTATTGACGTCAAATGTGAGCCATAGTTGGAATACTTGTCCTCATTGATGATCATGCAATTTTCCCCTTTCATTTAATTTCTTTTGGCTGTAGATGGGCCATATTTTATTAAGGTCTACATCTGTTTTAAAAATGTGTTCAGGTGCTTGACATCAGTTTCAAAACAAACAAACAAATAAAAAAACCCCACAACAAAAAACCACCCAGTAGCATAAATTAAGTTCAAGCCTGTCATAACAATGTGAAAAGGAGAGGACTTTAATAAATTAATAAACTGGCAAATGAGCTCTTACAAAATCTTTTCGATCTTTTATAAGCTTGTTTATTAGCATAGCTGCCGCTCTTTGTGAAAACAGCCATGCACTTCTGGTGAAGAGAATACAGTGAGTCAAGTAACATGCATGTATGATGGACTATGAAGAAGTGATTTTACGTGCGTGCTTCTTAATAGGAACCTAGAACAAAGCCAGCATTAGTTAAAATGAATAGAGGGCAGATCAACTGTCAGGGCGGATTCTTTTTTTTCATGAATAAAAGAAACAAATTTAAAACCATCAGGTACATAACACACAAATTAAGGGGGAAAATAGATGGTCAAAGGTTAAAGAGGGAATGAAAACACAAGTTTTATGGTCACAAGATCAAATGAGGCATTAGTTAATTTTCCTTTTTTTGGTGCAGCTCACTAGGAGTTCAAGTAATTCAATTGAGTGATTGAACTGGAACAGAAGAGGGTGCCAGAAAAACTGATGACTAATAACATAAACAGGAAAAAAAATCAAATGAACTTAAGACTCGATGTCAGCAGTTCACATTAAAATGCATTTGAAAAGGCTGGAATTCCATCGTACTTGCATGGAACCTGATTTACAAAGAAAAAAATTATAACAGCTATTCTTGCAACAGTTGATAAATTATTCTACTAATGAGCTGCCAGAATGGATTTAACCAAGAAGTAGCTGAGGCGCACAAGGTATTTTCTGGAGAGTGACCATCTGGGAAGTGGGAAGGAGCCTGAGGAGTAGGTAAGGCTGGCTGAGCCGAGGAAGCACTGTGATCCTCGGCGACTCTTAATTACCTACATTGCAAGTGGTGCCGCTCTCGAGGCGGGATCGTTGCTGCCTTTTCTCCTACAGATTTCATGCTTTTTACGTTGAGCAAGTGACTGCTTCGCGTATGAGTTTGTGCTGTGAATGCAGCTTAGAACAGATTGTTGGCATACCTTTCCACTAGCCTAATTTCCCAATTTCTTTTGTATTTAACTTTTTCTCACAGGAAAAAAAATCCTTTTGTGCAGAATCCTTCAATTTCGGTTATTGCTAAGATATTTTCTAAGCTGTTGCAGTTTACTAGATTCCTGGTTCAGCGCAGTCAGCGGGCAGAGGCTTTTGTGTCCTGGTTTTTGGCTCAAGCTGAAAGCCCTTGTGAATTGGCTCTTGTGGCACAAAGTTGCTTTCATTGACCCGTCCAGTTTTGTTCCCCTGTTCTCTTTGCCGAGGCTGGCTGAAGTTTCCCAGCCCATCCACCTCCTCGTAGCCTACGGAAACAAGCAGTGCCTCTTCTTTTGGTTTTTATTCACGCGTGCTGTGGTTGTCTTTATGGCGGTCCATGTATTTCAGTTGAATTTCTGCTAAAACAAACTAAATCAGCTACTGATTTTTGTCTTGCAGTATGACTGTGCCGTGGCAGTTGCAGGGATTACCCCGGTGAGGTTGACAGTACCCCTCAGACTGTTACTGCTGCCCATTTTTATCGGTTTGCTTTTCAGTCAGCCGCAGTTGGGTGGGGATTGTAGCATATCTGAAAAAAAATGAACGTTTTATCACGTAACGTAACTGCGACCCTCTGAAATACCTTAGTCCTTACGTCCCAGCTTCTGGAGGTCACGGGAGCTCTGGCTTTCCGTTGGGAGGGGACTGAGGAAGGGTTGCCACTCTGTATTTTGTGTGTGTGTACAAACATATATATGTATTTATAATCACAATAGACTAGACTTAAGCACATGGGCTTCCTGGACATCTATAGTAGGATCTGTGTTGTCTTTCATAAAGTTGTTAGTTTTTGGCTTTAGACGAGAACATGCTAGAGCTAATATGCCTAGACTGTGCTATGATGCTTGCTTCAGCAGTATATTGGAAATTATTCATTAAAATACTAATGAAATGCTGTAGAAGAATTTTGAGGTGAATAAGGAACGGGCTAAAGGGAGGTCACATCATTTGTGCTTACAGGGGATGAGCTGTGCGCTGTGCTTAAAGGAAGTTAGTTGTCTTAAGAACTGGTCTTGGGCTGACTTTAATGTAGTCACTAATGAACTTGGCACCAGAAGTAGGAGCGTGCAATGAAATTTGCCAGTGATGGGAAGTTGGGAGGTGCTGTCAGTATAGGCGAGGAACAGAATATCCTCAGGAAGAGCTGGATGATCTTCAGGACTTGAGTGGAAAAAGTGGACTGAAGTTTCATGGCACGTGATGCATGGTTGTGCACTTCTGGAGAGACGTGAATTTTCCCCTAACCTGGGTGCTCATCTCTTGAAAATGACAGAGGAATGGAAAGACTTGAGTATATTAGCCGGTAAAATCAAAGGATATCTTATCACTAGTCCCCTGCAGCTCTTAAAATGGTACTCCCAAGGTCTGTGAGGTGAGTAGGTTCTTAATGGTAGAAATAAGAGCGTGTTAACGCTGCTCGTGTGCAAGGCAGCACTGCTAAATGCCCGTGTGTAGCACTGAACTGCTCTGGTAGACCATGGTCAGGGAAGGTGAGTGTGAAGTGGAGCAGCTACAGAAGAGGACTACGGACATGGTGAAGGAAGAGCTGAGTCCATATCGTAAGAGGACACTGCGAGGTTGGTTGGCTTATCCCAGGAAAGCGAAGTCTGAGAGGCGCTACAATGGCTTTCTCTAAATCCATGAGGGGTTGATGAAGGCTTGAGTGAGTACAACTATTTTCTATGTTAGATTGGAGACAGCACTGGGACAAGAAGAAACGCATGTATCTTGGCAAGGAGTATTTCAGGCTGTAAATTAGAAAACAGATCTTATCCATGAGGGGTGTAAGAGTTTGGGATAACCCTCCCAAATTATAATGGGAGGCAAAACAGCCTTGCTAGTTTTGAGATGGACAGTTGTTAATACAAACTGGGTTCAAGGCAGGAGCCCCATGGTCTTCCTAACAAGCACAGTTTGTTTGTGGGATAACAGGTTTTGTCTTTGAAAGATGAGAACGTTTAATTTTGTGTAGCCTGGAGAGAACATCGGCGATCTTTCAGCCACGTTCTGTTTTGCCAGATTAGCAGCTTTGACACATAGAGAAGTAAATCACATCCTTCTGTTAGGGACGTGGGACAAAAGCTGCCGTCTGGGAGGAAACAATAAAATGAATATGAACATTAACATTCAGCAAATTCAGAAGCACAAAATAGGTCCTGGACTCTTTTTTTTTTTTTTTTTTGTCTGATTTGGAGAACAGTTTACGTTAATCTGTTACGTAAATGTCTTTAAATTTATGCCTGTGTTACGTACGTAAATTCTGAAGCCTTCCAAAGAACTCATGGCATCTACGCATAGCAAACCTATGGAAGAAAACATTTGTTTTGGGTTCCTAAGCTTCTGTTGTTACCCCAAGATTGATCTGGGACTTTTTGCACAATGCTCGAGTGGAGAAGCATCAGCAAAGGCAAAGCTTGAGCAGGGTGTTACTAGAAGTGCCAAGTTACAGCTGCAGTGGGTGACATCTACTTAAAAAGATCTCAGCTATGCAGCAGTCATCGGTTAGGAACCCCAGTGCTCGCTTTTGAAGAAAAAGCATTGCAGCTTAAGCAAAGTTAATTGTTCCACATATTTTTGTGACTTGTAACTCATCCGGTGGAAAATCCGCCGTGGTTTGTAGGCACAGTGCTCTGGGTAGGGAAAGGAGCTTGGAGATCCCAGGAGGAGATCTGGGTCAGAGGAAAAAAAAAAACGCACTTGCTTCCTTGTTCTCTTGCCCTGACAGCATGTCATCTGTGTTTTGAACAGCGCTACCTCCCTGGGAACCTTCCATTGGAAAATGAAGGCATGTCAGAGTAGTTATATATAAATCTATATATAGATTTATATATACAAAAATAGATTTATAGATATACAGATATCTGTGAAAATAAATTTATAAAAATATAAATCTAGCCCTGCCTCACATCCCTCCGCTGGCTACACCCATGACAATTGCCTAGAGGTCAACTAAAAGGGCTTGTTTGGGAGCAGAAGCGGGTGAAACCCGAGTGCCCGGTGAGGGGTGTTCGCAGCCCGTCCTTGGATGGCTCGTGGGAGCCGGGTATCGCTCAGGACGATTTGGAAGACGACGCTGTGGCTCGCTTGCACCAGCAATTCGTTGCACCCTGCGTCAGGGTTGAGGAACGCCGTCGCCGCCTGCGTGGCCTTAGTGTGTTGGAGCAATTTTGTGGCTACCTCGAATTTAAATTCAGCGTGCTGTGCAGCGCCTCTGCTATCGTATGTTGAAATCCTGTGATAAGAGTGCTATAATTAGGATGCTTAGTTGAAGGATTGAGTGGGGGAAACACTTATATTCCTTAAGTATAGTGGATTTGTCAGAAGGTAAAGCGTTCCCTGACCTGCTGACTGTTCCTAGAAGAATTTCATGATAGAGTGTTGGGCTAAAGGAAAAGAGCAATGCTGTAGAAAATCGGGAATATACTGAAGGGGGGAGGGAGACAATTGTTTCTGTAGTAATAGGTGAATGCCAAAAAATCCTCCCAAACAGCATTTTGAAGAGAGGCTTTTGCTTCCTTTCTCCTGTACTGAGTCGCAATGAGAGAAGCGACTGTAGGATCGGTAAAGCTTGGACTTCACTGTGGGAAACGCCTCTATTTATCACTTCTGACCAAATCTAGGTGAGCTATATGGATTTTTCAGTAACACCTAGAAAAATAATTTGTTTTGGGACTCTTAAATCTACTCAACGTTTGCTGAATGAAGAAGCACTCCTTAGACAGGCGGAAGCATGTGTAACGTTTTGCCTCACGCTACGATAATGGCTGCAAATTTCTAGAGCTTCAGCTGTTTAATAAGGCATTCCCTAACTCAGCCCAGCAGCCGGAGCCAAGAGCAGAAGTGCCTGTTCCCGTGATGCTTTTTTTCCCTTTCCTTTCTTAGCCTGTTCCCTCAAAACACTTTCCTGCTCGCCGGGCTCGGATCTAGCTCAGTGCCCGTCTGTCTTCTGCGCTCACCGGGGCTAAGCAAGGACCGTGTGTGTAGGAGGCTGTTTGCTACGTGGTTAGAAAATAAGAGATAACTGCATTCGCTCACTACTAGCTGTACGTAGATTGTTTTTTTTTGCCAAACAGAATAGACTCACAATATAGCTCTTTATCTAGTTGTTTGGCACATAACCCAAGGGCTAGGATTTCATCCTCGTTCAGTACTGCAAATATTTCATTTCACTGACCAGAGGAGTTACTGAATTTAAATGAAGATGGCAATATTCAACATTGTACTTACCCTAACTCGGAAACAACCTGCACTTTTAGGAATGACTAGAAAAGCTGTTACATCTCAGCGCCTTCATTATCTTTGAAGACTCTTCAGTGTTTTTGCGTCCCACAGAAGAGGAATTTCTTTTTTTTTTTTTTCTTTTTTACTGGGATGTGCTAGGAGGACAGAATCAGCAGCAGCAGTGATGCAGGCTATCTGGAGAGCCTTGGTCGGTCAGACAGAGCAGCAGATGGTCTAAGGAAAATACATTAAAACAAAGCAATAAAAGCTCTGCACAGGAGATTTTTTTGTTGTTGCTGTTGACATTTTACTTTTATGTTGTTTATGGACCTTGTCTGGTTAGATTACAATCTCTGCACACAGGAACGAAGTCTTATATGTTTATGCAACATTAGCACAATGGGGCCCCTATCTTAAGAAAGGGACTTTTGGATGCTTCTCTTAGTCAAATAAGTAGTGACAATAATAATATTTATATCGTCTGGTTTTAATTGTGGTGAAGGTTCCTTGAGCAAAAAGAGAGATGCCTGAAATAGAACAGAAAAATTTTAAGTGAAATGAGTAAAATCCTCATGACCTGTGGCATGTGATGTTTTCTAATTATCTTTTGTAGCTCTTTTTGTACAGCTCCGTTTTATCCGAAGCTGTATAACCACATCAGAGTTTTCACAAGGGCTTGTATCAATGCACACTGCGATTTATACTCGGATAGTAAAGACGACGACTACCGGAGGTTTTTTGGGTTTATATAATCCTGGCCTTGCAGCCTCGTAATTCACTTGCTGTCTGTTTTGCAGCACAGATAAGTGATATAAACCCTGCACATAGACTCGTGTGGCTTTTCCTTCTCCGCAAGTCGCCGCGGCACACCTGCGTGGGTTGCCACCCGCCCCCCGGCGTGCATCCCCGCTCGCCTTCCTCCGAGGCACCCAGTGTAGTAGCCTTGTTTCTTCCTCAGGTTTCGGCGTTACGAACAGAACCGAGGGGCAGGGTGGATCGGGGTGAGCGTGCTTACGTGTGGCTACGCTGTGGAAAACGCGGCTCGCTTGCGTCTAGAAATTGGGTCAGGTTTTAATTGCGTTGTCGGGGTAGTTAGTGCTTGAATAGTTTGCTTCTCAATGTAAAAGGGAACCAAAATGGTCTGCTATTATCTTTTTCTAGCACTTACAGAATGCGTGTATAAATGTAAAGTACAATAGGTCTAGAAAGCCCTACAAACCTTTAACTATTCGCAAGTGCTCTCCGTTTTCTTATTGACAAAGTGAGCTTTGGTTTTTTAATGATATATGTTTTTAGCATATCAACAGTGAGCCTGTTTCTCATCAGAGTGTTGCTATTCTGAATAGACAGACAAGCTTGCTTCACCTACGGCAGAAAATAATATTTTTGATATACTTCGAACAACATTTGTAAGGGTCTAGCGGATTTAGGAGCCGAAGTTAAAGGCCATCATCACTTGACAGCGCTGCCTCATTCTTCTGCCTCTGACCGCCCTCCATAGCCTGGATCAGGCTTTTGCCCTCGTCTGTACCCACTGAGGCTGTGTAAGTGAATAACCACGTCTGCTTCTCTCGCCGTACTGCACGGGCTCATCGGGTTTGGCGCTCTCAACTGCAATTCAGGTGAAGGATGTGACGGCAAAGGATTTACTGTTTCTGTGGTAATATAATAGAATATTCAGTTCATATATTAATCGAATTAATTCGGTTAGAGTCAGCGGAAAGGCAGCTTCCCTGGCCCCTTTGAGGGGGAACGCTGCTACCAGGAGACGCACCCCGATGGACGGAGCAGTCTGGTTTGCCTGGAGGAACGCAGCCCTCAGCAGCGGCAGGGAGCCTGGGGATGCGCAGTCACCGTCTGAAGACCCGGGACTTAGAAACGGGTGTTCGTCTATCAGCAAGAGGGCTTCAGTGTCCGTTACTGGCTTGTTCTTCTGTGGTCTGAAGAAGTTCTTGTTGTGGATTTTTTTGAGCGGTCTGTATGACCCAGGATGTCCCAGAAAACCACTTGCCTTCATAATATACCCAAACCTCTAAATTCTATCCCTACTTCTATTAATCAAACTGTAAAAATCACGTCAACTGTCCTTCCCTCTGTAATGCCGGCTTTGCCTAGGCTAAGTGGAACTAAAAAATAATTTTGAAATGAAAATAGTCTTTTCCTTCTGCTGACAGCGTTTGCATGTTTGGAGATAAGCTGTTGCGGTAAACCGATTTGGAAAAGGAGAAAAATTAAAAGATACGAACTAGGTCTTGCCTTGGTGCTGGTTCACTATAAAGCAGGCGGTGTCAGATCGATGGCAGTATTTCAGCTACCGAAGCAAATTTGCTTATCGATAGCTGGGCGCCAGTTTTTATTCATAGCTATAAGCCATTGCTTGAATGAAATCGGCTGATGATAGAGACTTTCACTTAGCTGGTCAAGCCCACCCTAATCCTGAAAATTTTTAAATGATCTCCTTAAGGTTTAAGTATTTTCAGCATATATAAAGGAAAAGCCCAGCAAGGGATGAATGGGACCATGTTCATCTCTTCTTTCTTATCTCCTTTTAACGTACCTCGCAGCTTTCCTGCTTACATGTGTGACAGTTATTAGAAAAAATAAAATGTACAAGGGATATAAAAATATCCCCTGCGATGAACGTGGCTTTGGATCCCAGCTGGCTTCGTATTTTGTTTCTTCTTGCAGCTCTTGTTTCCTTTCCTCAATTTGGACTCCTCTAGTTTTCAATAGTTATCGTGTTAAAGTGGATTTTAAGATAAAAGGAAAATTTCGGAAATGGAAAAACATAGACAATCCTGTTCCTGGACAGCAAATGATGATCTTAATAATTCAGGATTCTCTTCATTCCCCATGGATTTAAAGGTGAATCGGCAACGTGCAAAATTAGTTGCAGCTACAATTGATTTCTTTGTACAAATACTTTGGTATGCATAAATACATGAGAAATTAAACAGCTGGCACAGGGCCCCTGGTTTTGTGCAAATCTTAAGGCTAGGAGGATGATTTTTTAAAAATTTATTTATTACAAGAATAAAAGAGCTAGTTGTAGAAGGAAGTTCTGTAAAAGGCGTTATTAGAAGTGTGTTCCTGCAAGCTGATGGAAAGCGATGTGGTTCCACACCAAGAGGAGAGATGAGCAGCAATAGTTGCTGTGTTTCTCTTCAAGTCTATCTTTCAGACTTTCCTGAGTATTCCAGATTAATCTGATGTAAAACTGTAAAATAGACATCCACCGAAACGTGAGCACAGGTCACCTCTTGTAGAGGAGATGGTGTTCCTTAGTCTGAAGTTTGTTTAGAGATCGGTTTCTGTGTAATTCTTTCTCTATTTCTGTTTCCTCTCCGTGGCAGACATACCCGAAACAATGAGTCCCGCTTCTCTCTCAGCAGAAGGCTCGAGGCAATTTAGCGTCTATTGCCAGGGTTTCTCCTGCCAGCTCTCCATCTTCAGCGAACCTCTGCAGGATGCTCGTTTTTCCACTTTTTCTGCCGATAGTATCAGGCATCTGGAGAGAGAAAGGGAGGAGAACTGTTTTCAAGGCAAATCACAAAACACAGACCAGAAGAAAATGCAGAGGAATAGGCCGTGTTATTTAAAAATGTGACTTTTGACCTCCTCTGAAATCCCCAGCGTGGTCTAGTTTTGCCAGAGAAGTCCTGAATTACATCACTTACAAAAGCTGCAGAGTGTCCCGAGGAGGCCACGGGGCTGGGGAAGGGTTTAGAGGGGAAACCGTACGAGGGGCGGCTGGAGTCCCTTGGGTTGTTCAGCTGGAGCAGAGGAGGCCGAGGGCAGCCTCATGGCCTCTGCAGCTCCCTCCCGAGGGGAGGAGGAGGGACAGGGCTGGTCTCTGCTCTCTGGTGACCAACGCCAGGACCCGAGGGAACGGCAGGGAGATGTGCCAGGGGAGGGTTAGGCTGGGCATTAGGAGAAGGTCCTTCCCCCAGAGGGTGGTGGGGCCCTGGCACAGGCTCCCCAGGGAGGCATCACGGCACCAGCCCGGCGATGTTCCAGAAGCGCTTGGACACGGCCCTCAGAGACACGGTGTGAATTTGGGGTGTCCTGTGCAGGGACAGGAGCTGGACTCGATGGTCCTTGCGGGTCCCCTCCAGCTCAGGGCATTCTGTGATTTTAAGAGGCGTCCCATGCTGATCGTACTCTACTTGGTTTTGCCGTGATAGAAGAGAAGCCGGAGAGGCCACAGAGGGACCTCTGCCCTTCACTAGGTGGCCACGTATAAAGTGCATCTTCCATCTCGTGAGCCGGCAGTCACCGGGGGACTTGGTCCGGACACAGAGTCGTTTTGTGCAGGGTGTCTTTCGCAAGTTCGTACACCTTCCCCCGCTGATGCATAAGATATATTGTTAGAGAGGTTGTTTCCCCTTCATTGGCGACTCTTCCACGTGAGTACAGTCTGAAGATGGAGTCGTATGTTGTGTTCTGTTTCCCGGTGCGTCGCTTGTCGTACTAGCAATCAGAGCTAGGCTCTGGATGGGAAATAACAAAAGCAGATCCGAGAATTTCTTATCTCCATCTCCCAGCATCGCTGCTGCACAGGACCTTTTAAGATACGGCTGTGCCACTGTCCGACCCGGCTTCAGACCGATGAATCACTTAACGCTACTCTTTTCCTTTCTCTCTGCATAGAATTCTATGTGGAAAACTGTTTGCACCAGCTCGTGTGATATAATAAAGACAATTAAAATCTAATAAGACTTTTGTACCTATAGTTGCCTATAATGAAAGCTAGGTGTTAATTTGGGAAGGCGCACAATAGGGGTATTGGAATTTAACAGTGGCTGACATGTCTCTCAAAACTCAAAGTAGGTTGTACTATAAATATAACCTCTTGTTTTGCAATTGACATTTTGCTAGTGGGTGGCTAATTGCTAATTTGAAGGGAAATAGACCAGAGATCTAATATTAATAACTAATTAATAGTTATATGGCTATTTTAAGTCTATTTTTCTGCTTATTTATAGGCATATATTATTCATCTATGCTGTGTGTCTTTCTTTGCATACATGTTTTAATTCTGAAACGTTTGCTTTAGTAGCATTCACGCTTACGTGCCATTGCAGACAAAAGCTTGAAAGCAAAGTTGGTCGTATTTCTCAAAACCACTTTCTGAGAACAGTGACTTCAAAAAATGGCACTTAAAGCTGTTATGAGAAAAGCCACCCTCTTGAGCTTGAACCCAGGCCTAAGAGGAAAGCCAGTGATGCATTGCCTACGTATCACCTTCGGCAGCATGAGTACTGCCTGCTCTCCTGGGCATGCAGTGAAACAGGGCAGTTTTTAGGCCTCCGTTGGAAGTGGGTAGCTCATAGGCAAGCTGAAGAGGCATAAAATAAGAAGGGGCACCTCACAAGAAGCTCGATCCTTTGGTGTCGGAGTAAAACGTGCATTCAAGAGCACGTCACTTTGCGCAGCGCACGTGTCACCGTACCGAAAAGTTGGTACGTGCTGGTTTTCTCTGCTGGGAAAAATTTCTGCACAGGTTTGCATCTCTCCTGCCTATTCTCCTTGCCTCTGCCTTCTCTCTCCCACTTACGCTCATCTGTAAATTAATAAGCGTGTGATACTTGTCCTTTTAATGAATTCTTGCATGAGTTTATAATAAGGCAGGCAGATTATGTGAGAGATGCATTATACCTTGCATGCGCTTGGTACTTTTAGATCTGTTTTGTCACGTATCCAAACGCTTTTAAATGCATTCCACTGAACTTGATGGAGCAGTGCTGCGATATCCCGGGCGGCGACTCCTGGCTGCGGAATTTGCGTGGGTCTTCTTTGCATCTCGTCCCTTTTGTGTGAGTAACTTTGCTGTGAGCGCTCAGCTCACGGGGAACAAAAATTGTTTCCCCGCTATCTATAGAGTTCACGTTATTCATTTAGCTAGCTGTCCTAGGAGGTTTAAGCTGTGTCCTAGAAAGCGTTTGCTAGTGCTGGATTAAAACCCTGCTGGCTGTTATCTGTGAAACTCACCTGTTGGGAGAAGCATCAGCGGTGCCTTTGACCACACGCTGCACCTTCTGCATTAAGGTCTTCTCAGCATTTGTTGCAAGAGCGAGGAAAAACTCAAATTAGTGCCAAACATCTAGCAACGAGCAGCTGTACTTTCCTGCCTTTTTAATACCCTGTGCTTTGGAGGGCAGGCTGCTGCAGCTGTTGGGTTGTTGGAGGGCACGGTTAGCGATGATCGAGGAAGCATAGTGTGGGGATTTGAGCTTTCATGGACCTCCTGGCAACTGCCCGTGGCCTTCCAAAGGTAATGAGCTCTTTGTATTTAATCTTTGCTGCTGGTCTCCCCAAAGCCGTGCCTCTGCCTGTGTTTTAGCGTAGTTCATAGCATTATAGCTGTGAAAGAAACAGTTAAGGGTAGACAGACTCTGCAGCAAGCTTCTTGCTTCCATTTTCTTGCAGATATCCAAAGATGTTAATTTTAAGGTGTTTTGTTCTGGTCCCGTCCCCCCCCCCGGCTCTTACATACTTTACCGTGCACAGTACAGCTGCGGGCAGAGAACCGACCCAGAACAACTTGTTGTGTTACTGACACAGTGAGCTTAGCTGGAGAGATCGGTGTTTCGGGCATCCCTGGGGACCCAGGCCATTTCAAGAAGTGCTTACGGCTCACTCATTCTCCATTGATAAAGCGCAGCTGGTGGTGTTTGTCCGATCCACAGTGGTCTGAGGCAGAACTGGCCCCGCTGAAGCACCCGCCTGCTCCAGCGGTGGGAGTTGTGTATGAAGGCAGAAAACAAGGCCCACATTTAAACTCTGCAGGACCCTTGAAGCACGATTTCTCTCGTTTCACAGTCGGTTTGAGGCGTGTTGGGAGTGCCTGTCAGTGGCTTGTTCTGCAGGTTTTGTCCCTGTATATTTTTCTGACTCTTTTTGCATGGCAGTACTAGTTTTTATTTTCAGCTCCATGTCACTCGGGGAATATTCCATCTAGGCACGCGCTTATTGCACGCAGTCCTGTATGTAATGTAGTCACGGTAATCGTGAGAATCCCTCACAAGGTGCACGCTTAATCTGCCAAGATTTAGAGACAAATTTTAAGATTCTGTAGTAGTTTAAAAAAAACAAAACCAAACAAACCTAATATTTTTAAAATTTCCAAAAATTCTCATGCATTTCAAGTGGCGACTTCCATGTCTTCTCCTCTGCTAAGAAGCATAGCTGCATCTGGGCAACCCCACTTGTCCTTGTAATATTTACTTGCTAAGCTTTTCTATCAAAAATAGTAAACCGTATTTGTCAAAGTACTAATATAGCAGGCCGCAACACTCGAAGCATCTTAAAAATTACCTGTATGCCAGCGCTGGTACTGCGGTGAAAGCGTCTGTGAAATACCGTGCTCTGGGAATATTAAGCAATGAGTCCTGTATAAAGTTCTCATGTTTTGAACTGCTGCCGATCTACCAACAAGTTCAGGGAACTTCAAATGCCCCGTGAAGGATTGCAGGCGGGGCAATAGGCAGTTGCACGTGCTGGAAGTCAGAAAGTTAAGTTCATGAGTAATTGTCACACCCACGTAAGTTTTGGGGTACAGGACTTTGTAATGGCTGGGCTTCTTGTTTGCTTTGGATGTATAGGCTTGGAATTTAGGCTTCCATCTGAATGGATTTTGGACCTTTTTTTTCCTCGAGTTTGTCTCGTGTTCCATAAGTATCTCAACCCATGCTTCTTCAGTGTTTGCAGGTCTCGAGATGGTGTTTTTCTACGCAAACACGTAACTTCCTGAATAGCACCGAAAATTAGTGTCCTTTTGCAAACCATTTTTTAAATCTCATATTATTAAAGGCCCATTGAGCCTGAAAATTAAGTAATGTAACTTTCCGCAAACATGCGTATTTTTCAGTGTAATTGGAAGATGTTTTGGATTACTGTCTTTAGGCCTATACAGCCAAGAAGCCAATTATAGGCATGGTTAGAAAGCGATCGTGTGCATTAGTCAGATTATAACAAGATTCCAATAATGTAAAATTGCTGCACAACAAATTAGTTTGTATAGATTTTTGACAGTTGTTGCCTTTAATAACCTAAACTATTAAGCAATACACAGCTGCAGTGCTTCCAAAATTGGAGAAAAATAGACTCTTATTTCCTTGTCAAAATCTTTCCTACAGGGCAGGACCGCAGGCGTTGGTAAGCCCGGTCTGAGCTTCTCGGTTGACTTTGAGTCCGTCTGTCCCGAGATGATTTTTGTCTCCATAAGCAGACGATACACAGATTACAGGAGCTACTTTAAAGACTTTGTCAGGCACCTCCTTTTTGCTGTCAGTCCTGACAGAAGCATTCGCAATCTTTTGGTCTGCCATTTAGCAAACTACAGTTTGGGTTTTTTAATGTAACTTATGAATAAATGGCGACTAGATTAATGCCGCCTGTTTGTTTTCACCACAAACCTGAGCCAAGAATTTAACCTGAGTCCCCCGAGAGAGTGCAAGAGCTATCTGTGTTGTAACTCCGTATACCTATTGAATTGCAACTCTGAAATCCGAGAACTTGTCTTTCCCTCTAGTGAAGTGTTACTCCAGTGCTATAAAATAAAGTAAAATCTACCTAAATTCTAGAAATCAGGCTATTCAGTCAGTAGCTTTATTATGTTTTCATGTCTGCAGGTTTGAGAACAGCCGTGGCTGCCAAATGGTGTTTGTATCTACGTTGGCCAGTCTCTATTTTACTGATACGGACTTTAATGGGAAACGATACAACCCGTTTTCAGTCCAGTTTAGGACCAAGTCCCACTATTTTTACATGCATACGCCAGCAAATTAAAGCCCAGTTTGAAGCGTGTGCACCATCCCAATGAAGCGCCGCTTGATATTTATTGGAAGGGAGTGTCACGGTCACTGCCCGGCGGTTCGGCTCTTGCCTTCTCACAGCGAGGACGGACCTTCCTGAGCGTCCTCGGCGGCTGTCGCTCGCGGAGCTTCGGCTCTCGCGCTTCTCCCCTGGGAGCACGGGGTGGCCCTGGCTGAATGGGGGCAAACGGAGAGAGGAGGGCTGCTCGTCGTCTGTGCTTGTGGCGCGGGCGAAGCGCTGGCCGTGAGCTCAGAGGCGGGCAGCCTTCCGCTCCGGGAGCGGTGACTCTGAGGATGGTTGATGCCATAAAATAAACTGCTAGAGATTGCAGAATGGCAAGGGAAAAAAAAATATTTCTCAATTTTATAATGATAAAATTGAGGTTTTTCAGGAATGAGAAGGTCGACCAGCTTTACAGCATGTTTCAGTGGCTTGCATTTTGAATGCTGCTTTTTCAAGGCAAGAGATGCAAGCTCCAGAGATCGCTTTAATGAGTGTGCGAAGCAGTGCCCGTAGCATTTGCAACACCAGGCATGAAACAATACAAGTGGAGGCAACCTTTAAAAAATTAAATGCTTCTGCCCTCCATTTCGGTAAAAATCATTCCTGTGTTTGATTTTAAAAAAAAAAAAACAACAACAAAACTGAGAATATACATCTAAAACTTAAAGGCTTTAAGCCAAGTAGTTTGAATTATGATAGGCCAACGAATTGGAATATCTCTCAAATAGAAAGAGAATTTCAGTGTCTTGTTTCCAAAATAGTCTGACCAAGTAACTTTACAGAAACATATCAAGTAGTGTCCTGTGACAGGCGCTACATAAGCAATCTCGTAGAAAACAGTAATACGCATCGGCTCCTTGGAGATATGCTGCAAAATATTAAAGGAAAAAACAAAGGGGGAAAATAAGGAAGGAAAAAAGCCTGTCTTCCATGCATGAAGAATAATGGGACAATAGGACACGCAAGTCATTTTGCTTCAGTTAATTCTTGCATTTTTCCTTAGTGTTTGAAAGGCGTATCTCATCTGAAGAATGCACAGCACAATAAAGCTCAAACCCCTGTCTGCTCAGTGTATGCACCAGTCAAAGCTCCTATAGATGTACATCCTGCTTCTTCCTTCGCGCGCCCTCAGCAGCTGGTCAAATATAAGGCTTTTTGTGCGCCATCAAGTACATTACTCTGAAAAGATCCTCTGCACTGGTAACGTATGACTTCTTAAATCGTTAGAAGGATGAATTATGGAAATGACAGTGGATAAGGGAGAGGAGATGCGCATTCGCTTGGGACATTGCCTCGAGGTAGTCAAAGCAGAACATCAATGCTGTACAGATAGAGATCTTAAACTTCAGAGTTTCGTTTTCAGAACCTGGAATAACTGTTTTGCTAACAAGTAGTGTTTAATAGGACAGCTGCACTTGGAGATGCAGCACCGCTGAAGCTTTGCTTGTCTGCAGCGTTGTAGTCATCTAGAGCTTGCTGCAACACGTTAGCTGTCTGGGCTACAAGCTATGGGGATAAAAGTTTCCTGGGTTATGACCCAAAGACTCTGAAACTTCTGTAATGCTCCAACTTCCCTGCCTATGCTTTTCAGTATCTGAGTAGCCTTGCTCAGAGCCCCTTTCGACGGGATTAGGGCTGTGAGAGGTCTTGGAGCCTTACTCTTGAGTGCTTCAGTTTTCTCCTGAAATTACTGGGTCTGCTGTTATCAAGGAAATGCCACTTTCATCGTGTTTACTTTGCGATCATAAATACTATCGGTGAATGGCGATCTTAAACTTTGCGTGTGCTAAACCGTTTATTGTCAGTTTAACTTGCAGTGCTGTGTTTGGTTGTGCTGTGTGCAAGCTTCTGAACGGCAACAAAATATTGAGCAGTCAGTGCAATCCTCGAAAATTAAGCATTTGCTTACGGTTCGTAGAGCGATTCTGAGGCCAATGTGAATTTTTCAACCCGAGGCTTCTGTTTCCTCTAAGCCACCTCTCCTGTTCAGTTGTGCTTTTCTCTCAGGTGTGGCAAAAAGGGATCTGTGGTGCTGTTTGCAGAGTCAAAATGGAACAGCAAATCCTGGTTTTTTAATAGATGAAGCAACCCTTATTTTGTTAACGCATTACTTAGATTTCAGCCTCTCTGCTGGTGACATTTGTCGGTTGGATGGTCTTTGAAATAGAGGGATTAGAAGGAGTAAGTGGTAGCGAGCAGATCAAATATCTCGGTGGTAACATTTGGGTTTATGCAAATGGAGGGAGAAGCAGACCAGAAATTATGCTGCGCTCATAGGACAGGCTAAAAATAAGGCCTTATTCATGCATTGAGCTCTTGGAAGATCCAAATGCGTGCGTTGCTTTCAGTTCAAGAGAGAGACTTAAATTTTTATGTAATGTCAGTTTATACTGAATTCTTTTTCCGTCCGCACACGTTTCGTCGCCTTAGTAGCAGCCTTTGCTATAGTCATGCTCATCATACAGAAAGAAAACACCATCAAATACTACTAACAGGTGGCCTAGTGGGGAAGAAAGACAGCAGTAAACAATACTTCCTAAACGTAGATCATTTCTCTCTCCCTGATGGGCCACATTCAGTTTATAAAATGCACATCGGTGCTTTTTATGAGCACATAATTTACTTTTTTGTCTTTTTTTCCCCTAACTATATGTGATTTAATATCAAAACAAGAAAAACCCTGGGCGGTCATTCAAAAAAAGAAATGTTACTTGTTTGTTGAAAAATCCATTTTTTATTTATTATTTTTTTTTTTTAAATTGCATTGACTTAAGAAGTCCCAATCTAATAGTAGTAAGGATTTCAGTTACAAGTCATGGAAGAGGAGAATCTGTACTGGAAATTGCTGCCCAAACGCTCGGGAGGGTTACAACCAAAGCTGTAATTTCAAGAGATTAAGTCAGTCTAGTTTGGATAGCTGTATTCCTTTAATTTAGAGAAAGGCAAGCCGCGCTTTTCCCTGTATTTCTTTCAGTTAGCAAAATGAAAAAAGCTTGTGGAAAAAAACACCCAGCCGTGAAATGGGTAAATAGGACTCGGTGCTGATGAAGGAGCACGCCCTAGTGGCAGGTAATCCAGCGTGGCCTCCTCGGGCGAGTTCGTCAGCTGCTGCACGAGAGCGACACTTGCACGGAACCTTCTTAAATTTACCATTCCTGTTGCCGCCCTGTGCCAAAACCAGTGCAGCGTGCTTACGTGTGGCATCGTCACTTGGACCGGTGGTAGCGGGATAAAATTCCTGCTCTGTAATTAATTTTGAAACGGGGCAGCGATGTCTGGTTTTGTATATGGTTTTTAAATGCATAGATATTTTAAGCCACAGAAAGGAAGATTTCCTGCTCACGATGTACAAATGCTTACAGAGTGTGAGCATTTTAGTGACAGATACAGTCGCTGAGCTTGCCGGTTAGCGCCCTGTAAAGCCTTGGGTTCTCAAAATCATCCACATTTTTGCAGTGTTTTTCTGTTCTTGTCCTTTCCCTGAGGCTGGTAAATCTCTTTAGCCCTTCCCCTCCTGCTCAACTCTTATTTTCCCTTTAACGAGACAGTAGGTTTGCAGTTTGATTCTTTTCAGATTCTCTGAAATACATGGAGATAGGCATCTTGTAAGAAAGAAAAATAAAAGACTAAGCATGTAACTAAGAAGCAATCCACAGCATGACCGCGGAATGAAAGCCTGAAGAGTGGGTATAGTAAGGGAAATTCTACCCTGTGATTATAGGTGAGCACCCTGTGATGTGCTTCATTTCATCACGCCGCTTGGTAGGAATGCAATTAAATGTGGAGTTCTTTTCCTATGTGCTACAAATTCCGTTCACGTCACTAACTTAGATTAAAAGAAGAAAGTGAACATATTCTCTCCATATAATGTGTGAGTCTTCACAGCACACGCAATAAATTGATTTATTTGAAACAGGATAAAAGTGTTTCCAGGACAAATATAATTTAGGGGATTCTCCGACGGTCGCATTATGTGATGCAAGTGCCTGCAGAAGTAGCTGGCTGTTCGGGTCCATCTGAAAAATTACTTACGTTGCTTAGTCATTCTTCAAAGACCTATAAGTCGGGCCATGCATTTAATTCTTGCCGGGCGCGCCTCAGCCCTCTCCCATCCCATGGCAAAATAGTTACCCGTAAACAGGTTTCCTTTTGTTGGAGGGAGGCTGATGCGATGATGAATTTCTAGTGGTTCTGTGTATGTTGTGTTTTTGTGTATCTGGAAGGGAATTCCTCTGGCAGGAGCCGCATGCGGTGGTACGCTGCTCTCCCGCGGGGCCCCCTCGTTCCTCCTCCTCTTTAGCATAATTTTGGGGGTAATATCAGTTATTGGCTTGAAACAGCGTTCGCTCTAAAGGAATGAAAACTACTTAATGCGAACGTAATATGCACAAAGATCAAAGCGTTGAAACTTATTGCTCCCACGTGTTTGTTCAGCCAGCGGGATCAGCATCCCCTTTTAATGACCTTTTGCACTATCGTTCATCTTGGAGTTAAAATTTTATCAGTGTGTTAAACTTTGCTTTTGATTCCCCCCCCCCCCCCCCAATTAAATTTTAGCAATACAGCTGATATCTACAGTTAGGTTCGCAGAAATGACCAAGGCAGTACATAGTAGCCTATCAGGGAATTAAAATTACATTAATACAGCGTCAGGGCCTCTTCACTTATCGTGTGAGCTGCTCTCAGTAGGTGGTGTTAGAGAAGGACGAGGCTGCTGTTCAAGTCCAGGGTAGGGGCACACGCATGTTTCTCTTAGAAATGTAGGAGCAAATAAACTGACTTTTATTATGAGGAAGCTGATGATCTCCAAGCGGTGCTTTGTAGCATTTGCTTCTCACACCTCTAGGTCGTCGTATTTATACCTTCTCATTCTGAAAAGGAGAACAGTTAATATGTAAATATTAATTAAATATTAATTAAACAAATGCTGCGGTTTCCCTGTCGGTGGAGGAGTGTGGTGCCATCAGCGCCCGTGGCGTTCTCCCTTCTCTTGCCCAGGGCTCTTCCCATGGTTTTGGAGACTACGGGGCTCTGCAGGGAGGAGGAGTTCATCTGAGTCTCCTGGGAATTTAAGCATGGAAAATGATCGCTGACCAGAATATCCTGTACTTCCTCAATCAAAACAAGGACAAAAAAAATTTTTTGAGTCTTATCCATCTTAGACTGAATAGCAGAGGGTTTCTCAGAGGTCAATGATTATTTTAAAGATGATGGAAAGTCTCCAATGCTGTGTGCTGTTTAAGGCACATGTTACCTGCCTTGGTTTTAGTCCTCATTTTAAGGAGGTGTTTGGGAAGCGTCGGTGGTATTTGTAATGTATTTTGTGAGCCTTTGTGGCTGGGGTTTAGTGTTTAGAAAATAGTTTGCTGTCTTCCCAATCCTCGTCCATCTGGGGCAGGGTTCTCTCCCTTACTGTTAAGTAGGTCCGTCTTCAAACAGCATATTCTTGAAATGTGGGTTCTTTTCTTGTGGTGCCCAGACAGCGTTCCGGCGCTCCTACCTTCAAACCTTTCTCCTTAATCCCTTAGTTTACCGAAGATCACTTTCTAATGACTTAATCTGTAATGAATATTGGTGGTAGCAATCGCTATGTTGTACAAATACGTGACCAGTAGTTGTTTTGATCACAGGTACATAACGTACTTAACTCCTAGGGAGCGTTTGAGTTTTGAAGTAGTTTGTGGAAATTAACTCCGTGAGGGTATTTTAAGGATTCTTTCATACAACATGTTCTTTTTAATTTGTTGGTGTTAAATCCAGATCCAAAATGGTCAACTCTGAAGACACGGGGTGGTTTGATCGTGGCCTCGTGTTTCTTAGTTTTTTGTCTTGCTGTGGGATCATTGAGCGTGTACTGTAGCTCGCATGAGCTACCGCATCAGTACCTGGCCATTTGTAAACTTCAGTCTGGATTCTCCTAAAGTTGCCCTTTGTCAATATGGGCAGCCAAAAAGAACAGAAATTCCTTTAAAGCTCACGCTCTGTTCTGTGGTAGGGTTTTGTTTTCAACTACAAGAGTGAGAAGAGGGTAGAGTTGAAACTGTGGATGTGATTTTTAAAAATAAATTCCGTGTAAGTAATGAAAAGATGGTCTTTAATTCTTGTTCGTTTATTTTCTTATCTAAGCATATATTGTAATCAGTAGGAAGCTGAATGTTGTGTTAATGCTTTCGGTAAAAAGACTGGTAGAAAAATAGCTTTTATCCTTTTTTCATCCTTTAAAATAAATATTGATAGAAACTGTGGTACTATGGTTTGTGTTACAGGTGGTGTAATACCAAGGGCTGTACTGCTGCCACATCACAATTTTGTGGGGTTTCAGAGAGTAGTTCTGGTAAGGACACTCAATGATTTATCTATTTATTTGTCATAAAAGCGGACTGATAGTTCGGTACAATTTAGCGTTAGTAGCTGCAGTCGCGTGCATCTACAGTGTTCGTTAGGTACCGGTTTCTGCAGTCCGCTGAATCTTTACGTTTCGTGTTCCTTTTATTCAATGGTCTTTAACAGCTCCTTTTGGAGCTGTTATTGTCTCTTGTGTAAATTCATATTCATTTCGTTAGAGCTGTTATGATGTAACACATCAGTTCACAGCACGGAAATAATAAATAGACCTTTTGACAAAACACCTTGTAGAAACTGTATTGTCTGTTTGAAGCGTGGAGTCGCTATTGCCTTAACGTGTATTCGTTTTTTAAAAAAGGGTGGATTACCGTATGGGTTTTTTCAGCTACTAAAGTCTTGGCTTCCTCAAGGAAAATAAGAATATGTGCCTCAGAGGGCAGTATCCAGACCGTGTGCTGTGCTCTTCTTAAATTCAGAGTACAGACACGGTCTTGCAATTGTATTCTTTAAATGTCTGTAACTGCAACCCCTCTATCATTTTGTTTGATTTCGTGTACTTTCCTTAAACATATTTTCTTATGTCTCCTCCATGGCTAGAGTTACAAGGGAGACGAGATTCCCTTTATTAGAAAAAGTAAGGTACAATTCATTCTGAACGAGCCTACCAACAGTCCCGCTTCAGCACTGCAAGGGCACAACTGGGTGTTTGTTGTTTCAGCAGTAGAAAACTGACAGCGCTTTAGTATCTGTAGGATTTTTAATATATGCTGTAATTTAACAAATGTCTTCGTGGGTGTAGCAGATGCCTTGTCTTTGTTTCCATATTTAATTTTTTTTATATCAGAGTCCCTTAAAGTTTTTTGGCAAGCTCTATTTGTGTGCTATCTTAGGTCTATAGAGGGCACTCAAAGACAAAGGGAGTTTGTTTTAACTAACCTTATCTTGCAAGTAGACCCTCCCCAAGGTAGAGAAGGGTATTGCTGATGGTTCTTTATGGCCTTGCTCTCGCAGGGCACTATTGTACTGGCTCTGCTCCAACAAATCACTTAAGCAATGGAAGTCAGTGGGCCTGGAGTATGTTTAAATATTCTTCTGCCTTGATCTGTGTCCACGTATACTTTCATAAGCTCTGTTGTTGTTGTTGTTGTTGCTTTCTAAAAACAAGGTGGGCTACACAAGAACTTCTAATGGGATTCTCTAGTCAACCTAAGAAACTAGTAGCAGGTCTTTCTGTGTTGGAGATATCGGGGGGTGCTTGCTTGAGAAGGCTCTGGAGGCTGATAAGGTAGGGAAGCAGAAGGATGCTATTTGAAGACACAAGTGAATTGGCGTAAAGACTGAAGCCGTTTTCCCTGCTGTCATTGCATTACGTTGGTCTATCTAAAATATTTGGGCACGGCGCTATTCGCACCGTATGGTTTCCAGCCCTATAGGTACGTAATACCTTGAGCGTGCACAAATACAGTTTCTAAACCTTGGAGTGGAAGGAAATAATAGGCTTTCAGATTTGTATGAGAGAAATGGCACTGTGAAGTTTGGAGTAGCATTACTCAAGAATGCTAAATGGCAATTCTGCAGAGTAAAGACATCACAGCTTGTAAGAATATTGTAAGAAAAGAAAGATGAGGGGAGCTCTTTGGAGTCTGAGAAATACTGAAAATTTTTCAAAATGTTGTGAGCAATTTGTGCAGTACTTATTAAAGTATAATGTCATCTGGAGACGTCATGGACTTCTTCCTCTCTATCATCTCTTTATTTTCAAAGAATGCTTCTATTACTAGAAGTGGGTGAGCAGAATTTTTAATGCGTGGAACCCGTTATTCCAGTGTTTGAGGTAAACTAAAGATAACATGGCGGGTTTCTGTTTTTTGAAAAGCTGTCCTATCTAATTTGTTCCAATCTGAACCAGGAGAAGTAGTTCCTGTGATTGCTTAATTCTGCAAAAGATAGAGCAGAGGTCATTTGCGGGGCGATCTGAAGACCATTTCGGTGCAGCTGCCTATGTAATAGTAGCCTGCGGTTATAAGACATGGTGTATTTCCATCTCTGCTGATGTTTGAACTTGACTAAGCAAAACTGTTTTCTCTACACGAAGCTGTGATCGTGTTTCCAACTGCACCAGCAGAGGAGGCTTTAATTCAAAATAGCACCATGTAATGGAGGGGGGATGCTTATTGGTCAGATGAGGTATCCTCAGGTTTTGAATAGTTTGGCTTAAAGAGGATTAATTAAGAAATTAGAACAGATGTCAGAAAGAAGCAGCCAGAAAGAGGAGGAAATGTCCTGGGTTTGAACTTTTAATCTTAATCGGATCCTTTGTGACTTTCAGCCCATTTGATAAGAGTTTTTTCAGTTGGCTGTCCTGCTTCTACTATACAAAGCCAACAGTTTTAAATTTTAAGGTTTATGTGTATGTCTGTATAGGCAAGCATTTGCATACAGCTTTGAAGGATGCTTCCCTCGCAAAACAAAAACTTTATGTGCAACAGGCTGCTTTGGTATAGCTTTTTTACATCCGGAAAAGCAAAAATAGTGTTCTTTTAAATCATCTTTTAATACTTTTTTGAAATTCATCACCTATCCCTCTACAGGTGTGTTCAAGTTTCTTTTACTAGCCAGGCCTTCTGTACAGCACCAAATTAGCAAGAAGAATGTTTGGTACCCTTCTGTAATCTTCTAAGATCAACAGTCAATTGCTTCTACAGATGCAGGTGACTTTACAAATGTGTAGGAGCCATCCGGGGCTGTGTTATGGCAGGCGTGTTCATTGGATCTCTGGGAATTTTTCCTTTGCGGTAGTATAAATATGCCTCTAGACTGAAACATCCAGGACTTGGCATTCATTCAGTCATCCTTAGTCTAGGATAATTTGAGTTAGGTAAAATATTTCATTTTCAACAGACAAGGGAAGAAGCTTGTTTTTATTTTTCAGGGTGTTTTGTAAAAGAAAAGACTGTTCTTGATTCAGATATTGGAATGGCTCCCAGTAAAAAAAAAAAAAACAAAACCAAAGGATGTATTGCAGGGTGTGGAAAACCTGGTCAAGGATGACAACTGTATTGCATGACTTTTCTATGTATTGTAGGCATATCACCCCAGCATATATGCTGTTCTTAATATTCTGCCAAAAGGCCCTTGATACAGCTCCATTTTAGAGAAAAAAACCAAGCAGATGCTAAAGGCAGGAAGGGGGACCAACCTAATGTCTAGACAACCTTTGGAGGCACGAGTGAGTTTTTTCATTAAATATATGTACTTGAAGGGAAAAAATCAATGCTATTTCTTACCGAAGTTTGGGTACAGCTAATATAGATGGAGACATTCTCTGCCAAAATACATAGCGCTGAGGCCTCGCCAGTCCAGTTTTGCTGATGACAACTTACGCAGTCAAACTTGGAGATGTGGTACAGAGTAGGATGTAGAGGTGCGGAGATTGAATGTCTGCATTGAAGGTGGTTATTGTAGCAGAAACTGGAAAATATATAAATTAAAGAAGGGAGATACTTGCAGGCTTGGAAAACTATCTGGCCCTTGTTGCAGAGTTACTGGCGGTGAGGTGTTTTTCTTGGAGCTGCCTGTGTCCCGGCGAGGGTCTCGTGCCTGGAGCTCCACCTCGTGTGTAGTTGAGTGTCCCACAGTGGAAGCGGGGCCGTGGGCTTTGCAAATCACTTCATCGCCTCTCTCATTCTTCGGTTATTGCCTCGCCGCCTCCTAGACCACGTGTGGCGGAGGCTGCGAGAGACCAGCGGTGGCCCAGGAATGCCTAATCTTTTATTTCAGTAAAAGTAAAGCAGTACTTTGCCCTCAGGACCGACGCCAGCAGCCTTTATAACCTGCCTCGGGGCTGCCGTTCCCAGAGCAGCCTCAGGCACGCGGGCCTCCCTGCCCGGCCGCCTCGGCTGGTGCAGCAGCTCCGAGACGTTGGTTGGGTTGCTCTTGCTTTATTTCTCTATTACTTCTTAATAGATCGCATCTGTGTTGCAGGCTGGGGTGTAGTGCAGTGAAAGAAGAAATGAGAATTCTACATTGCTCTCACATTTTTGTTATTTTAGGTTGTAAATAGAAAATAGTCCAAGAACGTTCCTCACGCTGTGGCACAGCCTAAGACAAATGAATCGTTGCGTGCTGTCTGCGGCTGCGGTCGGTCGTGTTCGTGAGCGGCCGTGCCCGGCCCCTTCAGGAGGGCTAAGATCGTGGATGTTAAACTCTTACTGTAATACTTGATTTAAATCTAACAGATGAGAGCTTTGACTCCTTGAATACCAAAAATAATGTTTGTCAGACAGTGTTTGTTTCTTAAAATTATTTTATGGGTCTTGAGAGACGCATCAACTTGGCCTCAGGAATTACTCAGAAAAGGCGAGTATTTCACATCCTGTTCTTCATTAGAAGTCAATTCCAATAAGGCTTCTAAGTGATTTAGGAGCTTCTGGAGAATTTAGGTACCTAATTTCAAAGTCCACCTGAAGTTAAATCTTGAGGTGCTAAAGTAAGCGTGGTTGGTTTCTGATCCACCTCAACGGTCCTTTTTCTAAAGTAAATTTATAAGCGTTAAATTAATTTTAATTAGAACATCTCTCTTTTCTGAGGAATGCTCTGATTTAATAATTTCTTCCTGCTAATTAGTCTTTAATTTAAAATAAAAAAAACAACCTAGATGAAGGTGGTTTCATACTGCCCTTTTGCACTTGATCTTGTTTGCATTGGTAACCGATTTCTGTCATTTAAGCTCAGACGCTGCAATTTGATTATTCTTGATCAAAAATGCGCTACAGTTTTAAGACAGCTTTTAAAGACTCAGAGCTGCGGTTTGCACTTTTTAATACCGCTGTTGCGTTTGGTTTTATCTGGGGATAAAAGAAACTCGTGCTGTAGGTGGTATTGGTGGAGGAAAAGATGTCTTGTTTTGCAGGTTAGCAACCTAAGAAGGCAGGGAGAGTGGAGGAGTGTGGGAGCAGACACGTCTAATGCCGATTCACACGTTCTTTTTTTACGTTGATAGACCAATTGCAGAAGCATGTTACCTATTATTTTTGGTTTCGCAAAAGGTGGGGTTCTTAACATTTATTTTTTTAAGGTGTTGAACTCCTAATGGTTATTTCCCTGCAGATTCCCACGGGTTTATTTCAGGCTGCTTCAGTAAACAGGGCTGGATGTGAAAACGCTTGGGTAAAGGAAAGGGTTGAGTTTTTAATCTGAGGGTAAACTTTCTTAAAACTCTCCTGCATAATGCTGCAGTCAGTCATGAGCTACATGTCTTTAAATCTTTTAGGTGAACATCTACAGGCTAGGAAGAACTAGTCAGTTTACCTTGAATTTATTCCAGGCTTTAGAATATGTTTCATGGCTGTAGAGAACTTTGAACACTAAATAAAGAAATGGTAGCACATATTATGGCCTCAAGCCATGTCAGGGGAGGTTTAGATTGGATATCAGGGAAAGTTTCTTCACTGGCAGGGTGGTCAGGCCCTGGCAGAGGCTGCCCAGAGAGGTGGGGGAGTCACCATCCCTGGGGGGGTTCAAACACCGTGTAGACACAGCACTTGGGGACATGGTTTAGGAGACCTGGGGGTGTTGGGTTGGTGGTTGGGCTTGATGATCCTAGAGGTCTTTTCCCACCGTAATGATTCTATGATTCTGTGATTTTCAATACCAGATTCCGCTGTCCAACTGCAGTCAGATTCTCAACATGTTTAATATCTGAGTTAATAGAGAAAAACGTGTCTAAAGCATTATGTATTTCTACTATTAACATTCATAAGTACCAATCTACCTATTTGCCATCAGTCCACAAATCACGAGTAATATCGGGCTTGTCCCAGGTAGTCAGAGGTAGTCAGGGGATTTTACTGAAAAAAAAAAAACCAACCACAAACCAAAAGAACAAAAAACCACACACAAAAAACCCCCCCAAAACCAAAAAAACCCCCACCACCAAACCCAAACTCAGTAACAAAGCCCCACATTCTTAATATAATTAATTCACTATTTTCCTTATCTGAAGGACACTGTTTGCTTTTTCTTCATCCCAATTTAATAAATAGATAAATCTGGCCTCCTCTTCAGTAAGTAGCAGGTTCTGATGTAGTTGCTCTTGATTAATGGCCAATAAAGCTGGAGACGATAGCTTTCCTTGTTAACAGTTTATATTTTCCTGGCTTGAAATGATAATAAATTGTAACTGAAGGATCTTCTCTGTGTCCTGTGAGGTTGGTAGGGTGGTTTTTATTCTTTTTTTTCACCCCATTATGGTCTTTTCTCACAGGGGTTTTAGATTTCGCCCTTCATTTTCCAGAAACGGTGGACTCGGAGCTGTTAGCATTCAAGAAAACATCTGCCTCAGGAAAAAATTGGCAGCTTTCACACACTCACAAAGGAATTTCAGAAAAATTATTTGTTATTCCCAAACTCGATGCTGCCAGAGTACATAATTCCAAAACTTTTTTCTCATGGGAAAGGCATATAAGACATGGGGAAATAAGCCGGGTTTATTTGCGTTTAGAATAGATCAAACTCTCTTCACCTGCTCTGTGAACAGAACACCTCATTACTGTCTCTCTCTTTTCTTCCATAATCAAGTTGCGTCTTTATATCCCCGGCACTGCGGGAGTTACATGCTACGCCTGATAATCCAAGATCTTTTCTAAAATAACGTAGGAGTTGGGGAAGCCGCTTGCACAGAGAGAGACCACCCCTTCTCCCGGGTCTTCCACTGCAGGAAGTGCTTCTCTTGCTCCATTTTTGTGGCTAATATTATTTATAGGGTAGTTCCCTCAGCTGCTACGCTGCAAATAAAACCTGGCTTGATATTAGCTTTGTAGGTGCTAAAAAAGCTGAGGTGAGAGTGTTCAGGCTCATACACCAAGGGCAGGGCAAATGAGTGCAGACCCTTTGTTGGGAAAGGTCATGTTCATGTAGGCGTCCGTGTCCAGACCGATGGAAGCGTGTTTGTTTTTAGTTTGTCTCTCATCGTTCACTGGGAAAGACAAACCAGGCCCCAAAGACCTGCAGAAATTCAGGATAATCACCTGAGCAATGGTAGCAATCTTCAAGCATAAAACCCTAGCGTTTCACCAAAAAGATCCAATCCGAAGCGACGAGGCAGCGGTGACCTCTAACGCGTGTTTCAAAGCTTAGGCTCTAGCAAAATGCGTTGCTGTACAGCCAAACGCTCTCAGGTCTCCTAGGCAGGGGCTGCTCGGGTCCCGACAGGCTCAGCCTCGCAAGTTCCAGGGCACACCACAGAGGAAGGTTTGGGGTCTTTTTGGTTTACTTTGGGTTACGGAAAAATTACAGATAGGCGGAATGGGATGGACTTCAGCAAGGGCTGCCCAACCTTACGCCACCATGAGCTGTAGATGCGAGCGTGGTGCAGAGGGGTGCCGTGAGAAGACGGTGGTTGGCTCTGGCAGGCGTGCCGTCGTCCCGGCTCCTGCACCCGTTCAGGTGCTGCTGCCTCCAGTCTCTGCTGTGCTTTGTTACTCTGCGTAGGTATAACTTCAGATCGCCTCAATTTGTTGTTGTTATGGCACCGTTAATAAAACTTCCTAATGAAGAATGAGAGAACCCACTGCGGTAAATACACTGAAGTGAGTCGAACAAAGTCCTTTCTCCTGCCGGCACTTCAGGACGTGACTCAGGGCACAAGGCTAAACAAACAAGGACAAAAAAAAATGAATAGGGCTTAGCTGGAATAGAAATCACTGTTGTTAAAGATTAATTGCATTTCTTTCAACCACCAGAGTTTATTTGTGCAAAATGTTAGCAACTCGTGTTGTGATGGAAAAGTAGTGAAAGAAGAATCTAGAAGAAGAAGTGACTGAGGGAAGTACAGATAAAGTCAGCGCTCTTGGAAGCGGTTGGAGAGATGAATCCAGGAGTGCAGAGTACGGGTAGGCAGTGCCTGCTGGAGAGGTGAAAACCAGGGCAAATGTGTGACCGCAGGCTCAAGATAGTATGTCAGATCAAGAGGTGAAAGCCCAGAAGACGGATTGCCAGCCTGGGGAAGATAGCGAGTACAGCAGATAGAGACCGTAAAAGGATGACGGGAAAGGGAAGAGGAATCCATACAGCTGCATGAAAAAATCCCTGAGCAAGGGATGTTATTGTAGGAATGCAGAGAGATCTTTCCACAGATGCTTGTAAGAACTACATATGCTGTTTTATTACCATCAGGTAGTAATATAAATATTTTAATCATAACAGCTAGAATCTGTGCCAGCCTACAGGGTCACTAATCACTGTTCCACAATGAGATTTCCAAAACAAAAAAAAAACCCAAACAAAAAAACCAACCAAACAAAAAAAACCAACCCCACAGGCAGTTGAAAACAGACTAATTACAAAAGTCTGCCCAACCTTCAGTAGTTTTTCATTGACAAATAAGTAGCATTAGTCCAAGCTTAGAATGAACCTGTTCTTTTTTTGTAAGCCATCAGTATGCAGGTCAGCAGCAGCAGCCTAGTGAAAAACTGTGTCACCGTTAGTGCACCAATATCCATCAGCTCAAGCGATGGATGTAGATGTAATCGCTGTCTCTAATAGGAATGAAGTCAGGGTAATGGAACATTGTCACGGGATCAATGTCTCCTGTTTTGAAAATAAACCCCCTCAGCTTTGCCTTTGCATTTATGTGCCAGCAGGCGACCGCATCATTCAATTCAATTGACACAGTCCCTTAGAGCCCTGAATGATCTATTGTGGGAACATCGGGAACAACGTATTGGAAAAAAATGGAATGTTCTTGATCAGGCTTACAGGCCGCGTTATTCGGTGGGTTTTCCAGCGGTGAAAATGAGAATAAATCAGCTGAGAGCAGAAACTTAGCACAGTATGGTGATCCTTAACTTCATTTAACTGTTTAATTCCTACACGTTCTTGATCAAAAAGCTTGAACCGTAGTACTTGTGCTTATTTTCAATGGTGCGTGGTCACAAATAGAAGACTTCTTTTGGGTGTTGCCCCTCCGCTACCTTAGGTGCAGCAGAAGCTCTTGATAGGGCTCATTTGGACTGACTCAAGAGCTCTTCTTAATCAGTTATTTTCTCTGAAATTTTTACACAGTTTGATTCAAGCGAGGATTAATGGGTGTGCTCCCACATTCATCCATAATTAATTTTTTGCTGAGGCTTTAATGCAGCACAGGAGATTAGCAGCCGTATCGTTGCATGCTTAAAGCTGGGTGCATGCCGAAGAGGTATATTGCATGGGATTTTAAACAACAGAGCAGATAACGCGTCTTCCAATTTTCGTCTTTCTCGCGCTTGATTCCAGTAACCTACCGCTATTCTGTGTCTAGATCCAGAGAATATTAGCCAGCCGTTATTTCCGTGCTTGGTAAAACCGTTTTAACTATTTTACAAAGCCTTCTTGAGACAGGGTCTATAGGTTTGATTGCAGAAGTCTTAATTTATTTAAATTAGGTATTCCTGAAGGATTATAACTCTGTCTAAAGAGACGTCCTTCTGTCGGCCTAAGAATGGAAGCTCTACACCTTGCTTGATGTTTCGCTGTTCCCGTGATGGCCCCTCCAGTAAGAAAATGTCCCCTTTTGGGGGACAGATGCCTCTCCCTGGAGTAATGACAAGCACTTGCCTGGCACTTCCCCCTCCATTTCAGAGTTATTTAGTGAACAGAGCCTAGAAAGTGGACTTTGCAGGTCATCTTGTGAAGTACTCCATACCGGCCGTCCCCGTACCACCGCTTCCCCAGGTAAACGTGCTGATTCTGGTCACCCACCAGAAGCCGTCTGTTTCTAAGCAGTTTTAGAACTGGCGCCTTTCTGGTTTTGCCGCTCTAGGCGTGTGCCCAGCTTGTGTGCGGGTGGGACAGTCTAACCTGGAAGGTCACCCCATCGAGCCATGGGTTTTTCCTTTCCGAAAAATGCCTTTGGTCTGGATGAGGTGTTTGGTCAGGGAGAATTTCATAATGTTTGGTTGCGTTTCCTGGTGTGCTCTCAAAGTTATTTACTTATTGAAAGAGGGTGGTGGTTTAACTTTAACTACGACTTCTTGATCCTAGAGTTTGTTTCCAACCTTAATGATTCCATGATTCTATGATTCTGGACAGTTTTCATTTAATCCTAGTTTGCCTGCATCAGTGGACTTGAGCCCTGTGATTAAAAGCTCTCTCCTTGGCTGCCTTCAGGGCAGCGGGACGGGATGTTTGGGCTTGGGGTCTTGTGGGGAGTCGGGGAGGGATGGCTTTCAAGAAGTAGTCAAAATTGAGGCAGGGCTTTCTGCTGGTGGTTTTACTGGCATACGGGGGCATGTTCTGAGCTGCTAGGTTTGGCTTTTAACTTTGGAAGGAATAACATATTTGTTCCTGAAGAAAAACGTATTTGTTCCTGAAGAAAGATGTATCAGAACTACCTCCACTTCAACAGGGTTGTAAATTATCGTGCAGAAAAGTTGTGCCTGGAAAGAGATGTCTGTTTTCATCGTTCCCCAAACAGTTGAAAAGTCTTTAAAATACTAATATACAATAGCTTTTGCTATTCTGATACAGGAAATAAGGAAAAAATCTCCCCCAAATACAGCATTTCTACTTCTGTTGCACTCTAACAAGGAAAAAAGAGAGGTTTAAGAACTTAAAGAGCATTGAATAAAGCGTCAGTACCAGAAAGATCCCTGTTTTTTTTAGTCAGTCTAGGGATGTACAAAATACGGCTGTGAAGAATCATACCAGGATGCCCTATAGCTGTCCACAAAGATGTAAGTTTGACTCTGGAAGCATAGAAATTTGCAGCTTTGTAGCCATAGCCCTGGAAATACGATACTGGATATACTGTCGCTGGTCTCTCTGCTGTAACATCCGGAATCCCAGTCTCCTGGGTCACGCAGCATATGACTTTGGGGAGGAGATTCATAGTTCAGTAATTAAATACTGCTTCGCTGTAGGCAAAACCAACAAATGGTCTTCATCTGCAGCTTCTTTTGTAACAGTACTCGGGACTGTACTTGGCGTTTCTGGGGGCTGAGTACTCAGATAAGTAGACAGTAACTATTTTTAGCTAAGGTTTTGGGTGGGTTTGAGTTTTTCTGGGGGGTGGTTTGGGCTTGGTTTTGGTTTTTCCCCTTTCAGGGTTGTAATTCTTTTTCCTCAGAAAATTTCAAACTGACTTTTTCATCTTGTATGCTTCCTACTCTCAAATTGGCACAGAAAGACAGAGGCTGTTGCCATAAATTAGGTCACTAAAGCTGAAGTACAGAATACAAATATTTATTGCCTGAGCTAAGGAAAACAATTCAGATGAGGAAAGGAAAGATTATTTTTTTAGTACTTGGAAATGAAGCTGTATTCTTGAGATTAAAAGCAAAGCAGTAGAGTTAAAGGATGAACATGAGAAGCATCTTATGAGAGCTACAAAGATGCTCAGGGGACGGGAGCATCTCCCTGGTGAGGAAAGGCTGAGAGACCTGGGTCTGTTCAGCCTGGAGAAGAGAAGGCTGAGGGGGATCTCATCAATGCCTATAAATATCTGAAGGGCGGGTGTCAGGAGGACGGGGCCGGGCTCTTTTCAGCGGTGCCCAACGCCAGGCCAAGGGGCCACGGGCACAAGCTGGAACACGGGAAGTTCCCCCTGAACATGAGGACAAACCCCTTCCCTGTGCGGGTGCCAGAGCAGGGGCACAGGCTGCCCAGAGAGGCTGTGGGGTCCCTTCCCTGGAGACATTCACCCCCCGCCTGGCCGCGGCCCTGTGCCCCTGCTCTGGGGGTGCCTGCTCACGCAGGGGTGGGACGGGGTGAGCTCCAGGGGTCCCTTCCAGCCCCGCCAGTCTGGGATTCTGTGATCTCTTGTTTTAAATTGCTAGAAGGAAAACTGGCAAAGCTTGGTCATATGGGAAATCAGTAGGAAGGTTCATTAGGTAGAAATACAGATGATTTTTTATGCAAGTTCAATAATCTATGTCAAATATGAATCTTAAAATAAAAAAGGGCATAATTAAATAATAGCAATTTAGAGACACAGGTGAAAATGAGATAACTTTCATTTTGAACTTATTACAACAAAGCCTATGCATTTAATTAAAAAAAAAGTTTTCCTTTAAATTAGAAGGTTAGAAAGAATTCCTAATTACAGATTGTCAGATAGGAGAACTTCAATAGGGCTCATCTGTATTGTACCCAATAAGGTATTGGACCCCATCTCGTGAAGATGTGAAAGAGCAAATAGGAGTTTTTAGAGCAATTAGTTGATTCAGTTATAGAAAACTTAATGGTTTTTTTCTTCTCTTTAAAATATGAGAAAACGTTCATTTTGACTGAAATTGATGTCCAATAAATTCTTGCGCAGAAGGGCGTACACATTTGACATACAGAAACCACTGGTTTATATTGTGAGTTTTCCTTTATAAACCCTTTCTGAAGAGCTATACATCACTCTTCTTCGGATGTAGTCTTACTGAGTCCAGCAGCCATTTGGGGTAGACCCACCGTGCCATGGGGAAGAGCCTTTGGCGGACGCTTTAGCAGAACAGCCGCCACCAGCGACAGCATTTTGTGGGGCCCCAGATTCAAACCCCAGCTCTGCAAGCTACTCACCCAGCGGATCTGGTGTCTGAAGTCCTGCTGAAACCTCACGGATCCGGGAGTTTGCCTGGTCTGAGTGGTTGGATTTTCACTTTCTTCAGCACCTCGCAGTTGATAAATCAAAGCAGATTTGGTGGCGTTGGTGCCTCACTGTCTTCATCCACCTGGGTGCAGCTGGAGAAGTGGTGGAGTTCAGTGTCCGGGCACTTTCCTGGGCCACGGGGTATCGTCTGTCCCCCGAGCCACCGCCACAGCGATCCCGTAGCTGTTGAGTTCAGCCGGTTCATGCAGGACTTCATTTTTAAGAGAGGTAATGCAGATGTAAAGCAGAAATGTAATAAAACTTTCCAAAGGACTTGTACGCACCTTCAGGTTTTTTTGGGTGGAATTACAAAACTATGCATTCCTAGGTTGGGTCATATAATTTGCTTTTTTGTTTTTTTTAACCATCATGGTCATTAAAAAAAGGAAGATTCTTAAGCAGCAATTAATAAAAATTGATATCACCGTCTATATGGACACATGCTGGCAAAATGTTTGTCTGGATTTCCTGTGAAAGAGGGAGAAATAAAAGGACTAGTGACGATATTTCTGTTGCAGGAGATTTATTGTTTCTGTAGCCAGACTTCTGTTTTCTGTGGATAAATGTAGCAGTCTGTTTGTATCTGATCATTAAGCATTTTTCAGAGCTACCCAGAGCATTAGCTGTTCCCTTTAATATACCATATTTGGTATCAAACTAATGATTGGTATGTTTGGGGGAATTATTATTCCCAGCAGCCAGCCAGGTTGTTCTCTTATCCTCCCCAATTAGGATGTGTCAGAGCCCATCTAAAACTGCGGAAACGCTACTTTCTTAGGCGGCTGTTTGATGATATAATCAATCCAACTGCAGTAAATGTACTATACGTTATAAAGCTGTGTTTAAGAGGTACAAAGTGCTAATCTGATATATAAGCTTTCGCTGCCAATTCAGGTTTGTTTCGGCTTTTTTGTTTAAAAAAAAATATATCCAGAACAAAACTAAGCCACAACCAAAAAAGCCTGTTAGGCCAGGGGCCGTATCGGGCGGCATCTGTTCTCTCGCATTTGGCATGAGCCTGGAAGAAGAGTACAAAGCTAGCATAAACATGCAGAGGAGAATAACAATTTGTCAGAAATGCAGTCAGATTCGTGCCGGTGGGCACCCGTTAGCCTGCAGGTCTGGTGTTCGTGACAGCAGAACTTGATCTCGTTATAACGGGTTTTATCTGTGAATTTTACCCAGCGTGTGAATGGTCCCCACGGGGGTGAGGAAGCCCGGGTGACACCCCGCGCGCCGCCGTGCCTGACTCACGGTAGGCACCGTACAGAAATACCGTCACGTTTTTGCCGTGTGGAAGCTAGGTCGGAGTCGATGTGTTGGCTCCGGGACAAGAAACCTCATTTCCTTTGAAAAAAAAAGTTTCCAAATGGCTTTTTGTGTGATATCTCGCATGGATTTGGAGTTACAATGAGAGGGTCAGTTTGTCTAAAGCACGGACGTGCGTCTCGACTGTTCTTGACCTGTGGCACATCTAGTTCTTGAGTAGATCTTGAGGCCAGCGTCTGTATAGACAGTTGACTTCTATTTTATGGCTGATATGTTTTACAGCTGATAAATTTTGGGAGCTCAGGGACTTTCTGTAGCGACATTAAAAATTACCCGGGATATCTTGATGCTATGCTGATTCTAACAGAACAGCGGTGTTACAAACTACAGGCTCATCCTGCGGGCAGGGGATCCTACAGAGAACCAGCGCCTGCGGCTCGGTGGGTTCGGGTGATGGAGGGAGAACGGGGTGACGGGTGGCCGACGCGGCAGTACAGTTCTGTTGGCTCTACGGCGGTGCCGAGCATCGCGGGGACGCGTGTGGGTTCAGAGCCGAGGCAGAGGCGTGCTGAAGTGGACTTCGTTTTGAGCAGTGACTGTGGGTCCTGGTGTGGTCCCAGGGACTGGGACTCCGTGAGCAATCTGGGTATGGGTGGTAAGCCCTCGTGCACGTCCTTTTTTTAACCTGTTGGTTTTGTTGTGTGGTTTTTTTTTGTTTGGTTTGGTTTTTTTTTTTTTTGTTGGGTTTTTGGTTTGTTTGGGTTTTTTGTTTAGCTTTGTGTTTGAAATTTAATCCTAGTTTTACTGGTAAGGCGTCTCCATCTTGTGCATTGCAATTGCTCCAAGGTGCAAAACAAAAGTAGGGTCAAGTGGGAGAGTTTTCCTTTAAAATCACACTCTGGAGCTAAAACAGTAGTGTGGGTGCATCATACTTTGCCATATTTCCTGTAAATCCACAGAATGTTTTGAGGAAGACTTGGATTTTTTATAAGGGCCAGAAGAAAGGATCTTGTTATGCTGACAGAATAGATTTGGGACATACGGGTGCAAATATCTTTGAGATATTTTTAATGGGCCCTTTGCAAATTAGGCTAGAAATTGAAGACTGGTAGGAATTACCTGCCATTTCGACTTACTTTCGTCTTCTTTTTCTGTGTCTTTTTGGTTATTTATTTGCTGTATCTAAAATAAAGAGTAATATTAATATCTATTAAGCGCCCAAAATAAGTAGGCAATTGCACATGGAAATTGTGGATTTGGAGGAAATAATGAATGATTATTTCATTAATGAAATAATAATAATGAAATAATGAAATTTCATTAATGAAGTAGATGTGGGGGTGGGGGTGTACGTGCATGGGTTCATACATAAAGTTAATTTCTTTTTTTCTATCTAGTTTTGTTCTTTTCAGCCGCTCCTCCTCTATCCGTGTTTCCATTTCCATGACACCACTTCTAAGAAATCTTGTCCGTCACCTCCCAAACAAGCCCTGGGGCCGTGTTGGGGCACTGGGGAAGATGGGGTTCGTGTGGTTCGTAGGTTAGTGGGTGTATTTTCTTCCCCATCGCTGTTTTCCTTTGGCAGACATCCGTGGCGAGCTGTAACTTCAGCACGAGCGAGGGGGTGGCCGTGCATGTTGAGCACCGAGAGCAGCACGGCCGGTGGCGTTGGGGTCTGTGGGTGCCCTCTCCGTCCCACCTCTGCTCCTCTTCACCATCATCCTCCTCGCTGCCGCTCTCTCGGGTCATTCCCGCTGGTTGCTTCCCAGCTGTGGGCGAGAAGGAGGGAGGCAGCACAGTTCCTAGGGCTGGAAACAGCCGCAGCTTCCCCGTCACGTGCGATGGGCTTCACGCAGCTCCGAGCTCCATCAGGTGCCTGCAAAGCCTGCTCCCGAGGCTGGAGGTGGCCAGGCTGCAGAGCCCTTTCCTGGGGGATGTTTGGCTTTGCCCCTACCCTTGAGGGTTGGCAGCATAAGCCCCGCAGCCAGAATTAAGCCCGCTATCAATTCAAAATTTGTCAAAGGGAAATAATCATTGTATCCCTCTCCTACCTGTACTTCTGCTGTGTTTTCTCTTTAACGTGATAGTTTGCTTTTGGGATGGGAAGGAAGGTGGTTCGGTGTTACTTGTTCTCACAACTCCTGGCTTGCCTTGGCTGTGCGGCAGCGGGGTGATGTCCCCGGGGCGCTGGCTGGGCGACTGGGCCTGCGGTGGGGCGTAACTCCAGAGCTGAGTTTGCAGAAAGCTTAAACAAGCACCAAAAAAAAAAAAAAAATGGATAAAGCACCATCTTGGTAAGAAAAAGAAGTGGAACCTTTTGCACCCTTTTCAGTTTCATGTCCTCCTCAGGCAAGCTGCGTATTTATCGAACGCCTTTCTGTGGTTTTCCACTTGTTCGGGTACAAAAGCCAGTGTTGCACTGCCACCTCTTGATAGCCGGGCAGGGCGGCGTGTGGCCGCGCTCCTCGCCTCGCCGCAGCAGCTTGTGGAAAACACTTTGAACCAGCCTTGAAAAATGATACCCGTTTGACTTGGGCAGGGTGAATAACAGGCAAGCAAAGCGTTAGCTTTTTTTTTTCCTTTAGCTATCCAGCTACATGTGAATTTATCTCCACTGTTCCGCTTTGAGTGGGGAGCCCTCTTCGTATTGATAATGCGGGTCTTCTCGAGGCAGCAAATGGTTTCTGCATTTTGATCTATCTTTTTGGATGACGCAGCGAGATTTTTAAAAATCAGTAGCAGATCCATGAAACAAATACTACTGTTTGTGTGTGTAATGTAAAAAGGCTTCTTTGCAAGTCTTTTAAATCTAATTACCCTTTCTTCTGAAGCATGATATGGTTCCTCTTCCTACAGAACTTCTCTGTAACAAGCAGTCTTAAATAGAAGTGATTTGTACCAGGTGTGACAACAAAACATAGCTGAATAAAACTAGTGTTTGGTCCTGCACGTGGTAGAATCGGTTGCTAATGCACGAAATGGCTAAAAAATGACATCCATTTCACACGCGGCTCAGTAAACGAGCCCTCAAACTATATCGTAATTTGGGTGGTGCATCTTGCACGTCAGGCATTGCTGGAGGCTGTGGATGGAGTGGGGTAGGGTTAGTGTCAGTGTACCCCTACGAGTTGTGTTGCACTAGCTGGGAGTTATTGTACTGGAGCAATTATTTTTTTCCTTTAGAAGTGAGAAGGATTTAAGTAGCTCTGTGTTTTTATTTATTTCCTCAAGAAACTAAAGCCGCCTTCCCCGCCTTTGGCAGTTTGCTCGAGCTGCTCTGTAAGCACAAGATCTGGGTTTCTGAGGACGCGTGCGGCACCGCGTACAGCCCCCCGTTTCCCACGCAGGGTAAGCCCGGCTCTCCCGCTCGGGTCCCGCTGGGTCGGAGCCCTCCCTGCGCTCTCGGACTGTGTCATTTTTCCTGTGCCCTCCCTCCTACCCGCGGCTCTCAGCTGGGTGGGCGGCCGCGGCGGGTCTGGGGCTGTCCGTGGGCTCATCGGCTCGGCAGGGCTCGAGCGTGGTTTCGGGGGAACACGCTCCTTTTGATGGCCGAGTTCGTTCTGTGGCCCCCGCTCTTCCCGAGGAGTTTAATTGAGTCTTTCCTCTACAGCGTTATGGGGCTCGTGGGGAGGTCACATCTTGGAGAGCTCTTTCCCCTGTCAAATTTGGTTACAGGTGACCAGTAAAATTCAAAAGGTGGATGATAAGAAAGGGAGTGTGGCTATTTTCTCCTCTTTTCCTTGGGAAATCTTGCTAGGAAGAGACACCTACAAAGATGTACGGCAGCCTTATGACGCCCATCATAACCTCGGGGTTGTTGCTCCCTGCTGCTTCCCTACTTGGAGCAACAGTGGCGAATGGCCTGACCACACAGCCACGGAGCAAGAACTTTTTGTTGTGAACAATACAAGAAAACCTGTTTTCTAGTCTTTTTTTTTTTTTTTATGTCAGATCCAGGTCAAACTTTATGAAATAACAGTAGGGAAGTCGCTCGCCTTCTCAGCCCCAGTTCCGTGGAAGAAAATGATGGTGGTGAGCGGCTGGGTAAAAACCTTGAAGGTCTGCTGCTGAACGGGGCTGGGCAGATAATAGGAACAGAAGATGGACCTTATTTAATATGATGTTGTGGAAGCTGATGGGTTTTTTGTTTGCTAGATGCCACAGAAAGATGAGGATTTTCAAACGTTCAGAAGTCATGGGAACGTGCTCAGAAATGAGGCTTAAAGTTAGAAAAAATGCCGTGTTCTGTGTCTTCGTGTTTTAAAGACTCCTCTTGCTGCGTGTTTACAAAATTTGTCATCAAAAGTGTATATAGTCTCATTCATTATTTGTCTTGCTAAATATTTACATTAATAAAATCAAGGGAAAATTGTGTGTATATATCCATCAATATTTTTAAAGTTACTAAATGTTACTAAAATGCTCTGTTTAAAGTTTAATTTTAAATGTTACTAAAATGCTCTGTTTAAAGTTTGTCTCTAATTTCAAGAATTCCTTTGTCAAAGCATAAGTGTATGGCTGAGATGTTTTCTAATTTTTAGTGGCCCATATTGCACCTGTTTATTAGTGCAGGAATACCTGAAAACTGAAGTAGAAAGTCAAAGTGAGAGCTTGCCTGGATCCCAACGTGAAGCCAGGTTCTCGCTCCTTGTTAGCCAGGCGGAGAGAAATCCACATTTTGGAAAACGTGTTCCATAGCAATAATGTTGAGTAGATGAAACTCGCTTGATTATTTTTTAAAAACCTGTGAATTGAGGCCTTTTTAGTACCAGTGTTAAGCAGTATAGTTTCTCAAATCCACACCAATTTGCATCATTTGAGAATCTCGCCCTTCAATATTTAATTTACTGACCTTTATCTTGTGGTGAGAGAAATGACTTCTTAATGACTACAGTAGACTTATTTGCATTATAAAATAAAACCATGGTCTGCGCTCCCAGGGAGCTACTTAGTATATAAATACAGCGTTTGTTGAGAAATGCATATCAGGTACTAAAAATATTTAATTGACCTACTCTTTTATTTTCAGGGTTGTGTCCTTTGTTGTGACCTCATGGTTTAACTGGGAATAAAGATGAGTATAAGCAGTGATGAGGTTAACTTCCTGGTATATAGATACTTGCAAGAGTCAGGTGAGTTTTTACAATTCTGCTTGTTAAACGACGCGTGATTTAGTTGCCGTTCAGCTGCCACTGGCTTTAGCAAACGCGGACTCATTTAAGTATTTTGCCAGTAGGCATGTTGCTTCTGTCTGAACTTTTTCTCGGTGTTTCTTCTCAACAAGAGAATGAATTCCTGCCAAGTTACCTTCTGTAACTTAATCAGATTTAGTCCTTTGGAGTCTTCAGATGGCAGTCAACCAACTAAGGGCTCGCCTGATCGCTAGAAATGCATTTTCCTGGAGATGGCTTATTTACGGGGTGACGATGACACCTTGCGCCATTTCCTTTGGGGCTGCTTGAAGAAGAAGAAAGGATGACCACCAAAACACTGGTTTTTCCTGTTCTGTCTTGGGGGCGACGGTGCCCCCGCGAGCTGGTCTTGGTGGGCGAGCTCCTTGCCTGAACGCGACTGTGGGAGGGCAGATGTTGCTCTGTTTCAGAGGAAGGAGAGGCAACCGTGACCATGACTCGTATCGTCTGAACCTAAATACCGATGAACAGAGTTGTGACGGGAACCACTCCTGGGTTCTCAAAAGCCTCCCTCCCAGCAGGACCTTTTCTCGGGGGATTTTGTCCTTTGGCGTCAGGCCAGCCAAAGCCTCCTGCTCCTTAGGAGGAGAAGCAAAAGACAGATGAATAGTGTCAAACTTTTAAAACGGGCTTCTTGAAAATGCGTTTGATGCAACGTCTGTCTGCTGCTCACGTCCCCTGCTCGTGGACTTCTCCAGCGGAGACCAAGAAGCGCCAGAAGCAGTGGTGGGTGGCAGAGTTTTTCAGTCTCTGCTCGTCAGAAGAAAGCAGAAACTCATTGTTCTGCCTGAATTTACTGAAAACTGTTACACGTTCTCATTCCAGTTGCAGATTGCTTTTGTCACAGAAGCCAAACTGACAAAATTGCTTTATCTTCCTCTGAAAGTTTGCGGGCAGTTTCCTGGTTACCTGGCAGAAGAAAAGAAAAAAATAGTAGTTTAATAAAAAATTCCGCGACAGTAAAGTTAATTTACTGAAACAACTATTTTTCGCTAGGTTAAATTCACCTTTTCAGGGTGATCAGATAAGCAGCAGTGCTGCACCATAAGATGCTTGCCGCTTCTTAATCAGTGTGTAATGCTGGGGTAGCTCCAAGTGCCAAAACAGACGCAGTTGTGGCAGCACTGCACCACGAAGCGAACGCTGTTCTACCTGCAGATCCATTTCACTTCTGTGGGTAACGAATCAGCGACCAACAGTAACAAGTCAGTCCTGGTGCCTTGGAGATATATACTTTATTAAATACTAGATACAAAACTGTATCTGTACATAGTTTCAGAATATATAAATATATGTCAATACTACCGCATACTGCATATTTTATATTTTTATATTTACTCCTGCAGAAATGTTTTGCCGTAATTAACAACTGCTGTCTTACGTATAAACTTAGTTTTTTGTCTTCTTGTACATTTAAACTAGAAACGTATCAGAGGGGAACAACAGAGGTGTGCTGATGAGGTGGTTTTAGTTCTCAGGCCCGGTGTAACTTCGTATAACTTGCTTAGATTTGTAAACAGCAGATCCTGCAGCAGCACGGCAAGTAGCATTGTCTGTCTGTAAATCAATTCTGATGTTTTTGCCTTGTCTTTAGGGTTTTCCCATTCAGCATTTACCTTTGGTATAGAGAGCCATATCAGCCAGTCTAATATAAACGGTGCTCTGGTGCCACCAGCTGCTCTGATTTCCATCATCCAGAAAGGTCTGCAGTATGTAGAGGCCGAAGTCAGTATTAACGAGGTAAGGAGGCTTTGCCCGCAGGAGCGGTGCGTCCTTGCTTGCAGTAAGTTTGAATGTTAGTATTTTTTCTTAACTTTCTTGTGTCCTATTTATCTACTTTTACTTCAGATTCCTTACTGCTGGTGTTCACCATGACTCCAGTGGTGGAACCAGAGTGGAGTGACATAACTGGGTAGGGGTTCTGCCCAGTGCAGCCACACAACACCAGGCATGGTGTTCTGGCTCGTTGCTTAAAGGTCCGTTGTCTGTAGAGTTTTTACCCTAATACAATGTTGTAGTAAATCCAGACAAGTGCAATAAGATAATTTATTGAGACGAGTAACCTCTGAAGTTTTCTTTTCGTAGACTTGCGCTAGGGCGGTGGGAGAGCACTCTGCAGCCCTCCGTTGGGTGGTGTGGCCTTCTGACGAAGTAACGAGAGCCCGAGGGCAAGCTTTCCAAATAGAGAGAGGTTTCGGTGTGGGGCAGGAAGGATGAAGGGATATGCCAGCTCGCTTTTTGCCGCCGCTGGCTAATTCATCTTGAGCAGGATCTATTAAATTTGATGTTTAAATGGTTATTCCAGCAGTACAGAAAGCTATGTATCTTCCTGCCTGACGCTGCAGATACTCGCCCTCAATTTCCACGCTCATTTATGCCTGGAAGGTTAGCAGCCTCCGTGTATGTCAGTTATATTACAGAAGGAGACGATTTTTTTTTTCCACTAACTCTGTTCTCTTTCCAGTCTCCCTTATGTCTTCTGTTTATGTGTAGTTTTCATAGTCCCAGTGAAGCAAATCTCTTTTCCCTTAGGAAGCCTCAGAAAAATAAAGCAAGCGATTGGAATAGAAGGAGGAGACCCTATATTTATCTCAAGGAATCCTCCTAGCTCCTAAAAATAGATCCTTACAAAGCCCTAGCATATGTATAAGGGTATTTTTAACTGGGTCTTGTCCATTTCAGGATAAAATTCTTCCTTGTTGTTTGAAAGCATGCCAGCACTGTTTAAAAAAAGGAAGAAACTAGTCAAGTCTCCAGATAATATGTTTATGGAAAGTATTAGTCTAATAAGATAGAATAACTTCACAAGCCAGTGACCCGGCTTGCAGTGTTTGCAGCTCTTCAAACAAACCATTAGATTTTGCTGCAGCCACTCATGTTTGAAATCATATTCATAGATAGCTGACAGTGTTTTTTGCTTTAGCAGATGATTTAGCAAACCCGAGGCGTAACAGCCTTGATTCCAGAAGCTCTGCCAGAGGCCTGCAGTGGCTTTTTTTGCGTACTTACGGTGAACGCTTAACTTTAGACTAAAATTCCAACCCTAACCACACCAGTGATGAGATACCGCTTCCAGCACCATTTGTAAACTTGTTTTATTATATTAAATCAAAACTTTTGCTTTAGTTTTCCTTGGAATTTTTGCCCATAATGTTAATTTGTACTTGGTGTTGTCTTTTTTTTGTTTGTTTGTTTGTTTGTTTTCTCCCTCTGCTGTAATTTAGGATGGTACCTTGTTTGATGGTAGGCCGATAGAGTCTCTCTCACTGATAGATGCAGTAATGCCTGATGTGGTACAGACAAGACAACAGGCCTACAGAGATAAACTTGCACAACAGCAGGCGGCAGCTGCTGCAGCTGCGGCCGCGACTAACCAACAGGGATCAGCGAAAAATGGAGAAAATACTGCAAATGGAGAAGAGAACGGAGCACATACTATAGCAAGTAAGTTGAGACGGAAATGACCTCAGCCTGCGTTGGCATCGCTTCCTTGTCCGTTACCGCAGCACGGGCCGGTGGTACGAGCTAGTAGGCGATGAGGTGCGTGCGCAGGGGTGCCAGTAACCCTTCGGCTTGCAGAGAACGCCTTCGTCGTGGGTGACGCTTCAGCTGGTGGCATCTCACCTTTGGCTGTCCCCGGTTTGATACTGGGAATTGCAGGCGGAGGCGCAAACTTCTCAGTTCATTAGTTCACAATATTCCGCTGACCAGTCTCACTTCCAGTACTGCTCCTTTCCTGTCGGCTGAAGGTTTTTCGCAGGACCCTCTGAGAGCTCTTGGATAAAGAGGGTAAAATTGAATAAAAAATAAAAATTCAGAGACAGCTCTTTAAATATTGCACCTCCTCCGCTTTGGCCCCTGTACGAGGAGGAATTAGGAGAGGAGTCTGCTAATCCGCAGCTGGTTAAACCTGAGCGTTGCCTGTGGCCGGCTCCGCTGACCCCCTGGGTCGGGGGGCTGTAACCCGCTCTCTGTAGCACAGGCTGCCGAGCCAGGGCGGGATCCTCGTGGCTGCGGAGGCAGATCCGCCGTCGTTCGTCTCCTTCATCGGTGGCAGCTTTCACGATTTGCTACGTGGAATTCTTCGGCGCAGCTGCTTGCAGGTTTATTCCTTGGTTCCGTACTGGCTGCGACTGGTGAAACACGCGAGTTTTATTTGTCATCACTGGTCAAAGGAGCGTAGTTACGGTCAGGCTTAGCATAGAAAAGTGCGGGGCAGGCATTAAAATGTGGTTTTGAAAATATTGTTCTGGAAGTCTGAATGACGTTTGAGAGGGGCAGTTACAGCTCTCGCTGTAAAAGCACTTGAAAAAAGACATTTTTGAGAGAATATTCTTGTGAAGCCGTGTACAAGTCTAGCATTTTACGTCTGGATTTTACTAGGTTTTTTCGTTATTATGTAAGATAAACAAACTGGAAATATAATCTTTGGCTTAAATAAGCTTTCTACTGTGATGCTTTCATTTAAAAATCTCAAAAGCGTATTTATTTTATAACTGAACTGGATAGAGCGAGCGTAAACTTCCCATCTCAGCCACTGTTAAATGTGATGTGCCAGCAGCCCCTGCTGGCTGGTACGCCGAAGTGTGCTGGCCTTGATCCTGTTTAATTGAAGCAATGTTTTATACGGTGCTCTACCTTAAAAATATGCATGTTCTGGTATAGCTCTAAGTAATAGCCTTTCCTGCTTTCTCACACGTACAGTGACGGAAACCCTTAGAGTTAAATTAAGCAATAGACGCAAACGGTTTGTTTAACCGCAGCGAATAAACACGGAGCAGGTGAACTCTTCAGCATTTTTCATGTTCTGCATTTACACTCAGCGTGAATTTGTTTTTAATAAGAGAAAAATGGTCGATGGTAGCTGCCAAGAAAACTGGTTTGTCAGTAGAATTACCCCCCGTATGTGTTACAGACCAATATGGATTCAACGTCAGTTCCACGCGGGAAGCTATGCACTGCCACAGTTCCACGGGAGCTGCCGGTGCAGTTTAAAAAGCTCTGTTATCGGTTTGCTGCATCACCAAATGTTATTATATTAATTAAAGCCATTTTCTAAATGAAGTGCCTGAGATGGAGACTTAAAGCTGACTGCAATTGGTGAAAAGAGACTTTTTTTTAAAAAAAAACAGATGTGTCACGAGCGTGTTTTTAAAGCACAAGATAGACTGGCAACATGTTGTGCCACGCAGTGTCGTGCCTGCAAAACTGTGAGTCCTTCTAATATCAGCGTTTATTTTGGAACATAGCAAAAAAATTGACTTTTGGCCTCAATTTTGAAGTTCCAAAATTAAATCCGTTTGGATGCTTGAGGTTTAGAAGGGCTGAGAGCTTTCTGGCATTTGTGGAACTCCCCATCCGTTTATAATACTTCATAAACTGGAACTGGAAGGATAAAGGAATGGTACAACCTTGTCAAATTTTGATGCACGTAAATTTTGGGTTAATTGTGCTCATCCCAGAAGACCGTGAACCCTACAGCAGTTACAACGTATTATCCCAAAATATTAAAATCCACCTCTCTCTACTGTTGTTTCCCATAATGCAGATAATCACACCGATATGATGGAAGTGGATGGGGACGTTGAAATCCCTCCCAACAAGGCAGTGGTGCTGCGCGGCCATGAATCCGAAGTGTTCATCTGTGCCTGGAATCCCATTAGCGACCTTTTGGCCTCAGGGTACGTGCTTTAACCACGCGGGTACGCAACGCCGGCGCTCGCTGGCACGCTTCCGCGGGGTAACGGCTTCGGTAGCGCCCGCCCCGACGCCCTCTGCGGCAACCCCCCCACCGTTGGCTGTTTCGAAACGGGCCTAACTGGGAGAAGGAGTTAAATTCTCATTAACTGCTTTGTAGATCTGGAGATTCGACAGCACGGATATGGAACCTCAGTGAGAACAGCACGAGCGGCTCTACGCAGCTGGTACTTCGACACTGTATACGAGAAGGAGGGCAGGATGTACCCAGCAACAAAGACGTGACATCGCTGGATTGGAACGTAAGTGGAAATGGCAGGGCTCAAAACGCGCCGAGGGAATCGCACCTGTCATTTCGCAGAGTCAAATTTTGAGTGGCAGCAGCCGCGCGTCCTGCGCCGCGGCCCCTGGACCGTCCCTGTTTCTGAGCCGCGTGGTAATTTCTTGTATCGCCCTTCTGGGACTTCCTCTTTAATAAGGCGTAGTCAGTGGAATAAATATCATAAATCTTACGCAGATGGATTCTACCTGAAATGTGCTTTGTGCTCTTTGGCTTTGAGTTATACAGTTAAACAAATAAAATAACCTTTTTGCTGGCAGAGCGAAGGTACACTTCTAGCAACTGGGTCTTACGACGGCTTTGCGAGGATATGGACTAAAGACGGTAAGCGAACTTTTAACTTCCACCAGTACATTTTCCTGTATTGTGGCTCACAGCATAGTTTTTTATTTTTTTTTTAATGTATTCATATCAATATAAATTTTCAGGTAATCTTGCCAGCACCTTAGGGCAACATAAAGGTCCTATATTTGCGTTAAAATGGAACAAGAAAGGAAACTTCATTTTAAGTGCAGGAGTGGACAAGGTGAGATAATCTTTGGTAAAATTAAAATTCTTTCCTTCCCCGTTACAATCTAATTGTAAGCATAATAGCAAAGCGATAGGAAGTAAGTAAATTAAACTAAAGGCATGGGACGTAAATATGTACTTACAAAGAACTTGTTACGCTAGCTGTGTTTTCTTGTGTTTAATAGTACTTTTTTGAGATACTTTAATTTATTAGATTGCGGTGTCTCTGGATCTCTTCCCAGTGAGGTTAGCCTAAGGTGGGAAGGAAGGGCCCTGGACGCAGCAACATTAAACCTTCATAAAACCGAGTCGTCGAAAATTTAATGAAGTACTTTAATGAAAGGCCTCAGAAAAAAAAGCCATGCTGGAGGCGCAGGGTCAGGCTGATTCGGGTATCAGTCGAGCCTGAGAATGATTAAAAAGGTTAGAGCTGGGACATAAGAGAAGTCAATATATCTCACGGGGGAGAGGCAGGGGTGGAATGCCAGGAAGCTCGTTGTTTACCTGTGTTTTATTTCACATCTCTAAACAAACCTAAAGACTCAAAATGTCTGTAAACTCAAAGCTGGTGTTAGTGTGAGAGGTTTTATGAGTGGTAGGAAGGGCACATAGGGATGAAGAACAGACTTAAGATGAATTCAGAGAATAGAATCGACGATTGAAAGAGTAAGAAGCACTTAGTCTTTCCTCTGGAACTGATGCAAAGTGTAGAAGGAATCACAGAGTTCTCTTAGTGAGTCTGGCAAACTGCAAGGCAACAGGCCCCCAGCGCTCCAAACTGGCAGTGTCACTGTGAAGTAGGAGATTTTCTCCTTTATTTATTATTTTTTCCTTGCACGCATTTAACCGAGTTTGCTTTAGTGCCTGGCTTTATAAGCGCTTCTGCTGGCACAAAGGAAGGAAAAGTAAATGTCTCAAAGCATGGAAAGGATGGGTTTCTTCTTCTGGCAGCTGCCATGGCTTGTGCCAGTTTTTAAATCTTTGTGGAGGTGCAGCTTTAATTTGCGGAACAAATATTCCGGAGGAGGCAGAAGCCTCATTTCAGCCAAATAAAACTCCTTGGACAAAGCAACTGAGGTTATGCTTTGAAAAACATTCTGCATTAGCAGAAAGATTGACCCAACCTTATGCTGCTGTTCCATAAATAATTTGCGTGGTCAGTTCATGCTTCCATCGAATTCAGTGTCAAAATCTTCATTGATTGTTGAGGTAGGTCAGGACTATGGGCATGTAGTAGTGATTATAAACTACTGATTTGGTCAGGTAGGAGTTCTTTCACCAGCAGGCAGAGAAAAACTCAGGCCGAAAATACACCCTGAAATCAAATCTGGCAGATTCTTAAGTACGAGACTAATTGTATAAACGTCTTTAGGGGCAAATGAGTATTTGAAATTACAATGTGAATATACAGGTATTTGAAATGAAAATAGGTGTGTGGAGTGAATTACAAGAATATAAGTAGGACTAAGGAGATAAACCTATTTAATTTTTGTTTATAAAAGGAAAAAGAAGCCCAGCACCCCTTTCTTCCCTCCAGACCCCAAAATGTGATTAAACACCTCTCTAATATGGCAACATACTAAGGTTTTCTGCTGTTGTCTGTACTCCTACTGCTTTAGTACTGGCTAAAACACTAGAAATACACACGTGGGAGCAGGTTTGGGCGATGGGGAGTAGGCTAGGTGGTCCGATACATGCGAGTGGTGGTAGCTGTGGGGAAATGAGCGATTTGTACAAGTCTGTTGATCGTTTGTGTATTTGTTCAACACAGACCACAATTATTTGGGATGCCCACACTGGCGAAGCCAAGCAGCAGTTTCCTTTTCATTCTGGTGAGTCTTGGTTTTGATCATTCAGGATTGTCATCTGAAAAGACGAATAGAGTGTTACTTATTAAAGTAAATTCAAAAAATCTGAAGTTTGTGGTGCTTGTTGACACCATTTTCAGGTCTTCCAGGCAGCCTTTGGATGCTGACCCCCGTATTTGTAGTCTTTTGAATTTTGGGAATGTAAACGAAGGTAGAATTGTTCTGATTTCATAGCTTCGTAGCTCACAGCCTTAGTGCAGTGCTGTGAACGTCGTAAGAGATAACCCAAATGTGACTGACTTTCTGTAGCACGGTGGCAGACAAATCAAGCGGGTGGGCCACGAAGGGTTTGTGTTTATCAGCTAAGGACTGCATTTGTCATCTTCCTGCTACAGTAACCCCAGCTCCGCATCCCATTGTTCTGTGCTGCCCGCTGTGCTGTCCCCAGTTTGTTTGGCCACAGACCAGCCGAAAGGCTGTGCGCTGGCCAGCTGGGATGGGAGCGCAGCCTCTCAGGAGGTCAGACAAATTGCTTTGTGGGCTGCACGCTGTGCGAGCCTGCCAGAATCAGCTGGAAAATAGAATAGAGAGGATGACGAACATGTCATTGAAGGGCCTTTAAGAAACGTGTCTCGTCTCCACTTCTTATTCCGCTCGCGCTGCATTTTCAGTGGCATGACAACAACCAAAAACATCAGTTCTTGATTTACTCCAAGCAGTTCTGCGTGCTCTCTGCCATAAATATCTTGGCTTCATCAAGTGGAATATGTCGCCCATGATTAAGCTTCAAGTTACCACACCTTATAATGCTGGAATTAAAGAAAGGAAATAAATCATTACCTTTCGCTGGCCGCCATCTATCAGCGCAAGCATGGACTGTTAGCGGAGATGAGCTCGTGCATGACGATGTGTTCAGTTGTGGGAACCTGTTCCTCGTGCCAACTCCTGAGATTTCTTTATAGCTGGCTTAACTACAGCTTGTTGTCCGACTGCGCTGTCTTCGGTGTCGCTGTTCCGTTTCAGATGCATTCCCTGTTTTAATGACTTCTATTAAATTTTGTTTCGTTCCTTTGTGCAAGGCTGGTTTTGGCTGCGTTTCTCACCGTTCGTGGTGTTTGATTATCTTTAGAACGGCTGTAAAGTTAATGGTCGCTTCCTGCTGGCGTTTGTTCTGAGGTGGTGGATGCTAAATTTGCAAATCAAACTCCTGCAGAATACGTACCGTAGTTTTAAACATCTTTCTTTTTCTTTTAGCACCAGCATTAGATGTTGATTGGCAGAGTAACAACACATTTGCCTCTTGCAGTACAGACATGTGTATTCACGTCTGTAAACTAGGACAAGATCGGCCCGTCAAAACCTTCCAGGGTCACACAGTAAGTGCTGGAAAATTGGGGGTTGCCGTGCAATATTTTTATTAATGGGAGACTGGGGGCCCAGTGTATTTGCCGGTATAGAGCACTTGTAGCGGTTGGTCTTCGGCAGCCGGCGACAGATCCACGTACGCAGGCGGTTGTAGTTAAGGGCATGCGGTAACTGTAGCCTCTATCTTTATTAGAACAATTCTCACTCCCACGTGCAGCCCTTTTCACCAGTGCCGTAGCAAAAGTGAGCTTTAGTAGAAGAAACGTGGTAACTTCAAGACTTTGCTAGGCGCAGCCTATCTTGTGTAAGGGCGCGCACGGGGGAAGTGTGATGAACGGGTAGCAAAAAGTTGTTGTTATTGAAGGCGAAGCTGGGAATGAAAACGAAATGTTAAACCGCTGACAATTACACAAATACTCATAACTGCTGTCCACCTTTATCTTTCATAAGCTGTCATTTGTAATGGAAGCGAAGACCCCAACTTATTCTCACTGTTCAATTTTAGAATGAAGTAAACGCAATCAAATGGGATCCAACTGGTAATCTTCTGGCATCCTGCTCTGACGACATGACTCTGAAGGTAAGGGGAGTTGTGGTGCCGGCTCTTGTCTGTGTGGGACTCCGGGGTGCGCACCATTAGCCCGGGCAGTCCAGCAGCATCGCTGTACTTGCCGTGTCGTCTGGTAGTTCTTTTTTCATAGAACAAGATTAGGCAATCCTAGCAAATCCTTGTTAATCAGAGCCAAGCTTTCATCCAGAGAACTTGTTACAGGCTGCCACCCTGAGACTTGGAGCATGATTTATTAGGTGCTTTTAGCTGTTTACAGAATCAGGCCATTAATCGTTAAGCTGTCACACTTGATGGTTGCTTTTGGTTAAAAGGAAGAGTTGGAATGCATGTCGTGTAACGCACGCAAGAACGGGTGACTAGCTCCTTTCCCGGCTTCCTTCTGCTTTCCCCTTCTTTTTAGGTAAAACCTTTGGCATATTTTTTCTTAAGAGACGGTGTGTACTCCTTGGTTTTTCCGGTTCATTCTACAGTTTTCAACTGCGCCTACACTTTCCTCCAAATAATTCATAGCAGCATGCTTTCTTGTAGAACCGGGGCAACCTTGGGAGCGCAGAGGGCACTAACCTACGCGCGTGGCTCCGAGGCACGCTAGAGAGCCGTACAAAACACCACCACCTTAGATGCACTAGCAGAAATGAGGTTGTTCGTGCCTGACAGGCCTGTGCTGTTTCCACGTTCCAGATGCTTTTCCATTACTCCCATACTGCTTTATATTTAGTAGGTGTTTAGCACTCTCTTTAGTAGAGTTTCAGGATATGGGTTTTATGTCGACAGCGCTGGCCTACTCGTAGCCCTTGGGACGGTATTTCCGTCCCGCTCACCGTTGTTTAATCAGAGACAGGGAATGGCCGAATGAGTAGCCAGATCCCCTCCTGCGCTGGCTTGTAGTCAGGCTCTTGCAGTGGGAATCACCTTATCTACATATAAACATGTAAGCGTTAAGCCTCTAGTCTGAAGGAGGATGCCTAGACATCTTTAGTCCACAGAGTCTCTATCACCACTCGCATCCTTTCCCGAGTGTCTCAGTCAAGTGTGAAGGATAAACCCCTGAGAGCATCGGTCGTTCTCCATTGGCAATGGATGGAGTAAAAAATAGCCAGCTTAAGCTAGATATTTCATACTTAGGCAGCTGAAACTCAGGGGAGATGAATTCCAGTCTGGAGCTCAAGCTGTGGCTGCTGCCTCTCGGTGAGTAGAGAGGTGGCAACTGGGAGCACGTCGCCGTTTGTGGGCTCAGGCAATTCAGGCAATTAACTTCTTGGTTGCTGTTCTCAGTTCAGCCCAGCCTGGAAAGAGTTTTATCATTTTGTTCAGGATTAACTGGAAGACCAGTTGCTTGTAGATAAGTGTACTCATCACTGATCACTTGTGGGTCACTCACTTCGCAGTGGCGGTAGGAACGAACGTCGGGTTTTGAAGGGTATGGAAGGTGCCTGGTGATTGATTTCTTTTTCTCTCTTGTGCTGCCAGCTTGATATTCTCTAGGGCAGCTAATACGGACTCTTCATCTATACTAGTTTTGGGAAGAGAAGCTAGATTTTGATCCCATCAATTTAGAGTGGAAATACAATTTTAATTCTGTCTGCGCATTGAAAATCGATTTCCCCTTCGGTGAGGCACCCGTTCTGAAAAGCGTCATTCATTTAAACATGCACCCCAATTGCATCTTAAATACAGTTGAGCTTAAACATGCCCCCGTTAGCGTTTCCTAACAAGAGGTGAGCTGAAAGCACTACTAAACCACGTATCGTTAAATAAAGCATTCAGATGATTAACTGCTATATCAAGTTTCCCATTCAGGAAGAGGTATAAAGCCTTCCAAACCCCTTTCTGTATGCAGTGCAAACAGAATAAAGTTATTTTGTTTGCCGAGGGTTATCGTGCAGGAGTTGGAGTCCCGAGGAGCTCCTCCTTTGCGTGGAGCACCGAACAAACACCTGGCGACGCAAACCCTAACGAGGCAGGAAAACGCCGTCATCTGTTCTGCAGTAGGCGTCTAGGGCTTTGTATGAAAACAGAAAATTTCTCTACTGTCCCTTTACTTCACTCAATCTGTGTAGCAGGAAGTTCATTTAAAAATAGGACTGTGATATTTTGTCAACTCAGACGTGAACGAACACATATTGCTCTTCTCATTTTAGCATCTGTTATCATCCCCGCACTTTTCAAGGGGCTTCTAGTTAGCACATGCAGATCGGTTTCTACAGGCAGTACCTTTATTACTCATTAACCCCATCAGGGACTTAGAACTCAAAGGACGGAGGATACTGCAATAATACCTGTCATAATTACTCTAGAAACTCAGCAGTCACAGCAAATGCTTCGAGCGGCCTAAAAGGTAGCAGTGAGGCTGCAGATGGTGAGGAAGAAAGGTGTAAAATGTGTTTTTGTACAATGTTGTGCTAAATGCCTTTGCGTTTTCTTCCGTTTGTACCGTAGATCTGGAGTATGAAACAAGACAGTTGTGTCCACGATTTACAAGCACACAACAAAGAAATTTATACTATCAAATGGAGTCCTACAGGACCCGGAACAAATAATCCAAATGCCAATCTTATGTTAGCAAGGTACTGTTTAACCGTGTTTTTAAATGCCTGTTAAGCATTATTTTTATTCACTCTTTATATATATAGGTTCGCAGCACGTTTTGAAGCATGTAGGATACTTTAATTACATCTCAGCCTGACATATTTTTGTTCCTAATATAAACACAATACGATAATCTGTGCTTTTTTTTTTTTTTCTTCCCCTTGACAGTGCATCCTTTGACTCTACCGTTAGGTTATGGGATGTAGACAGAGGAATTTGTATTCATACTCTGACAAAACATCAAGAACCTGTGTACAGTGTAGCTTTCAGTCCTGATGGCAGGTACCTGGCCAGCGGCTCCTTTGATAAGTGTGTACACATCTGGAATACACAGGTAGAGCTCTTCCGTCTGTTCGGAAGTTTGAGTTTCGGTCTTTTCCATCCAACCTTTGTTGCTCCTTCGTGTTTCGGCCACAAAGAGCTTTGCCCTTGCTAACGCGCTGATTCGCTTTCTCTTGGTTCTAAGGTTGCGTCTGTTAATGGATACATGTTTAATTTCTCTCTTTCAGTGCTTGCCTGTGGTGAGGTAGTAATTGTCTTTACATTGTCTTGACTTAGACAAAAAAAAAACAACCAAAAAATAACCAAAGACCCACCACCAAAAACCACAACCACCAAAACGTGTTCAACAAAGTGTCTCCAATAATATGTTGCATCCAAAAATTGTCTTTAACTCTCAACTCTAAACGCCTGATAAAACAGGTTTGCTGTGAAAAACGACTGACGTAGACATACAAACCTGATGGCTATTTCATTGAATTCCACTGAAAAACCAGGGAACGTAAAAAGAGGAAAGACAGTGACGACAAAATGTTTCCTCAGAAGTCTCTTAGAAAGGACGCTTTCACATGTTTTGTATTTCTGGCCAAAAAAGGGCTGACTGCGAATGAGACTCTAAAGACCTTGTTGTTAGGCAAGGCGTGATCTCTGGCAACGGGCGCTGGGTACGAATGTTGGTAGGGCTCATCGTAGTAATGGGGAGCTGTCGTGACCGTCGCCGGTTCTGCCTGTCAGGCGCGAGAGGTCAAGATGCGATAACTGTGCCTGTCCCGTCCCTTAACACAGCGCCGAGGCCGTCCGCAAGTCTCATCCCGACCCTGTCCTCCGGGAGTTTCAGCTCCTAAAAGCAGTGGGGAGGTTTGACACGTTGTACAAATGTTACTTGTTCGCTTGGATTTTCTTGTATTAATTATGTGTTTTGTCCCTTTTTAGACAGGTGCCCTAGTTCACAGTTATCGGGGAACAGGAGGGATTTTCGAGGTTTGCTGGAATGCAGCAGGAGACAAAGTTGGAGCAAGTGCTTCAGATGGTTCAGTAAGTGCGGCTGGACTTGCCTGGCGTTCTAGCGGGCGGTCTTCTGGGAATCTTCCGAGTGACGGCGGAGACGCCGTTTCCTTCTGCAGCTGGAGTTCAACGCAGCCGACTCACACACGGATTTTTGTATATAAGGGTGGCTGTAAGATTGAAAGGAAAATATGTCTTTACTCCAGAAGTCTTTAGTCTTTATTTATTTATGCATTGCTGTTCTAAACCCTCCAAAAATCTCGGAAGGCGGAGGTGCCTCTAATTTAAATGTTCGGTCCCTGCTGGGGCTTCCCATGGAAACGCGTTCATTGTGGCCGGTCTTTTCATTATAGCCCCGAAACACGTTCATTTTCGCCTCTTTACCCTTTCCGAGTGGGAACATTCAGTGTAGGTGATGTTACTGTGATACGTGATAGGAACGAAGTATCTTCCGCATTGCATTCGAGAGAAAGTACGGATTTCTGAACGCTCACAATTAAAAAGCTCCTCAAAATGACAGGAGCCGTACGTGAATACCAGCCCGCTTGCATTGCTTGGGTGGAGCAGAGGACAGAGTCATGTTTAACTAATCACGAATGCTCCCTCTGTGATCTCGTAGTGCTGCACTGCAGCGTCACCTCCTAGGTCTTCTGACATTGTCCTGCAAAGTTCTGCGGTAAAATATTAACGTGCAGTTCTTCGTAACAAGTACAGTGGTTGTTTTTCGCTTGCCCCTCTTTTGCCGTGGTTTCAAAAGAAAGGAGAGAGCCTAAGGAAAAGCAAAATTAGAATAAAATAAGAGCGATAAAGGAATTGGAGTTTGAAGTGCTGCCGCTTAAAGTTGCAGGCGTCAGCAAAAAGCAGTCCTGGAAGGTTTCTGGCCCAGAGCCTCGGGTAGAGCCTTAACACCGTGCCAAAGCGCCCTCCTGCCCCGCGGGCTCCGCGCCGGCGGGGGGTGGCTTTCTCAGAGCTCAGAACAGAAAGTGGGAAGTTGTGAGTTTTAAGTAGACTGAATTCTAGGGAATTAATTTTGACTGGCCTTTCGTATGATGTTAGTCTTGTAAGCATAGACAATATCATAAAAGGAACAAAAGCTCAAGGCATATCCTGAGTACAAATGAATTATCCCCCCACCCTAGGTGACCCTTTTAGATGTATGCCGTGTAACCTTTCCAGTCCTCCCGTTAATTTAAGCCAAGAGGCTGATTGTACTTGCGACAGATTGGTTTTCGTTTTGCTGTTGCTCTTTTGAAAACGTTGGGCTTACTTTGTTTTATATTGTTTGCTTGCGAAAGCCCTCCTCATCCCCTCGGCTTTAAATACACTTAATAACTAAGCGGATGGAGGCACATTTGAACGGTTTGATGACTAAAGCACGGCTTTGATGTGATGATATTTTACGAGTAGATTTCGATGCCTGACGGAACCGGAACGTGAACCAGTTGCTGGTGTTCTGACCGTAAGCCCTCGGGCAGCCGTTCCCGTAGCGGGTCTGGCTGGGCGCTCGTAGCCGAAGCGCTCCCCTGGTTTTGCTCGGCCGTTTCACACAGAATTGTGTAAATGCGGAATAAGGTGCAACGGGCCGTTTCTGTACACGTATTTCTTTTTTCTTACAGGTTTGTGTATTAGACCTGCGGAAATAGCGCTACTAGTTGGAAGCCATGGACCGACTATGAATGTGTACATAGCCAAAATGACTGTCCCTGACCCATGTACTGCTATAGTCCCAATTGAACCATGGCCAGTCCACTACAGCCAAACGTAAAAGAAATATATACATATACTGTATATAAAAAAAGAGGAGAAAAAAAGAAAAAGAAAAAAAAAAAGTCACACCCTGAAGAGGATGACAGAGTTTTGTCACAGCTTGTGAATCCTGTTCACCAAGTGCTGGAATCTGCTGTGCCCCAAAATAACATTGAAAGGTTTTGGATATGAAAATCGGAAGAGAGCGCGAGAGCGAGAGAGAGAAATATACCGTATACAAGAGCAGACCCATATACATACCAAATTCAGAAGATACTAATGGCAGCCTTCCTTCCCCCTTCCCCCCGCAAATCCATTACGACGGTGGATCGTGGGGGGGTTGTTTCCCTTCTCAGTAGTCGAGCAGTTTGTGTGTACAGAGAAAACGGACTTACAGAAATCTGCAGCAGTAGTTTTTTCTTTGCTTTTAAACATTGGGTTTTCTGTTTTGTTTTGGTTAAGTTTACGGATGCATGAAGTAAGGGAGTGAATTAGTTTCTTGTTTATATATATATATTTTTATTTTTTTTTCACCTTGGAAAAAAATGTTTCTTTGAAACATATTTTAATCCATTCTTTGAGGAGGTAGATTGAACCTGATGACGTTTGGTACATTTTGTGGCTCCCAGAGCACGATTTTGTGAACAGAGGGAGAGTGGAAAAGGGATTATGGAGAGAGAAGAAAAAACAAAAAAAGCAAAACAAAAAAAAACCCCTACAACAAAATCCTTCTTTGAGGCGTGATATTTCACGTCCTGCTCATCTACGAAGTATGACAGTAATGGGTATAATGCTATGTTTTATTTTCTGGTGACATGGCTAAAATGCAGTCGTTTCTTATTTGGGACATCATTCTGCCAAGCTTAAGAATAGAAGGGCACAAAAATACAGAAAAGAAAAATACAGGGATGCACACAAAAAGGAAAAAAAAAAAAAAAAGGAAAAAAAAAAAGCATCTTCTGTTGCTTTAAGACCATAACTAAAATATGGTTAAATTGTGCACTATTGTGAAAGGAGCAAAGTATCGCTGGGGGATCGTTTTTAAGAGGTTAAGGTCTTTCTGGACAAGGGTTCGCGCCACAGCTTCTCTGAGAGTTGCCCATCGTTACTTGTAGGAGCTTAGATGTATAATTGTAACCAAACTCCAGTATTAAAAGTCTCTCATGTAATTTTTCTTTATTAAAATAAAATCTTTGGCATATATTTGATAACACTGCCATTAAGAGGCAAAATGTTTACTACCTTAGATTTAAAACAAAACAAAACAAAAAAACCTTAAACAGAGGACTTGCTTCAAGTTTATTTTAATAGCAGTGATTCAGCTTATTTAAAAGATGAATACTTGCACTAATTCCCCTGCTGCTCCAGTCCTGCAGTTTATTGTATCTTGTGACTACATTTTTTTCCAAATATAGGGTAGATGTAAGCTGCTATTTTTTTAATAATCACTACTATATAGTGTCTTTTACTCTGTTTACAATATCAAGTATTTTTCTTACGATGACAGATGTATATGGCAAACCTTTTTCTGCTCATGTGATTAAAAGTATACTGATAGTGATTTTATTTGTAAATGATAGCATGAGGTTATGTTTACGCGTACGTGTAGTCGAAAAGGTTGCATCATGTCTTGCATAAGATTCCAAGAGTGTAAATTTATAAAAAAAGAGAGGTTGTCAAATTTATGTCACAGGCATTTTACTTAAGGAATGGTTTATATGACAGAGCTTTGCAAAGTTATCGGTTTTATAACACTATTTCAATCACAGATCATTTTGTGGCTTATGATTGCTAGTCTCTAACCTTTCATTTTTTCCTTTTCTATTTTTTTTTTTTAGTTTTAAATTTTGTCCCCTTCCCCCCCCAAGTTAGGTATAAATTGATTTAATTGACATAACGCAGCTTCGATGTTTTAACCATTGTTCTTTAGGCATTGATTTCTGCTATTTCCATGGAATAAACACGACTTGAAGCAAGTCTGAGTTTGGCTAAGGTAGGGCAGCAATTTGCCAGTGGTAAAGAGAAGTCAACAACGCATTCCCTGTATTCGCCCCAGGACCGTGATGCTGTCATACGCAGCGTTTAAAACCCACGAAAAGTCAGATCCGTAAAGACAGTCACCCGTGGTGGTTCGGTGCCAGCTGTTTTTTAGGGTTTTGGAAGATATTACAAAAGTCGAGAGCAATTACCCTGTGAGTTACAGTATGTAGGAAACCTAATGTATTGAGTGTCTGGCACTTGAAATGTTGCTTTTATTGCTGGAGGTCCATGACTGTGGCTGACCTCTGTCATTTAATGGAGAAAAAAAAAAAAAAAAACCACAAAAATAAAAAAAAAATTCTGTGCAATAATTTTAAACTGTGCTCCCAGGAATAGACACAAATGTTTTGAGTATCTTTAAGCTGCATTTTTTCGTTTAGCAATGCATATGTCAATTGCACTGAATTTAAATCTGAAAGTCAGAAGTGATTCTTGATAGTACTTTTGTATTTTAATATGGACAGTTTATTCATTTTCATAAAAGTTATTGGATGATTCTTTCAGCCGATCTAAACAATTGTGGTGGAATTCTGTGACATAGCCGCAAAATCACACACAGCCATGTTTTAGGGTATTGCCATTTTCCTCTTTCTCAGTCATCAGCTGTTTTGGTTGTAGTTCTAGTCGCTTAAGCATAGTATCACGTAGTCAGAAATAGGTAAAACAGAGCTTCGGTGCCGCCAGGTGCAGGGTTCTCGGGTGCTTAAGCCCGGCCTAGCGGGAACGTCAGGCGCGCAGGCTCGGGGCCCCCGGCCTGGCGTGGGCCGGCGGCGCCCGGCCGCGGTGGAAAGGCGCCGCTCCCCACTCGCAAAGGATCTGGCCAATAGATATTTTATTGTTGTCCTTTACTAGCATGCCACAGTGCTGCTCCTGCTCACCCCTCTTCTCGCCTCCTGTCTTATACCCTGACAACTGCATGCATGCAAGGTGTGCTGGGATCTGTGATTCTGTGAAGCGAAAACGAAGGAAAAAAGAGAACCGTGACGTCAATGATGATCTTTTATAGCACAAAGACCTCGTTTTCGATAGTGAGGTAGGCTGTCCGAGCTGTTCCTTTGACCTGAGTATGCCAAACGTCAGCGGGACCCGAAGCCCGCACGAACGCGTGCCCGCGCCTAGTCGTGCACGCCGAGCCGTCCTGCCGCGCCTGTTCTCCGAGCGTGAAGGCAAACGTGTGCCTGTGCCTACGTTGCAGCTCCTGGTTTTTTCCGGTCCAGCGCGTTAACGGGCAAATACCCCAACGGAGGATAAAAGGGAGGGGGAAGAGCTGGGCTCAGAATTCACGATGGGGTAAGAAGTGAACCGCTCTCGAGTTCGCCGTCTTCCTGTGCATCCCTCTCAGCATCCCGTTTCTCATCTCTGCGGAGTTAGGTCCAGGTTTCTGCAGAGTTCCTCTTTCTCTATTTTTACTTTAGCTTTTCCTGCGTTTTTAAATCGATGTAAAGGTTCCCAACCAGTGGACTTTTTAGTGTAGTTAAGAGAATATCTAGGTCCTCATCAAAGCTTTTTTTAGACTCTTTGTAATGTTGATAAACTCAGTTTATTCTGGGGCTACAATTGTGCAGGGTCGTTCGGCGTGTCTGCTTGGTGATTGGAAATCTTCTATGAAACACTAAAAGTGCCTCTTTTTCTGGGTTGGGTGGAGGGAGGTAATAGTTACCAGAGTCAGAATGACATGGCATTTCGAAGCATGTTTCTTGATTTCATGACACTTTAATGCATCTTGAGAGAAAGGCCAAAGATTTCTACCGATTTTAATTAATTTTTCATTTTAAAAAGCACTCCTTTTTCCTTACACTGCTTACCTCATGCTAGGGTGTTTAATGGCACGTCCTACCTTGGAAATGCTCTTTGTGTTTAGGGAGAGTAGTGGGAGGCCTGGGGCGGCTGCGCGGGTTTGCCTACGGAGCAGCCTTCGCAGCCGGTGCGGTTAGTTCTGCCGAATGAAGGAAATCCATTAAAATCGCAAACTGGGTTTTTCAGCTTGTAAATAAAAGGTTGTATGTTTTTGGGGGGTGGTTTTGGTTTTTGGTTTTTTTTTGTCCGCTTAGCGAAGAGGAGCCTTGGGACCCGGTTTTTTTCCCCGTTTTTTGTTGTTTTTTTTTTTCCCTTCCCCCAGTCTTTACTTAACCAGAAATCCCATTGTCTTTCACTTCGTGAGAAAACCTTGCCAGAATCAGCATCGGAGGCGCTGGGCGTGCGTAACACCGTAGAGCGACGCCGCGTCCCAGGCGGGCCGGGACCTGCCTCGGCGGGGCGTTCAGCCCGGCGCGCCCCTCTCCCCGGCCTCCCCCCGCCCCGCCAAGTCCCCCCGGGCCGTTCCCCGGTGGGGTGCTCTCCGCAGGTCTGAAGAAAGCAGAAGCAACATTGTGGCATGTTAGAAGCAAATACGGCGTCGGGAGACAGCGGTAAATCTCCGTCGAGATCCCTGACGTTTTCCGTGGGGAGGGGGCCCACGGAGCAGCCGTCACTCCTCCCTCTAGAGAAAGCTCTGAAATACCACGTTCTGGGAGAGCGTGGCCGCCTGCCCTGTCGGTCCGGCGGGCGGCGGGCGAACCAGGAAAACCCGCCGGTCCTCGCGGGTTGCAGGTTTAGTGTTAATAGCGCTTCAGATCAGTAGTTTCGAGCACATAATTCGCTTTCTCTGCCTTTAAGTTTGAAGCTTGACAATAACTTGAGGCGCGTTTGTTTCGTTTTCTTTTTGGTTTGTTTTTTTTTTTTTTTTTCTTTTAAATAATCATTCATTTTTACTTCATAACGTTTTTTGACATTTGTGGGTAAATACAAGAAAACAGTCTGCATGTTGTTGCTAGTCGAGTGTACTTTGCAATCTTGTCCTCAACAGACTGCAGTGTGCAGAACAGTAATTCTAGAATACAGAAGTAATTTTCTCTCTCTCCTGACATTGACATTGTAGTTGTAATGGTTTCATTTGGAGTTACAAATCCTTTGGGTCTAATTCTGTGAGCCTACCTATAGCACTGGATTAAAATGTCTGCATCATTTCTTCAGTTATCCAGTTAAATTACAGCTGTTGTAAAAGTGTAAACCAGCCCATGACAGTTTTTTTGTACTTGTTTAAAGGACTTTTATGTTCAGTTTTCATGATTATTGTCTAAAGAAGACTGATATAGATGTTCTATACTGTCCTGGACCATGTTAATTACACTTTATGATGTATTTTGGTTCTACATCACAATGATTTGTCCCCAAGGCCCTTATACCCCTTCTAGGCACATTTTCTGTTGCAGTTTCCCTTTGCATTGTATTGCTTTGACAACTGTAATTTGAATCAGATCTGAAAGAGGTCCAGAATAAAATATATTTTGATATTACCTTGGCTGAATGTAATTTTAAATGCTTGGTACGGGCGACTTCCAGGTGATTACGCTGGGGAAGACCGAAACGCTGGGTTTAATATGTATTTTGGCCCGTTTCCGCGTCAGGCGACCCGTGAGAAGCGGCGGGAGGCGATAACGCCGTACGGCGACGTGCCCTCGATGAGCGCGCAGGAGGTCCTTTGGAAGCGGCGAAGCTCTCCTCCGCCACCGCTTGCCGCTCTGCGCTTGATGGAGAGGAACTGCCGCCTCACGCCTGCGTTTTACGTGCTTCGCCTCCCCCTCACCCGTCGGCTCGCGGAGAGAAGCGGGGTCCGGCGCCGCTCACGGCTGCGCCCCAGGGGTGCGGAGGCTCTGGGGGCGCGGGAGCCGCCCTCGCCGAGCGCTGCCGTTTGGCGGTGGGAAGGAGCGTTAGTTGCGCTGCTGATGTTTGGGGCCATTTCGATTTTCACGTGAAATAACCCGCGTGCATCTATACATAATGATGTTCTGATTCCTTCTGAATTGCGGGTCGTGCCGCAATCCAGGAGAGCGAACCCAGATGGTTTATTTTCAGTGTCGCTGGGACATTATGGTGGAATTACGGCTTTTTCGTGTAGGCTATTTATTTGCTATAATATGTTCAAAAGTAATAGCTTTCTTATTTCAGTAATGTTATCAAAATCAATTCATTTTCTTAGGTTGAAACTTGCTGTTGAAAAGCATACGTAATGGATTAAAAACAGAGGAAGGACTGGATTTTCCAAGCGTAAAACCAGACTTGGGTTCCCCTCACCTGGAGCCTGAGCGCGCTGCAGGGTTTCTCCATCATCCTTTGACTTCTGCGAGCGCGACATTGAAGCCAGCTCACGGGTTTGAGACAGGCCGTTTGTACTGACAGCTGTCAGGATCCAGGAGGTTTGTGTGTCTTGAGATTTCCTCGCGCAAAGCTCCCCTCCCGCGTTGCGCAGGGACCGCAGAGCGGTGCTGCGGCCCGTAGACGTTAGGCTTGCGTGGTAGCGATGCCCAGCCCTGCTCTGTGAGGAGGAGACGGGGTTGCAGGTGGGTGCGTGATGCCACTGCTGCCCGAGTCCTCCCTCTGAGGCGTGGTTATCCTCCCGCTGTAACAGTCCCGTTTTTGTAAGTCTGTGGGAACCCGCGATCTCAGGTGTTCACAAAGCCCCTGTTCCCTGCCTCGCGGGGGAAGGATTCAGTGGAAATCTGAGCGGCGTCTTTGGTTCCCTGATGTCAGCAAGGGCCAGCTCTAACAGAATACTAATTTAGGAGGAATTTATCGATGATTCTGTAGAGAATGATGATGCCCCGGTTAGTACAATTTCTCCTTAAGGAAAGCTGACCCAGGAGATCTGCAGCGCAGAGGCTTTCTTATTTATCTGACTAACTGGGAATTGGTACCATAAAGGATTGTTTGAAGGATTAAAAGAGACACAGATGTTCCTAATGGACGTAATGTGAACGTGTTCCCCCCCTGAGTTTGTTCCTCAGATACCAAGTCAAGATTTTGCTCTCAAGATGATGTCAAGAAGCGTCAGTAGAGGTCAAGCACTTTCAACAGACTGCTTCCATGTTTCCACAGAGATCTTTCTGCCTTGTTCTGGATGCTGAGAACCCTGATTTTTGCCTTGAGAGCGCTGCATTTTGAGCTCTCCCAATTCGTGGTCTTGAACATCTCAAGACGCCTTCACTGGACCGGTGAGAGCTCAGATCGAGTGTTCTCCCCTCCCCGATAGAGAACGAAAGGTCCCCGCGCACAGCGATGCTGAGGGAGGGTTCCAACGCCCTCGGTGCAAGCGGAGCTGGGGCAGCGCTTCCGAAAAGAAATGGGGGTGGATGAAGGGTTTTATTCTGACAAGTACTAAAAATCCACCTGTTAAAAACCACGTTTCCCATTCCACTAGATCGAAGCGCACATATAACAAATCTAAGGTACCATTTGCTCTTCTTGCATGTTATCTGAGCCGTGATAGAATTAAATCTGGAGGCTCCGCTGAGTTTCATTTCTACCTTTTGGCCCTGCTTCAAATGCCTTGTGTTGACCAGAACATCAGAAGGGGCAGGGGCAGCCTTTACTCGATGCCAGGCAGAGGCGCGTAGGTCGGGTGTAGGTCACCCGCACGCGGCTGTCGCTTCTCCGGAGCTGTGTTGGGTCTTTACAGTCTCTCTCTTCCTCACGGGGTTGCGGCGCTGCGCCCTTTCCAATTACAAAAGCCACGAGGGGCGTCACGTCTGCCGGCTGCCACGCTTGGACCGCGCTGTGGCTTTACGCTTTAAAAATACGGAAAAAGGCTTTTTTATGACGTAACAACCATGCGTTCCTAATACTTAAATTGAGAGCTGCAGTAGATTCTGATGTACGTCCCTTAATTTCTTGTAAATGAATGATTTTGTAAGGTAGGAAGTTCCCACCTCGGGAAAACAGCGAAGAACTGCAATTCCTGATGCTTAGTTTACTTTTTAATTTGTGACTTGAAAGATTTGCCGTTCTTTCGCTTTCTGTTGCCACACTCATCTGTCTTCCGTTTGCCTGAATCCTGCAGCAAAGCCCGATGCTGATGAGGTGGACGGGAACAAAGTGCTTTCTAGCAGTAAGTCATTTGAAGCCAGAAGCCAGTTCCCAAGGCAAAGAAGTAGGAGCGTGCGTAGTTCCTTGCAGTTGCATTGTTTACCATCCCGTGCTCAAATCAGTAAATCTTGCTCTCTGTGCTGAATTAAATATTCTATTAAATATTTTATTTCGGTTCAGTTCCTGCAGCTAATTTTGCAGGAAATCGTTCAATGTGGCTTTTATAGAGAACAAATTATAAGTTTGCGCTGCGTGTTTTGAAAACGGGACTTTCCTGTTCATTCAAAATGCCAGTTCAGTAGCGGTGGGGTTTGTTGCCGTTGCCTGGGCAGCGGGCGCGCCCCCCCCCCCCGTTCGGGCTGTAGGTGTATGATTTCTGATCTAGAGCATTCAAGTGCAAAATACTTGCGGAGCCATTTATTTATTTCTCTCCTGACTTATTGTTACTCTTTGCTCGGCTGGGTGGAGAAACCGGGCCAGCGTTTCCATCGGATGCTTTTCTCGTTGCAGGTAGGTAGTGCCTCTGAATTGGACAAGAAATGAGAAATAAGAAGGATAAGAGATCGGCGCCCGTCGCGCGCCGTTAGTTTGAACACCGGCCCGTTGCGTGCCTTTCTGCGGCGTTCGCGGCCGAAGCACTTTTTATATGCCTGGGTGCAGGAATTAGGAGAGTTCTGTCTCTCCGGCTTTTCAGCCATTTTCTTCCGCTTTATTTAGGAGGACTTTTAAACAAGCAGAATCAAACGGAAAACTTTTGCTTTTGAAGGTCCTGTTTGAATATAGAGGTCATGGAATAACGAGGACGGCCCGGGGAAGTGAGGGAGGCTGCAGGTCTTGAGGAGAGCCCGGCAGGCTGGATGCGCCCGTTTGACAGACAGCTGCCAGCCTGGCCTCAAAGGCTTTCCTGAGCAACCTATTCCAGTGCGGTTGGAATTCCAGTCACTTAAAGCACTTTTCTGTCTCATCTGATTCTTCTTTGCTGCAGTTAAGAACTTAGGATTTTGTCCACCCTGACTGTGGAGGGAAAGAGAAAGCTGTTCGTTGTCGTTCGTAGCAGCCTTTGACCTATTTGAAATCTGTTGTCGTGTCTTGTCTTCTTTAGGCTGAACCGTCCTCGGTGCATCTTAATCCCTTCATCAACAGCAGCTGCTCTTCCTGACAAACAATCTCATGAATACTGAAATACGAATCTTGGTAATAAGAAATACAGTCTCTGGCATGAGTAAGGAGGGGAGGGGGGAACGGAGAATGAAATACGGCTCCCAGTTTCGCAGTTCTGCCGCAGTAAATACGAGCAATGGCTCGAGAGTTTATGGGTTTGTATTACTGATCTCCCAGCAGAGGTGGGACCCCGTTGTTCTTGGAAGCTTTACATAAAAACCTCTTTTCTCTTCTACAAGCCTTCATTTGCCCTGTTCCCCCTTCCTGGTTTTCAGCTAGTGCCAGGTTTCATCCAGGGCTGCCCAGCAGGTCCGTGGCAAAGCTGGGAATAAAATTCCCTACTCCGAAGGCGCTTCCCCCAAAGCAGGGTGGAGGACCAGGCTGCGGGTTGTATCTGCCCATGGTTTCCACCTGGGAGCACCCTCCCAAACCAGTGCTGCTACCGAAGTGTTCCAGAAATGGTGAGAACGGGGCAGGGCGCCCTGGGAACTGGAGCCGCCCGCGACGCCTGCGCTGAAAGGCAGCAGCCAAGGGAATTCATGCAACGCTCCAGCGATACGCTAATGCACTTGGTAAGAGTAGTAAGAGAGAGAGCAAGATGTTTTGCTGCTTGATGTTTTGCTGCTTGATGTTTAACATGTTTTCAGGCAGTAAATGTTTTCAGTGTGATAAAAGTAGAAGCAGCATTGACTGAAATATATCTCACATATTCCTGATTTCTGACCACACGGCTCTTTGTCTCCCAAAGAGATTCTTTTAAATAGACCACTGTCACAAGGTTTCAAAAATAACCAAATCGATTGCAAATAAAAAGCTTTAAACACATGCCACTTTTTAGAACTGGAGAACCCTGAACACCTGCCAACTAACCGAGATGTCATTTTGCCACTGAGATGGCACATAAAGAATTCTAATCCAAATGGAGGGGGTTTTTTTTGGAGGGAAAAAACTGGAAGTTGTAAAAATCAAGTATCTGAAAGGTCTCTCAAATACTCCGCTGAGCGGCTGCAGCCCTGACCGCTGTGAAGCAGCCCTTGAAAGGCCACCTGAGCAGCTGGCTCCAGGTGTATCGCTTCGAAGGCATCTCCCCGTCCCAGGTAAGCCAGCCTCCAGCACGTGTTTGTGGGTACGGAAACAGTTAAAACCCCCCAAAAGGAGTTAAAAGGAGTTAAAACCCCCTCTCTGAGAGCTGCTTCACCTCGCTGACCCAGCAGATGAAACACCGGCTGGTTTTATTTTCTGTTTTTCCCTCTCCAGGGTGGAGCAGAGGTGGCGGCGGGGGATCGCCCGGCAGCAGGGCGGGCCGTTGGCCCACCGCCGCGCCGCGCCTCCCCCCGCCCGCAGTGAAAGCCTGAGGCGCGCTGAGATTTCCGGATGTTTCCTCCGGCAAATGGGCACCCGGGGGTGCTCCCGTGTCTACGGGTATGCGGGGAACGACTGAATGAGGGTGAACTGGTATGAACTGTGCTTTCAGTTGACAGACCGCTTCTAGCTCTGGGTTATTACCTGCTCTGCTCTTGCCTGTAAGGGGGAGCAGCTTGAACCCTTCCTCTTAGGGGCCAAGCGCGGCGGCTGCCGCTGTGGGGAGTAAGAAGAAAAAGCATCTCCTTTATCAGCCCTAACTGAGAGATTTTTAAGGATCCAACAGTCTCAGTGGTGGTGGAGGGAGTAGGCGCATACTGTATTCTCAGCTGCTTCCACATCCCCAAGGAGAAATGGAAACTGGAAGAGCTTTTATTAGCGTTATCACTGGTGCTGAGCTTTTTGGATGTGTTATTTTCCCATTAGGTTTCTGCATCTCCTCTGTTTTCCAAAACTTGCCGGGATTGCTGCAGCGATGCTACGCCTAGTTCATGATAAGCTGCACGATTTTGTTTTCTTTTCCTTTCCCCAGCGTTAGGGCAGTAGCTGGGCTTTGTACGGGCTCCTAAGTGGTCACGGTCCTGGGGCGAGAGCGGGGGGATCCAGCAGAGCAGTGCGAGCCAGGCGCCGCGGCAGGCCCCGCAGCTCAGGAGGCAAGACTCGCCTCGTGTCCAAGGCCGTTTCCAGAGACTCAGATAACAACTTGGTCTGGACTAATAGGGCTGGGTTTTAAGTTCCAGGGTGCAGATGTGTGACTCTTGTTAAGGTATCCTAACAGCTTTTCTCACCTAGAGCGTTGCTGCTTGCACACAACCATCCAGTGTCCAGCTTGTTTAAGCGCGGAGACAGGCTAAAAGAGCAGTAGATTTGTGTTATCTGAACTAAGCTACAAAGAGGAAACAGAAGAGTGCCTTGGAACGGGAGCAAGTGTAGTCAGTAAGATTCAGAACATAAGTGGTGTCATTATTTCCCATTTCCTGTAAACCAATTTACTGTACTTCCAGCCTTCCTTCTCCTCCATACAAAACAGCAGCCGGAGGAGTCATTAAAACAAAGGCTGCATCCCAAGATTGCCTATAATTCAGATACTTCAGTGATAGAAAAATGTATAGTTTCAAGAGAAAGCATGTGCGAGTATGAAATCTCACCAAATTGCAGAGATGTTAGTTTCTTCAAACCAACCCCGCTGTGCTTTAGAGGAAACAATTTACTACTTTAGTAAATAAACACAGCTGTTAAGAAGTTAAGATTAGACTGTCAGAATCATCGTCCACTGAGTAAATGATAGTGTGCAGGCCTTCCTTATCTGCAGAAGCGAAGCTGCTGGAGCGCGCTGCAAGTAGGGAAAAAAGGAGATGGAAAGGCAGACACAGCAGATGGTGCGTTGGGACCATGGTCCCTTCAGCTGCCGGGTGGACGGAATGCTCTTCCGAAGCCACGTCTCCTGTTGCAGCAGGCACACGCGTGAGCGGCGCGGGTGTACGGGGGGAAGGAAAGAAGGGTTGGGACCGCACGAAGAGAACTGTGCCGTCCCACCCCTGCGTGAGCAGGCACCCCCAGAGCAGGGGCACAGGGCCGCGGCCAGGCGGGGGGTGAATGTCTCCAGGGAAGGGACCCCACAGCCTCTCTGGGCAGCCTGTGCCCCTGCTCTGGCACCCGCACAGGGAAGGGGTTTGTCCTCATGTTCAGGTGGAGCTTCCCGTGTTCCAGCTTGTGCCCGTGGCCCCTTGGCCTGGCGTTGGGCACCACTGAAAAGAGCCCGGCCCCATCCCCCTGACACCCACCCTTCAGATATTTATAGGCACTGATGAGATCCCCCCGCAGCCTTCCCTTCTCCAGGCTGAACAAGCCCAGGTCTCTCAGCCTTTCCTCACCAGGGAGATGCTCCAGCCCCTGATCACCTTGGCAGCTCTGCGCTGGCCTTGCTCCAGCAGTTCCACATCCTTCTTGAACTGGGGGGCCCAAAACTGGACACAGAGGCTGTGGCAAAAGCTCTGTTGATTTTTCTGTTTGTTGCCTGTCCCTGCACCCTTCAGCACTAATATTCTTCACCGGCCTCTTTCTCTGACAGGCCCATTTACATTCCTGCATCTTCTGGTTTTGAACAGCTGCTGAGTCAATGATTCTCTTTTCCAGCTGCCTTAAGAGATGACATTTCCATACAGCAGTTCATCTCTAAGACTACCTAAATTCATAACCTCATGCCTGAAAACACCAACACACTGCCGCCACGGAGGTGGTCGAAGCCTTAAAACGAGCATCGTTGCAACATCCTTAGGAACTCCCCGCAGCACCCTCGCGGCTCCCGGCGGGCCGATGGCCCAGAGGTGCTGTTTTGGGAAGCAGCAGCGGTTCAGCCCAGCCAACAGGTCTTGTATCTTCTGCTCCGGGGAGAGCTTTCGCCTCGGTCTGGCCGCGTTCGCTTTCCCTCAAAGCTGGTGGTGGAGGCTGAGGGCAGAGGGTGGCTCTGCACCGCGCGCCGCTGCTGGGGGTCGCGCCATCGTCTAGGACATGCTGCAAACGCCTGGGTTTGCATGTTTTAGAGGCGGGAAGGCGGCGCTGAGAGGATTTGCAGGCATTAATCGATCTGGCTGAGCGCTGGGTAACCCGTCCAGCGGCACACCTGTGTTCCCGTACACACTAACGCTGGTGGGGACGCCTTTGCCTCCGTTGGAGGTGTGATTTTTCTCGGCGTTCCTATTTCCCTGTCAATTATTAATGCAACCAAGTCCTACCTTTTTTTAAACCCCCTGGTACCGATTGAGGTAGGCCTCTGTCTGAAACAGGAATTACAGAGCAAGTCAGGAATGTTAGTGAAAACCAAAGAATTAACAAATTTTTTGCACCGAAACAAGCAGTGGCTGAGAAATGAAGGGTGACGCGCTTTGCTTTATAATCATTCCTTCTGTTTTCGTGCTGAATGAAGACTGGGGGGGGTAGGTTTTGGGGGGTATGAAGGTCTAGCTACTTAATCATGCCTAGTTGCTGACTGTTGAATAATAAATGTCCATATAAAAGTGCATGGGATAAACATCCATGATTAATAGCAATTTAAAAAGCGAACTCGGCAGACAATTTATGCAAGTGATGCACGTTGGATTTCTTTTTTTTGAGATACGAGGTGACTGAGAAAATGAAGTTGTTCTATTTCACTAGAAAATGTAATAGTTACTTATTGGGCTTAATTATTCCATATGTTAATGGATTGTTGCTCTTGCAGCTGCTGGCAGAGAAGGGCTCCTCTCAGGCAACGGCATGCATGCTAATGAACCCCGAGGTTTGTTTTTCTGGCTTTTACACTTGTGCTGCCACGCTGGCTGTTTGTGGCCCTGGATAACTACAGCAAAGCCCCCCCATATTTAGTGGAAACAACATCTTTTGATGACAAACAAGCTCCCTGTTAAATGTCGTGAGGACTGACATGAATTCAGCGTGTGATGTGAAGACAAGCACGGAGACTTGTTAGAGAAATCAGATGTGCCTTTAAAAAGCATGGGAGAAATGATCCAGACAGTCGATTTAATATTTTAGTTATTGTCGTTCCTAATGCCTGTAGGAGAGAAAGCTCTGTTCCTCTTACAGCTCTAGGATTCTCGGACACGCGTTATCCCTACGGCATCTCTCGTGAGTCCGCGCTGATGTTTATGGAGCGCTCGTGTCTCGTGACCCACGTTTTCTCTTACAGACACAAGCTTTGGCTGTAATGCTTTGCTCCCTTCTCAGCTTCTGTTGTGTTTATGGCCCCATCGTTGTGCCTAACATCTGCTTCAGAGACTATTTCTGTGGTACTTCCATGCCTCTGTGCGGTTTAAAGGAGCGCTGCCAGGACGTTCGTTGCCCTAAGTAGCAGCACGGCGTCCGTAAGCAGCCTGCGCCGAAGCCGGTGGCTGCGTGGCTCTGCACATCCCCCGGCAGCACGGGTTTGTGCCTTTCGTACACCTGCACGCCAGCTCCTCTGTTCTGGCTAGGGCCTTTGGGCTGTGTTGTCTCGTTCCGTGGCTGCTGGCCTTTAAAAGTAAAGTACAGAATTAAAAAATAAAAACAGAGAAAAAAATAATTAAAAAAAAAAAAAAGAAAGAAAAGCCCAGAGAGCGAGAGAGAAAACAAGCCAGGTGCTGCTCCAGTTTCCTTCCAAGCCCTATTCAAACCTCACGCGCCTTACACGACTCTTCAGAGGTATATAATTACCTTGCAAAGCCGTGTACTTTGCTACCCCTTCTCTGTGCTGAGAGAAAGCTGCTGAGCCGACGTTCCTTTGGAAAATAACGGTAATAAAAAAAGGCTTTAAAGGAGAAGATGCTGTTCCCATGCAGAGTGTGCTTGTTTGGGCAGTTTGATGTCCTATGTTTATTATAAATATAATTGAATTTCCAATAGTTACACGCGAACAACTGTCGTTTGGGAATAAAAAGAAGTAGACGTATGCTAATCGAAAGCTCTGATAATTACACAATCTTAAAATTAATTAACGAGCCAAAGGCAGCCAAACATTAGCATTTAGAAAGCGCTTTGCTGCATTAACCACTAATGAGTTCATTTAAATCTATCATACAACCCATTTTGGAAAGCATGAGCCATATTTAATCATATTCAATCAGATTTAATAACGAAATCCTTAACACGAGGCATTGTTGATTGTGAAACTACCATAGAGTTTTATTTGTTAAATACAGGGGATATTATATTGGTGCTTATTATTAGCTGAATTGTACCTTGAGAGAAACGTGGAAATAAGATACGCGTGTCCAGGTAAGAATATCCTTAAAATAAGTGAGAAGCGGCAAAGAATTTCAGTTATTGTTTTTCGTTTCATTAAATGAAAAGAATTTATGTTACTTTTGAGAAACGAATCTGTAATTTTCTGAATATTCTTGGGAATTCCATGATAAAAGGAAATATTTTTGCTTAAGCTCTTTGCTGTTTTCAGCCTGAGCGGTTGCAGTGCTGCTGTTCATCGGCACAGCTCTGCTCTCTGTTTCGTTCGTTTGGAGCTGAAATGATACAAAAGAAGTCACAGGAGCTTCTCTGCATTTCAATCAGAGTAACTGAGGTGGAACCTCCGTCCATCGCCTTTCCACAGACAGCCTCATTTCTGGACCCATTGAAAGCACCGTGCGCTTTGTCATTGGACTTAATAGAGCAGATAAATCACCATCAGCTCAGAAAGGAGGCTTCTTCCACCTAAGTTAGTGGAGTTACTAAACTCAAGGCATTCTTTTGGATAAAACGTCTTTCTCCACAAGGTATTTTGCTGAGCATTTCAGCCAAATAGGGCTGTTTCAGTGGAAAATTTCAGGCCAACAGTTTCTTGCGTTCGAGGCGATGCTGGCACATGCAGCAGCCAGAGGTTAGGTTGCCTGCCTGGCACGTGGCAGGCTGCAGCGAGGGCAGCAGCAGAAAGCCGTCCTGGCATGGCAGCTGTCCTGGCATGCGATTCTTCCCATTTTTCACGAAAGATTCTGACAGGACTCGGTTTTGTTCACGTATCTTGAGTTTTTATGGTGATTACTGGGTCCCCTGGGCACGCCAGGACACTGGAGGTCAGCACTGGCCCCAGCACAGCCCTGGAGCAGTCCCACTGGTGAAGCTATCGTCAGAGTAACCAGCAAGGCTTATAATGCAAAAAAATATGGGACTCTCCAAGGGGTTTGTTCATGTCCTTGTCCTTGGGGACAGGGTCATTAGGAAACAGAAGAACGAGAGGCTGAGATTAGAACAAAATCTGTCAAGAGCTGTCTGCCCAGCTCTCTGCAGCTATGGGAGAGGAAACCTGGTGCTCCCCCCAGCTCCCTCCAAGCTGCCCCTGGATTCCTGCCAGATGTCCGCTGTCCCTCTGAGGCCTCGGCTGACTGCCGCGTGAGGTTTCGTCAGGGATCTCTAACGCTTGTCTGCCCTGTCTCTTCATCAGGCTCTGGAAGCGAAGGATCTGGGAGCACGTACATAGAAGCTCAGATTTTCTTTTGTTTATTGACAAACCGGAGCTTTTTATTTATTTATTTATTTTACTATCTGTATGTCTAACTCCTATTAGGTTTTGGTGTTTGGGTCTCAGAGTGGAGGTGGTTTCATTTTCTTTCTAACAAGCTGGAGAATTCCAGAAAACATGTAATCCTCTCCCCAAATTAAAAAAAAAAAAAAGCTTACTTGAAAACACCCTAACAGCTCAATTCTGTTTGATTTCCTTGTAAACATCTCTGTTCTACCTCTTATCCAGTGCTGCTAGCTCAAATTCAGCTTCCCATTTTTATGACTCAGGTCAGGGAGAAAGGGATTAATTTGTTAACCACGTGTACACACCAATAAGAGTTCTCCTAACCGTGCATTTCACCCGAGAATCTCAAAGAACCTTGGCAGCAGTAAAATGCAGGTGAGTGGATAAAATACCCCAAAAGTCACCCTTGTATTGAACACGTCTTGACACACTTCGCAATAATTTCTCCTCCGCATTATTGTGCATTTAGTGGATAAGGGAATCGAAGAGACTCATTTTGGGGGCACATTATGGCTGTCCCACAGCTCAGAAGAAACTCAGGAATCCTAATTCCCAATCTCTTGGTGTAATTACGAACCTTCCTTAGTGAAATGTTAGTTGTCGGAGTCACTCCTTTGCATCGTAATGCATAAATATCCACCAGTTAATAGCAGCATAATGGAATGAACTTGCCAGGTCTCATGAAAATACACTGACTAAAACGTTTGATTTGGACTAGTTTAAGGCTTCAAAGGATGTCTTTAGCTGCTAGTAAAGATAATAGCAATCATAAAAACTAAGTGACTCTCAGTTTGAAGCTGTATTCTTAAGCCTTTAAATGCTTTAAAATGAGATTTCTGTATTCACACCAGCACATTCCCTCTAATTATCACGTACCTTTAGGTACAGCACACTTTGTAAGTAACAGGGCAAAGTTTTGGGGCGTTGTGTTTTTGCAAGTTGAAAGCCATTAACATTTCAGAACTTCTTCACAATGGGAAAATTGCACTGGTATAAGCAGTGATTGTTCTGTGAGTATTGTTAAACCTGTGCCAGCCAACCTGTGGGCGTTCATTTTTCATTTAAGAACTGTTTATTTTCCCTTAATTTAAATCATTCAGGAATGCATTCAGGTCGAACTAAATGCAGTCCCTTGAATCCCAAAGGCATACACCCCTACAGCCCTTTGTACTGCCTAAACTTTGTTGTTTCTGAGGCTGAAGAAAACTAGATTAATGCGACAACCCAGTGCAGACAAAGCCTTACTCAGAAACACCACACTCGCCTCTGACTACCCAAATACCAGTGTCTTTTCCAGGCTGTGGCTTAAAACAGGCCTTGAGCACGGCTTGGGGCAAGGCGTGAGGCACCCCTGACAGGAGGGGCGCGGGGTCCTGCTCCAGGCTCTCCCTCTCCGCTCGCTCTGGGTGTTGAGCTTCGCCAAGGCACGTGCGCAGCCAGCCCGAGCGATGCGCGGCGTATGCGAAGGACACCACGTATGTAATTATATGGCGCTCCCAGGAACGGTCTCGTATTTTCAAGGTTTATTTTAAGTGATGTGTGAGACAGCCTCACAAGATGCTCGTATAGCAGGCAGCGTGTGTCAAACTGTGCTCTGGAAATATCCTACTCACTTGAAATCACGTTTCAGAGTACGACTACCAAATTGGATAGCTCCCGAAACATTTGTTCCTTTTGCAAGGTTTCTCTCTCACTTTTTCCTCTGAAGGGATGATGGGAAAATCACAGGCAGGGAGAGCTAACCTTCCAGCATGACTAAATCGAGGCAGTTTTCCCCTTTTGAGACATAAATAACAGAACAAGAGGATGTGACCGGTGACACCTGATTATTCATGACTCTGCTTCCCATATTAACCCGACCCCATAAAATAAATGAGACATCAAAATGTCGACAGATGTGACTAGAGCAGAAGCTCCAGGGTTATGCTCTGAAAGACCCTTTTATAAGCTATTTACTTTCCCAAGTGTCTGCTAATCTGCTGTTAGCTGACAAAGCTAGTTATCTGATTCTTGCAGGTAACTATCATAAATACTGGCTAAGCTGCTATCTCCATCTCCTGCGAGGTTGTGCTGTTATTAAACTCTGTATTTGCATGTGGAAAATAAGCAAAAACAATCCTCAAACCGTTCTAGCCTAGCAAAATCCCAGACCTCCACCCTCCTCTCTGCAGGACCAGCCAGGGTGGGGCGGCACTGCTGGGCATATGGGGCTCCCATCTCTGCAGGAGCATCTCCCTGTGTGCTGCTGACCCCTGACCCGCACTTAGAATCATTAAGGTGGGAAAAGACCTCTAGGATCATCAAGTCCAACCATCAGCCCAACACCATCATGTCTCCTAAACCACACCCTGAAGTGCCACGTCTACACGTCTTTTAAATACCTCCAGGGATGGTGACTCCCCCACCCCATAGCACTTAGCGCTCAGCGGTCAGGGCTTCTCGTTGCCAGCTGCCCCCATGGCTTTGGCTGCCCCACGAGAGCTGTAGGAGCGTGTTTGAATGTGCCATTGATGACCGTGCTACGCTTTCCTTCCATGTTTGTGGAAATGTAATTGGGGACCAGCGTCAGGAGCTGTGTCAAGCACCAGACGTTATCCGTGTTGGATTCCTGCGTGGTGGGTCACTCCGATGCTAGCTGCAGAGGGAAAACGATAAACTGGACCCGCATAAGGGCACTGGTGGGGAGACTGGGAAAGCTGGAGGCTTCGCTCACATCTTGCTACCTGGCTGGGGTGAGTAGTATACAAGAAATCTTCGTCTGAATCTAACATTTCCCCAGATCTACACAATATGTTTCTGCTCTCGCCTGTTTGAGTGCTGTTCTTCAGCTAAGCGTCTCATTTGTTCCTTGGGTGGTTCAATAAGACAGGATCCATGGTGCATCGCATTCTGTCCCACCTGAGACGCTCTTAATGCTCAGGCTGCTCCCGTGTGCTGAGCAAGGCTTATGGATTGAGCTCAGGGTGATCTGCGCTCTGGTTACATCCGCGATGTGTTAACCCAACCTAAGCAAACTTGGTCGTATCTAGTAATACGGGGCCAAAATCCACTGCAGCCCTACGGCGAGAGTCAAAGCATCAGAGCTGTGGTATTGTCGTCTTGCAGTAAATGACTGATGACTCTTGTGCCCTTGATATATGGCCACTTGTGAACTAGGAGAGTCAAAATCTCTTGCTCTGAAGTTAAAAACCCGCGTGTCTTCAAATGGCAGAACTTCAGAGGTGTTTGAAATCCAAATCAGGAGTTTAGTAGCTTAAGCCTCATTCCTAATTGAAATAAGTGAGAGCGCCTCTATTCTTTACTGGTGTTGGTGTCATAAATATCTCCATTAAGTAGCAATTAAGCTGCTGGGATTTGGGCTGTGTGCCATTATAAGAGGTAATTATAAAAGAATTGGATTAATTAGTTCCTGAATTATTTATGTGGACATAAATATTGCACATGAGATCAGTATAAGACAGGATACTGGCATGAAGAGAGGAAGGGAATGATACATTGATTTATGCTATTTCTTTAGTTCTTCCTCACAAAAATACTAGGAAAGTTGAAGTTTGTTAAAAACTGACTATTCCCACTGTTAACGTGCATACATCGCCTTATCAGCTTTTATAGAAATATACTCCCCTGATAAAGCCATTGTGTGTGCTTTTGTAATCTCTCCAAGTCACCACAAAATAATAAGCATTGAGAGCTTTCTCTTGTCAATACAACAAAGTCAATCTTCTGTCTGTTGCGCTATAATTTCGAGCTAGGGGAAATGACTGATTTCACAGATATTAACTTTATCGAATATACAAACAACAGATGTATTATAGGGGGAAGAAGTTTTTGTGCGAGCAGCACAAAGAACTCCAGCAATCAGCAAATTCAATCTGCTTTTGACACTAGAGCGTTCCCATAGTCTGACGGCGCTTGTCAGCTGTAAAAATAACATAATACAAAGATGTGGCAAAGCAAAAACAAGGCAGGCTATTTAGTATGCAAACAGCCAAGAACCTTAAATGGGAGACATTTATGAAAACAAAAAATATGGCTTGACATAAAATTGTCATCTCTAAATTTATGTATTTATGTATCACGTTTCGGGGGACAACTTGATGGGGTCAGGAAGAAATTTCCTGAAATGAAAAATACAGTGTTGAGGTGGGAAAAGGCCGCACTGCTCCTCACAGGGAAAATGTGCCTGGACCTCTGTGGTCCTTCCTACGACCACCCTAGGGCGACCAGACCGGCTGGCAGGAGCAGTTACCTGGCATAAATGTATTAATCATGTTTAATGGCTCTCTCTTCTGCTGTCTTTCTGTAAGATAGATGGAGAAACCTTCTAATACTGCAGCAGCGGGCTCAGGCAGGGGAGGTGGTGCGTGCAATACTGGCACCCTGGGGAAACGCGCAGCCAGGGGAGATGGAAAGCAAAGTGTCAAAGAGAGGATCTTTCCCTTGCCAAAATGGTCCGCGGCGGCGGGCGGGGAGCTCGTGTGATGCGTGCAGGGAGCCGGGCTGCCTGCAGGCAGGCTGGCAAGCAGTCTTGTGGAAATTAGAATTTTCTTTCATTTTTCTGAGCCTGCATTGCCTCGTAGCCGGTCACCCTCGCTGCTTTGAGGAGCTGCAACCAGCTTGTATCTCAGTGTATTTGAATTTTTGTGCGGTTCTGACATGCGGGACACGAACTGCCGTAGATGGGGAGAGGTTTTTGTGTGTTCTCTAGAGGAAAAGACTTGGGGGGAATGTTTTGGGCCATGACCCACTGCATCAAACCCCAGGTTTTTCAGCCCTTTTGTGGGAGCTGAAATACTTGAAAATGACACGTGAAATAAAGCTGGGACCTGAAATAGCACAGTGTGAAGTTTCTTCGGCGTATCTGTAAGCATAGAAAGAAATGGAAATGCTAACAGACAGCTTCTGGCAGGCTCAGTTTTTCAGCTTCATTTACAAGGCTCTCAGTGCACAATAAATCACCCACTCCTAATTACAAATTAGCACAGTCTGAGTGGTTTGGTGCAGCTCTAGAAGTCGAGATTGAAGTGACCGGTCTCAGCCGTACGTGCACTTGGTGATTCCACAGAGATGACAATGATTATTTTCCGGGCTCTTACTTCTGATGGCTACAATTGTCTTTTGAGCTGTCCCCTGGGTGCCAGTTTCTTTAGTTTTAGCTGCTCAGTCCTTGGGACCAGCAGAAGAGGAAGCAAAGGCAGCCCCTAGGGTACAGCACGGGTGTTGTACACATCGTAATTGCGGTCAGCTCTGTCACCACAGGCCTCGTCTCCCTTCCCGGAGCTCCAGAAGAGTAGGGTTTGGACTGTGTACCAATAAAGCAATGGGTATTGCTGGGGCTGAAGTCAGCCTGGCTGTTACGTGCAGAGCTGGTCTAAAACACAGGCTGGAAGAATTACCTTCTAAGAAAGGCAGTGTTGTTAGCGTTGAAATCTCAGGTTTCTGGCAATCTGACAATTTTTAAAGGAGGAAGTCAAAACAAATCATTCTGACTTGTTTGGGTAAATTAATTTCATTTTGGCTTATTAAACCGGTCAATCTGTTTACTATTTTCCATAACACAATATTTTAGGATGTTTTGACATTAGTGAAATGAAATCATTCAACATTATGGAAACAGAAGAATTTTGTGTCTTTGTCTCATGAAAGAGCTTTCTTTTCTCTTAATAGTGATTCAAAATAAATTTTGAGATGTCAGGATTTCCCCTGAAATTCAGAAATTCAGCTTTATGGAAAGCTTTCATTTTATATCAGATGAAAACTTTCCTGTACCGGGAAGATCCTCTGTCACTCACCTTTGGTGAGATTTCAGTCTTTAAGCCGCCTTCCCTGGTGGAAAGAATCTAGAATAAAAGCCAGATTTAGGGCCTGGGAATTCTTGGGTGCAACTGCTGGTGTGGAGCTTGCTGGGGGGCGAGACGTGGAGTGATACTTGGGCAAGTGAGTGCTTTTCTCTGTGTCTCGCTTACCCACCTGTTAACAGGACCAGCAGTGGTTATTCAGTGCATGCTCAGGAGGCAGAGGTTGGGCTAACCCTCTCCAAAAAGCACTTCTGAGGTAAGACACTGCTCAAGTGTGCAGCTTGACCTTTATGTAGCATTGAATCCTGCTGGTTTCATGCTCACTTTAATCCCTGGTGATGCTGAATACCCTGGCCCCACGCTAGCTATGATCCTGCTTCGGGTTGTGAGCTTGGAGGATTAACAGCACCTCACTGTGTGGTCTGGGATCACCTTCTTCCCTCCAACTGGCTACAACAGAAAGTCTTAAATACACAGACAAATACAAATGGGGTCTGCAGCTAAATGTAGATGTTTGTACAATGCATCTGCGAGGGCCAGTTGATAGCTTCCCAACTGCAAGACAGCTTGTGCCAATATGGGGAGCGGGCTGTTCCCGGGCATAACCTGCATCTTCGCTCTGCTCTCCCAGGCTGGCAGCGAGGCACTGGGGTGGCATGTTTGTTCCCTGAGATGGTTGAGAAGTGGAAGGCAAAGGTTTGTGACTGGTTTAATACATGTATCAGAGACTCACGTGAGCCTCCGCAGTGGTTGTCTGTCTTCGCACGTCATGGTTAGGAAACTGAGCCACAGGGTAACTCACCCACAACCAAAAATAACTCACTCCAGACCCTGTGGATCAGCTTGTTTGATGCCCAGGTTGTGGTGCTGGGGAGGGGCTCTGAGATCAGCCGTGGGAGCCTCAGGGAATGGCTGAGAGGGAAGTACAAGCTGCATTTTTATGTTCTGGCTCTTCTCACCTCGAAAGGCAACAGTGCTGCGTAGTCAAGAGACTTCAACCAAGGATCTAACATATATTCTTAGGTCCTTTGGCCTTTTGGATTCCATGACACTGTTGTATGTATCTTTCATACTATCTTTGCTGGTAGGATTTAAACACTGATACAGTCCGGTGTGTCTCAGATGGTGGGTTATGGTTGCTCAAGCACTGCAAAATGTTTGGTTTCTTTTAAAAAAAAAAAAAAAGTGGAAAAGTGGAGGAGCATCAGATGGCAGCAGTCATTCAGCAGCTCGGATGGGGAAGTGATACCTTTAATTACTGCTTGCAAGAGTTTATGCTATCTACATTATCCAGGATGCTGCTGGAAGAGGTTAGTTCCTGCAGAGCAGGAACAGAACACCATTGATGGTATTCATTTTGGATGATTAAGGGAGCAGAAATTGAACATAAATGTGTGGGGTTTAACAAGGCCCAGTGCTGGGTCCTGCCCTTGGGTCACACCAACCCCAGGCATCACCCCAGGCCTGGGGCAGAGGGGCTGGGAAGTGCCCGGCGGAGAAGGCCCTGGGGGTGGGGGCTGACAGCCGGCTGGGCATGAGCCAGCAGTGCCCGGGTGGCCAAGGAGGCCACCAGCCCCCGGGCTTGTGTCAGCCCTGGTGTGGCCAGCAGGAGCATGGCAGGGATGGGGCCCCTGTGCTCGGCCCTGGGGAGGCCCCACCTCGAGTGCTGGGCTCAGGTTTGGGCCCCTCGGGACAAGAAGGGCCTTGAGGGGCTGGAGCGTGTCCAGAGAAGGGCAGCGGGGCTGGGGCAGGGTCTGGAGCACAAGTGTGCTGGGGGGCGGCTGAGGGGGCTGGGGGGGTTTAGCCTGGAGAAGAGGGGGCTGAGGGGAGCCCTTCTCGCTCTCTGCAGCTGCCTGAGAGGGGCTGGAGTGAGGGGGGGGCTGGTCTCTGCTCCCAAGTCACCAGTAACAGGACGAGAGGGAACGGCCTCAAGCTGCGTCAGGGGAGGTTTAGGTTGGATATTAGGAAAAATTTCTTCACTGCCAGAGTGGTCAGGCACCAGCACAGGCTGCCCAGAGAGGTGGGGGAGTCACCATCCCTGGAGGTATTTAAAAGACATGTAGACGTGGCACTTCAGGGCATGGTTTAGGAGACCTGGGGGTGTTGGGTTGGGGGCTGGACTTGATGATCCTAGAGATCTTTTCCCACCTTAATGATTCTATGATTCTATGAACTAGGAATGGTGATCATGCAGATCTCTTCCACGTATCACCTTGGCTTGTAGCTGGTTCTTCAGAGGAGGTTTTAGTGCCCCAAAGACCAAACTCATCCCCATGCCTGAGCCCCCCTGCCTGGGGCCGAGAGGGCCGGTCCCAGCCCACCGCCCCGGCTCGGATGCACAGCCCTGTGTCAGGACACCCGCTCAGCCTCTTAGCGATACAGCGCCAGCCGTCCTGGCTCTTCCAGGCGACAGGGCATCCATCTCGGAGCGAAATCCCGCTTGCCACAGGCGACGGTGACATCGGCCACGTGCACGAGGGTGCCGCAGGGTATCCCCGGCCTGTGCAGCTGTGAGAGGCGGGGAGCTCCGTCGGAGAGTTTGATAACTTAATATTATTTATAGTGGTATAAATCGTTACACAGGACGGTGGGTAGGAGTACACTGGCCTCCTGGCACCGCGGGGAGACTGCGGAGTGCGCTCTGGGCGGTAAAAATAACGTTAACTGGTTTGTTGGCCTTTCTTTATCAGGTGAAGCCAGCGGCGGCGGAGGGCCCGGGGGATCCCCCAGCTTCCCAGGGGCGGTGGGCACCAATTTCAGCTTAATTTCGCCCAAAGAGAGCCGGGGCTGGGGGGGGTGGGGGGTGTCTGAGGGAGCCGAATCCCGGCGGGCCCCGCACTGCGGCCCCGCCCGCCGCCACCAGGTGGCGCCCGCGCCCCGCCGCGCGCCCCCCGCGCCCCCCCCCCCCCCCCCCCATTGCCAGGGCTGCTGCTGAATTGCGAGGGGAAATACAAAAAAAGCCTCGAAAACCTTTTTACTGTATAGTTACGAAGCTTTTTGGAAATTAGTATTCACGAGAGAGACTTGGTTTGGTGGTTCCCCCCCCCCCCCGCCCCGCAAATCTACTGAATATCTGCCCCCCGAATGGGGCCACTGACGCAGTCGCTTGTGTTTAAACCGTATTTGCCTTGGGGAGAGGGGGTGCAGGTTCCCTAAGAGGAGCTGGGCTCTTGTAAGGCAGTGATTTTTATCTCTGAAGCATTATCCCTACAAAAGCAGCAATGCTTCCTGCTAAATGGGGTCAGCACATAACTCCTGCCGCTGCTGCGGTGGGAGCAAGGAGCTGGACTGGTGTGAAATGTTTCCTCTCCGCGTCTCAGTTTTGCCCCGGGATCTCCATGTCTCCTCCCCTGCACTGGAGGGATCCCAGGGGAGCCGGGAGGAATAGTAACGGTGTTGATTAAAACTCACATTTTTTGGTGGCAGGCGCAGCTAGGAGATGCCTACAGCCAAAAATACAGCATTGCCTCAGTGAGCAAAGGTTACGTGCACTGCCTCGCTGCTAAGGCTCCTGGTGCCCCCAGGGAGTTGCTCCTGGGAAGAAAAGGTGGAAAGGAGAAACTTTTCCCATTAGGAGAAGGGATGGATCTGCCAAGGTGTGGGATATCTTTATGTTTTTTCCCCCAAATCCAGCTCTTTCTGGTGTCAGCCATACCTCTGCACTGCTCACCTGCTGGGTGATCTCCTGGGGAGGGAGCCAGAACAAGGTATCACACGGGAGAGCAGCTAGAGACAGGCAGTGCCGGCCGTGAAATCCCTCCCCGAGAAAGGCTCCTCATCCAAACTACCAGGGCCAGGGCAATGCCCCCCTCAAGCACCTGTTGTCTTGGGGTTGTGCGGTGGTACTGCGGGCTCCAGCTACAGTTGGACAGGGCACGGGCGAGCTGGACACGCTGGCGCCTCCGACCCTGGGACTGTCACTCATCCCGGTACACCGGGGGCAAAGGAGAGCAAAGCCATATAACCCGTAACAGTTCAGTGCAAGAGCAAGGAGTAAATCTCAGCAGCTCAAACTCTCTAGTCCTGGTCCATGACCTTTAGGAAACCTTTCCAGTGCTGCTTCGCAGTGAAAGGATCTTTCTACAGTATTTTTAGCTTGACTGGAAGAAGCAGGCTTACCTAGAAATTGTCTAAAAGAAGGGAAAAAGAGATCCTTGGCCTGTTTTTGTGCTATTTCTAAGCCCATCTCTAACACTCCGCAGGAGGCAGGGTTAAACAGGTGAAGCGGCATGCCGTGCATTAAAAATGCAGCCAAAACCTCCCGTCACTCATTACAGCCATATTATCCCGCACCGCTCCTGACAATTGAGGCCTCAGGAGAAAGTGCACGGAAAATTGTAGAACAGCCATCTAAACGCTTCATGGGGCAGCTGTGATGAAAAGAAATCGCAGACCCCTGCTTTTCCCCCTTTGTGGTGGTTGTGGATGACGGTCACAAGCGGCAGCTGATACAGGGCTGAGGGACCCCAGCACCAAACTGTGTCCCAGCGCAGGACGTGCCATTCTGGCTGGAGCACGGCTGCGTGCCGAACCAACAGCCCTCTGTAGCGCACCTTCACTTCTGGCTCAGCCCACTGCCCTGTGGAGGAAAGATAAATGTTGTTTAGTGCTTAAAAAAGAAAAAGAAAATTTTGCTAGATGACGTAAAAGTGGGAACCAGCTCTGTTTTCCAAAAGCCTCAGAGAAAAGACATGCCCCGCTGCCGCTAAATTAGATCACAAATTTTCTGGCTGATGGCAGCATCTTAGTGTTCACCCTGAAGGCAAATATCTGAACAAATTGCATTTTACTATCACAGGGTCCATGTACTGTCCTGCATTCCCACTCAAGGCGGAGGAACGTGCCCACGTGAAATGTGGTGGCTTTGGGGAACGCGGAGGATTCGCTGTTCTCGGGAAGGCGCAGCGGTGAGCAGCGAGGGAACTGTCGCTCTGTGTGGGTGGTCGACGGGCCGTGGCACTTAACATGTGTCAGCAATTTGGTGAAATATAATACTCTGGGGGAGAAAAGGCATGTGATGGATGTGTGTGCTGTAATCTGGAATCAATCACGTAGTTTATTGCCAGGCCCTTTATTGGATCAAATCCTTCATAAACATGGGAAGGGATGATGTTGACGTATACCATGTATTGCATGTGCAGATGTGCTTCTGCATCTCTTCCCTTGTCAAAAGCAGTGTCATCAGCCCGAGGTGCGCTCCAGCAATGCCGGGTGGTTTTGCTCCTGGGGTCTCTCCCTCCCTCCTTGCTATGCACATGCAGCTCTCGCTGATGCTCACGCATCAAAAGCAGGATCAGACCCTTAGGAAGCGCCAGGTGACACTCGTGACAAAAGAGGAACAGATGCAGGTGCGTTTCTAGTCCTGGCTCTGAACTCTTCCTTTGTTCTGCTAATTGATGGTTCGCTACCTTTTCTGTAACGAGGAGGTTTTCTGAGCAGGAGGCAGTTACACTCGTGCCCTTGGCCGTTCTCAGCTCAATAAGCAGCTCGACCGTGGGGCACAGTGCCTTCAGCCCCCAAAGCTGCAGATCACTGCAGAATTCAGGTATGTTTGTTTTCACAGGCATTTGATGCTCCTGAGAGGACAATGCTAAAAATTAAGGAGAACGATGCACCCAAACTGGGCAACAAATGCATTTGTTGTTCTGAACAGCAGCCCTCACTGGAGAAGATCAAATGTAATTAGATGCACCACACTCCTGCAGAGTAACTGCTGCCTGTTCCAGCACCCCCTCCAGCGAGGCGTAATCCTCAAAATGCCCTTTCTGTAGAGCTCTGCCCCCTCCGTTGCTCACCCCACGTGGCACACAAGACCTTGTCTTTATTAGCACAAATGTGTTCTTGAGCTGATGCGAGAGGAGACCCTTAATGAGGGACACGGCAGCGCCGGGTTTTCACAAGAACCTGCAGAGAGCTGCGAATGCTCAGCTCCCCCCCAGGCTTGAGTCTGGCCACATGAATACAATAAAAGCCTTGGTCTAGACTTAAGGCTTTTGCCCGTTTTGTTGACCCCATTCAAGAAAAAAATTTTCCCCTATTAAGTTATACCCCCAAACTTCCCTCCCTTTGCCTCTTTTCATCCCTCCTCCAGGCAGCCTCGACCAGGATGGCTTCTCTGCAAGTCTGTGTCCCCGAGGTCCCCACCAGCTCCCTGGAGCAGCTCTGCTCGCTCACATCCATGCAGGACTGCTGCTCGCCTGGGTGTGCCGGTGCATCCGAGTCCTGTCCTGGGCCTGCTGGGAGCCGTCCCGGTTCAAGAGGCATTTTCAGACACAGGGAAGTACTTGTGGCTGCGGCGTATCAGGTAGGCTGGCAGAGGAAGGGGTCAGCTCCATATTTAATATAAGGAGGGTACGCAGTAACTTTGCTCCTCTGCCCAGCCCCTGTGCAGGTGTGTACGTGTGTGTGTGAGAGTATGTGCATAGCAAAGGGATGTCTTGGTTTTCTACAGGGAGGCAAACCATTTTTGCAGCGCTTCGAGAGAGGCAAAGATAATACCTTCTCAAACACCCCTGAGTAACCCCAAACAGTACTGCCCTCTGAGTTTTTCTGTTTGTTTTACGTGGATGAGCTAGGGGAATTTCACAACCAAACTTCAAAGTTTAAAGCTAGTGAAGTCAATAGGACAATATGTGAATTTAACCTTTGGCTGTAGCTATGTAAACCACTTAATTTCATAAAGTTTGCACCGGAATGACAAAAGGTTTGTATTTTCTGATTGTCAGAAGGACATAAACTTTGAGTGTGGGGAGGAAGAGAAAAACAGAGCTCGGGAAAGTGCTCTTTAGATTTTGCTTTTACTTTTTCATGGCAATGTATGTACAAGTAACTCAACCTTCTCCAGGACTCCCCTGTTGTCTAGGGTCCTGGTCTCCCTTATCTGTGCATTGATGAGAAACAAGGCGTGAGGGCTGGTGGTGCTGGGGCAAGGACCCCACCAGTCGCCGTTTGTGCCCTCAGGTCTGGCTCAGAGGGGAAAACCATCTTTTGGCTTTCCAAAGGGCAGGTCAGCTTCCATGCGTCCCTCCCAGAACCTCTTCAGGACAGCTCCGGAGAGCAATATCCTGGAAATATTTGCTTTTCTATCCTCAAGATTTCTTATCAATAAGAGAGGCCTCCGAAGATCAGAGCAAGATACTTCCAGTTAGAAGAGGTGTCGCGCTGGCAGCGCAACGTGCGGGCTCAGTGGTCACAGACTGGCAGGTTGCACGGCCCCGGGAACAGCGGAGGCAGTTCCCTGAGAACTCACCTGCGAAGCCAGACAAAATATTCCCACTGTAAGAGTGAAACATGTTTTGCTGGCAATTTCTGGTGTGCCCAGGCCTTCCAAGGGCAGAGCTTGGCCAGCACGAGCGTGCTGAGGGACCTCCCCAGCATCGCGGGGTTGCTCCCGTGTTTGCCAGCAGCAGTGACAGTTTGGCAGGAGTCCCCACTCCTCACTGAGCACAGCCTTGCGTGGGCTGAGGTGAGGCTATGCTGCCCAACCACCGGTCTGCCTAGCTGGGAGCCAGCCCAGACCCGGACACGATGCTGGGCTTAAGCAAACACTCTGTGGCCACGGCTGGAGGGCTAACCTGAGACGGGTCGCTTCTGAGCAGGAGCACAGCGTCTTTGATAGAAAAGCTCTATAACAACACAGTGTATATTTTTTGCTGTGCCTTATTTTCCCAGGAATAAAGAGGGAACAAAATGCCTTTTCTCCACCTTCCCATTATGTTGCATTATTGCAGCTGTGTCCCTGTGGGACTGGACCTCAGCTGCCACAATGAGCAGGTACAGCAGAAGAGGGACCTGACATCAGCCATGGGTCGCTGGGGTTGCTTTAGAGCAAATAGGCAGTAACACTGTGGTTGTTGACTGTATCACAGCAAGATAAACTGCACAGGTGCCGTCAAAGTGATTCTGCTGCGGTCATATCACCTGGTCTAGCAACCAAAAATAAGAACTAGTCCGGTTGCTGTAATCGCATTATTTTAGGCAAATCTCAGCTTTTGTTAAAAAAAAGAAAAGAAAAGGTTAGGCTTTCATCTTCCTGAGCCAAAGAAAAGTTTAAAACGTTAAGCAAATATGACCCTGCATTTCAAAGATCAGAAGTTAGTTCCTACCCAGAAAAGCAAACGCCATCCACAAATGATTGTTAAATGGTGTTATTATTTATTGATTTTTTAAATATTTTTTTTAACTTCATGATTTTAAAGACTGCTGCGATGCTGGGGCAACTGCAGTCAAGATTTTGATCATTGAAAACTGGCAATCCTTTGTAAACTGTTACACAGTCAACGAAGGTACTTCACAGCAGTTGGAAAGATCAAGATAGATCTTGGATTAGCCTTGCCAATTAGTGCTAACTACAGAAAGCATGTGCACTGACCGCCTTGCTGAGTTTCCATATCGAGATCCAGAGAAGCTGCACTGGTATTCTTACTTTTTTTCTGTTCTGCTTGCTACTTCTGTGCTTCTGAATTATGCAAAATAGCTGTTGAGTTTGCACTGGTTATACAGTTTATATGGAGTATATTCGTTATGAAATTTATTATATTTCCTTATGCTTGCTGTCTAAGCTCATATTTATAGGAAAGGAAAGTCCTTTCACACCTCTTCCAAGTTTAATTTTGTAAAAAGGCTCTTCTGGGGATGCGAGCAAGACCATGATGACACCGGTGTGTCTGGGGCCGTACTTCAGCACTGGAGCTTATAGATTTAAAGCCCTATCTGGAGCTTGCTTACACATGTGAATACAGTTGTTATATTCACTGAGTAGCAAATGGGTGAACCATGATGTGAGCCCTCTTGCTGTGTCGTCTGCTGCCCTGTGAGATGAGCAGCAGGGAGAGAAAACGCGCGTTGCTTGGGCGGGCAGGATGTTTGGGTAGGACCTCTTGCAGGGGCAGAGCCCTTCAGCGGGCAAGTGGCTGGGAGCAGGACCAGACCTGGCTCCAGTTCAGTCCTGGCATGGCCACTTGGCTGAGCTCCGGGTCGTGAGGATGTGGCCACGTTTCGGGGAAGTCAGGGATGAAATTCTGCCATCAAACCGTTGACATGTAGGAGAGGTGACTGCTGTCAGGAGTGTTGTGGTCAACAGCGGGAGATGGGTGTCTACAGAGAGGATTTGGTTTGCCAAACAGCCACTATTTAAGAGCCTCAATCAGGTGACGGAGACTAGATAGGGCAGACCCAGACCCAAGTGTCAAAAGCACCTTTAAAAGCATTGCATTCTTTTGTCTACACCATAATTTCTCTGTGTAGTAGAGGCAATGCAGATGCACCTGCCTGGCTGGAGACTGAGGAAGCTAAATCCATTCACATTTAAGAGTCTCCTTCTCATTGCACATTTGGGTACCTAATGTCTTCCAGCATCTCTTTGCTCCTGAATTCCCTCATCCATAATTCAGCCATGTTTTGAGACCAGGGTGCACCATGATCCCGTACAACATCTGCACATTACGGTCAGTAAAAAGGCTGTGAGCAGGTGGTGTTTTTTCCACGGTGCTTAGAAAAATGAAACCCACACCCTGACCATGAGACAAATTGGTTGTAACGATAATTCCACTGATGTTAACGACAGGCTCAGCTTCTGCTGGTGTTTGCACTAGCGTAACTAATAGCAGAGCTTGCTTTTCACTCCTTTCTTGGCTGTAACCATTGAGCTCCGTTGCTGTAGGGAAGGGAAGCTATTCAGGATGGCTGGCTCATACAAGGACAATAATGATAGCTGTAATATTTTACACGTCTTATGTTAACAGTGCTTGTTGGCAGGAGGGAAGAGGGAGGACGTGATTTCTTTAAGCAATACCTTTTAACGTGGGAAAGTGTAACTAAAAAAGTGAGTGAGGTTTACCAGCAGCAAGTTAGAGCTTATTGTTAATGTTGATTAGTTTTGTTCTTTCAGCTTTCAGAGTATGTGGCTGAGTGATAAGGAATGTGCATTAATGCACATTTTATTAGAGCCAGCAACTAAGTCCAGAGGGTGGTTGCTTTTGCTTGGTCCTTTTTAATAATCAAATAATTTCTTTGGTATCGTTTCACAGACAGCCAGTATGAGTTGCATCATTTAAGGCAGTCATGTACCTCCTGGGGTTGTTTCCAGCGAGGTGATGATTTTTTCCTGGCTTATTTGCTCATTCTTCTTCACGACAAGAAGTGGACTGTTGCCCTCTGACTGGAAAGAAGCTCGAAATACTTGGCTCTGGCTTCGCTGGGAGATAAGTAGTAATTAAAAGACATCCAGCCCGGTTAGGTAATAGTATGTAAATGTTCAACTCTGATTTCAACTTGAAATGTATCATATTGATTTGTGGGTGAAATGAAAGCCGAGGGGCTAAAAATTATTCTTCCCCTGAGGCAATCCCAGCCTGCAAACATTCAGACTCTGGCTGTGCAAAGAGAGCTGCCCCCCAAAAGTGACTTTGAGGCAAAAGCCTGAAAAGATCTGACTCACAGCAACTGCATGCAATAATCTGTGGTCCTGGAGGGAAGTTACTGTGTCTGGGAACTTCAGGATGTACTCTGACTCAAGGGAGTTTGTCCTGTGGTTGTCACCATCCTGTCTTTTCACCATCCTTGTCTTTAACCAAGCCTGTTGGTTAAAATGGCTGGTGTATAACTCCACTGCTGTATGTATCTAAGTAATCTTGTTTTCTTCAACAGAGCGCTGTAGCTAGATGAAATTACTTGTGTGAGTACGTATTTGGAGGATTTAGGCCACAGCACTGACTGAAGCTATGTTCTCAAAATAGTAAGTTTTACAAGAAAGTCTCCTTACTCTCCTAGAACAGTGGTTGACGGCATCCAGCTCTTCGTTATGTCTCTGCACTGAGATGTGGTCCTCGAAGCCTCAAGGGGCTTTGCATTGCCAATTACCTGGGGTGCTTGCGCAGATTATCCTGCCAGCTAGAGGCAGAAAAGGCACTTCTCAGTTACAGGGACATGCAGGAAGATCCAAGGGAAATAGGAAAAGGGCACTTACACTTGGCCCTTGGAGATGGCTAAGCGTGTTGGGTCCTGCTCTGCTCCAAGCACGTGAGTCACTTTGTTCCTTTTGCTGGCGGGTCCCTGCAATTGTACCGCTTCATCTTCAGTCTAAATAACCCAGGACGGCACAGCTGAGTAAGCCTGAGCTGGGGTTCCCCGGCATCCAAGGTCAACTCTCATCACATATATTGCTCCATATAGGCATTCCAGAAGTATAAAGGAATCATTCACATAAGGAAAGTAAGCCTGATTATTTGAAACATCTTGGGTAAGAATAAGAAATTGGTTTTTTGGTGTCAGTGTTTTATTTTGGGGCATATTCCATTGTTTCTGACGTCTTTACTCTCAAGTCAGAGGCGCTAGACCCTTCAGCTTCTTTCAGCTGTTCCTTTTCACCCCATCTTAATAATAATTTTTTAAAAAATCCTATCAATTCTGTGTCTTCCCATAGACATCTTTAGCCACTCTGGAGGGAAGAACTAATACCATCATTTTCCAGTTTGGCTGTAAGAAAATAGCACCAGTACTGAGTCAGGCATGGCTGTGCAGGAACCGAACGGTGCTGCAGCGAGGCTGGTGGTGCTGAGGGTCTGCTGAAAGCAACGCCAAAGCCCACCCAGGACATCAGTGGAGATGAGATTTCTTTTGTCTAGCTGAGGGACCTGAGAGGGAGGCGTGACTCAGGCATGCATTGGTTTTGACATGCCCGCATCTAGTGACCGCAATAGTGCCATGCCAAGATGTCTTGATTCGGTAGTTGGTCCCGCCCATAGGATGCCCCAGCCTTCTGCAGGCTCTTGTTTAAGGGAAGATGGATGTATTTTGTCCAGTCTCCAAGGTCACCTCCGCCCATGGGACTCCTGTGTGTAATCCTTATTTAAAGGACAAATTTCCATCATTTTTTCTGCGGGAGCGACAGGCACTATAGAGATCTCTCCTGGTCTTGAGCTAATCCCTCTGGACTAACTGTAACACTTAGATAATTTAATGTACAAAGCTTCAGGTTGTCGTCATTATGTTCGTTCATGTAAAGTACTTTACATTTTAGGAACAATTTGGCCGAGGAGGTAGGGATACTTCTATGTAAATATGTCATGAGATCAAGCCTTTTAACGTTCATAAAAAGACAAGATGTCAATTTAAAGTCTCGTCTGCCCAACGCATCTGAAGTCTGCTGATTTATGAAGTACTGTAAATTGCAATCATATAAGCCTGTAACACTCTGGCAGCTATTTAAATAGCAAAACTTTCTTCCAAACCCATGATATATAGAAGACATAAAGGTTTTAAAGCAGGAGTCTGCCTTAATAGGGAAAGAGTATTAGCATTCATTTACTGACAAGGAAGAGCTGATTTTCCTTACAAGAAATGTTCCTTCCATGGCCACCCCATGCTTGGTATTAATCAAGTCATAGCTTTTCTACTGCCAAGATCCTGGGTAAGATTAGCTTGTGGGAGAGTCGGAAAAGGTTAATATTCTCTGAATACTTGGGTGACAGAGCTAGGCAGCCAGGTCAAGCGCTGAATTTCTGGCCCCCAGTAAAATCAAAGGCCAAACACTCGTTTGCCGGTGAAACCAAACAAGTACTCGCGACCAGGAGGGAAACGAATGGCAAAATAAATCAAGTTGAAGTGTCAGTTTGCAGCGGGAAAGTCCCAAGGGCCAAATGTCACCCTAAGGACACTGCCGTTTACCAAGGATATCCTATTAAACCCTTTCCACCTCCAGACGTTGTTTCCGTGGTTCCTGCAGGAGGGGGATGCCAGCAAGCAGAAATGCAAGTACCTGCCAGTTTTAGGTGCGTGAGATTGGCACTTCCGAGATGATAAAAGACACACGAGTCTCTTGAGATGGGAATAGGGGATTTGAGCAGTCTGGCTGACTCGCTCGTGTTGGTGCAGAAACCTTTGTTTGTAAGCTGAAGTCTTCAGCATTGAAAATAGTTCTTATCTCAAAGGCCTCCATGAGAAGGACGTGACTGTTTATAGGTAGCCGTGCTCCAGGAAGCGGTGAGGAGTAGGAGAGCACAGGGCAGGAGTATGCACTGCTGTGATTTTAATATCAGAAACTAATTGCATCTCAGAATAAGAAAGATGGTGATTTCCTATGTAACAAATATCATAGATATTTGTTAAAGAGATTTACAGAGAGAAAAGCCAAACTGAAAAGGTAATTCTTGCTCTTCAGCATTTCACTGTAATTGTCCCCCAGTCAAGAGACTGCTGACAGTGAAGTTATTCTGTTTAACTGGGATCCGTTTTAGTTCACTAGATCAGCTGATAATTTTGAGTGTCTTAAGATGATAAATATCCTGCGTAAAAGGGTATTATTCTTGTTATTTTTTAGATGTGCTACATGAGCTCATCACCCTAAACAACTGGCCCCAAACATGTGGAAACACATCCCTCATGACAGAGAGCAACGTGCTGGTCGGATGGGGATCGCTCTGGTCTAACTGAGGCCGGTTTGGTAGCAAGGCCAGCTAAGTCTTGGTTGTGGTACCACGAGGGGAGCGCTGGGGTTTGGCACTTGCAAACTCCCTGGTGGGAAGGAGCATGTTGTGGCACCTCTCCTCCTAAGGAGGTTCGTGGGGTTTCTTGCTTTTAGCACTGACAAAAGGTTGGAAGGAAGAAATTAAAAACCTGCTATTGGTTATAAGCCTAGCACTGAACACTTGACTGAGCTGTTTCAGCCAAGGATAAATGAGGCTGCCGGAGCCTCTAGAATAATTGCTCACTGACAATGCTAAGTGCAGTGTGCATCTTATCAAACAAAAAACCATCTCTTGCTCACATAAGGCTCACGTTTAATTTCCTTTAAGCCCAATTCCATATTATAGCATTATCCTTCACGTGTAACAAGATAACTGCTATGCTGATATTAAGACTCGGAAAGGCCACCAAGAGGCCTCTGGGAATTCTGCTGTGGAGGAGGAGAAGCCTAAAGCAGGGAGGGTCCACATACAAGCTCAGCACTTTGCATAGAAAGGTGTTAAATTCATTAAGCTTCCCTCGTCCTGCTTTCTTGTGCTGAAGGAGGAGAGGGCTGTCATAGCTGCAAGTGTGCTTTATTTAGTGCTGGCTTAGTCAGGCTGTTTGTAAGAAACAAAACTGGAGGGAAGACAAACCTGGCTGATTAGTCTTTCCTGGGACCAGTAAAATGATGCTTTACCTGCAGGCTGGCCCATGGGGCGCAGGGGTATACTGCCCTGTGTGTCACGTCCACGAGTTGCACCTCATTTAATTCTGATTTCGGTTTTAAGTTAAAGATTCTGAAAAGGAGATGCAAAATATTTCACTGAACATATGGTGCTTTCTTCAGAGGCTGATTATCTCCCCATCTCCAGGCCAGATTCTCAGTGAATATTAATTTCTATACCTCACCTAAATTTAGGGATATAAGAATTTGACTCGTAAGCTTGAATTTCCCTTCTAACACAGGAATTTTGAACCAGTGTAAACATTCAGTTTTACCAGATTAGAAGAGTTGAAGGCTGAAGTTTAAATGGATTTTTGCTCTGGCAGTATGGTGCAGAGCGTAGTAAGTGTTACCTGTAACCTGTAGCTAGTCTTTATCTCGGTCACGCCAGGACAAGCATGATCCTGTGCTTTAGACAGGGTTTGGAGAAGAGCCCATATCACATATAAGCATCACACTCGGGGCCAGATCTCACAGGTGGCCTAGATACATGCGATGCTATGGGGAAGAAAGCTCCTTTGAAATCTGGCCCAGGGAAGACATTGGTGGGTTCATTTTACTCCAAATGGGTTCATTTTACTCCAAAGCTGTTTTTACCAACGAAGATTCTCGAGACTGGTGTGCTATAAAAGGTGAGAAATTGCCAAAAGCATGTCTGGTATTTGATTTTTTTGCAGCTTCTCAGAAGCATTTTTTCAATTTCTTCTCAGGTGTGTGTCTTGGTGTATCCTGTTCGCACCGATGCACCCTTCCACCAGGCTGGAGGCAGTGGTATTAAAGCTGATAGTATCCTCCGTATGATAATGTCTGACCACATCTTTCAGAGGCTGCTGAGGAAATACTCTCGGTGGCTATTTTCGTTCAGGTTAATACTGGAGACTGCACCTCATAACATCAGCTTGCATGCTGAGCGCTGCCGCAGAACAAATCCTGAAAGAACAGATGGATCACTTTAATAAAATGATGACGTTTCCCTTAAACCTGTTAGGAAGAAGAATATTGTTTTGGGGCAATGATTTTCTTTAAAAGCTTTAGGACAACTTTCAATGTTGCTTACAGCCCTGTGTTTCCTCCCACAGGATTTCTCTTTTGGGCTCTTTTGAATGTGTGTGAAGGCCATCGATGTGAATAGGCTAAATGTGGAATTATTTCCAATGCACTGTCTTCTGAAGCATCGCATATTCTGCCTTTTGAGCTGGTCTTCCACTTGGCAACAGAAGGCAGCGCAATAGTGTATTAATTTTATTGTCATGAGAAGTTGTTTCTCTTAAAAGCTTTTTCTCACAGCTAAATTCCCAAGCTGGAGACTCAGATTAAAAAAAATAAAAGATTTCTTCCTTTGAAAGCAAATGCACAGTCATTGTTTTCAAATACCTTTTAGTTACTGATGTGAAGTTCATGCTCAAGGATGTATAGATTAGGCCATAAAGGAAAATGGCAGTCCTCATGCTCGGTTAGAATTACTGCTTTGCACAGCAAATCATAAATATCACGTAATTTTGCTGCCATCGGTCATATTCTTTGCTCTCCGACATTTTGAGTTTTGCTGTGGCAGCAGCTGAAGTTTTGTGCTGCACATCCTCGAGCCTCTAGCAGTAGATCAAGAAGGCTCTCTGGCAGGTGAGGCAGCAAAGGCTCATGATGCACAGCGGAGCCTGGTGGCTCGATTTCACAGAGATAAGGGTCTGTGAAAAAGGAGTTCCTTAACGTTAGGCAGCGTCAAGCTATGACACACACACAGAGCTGTTTTATTCACTTGTGTTTAGGTGTATTGTTGGTTTTAATATGTATGCACTGAAGTTTTAAGTTTTCTATGACTGTGAGTGATAGGTGGGAGTGCCAGCATGGGGAAGGGGGCTCAGCCGGTAGAGCAGAATTCGAGTGTGTGCTAGCACCAGACCTCACCTCGAAACCAGTATGGTCTGTATTTGAGTTAGATATGGTGGAACTGCTGCTGTGAAAACATGTCTAGATATTTTTTCACTCCTAGGTAGAGCCAAAAAAGCCTAAACTGGGACTTGGAATATCCAAGTTTGCACTTAAGCTCCCGAAAATCTCTATTAGCAGCCAGGTAACCATAGATGTCTCTGAACTCAGAAAGGGTTCAGCGTCTCAAGTTAATTGTTTGTATGCAAATTTTCAATCCACAAAGAAACTGCTCAATTTCTCTCTGCTTTAAAGCTCAGGCTGGTTTGGGCACCATCTAAAAATGCCTTAAGAGGCACACCGGATCTCCCTTGGCACAAACTACAACCACGACAGCACATGGCTCTACCTGAAGTGAGCAAAGCCTAAAATACTTCAAAGAAAAAGACTGAAAAGTTGTCAGAGGAGAAAAGTGGTATTGTCACCGGCTCTACAGGTGAGAGAGCATTTTTCATAGGGAGGGGGAATCTGGTGCCTTCAGCAAGGATGGGGCTATATGTGATGCTTGTACCTTTTAGGTCATGATTACCCTACAAGATAGCACATATCCCCATGGTAAATCTATGCCACTGCCTTTGCTTTCAGGAATAGTTCCATGTTGTCCTGGTTTCAGCTGGGATAGGGTTAATTTTCCTCCTCGTAGCTGGTGCAGTGCTGTGTTTTGGATTTAGTATGAGAGTAATGTTGATAACACGCTGATGGTTTAGTGGTTGTTGAGCAGGGCTTACACTGAGTCAAGGCCTTTTCTGCTCCCCGTGCTCTGCCAGGGGCACACGGAGCTGGGAGGGGGCACAGCCGGGACAGCTGACCCCGACCGGCCAAAGGGATATGCCATGCCATAAGGCATCACGCTCAGCGTATGAACTGGGGGAGCTGGCTGGGGAGCAGCGACCGCTGCTCGGGGACGGGCTGGGTGCTGATCAGTGGGTAGTGAGCCAGTGCGTCGTGCATCACTTGCTTTGTATATTCTTTTATCTTTGTTATTATAATTTTCTCTTCCTTTACTGTTCTATTAAGCTGTCTTTATCTCAACCCACAGGCTTTACCTTTTTTTTTCCCCGATTCTCTCCCCCATCCCACCGGGGTTGGGGGGCAGAGGGTGAGCAAGCAGCTGTGTGATGCTTAGTTGCCAGCTGGGGTTAAACCACAACACATGTTCATACAAAAGGGAGGATTAGTATGCTGCTTTACTGCTTTAGTGATTTATACTAGACTTGGAATAAGGTTTTAGGCAGTTCTTAGTTGCTTTCAACATCAGCCAGAACTGAGTAATTCCTTTGCCCATGTGTGCTTCAGACATCAGTAACTCAGGTCACACTCTGAGTTTGTGGTGCTTTTGGTTGGTTGGTTTGTATCTGGACTCTCAGTACCATCAAATTCTCTGAATTCTTAAAAATTCTTTTCCTGTTTTCCAATAATTCTCTGCTTGCTTTAGCTTTCAGCCAACACATTCACTTTCCATCATTTTGGAGTAAACAGCAAACACAACTCCCAGAAGAAAAGCTGTCCTTAGGCTGTAGCAACCGCCTGAGAGGAGGCTGAGGATTACTGCAAATGAGGAGTTTGGGGACCACAGCAACAAGACACATGGGGATGCGAGTGGTACTCGAAGAAAGTGAGAGAGAGGATAATGGTTTGCTGCCAGGTCAGTGCTGGTTTATGCTCTGCTTGTGGTTTGTTTTTTTTTTAAAAAAAAAAGCTCAAGGATTTGGCTTGTCTTTAGGTTTTTAACAGCCTTTCAGAGATACTAGCGCAAAGCGGGGGAAGGTGATGTGCCCTTTTACTGATACAGTGAAGGACCATCATCTACAAAACTTGCATAGGATGTAAAATGAAGGTGGTGCTCAGTGTTCAGAGAAGGTGCTGCTTGGTTGCTAGGCCTGAGAGTGAGGCATCCTCACCTGCTGTGCGTGGTGTCTGTAGATAACATCTCAAGGCCTTAGGTGTAACTGTTATCTATATTTCATAATAGCTGGAGACAGCAACCAAAAGCCAACCCACTGTGTTACGGCCTCAGCTAGGAGCTTCTGGAAAAAAAATTACCTTTTATTAATCTTACCTAATTAACATAAGAGGTGATTTGATTATTGTAAAAGAAGAAAGGAGTAGAGAGCAGAGTATGACCTGCCCCAAACAACAGCCCGCGAGCGAGAGCAAAGGGGTGCAGCCCTGAGTGGGAGCCTCTACCCCGGCATTTCTGCACTGCCAGCAACACACAGCTCCGAGGATGCGAGCGAGGTTCTGCTCTCCTATTCTCATTGCGCACCTGTGTGTTCGACAGCAAACCTGCTGGATTATAGGCTTGTGGCAATGAATCTGGAGGACAGGTCAATCAGTTCATGGCTGGTGACCTAAGGCAGATCGGCTCTGTCAGTGCTACTCCTTACAGAGTTTGTCTAACAGCCTTAAAGACATCCAGTGATGAAGACTGCAGTTCCCCTGGCAGTCCATTTCAGTATTTTATTTCTCCCATTGGAGAGCTGCTTAACATTCAACGTGAATCTGCTTTGCAGCGATTTACATCTCTTACCTCCAGATCTATCCACAGCAGAGCAGGCTCTTCTTTAAATGAAAAAACCCCACAGAGTTCAGTCTTTGTGGAGTGTTTTTCCTAGACTCTTGGTCATTCTGGCCTTCCTCTGACCTTTCATCAGCTGGTACCCATATGGCACAAATGTGGACATAGTGCTCTACATGAGCCTTATTAACTGAGCAAGGTACTGAGAGGAAGGATTACAGGGTACGTTTTGCAGACTATCCTCCTGTTAAACCCATCCAACAGGGTGCTTGCCTTTGCCACAACCCATCTTCAGCTGGTAAGCCACAACCCTCAGATTCATTTAATTTTATTTCTTTAAAGGATTTCCAAATAAATTCAGCCATTGATTATTCCTACCTAAGGTAAGGAACAGTGTACATCTCTTGGTTGAATAGCAGAGATCAGTTTTTCTATTTCTTAAAATAATTTTGAATTCTGGACGTGACATTTGGTATGACCGCAGTCCTTCCAGGCTTCCTCTCACCTGAAGACTTAATAGATATTCCACATTCCATCGCCTTGATAATGAATGAAAATATTGAATAATATGAGGCCTGGGAGAGGCCCTGCAGCACCCATCAGTGTATCCTTAGGTACTGATTCCGCACCATGGATGATCACTCTTTGGATACAGCCTCCCTGTCACCATCTGCTTTCCCTGGCACACGGAGAAAGTTTTAACAAGGCTCTTTCCCTACTTTGTTTCTGAGACTGGTGAGTAAAACAGTGTTGAAAGCCTTACTTTGAGATCGATGGTATCTACCGTTTCTGTCCTCCAGAAGGTTTGTTACCTGCTGTAGAAATAAAATATATTTCTTTGTCATGCTTTCCTCTTAAGAAATCTACCACCGACCGCATCTCATCTCCTCGTTATCTTCCTGATTCCGACAAATGGTTTGATTTGTTTCTGCAGGAACTGGAGTTAATCTGACTGATTTATAAATCTCCCAGCTACTCCTTTTTTTCTCTCTGCACTATGCTGATCCTTTTTCAGTCTTCCAGTAGCTTACCCCTCCTCTATACGTTCGCAAAGATGAATGCTAATAGTTCTTCGATTGCTTCAGCCAGCTCTTTCGGCATCCTTGGCAACGTTCATCAGGCCTTGCCTGTCTGAAAGTTTGCTCATTTCTCACGAGCACTAATTGTGCTGACCATTTACTTGCAAGGTGACATTTTAAATAAAGGTTGATTCAGAAAAGCCACAGAAATTGCAGAGCTCCTTTCCGTAGATAGCTTTCTTCTGTTCATTGCTGACAAATTCTTTTTCTTTGGTCTTCCTTCTCTTCCTAATGTTTCTTTAGTGTGATTTCTTCATGTCTTTTACTAGTTTCGTCTTGCTGTGTGCCTTGATGCCTCTGATTTTGTCCATACACTATCTTTTAGTCTCTGGTATAAACATCTCATCTTGCTCTTGCCCTTTGTAACTTCTCTATAACTTTAACTACTTAAAATCATTTATCTAAGGAAAAAAATGAAACACCCGCTCTCTAAAGAATTTCTCTTTTTTCCAGCCTTTCTTAAGCTGTCCTGGCTTGTCCCCCTCCCATACTTATTTACATGAAGCTGCTTTTTTTTCAGCCATACAGTAGATATTTGCTGATGTTTATCCATCCATGGTCTATCTTCTCCATTCTTCCTCTCCCCTCCACCCAAGAGTCAAGAGCTGCTAGTCGTAGGCAACCACTTTGTGAAGCCTGTCAAAGTGGGTGTCTTTGGTGCCTGAGAAATTACAGAAGTTAGTGCTCAGACTTTTCTAAAAATGTCTCCCTGCTTTTAATTTGGCAGAGTCTGTTTCCTAAACTGGGACTGAATTTATGAGTATTTCCGTTCCCCTAAAGTCACGCTCTCTAATGGTTTTACGGCTTTCTGAAAAAATTTCACCCAGATCTAATTGCATTATTGGAAACGGCTGAAGCACTATAATATATAGGAGAAAGTTTCTGTGGCCTTTGAGAAATCCTTTATTCAGAAAGTGCCAAAAAGGCCATCTAATGCTTTCAAGAAAGAAACTCTGAAGAGATTTTTCTAGTTAAAGGGAGTGGGAAAGAGTCATGAGAACACTTAACTCTGGGGTGCATTCGAGAGAGAGATGTGAGCTATGGAGATGGAAACAGCGCTTGTTGCAAGGCAAAAAAATAATTAAAGGTCATGAAATAATATGTAGTTCATCAGTGAAAACTCCTGAAAGCTCTTCATTCCATATGCTATTACCCTCTGTGACGTAGGGCATTAGCACTCCATGTTCCCCTAATTAGTTTACCAGACCACATATTCCAGATAAATTGTGCCTGCAGTTGGCCCAGTGCTTGCTTGTGATTAACATGGCATTCAGATGAAAAACTGAATGTCGTGTGAGCACTACTCCAAGCTCAGTAAATGTCAGGCAGTTGAGATAGTTTGGAAGCAAAGGCCAACTGCAAGGAATAAAAGTGTGAGCCGCGCGTAAGAGAAGCCTTCTGGAATTTCTGCCCCAAAAGAAGGGGGGATAGAAGCAGAAAGAGTCTAGTGAGAAGCTGTAACTTAAACTATTAATACTGATAAAGAACAGAGGAACAACTCCACTTACTTTATCTCAAGCCATTAGCTTTGATTTAGTGCAGCCAGGGAGGCCTTTCGGTAGTTTCCGTACTATTTTCACACTCTGGCTTAATAGCATTTGTTTAAATGAGGAGTGGACCCTCAAGCAATATTTCTCTTTAAGAGGCAAGTCCCAGCACAGAGTAATAAGTAAACTGGGAACAATATATTTTAAAAGAAGAAATAGATACTGCCAGCTCAATTTAAGGAAATATTTATTACACATAATTTCTCAACTGGTTTCTGAGTAAGCAATATGAAAGGATCCTTAGGAACAGCAAAACGGAAGGAAGGAAAAAGTCTGCATCTTTATGGGGAGTTTAATCTTCTGTGTCTCTGCTTGTTGTTCAAAGTGATGTCTTTACTTACATGAAATAAAGGCATCCACCCTGGATGTCCCAGAAATTTTAGTCCCCCAAAGACGTTCTTTTTTAACACTAACCTGCACCTACATCCTCCCTTTCATGTTTTGCTTTTCTCCTAATTGACCACAAGCTCCACGACTTTAAGGGAAGGAAAAAGACGCTAGGCTTGGCGTGGCTTGGCAATCGAGCCCCTGCCCAAATGTTTTTCCATCCCACTGAGCTGCAGCTGTGATGACACTTGGCAGAGTGGGAATGGAGTTGCTCTGTTCTGTGCTCACGTTGCTACTGCAGTCCCAGGTGAGAGCGTCTTGTTTGGTGGAACTTGTTAGAACCCGCGTCACCCGTTCCTTGCAGCTCAGTTTCTTGTAACTGAGTTTGCTGCTGTTGGTCTCCTGCGGCGAGCAAGTAGGCCGAGTGTGAAACATGGGCTTAGATCATGTGCATCACATAGAAGTAACATAGCTCAACAGCCTCAGAATAACTGCACTTTTTTTTTTCTTTATATAAACATATTAAACTGGTGGTGAGTTTCCAGGGCATCATTTTATCTGTAGTTAAAAATACAAATCACTGCACCACATTTTGGCAGATTTATCTCAGCAAAATTTTATGTGAAGTGTTTCCTACCGAGTGCCACAAATAATAATTTAGTTTAGAATGTGGCACCCCATTGAACCAAAAAGTGCTGTTGGGGAAGGAAGATGTCACTCCCTCCCCCTTTCAAATGTCCTGCTGCCTTCTTTCTTTGCCGTCACTATGGGCCTAGTAATCCCTTTGCAGACCCAGGCACAGATATTTTACAACTGGATTATTAAATTAGCTTAGTACTTCCTTTCTCTTACCTCCATGGAATTATGATAGAGTGCTCTACATCTTGTTCCTTTTTGTATTACTTTTATTAGTCACAAGAACATAATTGAACCGATGGACACAGGTTCTTAGAAATTGACACAGTTTATTTTTTTAATCCCATTACCGGTGGCTTTAAATTATTTTCTTTCTGTTAATGCAATCAAACACCATGTTTGCTTTGCTTTGCTTATTGGAGAGTGGTTGCTAACCTCAGAGCTGATTATTTCAGTGTTATTCTGCTTGCCTGTTTTATTTCCTGTGGAGTTGCTCGTATTTTCTTCATCTCTCTCTTTTATGGGATGAGTTGCCAGTGAGCATATATTTCTTAGCTTAGTTCTTGGCCAAAGAACTTGTACAAATCATGCAAGTATAGACAAAGACTGGTCCAAATCTGCAGTACTGGGAATATAGTGGACAGCCTGGTGATAAATTCTTCAGTATCTGAATCTAAGAAAATATGATTCCCATCAATTTGCACTGTGACCGGCAGCCCCTGTGGCTGGAAAGACAACGGGAGGGTCATTGGTGAACCACCTTTCGCTGTTGACAGGACAGCATGCATGGGGATACAGCACGTGGAAAGGGTAGATGATTCTTTTAATGACTTGGTAAATCATAAATAGATTTGGACACGGGCTGTGTTCCTCAAGGCATTGTTAATTCAGTTCTTACTGGTCCATCCAGTAGCTCCAAAGAGTGCCAGACAGAGCAGTAAAACTGCAGGTGTACTCAGGGGAATGACTGCTGGAAAGAAGGATTTCTTCCCCATCACTGCTGCCTGCAGAGGCTCTGCTCTTGGGAGGGAGCTGGAGGGCAAGAGGAGAGTAAGCAGTCTGCAAACCATAGGAATCGGTCATATGTGGCGGTGACTGGAGTGGTCACGTACTATTTAATTGTCTCCTTAGGCCAAATAATGTGTCTGGCAGAGAGGCTGCAATGAGGACGTTAGCAAAAGCTTGGTAAAGGAGCACGGGGCCCTTCTGGGATGGAGGTGTTAAGGTGGATTTCATCTTCCTCCTTTCTTTTAAAAAAATATTGTTTTCCTGTGGAGATCAGCACTGAGTCATTTAAATAAGGGAACAGAAAGTCATGCATGGAAGGGAGTATTCTTCGGTGGGTATTTGAAGCGCTTTATATAATGGATCTATCAAGCAACCAACTGAAAATGAAAGGGAAAAGAAAATAAAAATGTTCACATAGATTGCCCCTGGTATCGCAGAGGAACTGCAGTCATTATGTTGGACATGCTATAAATATGTAACAGAAAACATCCCCTGTGCCTAAAGATCCTATGATCTAAGACAAACGAGGCTATAAGGGAAAGCAGGAGCGTGGCTGCTGGCAGGACGGGCTGCTGCCCAGCCAGGGCGGTCCCGTCAGCTGGAGGTGCGGGGGATGATCTCTAGGACAGGGGAATTTCAGGAAGGATTTGAAGGAGGACAAATGACAGAGTTTTGCAAAGACATATGGGACGTGCAGCACAGAAGGAGCCAGGGCGCTCTCGACTTTTACTGGGTAAAAGTTCATAGAAGAGACGTGATGTATATGTCCCCACAAATGCTAGACTCTTAGGGAAGTGTAAGAGGACAGCGCTTGATCCAGCAATGACACGGGTGGCAACACAAGGCTGAAATGAGGGTAAAGGGTAACCTCGTGTTAGGGCTGCCAGAACCAGAAGGAAAATAACATGCCTTCTTAGGGAGAAAAAAATCAAAGCTCTTTCAGGGACACTCCAAAAGACTGTCTGACACACCTTTGAACAAGGACTTGCTAGCGAGTGAGCTGGTGTGCAGGCTGGAGCCAGTACAGATCGGGTTCTAGACCACATCCCTCTGGTTTGTGTTACCTGAAAGCACTGAGCTGGCCAGCGGTACTGCTGGGCTGTAGCACAAAGGGCGTTAGCAGCGTGCTTAGTATTGGCTTGTTTTACCCAACACTCCTTTGCAGTACGGAGAATGTGGATGGCAGGTCAGAAGGGAGGGGTTTTGTCATAACGTATTTCAAATTAAGCTTTAGAAATTAAGATTTGCATTTTGGGCTCCTTAGCCCAAAGCTTCTTGCCTTCCTGGGCAAAATAGAGGCTGAATGTCGCTGTTATGCTGCTGTATATGTTTTATCATTGTTCAGGCGATACCATAACGTGGGGAAGTTCAGTGGGTACCAGAGCCTAGGCAGCGCAGGCTTATTTAGGCTGTGAGTTAGTCAGTGTTTATCTTATATCTTCCCAACAGCTTTAATGCAAAATGACTTCATACTCTTTAGAGGGCTAATGTTGGTTGGGACTACATGATTACTTGGGGGTTTTTGTTAGAAAAAAAAAATAGTAACTGAGAAGGAAAAATTTGGGTCTGAATAGTGCAGCCAAAGCTCCCGGTCTGGATCT